>NC_083409.1:111875752-113229900 GCF_020745735.1 Hemiscyllium ocellatum | reverse complement strand
AAATCTTAGAGGGAAAAACCAGTAACCAAAGTTTGTGCGAAGATTTGTAGCTCAGGTGCTTGTTGTAGTGGTTCTGTTCGCCGAGCTGGAAGTTTTTGTTGCAAACGTTTCGTCCCCTGGCTAGGAGACATCATCAGTGCTGTGGAGCCTCCTGCGAAGCGCTTCTTTGATGTTTCTTCCGGCATTTATAGTGGTCTGTCCTTGCCGCTTCCGGGTGTCAGTTTCAGCTGTCCGCTGTAGTGATTGGTATATTGGGTCCTGTTCTGTCCTATAGTGACAGCCTGTTCTATGGCCCGGGTCCATTCATGATTAGCGGTCTTTGAAATTAACGACTTTTGGCGCGCAATTTCTTGTTTGTATTTGTGCAGTCGGTTGTGAGCGTCTGTGATCATTACCTGGATCATCCTGAGTCCGTTCTGCTTGGCTGTTTCCCTGGCTTGTGGATTATTGACTGGTGGTCTGTACCTGACACATTGTGGAAGGATTTGATTCTTTCGGCATTCGTGTAGGAACCGGAGTTGTTCATTTGTTGCGCTTAGGCGGTTAGCGCAGGATTCCCATTTCCTGGCTTGTCTCAGCGTCTCTCGCCCGTAAGTGTTCAAAGTTTGTGCGAAGATTTGTAGCTCGGGTGCTTGTTGTAGTGGTTCTGTTTGCCGAGCTGGAAGTTTTTGTTGCAAACGTTTCGTCCCCTGGCTAGGAGACATCATCCGTGCTGTGGAGCCTCCTGCGAAGCGCTTCTTTGATGTTTCTTCCGGCATTTATAGTGGTCTGTCCTTGCCGCTTCCAGTAACACTTGGAAATTAATATACTAGCCATACTGGAACTCTGCTTTGAAGTTTATGAGATGGGTTGGACCAGTCTGTCTCTTTTGCCAGTTTTACTGGTTCCCCTTAAATTTTTCAATGACACCAATTTCCAGATTCTCACCACTCCCTGGTCAAATACATTTCTCCTGAATTCCCAATTAGATTTATCAATCACTTTCTTATATTTGGACTCCCTCTCAAGTGGAACCATCTTCTCTCTGTGGCATCCTCTCAAATGGCTTCACATTTTGAAAGAATTATTTTTGGTGGATTGCCACTTTGCCGCAGTGGAGAAGTAAAAGTGTTCCATTGATCTCGATAGTGATACCGTCAGGAATTCTCAATTCCTGGCAGGGTCACCCATGACAGTAAGGTTGGAGAGAAGGAACCAGACAAAACGCAATCCAAATAAGGTCCTCCACGATGATCCAGGTGGAAGATGCTTGTGTGATTCCAGTGGCTGTGAAGGTGGATGAAGGCTACAGCAATAGGGAGGTCCTCAGTCATCGAGGTTTCCTTGCCACTGGAGTAGGATCTGCCTTCTGTCAAGGACCATGTGTCTGCTGATGTGCAATAGCATTCCTATATTAACAATGTCCTGCACAAGGCATCTATCTTGAGGAATTCGAGCCCCCACGCTCTTTACAGAAAAGGAACCGGAGAAAAGAATGCCAGCAATCTCGAGACCAAGGACCAATCCCACCTCCTGAACACACCAGGCAAATGTGTGATGGGAGATGTGGCTCTAGGATCAGGCTTATCAGCCACACAGTGACCCACAGCAACCCGTGAGCAGTGCCATGTAATTTCCTAGGTGGGTGTTCATTGTCATTAGTGAGCGATTGCTGATGATGATTTTTAAAAACTCTCTTCAGGTCTCCTCTTTCAGAGAGAAAAGAGCCCTCAACCAGTTCAAAACGGGTGGCGCTGGGAAAGCTCAGCTGGCCAGGCAGCATCCGAGGAGCACATTCCTGGTGAAGAGCTTATGCTCGGAATGTCGACTCTCCTGCTCCTCGGATGCTGCCTGACTGGCTGTGCTTTTCTAACACCACACGTTTTGACTCTGATCTCCAGCATCTGCAGTCCTCACTTTCCCCCAACCTGTTCAGTCTAGCCTGAAAGTCATATCCTCTTAAGACTGTGATTAATACTGTAAATCTTTTATGGCATCGTCCTCACTGCCTTTGCATCCTTTTTACAACTGGAAACTATTATATTGGCTTGCTAGCTCACTGGATTGTATGAGCTGCTACAATAGGGTTAGTGTTAGGGTTAGGGTTAGAACATAGAACATAGAACAATACAGCACAGAACAGGTCCTTCGCCCCACGATGTTGTGCCAAACATTTGTCCTAGCTTAAGCACCTATCCATGTACGTATCCAATTGCCGCTTAAAGGTAACCAATGATTCTGACTCTGCCACTCCCACAAGCAACACATTCCATGCCCCCCACCACTCTCTGGGTAAAGAACCTATCCCTGACATCCCCCCTATACCTTCCACCCTTCACCTTAAATTTATGTCCTGATGAAGGTTCCTGATGAAGGTTACAGCCTTCATTCTCTTTATGTGAGGAGTCAGGAGTCACATGACACCAGGTTATAGTCCAATAAGTTTACTTGAAGCCACAAGCTTTCGGAGCGCTGCCCTTTAATCAGAAGGACGAGTCTTTGAGAAGTACTAGATTTTAGCAGTATATTTGAGAATGAGAAACTGGATTACAAACAGCTGGGCTAAACATAAACCATAGTAATTACATAGGGACTAGGCTGAATTGGTGGGGTGTACTGGTTATTGAGTTGAGCAGAAAATACAGTTGAGGAACAATCACAGACATTTCAGTGAATAGTTCATGACTCACAGTATCAATATATGCCTGGGAGGAAGGAGGATTCTAGGAAAGGGGTAAACTGACTCTGGTTAACCAGGGATGTTAGGGATAGAATCAAATTAAAAGAAAAAAATGTGCAATGTGGCAAAGTTTAATGGTAAACTTTGGGAAAGCAGACTGGGAAAGTTTAAAAAAAACAACTGATGACCAAGCAAAAGGAGAAAATAAACAATGAGGGCAAGCTAGCATGTAATTTAAAAATGGACAATAAGAACTTCTTTAAATGTGAAAAATAGAAACAAGAGCCCAAAGTGTACACAGGCCCTTTAGAGGATAACGCTGGGGGATTAATGTGGAACGAGGAAATGGCAGAGGAGCTGAATAAATACTTTGCTTTGGTCTTCACAGGAGAGGACGTTAATATCTTTCCAAAATTAACAAATAATCAAAGAGTGCAAGCGAGAATAAATAAATATAACTAGAGAAGAAAGTGCTTGGAAAGGTGGAGTGGTCACTAAGGACTGTAGATTGAAGAATTTTACTGGTGAATCCTCCACGTGGGAGGATTCTGCAAATTCTATTTACTGCATGGACTAGTAAATTTTTCTTTGTTATAATTATTGCCTGTTCTGTGTCAATAACTTGCTTAAAGCCTGGCTTATGAAAGTTGGTAGTGCCATCTAGGTGGTTATCATGGAATGATAAGATGGTGGAATGTAACATTAAAAGATTAAGTTGTACTCTCTCTCTGGACATTAATGTAATGTTAAAGAGTTCAACTGTACTGTCTTCCTTCAGAAACTGAACATTCTGGAAATGGGTGGAAGCGACATTCATGTAGCACTGTGGATGACTGCCAGTTCATTTGGCCAGCCATTTACTGCTACTCTCCTGCTATTATCAAATTAAACTCACATTCAGTCCCTTCTGTTCAAAAAAAAATTTCATAGCCATCCCCTGAATCTAGGACAAAACTCACCTACATTGTCTTGGGGAATCATGGAGTCAGGAAATCGTTTGCATAATGATTCCCCGGGATTATGGCATTTACATTTACATTATCTCCGAGGATGACCTCATCTTACCATTGTACCTGGGCTAACATGTGGTTATGGGGAGAGGGAGTGGCCGGAGTACCTGTAAGCATGACCAACACCAGCGAAGAGGGTCAAAGGAGGTCACTGAAGTTTGTACAGGCTTTAGGAGAAAGTGAGGACTGCAGATGCTGGAGATAAGAGCTAAAAATGTGTTGCTGGAAAAGCGCAGCAGGTCAGGCAGCATCCAAGGAGCAGGAGAGTCGACGTTTCGGGCATGAGCCTTTCTTCAGGAAGGAAGAAGGGCTCATGCCCGAAACGTCGACTCTCCTGCTCCTTGGATGCTGCCTGACCTGCTGCACTTTTCCAGTAACACATTGTACAGGCTTTAATAGACTTTCACTGTTTGCAGAAGTTGGTGTGCGAATTGCATCTCATGTGCGAAACCTCAGGAAAAGAAAGGCAACAGAGGGATCTGGGCCAAATGCTGGCAAATGGGACTAGATCAGGTTATAAAATCTGGTCAGCATGGACGAGTTGGACTGAAGGGTCTGTTTTTGTGTTGTACAGCTCCATGAATCTAAAACTCCATGACACTAGTAGAGTGCCACAGGGGTCAGTGCTGGGTCTGAGGATGACATGGAGAGTGATATGGACAGTAATTTGGGAAAATGTGAGGTTATGCAGTTTGTCAGGAAAAAGAGAGGAGCTGAACATTATTTGAATGGAGAAAGACTGAAGAGAACTGCACCACAGAGGGATTTGAGGGTCATTGGGCATAATTCACAAGAATAAAGTTCAATGGATAATAGGGAAGACAAATGGAAAGTTGCCCTTTATTTCAAAGGAGGGAAACTTTGTTAAAATGATACAAGATGCTAGTTAGACCGCAGAGAGATTGCTGCGAATAGTTTTGATCCATGTTGTGTGAATTAAATAAGATTAAAATAAAAAGCAGTTCCAACAGGAGTTAGGCAAGTTAGCAGTGGAAGGCATGTTTTGGCAGGCATGACCTTGATCGCTCTAAGGGTTTACTTCAACAAAATTAACTGAAGAGGATCTAAGGCCTTCAGAACATACTAGCAAGCATCCCCCTATGTAAGATCAGGTTGGAGTGCCAACTCAAGACTGGGGAAGTTACAGTGGGAGTGATTGACTGAGTGTCAGTTCCAGGAATTTGGTTTGTTCTTGGGAATGATTTGGCAGGATCCAAGGTGGGACTGACACCCCTTGTGGAGAAGCCCAAGAAAGTGAGGGGTTAAAACAGAAATATCCCTGTATTTATCCCAGGCTATGTACTAACCAGATCCCACTATCATAAATCATAGCACGAAGTGAAAAGTAAAGAGAAAGATGAAGGAGTTGAGGTTCAGTTAGCAGACACTCTGTTTGACATAATGGTGTGGGAAAAACCTGAACAGGCAGAGAGTCAAACAGAAGTGTTTAGTCCTGAAAGGCTAAGGGACTTGCAACAGAAAGACAAGATGTATACTCGGAAAAGGAGGCAGAGAATATTCTGGAAGGTTATTATCTGAAAGATAGAATCCTAAGGCAGAAATAGAGACCATGGCAGGTTAGTGCAGAGGAGAAATGGGCTGAAGTGCACCAGATTGTGTTGCCAGTAGCATACAGACAGGAAGTGTTACGGTAGCACATGAGCTACCTGTGGGAGGTCACTTAGGGGTATGAAAGACTCAGGTTAAGGTACAAAAACATTTTTATTGGCCTGGAATGCACTAGGATGTGGTTAACTTTTGTTCTATCTGTCATACATGCCAAATGGTAGGTTAGCCACAGGTGGGAATAAAACCAGCCTCTTTGCTGCCAATTCCTGCATTTGAAGAACCTTTCATGTGGGTTATAATTGATCGTGTAGGTCCCCTCCCAAGAACTAAAAGTGGGAGCCAGCACTTGTTAACCATAATAGATGTGTCTACCAGATTTCCAGAGGCAATTTCATTACAGAGTATCAAGGCAAAAAGGGTAGTAGAGGAGTTAGTAGCTTTCTTCACATGGAATGGGCTATCCAGAGCGATTCAGTCAGACCAAGGGTCAAATTTTACTGCTAGGCTGTTTAAGGAGGTTATGGATACTCAGGTATACAGCACTTTAAATCCAGTGCGTATCATCCTGAATCCTAGTGAGATTTAGAAAGGGGGCATCAGAACTTGAAGGTCATGTTGAGAACATACTGTCAAGATTATCCGAATGATTGGGCTAAAGGTATTCCATTTGTATTGTTTGCCATTAGAGATGCAACAAATCTACTCAGTTCACTCCCTTTGAGTTAATATTTGGGCATGTAGTGAGAGGGCCTTTGAAATTAATTAAAGACAAATTGACAGGACCAATGCCGGAGATCTCACACTTAGTTTATGTATCAGAGGTGAGGGAGCGATTAAATCGAATAGGTGAGTTAGCTAAACAGCACCTAAAGAGGGCACAGTGTAGAATGAAGCAGGTGGCAAATAAAAGCTCTGAGGCTTGGAGGTTTTCCCGAGGGGATGACGTGTTAGTACTGTTACCAGTGATAGGAGATCCCTTCAAAGCCAGGTTTAGTGGTCCTTATCAAATTGACAAAAAGTTGAATCAGGTGAACTATCTAGTAAAGATGCCAGGTAGAAAAAAAGGTATCAGGTATGTCATGTGAACATGTTGAAACTGTATTATACTAGAGAGAAAGAACTGGAGAAACAGGTGTTAGTTACTGCCCCACAGAGTGAGGAATCAAATCCAGAGGATGTGGATTTTGATGTGCCTCAAAATAGATTTAAAAATGAAGAAGTCCTTGATGTGTGGGATAGGTTAGTAAGGTATCTGTCTCAGGGGCAGTTGAAAGATTTGTTACTGCAGAATAAGGACATAGGTAAGAATCAGATGGGAAGGATGAATGCTATTGTACATGAAGTAGATGTAGGGAATTCTGCTCCGATAAATCAATACACCTATCAGCTTAATCCTTGCAAAGCCAGACAGGTCCAGATGGAGGTGGAGGCCATGCTCGACAAGGACATCATTGAACTGAGCCAGAGCGAGTGGAGTTCGCTGATCGTCTTAGTTTCCAAAGCGGACAGGAGTCAAGGATTCTGCATGGATTATTGGAAGGTCAAAGCTGTTACAAAACTGGACTCTTATCCAATTCCAAGATTGGGGGACTGTATCGAGAAAATCAGATAAACCAGTTACATCACCAAGTTGGACTTAATGCTTGGTTACTGGCAGGTACGTTTATGAGAGACAGTGAAAGAAATGTCTGCGTTTGTAACCCTAAATGGGCTATATCAGTTTAAAGTGATGCCCCTTGGAATGAAGAACTCAGCTGCCACATTCCAAAGACTCATTGGGTCAATAAACTGTGCTGTCTGATTGGACACTGTCATGATCTTTAGTAAGTCCTGGAAAGATCACACGGTCCAGTTGGCAAAGCTGTTTGAATGACATGAAAAGCAAAACTGGTGATAAATTTAAATAAACCTGAATTCGCGAAAGCAGAAGTGGTGTTCCTGGGATATAACATGGATCATGGAATGTTGGCCCCATGGAACACAAAGACAAAGGTCATCAATGAATTGTCATGACCAACTCAAAGAAAGAGGTGCTTCATTTCTTAGGACTCAGCGGATTCTATCTGAAGTTTGTTCTAAACTTCAGTAGTGTAGGGCACCATTAACCAATTTGCTGAAGAAGAACACCAAGTTTGGATGGACAGAGCAATGCTAGGAGGCATTCAACCATTTTAAAGCAATATTAACCACCAACCAGTTTTAGCTAAACCAAACGTTTCAAAATCTTTTAAAGTTGCCAATGATGCTGTTGATGTAGGAGTTGGAGCTGTTCTGCTACAGGAAGGTGATGATAGGATTGAACTGCCAGTTGGTTACTTTTCAAAGAAATTCAACATCCACCAGAGGAAATACTCCACAATCGAAAAGGAACGATTGAGTTTGGTACTGGCCATTTTAACGTGTATGTCAAGAACAATGTATCGGGGACGGTTGTGTACACGAATCACAATCCTCCGACATTCTGAGTACGCTTTAAAGACAAGATTATGAGACTATTTCGTTGAAGTCTTATGTTATAAACTTTTAATTTAAAAATCATTCATGTTGCAGATCATAAGAATGTAATGCAGATGCGTTATTGCATATTCAACTGATAAAGTTTAGATGAGATTTGCATCTCATGTTATATATATGGGAAGAAGTTAAGGTGAACTTAAAGTTATCTGTTTGTTATGGTAATGTGTTTAAAGAATTTTAAAAAAGCCATTTTTTCATTATGATGTTTTTTTTTTCTTAAGGGGTGAGGTGTTATGAAGGTGTAAGGGATACTGTACCTTTAAGAGAGTTGAAGGGCTTAGCAAGCACACAGAATGCTGGAGAATTTACAATGGAACATGTGATCCAGCAGCTAGCAGTACCTGGGTTGCAATGAGACAAAAGCACATTCAAATTCGGCCAATCAGTTTAAATTATGTCCCAAAATACCAAACTCCAATCAAGTTTGAATTTAGTATTTTGACAATATTAACACCAACGAAACTTTGGCGTATAAAACCAAAAAAAGCTAAACAGTTGGAGGAGAACGGCGAAAAGACCAATAGATGTAGGCTGCTAGTCAGAACTCTCTGAGAAGTATCTGTGTGGAGAAGGAGTTTGCACAAAGTGAAACAGCAACATCGTCTTGGAGAACAAATCTACAGAAGAAGATACAAAGAGAAGATTCAACAGCTAGCTGGGTTTGAAATTTGAATTATTCACGAAATCTTAATTGGGGGTTTTATCAGACTAGTATTGTAGAGGGGAAGGTAAGTGAGAGGTGAGAGGAATGAGTTGTAAATAGTTGTTAATTATTCTCTGTTAGACTTTAAAAAATAAAGTTGTTAATTTTTACTTTAAACATGACTTTTGGGAATAGTTCCTTACCTCTTGAATTTTAACAGATTACAGCACAGGTTAAATCCCTTTTCTGTGTTGCTGGTTTAAATTAGCAGGGGGTTTTACCTCGTGTCGTACCAGGATACATCACGGCACATAACAGCAACAGCTCTGCCCAGGACCATAAGAAATTGCAGAAAGTTGTGAACACAGCCCATACCATCACACAAACAAACCTTCCACCATTGACTCCATCGACACATTTCGCTGCCTCAGAAAGCTAGCCAACATCAAAGACCCCTCCCACCCCTGTTATAATCTCTGCCAACCTCCTCCATCAGGCAGAACACGTACCAACAGGTTCAAGAACAGCTTCTCCCCCTCTGTTATTAGATTTCTGAATAGACCCGTCAAATTTCAAATCTAATGTTGATCTTGCTTTGTGTGCACCTCGTTTGCAGTCGTAACATTGTATTCCTTGCTCCATTCGATCACCTGAGGATCTTTGTATGGTATGATCTGCTTGTACTGCACACAAAACAAAACTTTTCACTGTACCTAGGTACATGTGACAATGGTAAATCAAATCAAATGTTGAGGATTATCAGATCAGTCATGATCTTATTGCACGGTGGAGCAGACTCGATGGGCTGAATGGCCTACTTCTGCTCCTATGTCTTAATGTTTCATTCCTTTGACATTTGATAGGACATCACTGGCTAGGCCAGCATTTATTGCCCAGAGGGCAGTTAAGAGCCAATCACATTGCTGTGGGTCTGGAGTGTGGGCGAGGCCAGATAAGGATGGCAGTTTCTTTCCCTAAAGAATATTCGCGAACTAAATAGGTTTTATCAACAATCAACAGTGGATTCATGGTCATCATTAGACTCTTAATTCCAAACATTTATTGATTTCAAATGTCACTGTTAGCCATAATTTGAATCCAGATCCCACAACAATACCTGGGTCTCTGGATAATAACACTAGGCCAGCAATACAGCTGTTCTGTGGGAGGATATTCCCGGAAATACATCCAGGGAAGTTATTTGGGTGGAAATGAGAAATAAGAAAGGGATAATCACCTTATTGGGATTGTATTATAGACCCCCCAATAGTCAGAGAGAAATTGAGAAACAAACTTGTAAGGAGATCTCAGCTATCTGTGACAATAATAGGGTAATTATGGTAGAGGATTTTAACTTTCCAAACATACACTGGGACTGCCATAGTGTTAAAGGTTTAGATGGAGAGAAATTTCTTAAGTATGTACAAGACAATTTTCTGATTCAGTATGTGGATGTACCTACTAGAGAAAGTGCAAAACTTGACCTACTCTTGGGAAAAAGGCAGGGCAGGTGACTGAGGTGGCAGTGGGGGAGCACTTTGGGGCCGGCGACCATAATTCTATTCGTTTTAAAATAGTGATGGAAAAGGATAGACCAGATCTAAAAGTTGAAGTTCTAAATTGAAGAAAGGCCAATTTTGATGGTATTAGGCAAGGACTTGGCATGGTGGCACTGCTGCCTCACAGTGCCAGAGACCCAGGTTCAATTCCCGCCTGAGGCGACTCTGTGTGGAGTTTGCACATTCTCCCCGTGACTGCGTGGGTTTCCTCTGGTTGCTCCAGTTTCCTCCCACACTCCAAAAATGTGCGGGTTAGGTGGATTGGCCATGCTATTTGCTCATAGTGTTAGGTGTAGGGGAATGGGTCTGGATGGTTGTGTTTTGGCGGGTCAGTATGGACTTGTTAGACTGAAGGGCCTGTTTCCACACTGTAAGTAATCTAAAACTTTCGAAAGCTGATTGGGGCAGATGTTCGCAAGTGAAGGAAAGGCTGGAAAATGGAAAGTCTTCAGAAATGAGATAACGAGAATCCAGAGAAAGTATATTCCTGCCATGGTGAAAGGGAAGGCTGG
Organism: Hemiscyllium ocellatum; assembly: GCF_020745735.1. Taxonomy (NCBI): domain Eukaryota; kingdom Metazoa; phylum Chordata; class Chondrichthyes; order Orectolobiformes; family Hemiscylliidae; genus Hemiscyllium; species Hemiscyllium ocellatum. Next base: position 113,219,431 of record NC_083409.1, on the reverse strand, counting down.
TAGGTATAGGGAATGCTGGATGACTAAAGAAATTGAGGGTTTGGTTAAGAAAAAGAAGGAAGCATATGTCAGGTATAGACAGGATAGATTGAGTGAATCCTTAGAAAAGTATAAAGGAAGTAGGAGCATACTTAAGAGGGAAATCAAGAGGGCAAAAAGGGGACATGAGATAGCTTTGGCAAATAGAATTAAGGAGAATCCAAAAGGTTTTTACAAATATATTAAGGACAAAAGGGTAACTAGGGAGAGAATAGGGCCCCTCAAAGATCAGCAAGGTTGCCTTTGTGTGGAGCCACAGAAAATGGGGGAGATACTAAATGAATATTTTGCATCAGTATTTACTATGGAGAAGAATATGGAAGATACAGACTGTAGGGAAATAGATTGTGACGTCTTGCAAAATGTCCAGATTACAGAGGAGGAAGTGCTGGATGTCTTGAAACGGTTAAAGGCGGATAAATCCCCAGGACCTGAACAGGTGTACCCGAGAACTCTGTGGGAAGCTTGAGAAGTGATTGCTGGGCCTCTTGCTGAGATATTTGTATCATTGATCGTCATGGGTGAGATGCCAGAAGACTGGAGGTTGGCAAACATGGTGCCACTGTTTAAGAAGGACAGTAAAGACAAGCCAGGGAACTATAGACCAGTGAGCCTGACCTCAGTGGTGGGCAGGTTGTTGGAGGGAATCCTGAGGGACAGGATGTACATGTATTTGGAAAGGCAAGGACTGATTAGGGATAGTCAACATAGCATTGTGCAAGGGAAATCATGTCTCACAAACTTGATTGAGTTTTTTGAAGAAGTAACAAAGAAGATTGATGAGGGCAGAGCAGTATGGACTTCAGTCTAGATTAGAGTGATGCTAGAAAAGCACAGCAGTTCAGGCAGCATCCAAGGAGCAGTAAAATTGACATTTTGGGCAAAATCCCTTCAACAGGAATACAGGCAGAGAGCCTGAAGGCTGGAGAGATTGTGGAGTACGTGGAAGTGCATGGTAAGATGGGGCTGTGTCAGCACAGCTTTGTCAAATGAAGGTTCATGCCTGACAAAATCTGTCAGAATTCCTTGAAGAGGTAATGAGCGGGTTAGACAAAGTAGAGCCAGTGGACATGATCTATTTGAATTTCCAGATGGCCTTTGACAAGATGCTGCACAGGACGCTGCTCAATGAATGCACATGTTGCAGTTGTATAAGACTCTGGTGCGGCCGCATCTGGAGTATTGTGTGCAGTTTTGGTTGCCATACTATAGGAAGGATGTGGAGGCACTGGAACGGGTGCAGAGGAGGTTTACCAGGATGTTGCCTGGCATGGTAGGAAGATCGTATGAGGAAAGCTGAGGCACTTGGGGCTGTTTTCATTGGAGAAAAGAAGGTTTAGGGGTGACTTGATAGAGGTGTACAAGATGATTAGGGGTTTAGATAGGGTTAGTCATGAGAACCTTTTTCCACGTATGGAGTCAGCTATTACGAGGGGGCATAGCGTTAAATTAAGGGGTAGTAGGTATAGGACAGATGTTAGGGGTAGATTCTTTACTCAGCGAGTCATGGGTTCATGGAATGCCCTGCCAGTAGCAGTGGTGGACTCTCCCTCTTTATGGGCATTTAAACAGGCATTGGATAGACATATGGAGGATAGTGGGCTAGTGTAGGTTAGGTGGGCTTGGATCGGCGCAACATCGAGGGCCAAAGGGCCTGTACTGCGCTGTATTTTTCTATGTTCTATGTTCTATAGTGTGAGGGGCAAGGAACTGGTATGAATAAAGGATTGGCTGACTGACCGAAGACAGAGAGTAGGGACAAAGGGATGTTTTTCAGAATGGCAGCTGGTAACTAGTTGAGTTCTGTAAGGGTCAGTGTTGGGACCACAGTTATTCATGTTATACATTAATGATCTGGATGAAGGAACTGAGGGCATTGTGGCTATGTTTGCACATGACGATAGGTGGAGGGGCAGTTGAGGAAGTGGGGAGGATGCAGTAGGACTTGGGCAGGCTAGGAGAATGGGTAAAGAAGTGAAGATGGAATACGATGTGGGAGAGTGTGAGGTTATGCACTTTGGTGGGAAGCAAAGGGATGTAGGATGTTTTCTAATATGGGAAAGACTTCAGAAATCTGAAGAATGAAGGGACTTGGGAGTCCTGGTTGAGGATTCTCTCAAAGTTAACATGCAGGTTCAGTTGGCAGTTAGGAAGGCAAATGCAATGTTCACATTCACTTCAAGAGGGCTGGAATACAAGAGCAGAGGGAAACTGTTCCACTGTGTGAGGCTCTGGTTAGACCATATCTGGAACTCAGGAAGGATGTTCTGGCCCCGGAGCATGTTCACAGGATGTTCATGAGAATGGTCCCAGGAATGAAAACCCTAAAATATGAGGAATGTTTGAGGACTCTGAGGTTATACTAGATGGAGTTTAGAAGGAGATGGGGGAATCTGATTGAAATAAACAGAATACTGAATGGTTGGACAGAGTAGATGTTGGGAGGACTAGGATCCAAGGGCACAGCCTTAGAGGAGAGGGAAGACCGTTTGGAACGGAGATAAGGAGGAACACCTTCAGCCAGAGAGTGGGGAATCTATGGAATTCATTGCCACAGAAGGTTGTGGGGGCCAGGTCATTGAGTGTATTTAAGACTGAGATGGATAGGTTCTTGAGTTTCAAGGGTTATGGAGAGAAAGCGTAAGAATGAGGATGAGAAATTTATCAGCCATGATTGAATGATGGAGCACTCGATGGGTTGAATGGCCTAATTTCTGCTCCTGTGTCTTATGGTCTTATAGAATATTGTGAGCAGTATTGGGTGCAGTATCTAAGGAAGGATGTGCTGGCCTTGGAGGGCTTGCAGAGGCGGTTTACAAAAATGAGCCCAGGATGAAGGGTTTGTTACATTAAGAGCAGTTAATGGCTCAATGGAGTTTAAAAGGATGAGGGGGGTGCCTGATTGAACCTTGCAGAATACTGAGAGGCCTGGATAGAGTGAACGTGGAGAAGATGTTTCCACTAGTAGGAGAGACTACGACCCGAGGGCACAACCTCAGAGTGAAGGGATGAACTGAGATGAAGAGGAATTTCTTCAGCCAGTGGGTGGGGAATCTGTGGAACGCATTGCCACAGAGGGCTGTGGAGGCCAACTCATTGAGTGTATTTAAGGCAAAGATAGATAGGTTCTTGATTAGGAAGGGAATCAAAGGTTACAGGAGAATGGGGTTGAAAAACAGATCAGCCATGTTTGAAAGATGAAACAGAAACAATGGGTGGAATGGACTCATTCTGCTAAACAGGAAAACATTACAGATGTCCAAACAAAGATTTGCACAGAAGAGAATGGGCCAGGTCTGGAGCAGGTGGCACTAGAACATAGGTCTCCTGGTCCAGAGGTGGGAATTCTACCACTATGCCACAATAGCCCTTTGACCCTTTCTATACCATTATGGTGGCTCAGTGGTTAGCACTGCTGCCTCACAGTGTCAGGGACCCCGTTTTGATTCTAGCCGCCGAAGTTTGTGAAGTTTGCATTTTCTCTGCGGGTCTGTGTGGGTTTCCTGCATGTACTCCAGTTTCCTCCCACAGTCTAAAGATGTGCAGGTTAGGTGAATTGGCCATGCTAAGCTTCCCATAGTGCTCAGGGATGTGTTGGTTAGGTGCATTAGCCATAGGAACCGTAAGGTTATTGGTTAAGGGGATGGGTCTGGGAGGGATACTCCTTGGAGGGTTGGTGTGGACTTGTTGGGCCAAATGGCCTGTTTCCACACTGTTGGTGTTCTATGTTCTATTAATAGAATTGAGCATGAAGTGACTAAATGTCAGATAAAGGAGTGAACAAGTAATGGTTGAGAGGAATTCAAAGTAAATAAGGAACTCAATTCCATAATGGGAAGTACTAAGAAGAAAGTCAGTCCAGGTTAGATGGAGTAAACACTGAGGGATATTAGCAGAATTACTGAAACAAATAAACTCAGGAACTGGTAAGAAGGTGAGGAAATTAGGTTAAGACACTCAAATTCCTAACTTTGATGAGGAATTTCTGTTGAAAGTGACAGGAAGAAAGAAAAAGGCGTTTTTTTTTCAATGGCCTCAGAACACACTGCAAAGTGATTGAAATATTGACATATTGTCACTTTGTAAGCCCGGAGCAGGAACAATGAATTCTGATTTTCTAGACTGTGAAAACTGAAAAGACTCATTGCTAGGAGCTGAAGCCCCTGACAATCTGAATGACAAAATGACGTGCAGCTCCCCACCATGTCCCAAAGTGACAATGTTTGGACGGTAACAGAAATTCCACAGGAGTTAGTGAAGGATTCCAGGGCCTCAGTGTCCAATCATTCATGTATTTTGTATTTTATGGTAAAGTCAGGAAAATATATTCAACTTATGCTTTTTACATTTTACTGATGCTTCGAAGGTCATTTCATCAGGAGCCAAAAGATGCAGGAATACTGTGAGGAATTTGCTTTACACAAGCAAGCTGTTGTGATCTGGAACATTCTGCCTGAAAGGGAAGTGGATTCATGAATAACTTCCAAAAAGGAATTGGAGAAATCCTGCAAAAGAAATCATTTGGAAAATTCTGGAAATAGCGCAGAGGGGTGCAGAATTAATTCACACAATGGTCTCCCTCCATTCCAAACAGTCTTCCCTTTCCTCTAGAACATAGAACGTTACAGTGCAGTACAGGCCCTTCGGCCCTCGATGTTGCGCCAACCTGTCATACCAACCTGAAGCCCATCTAACCTACACTATTCCATGTCCATCCATATGCTTGTCCAATGACGACTTAAATGTACTTAAAGTTGGCGAATCTACTACCGTTGCAGGCAAAGCATTCCATATCCTTACTACTCTCTGAGTAAAGAAACTGCCTCTGACATCTGTCCTATATCTATCACCCCTCAATTTAAAGCTATGCCCCCTCGTGCTCACCGTCACCATACTTAGAAAAAGGCTTTCCCTATCCACCCTATCTAATCCTCTGATTATCTTATATGTCTCTATTAAGTCACCTCGCAACCTTCTTCTCTCCAATGAAAAAAGCCTCAAGTCCCTCAGCCTTTCCTCGTAAGACCTTCCCTCCAGACCAGGCAACATCCTAGTAAATTTCCTCTGCACCTTTTCCAAAGCTTCCACATCCTTCGTATAATGCGGTGACTAGAACTGTACACAATACTCCAAGTGCGGGCGCACTAGAGTTTTGTACAGCTGCAGCATAACCTCATGGTTCCGGAACTCGATCCCGCTATTAATAAAAGCTAACCTCTACTAATAAAAGCTGTGTTGTATCATTCTGTGACCACAGGAGATCATTAAATCTGCTGGCTCAAGATTGATTTTCTAAGATCACATTATTCAGAAGGAGGCCATTCAGCCCATCTTCCATATGCTAACCTTTTAAGAGTACTGTCCCAATAGTGCCACACCCATATCCCTGATTTCTTTCCAACGTCCTGCAAGTCTTTTTCCTTTCATTCCATGTCTAATTAAAACCGAACTTACCCAGTGAACATAGTGCTGCTGTGGCAGTGTTATTGAAATAATATACCCCCACCCTTCCACATGGATTACAGCAGTTTAAAAAGGCAACTTACCACCTCCTCCTCTAGGGTAACAAGGAATGAGTAATAAATGCTGGCTAGTTAGCCAATGCCCTGAGCAAATACAACAAAATTACACTTGAATGTTATATTACCTTTTAATAATATCTTGAATACTCCAGCTACTAAAGTCCACCTTGTTTTAAAGCTATCTGCATCTCTGTTCAATTTCTTCCTGAAAGGTTGTGCCACTGGATAAATTAACAGAAACATCATTCTTCGAGATATAAATATTTTAAGTATTTTTGAAAATAAGTGGGACATTGGAAAAGCAGAACATCAGCTTCACTGAAAGGATTAGATCAATTTCTGCATTGAATCTTTTACCAAGGATAATTTCTAATTCACTAGGTGGCAGTCTAAGCTGATGGCTCCAATAGTTAAGACGATTTTCTGAGTTTAGTTTGGGCCTCCCTTGGTGATCTGTCGTCTTTAATTCAATTTGCAAGTTGATGGGATTTTTTTGTCGATGCTGGTCTCTTTTGGTCTGCTATCTAAAATACGTCTCGACGGAAAACACTTGAGTGTTAAAGTAATATTTAAAAAACCTGCAAGCATTGGAAATCCAAATCAGAGGTGGAGAATTCTGAAAATGTTGCCAAGGATTCCTGTTTTGTGATGTTGCTAAGTCCAGGCTCTACCATTCCAACTCCTTCTGAAGGACTCCCCATATCACAATCCTCCATAATTTAAGCTGGTCCTAAACTCTGCTGGTATCACTCATCAACCCTCACCCTTTCCCTGCTCCTGTACTGTTGTGGTTTGGAACATCCTGCCTGAAAGAAGTTGATTCATGGATAACTTCCAAAAGGGATTTGGAGAAATTCTGGAACAGAAATCATTTGTAAAATTCAGGAACAAGAGCAGAGAGTTTCACAATAATTCACGTAATGGTCTCCTCTGCACTGTATCATTCTGTGATGACGGGAGATCATTACATCTGCTGGATCAAGATTGATTTCCTGGGATCATGGAATCACATTATCATGAGCGGCACAGACTACAGGTTGATATAAATCCTCATGCCTTTAATTCAAATCCTACCAGTTTCTGAGTTCCTTTTGCGATTTCTGTCTTTGTTTCAGATCTCCAATATCTGCAGTTCTTGGTTTTATCATATTTTCTCGTAAAGTGGTTCAGGGTAAGATGTAATTTCCCGATCATGCCTTGTGACACTTTACCATTGAAAGGTGCTATATAATGTTAACTTTATTTATTCTTAAGAGGCTTGATGGGGTAAATGCTGAAAGGACATTTCCCTTCATGGGAGAGTCGAGGATGCAAGGGCACAGTCTCAGGATTAAGGAGCGCCAATTTAAGACTGAGATGGGAAGGAATTTCTTTTCTCAGAGGATCGTGGATCTTTGGAACTTCTTGTCACACACTCCTTGTGTGTATTTAAGGATGAGATAGAGAGGTTTCTGATCAGTTGGGGAACTAAGGGTTTAAGGGAAAGGGCAGGAAAGTGGATGAGGAATGTCAGATCAGTCAGGATCCTATTGAATGACAGAGTTGGCTCGAGGGGTCGAATGACCCATGCCTGTTCCTATTTCTGATGGTCTTATGGACTTAAGAAAGAGAAAGAAAAGGCAGATCAAAGAGTAAGTATAAAATCTGAACATTTCTTCCGTCACTGGCCCCACTCCAGTCAACTGAATCTTGCTCAGGAGATCGTGCCTGCCCTCATCATTCTGCACGGTCCCTGTGTTTTCCAAGAAGTAATCTCTGCCTCTGCAAAAGAGAAGGCCAGCTTTTGCCTGGAGAAATTAATCAAATCAGCATTCGCTGAACCTGCCAACAGCCTGTACACCATTCTCAGGGGAAAGATACGATCCCTGAAGTCTCACTTAGATCAGCCCCTACTCCTCTCCTCCCCATGTTTCCCAACTTATCCAATCAGAATAATTTGTCTAGAGAACCTAACAGCCCTGAAGGAGACCATTCAGCCCATTGTGTCTGTGCTGACCCTTTGAAAGTGCTCTCCAAGTAACTCTACAATCTCTCTGTGCCATCCCCATAGCCCCTGCAAACTTTTCATATTCAAATATTTATCTCTTTTCCTTTCAAAAGTTATGTTTGAATCTGATTCCACCACACTTTCAGGTGGCAAATTCCAGATCATAGCAACACACTGTGTTAAAGAGTTTCTCGTTACCTCCATCCTCTCTTTTTGCCTTAAACCTATATCCTCTTGTTACTGATCTTTCAGCTAGTATTTCGGCAACCACAAGCCCCTCCTATATTTGAATACTGGATGAAAACATTCCAGCCCCTTATGTTTGTTTCGACTGATCCATGTGCCTCAAAATTTTCAGAAGCTGCTTTTTAATATAGTCTGAGTAATTAATTTTAATGCTTAAAGGGCTGACTTCTTAAATGACAAAGGAAAAAAGTGAGGGCTGCAGATGCTGGAGATTAGAGTCGAGAGTGTGGTGCTGGAAAAGCACAGCAGGCTAGGCAGAATCCGAGAAACGTCGATTTTCCTGCTCTTTGGATGATGCCTGACCTGTTGTGCTTTTCCAGCACCACGCTCTCGATTCTTAAATGATAAAGCAGGACTAGGGAATCCTAAGAATCTGATAAATTGCAGTGAGGACCAAAGTTGCAGCACTTTTGGTTGCTGTGATATGTCAAGAGGAAACCCCTTAATAATTTATATTAAACACACCTGCAACTGTCTGCTTTCTATTGAGGTTCATAGATACAGTACTGTTCATTAGAGAGATTTATTTGTGTGCATGGAAGCAGATTGAGTAAATGTAAATTGACGGGCAGTCAGCAGTTTTATTAAACACAACTGATGTTGATATAGTTGAGTATGCAACATAGGTTGGTCCTTGTGCTGAAAATTTATTTAACTGCTTCCTGTAAGATACTAAGACTCTGTAACTGTAAAAAGTGAGGACATTGGTTTCATGAAGTTATACTCTTCTGAATCAGGAGTTTTTTTTGTTATATGTTGAAATAACTGAATTTTAGTGTGTTTGACTGACAGCTGAGAGTTTGTGTGAATGGAGTACAGTTAGGAACTGGAGTATCGCAGAGGTACATATCTGGCTTCTGAGATATTCTGTGGTAGTATTTGGTAGTTTGGATCTCGTGTAAAGGACACATTCTGGAAATTTTCTCCTGCTACAAAAAGAATAGGTTTTGTTAGAAGCATTCAGAAAGGAAGATGATGAGTGGAATTAATAGAGGACATTTGAAAGAAAGTCTGGAATGAGACTAAAGACACATTTGAGAAGAAAATGAAGGGTTGGCTGAACAGACAGACCAAAAGATGCAATTATATAAGATAGAAAAATTTACATGCCTATCGTGTCTTTCAAAACCAAAATACTTTAGAGTCAAGTAAATATTTAAAGACATTGTCCCTGTCTTGTGCAGCAAACATGTTAACTGATTTGAGCACAGCAATCTCCCACAAACAGGAGTGTAATAATGGTCAGATCATCGACTGGTTGAGGGACAAATATTGTTTCATCACTGGGGCAAGATTCCCTCTGAATCTGAAATATAGTCATGGAACTTTTAAAGTTAACCCAGAGTGTCTCAGTTTAACAATGGACCCTTCATCGAGAAGGACAACAGGCAATGACAAGGACATGGTAACATCACCATTTCCAAGTTCCCCTCCAAGCCACTCAACATCCTGACTTGGAAATATATCGCCGTTCCTTCAGTATTACTGGATCAAACTCCTGGAATTCCCTGCCTCAGGGCATTGTGGGCAAACCCACAGCACATGGACTGCAGCGGTTCAAGAAGGCAGCTTGGCGCCACACTCTGAAGGGCCAATTAGGGATGTGCAATAATGCTACATTGCCAGGAAAGCTGAAATAACTGAGGCACATCCCCCTGACAATGGGTGGCATGGTGGCTGAGTGGTTAGCACTACTGCCTCATAGCGCCAGGGACCTGTGTTTGATTCCCACCTCGGGCCATTGTCTGTGTGGAGTTTGCACATTCTCCCCCTGTCTGCATGGGTTTCCTCTAGATGCTCCAGTTTCCACCCACAGTCCAAAAGATGTGCAGGTCAGTGAGTTGGCCATGCTAAGTTGCCCATAGCGTTAGGTTCATTAGTTAGGGGTAAATGTAGGTGTCTGGGTGGACTGGTTGGGCCAGATGGTCTGTTTCCACACTGTAGGGAATCTGATTTAATCACGAATTGACTTGCTAACCAATTTGCACCTTTCTCTCCTGGAATAAATTGTTGCTCCCTTTGAAAGTCAACTTCTTCCATGTGTCCTAATGAGTACAGTTTTGACAGTATATCACTTTAAACACCATGCTCAAATTCTGTACAACCATTTAGATTGGCAAAGCCAGGGTTTATCTTCATCCAATGATCAGCTGAATCCTTTCCAGTAAAGTTTGGTTAACACAACACAGAGGTAAAAAATGAGGTCTGCAGATGCTGGAGATCACAGTTGAAAATACGTTGCTGGTTAAAGCACAGCAGGTCAGGCAGCATCCAAGGAATAGGAAAAGCCCATCCTGATGAAGGGCTTATGCCCGAAACGTCGAATTTCCTATTCCTTGGATGCTGCCTGACCGGCTGTGCTTTAACCAGCAACGCATTTTCAACTAACACAACACAGACTCAAACCCGAAACTGAGAGCTGCCTTAGTGAAACATCTTACCTTTAAAACGAAACCAACAGACATACTAATCTCATCATCTGCCAAGCACCAGGCCACAAGTCTGAATTTGTCCATAAATAGGGTAACAGTGAGTTTGATAAAATTTGTAATTGCATTAAAACTGTTCTGCATAATAATTTAAAATATGTTCTTTAACGATTTTGATACTTTCACCACAATAACTTTCTCAAGCAATGTATTTGTAATTAATGCTCGTTAGGGAAGGAAATCTTGAATCCTTAACTGGTCTGGCCTACATGTGATGTGGGAGTGCCGGTGTAGGACTGGGATGGACAAAGTCAGAAGTCACAAGACACCAGGTTAAAGTCCGACAGATTTATTTGAATTCACAAGCTTTTGGAGCACAGGTCCTGTCTCCAGACCCACAGCAATGTGCTTGACACTTAACTGCCCTCTGAAATGGCTGAGCAAGTGCTCAGTTGAAGGGGTAATTCAGGATGGGCAGTAACTGCTGGCCCAGCCAGTCACACCCACATACCATGAATGAACTTAATAAAATTAAATGTTTCCATCAGCTGTTTCATATTAAGATTATTCTTTTTGCTTTTGTCTCTTGAATTCCGTTCCAGATGCACCTAACTCTTTAGATTGTTCAGCTCTGTAGCTGGCTACAAGATGTTAGCCTGTAATGTGATAGTCACCTTTAAAGCCACTAAATCACTTTTTGATAATCGGTAACATCTTTAGTGTGGACTTGCATGTCATATAGTAAAGTTGTTCCTCTTAGTTTATCTTTCTGAGGGTTCACTCAGAAAAGATCCAAATTGCATTATTTCGGGCCATTAAAATCAAACGTTGTCAGCCATGGTTCTCACTCAGTGTACCCCACTGCAGACTGGTCCACTAATATGAAACTACGAACTACAGGTTTCGGACTCAAACGTTGACAGGGAGCACACTCTGCGCATTGATCCAGTCAAAGTCCTTCAGAATGCTTTCTGTTTCAGTGTGATTACCTCATATTCTTTTAAGCTTCAAAGTCCAGTCTAGACAATCTCTCTTCAAGGACGATCTACTCATCGCAGGATCGAGTCTAGTGTTCCTTCATTGTTCACCATTTCAAAAGCGTTTGTGTGTCTTCGAGCAAAAGGCCCAAAACTGGATAATTGCAGTGTCTCCTGCTCCATTTTATTTGCAAAAGAATCACAACATTGCTGCAGTGCAGATTCAGCCTATTGTGCCTGTAACAGCTCATTAAATGAGCATAATTACCCGATGTCAATCTCTTGTTTTTTTTCCCCACATCCTTAAATATTATTTTTATACAAGTAACCATCCGATTCCCTCTTGAAAACCTCAATTGAACCTGCCTCTATCATCGGATAAACGTAAATTACTGCGGATGCTGGAATCTGACCCTTTACCTCTTCCATGCTCACTGTCCAAGGCCCCAAACACTCATTTCAGATAAAACCCACAGCTATGTGGACTACAGCTCTTCTCACCCTATGTCCTGTAAGGACTCTATCCCTTTCTCTCAACTCTTTTGCCTCCGCCGCATTTGTTCCGATGAGGCCACTTTCCAAAGTGGTGCTCTTAATATGTGCTCCTTCTTCTCCAACCATGGCTTCCCACCTACAGTTGTTGACAGGGCTCTCGACAGCGTGCAGTCCATCTCCCGCGCCACGACCCTCCCTCCCCTCCCAGAACAAGGATAGGGTCCCTCTTGTTCTCACCTTTCACCCCACCAGCCTTCACATGCAAAGAATAATCCTCCGCCATTTTTGCCAACTCCAACACGATGCCACCACTAAACATATCTTCCCTTCCTTCCCCCGTCCGCATTCCGCATAGATTGTTCCCTCCAGGACAACCTCGCCCACTCCTCCATCACCCCTAACACCTCTCCCATCACACACGGCACCTTCCCATGCAATTGCAGAAGGTACAACACCTGCCCCTTTACCTCTACCATGCTCACCATCCAAAGCTCCAAACATTCATTTCAGGTCTGTACACAATCAGGTCCCCGATCTTCCCGTGACTTGCCACTTCAACACCCAACCCTGCTCCCATACCCACATGTCTGTCCTTGGCCTCCTGCAGTGTTCCAGTGAAGCTCAACGCAAACTGGAGGAACAGCATCTCATCTTCTGACTAGACACGCTACAGCCTGCCGGTCTCAACATTGAATTCAACAACTTCAGATGATTATCCCATCTCAACCCCTCTGTTTTCATTCTGCTCTGTAATTTTATTTCATTTATTTTATTTATCTTTTTTATTTATTTTTTTCACTGTTCTGTACCTCTTATTTCTTGATTGTCTCTCTTTCTCTCACTCCCCACTCTCCATCACCTTTTCCTCTCTCTTCCCCCTGTGCTACTCTTCTCCCCTGTTTTCCATTTTGCCTCTGCTTCACCCATCTCTCCCCCCACCCCCTCAATCCCCCACATATTTTGTCACATAGCACTGGCTTCAGTCTTGGTTATTCACAGCTCCTAATCTCCCTATAATCTCTCTATGCACTGTCATTATCAGTGTCATTATTGCTACCTTTGCTTCTGGAGCCATGACTCACCTTCTCTCAGCCTCGTATAAATACCTCCCTATTTCTCCCGTTTTTTAGATTTGACAAAGGGTCAGTTAGACTCGAAACGTCAGCTCTTTTCTCTCCTTACAGATGCTGCCAGACCTGCTGAGATTTTCCAGCATTTTCTCTTTTGGCTGCCTCCATCATCTTTCCTGGCAGTGCATTCCAGACTCGAACTGAGCGAAAAAGGTTTTCACTTCATTTGCCCATCACTTTAAACTTATTCGCTCTCATTCCTGTTCTTTTAAATGTGGGAACAGTTCCTACCTGTCTAGGTAAAAACAAGGACTGCAGATGCTGGAAACCAGAGTCTAGATTAGAGTGGTGCTGGAAAAGCACAGTAGTTCAGGCAGCATCCGATGAGCAGGAAAGTCGACGTTTCAGGCAAAAGCCCTTCATCAGGAACCTACCTGTCTACTCTAATCCGTCTGTTCATGATGTGGACACGGTCAGAGGTCAGACAACACTGACAAAAAAACAGCCCTCTGAAAACTTGTGATTTCAAATAAATCCATTGGACTATAACCTGGTAATCACCTGGGGACAATGATTTTGAAAACCTCTATTACATCTCCCCTCATACATCTTCTCTCCAAGGAGAAAAGTCTCAATTACTTCAATCTATCCTCATCACTGAAGTTCCTCATCCCTGGAACCATTCTAGTGAACTGCTACCACACTCTCGCCAATGCGGTCACATCCTTGCGGTAATGTGCCATCCACAACTGTAGACAATACTCCAGCTGAGGTCTAACAAATATCTTATATAAATTCTATCAAAGAGTCAGGTTTGATGGGTGGCATGGCCTCAATTTGCACTATCCCATTTTCATTCTGCTTTTTGCAATGCTTATGTTTAAATGCAGATTTGAAAAGGAACATATATCACATAGCATCTCACCCTCTGAATTCCATCGTTGAAAATATGAAACAGATTTATGACAGCAAACTTTGAGCAAGTAAATCACTGAACAATGACAGCTTATATTAAATTATGTCTTTAATGTGGACAGAAAAGTTCCAGAGTTCTCCCTGTAATTGTGCTACAAAAATATATAATTTAATTTAATTATAGAATATAATGATGAATTATTACAGACCACAGCCTTTACTTTAACAGCTTATGTAGACAAAATAATGAAAAGATTGCAACTTTGAGAGTGAATCTAATTTTTTATAAATGACTTAAATACATAGTAAGGTGGAATTTTGTCTTTCTAGCATGGCCAATAATGTGGTGGAGGGAATATCAGTAGCAAGATAATCTGGAAGATTCAACAACAGAGAGGAAAATCTGTTCTGGCAGATTCCAGGTCAAATGCTGTAAGTGAAAATCTGCTGTGAGTTTGAGCTTTATTTCTGAGATTTTCAGGCAGGCTGCTTTGAGATTATCCTTCCCCCAGCTTGACTAATTTACATTAGTTTCAGAAAGGTCCAGAGATGACAAAGTAACATAGATTTTAGAGGAGGAGTAGGCCATTTGGCCCTTCGAGCCTACTCTGTGATTCAGTAAGATCATGGTTGATCTGATTTTAACTCCATATTCCTACATATGTTCAAGAATCTTTCACCCCCACCTTGCTCATCAAGAGTGTCTCTCTCTGCTTTAAAAATATTTAAAGATTCTGCCTTTTGAGGTGAGAATTCCAAAGACTCACAACCCGCCGAGAGAAAAAATGTTTAATCAAATCTGTTTTAAATGGAGGTCCCCTCATTTTTCAACAATGATCCCTAGTTCTAGATTCTTCTCCAAGAGGCAACATCCTCTCCAAATTCACTGGGTCAAGTCCCCTCAGGATCTCATACTTATGACTCTTCTAAACTTCAAAGGATATAGGCCTAGCCTTACCTCATAAAGCAATCTACTCATTCAAAGGATTAACCTAGTAAACCTGTTCTGAACTGTTTCCATTGCATTGGCATCCTTCTGTATGTACCGAGGCCAGTACTATGCACAGTACTCCAAATGTAATCCTCACCAATGTCCTGTATAACTGAAGCATAACTTCCTTACTCCTGCATTCAATTATCCTCACAATAAACCATTTTATTAGCTTTTCTGATTACTTGTACCTGTACACTGACCTTCTGTGATTCATGCCCAAGGACACTCAGATCTCTCTGCACCTTGGAGCTCTAAAACATCTCACCATTTAGATAATATGCTTCATTTACATCCTGTCTACTGAAATAGACATATTCACACTTTCCCACATTGTACTCCATTTGCCAGATCTTAGCCTGCTCATTTAAGCTATCCCTTTGTAGCTTCTTATGTCCTCTTCACAACTCACGTTCCTTTCTTTGTGTCATCAGGAAGTTTACCTACTGTGTCTTTGATGCCTTCATCCAAACCATTTTTATCAATTGTAAACAGTTGAGCTCAGGACTGACCCCTGTGGCACACCACATGTGACATCCTGTAAAAGACCCACTGATTCTTGCTCTCTTCTTCCTGTTAGCTAGCTTATCCTCTATCCATTCAGTACCTCCTACACCATGAGCTTTTATTTTCCATAATAAGCTGTGTTGTGGCACCTAATGAAATGCCTTTTGGAAATCTAGGTATGCTATATCCACTGCTTTCCCTTCATTCTCAGCACAAGTTACTTCTTCAAAAAACTCCAATAAATAAATCAAACAATATTTCCTTTTGACAAAGCCATGTTGTACTTGTCTGTTTACCTTGAACTTACCAATGCCCTGTTGGAACATCTTTAATAATAGCTTCTAATATTTTCTCTATGACAGATGTTAAGCTAACTGGCCTGTAGTTTCCTGCTTTCTCCCACCTACTCTTTTTGAATAAAAGAGTTCCATTAGCTATTTTCCAATCTCAAGGAATCTTCCCTGAATTTAATAAGATTGGTGGGGTGGCGGGGTGGGGGGGAATGCATTTTAAGACCTGGGATGAAATCCATCATGACACAGGGACTTGTCAACTTGTCAAATTCAAACAATTTACTCAATACTACTTCCCTGGTAATTGTAATTTACTTGAATTCCTCCTTCACTTTCAACTCCTGATTTCTAGCAATTTCTGGGATGCTGCTTGTATCTTTTCTAGCGAAGATTGAGGCAAAATATCTGTTCAATTCATCTGTCATCTCTTTATTCTCTATGTCTAATTCCTCAGATTTAGTAAGGATCAACACTTACTTTGTCAACTCTTTTCTTTTTTAAATATCTGAGGAAACCTTTCCTGTCTGTTTTAATATTTTTAGCTAACTTTTTCATACGCCAGCTTTTCCCTCCTTATTAATCTTTTTGTAATTCTTGGCTTTTTAATGTATTTTGAAAAGTCTTCTGACCTGTCACCTATCTTTTATATCTTTTCTTTGAGTTTGATATTATCTTTCACTTTTTTAGTTAATCATAGATGGTGGACATATCCTGTCAAATGTTTTTCACTTGTAATATATCTATTCTATGCTTTCTGAAATGCCCTTTCAATATTTGCCATTGCATCTCCATTGACCTATCTATTTTCCTAAGTTGCAAGTTCACTTTTGCTAGCTCTGCTTTCTTTCTCTTGCAATTGCCCTTATTTAAGTTAAAAAAAATTAGTCTTGGACCCATACTTCTCTCCTGTAAACTATGTACAAAATTCAGTCATATTATGGTTGCTGCTATTCAAGGTTGCTTTTACTCTGAGTTCAGTATTAACCCTATCTCATTGGTCAATACTAGGTCTAGTATAGCTTTCTCTCTGATTCGCCACTACAACATGCAGATCTAAGAAATTGTCCTGAAAACATTAAATGAACTCCTCATCTAAACTGATTTTTCCAGTCTATATGTGGGTTAAAATCCCCTGTGATAATTGCTATACCCTTTTTGAGAAACTCACCATTATTTCTTCCTTAATACTCTATCCTACTGTATAGTTACTGTTAGGGGCAAGAACACAATTCCCACAATCTCCACTTGCCTTTCCTCATCTCTTCCTAAACTGCTTCTATTTCCTGGTTTCCTGAATTTACTGTGCCAATGTCATGTTTAATTAACAGAGCCACTCCTCTAGCCTTTCCTAGCTTCACCAATGTCACATACTCTTCAATATTCAGCTCCCAATCTGATTCACCTTGTAGATCATGCTCGATCACAATTGTGCTTTCCTGACTGATACCCATCATGCTCTGAATCTCTTTACAATCTAAAACTGACTAATTCCATCTTGAATAAAGTCAATGATCCAACTTTCCCTCTTTTCTGGAAAAGAAAATTCCATACAGTAATAACCCACAAAAAGAAAAGAAAATTCTCCCTGTCAAATCTTAAAAGGGAGACCATTGTATTTAAACTGTGCCCAATAGTTCTAGACTCCCTTACAATAGGAAGCATTCTTTCAGCATCCACTCAGTTTAGTGCCCTCAGGATCGAATTGCATCAAAAAGGCCACCTCTCAATAAACCATTTTTGATGCAGGGAGATGTGTCACCTGAAAGGGTGATGGAAGTAAATTCAATATAAACTTTCAGTCAGTGAAAAGTCAAACTTTGCTGGGTGATGGGTTTGCAGTTTATTCAAACTAATTTATGTTTTTAATATTCCAATAAATTATGGAGAAAGGCAAGGATTTGTTTAGATATGTAGAAACATAGAAAACAGGATCAAGAGAAGGCCATTCAGCCCATCAAGCCCTGCTTTGCCATTCAATGGATCATGGCTGATCATCCAATTCAGAGCCCTGTTCTCACTTTTTGTTCATTCCCTTTGATCCCTTTAGCCCTAAGAACTATATCTAATTTCTTCTTGAAAGCATCTAATGTTTTGGCCTCAACTGTTTTTTGAGGCATAGAATTCCACAGGTTCACCACTCTCTGGATTAAGAAATTTCACCCCATCCCAGTCTTAAGTGACTAACCTTTTTTCTTTAGACAATGACCTCTGGTTCTGGACTCCCCTTCCTGTATTTACCCTGTTTGGTGCTGTTAGAATTTTACAGAGTGCTATAGCTCCCTCTCCTAACTGATCCTGTGTCTCTTCACTGCCCTGCCATCCCAGGAATAACGCACCCTCTAACTTTCAGCCTCTCCAATGTGATTGGCATTGCAGCATTGACCTCCTGTTCTGGAAGTCACTGTCAAAGGCTCATGCAACTGTTGAGAAAATTAGAGTAACACTGCGCAGTCTGGTAAACCTTCACTGCACTCCCTTGATAGTAAGAAGAATCTTCCTCAGATAAGGAGACCAAAACTACAAACACTATTCCAAGTGTGGTCTCACAAAGGCCCTGTATAATTGCAGGCAGACATCTTTGATTCTGTACTCCAATCTTCTCACTATAAAGGCCAGCATACAGTTTCCTGCTGCACCTACACAGTTACTTTCAGCAACTGGTGCACAAAGACACCCAGCTCTCATTGAACATTCCCCTCTCTTAATTTAATCAAACAATAATCTGCCTTCCTATTTTTGTTGTCAAAGGAGAAGGCCTCACATTTGTCCACATGAAACAGCATTTGACATGCATTTGCTCACTCACTCAGCCTGTCAAAATCACACTGCAACATGTATGCATGCATCTCTGATTTCTTGTTTAATGCCATTCTTAACATCACTGCTACAGTTTGGTGACATATGTACCACCCCCCACTAATGTTTTTGCCCCTTGGCATTTCTCAATTTTACCCGTACAGATTCTACATTACCTAAGCTAATATCATTCCTCACTATTGTGTTCATATCCTCTTCAAACAGTAATGTTACTCCACCTTCTTTTTCTTTTTGATAGGCTTGAAGTAATGTGAATGTTTGTGACCCAGGTGGAGCATATTTTTGTTGTATTCACTATTTGAAATGAAATTTAACTCTGTTTAAAATATCCTTCACCTGTTAATTATTGTTTGTATAATGTTGATTTTCATTGATTTGATGCATTAAACATTTTACAATGTTTAAACTTGTCCAGTGGTTTCATTCTCATTTGTAATGTGGAGATCTTTTTACTTTTGAGAAGTTATCAGTTTTTGCGGGTATTGTGACAGTGTTAAGAGCATTATTCAATGGACAGTATCTCCAACAATACAATGCTTAATTATTAGGTTATTAAGTTAATCCAGTGGAATTATAACCAGTTAGTCAAGGCTGACAGATTGTGGATATGACATTTGTGCCTGTGGGATTCAATCGATTCCTGGAGTTCCATAACATGACCGGTCCCCATTTGTGAGCTATCTGTCCTCGTGATGCATTGTCTTCCAGCCAATTGGAAAGCAAAAAGATTCAATAGATAATGCTTGCTTTTAAGTGAGAAACTTTTGTCAAGCGAAATAAATCTTTTCTCCCCAACATTATCAATAATTTTATATTTGCAAAATAAAAACTGAACTGCGGATGCTGGAAATCAGAAACAAAACAGAAATGGCTGGAAAAGCTCAGCAGGTCTGGCAGCATCTGTGAAGAGAAATCAGAGTTAACGTCTCAAGTCCAGTGACCCTTCTCTAGTTCTGTTGAAGATGCTGCCAGACCAGCTGAGCTTTTCCAGCAATTTCTGTTTTGATTTTTATATTTGTAAAAGAGGTTTTTTTTTAAAAGCGGAAGAAATTAGAATCTCTTTTTATGTCCTTGTGATGTTTTATTTTGCCAGGGTTGCATGCAGCAAGATTCATCTTCAATTTCTGCAGACTCCAGGCCAGATGGATTCACAATAATTATTTTCATGAATTGAGGTTTGTTTAAAGGACAGAAAATGGAGGATGGGAATGAACAAGCCATCTTTGGGAATGTAGACTGTGACCAATTGGGGTGCTGCAATGTTTCAGCTTCAGCTATTCCTAATTTTTATTAATGACTTGGATGAGAGCACAGAGCATAAATAGCAGCATGATCTAGTGGGACTGAATTAATGGATAGCTGGATAAACAGGAGACACTAGGGACATAAGTGGACAGGTATGTAAATGCACAGGTTGATAGGCAGATATGCTGGTAGGTGGACAGGTATACAGTTAGGTAGGCATACAGGTAGGTAAATAGGTGGACAGCCAGACTGACACACATCGTCTCTAGACATTAACTGAAGTATGTCCCTGTTTAAATGTATGTTAATGACAGTTTTGTGAATCTCTGGTGCTTGAGACATTATCTGTCATTCCTTTACCATTTTAATTACAACCCAACAAAGCCGTTGCCTTTTAATAATCTCACAACACCAATTCTGGGGAGAATCTCCATTATCCAAAACACTCATTTCTTTTAAACGATTTTCGCTTCAAACAGATACCGCACCCTCTGGTTTGCTGGAGGGAGATGTTTCTAATCAATAACACAGATTGGGGGCTAATAGAGAGAGGCTCCGATAGTTACATTGAAATGTGGAAAATGCACTTTAAGCAGAGGATCAGAGGATTGGCATCAAATAAAATCATAGACTGACACAGCACAGGAAGAGGCCTGATTCTGTGGAGGACAATATTTGTGCTTCCATTAAATATCGGACTGAAGAACAATTATGGGAAATCATTCAGTCCATTGTGCCTGTGTGGCTGTTTGACAGATCAATCCATCTAGTTCTATTCATGTACTCTTTCCCAACAGCCTTGCAAATGGATTCCCTTAAATTACTTTTTGAAAAGTATTGTTGAAACTGATCTTCTTTCAGGCAATAGGTTCTGGATCGTAAGGATCAATTTGGGTTGAGAGGTTGCTTTTTATCTGACAGGAAAGGTTTGCTCCAGTGGGGGAGGAGTATTACAGACTGGATTTTGTTCTGTTAATATCTGGCTGGCAAGCAATAAGGTGGATAGTATGTCATCCTCCCAATTTCCTGCCGACACCTTTTATTGAAGAAGGGTCCTGAAGAAGGATTACACCTGAAATGTTGAGTTTGCACCTCCTGATGCTGCCTGGCTTGCTGTGTTCTCCCAGCCTCCTGCCTGTCCCTCCTGATGCTGCCTGGCTTGCTGTGTTCCCCCAGCCTCCTGCCTGTCCCTCCTGATGCTGCCTGCCTTGCTGTGTTCCCCCAGCCTCCTGCCTGTCCCTCCTGATGCTGCCTGGCTGGCTGTGTTCCCCCAGCCTCCTGCCTGTCCCTCCTGATGCTGCCTGGCTGGCTGTGTTCCCCCAGCCTCCTGCCTGTCCCTCCTGATGCTGCCTGGCTGGCTGTGTTCCCCCAGCCTCCTGCCTGTCCCTTCTGATGCTGCCTGGCTGGCTGTGTTCCCCCAGCCTCCTGCCTGTCCCTTCTGATGCTGCCTGGCTTGCTGTATTCCCCCAGCCTCCTGCCAGTCCCTCCTGATGCTGCCTGCCTTGCTGTGTTCTCCCAGCTTCCTGCCTGTCCTCCTGATGCTGCCTGCCTTGCTGTGTTCTCCCAGCCTTCTGCCTGTCCCTCCTGATGCTGCCTGCTTTGCTGTGTTCCCCCAGCCTCCTGCCTGTCCCTCCTGATGCTGCCTGCCTTGCTGTGTTCTCCCAGCCTTCTGCCTGTCCCTCCTGATGCTGCCTGCCTTGCTGTGTTCCCCCAGCCTTCTGCCTGTCCCTCCTGATGCTGCCTGCCTTGCTGTGTTCCCCCAGCCTCCTGCCTGTCCCTCCTGATGCTGCCTGGCTTGCTGTGTTCTCCCAGCCTTCTGCCTGTCCCTCCTGATGCTGCCTGGCTTGCTGTGTTCCCCCAGCCTCCTGCCTGTCCCTCCTGATGCTGCCTGCCTTGCTGTGTTCCCCCAGCCTCCTGCCTGTCCCTCCTGATGCTGCCTGCCTTGCTGTGTTCCCCCAGCCTCCTGCCTGTCTCCTTTAGATTCCAGCATCTGCATTTTCTTGTCTCTACACCTGTTATTGACTCAGTTTTGAGAAAAAAAGATCTCTCACCATGGCCTTCAATATTGGTTATCTCAACTCCCATGTTAAATTAATTCCTAACTCCCTGTCAGAAAAAAGGGGTCCTTCACCTGATGAATATGCAGCAGCGAGAGTTGCCTGGCAGCGAAATAATCCTCCTGTACAGTGTGGATGACACAGTTTAAATATACTTTATCTTATTCATTCAATGGACCGGTCACTGTTGTCCGGTCCATACCTAGTTACCTTTGAGCTGTCTTCATGAACCACTACTCATACGCTACAGCAATGTGCTTAATGATTTTGATCTAGTGACGCTGAAAGAATGGCAATGTATTTCCAAGTCAGGATGGTGACTGGCTTGGAGGGGAACTTACAGGGGGTGGTGCTTTGCAGCCCAGGTCCTTCTGGTTGTTAAAGGTCACGGGTTTAGAAGGTTCAGCCCAGGAATTATTGAATTTCTGCAGTGCATCTTCTAGATAATACACACTGCTGTTACTGAGCATTGGTGGTGTAGGCAGCAAATATTTGTGGGTGCAGTACCAATTATGCAAGATGCTTTGTCCTGGATGGTGTCAAGCTTCTTGAGTGCTGCTGGAGCTGCACCCAAGTAGGGAGTATTCCATCACACTCCTGACTTATGCCTTGTAGATGGTGGACAGGCTGTGGGGAGTCACGAGGTGATATACTTGCCACAGGATTCCAACTTTCTGACCCACTTTGTAGCTACTGTGTTTATGTGGTGAATCCAGTTGAATTTCTTGTCAATAGTAACCCTTAGGATGCTGATAGCTGTGAATTCAGTGACAGAAATGTAATTGAGTGTCAAAGGTTGATTGTTTGATTCTGTTTTTGGTGATGGTCATTGCCTGGTACGTGGCTGAATCTAATTTCATAGAATCCCTACAGTGTGGAAACAGGCCATTTAGCCTAACAAGTCCACATCAACCCTCCGAGCAGTATCTCACCCAGGCCCATTCCCCTACCTTATTACTCTACATTTCTCCCCGACTAATGCACCTAACCAATACATTCCTGAACACTATGGACAATTTAGCATGGCCAATTCACCTAACCTGCACATCTTTGGACTGTGGGAAGAAACCAGAGCACCCATAGGAAATCCAGACAGACACGGGGAGAATACATCAACTCTACATAGACAATTGCCGGAGGCTGGAATCGAACCTGGGTACCTGATGCTGTGAGGCAGTAGTGCTAACTCTGAGCCACCGTGTCATCTGTGACACAAATAATTCCACCATTTATGATGCAAACACTGCATTTTGAGAAGGTCCTGCTAAATATGGATGTGAGCTGTTTCAGAGTCTGAGGAGTTGGGAATGGAACATTGTGCAATCATCAGCGAACATCCCCATTTCTGTCCTTATGATTGAGGGAAGGTCGTAAAGGAAGCAATGGAAGATGGTTGGACCTAGGACATTACCCTGAGGAACTCCTGCAGGGATGCCCTGGAGCTGAGATGACTGACCTCTAACAACCACAACCATCTTCCCTTGTGCTCAATATGACTTCAACAAAGGGAGAGATTTCCTCCTGATTCCCAATGGAAATGGATAAATAGAGGGTTGTTTTGATTTGTTCAGGGCATGGGGAAATCGTTAGCTTTTATTACACATTCCTAATTATCTAAAGGACAGTTAAAAGTCAACTACATTGCTGTGGGTCTGGAGTCACATGTAGGCCAGACCAGGTAAGAATGGCAGACCTCCGTCCCTGAGTGACATTAGTGAGCCGGGTGGGTTTTCATGATAAAAAAAATTATTTCATGGTCACATTAGGCTCACTTTCAATTCCAGGTTTTTTAGTTTGAACTCAAATTTCACCATCTGCCACAGTGAGACTCAAACCCAGGTCCCTCAGAATATTACAGCTGAAAATGTGTTGCTGGTTAAAGCACAGCAGGTTAGGCAGCATCCAAGGAATAGGAATCCTGATGAAGGGCTTATGCCCGAAACGTCGAATTTCCTATTCCTTGGATGCTGCCTAACCTGCTGTGCTTTAACCAGCAACACATTTTCAGCTGTGATCTCCAGCATCTGCAGACCTCATTTTTTACCCTCAGAATATTACCCTGAGCTAGTTCATTGACATTGTGGCTATATCATCTTCTCACAATGTTTCTAGTGATGTAAGTTTTAAAATTTCAACGTTGTGTTCAAACTCCTCCATAATGTCACTCTGAACTATCTCCCTAATATCTTTCTGACTCACAACTCCTCGCGATCGCTGTACTTCTCCAAATCTGGCCTCTTGAGCGTACCCTGATTCCCATCATTCCTCAATTTGGAGTCAGACATGGGCCCTAAGGAATGGTGCTCTCTCCCTAGACTCTATGCCTCTCTCGGTCTGCTCCCTCAGCTTTTGCATTTGACTAAGCTTTTATCATGCAGTGTCCTTACATAGCGAAATGCTAAATCTCTTTCCTGTGAAGCACCTGGAGCTTTGTTGTATGTTAAAGGTACTATATAAATGCAAATTGTTGTTGTATGGAAAACATGTTGACACACCATCAGCGCCTTCTTGATCCCATCCCCTGACTCCCTTAAATTCCTGTCAGTTACCTGCAGAGCACATGATAGACCGACTTATGGAAGATAATTGTAAATGTGAGACACACTGTGCAACAGCTGGAGATAGTTAATATGATGTCTAGATATTTATGACATCTTCATATTAATCTACCATTAGGGAGTTAAATAAAATTCCATGTAAGGCCTCAATATTCTCCAGGTGGCAGTCTCTGTATAACTGGTAGAAACAGATAGCCAGGAACATTCATACCCGAAAAAGCCAACCCCTGAAGCTTGTTCCCTCATTTATCGAGACCATGACATCTATATCCCAATTCCATCCACCTTCATTCCAGGTCCTTTCATATTCTTGTCTCACAAAGCTCTATCCATTGCAGACAGAAAATGATGAATTGCATTAAAATAGGGTCCTGTGTAATGTCACTGTGACAGAGTAGGAGGGGTAGTGAGGGTGGGGTAGAGAACCTCTGGGTCAGACAGTCCATTTGCATGCCTCACTTCAAAGAATATAGATTCCCTACAGTGTGGAAAGTTCCCTGAAAGTGGCAACACAAGTGGATAAAGTGATAAAGAAGGCCTATGGCATGCTTGCCTTCAACGATTGGGGCATTGAGTACAAAAGTTGGCACACCGTGTTGAGGCTGCATAAGACATTAGGCCCCATTTGGAGTATTGTGTGAAGTTCTGGTCCCCACACTATAGAAGGGATGTGGAGGCTTTGGAGAGGGTGCAAAAGAGGTTTACCAGGGTATTGCCTGGATTGGAGGGTATTAGCCAGAAGGAGAGATTAGACAAACTTGGATTGTTTTCACTACAGCATCAGAGGCCAAAGGCTGGCCTGATCAAAGTCGTTATTGGCCAAACCAAACCGTTTTCCAATATATTAACGTGGTAGCCTAGAGCCTAATGTTTTCTTATTGAAAGGCAAGTGTTAGGTGCTGTGTTTCAGATGTAATTCCATCAGTTACACTACTAGGCTTTAGGGAAAGCATGCATTTTATTTTTACTCTACAGTTAAAATCTGAACAAAGAAAGAACTTCAACTCAATGGGAAAATTTAACAGAGTAATAGATTATTTAACAACTATGTGGGCGGCACGGTGGCACAGTGGTTAGCACTGCTGCCTCACAGCGCCTGAAGACCCGGGTTCAATTCCCGACTCAGGCGACTGACTGTGTGGAGTTTGCACGTTCTCCCCGTGTCTGCGTGGGTTTCCTCCGGGTGCTCCGGTTTCCTCTCACAGTCCAAAGATGTGCGGGTCAGGTGAATTGGCCATGCTAAATTGCCCGTAGTGTTAGGTAAGGGGTAATGTAGGGGTATGGGTGGGTTTCGCTTCGGCGGGTCGGTGTGGACTTGTTGGGCCGAAGGGCCTGTTTCCACACTGTAAGTCTAATCTAATCTATGCAGCAACTTCCAATATAGTAACATCGCATAAACACATTCTTGGCAAACGCAAATTCAGTAAAACAGATTGTCTCATACGCGATGTTTCTCCAGTCCAGGAGGAAAGAACATCAAGAAAAAAATTCCTGGCACAGAGAAAGAAAGAATTCAAGTGTTTTGCTGTGGCAGGGAGCAATGCATGGCAGCTTCGAAACCCTAAAAATTACTGAAAGCTAAACTCTGGCTGTATGGGAGCCTGACTCCACCCAGTCATGATGCTTCTATTGTTACAACTTCTTAAAAAAACACCTAAGGCTTCAGAAGCTATTTACTTGATTAGCTTGGAGGAGACAGCTCTACACCTATGGCTCAAAACCTCTTATCATAGTATTATCATAAAGTATATAAAATTATGAGAGGCATGGATAGGGTGGATAGTTGGAGTCTTTTTTTCCCTAGGGTGGAAATGTCGAATACTAGGGAGAAGATTGTAGGTTTAAGGTGAGAGGAGAAAATTTGAAGAAAATATATGAGGAAAGCTAGTTAGACAGAGGTTGTTAGTTGCCTGCAATGTGCTGCAAGGAGAGCTGATAGAAGTAGATACAATAGCAACATTTAAGAGACAGTAACAGACACATGAACAGAGCTGAAAATGTGTTGCTGGTTAAAGCACAGCAGGTTAGGCAGCATCCAAGGAACAGGAAATTCGACGTTTCGGGCCAGAGCCCTTCATTAGGAATCTTGATGAAGGGCTCTGGCCCGAAACGTCGAATTTCCTGTTCCTTGGATGCTGCCTAACCTGCTGTGCTTTAACCAGCAACACATTTTCAGCTCTGATCTCCAGCATCTGCAGACCTCACTTTTTACTAGACACATGAACAGGCAGGGATTGGAGTGATATGGATCAGTGGTGCTGGAAGAGCATAGCAGTTCAGGCAGCATCCAAGGAGCAGCGAAATCGACATTTTGGGCAAAAGCCCTTCATCAGGAATGTGTTGATTTTACTGCTCCTTGGATGCTGCCTGAACTGTTGTGCTCTTCCAGCATCACTAATTCAGAATCTGGTTTCCAGCATCTGCAGTCATTGTTTTTACCTCTTTTTTACCTGGGAAGGATATGGACAATGTGCAGAGAGATGGGATTGGTTCAGAATGGCATCATGGTCAGCATAGACATGGTGGGCCGAAGGGCCTGTACCTGTGTTATACTGTTCTATATTCCATAACAAGCCCTTGACAAGCTTCATTGACCTGGACAGAAATGTGGGTGAATTCAGACGTTCACATTCCCCTCTGGAAACAGATGTGGGAATGAGACTCCGCCATTTATCCCAAACATCCAACTCTATTCTGATACAATGCTGATCACAAAAACCTGCCCTGGGAATCCTAATAATATTCTTGTCAAGGACAACATACCCTTTAGATTAGATTACTTACAGTGTGGAAACCGGTCCTTCGGCCAAACAGGTCTTCACCGACCCTCCAAAGAGCAACCCACCCAGACCCATTCCACTATGGACAATTTGCCATGGCCAATTCACCTAACCTGCACATTTTTGGACTGTGGGAGGAAACCGGAGCACCCGGAGGAAATCCACGCAGACATGGGGAGAATGTGCAAACTCCACACAGACAGTTGCCCAAGGCAGGAATTGAACCTGGGTCTCTGGCACCGTGAGGCAGCAGTGTTAACCACTGTGCCACCATGCCGCCCACTATTTTTGAGGCCCGGTGACCAAAGTTGTACACAGCATTCCAGTTGTGGTCTAACCAGATTTTTCTATTAATGACTAGTTAAAGCTCAACTGGAATATCAGGTTCAGTACTGGGACCTGCTCTTTCAGAAGGATGTCAGGGCGAGGAGAGGGTGTGGAGCTGATTGACTGGAATGGGAGCAGGAATGAGGGACTGGGATTGTTCTCCTTAGAGCAGAGAAGGTTCCGGGAGGGTTTAACCAAAGTGTTCAAAATCATGGAGAGAATTTGATGGAGTAAATCAGGAGAGTGTGTTTCCAGGGGCAGGAGGGTCCATGAGCAAAGCGAGACGGATTGAAGGGAATCAGGAGAAGCCGTTGGGGGGAGGGGGGAGAGGGGGTTGTTTTACACAGTGAGTTGTTGGGATCTGGAAGGTGGTGTTTGAAAGTGAAGAGGAAGAAGATTCAAAAATAACTTTCAAAAAGGAATTGGGGAAATAGTTGAAGGGAAGATTTGCAGGGCTATGGAGAAAGAGTGGGGTTAGAGTGGGGACTAATTTGGATGGATCTTTAAAATACCTGAGATGGATGCAATGGGGCTGAATGGCCTCCTCATTTTATGATTGTATGGCCTTTTACAATGTGTTGTGCGTGATTAATTTTTCCTTTTTACACATGGATTAAAACTTCATTTGGTAACAAGCTGAGCTTCAATCATAACCCGATCTTGTACAATAGCCAAGCTAAACACTGAACAAATACAAACATACGTTGAACAATAAAACAAAACCTACAAATAGCATCATTCAAAGATTTTGGATTCTTTCCCTAAAATCCACTGGTCTATCACATATTTTACCTCGTTTAAATATTTTTGGGAAGAGATTTTATAGAATTATGTTTGAAATAATATCATGTTCTTTCTGTCAAAACAGCAATTAAAACAACCCAACCTGGCACGTAGGGTGACCACATGTGCTGCAGAAAAATACAAAGAAAGTGGGAGCACATTTTAAAGACCAAAACTAAAAATAAATTCTTGTTCAAAAGATTTCTGCCTCATGATCTGCAGACATTTCAGCTGGCTTTGCAGTCAGCTGTGAAACAACGCTGCTCATTTTAAATCAGAGAAAGCTGATCACACAGACCAAGCAATCTCCGAGGTTTATATTCCCCTTTTCCCAAAGTTAATCTCAATCTGGAATCCAAACCTGAGGGAATTCTCCATAGATACAACAATGGTGATGTCAGCAAGCTACAGAGAAGCCAAACACAATGATTTGATTTGAATTATTTATTGTCACTCGTATGTTGTTGCAAAATGTGGTGAAAATTGTTGCATGATGTGGAGGAGTCGGTGTTGGACTGGGGTGGACAAAGTTAAAAATCATGCAACACCAGGTTATAGTCCAACAGGTTTATTTGGAAGCACTAGCTTTCGGAGCACTGCTCCTTCATAGTTCCACAGCTACCTGATGAAGGAGCAGCGCTGTGAAAGCTAGTACTTCCAAATAAACCTGTTTGACTACAAATTATTGTGTAGAGTCGCCTGTCTCCTGCACTATTTAACAGGACAGAACAAGAAACCTGGAGGGCTTGCCTTATGAAGAGAGGTTGACTAGGGCTGTTCACACTGGAGAGAAAAAGGAAGATAGACAACTTGATAGAGGTGTATAAGGTAATGAGAGGCATAGATAGAATAGATAGCCAGAGACTTTTTCCCAGGGCAGAAGTGGCTGTCATGAAGGATTATAATTTTAAGGTGATTGGAAGAAAGTGTAAGGAGATGGCAGAGGTAGGTTCTTTACACAGAAAGTGGTGGGTGTGTGGAATGCATTGCTGACAGTGGTAGTAGAGTCAGAGACATTAGGGACATTTAAGCCACTGCTGGACAAGCACCAGGATGGCAGTAAATTGAGGGGTGTGTAGGTTAGGTTGATCTTAGATTAAGATAAATGCTCGGCGCAACATTGTGGGCTGAAGGGTCTATATTATGTTGTGCTGTTCGATGTTCTATCTTCAATGTTCTATGGAAGTGGTCATGGGTTTGGAAGGTGTTGTCTAAAGATCTTTGGTGAATTTCTGCAGTGTATCTCTGCTGCTACTAAGTATTTGTGGTGGAAGGGGTGGGATGTTTTGGATGTGGTGCCAATCAAGAAGGCTGCTGGATAGGGTCAAGCTTCTTGAGTGTTGTTGGAGCTGCACCCATCCAGGCAATTGGGGAACATTCCATCACACTCCTGACTTGTGTCTTGTAGAAGGTTGACAGGCTTTGGGAGTATTCCTAGCCTCTGAACTGCTGTTGTAGCTATTGTGTTCCTGTGGGAAATCTAGTTGAGTTAGTGGTCAATAGTGACCCCAAGGATGTTGGTTACTGGTAATTCAATGATGGCAACACCACTGAATGTTAAGGGGCGGTGATGAGATTCTCTTTTGTTGGAGATGCACTATCCACCCAAGCCTGGATATTGTCCAGATCTTTTTGCATTTGAACATGGACTGCTTCACTATCCGAGGAATTGTGAATAGTGCTGAACATTGTGCAATAATCGACGAACATTCCCACTTCTGACCATATAGACCTTTGGCCATTGATGAAGCAGCTGAAGATTATTGGGCCAAGGGCACTACCCTGAGGAACTCCTGGAATTGAGATGACTGACCTCCAATAACTACAACCATCTTCCTATGTGTCAGGTGTGACTCCATCCAACAGAGAGTTTGGCCTTGTTACTCACTGATTCCAGTTTTGCCAGGGCTCCTTGATGCCACACTTGGTCAAATACAGCCGTGATGTCTAGGGCTGCCACTCTCACTTCCCTTCAGGAATTCAGCTCTTTTGTCCATATTTGAACCAAGGCTGTAATGAGGTCAGCCAACCCAAACTGGGCTCCACTGAGCAGGTTGCTACTGAGCTGGTGCTGCGTGATAGCACTGTTGGAGACACCTTCCATCACTTTACTAATGATTGAGAGTGGACTGACGAAGTGGTAATTGGCTGGGGTAGGTTTGTCCTGCTTTTTCTCCTCAGTACATACTTGGACAATTTTCCATATTGTCAGGTAGACACCAATGTTGTAACTGTACTGGAACAGCTTGGCTAGGGGAGTGACAAGTCCTGGAGTACAAGTCTTCAGTGCAATTGCCAGAATGTTGTCAGGGCCCATAGCTTTTGCAGTATCCAGTATTCCAACTGTTTGCTAATATCATGTTGTATAAATCAAATTGGCTAAAGACTGGTATCTGGAAGGTGGGGACCACTGGATGAGGCCGAGATAGATCACCCTCTCGGCACTTCTGGCTGAAGATTATTCCGAATACTTCAGCCTTAACCTTTGCACTGATGTGCTGGGCTCCTCCATCACCGAGAATGGGGATATTTTTGTAGCTTCCTTCTTCAATAAGTTGTTTAATCATCCACCATCATTCACAATTGGATATGGCTGGACTGCAGAGGTTAGATCTGATCTACAAGTTGTGGGATCATTTAGCTCTATCTACCATTTGCTGTTTGTGCTGTTTGGTATGTAAGTAATCCTGTTTGGTGACTTCACCAAGTTGACTCCTCATCTTCAGGTATGTCTAGTGCTGCTCCCAACAAGCCCTCCTGCCCTCTCCATTGAACTAGGGTAGATCCCCTGGTGTGAAGGTAAAGGTTGAGTGGGGGATATGCCAGGTCATGAGGTTATAGGTTTTGCTGGAATACAATTCTGCTACTATTGATGGTCCACAGAGCCTCATGGATACTCAGTCAATATCAGATAGATCTGTCCCATTTGATGTAGTGATAGTGCCATGGAAGGTATTCTCAATATGAGAGCAGGATGTTGCCTCCACAAGGACTGTGCAGTGGTCACTCTCACTGATACTGTCGTAGACAGATGCATATCCATCTGGCAAGTTGGTAAGGATGAGGTTAAATATGTTTTTCCCTTTTGTTAGTTTCCTCATCACCTGCCGCAGATCCAGTCTTGCAGTCATGTCCTTTAGAACCCGACCCGTTCGATCAGTAGTACTGCTGCCAAGCTACTCTTTGTGGTGGAGATTGATATTCCCCCATCCAGGATTCGTATTGTGCCCTTGCCACCCTCAGTGCTTCCTCCAAGTGTTGCTCAACATGGAGATGTACTGATTCATCAGCCAATGGAGGATGATACTTGGAAAAGAGCAGGAAGCTTCTTTGACCATGTTTAATCTGAAGCCATGAAAAATTATGGGGAGTCAATGTTGAAATCTCCCAGGGCAATTCCATCCTGAGTATTATACCACTATGCCACTACCTCTGCATATCCAGGGATGGTGATGGTGGTGTCTGGGACCTTATGAATAAACATGTGGTTTCAGCACCACTGTCCTGGCCATTCAGTCCAACTAGCCCATGCTATAAAGTCTGGGACTGAGACTCACAGCTGTGTGATGATGAGGCAAAGCCACAAAGACATTTTTAAAAATTCATTCACAAGATGAAGGCATCACTGGCCAGGCTGGCATTTATGAGGTAAAAACAATGACAGCAGATGCTGGAAACCAGATTCTGGATCAGTGGTGCTGGATGAGCACAGCAGTTCAGGCAGCATCCAAGGAGCAGCAAAATCGACGTTTCGGGCAAAAGCCCTTCATCTCATGCATAAAGGCAGAGAGCCTGAAGGGTGTAGAGATAAGCTAGAGGAGGGTGGGGGTGGGGAGAAAGTAGCATAGAGTACAATGGGTGAGTGGGGGAGGGGATGAAGGTGATAGGTCAGGAAGGAGGGTGGAGTGGGTAGGTGGAAAAGGAGCTAGGCAGGTAGGACAGGTCATGGGGACAGTGCTGAGCTGGAAGGTTGGAACTAGGGTGAGGTGGGGGGGGGAGGGGAAATGAGGAAACTGTTGAAGTCCACATTGATGCCCTGGGTTGAAGTGTTCTGAGGCGGAAGATGAGGCGTTCTTCCTCCAGGCGTCTGGTGGTGAGGGAGCGGCAGTGAAGGAGGCCCAGGATCTCCATGTCCTCGGCAGAGTGGGAGGGGAAGTTGAAATGTTGGACCACAGGGCGGTGTGGCTGATTGGTGCAGGTGTCCCGGAAATGTTCCCTAAAGTGCTCTGCAAGGAGGTGTCCAGTGTCCCCAATGTAGAGGAGACTGCATCGGGAGCAACGGATGCAATAAATGATATTAGTGGATGTGCAGGTAAAACTTTCATGGATGTGGAAGGCTCCTTTAGGGCCTTGGATGGAGGTGAGGGAGGAGGTGTGGGTGCAGGTTTTACAGTTCCTGAGGTGGCAGGGGAAGGTGCCAGGATGGGAGGGTGGGTTGTAGGGGGGCATGGACCTGACCAAGTAGTCACGGAGGGAACGGTCTTTGCGGAAGGCGGAAAGGGGTGGGGAGGGAAATATATCCCTGGTGGTGGGGTCTTTTTGGAGGTGGCGGAAATGTCGGCGGATGATTTGGTTTATGCAAAGGTTGGTAGGGTGGAAGGTGAGCACCAGGGGGGTTCTGTCTTTATCAAGGTTGGAGGGGTAGGGTCTGAGGGCGGAGGTGCAGGATGTGGACGAGATGCGTTGGAGGCATCTTTAACCACGTGGGAAGGGAAATTGCGGTCTCTAAAGAAGGAGGTCATCTGGTGTGTTCTGTGGTGGAACTGGTCCTCCTGGGAGCAGATACGGCGGAGGCGGAGGATGGGAATACGGGATGGCATTTTTTGCAAGAGGTAGGGTGGGAAGAGGTGTAATCCAGGTAGCTGTGGGAGTCGGTGGGTTTGTAAAAAATGTTAGTATCAAGTCAGTCATCATTAATGGAGATGGAGAGGCCCAGGAAGGGGAGGGAGGTGTCAGAGATGGTCCAGGTAAATTTACGGTCAGGGTGGAATGTGTTGGTGAAGTTGATGAATTGCTCAACCTCCTCGCGGGAGCACAAGGTGGTGCCAATGCAGTCATCAATGTAGCGGAGGAAGAGGTGGGGAGTGGTGCCGGTGTAATTACGGATTGTTCAACTGTTCGACTGTTCGACGTAGCCAACAAAGAGACAGGCATAGCTGGGGCCCATATGTGTGCCTATGGCTACCCCTTTGGTCTGGAGAAAGTGTGAGGATTCGAAGGAGAAATTGTTAAGTGTGAGGACCAGTTCGGCCAAACGAATGAGAGTGTCAGTGGAAGGGAACTGTTGGGGACGTCGGGAGAGGAAAAAATGGAGGGCTTGGAGGCCCTGGTCATGGCGGATGGAGGTGTAGAGGGATTGGATATCCATGGTGAAGATGAGGCATTGGGGGCCGGGGAAACAGAAGTCTTGGAGGAGGTGAAGGGCGTGGGTGGTGTCTTGAACGTATGTTCCTGGACTGGGGGGATAAGACAGTGTTGAGGTGGGTAGAGATGAGTTCAGTGGGGCAGGAGCATGCTGAGACAATGAGTCAGCCAGGGTGGTCAGGCTTGTGGATCTTGGGAAGGAGGTAGAACCGGGCAGTGAGAGGTTCCCGGACTATGAGGTTGGAAGCTGTGGGTGGGAGATCTCCTGAGGTGATGAGGTTCTGTATGGTCTGGGAGATGATGTTTTGGTGATGGGGGGGGGTGGGGTCATGGTCGAGGGGGCATTAGGAAGAGGTGTCCTCGAGTTGGCGTTTGGCTTCAGCAGTGTAGAGGTCAGTGAGCCAGACCTACCACTGCGCCTCTTTATCTGCTGGCTTGATGGTGAAGTTGGGATTGGAGCAGAGGGGTTGGAGGGCTGCGCGTTGTGAGGGTGAGAGGTTGGAGTGGGGGAGGGGGGTAGACAGGTTGAGGCGGTTAATGTCCCGGCGGCAGTTGGAAACTTTCACATCCATGAAAGTTTTACCTGCACATCCACTAATATCATTTATTGTATCCGTTGCTCCCGATGCGGTCTCCTCTACATTGGGGAGATTGAATGCCTCCTAGAAGAGCGCTTTAGGGAACATCTCCGGGACACCTGTACCAATCAACCACACCACCCGGTGGCCCAACATTTCAACTCCGTATCCCACTCTGCCAAGGACATGGAGATCCTGGGCCTCCTTCACCGCCGCCCCTCACCACCAGATGCCTGGGGGAAGAACGCCTCATCTTCCGCCTCGGAACACTTCAACCCAGAGCGTCAATGTGGACTTCAACAGTTTCCTTATTTCCCCTTCCCCCACCTCACCCTAGTTCCAAACTTCCAGCTCAGCACTGTCTCCATGACTTGTCCTACCTGCCTATCTTCTTTTCCACCTATCCACTCCACCCTCCTCCCTGACCTATCACCTTCATCCCCTCCCCCACTCACCTATTGTGCTTCATGCTACTTTCTCCCCACCCCCACCCTCCGCTAGCTTATCTCTCCATGCTTCAGGCTCACTGCCTTTATTCCTGATGAAGGGCTTTTGCCCGAAACGTCGATTTTGCTGCTCCTCGGATGCTGCCTGAACTGCTGTGCTCTTCCAGCATCACTAATCCAAAGGCTGGCATTTTTTACCGACCCCTAATCGCTCAGCGGACATTTAAATGTCAACTGCATTGCTGTGGGTATGGAGTCACATGTAGGCCAGGCCAGCAGTTTCCTTCCTTAAAGGACATGAATGAACCAGATGGGTTTTCCCAACAATCAGCAATGGAATCATAGTCAACATTAGACTCTCAATTCCAGGGGCTTGTTGAATTCAAATTCCATCATCTGCTATTCTGGAATTCAAACTCAAATCCCCAGAGCATTGCCTGGGTCTCTGGATTGACAACCTGGTGATAATACCACTAAGCCATTGTTTCCCCTCAATGTTATGAGTTTTGAGTGATGGAGATTGTTGTTAGGTGAATGAAGAAGAGATTGATAATGAAGAACTATTGCTGCTCTTGTTGAATGAGCTGCAACTGGGTATTAAGGCATACTAAGTTCAAAGTTACAGCTGTACACACTCACTGACCTGAGAAGCTAATTACAAGTTACACATAATGAAGCTTGTGGATGGTGGGTGATCGGAGAGTGTTACACTGAGCAGCGCGTGAGGCTAGGCCCTTTTTTTTCACTGGGATTGAAAGCTTCTCCATCGTGGCAGGAATGGAGAATGTGTAAACAGTGACATCCCCAAGCAGAGGAATTTCTGCAGAGGTTGGGAATGGAGGAGGGTGCTTTTCATAAAAGTGTAATTTACGAAAGTGGCTGACCTTTTAAATCATCAGCCTCAACAGCTCACCACCATCAGGGCAACTTGGGATGGGTAAGCAATACCAGCAATGCCCACATCCCTGCATGAGTAAAAAATGGTTAATAACTTTGGTTTAAGTCAAAAAATGCAGGGCATCCAGAATCTTAAACAAAGGATAACAAGGAGGCAACAAAACGATGGGTTAACCATTAGGAATGTTTATAATTTGTAACGTGAAATGATAGGAAATTATAATTAGTGTATGAGCAGCAAGTATAGCTCTAAAATCTCTTGGAAACAGATGAAGCACCAAATAACATAAATAAACTGTCAGGAACAAGCACGGATGTAATGAAAATTAAATTTTTTTTTAAAGAAAGGGGCATTGGCAGTAAAGTGAGGACGGAGAGAGGGAAAAAAAGTTCTTATAGTAAATTCATACAGCTGCAGGAGATTTCGGAGACTCCAGTGAGAGCAATGGAGACAATGCTTTCAGGGAGAAAAAACACAGACAATACAAACACACCAAAGAAGAAAGCTGTGGATTGATATAACAGCTCAGATTACAGAAACAATAAGGAATAACAAGCCTCAAAATATGTGGTTGGAAATTAGGTGTTACATTCACAAAGATCCGTTGGAAAGCTATGTGATCATTATAATTGTACATTTAAATACAATCTAAATGGCACAATGATGGCAGGAGTTGTTTTGGCTGTATTATACAAAAGAGGAGAGGGAAGGGAAGTAATATTGCTTATGTGATTATATGCCAATAGGAATTCTAAATGGGGTACTGAGCAAAAAAGGAAGACACAACTTCAGGCCACTGCTCATCATATACTACAAAAGCAATCACATTCACATCTACAGAAGACTCATTGTAACTGAAAGGTTTACGGTTTGGAGGGGCCGGTGTTGGACTGGGTGGACAAGGTCAGAAGTCACTTGACATTGAAGGGACAAGGCTCCAAAAGCTTGTGATCTCAAATAAACTTCTTGGACTATAATGTGGTGTTGTGTGGCTTCTGAATGGTTTAGGCATTGAGTATTTTTCAAATTAGTCTCAAAACATTTACGATGTTATAGGACATATTGATTTGCCAGTTATCCTGTTGAGAAAATGGAACATTCAAATGCTTTCCCCTCCAACTCCCCCTTCCATTCTCACTCTGAATTTTCTTATCACCATCTTCTGACGGGCCTCTATGTTCTATGTTCCCACCACATCCAAAATAAATTTCCACAATCAGGAGGTATAAAATAGCTGCAAAAGGTGCTGATTTAGCCGTGACACTATATGTTCAAAGTCTATCCAACCACTCCAATGATATCCACTGAATCCACAACTGTCAAGATACTGAAGGTTACTATTGACTAGAAACTGAACTGGACACACCGTACAATTACAATAGCTTGACATCACAGAACAAGCAGCCCACTTGATTGGCACCACATCGGTAAACCTCTGCTCCCTCCACCACCAAAACTTGGTAGGAGCAGTGTGTAGCATCAAAGAGATGCACTACAGAAATTCACCAAGGCTCATTAGACAGCACCTTCCAAATCTAGCTATTTCAAGGCAAGTCCACATTTGAGATGTGGGAGGCTTTCAAAGATAGGTTAACAGCAGTGCAGGATAGGCATGTCCTGTTGAAGGCAAAGGATAGGAAGGGCGAGATTCCTGAACCGTGGATGACAGGAGAAATTGTACAACTAGCCAAGAGGAAAAGGGAAGCGTAAATAAGTCTAGGCAGCTAAGGATACAACGGGCTCTGGAGGAATATTGGAAGAGTAGGACAAGTCTTAAACAAGGAACTGAGCGGGCTAAAAGGGGCCATGAAATAGCTTTAGCAAGCAGAATTAAGGCAAATCCCAAAGTATTTTATTCTTATATAAGAAGCAAGTGGGTAACTAGAGAAAGGATTGGTCCACTAAAGGATAATGAAGAAAGGCTGTGTGTCGAACCTGAGAGAATGAGTGAGATTCTGAACGGTTACTTTGCATCAGTGTTCACTGAGGAGAGGGACATGATGAATCTTGAGATTAGAGATAGAAGTTTGATTACTCTGGATCATGTTGGCATAAGTAGGGAAGATGTGTTGGGTATGCTAGAGGTTATTATGGTGGACAAATCCCCAGAACCAGCTGGGAACTATCCAAGATTGCTGAGGGAGGTGAGAGAGGAAATAGCTAGGGCCCTGACAGATATCTTTGTGGCATCATTCAACACAGGTGAGGTGCCGGAGGACTGGAGGGTTGCTCATGTTGACCCCCTGTACAAGAAGGGTAGTAGGGATATTCTGGGTAACTATAGACCAGTGAGCCTGACGTCGGTGGTGGGGAAGTTGCTGGAGAAGGTACTGAGAGATAGGATCTATTTATATTTAGAAAAGAATGGACTTATCAGTAATAGGCAACATGGTTTTGTGCGGGGGAGATCATGCCTTACCAACTTAATGGAGTTCTTTGAGGAGGTTCCTGATGAAGGGCTTATGCCCGAAACGTCAAATTTCCTGTTCCTTGGATGCTGCCTGACCTGCTGCGCTTTTCCAGCAACACATTTTCAGCTCTGATCTCCAGCATCTGCAGACCTCACTTTCTCCTTCTTTGAGGAAGTGACCAAGGTGATAGATGAAGGAAGGGCTGTTGATGTCATACACATGGACTTTAGTAAGGCATTTGATAAGGTTTCCCCTGGTAGACTAATGAAGAAAGTGAAGTCACACGGTGTGCAGGTGTTCTAGCTAGGTGGGTAAAGAACTGGCTGAGCAACAGGAGACAGAGAGTGGTAGTTTCTCGAAATGGAGAAATGGAGAAAGGTGACCAGTGGTGTTCCACAGGGGTCAGTGTTGGGGCCACTGTTGTTTGTGATATACATAACTGATCTGGAAGAGGGCACCGTTGGTATGATCAGCAAGTTTACAGATGACACGAAGATTGGTGGAGTAGCAGAAACCATAAGGGACTGTCAGAGAATACAGGAGGATATAGATAGACTGGAGAGTTGGGCAGAAAAGTGGCAGATGGCTTTCAATCCAGACAAATGTGAGATGATGCATTTAGGAAAGTCTAATTCTAGAGCGAGTTATACAGTGAAGGGAAGAGCCTTGGGAAAAGTTGATGGGCAGAGAGATCTGGGAGTGCAGGTCCATTGTACCCTGAAGGTTGCTGCACAGGTGAATAGAGTGGTCAAGAAGGCATATAGTATACTTGCCTTCATTGGACGGGGTGTTGAGTATAAGAGCTGGCAAGTCATGTTAAAATTATACAAGACATTGGTTCAGCCGCATTTAGAATATTGTGTACAGTTCTGGTCGCCACATTACCAAAAATATGTGGACGCTTTGGAGAGGGTGCAGAGAAGGTTTACAAGGATGTTGCCTGGTATGGAAGGTGCTAGCTATGAAGAGAGGTTGAGTAGGTTAGGTTTATTTTCATTAGAAAAAAGAAGATTGAGGGGGGACCTGATTGAGGTTTACAAAATCATGAAGGGTATAGACAGGGTGGATAGAGACAAGCTTTTTCCCAGGGTGAAGGATTCAATAACAAGAGGTTGTGCTTTCAAGGTGAGAGGTGGAGAGTTTAAGGGGGATACATGCAGCAAATACTTCACACAGAGGGTGGTGGGCATTTGGAACACGTTGCCAGCAGAGGTAGTAGAGGCAGGCACAGTAGATTCATTTAAGGTGTGTCTGGACAGATGCATGAGTAGATGGGGAGCAGAGGGATACAGATCCTTAGGATTTGACTGACAGGTTTAGACAGTACATTTGGATCAGCTCAAGCTTAGAGGGCCGAAGGGACTGTTCCTGGGCTGTAAATTTTCTTTGTTATTTGCTCTATCCATGACCTCTACAAGGGACAAGGGCATCATCTGCAAGTTCCCTTCCAAGCCACTCATCATCCTCACCTGGGTCAAAATGTCCATTATTTCACTGGCATTTTATCACTGATTTATAATACTGTTACCTGCCTTTAATGTGTAAATCACTAATGACTTGTGAAAAGGAAGATGTATCTAGGGGTTGGGAATAGCTGATAATCACCAATCGTTTTATTCTCCTATTAGGCTCACAAAAGTAGTATCTTACATTGAACCTTCCTATGAATTTCACAAAGTCACCTCATTTGCTCATTAATTAACCAATAAATTAGAGAATTAGAGACTTTACTTAACAGCTTGTTGATCCAAAATGGTGGTGGAGTGGAACACTCCAGCCAGAAAGCATCTGCTGTGTACATTTCTTTCCTCCTTTCTCTTGTGTTTTTTCTCTGTTCTGCTTTTTCCCTCTTCTGCAGCATCAATAAATTATCCTCCATCTTAAAAATATTCAATGACTCTGCTTCTCCTGCCTTTGAGGAAAGGAGTCCCAAAGACTCATGACTCTCTTGCGAAATAACTCTCCTCATCTCTGTCTTAACCAGGTGATTCCTTACTTTTAAACAGTGACAAGATTAGAGTGGTGCTGGAAAAGCACAGCAGGTCAGGCAGCATCCGAGGAGCAGGAGAAATCAGTGTTTCGGGTAAAAGCCCTTCAGCGGGAATATTCATTCCCGATGAAGGGCTCATGCCTGAAACATTGACTCTCCTGCTCCTCAGATGCTGCCTGACCTGCTGTGCGTTTCCAGCACCACTCTACCCTTGACTTTGATCTCCAGCATCACCCAGTACCCACTTCCGCTTGGTTGATTTTAAACAGTGACCCCGAGTTTGAGATTTTCCCAAAAAAGGAAGCATCCTCTCTACCTCTACCCTATAGAGAGTCCTTAGGATTGCATATGCTTCAACCTAAACTATGAAATCTTAGTTCTGCAGATACTTAATTATTTCTCCGTTTTGGTATTCCTCCAATACCCAGGTTCAAGTTGAATCTGCCTCCAAAGTCCTTTCAGGCAGCTCATTCCAGAAACTAACAACTCACTATCGAAAAAGCTTCATGTCTTGTTGTGGTTCTGTTCGCCGAGCTGGGAATTTGTGTTGCAGACGTTTCGTCCCCTGTCTAGGTGACATCCTCAGTGCTTGGGAGCCTCCTGTGAAGCACTTCTGTGATCTTTCCTCTGGCATTTGTAGTGATTTGAATCTGCCGCTTCCAGTTGTCAGTTCTAGCTGTCGCTGCAGTGGTCGGTATATTGGGTCCAGGTCGATGTGCTTATTGATTGAATCTGTGGATGAGTGCCATGCCTCTAGGAATTCCCTGGCTGTTCTGTTTGGCTTGTCCTATAATAGTGGTGTTGTCTCAGTCAAACTCATGTTGCTTGTCATCTGAGTGTGTGGCTACTAAGGATAGCTGGTCGTGTCGTTTCGTGGCTAGTTGGTGTTCATGGATGTGGATCATTAGCTGTCTTCCTTTTTGTCCTATGTCGTGTTTTGTGCAGTCCTTGCATGGGATTTTGTACACTACATTGGTTTTGCTCATGCTGGGTATCGGGTCCTTCGTTCTGGTGAGTTGTTG
Source organism: Hemiscyllium ocellatum (assembly GCF_020745735.1). NCBI lineage: Eukaryota > Metazoa > Chordata > Chondrichthyes > Orectolobiformes > Hemiscylliidae > Hemiscyllium > Hemiscyllium ocellatum. The sequence continues at coordinate 113,178,684 of NC_083409.1, read as the reverse complement.
TCTGAGAGTGGCTGTTGGTTTGTGTGCTGTTATGAGTCCTAGTGGTTGCAGTAGTCTGGCTGTCAGTTCGGAAATGCTCTTGATGTATGGTAGTGTGGCTAGTCCTTTGGGCTGTGGCATGTCCTCATTCCATTGTCTTTCCCTTAGGTATCTGTTGATGAAATTGCGTGGGTATCCGTTTTTGGCGAATACATTGTATAGGTATTCTTCTTCCTCTTTTTGCAGTTCTGGTGTACTGCAGTGTGTTGTGGCCCTTTTGAACAGTGTCTTGATGCAACTTCTTATGTGTGTGTTGGGGTGGTTGCTTTCGTAGTTCGGGACTTGGTCTGTGTATGTGGCTTTCCTGTATACCTTTGTAGTGAATTCTCCGTTCGGTGTTCTCCGTACCATCATGTCTAGGAATGGGAGTTGGTTGTCCTTTTCTTCCTCTCTAGTGAATCGGATTCCTGTGAGTGTGGCGTTGATGATCCGGTGTGTGTTCTCTATTTCTGTGTTTTTAATGATTACAAAGGTGTCATCCATATATCTAACCAGGAGTTTGGGTTGAATTTGCGGTAAGACTGTTTGTTCTAATCTTTGCACTACTGCTTCTGCTATGAGTCCCGAGGTGGGTGAGCCCATGGGTGTGTCGTTGATTTGTTCATATATTTGATTGTTGAATGTGAAGTGTGTTGTGAGGCACAGGTCCAGTAGTTTGAGTATGCCGTCTTTGTTGATAGGTTCACCGTCCTGTTGTCTGTTCAGTATGTCCAGCAGGTTGGCTATTGTTTCTCTGGCTAGGGTTTTGTCGATAGAGGCACTACAAATGCTGGAGAAAAGATCACAGAAGCGCTTCACAGGAGGCTCCCAAGCATTGAGGATGTCACCTAGACAGGGGACGAAACGTCTGCAACACAAATTCCCAGCTCGGCGAACAGAACCACAACAACGAGCACCCGAGCTACAAATCTTCTCCCAAACATTGAGCTTCATGTCTTGTCACCTCTAGTTCCTTTGCTGATTATCTTGCATCTATATTTTATGGTTCCACACTGTCCTTCCACTGAAAATGTAAGACCAGAAAAAATAAGTGGATGAGTAGGCCATTCAGCCCATCAAACTTGCTCCACCAGCAGATCAGATCATAGCTGATCAGATCATAGAACATAGAACATAGAACATAGAGCATAGAACATAGAACAGTACAGCACAGAACAGGCCCTTCAGCCCACGATGTTGTGCCGACCACTGATCCTCATGTATGCACCCTCAAATTTCTGTGACCATATGCATGTCCAGGAGTCTCTTAAATGTCCCCAATGACCCTGCTTCCACAACTGCTGTTGGCAACGCATTCCATGCTCTCACAACTCTCTGTGTAAAGAACCCGCCTCTGACATCCCCTCTATACTTTCCTCTAACCAGCTTAAAACTATGACCCCTCGTGTTAGTCATTTCTGTCATGGGAAATAGTCTCTGGCTATCGACTCTATCTATGCCTCTCATTATCTTGTACACCTCAATTAGGTCCCCTCTCCTCCTCCTTTTCTCCAATGAAAAACGTCCGAGCTCAGTCAACCTCTCTTCATAAGATAAGCCCTCCAGTCCAGGCAGCATCCTGGTAAACCTCCTCTGAACCCTCTCCAAAACATCCACATCTTTCCTATAATAGGGCGACCAGAACTGGACACAGTAGTCTACGTGCAGTCTAACTAAAGTTTTATAGAGCTGCAACAAGATCTCACGACTCTTAAACTCAATCCCCCTGTTAATGAAAGCCAAAACACCATATGCTTTCTTAACAACCCTGTCCACTTGTGTGGCCATTTTAAGGGATCTATGTACCGGCACACCAAGATCCCTCTGTTCCTTCACACTGCTAAGAATCCCATCCTTAATCTGTACTCAGCTTTCAAATTCGACCTTCCAAAATGCATCACCTCGCATTTATCCAGGTTGAACTCCATCTGCCACCTCTCAGCCCTCTCTGCATCCTGTCAATATCTCGCTGCAGCCTACAACAGCCCTCTATACTGTCAACGACACCTCCAACCTTTGTGTCATCTGCAAACTTGCTAACCCATACTTCAATCCCCTCATCCAAGTCATGAATAAAAATTACAAACAGTAGAGGCCCAAGGACAGAGCCCTATGGAACACCACTCAACACTGACTTCCAGGCAGAATATTTTCCTTCTACCAGCACTCGCTGTCTTCTGTTGGCCAGCTAATTCTGTATCCAGACAGCAATGTTTCCCTGAATCCCATTCCTCCTGACCTTCTGAATGAGCCTACCATGGGGAACTTTATCAAATGCCTTGCTGAACTCCATATACACCACATTCACAGCTCGACCCTCATCAACTTTTCTAGTCACATCCTCAAAGAACTCGATAAGGTTTGTGAGGCATGACCTGCCCCTCACAAAGCCATGTTGACTGCACTTAATCAAGCCATGCTCTTCCAGATGGTCATAAATCCTATCCCTCAGAATCCTTTCTAACACCTTGCAGACAACAGATGTGAGACTTACTGGTCTGTAATTGCCAAGGATTTCCCTATTTCCTTTCTTGAAGAGAGGAATTACATTTGCTTCTCTCCAGTCCTCAGGTACGACTCCAGTGGAGAGCGAGGATGCAAAGATCTTCGCAAGTTGGGAAGCAATCACATTTCTCACTTCCCAAAGCAGCTGAGGACAAATCTGGTCTGGCCCTGGTGACTTGTCAATCTTAATGTTTGTCAAACATTTCAGCATATTAGCTTCCTCTATCTCTATCCATTCCAGCATGCACACCTGCTCTTCAAAGGTTTCATTCACTACAAAGTTTGTTTCTTTCGTAAAGACAGAAGCAAAAAACTCATTTAGGGCTTCCCCTACCTCCCCTACCTCTCCACACACAAGTTCCCTATGCTATCCCTGATCGGCCCTACTCTTTCTTTGACCGTTCTCTTATTTCTCACATAAGTGTAAAACGCCTTTGTGTTCTCCCTAATCCGTTCTGCCAAGCCTTTCTCGTGCCCCCTCCTGGCTCTCCTCAGACCATTTTTGAGCTCCTTCCTCATCTGCCTGTAATCCTCTAGAACTGAGCTTGACACTAGCTTCCTCCACCTTATGTAAGCTGCCTTCTTTCTTTTGAAGAGAAGTTCCACCGCTCTCGTCATTTAAGGTTCCTTTATCTTACCACTTCTTGTCTGTCTCAGAGGGACATATTTATTCAATACTCGCAACAACTGTTCCTTAAACAGTCTCCACATGTCTATAGTGCCTTTACCATGGAACAATTGCTCCCAGTCCATGCTTCCTAACTCATGTCTAATCGCATCATAGTTTCCTCTTCCCCAATTAAATATCCTCCCATTTTGCCTAATCCTCTCCTTCTCCATAGCTATGTAGAATGTGAGGCAGTTGTGGTCACTACCTCCAAAATGCTCTCCCACCACAAGATCTGATACCTGCCCCAGCTTGTTTCCGAGCACCAAGTCTAGAATGGTCTCTCCCCTTGTCGGCCTGTCAACGTACTGAGTTAGGAAACCCTCCTGAACATACTTTATAAAAACAGCTCCATTCAAATCTTCTGCTCGAAGAAGGTTCCAATCAATATTGGGAAAGTTATAGTCACCCATTACAACAACCCTACTATGTCCACTCTTTTCCAAAATCTGCCGACCTATGCTTTCTTCCCAGGTCCCTGCTGCTGTTGGGGGCCTGTGGTAAACCCCTAAAGAGGTGACTGCTCCCTTGCTGTTCCTAATTTCCACCCATACTGACTTGGTAGGCAGATCTTCCTCGACAATGGAAGCTTCTGTAGCTGTGATACCCTCACTGATTAGTAGTGCTACACCCCCTCCTCTTTTTCCCCCACCCCTATTCTTTTTAAATGCTCTAAACCCTGGAACATCCAGCAACCATTCCTGCCCCTGAGAAACCCATGTCTCTGTTATGGCCACAACATCATAGCACCAGGTACTGATCCATGCTCTAAGTTCATCACTTTTATTCCTGATACTCCTTGCGTTAAAGCAAACACACTTTAACCGATCCCTTGGTTCCTTGCCAGGAAAATCCTTCCCACTAGCTGGTCTACCTCTTGCTCTTGCCTCATCTGCATCAACTCTCACCTCCAGTATACAATTCAGATTCCCACCCCCTGCCATACTAGTTTAAACGCTCTCGAACTCCTTGAGCAAACCTTCCACCCAGGACATTGGTCCCCTTCCAGTTCAAATGCAACCCGTCCTTTTTGTACAGGTCCCACCTTCCCCAGAAGGCATCCCAATTATCTACATATCTGAAGCTCTCCCTCCTACACCAGCTGCGCAGCCACGTGTTAAGTTACGCCCGCTCCCTCTTCCTCGCCTTGCTATCTCGTGGCACCGGTAGTAAACTAGAGAACATTACTCTGTTCGTCCTGCTCCGCAGCTTCCATCCTAACTCCCTGAAATCACTTTTCATAGCCTCAATCCTTTTCCTGGCTATATCATTAGTGCCAATATGTAACATGATTTCTGGCTGTTTGCCCTCCCCTTTTAGAATCTTATACACCCAATCAGAGATGTTCCGGACCCTGGCATTTTTATTCAATTTGTAATAGTCCCATCTTCCCCAGAACCGGTTCCAATGTCCCACAAATCTGAACCCCTCCCTCCCTCCTACTATCCTTCAAGCCATGTGTTCATCTTGCCTTTTGTTTCATTTCTACCGTGGCTAGCACGTGGCACTGGGAGCAACCTTTGAGGTCCTCCTCTTTGACTTCTCTCCTAGCTCCCTGAATTCTGCTTTCAGGGGCTCATCTCATTTTTTACTTAATTCGTTGGTGCCAATGTGCACCATGACAACTAGCTGTTCATCCTCCCCTTTCAGAATGCTCTGCAGCTGATCAGATGAAGTGGGTTCAGCAGTTCATCTGATGATGGGGCTACGTTCTGAACACTTGTGATTTCAAATAAACCTGTTGTAGTATAACCTGGTGTTGTGCAATTTCGAACCATTGATATTCTATGACACAGTATTCTTTATTATAATGTAAGTTAGAATTGATTCTTTCAATAAATATTCATGAACAATTCTAAAACTGCCACCTCATAATTAATTCCCATCAACCCAACAACTGGACAATGATATCTTAGAATTCTTAAGTTAGAATTCAAAGTTCAGATATTGGTAAAATTTCAAAAACACTGTTTCTTCTGTCATCCTCCAGTTGATGTATTCTACAATGATAATGATAATGTTGCTGGTTTGAAAATCCCTGGGGGTGGGAATATTTCATTAGCGGACCTGGTGAAGCTGATTAACTTTCTTTAAAGATCTCAAATGTTTCATGGCTGAGGTGTTAATTTGACCAATACTCCCTGGGTAGGTTTCTCTTGCCAAAGGATAAAGACAACAGAATTATTAAAAGTGGAATTTTCAATATTGGAAATATCATTGAACATCCAGGGATTCCATGTATGGAATGAGCTGCCAGAGGAAGTTGTAGATGATGTTACAATTACAACATTTAAAAGGCATCTAATATGGATAAATGAATAGGCAGGATTTAGAGGGAAATGGGCCAAATGCTGGCAGGTGGACTTCCGTAAGCAACCACCCCAACACACACAAAAGAAGTTGCATCAAGACACTGTTCAAAATGGCCACAACACACTGCAGTACACCAGAACTGCAAAAAGAGGAAGAAGAACACCTATACGATGTATTCGCCAAAAACGGATGGCCCCTCATTTTCATCAACAGATGCCTAAGGGAAAGACAACGGAATGAGGACATGCTACAACCCAAAGGACTAGCCACACTACCATACATCAAAAACATTTCCGAACTGACAGCCAGACCACTGCGACCGCTAGGATAATAACAGCACACAAACCAACAGCCACTCTCAGACAACAACTCACCAGGATGAAGGACCCGATACCCAGCATGAGCAAAACCAATGTAGTGTACAAAATCCCATGCAAGGACTGCACAAAACACTACATAGGACAAACAGGAAGACAACTAACGATCCGCATCCATGAACAACAACTAGCCACGAAACGACATGACCAGCTATCCTTAGTAGCCACACATTCAGATGACGAGCAACATGAGTTCGACTGAGACAACACCACTATTATAGGACAAGACAAACTGAGAACAGCTAGGGAATTCCTAGAGGCATGGCACTCAGCCACAGATTCAATCAATAAGCACATTGACCTGGACCCAATATACCGACCACTGCAGCAGACAGCTGGAACTGACAACCGGAAGCGGTAGGTACAAATCACTATAAATGCCGGAGGAAACATCACAGAAGCGCTTCACAGGAGGCTCCCAAGCACTGAGGATGTCACCTAGACAGGGGACGAAACGTCTGCAACACAAACTCCCAGCTCGGCGAACAGAACCACAACAACGAGCACCCGAGCTACAAATCTTCTCCCAAACTTTGAAAGGCTTGTCTTATCAGGAGGTGATGATCAGTTTAAGTCTATATTTGTGAGAGTTTAGAAGGAGCACAGGAGATCAAATTGAGATATATAAGATGGTAAAGGAATTGACAAAGTCGATGTAGAAAGGAGGTTTCCTTATGTGTCACCTGTATGTTGAAGTGAATGTAAGTTAGCTCACTGAGCTGGAAGGTTTGTAGGTAATGGTCACCAGTGAGGGTCTCCGGTGAAGTGCTGGAGGTATGTCCCACCTCTCTATTTATAGGTCTTGGTTTCTTAAGGTGGGTGATGTCATTTCCTGTTTTTTTCTCAAGGGTAAATAGTTGGGATCTAAATAGATGTGTTTATTGATGGAGTTCTGGTTAGAATACCAGGCCTCTAAGAATTCTTGTGTGTATCTTTGTTTTGTCTGTCTGAGGATGTGTTTGTTGTCCCAGAAATCTAGAACTAGGGTCATAGTTTTAGGAAAAGGGGGAGCAGATTTAAAACAGAGATGAGGAGAAATTCTTTCAAACCACTGTGAAACTGCCCCAGAGTACAGTGGATGTTGGGACATTGAGCAAATTTAAAGGGGAGACAAAATTTAAGCAGGTATTTAATTAGTAATGGGTTAAAGAGTTATGGGGAAGTGAGCAATGAGTTGAGATTGATCATAGAACCAGCCTGAGGGGCTGAATAGCCTATTCCTACTATTGATTTTCAAATCCACTTTCCTGCCTGATCCCTATCAACCCCAGGCTTGCCAAACAAAACGCTGTCTAACTCAGATCTAACTCAGTGTCCACAACTCACTGAGGGATTGAATTCCAGAGACCAGCAACCAATGGACAGAGAAATAATCCTCATTATTTTTGTCTTAGAGGGAGACTCTTTATTTTAAAACTGTGTCACTTTGTTCTAAATTTACCAGCAAGAGGAAACATCATCTCGGCATCCACCTGTCCAGTTCACTCAGAATCTGTGTTCCAACAAGATTGCCTCTCACTCTTCCCAATTCCAATCAGGATAAACCCAACCTACTTAATCTTTGCTCATTAGAAACAGTGGGGGGAATGGCAGTGCTGAACAAAGGAAGCATGATATCATTGAAAGGGAAGATGCAGCTGAGGGGCTAATGACAGAATCTATTTGGCTTGAATGAAAGAACGACTGAGGAACTGTGGTGTGAATACTACAGGCCACGAAATAATGGGCAGGAGATAGTGGAATAAATCTGGAGATAACTTGCAGGTATGTCCAAGAGCTAGAGACTACTGGTCAACAACTCAACATCTATTGCTAGCAAAGTATTGGAATTAATTATTAAGGAAGTACGTTCAGCACATTTGTAAAATCGCAATCTGATCAAGCAGAGTCAGCATGGCTTCATGAAAAGGAAGTTGTGTCTGACTAATATTTTAGAGATTTTCAAGGCATTCTCAACCAGAGTGGATTGAGGGGAACAGGCAAATGTGCTGTATTTCAACTTCCAGAAAGCATTTGCCAAGGACCTCACAAAAGGCTAAGTCATAAGATAAGAGCCCATTGTGATAGAAGTAGTACAATGTTACTTGACACTCAGCCAAAGCCCGGATATTGTCCTCACCTTGTTGCATTTGAACACGGACTCCTTCAGTATCTGAGGAATCACGAATGGTGCTGAACATTGTGCAGGCATTGGCGAACATCTCCACTTCTGACCTTATGATGGAGGGAAGGTCATTGATGAAGCAAGTCATTGTAACATCCTGACAGATAAACAAGCCCCCACCTTCCCATCTTCACTCCTACATAGACTTTAGTTTGTCTAGAATTCTGCTGACCTCACAAACATTTGTACAATCCTGTTCACCTAGCACATCCTCGCTGACCTATATCAGCCTCCATATTTCAGATTAAAAATCCTCATCCTTGTTTTCAAACACATCAATGGTTTTGCATCTCCCCACCTCCTTAATCTTCTCAAGTTGCACACTCCTCTGAGATCCAATTCCTGTCTTTTACACAGCTCTGATTCTCACCATTGGCGGTCTGCCTTCTGCTGCCTGGTCCCTGAACTCTAGAATTCCTCCCTTAAACCTCACAATCTCTCTTTTTTTGAAGATGCTTCTGAAAATTCTTCAAAGAAGTTTTGGTCACCTGTCCTAAGATCTCATTGAGGGCAGCTTGCGATCTTGTTTTTTAACTCCTTTGCACTTTGCAGAGCTTCACTCCATTTGATGTTATGAAGTCAGATGTAAAAATAGAGCAAAGGGACTTTGAACTGTATTTGCCTATTAAGGAGATGAAGGAAGTGATAGTGAGAAGTTGTTACACTGGGTGTTTTGAGGTTGTGAACCAAAGCAAACCAATTTTATCATAATCATTGTTTGAAACTGTCAGCTATTCTTTTCCTTGAAACAATTCTATAAGAATAGAGAAACCAAACTGGAATATTTAAATACAATCCATCTGGCTTGTTGCTGCCTTTGAAGTGGTGTTTTGTGAAACCTCTGCCTAGTAAAGCTCAGGAAACCACTAATTATTACACAATGATCCTGAGAACTCCTTTCCAATTAAAGGAGCTTCCAAAATGTTCTAAGAAAAGTCTTTAATGTTTGTGGATATTGGTGTGATCATATTCGTTATGAAGGTTATATTAATTACCACAATGCACAGCATTATTACAATAAACTGTTGCTATCAAAACTGTTGCCCAACTGAGAGACCTAGGGATGCAAGTACATTGTTCCTTGAAAGTGGCATTGCAGGTGGACAAGGTGGTGAACAAAGCATTTGGCATGCTTACCTTCATTGATCAGAGCATTGAGTACAGGGGTTGGAACATCATATTATAGCTGTACAGGTCATAGGTAAGGCCACATTTGGAGTACTGTGTACCATCCTAGTCACCCTACTCTGGAAGGATGTTATTAAACTGGAAAAAGTGCAAAAATGATTTACAAGGATGTTATGAAGACCAGAACTTTTGAGCCAAAGGGAGAGGCTGGATAGGTGGGATGTTTTTCACTGGAGCGCAGGAGGCTGAGAAGTGACCTTATAGAGATTTTTGAAATCATAAGGAGCATAAATAAGGTGAGTAACCAAGGTCTTTTCCCTGGAGAAGCCCAAAATTAGAGGGCATAGGTTTAAGGTTAGAGGGGAAAGATTTGAAAGGGAACTTAGAGGTACCTTTTTCACCACAGGGTGGTGTGTGTATGGAATGAACTGTCAAGAGAAGTATTAGAAGCTGGTACAATTACATCATCTGAAAGGTGTTTGAACAGCTACATAAATAAGAAAGATTTCGAGGGATATGGACCAAATGCAGACAAATGGGACTAATTCAGTTTAGGAAACTTGGTTGGCATGGACACGTTGGGCTGAAGAGTCTATTTCCTTGCTGTATGACTCTATGACTAACTTTATGTCCACCTTCAACATTCCAGAGAATGAACCTAGCACCTTCAGGAAGTCACAACCATTTGTCTCTGCCAAGAATTGCTCCTGAAGTCAGTTCAGATTGATGATTGCAGAAACCAATCTGCATATGGAATTCTGAAATTGAGAGATTGCCAGATTAGAAGCAACACAGGCCACTGAGAATAGGAAACATGAGAAAAACACATTTTACTTTGTGTGTTTAGATTACTTACAGTGTGGAAACAGGCCCTTTGGCCCAACAAGTCCACATCGACCCGCTGAAGCACAACCCACCCTGACCCATTCTCCTACATTTATCCCTTCACCTAACACTATGGGCAATTTAGCATGGCCAATTCACCTGACCTGCACATTTTTGGACTGTGGGAGGAAACCGGAGCACTTGGAGGAAACCCACGCAGACACAGGGAGACTGCAAACTCCACAGTCAGTCGCCTGAGGTGGGAATTGAACCCAGGTCTCTGGAGCTGTGAGGCAGCAGTGCTAACCACTGTGCTGCCCATGATCATGCCGCCTGTGTCATGATCTAGAAAAGCCTGTGCAAAGTTTGAAAAATAATTAAAATTTGTTCTTTATGTGACATTACCTATGATTGCAGACTAGGGAATTGAATTCTACCTTCTTAGCTCAAGATTCCTTTCAGCAATTATATTCAAAAAATAATCTTGTCCCAGAATTACATTAAGTGTACATCATAGGGACTAACCATTTGGCCCAATTACTCTGTGGTCCCCACATGACCATCCTCCCACCTCTCCTCATCTCACCCCATCACCATGTCTTTTTACTGCTTTCGTACTAGCAGTCTTATTCCATCAGAAGTCCCTGGACACGGTTATCGCTGATGAAACTCATGTCTATGAACCTTCTCTCACTCAGATTACAACTTTCAGGAAGGCACATGTATATGGTCAAGCACTACTGAAATGGCAGTATTGAGGGGTATTGTTTAATCCACATTCCCTAGCTCTGCCTGTTATCAATATTCCCTCCTTTCCAATTGGGAAAACACACACAGTAACACAGTCTCTGCTTTATTCCAGGAAATCCACTTCAACATCAGGATTTGTTTTGAAGCTTCCCAAACAGAAAACTGAAGGAAGCCGAGCCCCCCTGTTTTCTCCCATTATGAATTCCCAAATTTCTCAGATGCTAAACACAAAGAGAAAGCTGAAATCCAACTGTCTGTAATTATCTTTCTATTTACTCATTGCTTCTTATCTGTTCATCCTGATCACAATCGCAGGTCACATGGCATTTCTTATAAACTAATGATCTCACAATTAGGAAACCAATTATTTTTACAAGCAGTCATATTCCATTAGAAATCCCTGGACATGGTTACCACCATTGAGGTTCATGCCTATGAAGCTTCTCTCACTTGGACTACACATCAGCTCCAGATTGCCTTGATCCACTACAATTTGGCCACTGTCACAATAGGTCCATGGCAGACGCCATCTCCCTGGTCCTACACTCAAACCTGGAACATCTGAATAACAAGGACACCTATGTCAGACTCCTATTTATTAACTTTAGCTCCACCTTCAATGCATAATTCCAAAAATACAGATCTTCAAACTCTGAGACCTAGGACTTGGCCTTCCCCTGCAACAGGATCCTCAACTTACTGACCCTTAGACCACAATCAGTAAGGACAGGTGACAACACCTCCTCCATGTAATCCTCAACACCCGTGCCTAGTAAGGCTATGTACTCAGCCCCTTATTATAGTCCTTATATGCTCGTGGCTGTGTAGCCAGATTCAGCTCTAACTATTCACAAATTTGCTGACGACAGCATCATAATAGGTTGTATCTTAAACAGCAGTGAGACAGAGTACAGGAAGGAGATAGAGATCAGTGGTCTGGTGTGAAGACAACAATCTCTCCCTCAATGTCAACAAAACAAAGGGACTGGTCATCAACTTCAGGAAGTGGAGTGGAGGACATGCCCCTGTCTGTACTGATGGGACTGAGGTGGAGGTGGTCAAGAACTTCAAATTCCTCGGAGTAAATATCACCAACTATGAACAACTTTGTCACTGAACATTAAACATTATCAGTGAAATAACTTAGGTTAAACTGAAAATCAAACAATATAATTAAGGCCTAATTAAATACGAATTTTAAATACAAAATATAAACCTGCTTCCCTAACGATTATGTTCAAATTATATGAATTAATTTACAAGATGTGACAGCTTCAGGTGACTGTCCTTGTGTGGAGTTTGCACATTCTCCCCTTGACTGTGTGGGTGTCCTCCCGGCTGCTCCGGCTTCCTCCCACAGTCCAAAGATGTGCAGATTAGGTGGATTGGCCATTCTAAATTGCTCATGGTGTCCAGGAATGTGTAGGTTAGGTGGATTAGCCATGGGGAAATGCAGGGTTGAAGGGATAAGGTGGGGGTAGGGGGTGGGGGGAGGGGTGGTGATGAGTCTGGGTGGGATATTCTTCAGAGAGTTAGTATGGGCTTGTTTCCACATAGTAGGGATTCTATGCTTCTATGTGAACATCACTTCCAAGACCAGAATTGCCAATCGCCAACGTCTCTTGAAGATTGGCAATGAGCCCCCTTCTTGAATGTGACTGAGTTCCTTGCTAGGCCATTTCTATTTAATCATTCACAAGATGTGGTGTCACTTTCTGGGCCATCCCTAGTTGCCCTTCAGAAGATGGTGGTGAGCTGCCTTCTTGAACTGCTGCAGTCTATGAGCAGTTGTAAGTTGACCTAACCTGATCATTATCATAATGCTGTTCATGGGATCTTGCTGTGCCCAAATTTACCAAAAGTGTTTGGGACATTCTCAGGTTGTGAAAATGTCTTTGCAGATGTACGGTTTCATTTTTTCAAAGTTGGCACATTGGTAATGAACTTACCTCTGAGCCCAGAGGCCTGAGTTCTAGTCCCACTAGCTCCAGAAGTGTGTAATGATGTCTCTGATCAGGTTAATTAAAAAAAATTTAGTCCAGTCATTGTTGATTGCAGTAGCCATATGATGATCAAACTTTTGGTCAAAATCTCCTTCTTTTAAATTTGTGTATTTCAAAGTTTATTTTTGGTATGTTCTATTTTTCCAAGCTTAAGGGAGTGACATCTCTGGATCACAGTAGTATTTGTCAAGTTTATGGGTCTAACTTTAGTCAATTCTATTGAAGAGGATATTTCTTAATTATGGCTTTCTCTATTAGAAGCCAGTTATGTGTGTGGGTGCATGAAACCTGCAATTTTAACAATCATTTGGAATTTTGTGGTTTGTACTTTCAAATCTACTTTTAAAATAGATCTTTGCAATGTGTACTGTTTCTAAAAAATCAACCCCAGAGATCAGCTAATTTAGAATTTGGTGCAATTTGCCAAAACATGAATCTTCCCAAAATTAAGGAGTTCACATTAAGTAGAAATTGGTCAAAAAGCATAAACATCTTGAAATTAGGAAAGTAATGTTTCATTTGGAAAATAACCTGCATTTCTGGATCTTCCCAGTGAATTCTGTAGCAGGACTGTGGGCTGAATGGCCTACTCCTGTTTGTACTTCAAATCATATGTATTTATTAATGATGGTTAGAGCTCTACTCATAATATAATTCTTTCATGTTCTTCACTGTCTGCCCTAGCTGTTTTTCCATCAAGTACCTGTGAGAAAACTAAAATGTTGATCCTACTTTCTTTCCATCAAATATTAGCCCTTGGAATAAAGATACCCTGAAGATTACTGATACCAATTAGCTGCAGTTAAGCCTTCATATTACTTAACATTTCTTCTTGAGATTATCACAAAAACAACTTGTGTATAGAATAATAAATGATTAAGGCTTCTTATGGTACAGTGGTAGTGTCGATATCAGAGTCAGGAGGTCCAAGTGGGTGGTGCCACCTACGCCGGAGATGTGCCATAATATTTCTGAACAGGTTGATAAGAAAGTATCTGTAATAACTGAGTAACTGGTAGCAATTTTTAATTTGTTAAATGCAACCCAATTGGGAACTTATAGAGTCATAGAGATGTACAGCATGGAAACAGATCCTTTGGTCCAATTCGTCCATGCCGACCAGATATCCCAACCCAATCTAGTCCCATTTGCCAGCATGTGGAACATATCCCTCTAAACACTTCCTATTCATGTGCCCATCCAGATGCCTTTTAAATGTTTAAATACCATCACTTCGTCTGGCAGCTCATTCCATACACACACCATCCTCTGCATGAAAATGTTGCCCGTTAGGTACCTTTTAAATCTTTCTCCTTTCACCTTAAACCTATGCCCTCTAGTTTTGGACTCCTCCCATCTCAGGGAAAAGATCTTGCCTTTTTACCCTATCCATGCCCTTCATGATTTTATTAACCTCAATAAGGTCACTCTTAGCCTCTGACGATGCATGAGGCTTAGCCTCTCCCTATAGCTCAAACCCTCCAAGCCTGGCAATATCCTTGTAAATCTTTTCTGAACCCTTTCAAGTTTCCTGTGTTAGGGAGACCAGAATTGACCACAGTATTCCAAAAGTGGCCTAACTAGTGTCCCGTATAGCCACAACGTGACCTCCCAACTCCAGTATTCACCTCATAAGTAGTTTCCGTGAGATAATTAAGGGATAAACAAATGAGGATCATCCTCTATCAAGTACTTGCCTGCACCAAGATAGCCATCTGATGAAAATGAAAAATTAATTGCTCAAGGTGTGCCAACAACTGTGTTTGTTGTAATTTCATCAATAATATTGTAAACTGTCTTTGTATCTCTCCACCCACTGGAGGTAGCAGGGCAGTAAATAACAAATATAGTGTTCTTGACTTTATAAAGAGTGATATAGAATACAAGATGATTTTGAACCTGTACAAGACACTTGTTATAACTCAGCTGGAGTATTGTGTACAGTTATGGGTGTCATGTTATGGGAGAGATATGAATGCATTGGAGACAGAGTGCAGAAGCGATACACAAGAATGGCTCCAAGAATGAGCAACTTCATTAATGAGGATAGACTGAAGAAGTTGGGACTGATCTCCCTGGAGTGAAGACGGCTGAGAGGAGACTGAAGAGAGGTTTTCAAAATGATCAATGGGCTGGACAGCTATTGTGTCGCTGCTTCCCTTTGTAAAAAAAAACAAGATCAAGAGGGCATAGATTTAAAGTGATTTGCAAATGATGCAGAGGTGATGTTAAAAAAGCAACCTTTTTATACAGTCATCAGTGAAATCATTCCACAGAGGCTGGTATCCCATCACCAAGTTCCCCTTGACGTTGATCCAGCTCCCTCCAAGTCTGATCTCAGAGTGAACAGAACCTCAGACACTCCTGAATGACATCACAGGTTTTAAAAAGAGACAGTGCAAGATAACAGATGATGACACATCCCTCCCAGATCATCTCAATGCCTTCTATGATCGCTTTGAGCAGACATTCGGTGGAGAGGTAACACCTATTCTGACAAGTCCCACAGTCACTGCATCAGAGGTCAGATCAGTTTTCCTTTGTGTGAATCCAGTGAAAGTGATGGGACCAGACAGAGTACCAGACTGTGCACTCAGAGCATGTATAGATCAACTAGTAGACGACTTCTTGGACATCTCCTACCTCTCCCTGCAGCAGGCCACTGTCCCTGCCTGTTTCAAGAGGCCAACATCATCCCTGTGCCTAAGAAGGATCATGCAGCATATCTGAATGACTACCGCCCAGTGGCCCTAACTTCAGTGGTCATGAAATGCTTTGAAAGACTGGTCATAGCATTAATCAACTCCAGCCTCCCCACTTCTCTTAACCCACTCCAATTTGCCTATCGGACCAACAGATCTATATCAAATGCTAAATCACTTGCCCTTCACTCCTCCCTAGAACATCTTGACACCAAGAATAGCTACGTAAGAATCCTACTCATTGACTACCATTCAGCCTTCAACACTGTTATCCACTTGATACTGATGAATAAACATAGTGATCTTGGACTAAGCCCCACTCTCTGCATCTGGATCCTCAGTTTCCTGACCCACAGGCCACAATCAGTGAAGATTGGGGACAATATTTCATCCTCACCAACACTCAACACTGGAGCCCCCCAGGAATGCGTACTCAGCCCCCTACTGTACTGACTGTATACCCATGACTGCGTCACCAAATACCAGACTAATACCATTTACACATTCGCTGATGACACCACCATAGTCGGTCAAATCTCAGATGGCGACAAAACAGACTACAGACGGGAGGTCGGAGACCTGGAAAAATGGTGCACTGAGAACAACCTAGCTCTCAATGCCATCAAAACCAAGGAACTCATTATTGACTTTCGGCGGGATGTTACTCATGCCCCCCTACACATTAACAGCACAGGGGTGGAACAAACGGAAAGTGTCAAGCTCCTGGGAGTGGTTATCCACAACAAACTTTCTTGGACTCTTCATGTGGACTGGTTACAAAGACCCGATAGCATTGCTTCTTCCCCAGGTAGTGAGGAAGTTTGGCATGATGGCCAATACCCTTGCCAACTTTTATAGGTGCACCATCGAGAGTATTCTGTCTGAATGTTTCACTACCATGGCAACTGTATGGCAACTGTACCATTCAAGATCGGAGATGGTTACAGTGGTGAACTCGCCCCGGATAATCACAAAGGCCAACCTCCCATCTATAGAATCCATCTACCAGGCCCACTGTCAAGGAAAGGCCGCTAGCATTCTCAAAGATCCATCCCACCCTGGCAATGTTTTTCTACAACCTCTACCATCGGGGAGAAGGTACAGAAGCCTGAACACATGCACCAGCTGCTTTCAAAACAGTTTCTACTCTACTGTTGTTAGAATACTGAATGGACTCACAAACTCTTACCTGTACCTGTGTTTTTGTTTTTGCCGCTGTTTACCTATTATTTACTTACCTATGCTACTTAACTTTGTGATCTGCCTGTATTACTCACAAGACAAAGCTTTTTACCGTACCTCGGTGCACGTGACAATAAATTCAATTCAATTCAATTCCTGTTTATATCCATCTGACAGGGCTCCCTGATTGGACCAGCTTAACAGCCCCAATCAAGGAACTCATATTCTATGAGGTACACCTGGCTGACCTCATTACAATCACTACAACCCTCCCCCCTCTATGTCTGGGGATGTAGGCTTGTTCATTTTCTTGTAGCCTCTCCTGGAACATTTTCACATGAGGTCCAGACCTCTTACTCAGTCTCGGATAATGGCAGGGTGTACCAGACCACAATCTGCCTCTTGCCCCCACAGCCTCTCCGAAGAAAGTAATCCTCTTCCTCAGGCAGTAAAGGCGTTACAGCTGCAACATCCGCTGTGTTCATCTCAGACTCCAAGATTTTTTCAATGCTGGATGCAGCGAGAGAGCCCAGAGCTTCTGATAGCCTTCCTGGCTGTTCTGAGGATCTGGGCATATTTTACTCCTGCCCCTTTTGCAAGTTTACAGCTTTGATGTGGTCCAACTTCATCCCCTGAAGTAAACAGTCTCTCTCGTTTAAAGGAGCCTTGTGTCCAGCATTGGCAGTCCTGATGTTGTTTCACCCTGCCCCCTGACAGATCCAGGAAGATAAGACTTAATCTGATGTGGAGTCTTAGCAACTCTGCTGTGGCTATTCCTGTAGTTGTGTGAAGGATGGTTCCATAATCAAATCAGAATCATGATAGTTTGGTATTGAGTGAAGCTGTGGGTTGTTTCTTTAAGTCTGCTTTCAAAGTTTGGACTGCTCTTTCCACCAGATCATTGGATGATGGATGGTATGGAGCTGTTTTTATATGCCAAATATGATTTGGCTTTAGGAAATACTTGAATTCCCTGCTTGTAATTGATGGCCAACACTTTAGATTAGATTAGATTAATTACAGTATGGAAACAGGCCATTCAGCCCAACAAATCCACACCGATCCTCTGAAGCGCACCCACCCAGACCCATTCCCCTACATTTACCCCTTCACCTAACACTACGGGCACTTTAGCATGGCCAATTCACCTAACCTGCACATTTTTGGATGGTGGGAGGAAATTGGAGGACCCAGAGGAAACCCACACAGACACGGGGAGAATGTGCAAACCCCACACAGTCAGTCCCTGAGGCGGGAATTGAACCTGGGTCTCTAGCGCTATGAGGCAGCAGTGCTAACCACTGAGCCACCGTTCCACCGTTCAACTGGGAGCCGATGTTTTGTAAAAGACAGTTGCAGCTTTTCTATTGTCTGTGTTTGATGAATGAACTCTATGCACGTTCAACCACTTTGAGTGGGAGTCCACAATGACTAAGAATGCTGGGTCCATGAAAGGATTTGTAACTGAATCCAAGGTTTACCCGACCATTCCCATGAATGTGGGGGAGCTGCTGGTGGTAATGTTTGTCTCTGTTGGCTCTCTGGCCAGTGATACTAACATCCTGTGAATGAAGAAACAAAATGTTCTCAGTGTCACGTTTTGTCCGATAACATTCCTTTGAAGCACCTAGGAATGTGTTACAACACCCTGGGCCATTTGACAAATGTAGAGTATTGTTATTGCATGGAAAGACATTTTTCCAAAGAGGAGTGAGTTCAGCGTTTCAAGTCCACAACTTACTTTTACCATTTATTCCAATGTTTTCTGAGTCGAAAATTACAATTAAAATAAAACCATCAAACATGCACTAATGATGAGTTTTGGAACAGGTTACAACAGATAGTCATTTCTCTCTTATTGAGCTAATAACCATTTTTAAATTCAAGCTTGGCAAGATTTATTTTTAACTTTAGGTAAATTGTTAAAAACAGAGTTTTAAAAAAAAATAGACAATCTATTTGATTTTACATGTTTTAGGGGATTTGTTCTGGACCTCTCAGTTTGAAATTGCAAATTCCTTCACTGGAGACTGATACTTTATTTATTTTTAGCCCATTCCAATATCGCCTTTACCTCCAGCTTCACTTCTAAATTAACATCTTTAGTGAAGACAGCTGCAAAGCGTTCATTTAGGATTGCACTCATGTTCATTGCTTCCACAAGCAGATCTCATTTTTAGTCTTTAATCAACCCCACCTTTGCTTACACCGCCCTTTTCCTATTTATGTGCTCATAAAAGACTTCTGGGTTCCCTTTCATGTGAGCTCCAGATCTATTCCCATATAGTCCCATTGCCCATCTCACTCTTCTTATCAGATATGTCTATTTCCTGTATTGTATCACGCCTTATGTGAAAAAGCAGGAAACAATTATTATTTAAATATTTAAACCTAGTTGAATGATTGAATCTGCTAACCATGTGTCCCATTTGTAAGAACATTGAAACGTACAATAGGAGCAGGGCTAGGTCAGTCAGTCTTCTAAATCCACTCTGCTATGTAATAAAATTTTCTACTGCATCTTCACTTCTCCTAACCTCCATGTCGCTATGGTCCAAAGTTGACTTGATCTTGTTTCTACTCAATGGCTAAGCAACATTCATTCCCAGTGTGGGGATTAACAGTTCTGGTGTTGAGATTAACTGCACAATCTTTGTTCCTGGTGTTGAGATGAAATGTACCGTTGCTCCCGGTGTCAGGATTCACATTGATAGTTGTTCCAATGTTAAGATTAATAGTAACAGTCACTCCCGGTTTTGAGATAAAGTGTGATCTATTGTAACTTTATAGACATTCCTTCTGAAGTCGTTTCATATCCTTTCACAAAGTGGAATGTGGACTAACTACAAATTGATACAGATTTTATAGAAGTCAACAGTGTTAAGAGAACTTTACCTTTGAAATTGAATCTGTTGTCTGAAAAGTATTTTTGTGAACATATATTTTTGAATATTACATTGTCTGAGTGATCAAGAGCTGTATTAGGTAATTGGCCAGTCTGGGTTCAATAAGAAGTTAAACATCAGTGACAGTTTATTGTATTCCAGTCATTTGTTGATGCTTATGTCTCTGCGAGACCGGTATCCTCAGCAAAATGTATCAGCTGAAGCTGTAATTTGCTAATATTGGTAAAATTTATACATAAGAACTAACACTTAACAGTAAAGATAAACATAACATTGTGAACAGCCTCAACAATTAAAA
This sequence comes from Hemiscyllium ocellatum, assembly GCF_020745735.1. Classification (NCBI taxonomy): domain Eukaryota; kingdom Metazoa; phylum Chordata; class Chondrichthyes; order Orectolobiformes; family Hemiscylliidae; genus Hemiscyllium; species Hemiscyllium ocellatum. The sequence goes on along the minus strand of NC_083409.1, from coordinate 113,158,846 downwards.
ATCTAATGCTTATAGTTTCTTTACTCCAAATCTTTATCATATACATAAATAACTTTGATAATATAATTAATAATAAGACACATTCCTCAGAATTTGTCAGCACAGAAAAAGGCCATTCAGCCAGTCAACCTGTGGCAGCTCATTGAAAGAAATATCCAGTTAAACCATATGTCCCAGTTCTTTCCACCAATTCTGCAGCTTTCTCCTTTTCCAGGTTATTTTTTTTAAAATCAAAATCTCCTTTGAAAGCTATTATTGAATCTGCTTCCATTGCTCTTTCAGTCAACACACTCTTGATCACCAGCTTGTTCATGAACTGATTTTCTGGGCTGGAGAGAGTTTTGTCCCAATTTATTGAAGCCTTTCATGGTTTTGAATTTCTTGCAAATGCAGTTCATAAATAAGCTCAGATATATTTTAAAATAACAATCTGAGACTGGGGTAAGAAGGCAGGAGAAAGACCTATAAAAGGAAAAAAAAATGCATTTGCATAGCACCTTTCAGGACATATCAAAGCACTGATCAGTCATGAATACGTTTGTGTGTACTCACTATTGTAATACAGCAACTAATTTGTGCACAGCAAGATCCCACAAGCAGTGAGGAGAAACATCCAATAAGCATAGTTAGAGACATGCTCCATCAATCTCTGATATTTGGTCATTTCAGCAGGGATTGCATAAGTTATCAGGGGATGTCTCTCTGTTCTCTGCAGTAAAAGTCTCTTTAAAACTGAAGAAAACCAGTTGTCATTCATTCAGCAGTTGCTGTAAACCATTTTTAATTGATATGTCCAAGACCTCTTGTAAGTGAACTAGCCACCCCTTGCAAACCACTGAACGCACTCAAAAAGGAAAGGCCGCATCAACAAGAACCAACTCAACAGATCTTATGAACTAAGGATTGCTTTCCCAGTTTTCCATGTCTATATGTTTTTGCACTGCCTTTTTCTTTCTTCTGTCTGTGTGTGCAAGAGGGAGATTATAAGGGGTTTAAAGTTTTAATTAGCAATGTTACATGTTGAAAAGTTGAATCTGTTTACCTGTAGCTGGACTCCAATTACTTGCAATAAATAGTAATTCTTGTTAATTACAGAAACCTGAATCTGGAAATTAGGTAAACACTGGGGAATCTTTCTGTCCTTTTTAAAAATCTTTTATCATAAAAGTGGGACTCGATTTCCAGCGAGCTGCTCCAGTGAGGGGTAACAAAGATAATTGTTTTCTAGTGGTGCTGCCTGAAGGGTAAATATTGGTTACAACCCTCAATCCTTCTTCAATTTAATGTAACAGGATTATTTCCCTTTGCTTGAGAGGGCATTGATCTTATTTTAACTTCGCTTCTGATAGACAAGTATCTCCAATACTCCCCTAGGTTTCATTCTAGATGCTGTACTCAAGTCTTTGGTAAGGGTCTTGAATCCATTAACTTCAGACTCAGATGGAGCACAGTAACCTTTCGGCCCCTAATACTGACAGCTACCTAAGCAAGCAAATTACTTGCTTTTGTCCTGCAAGTTCTATGTCATTTTATGCAGACAATACAAAGATTAATGGAGAAATGGATAGTTTAGAAGGTTATCAAACGATACAGCAGGATTATAGATCAGTTGCAGGTATGGGTGGAGAAATGGCAGATGGAGTTTAATCTGGGTAAGTGTGAGGTGCTGCACATAGGGAGTTTGAATGTTAAGGAAAACTATAAAGTTAATGGCAGGATCCTGAATAGCATTGATGTACAGAGGGATCTTGCGGTTCCAGTCCATAGCTCCCTGAAAGTGACCACGCAGGTAGATAGGGTGATAAAGAAAGCGTACCGCATGCTTGCTTTTATTGGTCGGGGAATTGAGTACAAAAGTCAGGGTGTCATGTTGCAGCTTTATAAGACTTTGGTTAGGCTACACGTAGAGTATTGCGATCAGTTTTGATCATCATGTTACAGTAAGGATGTGGAGGCTTTGGAGAGGGTGAAGAAGAGGTTTACCAGGATGCTGCCTAGATTAGAGATTATGAGTTATCAGGAGAGGCTAGAGAAACTTGGGTTGTTTTCTCTGAAGTGGTGGAGGCTGAGGGGAGACTTGATAGATGTCTAAAAAGTTTATGAGATGCATCAACAGGGCAGGCAGTCAGAATCTTTTTCTCAGAGTTGAAATTTTTAATATCGGGGTGATGCATTTAAAGTGAGGAGGGAAAGTTCAAAGGAGATGTGAGGGGCACGCTCTTTACCCAGAGAGTGGTAGGAGTCATATGCACTGCCAGGAGTGGTGGTGGAGGCAGATTCAACAGGGGTGTTTAAGGAACCTTTAGATAAGCACATGAATATGCAAGAAATGGAGGGATATGAAGCAGTCAGAAGGGATTAGTTTAATTTGGCATCATGTTCGGCACAATATCATGGGCTGAAGGGCCAATTCCTGTGCTCTACAGTTCTATGTTCTAATGTAAGTAATGACAGCTTTGGTGTATCTCTAATATTAATAACTATGTTCTGAATCTTGTTTGAAATAAGAGTGGCTACACTGGGCTTGGTCTGAAGGGTAAACTAAACTGTAAACTTAGTTAAAGGTCACCTCCCAGGGAAATCTGCTTTCTGGCAGTGCTACATATTGAGAAGTATGTTCAGCAAACTAACCAAACCTGGATTTTGTTTTAAAATTCATTCATGGGATGAAAGCGTAGCTGGCTAGGCCAGAATTTATTGCCCATCCCTAATTGCCCAGAGGGCAGTTAATTAACCACATTGCTGTGGGTCAGGAGTCACATGTAGGCCAGACCAGGTAAAGATGGCAGTTTCCCTCCCTAAAGGACATTAGTGAACCAGATGGGTTTTCCGACAATTGACAGTGGATTCATGGTCATCATTAAACTCATGTGCACGTCTTGTGTCGTAACTTGCAGGTTTGTAGATCAAGTTCTGGAAGGCATGTCTGCCCAGACATGATGGGCTGTGTGGCCTTCAATGCTTCTGTTAAATCTAATGTACAATTGTCTTCAAGTCTGGCTGCTCTTAAATCCCTTGCCACTGAATGATTATCTGCTTCTATACCCTATTTAATGTTGCTGGTGAAATGATTGATCTTCATGACAGATGTTAACATTGTAACTTCTCGATCTGAACTCAAAGCCACAAAATGAATGTGTTGCTACTGCCACGTTGCAACTGGTAAAGTTCTCAGCCTCAAATTATTCATAATGAAAAAATAAACTATTTCAGGATGATGTGGCCAAGACCATATAATTTTAACATAATTTTTCTTCAGCCTGGATTACTTGTAGATCCTCTGTGAGGATTGGGAAATTTATTTCTTGTTCAAGCTGTGCTATGTAAAAATAAACTTTTCTAAAAGAAAATTTTTTTAAATTTTAAATTAATTTGGGGATCGCAGAGCTAGCAACATTTCTTGTCGATCCATTATTGTCATGGAAAAGGTGATGGTAGAAGTAGCAAATTATACTCAAAGAATTCTTACAGTGTGGAAACAGGCCATTTGGCCCATCAAGTCCACACTGATTCTCTGAAGAGCATCCCACCCAAACCTACCCCTGCTTTATCCCTGTAACCCTAATCCACCCTAGCATGCACATCCCTGGGCATTATGAGTAATTCAGCATGGCCAATCCAACTAACCTGCACATCTGTGCGAGGAAACTGGAGCACCGGAGGAAACATATGCAGACACAGAGAATGTGCAATCTCCACACAGTCGCCTGAGGCTGGAATCGAATGGTCCCTGGTTCTGTAAGGCAGCAGTGCGGACCACTGAACCACCACACAACTTAGCTTCTTGCAAGTCCACTTCAGTTGTGCTGGTAGGAGTCCACTCCATCACTGACGGCCTGGAGTCACATATAAGCTAGCTGTCTGTAGGAGCTCGCTGTGCAGAAATAAGCTGTAAACTAACTCCTACTTTGCTACAGTAACTACACAACAACATGTGACTTTTCTGGCTATAAGGGGCATCCTGGCATCCCGAAAGGGAATTAAAAATGTACCTCATTCTCCCTTATAGTTGTTTGATCATAGAGCTTTTGGGTATTGCTGAGAAAAGACAATTTGTCAATGCTTTTTATCTTGCACTCATCAGGATATTTCACAAGAATGCCAATTCAAGGGCAAAAAAATCAACATTCATACTACATGAGTCAAAGGTGCTGATTCGTTGGCATGTGGGCTCTGATTGGTAGAGACATTATCATGAAGAATGCACCTCTTAATGCTGATTGCTCATTGAATTCAAATTCCACCATCTGACATGACAGAATTTGAACCAGGTGGTCACAGCATTACCCGAGTCTCTGGATTAACAGTCCAATGATAATATCACTAGTTTCCTGCATAAGGAGAAAATATCTTTGTTTTTGAAACTGCAGAAAAACTCTGAGAAATATCTAAATTCCAGCACTTTATTTGCTTTTTTCTCTGCAAAGGTGTACAGAATCTTTGTATGTACTTATCAATAATTTTTTTAATGAATAAAGTGTATTTTTGAAATAAGAACATGGACATCAGTGCATTAAGCAGGCACCAGCACCTTCTCAAGGGCAACTAGGGATAGACAGTAAATGCTGAGCTAAGGAACAACACCCACATCCCAGAAATAAATTTAAAAAAAACACATATCCAGTAATTCAACAATACCTCCCATCTGACTTCAATGTGAACTTCATCAGCAGGGGGATTATTGTCAAAGAATGCACATTAAAATTATAGCCTCAAATAATCATGATCATTACATTGTGCACACTAGTTGCTTCCTTGTCATGTTGGTGAAGGAAATGTAATGAGAAAAAGGCATTTAAAAACAGCGCCTGAACTTTCCATTTCATAAACACATTCTATAGTTAGCTATGGAAGACATTCCTTCACAGCTGCCATGTTCATTGGCCTTCTTCTTGCATTGCTGGATGCTTTGTTCTGCCTGGGACACAGCACTGAGCCAGGCTCCAATCTGTGTCCAGACTGGCCATATCCGGTGGCATGGTCTGATGTAGTGGTCAGCTGGACTGAGGACTACCCTCTCACTGCCACTCCATCCATAACCAGCCCCAGACCCTTGTCCATGAAGCTGGAGAAAGGGGAGTTATCCCTTGTTCTGTGTCAAGTTGTTCTGTTAATGGTCCAATGAGGGAGAGATCATTCCTGGTTTGCAGAGTGTGAGGTGGTGAGCAGTGGACACCAGCAGGGTGAAGGCCTGAAGATCCCAATGGGTTGTAGCACACCCAGTTCTTGAGCAATTCAATCCCTGAGAAAAATACCTAACGGCCCAGTAGGACAGTAATGAAGTGAAGAGTGGAAGCTTAGAAGAAAAGAGATGTGTTGGACAGTGTTCTATCAATCCCACTTCATAAAACAAATTAAATGAAAACTAGAAAATTCAGCCCCATTTGGAATTGACTTTACAGGGTTTAATAAAAACCAGACTGTTGTGTAGTCTATTTTTGTTTTGTGATCTTAATTCAGATCGCTAACAGTATGAGGAGTGGACATGGGAAATAAACAATTTTGTTTTAATGAATTTTTAGTGGTACTAATTGATAGCCTGGAATACATCTGCCTTGTAGGTAAAGAATTTTTTAAAACCCTATCTCTACCATCCTCAGGAATGATTCAGCATCATTTGCAACTCCTCAGAAACCTAAACAGTCCATGTTCTAATGCAACAAGACAGGCTTGGGCTTGACAGACTGGCAAGTAAAACTCATGCCACACAAATGCCAAGCAATGACCATCTCCAACAAGTGACAATTTTTACGACATCTCTTGACATTCAATGGTGTTACCATCACTGATTTCTCCTCATGTTAACATCCTTGGGATTCCCATTGACCAGAAATCTAACAAGACTTGCCACGTAAACACAGTGGCTACAAGGACAAGTTAGAAGTTAGGAATTCTGAAGAGATTAACTCACCTCCTGACTCTCCAAAGTCTGTCCACCATCTACAAGGAACAAGTCAGTAGTGTGATGGAATAGTCCAGATTTGCCTGGATGTGTGCCAGCTCCAGCAACACTCAAGAAGCTCAACACCATTCAGGACAAAGCAGTCATTGCTCAATTGGCACCACATCCATAAACATCCACTCCCTCCACCACTGACGTGCAGTAGCAGCAGTGTGTACAAATTACAAATACACTGCAGAAATTCACTCGGAAATGTCTCGCTGGGAGAACAAGGGGATACTTTATGTTGTGAAATGGTCTACTATTGAGACCAGAAGGCTGCAAGAAACACTGCAAAAATTGACCAAAGATCCTTAGATAATACCTTCCAAACCTGTGACCACCATCACCTAGAATGATACATAGGAACACCAAGCCATTTCCTATCCTGACTTGAAAATATATCACCATTCCCTCAGTGTCACTGGATCAAAATTCTGGAACTCCCCTCTTAAGGACATTGATGGCGAACGCACAGCATATAGACTGCAGTGTTTGAAGAAGGCAGCTCACCCCACCTTCTCAAGGGGCAACTAGGGACGGGCAATAAATATTGGCTAGAGACTGACTGCAAATATACTCCAGCTGCATTAATAAAAAAAATACCAGGTTCACAGTCTTCAAGATATTGAACAAAAGGTTTTAATGCAAATGAAAGGAAAAGGGCTACACTTTATTACTTAGATATTTACAGCTAGGGGATGGGAGAGCCTTCAGGATGGGACATTGAGCTGAATAATCTGAGAACATAAACCCTCTTTGTCTACTAGCTACCTATATCCTCAGCTCCTGTCAAAAAAGGGGTTTCTCACCCATTCATTGTCTATTATCACCGAGCCAGCTCCTCTTAACGCCTGACTTACTATTAATAATCCCTTTGTCTTCCTACTATTTCTTCTTTATTTCTCTGGACTCTGTCTCTACCTATCCTAATTATAAACAGGTTTGATGATTACTCAGAAAATCATAGTTTGATTAGACATAGTCAGCATGGCTTTGTGAGGGGCAGGTTATGAGGACGGGACAAAACACATTGATGAAGGTAGAGCAGTGGATGTGGTGTACATGGATTTTAACAAGGTATTTGATAAGGTTCCCCATGGTGGGCTCATTCAGAAAGTAAGGCATCATGGGATACATGGAACTTCGGCAGTCTGGATACAGAATTGGCTGGCCCATAGAAGACGGAGGGTCTGGATGTAGGTTTGTTCGCTGAGCTGGAAGGTTCATTTCCAGACGTTTCATCACCCTAATAGGTAACATCATCAGTGGGCCTCCGGCTGCTAGATGGAGTCTAACTCGATGTGTTTGTTTAGATTCCTTACAGTGTGGAAACAGGTCCTTCGGCCCAACAAGTCCACACTGACTCTCTGAAAAGTAACCCACCCTGACACATTTCCCTCTGACTAATGCACCTAACACCATGGCAATTTAGCATAGCCAATTTACCTGACCTGCGGAGCTTTGGACTGTGGGAGGAAACCGGAGCACCTGGAGGAAACCCACGCAGACACGGGGAGAATGTGCAAACTCCACACAGACAGTTGCCAGAGGCTGGAATCGAATCTGGGACCTTGGTGCTGTGAGACAGCAGTGCTAACCACTGAGCCACCATGCTGCCCTTGATAGAGTTCCAGTTGGAATGCCATGCTTCTAGGAGTTCTCATACGTGTCTCTGGCTTGTCCTAGGATGGATGTGTTGTCCCAGTTGAAGTGGTGTCTGTCCTTATCCATATGTGAGGATACTAGTGAGAGAGGGTCATGTCGTTTTGTGACTAGCTGATGTTCATGTATCCTGGTGGCTAGTTTTCTGCCTGTTTGTCCAATGTCGTGTTTGTTACAGTTCTTGCATGATATTTTGTAAATAGAATTAGTTTTGCTTGGTGTCTGTTAGGGTCTTTCAAGTTCATTAGCTGCTGTTTTAATGTGTTGGTGGGTTTGTGGGCTACCTCTAGAATTCCTAGAAGCATGGCATTCCAACTGGCACTCTATCAACAAATACATTGAGTTAGATCCCATCTACCACCCCCTGAGAAAAAGAACAGGAAATGACATCACCACAGGAAATGGTGTCACCAACCCAAAGAAACCCAAACATATAAATAGAAAGCAGGAATTATCAGTAGTGCTTTCCCCGGAGGCCCATTGAAGATGTTAGCTAGTAGGGTGGTGAAACATCCGGAAATGAATCTTCCAGCTCAGTGAGCAAACCTACATCCAGAACCTCAACCTAAGTGACAAATCTACACAAAACTCGTTAAGAGAGAGGGTGGTAGTAGATGGTATTCAGCCTGGAGTTTGATGATCAGTGGTGTTCTGCAGGGATCCGTTCTGGGACCTCTGCTCTTTCTGATTTTTATAAATGACTTGGATGAGGAAGTGGAAGGATGGGTAAGTTTGCTGATAACATGAAGTTTGGTAGAGTGGTGGATTGTGTAGAGAGCTGTTGCAGGTTGCAACGGGACATTGAGAGGATGCAGAACTGAGCTGATAAGTGGCAGATGGAGTTCAACCTGGACAAGTGTGAAGTGATTCATTTTGGAAGGTCAAATTTGAATGCAGAATACAGGGTTAAAGGCAGGATTCTTGACAGTGTGGAGGAACAGAGGGATCTTGGGGTCCATGTCCATAGATCTCTCAAAGTTGCCACCCAAGTTGATAGGGTTGCTAGGAAGTCATATGGTGTGTTGGTTTTCATTACCAGGGGAATTGAGTTTAAGAGCCATGAAGTTATACTGCAGCTCTATAGAGCCCTGGTTAGATCACACTAGGGATATTGTGTTCAGTCTGGTAACCTCATTATAGGAAGTGTGTGGAAGCTTTAGAGAGGGTACAGAGGAGATTTACCAGGATGCTGCCTGGACTGGAGGGCATGTCTTATGAAGAAAGGTTGAGGGAGCTCGGGTTTTTCTCATTGGAGCGAAGAAGGATGAGAGGTGACTGGATAGAGATGTACAAAATGATGAGAGGCATAGATAGAGCAAATGTTTGCTATGGCAAAAATGTCTATCACGAGGGCGCATAATTTTAAGGTGATTGGAGGAAGGAGATGTCAGAGGTAAGTTCTTTACACAGAGAGTGGTGGGTGTGTGGAATGCACTGCCAACGGTGGTAGTAGAGTCAGAGACATTAGGGACATTTAAGCGACTCTTCGATAGGCACATGGATGGTAGTAAAATGAAGTATATGTAGGTTAATTTGATCTTAGAGTTGGATAAAGGTTCAGCACAATATCAAGGGCTGAAGGGCCTGTACTGTGCTGTCCTGTTCTATGTTCTATCTGCTCATGCTTCCCAGCCCTGCCACCAGCATAAATAATGTCTTTTCCTTGCTGCTGTCAGTTCTGAAGAAAAGTCATTGGACTTGCAACTTAATTTTGCTTTCTGTCCACCAATGCTGCCAGACCTGTTGAGTTTATATGAGATGACTTACAGTGCTGAAACAGGCCCTTCAGCCCAACAAGTCCACACTGAGCCTCCAAAGAGCAACCCACCCAGACCCGTTCCCCTAACAACACGGGCAATTTAGCATGGCTAATTCACCTAACCTGCACATTTTTGGATTATGGAAGGAAACCCACGCAGACACCGGGAGAATGTGCAAACTCCAAACAGACAGTCACCCAAGGCTGGAATTGAACCCGGGTCTCTGGTGCTGTGAGGCAGCAGTGTTAACCACGCTGCCACCGTGTTACCCCCGTTTACCCATCAATTTCTGTTTTTGTTTGTTTTACATTTTATTACATTGTCCAATTGCACTAGTTGATACTCGATGTTATGTTTGTGAAGATGCAAATAGGTATGACTGGAAATTTGATCCACGGAAAAACAGTGTAATGACAAGGGCCAGGTTCCTGGTTCTACACTCAGCAGAAACTCTATCACTTTACATTTCATCTTGGACAATATGGATAAAATTTTATTTTCAACTGTTTGGTGTTTCAGATCCTCATGAAATCAAAAAGGAGATTGAAATATGTGGTATCTAGACTACAAACAGAATCACCATAAAATGTAGGAGTAAATATTGGCAATTCAATGTGATTATGATAATCCTCCACATGTCTGCCCTTTCCCCACAACCCTTGATTCCCTGACTGATTAGAAAATTGTCTTCTTGTGTCTTGAAAATAATTAGTGACTCAACTTCAAAGTCTCAGTCACCGCACACCATGGACTTAAAACAAAACATGAGAATTTTGTTTTCATAATAAGTAGCGACCTGCAGTATGCTACCTGAAAGGGCGGTGGTTCCATGGTTTCAGTTACCCGCGGTTTCCCGTGGCCCAAACATATGAAAGGGAATGTTTGAGAACCAGAGACAAGGAGGCTACTGGGAAGGTATGTTTCTCATTTAAGTGAATGGGTTCGATCCTATCTGTGGTTTTGGGCATCTGCTGTAAGTCCTGGAACGTATCCCCCGTGGGTACAGGGTGGTGGGGGAGCAAAAATAATTAATGTGAGCGCAAGACTGTGAAGAAAGAGCTGGGTGATTGTGACTCTTATTTATTCATTCAAGGGATAAGTGTGTTGATGATTAGGCCAGCATTTATTGCCTATCCTTAATTGGCCGGAGAAAGTGGTGGTGAGCTGCCTTCTTGATCTGTTGTGGTCTATGGGCTGTAGAGACACTTGCAAGGCTGTTTGGGAGGGAATTCCAGAATTTTGATTGAAAGTAATTGAAGGAATGGTGATGTTTCTAAGTCAGGATGGTGTGTGGTTTTGGCGTGTGAACATGCAGTTGATGGTGTTCCCATATATTTGTTAGTCTTTGTCCTTTTATTTTGCTGAACAATGGGTTAACATGAGAGACTTCAAGCACAGTCAATATACATTCCTTCAAAAAGGAAAGGTTGGGCAAATAAATTCAGAGCTCCTTGGATGACAATGACAATAGAAATTAAAATAAAGAAGAAGGTGTGCTTCCGACAGCAGCAGGGTGGCAAGGTGACTCAGTGGTTTGCACAGCTGCCTCGCAATGTCAGGGACCTTGGTTTGATTCCAGTCTCTGGTGACTGTGTGGAGTTTGCACAATCTCCCTGTCAGTTTCTTACCACAGTTCAAAGTTGTGTACATAGATTGTCCATGCTGAATTGCCCCGTAGTGTTCAGGGATGTGCAGGCTAGGTGGAGAGGCTATGGGAAATGCAGGTGGTTGGTCTGGGTAGGATGCTCTTTGGAGGGTTGGCGTGGACTTGATGGGCTGAATAGCCTGCTTCTGATAGGGATTCTATGACAGGTGAAAGTGAGGACTGCAGATGCTGGAGATCAGAGTCAAAATTAAAGTGGTGCTGAAAAGCACAGCAGGTCAGGTAGCAACTGAAGAGCAGGAAGATAGACATTTCGGGCAAAAGCCCTTCATCAGTCCCTTCATTCCTGATAAAGAATTTCTGTAAATTGGGCTGAGGGTAAAAGGGCAGAGAGGTTATGCTGAACTAGAGGACATTTATTGGACCTCAGCTGGAATATTGTGGACAGTTCTGTGTGCCACATCGTAGAAAGAAGTGAACATATTGGAGACAGGGCAAAAGAGATGTACGTGATTCCTTCCAGGAATGAAGGGTTTCAGTGATGACGATAGATTGAAGAAGTTGGGACTGTTTCCCTTTCAGTGGAAGTTGATAAGAGGAGATTTAATAAAGTTTGTCAAAATCATAAGGCTCCTGGACACAGTGGATAGGAAGAAACTATCCTCACTTGTAAACAGATAGCAGGCAGACAGTTTTTAAATTTTTCAAAAGAAGTAAATGTGAGATTCAAAGAAATCTTTTCACATTGCGAATGGTTTGTGCCTGGAAGTGTGCTTTTTAATTCAGACAGTTTTTAATTGAGACATTTCACACAGCATTGGATTTTTATTAAACAGAAACAAAGTATAATGTCATAGGGTGATAAAACTGCACAGAGGCAGGTATCCCATCATCGGGTCACCCTTTATTTACATGTGCACAGTAAACTGGCTATGGCCAGTCAGCTCAGAGTCAGTCCCCTAATGGGAATGTTAACCTGGGCCAAGGACCTCACAGTCAACGAGATCCAGCTGGTTTCAATTACTACATGGGGAAAAGTCAGGAGTTTGGCATTAAATTAAAATGCTCAGACAGCTGGTGCAGACATGATGGGTCAAATGGCATCCTTCTGTAACCATAACAATGCAGGGGTTCTGTGAGGTGGTACAGTTCACCAGTTTGGACAGTGCCAGCAATGAATCTAGGTGAGTTCCTGCAGTGCATTTTATAACTGTTTTTAGAAACCAGCACCAGCACAATGGGCCGAATGGTCTCTACCTGTAGTGTTTCTTTTCAATGCTTCTATAAATAGCACAAGATTAGGGATGGGAGTCAAGACCAGACCAAACTGGCTGCAGGATGTCCTGTTCTACTGCACTTCCATCAACAGATGGTGCCTTTAGGCATTTCAGAGGTTCAGTAGAGCGATTGGGATTTGTATTGACAGCGATGGTTCACTGATACATGTTCTTTTCTGCATTCCAATGTACAATTATAATGATAATAGCTGACTGATGGGGAAAACAGGTCTTTCTTTCCTAGGGATGGAAGGTTTCCTGTGATGGGAGGTTGTAGCTGGAAATATACACATCTGTTAGTACGATCTGAATCATTCAGCTTTCTGCTGTAATGCTCAAGCTTCCGAATTATTTGGCTCTGTAACGACAAGTTATTTACATCCTTTTCTTCAATCACCTTTCCCTTCAGGGAGAGTTTACTATGGCATAATGAAATCCTCAAGAATAAAATTCCTCTGTTTGAGTTTGTAGAGGTTCCCATTTTACTGCTGAGGACTGAGTAGACCACAGCTTTTGTTATGCTTGTACAGGATGTGGGGATTGCTGGTAAGGCTTGAATTTGCTGCCCACCCCTCATTGTAACATCTGGGCTATTTCAGGGGCCAGTTAAGAGTCAACCACAGGTCTGGAGTCATATGTAGAATAGACTGAAGAAGGATAGCCCTCCCAAAAGGACATTATCATTGAATTCCCACAAAGTGGAAGCAAGACATTCAGCGCATCGAGTCCACACCAACCCTCTGAAGAGCATCCCACTCAGCTCCATGCCTGTAACCCTGCATTTTCCATGGCTAATCCACCTAGCTTGCACATCCCTGGACACTATGCGGCAACTTAGCATGCATGGCCAATACACCTAACCTGTACATCTTTGCGCTGTGGGAAGAAACTGGAGAAGCCAGAGGAAACCCACGCAGATACAGAGAGAACGTGCAAACGCCACACAGGCAGTTACCCAAGGGTGGAATCGAACTCAGGTCCCTGGTGCTATGAGGCAGCAGAGCTAACCACTGAGCCACTGTGCCACCCTCACGTTAGAGAGTCAGATGTTTTTTTTTAATGACAATGGTTACATAGTTATAACTTAGCCAACTGACCAATTTCCAAGAATTATGAATTGCTGTAGCAATATACACTTTTACAAGCATGTTGTACCCTAGAGCTACAGAGAATGGTACTGGTTGCTAGTGGTGTAAAGGAACTGACCAACTTAATGAAAGAATTAAGGTGCTAATTAAGTTAATAAAAATGATTAGAAATGAAATGTTTTATGGCAAGCATTTGAATACGTGCCAGGCAGTTCTACACTGAAAAGTGTAGGATTTTTAGAGACCTTAACGGGTAGCCAATAACCTGTGATAAAAGCCAAATTCAGGCCGATATGAACTGTAGGAATTCGTGACAGAAACAGAATAAGCTAAATGATAAACAAGAAATAAAATACTTGGATGCAGGAAATTTGAAACAAAAACAGAAATTGCTGGAAAATCTCAGCAAGTCTGACAGCATCTGTGGTGAGAAAGCAGAGTTAATGTTTTGGCTCCAATGACCCTTCTTCAGAGTTGATCGTAACTGGAAAAAGTTGGTATTTAGGGGGCTGAGGAGGAAGGAGGAGGGGAAGGGAGTGAATAATCAGTGGAGATGGAGCCCAGAGAGAAGGAACAGCAGTTGGGCATACAAAGGAACATAGAACATTACAGCGCAGTACAGGCCCTTCGGCCCTCGATGTTGCACTGACCTGTCATACCAATCTGAAGCCCATCTATCCTACACTATTCCATGTCCATCCATGTGTTTGTCCAATGACGACTTAAATATACTTAAAAGTTGGCGAATCTACTACCGTTGCAGGCAAAGCATTCCATACCCTTACTACTCTGAGTAAAGAAACTACCTCTGACATCTGTCCTATATCTATCACCCCTCAGTTTAAAGCTGTGCTCTCTCATGCTTGCTGTCACTATATTTGGAAAAAGGCTCTCTCTGTCCACCCTATCTAACACTCTGATTATCTTATATGTCTTATAAGGAGTGAATAAAGAACAAAGAAATTTTAGAGCCCAGGAACAGGCCCTTCGGCCCTCCAAGCCTGTGTCGATCCAAATCCACTGTCTAAACCTATTGGCCAAATCCTAAGGATCTGTATCCCTCTGCTCCCCACCTACTCATGCATCTGTCCGGATGAATCTACCGTGCCTGCCTCTACCATCTCTGCTGGCAATGCCCACCACCCTCTGTGTAAAGTACTTTCTGTGTGTATCCCCCTTAAACTTTCCACCTCTCACCATGAAAGCGTGTGACCTCTTGTTATTGAATCCTTCACCCTGGGAAAGAGCTTGTCTCTATCCACCCTGTCTATACCCTTCATGATTTTGTAGACCTCAATCAGGTCCCCCCCTCAATCTCCTTTTTTTTTCTAATGAAAACAATCCTAACCTACTCAACCTCTCTTCATAGCTAGCACCTTCCATCCCAGGCAACATCCTCGTAAACCTTCTCTGCACCCTCTCCAAAGCATCCACATCCTTTTGGTAATGTGGTGACCAGAACTGTACACAGTATTCTAAATGCGGCTGAACCAATGTCTTGTGCAGTTTTAACATGACGTACTCTTATACTCAATACCCCTTCCGATGAAGTCAAGCATACCATATGCCTTCTTGACCACTCTTGATGACCTGTGCAGCAACCTTCAGGGTACAATGGACTTGAACCTCCAGATCTCTCTGCTCATCAACTTTTCCCAAGGCTCTTCCGTTTACAGTATAGATCGCTCTAGAATTGGACTTCCCAAAATGCATCACCTCACATTTGACTGGATTGAACTCCATCTGCCACTTCTCCACCCAACTCTCCATTCTCTCTATATCCGCCTGTATTCTTTGACAGTCTCTTATGCTTTCTGCTTCTCCACCAATCTTCGTGTCATCTGCAAACTTACTGATCATACCAACAGTGTTCAGTTATGTATATTACAAACAACAGTGGCCCCAGCACTGACCCCTGTGGAACATCACTGGTCACCTTTTTCCATTTCGAGAAACTCCCTTTAACTACTACTCTGTCTCTTGTTGCCCAGCTAGTTCTTTATCCACCTAGCTACAACACCCTGCGCTCCATGTGACTTCACTTTCTCCATTAGTTTACTCCGGGAACCTTATCAAACACCTTACTAAAGTCCATGTATATGACATCAACAGCCCTTCCTTCATCTATCAACTTGGTCACTTCCTCAAAGGACTCTATTAAGTTGGTAAGGCACGATCTCCCCTGCACGAAATCATGTTGTCTATCACTGATAAGCCCATTCTCTTCCAAATATAAATAGATCCTATCCCTCAGTACCTTCTCCAGCAACTTTCCCACCACTGACGTCAGGCTCACATGTCTGTAGTTACCCGGAATATCCCTACTATCCTTCTTGTACAAGGGGGACACATAAGCAACCCTCCAATCCTCCAGTGTCTCACCTGTGTTTAAGGATGCTGCAAAGATATCTGTCAGGGCTCCAGCTATTTCCTCTCTCGTCTCCCATCCGATCCTGGGGATTTGTTCACCTTATCATCCTTTAGCCTACCTAACATATCCTCCCTCCTTAAGCCAGAGTTAACAAACTTCTATCTCTAATCTCAACGTTCATCATGTCCCTCTCCTCACTGAACACTGATGCAAAGTAATCATTCAGAATCTCACCCATTCTCTCAGGTTCGACACACAACCTTCCTTCCTTTCCTTTAGTGGACCAACCCTTTCTCTGGTTACTCGCTTGCTTCTTACATATGAATAAAAGACTTTGGGATTCTCCTTAATTCTGTTTGCTAAAGTTATTTCATATCCCCTCTTAGCCCTCTTGATTCCTCATTTAAGATTGGTCCTATTCTCTTGATATTCCTCCAAGGCACATTCTGTTCTTCGCTGCCAGGACCTTGTGTACACTCCCCTTTTCTTCTTGGCTAGTTGCACAATTTCTCCTGTCATCCACAGTTCACAAATCTTGCCTTTCCTATCCCTTGTTTTCAAAGGGACCTGCACACCAAGATCCCTCTGTTCCTCCACACTGCCAAGAATCCTATCCTTAATCCTGTACTCGGCTTTCAAATTCGATCTTCCAAAATGCATCACCTCGCATTTATCCAGGTTGAACTCCATCTGCCACCTCTCAGCCCATCTCTGCATCCTGTCAATGTCCCGCTGCAGCCTACAACAGCCCTCTATACTGTCAATGACCCCTCCAATCCTTGTGTCATTTGCAAATTTGCCAACCCATCATTCAATCCCCTCATCCAAGTCATTAATAAAAATTACAAACAGTAGACACCCAAGGACAGAGCCCTGTGGAACACCACTCACCACTGACTTCCAGGCAGAATATTTTCCTTCCACTACCACTCGCTGTCTTCTGTCGACCAGCCAATTCTGTATCCAGACAGCAATGTTCCCCTGTATCCCATTCCTCCTGACCTTCTGAATGAGCCTACCATGGGGAACCTTATCAAATGCCTTGCTGAACTCCATATACACCACATCCACAGCACAACCCTCATCGACTTTTCTAGTCACATCCTCAAAGAACTCTAAGGTTTGTGAGGCATGACCTGCCCCTCACAAAGCCGTGTTGACTGCATTTAATCAAGCCATGCTCTTCCAGATGGTCATAAATCCTATCCCTCAGAATCCTTTCTAACACCTTGCAGACGACAGACGTGAGACTGACTGGTCTATAATTGCCGGGGAATTCCCTATTTCCTTTCTTGAAGAAAGGAATTACATTTGCCTCTCTCCAGTCATCAGATACGACTCCAGTGCAGAGCAAGGATGCAAAGATCTTTGCATGTGGTAAAGCAATTGCATTTCTCGTTTCCCAAAGCAGCCGAGGACAAATCTGGTCCAGGCCTGGCGATTTGTCAATCTTAATGTCTGACAAAATTTTCAGCACATCAGCTTCCTCTATCTCTATCCATTCCAGCATGCACACCTGCTCTTCAAAGGTTTCATTCACGACAAAGTTTGTTTCTTTCATAAAGACAGAAGCAAAAAACTCATTTAGGGCTTCCCCTACCTCCCCTACCTCTCCACGCACAAGTTCCCTATGCTATCCCTGATTGGCCCTACTCTTTCTTTGACCATTCTCTTATTCCTCACATAAGTGTAAAACGCCTTTGTGTTCTCCCTAATCCGTTCTGCCAAGCCTTTCTCGTGCCCCCTCCTGGCTCTCCTCAGACCATTTTTGAGCTCCTTCCTCATCTGCCTGTAATCCTCTAGAACTGAGCTTGACCCTAGCTTCCTCTACCTTATGTAAGCTACCTTCTTTCTTTTGATGAGAACTTCCACCGCTCTCGTCATCCAAGGGTCCTTTATCTTACCACTTCTTGCCTGTCTCAGAGGGACATATTTATTCATCACTTGCAACAACTGTTCCTTAAACAGTTTCCACATATCTATAGTGCCTTTACCATGGAACAATTGCTCCCAGTCCGTGCTTCCTAACTCATATCTAATCGCATCATAGTTTCCTCTTCCCCAATTAAATATTCTTCCATTTTGCCTAATCCTCTCCTTCTCCATAGCTATGTAGAATGTGAGGCAGTTGTGGTCACTATCACCAAAATGTTCTCCCACCACAAGATGTGATATCTGCCCCGGCTTGTTTCTGAGCACCAAGTCTAGAATGGTCTCTCCCCTTGTCGGCCTGTCAATGTACTGAGTTAGGAAACCCTCCTGAACATACCTTACAAAAACAGCTCCATTCAAATCTTCTGCTTGAAGGAGGTTCCAATCAATATTGGGAAAGTTAATGTCACCCATTACAACAACTCTAATACGTCCACACTTTTCCAAAATCTGCCGACCTATGCTTTCTTCCATCTCCCTGCTGCTATTGGGGGGCCTGTAGTAAACCCCTAAAGAGGTGACTGCTCCCTTGCTGTTCCTAATTTCCACCCATACTGACTCAGTAGGCAGATCTTCCTCGACAATGGAAGCTTCTGTAGCTGTGATACCCTCACTGATTAGTAATGCTACACCCCCTCCTCTTTCTCCCCCCTCCCTATTCTTTTTAAATGCTCTAAACCCTGGAACATCCAGCAACCATTCCTGCCCCTGAGAAACCCATGTCTCTGTTATGGCCACAACATCATAGCACCAGGTACTGATCCATGCTCTAAGTTCATCACTTTTATTCCTGATACTCCTTGCGTTAAAGCAAACACACTTTAACCTATCCCTTGGTTCCTTCCCAGGAAAATCCTTCCCACTAGCTGGTCTACCTCTTGCTCTTGCCTCATCTGCATCGACTCTCACCTCCAGTATACAGCTCAGGTTCCCACCCCCCTGCCATACTAGTTTAAACCCTCTTGAACTACTCAGGCAAACCTTCCACCCAGGACATAGGTCCCCTTCCAGTTCAGATGCAATCTGTCCTTCATGTACAGGTCCCACCTTCCCCAGAAGGCATCCCAATTATCTACATATCTGAAGCCCTCCCTCCTACACCAGCTGCGCAGCCATGTGTTAAGCTGCGCCCGCTCCCTCTTCCTCGCCTTGCTATCTCGTGGCACCGGTAGTAAACTAGAGAACACTACGCTGTTCGTCCTGCTCTGCAGCTTCCATCCTAACACCCTGCAATCACTTTTCATATCCTCAATTCTTTTTCTGGCTATATCATTAGTGCCAATATGTAACATGATTTCTGGCTGTTTGCCCTCCCCTTTTAGAATCTTATACACCCAATCAGAGACGTTCCGGACCCTGGCAAGTTTATTCAATTTGTAATAGTCCCATCTTCCCCAGAACTGGTCCCAATGTCCCACAAATCTGAACCCCTCCCTCCCTCCTAACATTCCTCAAGCCATGTGTTCATCTTGCCTATTGTTTCATTTCTACCGTGGCTAGCACGTGGCACTGGGAGCAACCTTTGAGGTCCTCCTCTTTGACTTCTCTCCTAGCTCCCTAGAATTCTGCTTTCAGGGGCTCATCTCATTTTTTACTTAATTCGTTGGTGCCAATGTGCACCATGACAACTGGCTGTTCACCCTCCCCTTTCAGAATGCTCTGCAGCTGATCAGATGAAGTGGGTTCAGCAGTTCATCTGATGATGGGGCTACGTTCTGAACACTTGTGATTTCAAATAAACCTGTTGTAGTATAACCTGGTGTTGTGCGATTTCTAACCATTGATATTCCATGGCACAGTATTCTTTATTATAATGTAAGTTAGAATTGATTCTTTCAATAAATATTCATTAACAATTCTAAAACTGTCACCTCATAATTAATTCCCATCAAACCAACAACTGGACAATAATATCCTAGAATTCTTAAGTTAGGATTCAAAGTTCAGATATTGGTAAAATTTCAGAAACACTGTTTCTTCTGTCATCCTCCAGTTGATGTATTCTATAACGTTGCTGGTTTGAAAATCCTGGGGTTGGGAATATTTCATTAGCGGACCTGGTGAAACTGATTAACTTTCTTTAAAGATCTCAAATGTTTCATGGCTGAGGTGTTAATTTGACCAATACTCCCTGGGTAGGTTTCTCTTGCCAGAGGATAAAGGCAACAGAATTATTAAAAGTGGAATTTTCAATATTGGAAATGTCATTGAACATCCAGGGATTCCATGTATGGAATGAGCTGCCAGAGGAAGTTGTAGATGATGTTACAATTACAACATTTAAAAGGCATCTAATATGGATATATAAATAGGCAGGATTTAGAGGGAAATGGGCCAAATGCTGGCAGATGGACTAGATTTATACAGTATCGAGAGTTGTCAGCATTGGGATGAACGGGAGCTTGGACCAGGAGCCTGTCAGGAAATGTGAGCCTTTGACTTAAATGGTTGGATTCATGTTTGTTCGAGATGGTCATTGATTGTGCCACAGAAATGCCAATCACTACTTTGTAATCACCCAGCATTAAACAGCACAGGAGGGTAAGTGCAGAGAATCTTTAAGTGATTATGTCGCTGGGCTAGTCCATAATATCCAGGAGCAAGGGAAGGCCATCAGCCCCATGAGCCTGATCCAACATTTCATATGATCATGGCTGATCTCATCTCAGCCTCAAATCCAATTTCCTACCATCTCTCCATGACCCTTCAACTGTTACTGATGTCTGCCTGCCTGTCTGTCTGTCTGTCTATCTGTCTATCTATCTATCTCCTTAAATTTGCGCAATGTGCCAGTATCCATTGTACTTTAGGGTAATGAATTCCAAAGATTCATGACCAATAAATTCTCCTCATCTCTGTTTTAACTCGACTCTTCCTTACCCTACAATTATGACCACTTGTTTTATATTGCTCCACATCAGGAAACATCCTTTCCACATCTACTTTTCAATCCCCTTTATTATCTTAAACACCTCAATTAGATCTCCTCTCATTCTTCTAAACTGCAGAGAGCATAGTCCTAAACTGCTCAATCTCTCTTCAGAAGACAAGCCCACTATCTCTGGAATCAGTTTCGTGATGTTGAATGTTTGTGTTGAGAAAGAGACCTGGTGACCTTAGCCATGCTGAGCTGGATGTAACTCCAGTCACAACAATAAGATTGACCCTTCATTCCTCCCTGAAACCTCCAAGCGAGACATCAAATTGCTGCATGTGGTTCAGGAACGTTCTCCACCACCAGCCTCCCAGGAATGATAATGAATGTTGGTCCTGCCAACAATGCCACATCCTGTGAGCACAACAAGTAAAAATACCAGTTACAGAAAACCAGGAGGAAGTAGAGAAATTGGATCAGACAAAAATAGATTGAAAGGAGCTGCTTCAAAGGTTGGCAGCACTCAAAACTGGAAAGTTACCCGATCCAATGAGATGCACCCCAGGGAATTAGGGCCAGGAATTGCGGAGGTTGTAGACACAATCTTCTGATCCTGTTTGGTTGTGGAGATGGTGCAGATATTACAGCCCTGTTCAAAAATAAAACCGAGAGAGCAATTAACCACCAACACCGGTCAATCAGATCTCAGACCATCAAGCATATGGTGCAGAAAGCATTTGGGTGAAAAGAGACATTCCTACACCTAGATCTTTCCAGTCATTTTTCCCCTCCTAATTCTTTCATGGATCACTGACAAAGTCAGCATTTATTGCTGTCCCAAATCACACTTGAGCTGAGTGGCTTGTTCAGGCCATGTCAGAGTCAGCCACATCGCTGTGGGGTTGGAGTCACATGTTGGGTCCTAAAGGGGTTTAAGGAACCAGATGGACTTATCACAGCAATTGATAGGAGTTGCTGAAATTATAGCTTTTAATTTCAAGTTTTAGTGAGCTTAAATTTCACCATCTGTCACGATGAAATTTGAACACATGTCCCAGAAGATTAGTTTAGACTCCTGGACTAGCAATCCTCGATATTGCCACTAGACCCCCATGAAGATATACAAGAATAGAATCAGAGTTGGATGGTTTGAGCTAGGGAGAGAGGCTGGATAGAATGGAACATTTTTCTCTGGTGTCAGAGGCTGAGGGGTGACATTATAGAAGTTTATAATATCATGAGGGGCATGGATATGGTGAACTAGCCAAGATCGTTTCCCCAGGGTAGGGGAGTCCAAAACTAGAAGGCATAGGTTTAGGGTGAGAGGGGAAAGATATAAAAGGGACCTAAGGGGCAACTTTTTCACACAGGGTGGTATGTGCTGCCAGAGAAAGTCGTGGAGGCTAACACGCAGAGATTTCCAGGAAAGGAGGGAGTTTTCTCCCCCCCTCAGCTATATAGGTGAGTATTTTCACAGTCACAGCAATGTGCTGGCAGACAGCAAGTTGGTTTGAAGTGTGTCTACTTCAAGGCCAAGAGTATCCAGAATAAGGTGGGTGAGCTTGTCGCATGGATAGGTACCTGGGACTTCGATGTGGTAGCCATTTCGGATACATGGATAGAGCAGGGACAGGAATGGATGTTGCCGGTTCCAGTGTTTAGATCTTTCATTAAGATCAGGGAAGTTGGTAAGAGGGGAGGTGTGGCTTTGTTAGTCAAAGATAGTATAACGGTGGCTGAAAAAGTATTTGACGAGGATTCGTCTACTGAGGTAGTATGGACTGAGGTTAGAAACAGGAGAGGAGAGGTCACACTGCTTGGAGGTTTTTTATAGGCCTCTGCAGAGTTCCAGGGAGGTGGAAGAGAGGATTGGCAAATCGATTCTGGGCAGGAGTGAAAGGAATAGGGTGGTCATTATAGGGGACTTAAACTTCCTCAACACTGATTGGAAATGCTATAACTCTAATACGTTGGATAATCAGTTTTTGTCCAATGTGTGCAGGAGGGTTTCCTGACATAACATGTCGAAGGGCCGACAAGAGGGGAGGACACACTGGATCTGGTAATGAACCAGGCCAAGTGTTTGGTTTAGTTGTAGGTGAGCACTTTGGAGAGAGTGACCATAATTCGGTTATGTTTCGTTCAGCGATAGAAAGGGATAAGTACATGCCACAGGGCAAGAGTTATAGATGGGGAAAGGGCAATTATAATGTGATTAGGCAAGACTTAGGAGGCATAAAATGGGGCAGCAAAATGCAGGGGATGGGGACAATTGAAATGTGGAGCTTGTTAAAGGAACAGGCATTGCATGTTTTTGATAGGTATGTTCCTGTCAGGCAGGGAGGAAGTGATAACGTAAGGGAAACGGGATTTACTATAAGAAATTATATCACTTGTTAAGGGGAAGAGGGACGCTTATGTGATGTTGTGTTGAGATGGTTCAGATGAGGCGATGGAGAGTTACAGATTAGCGAGAAACTATTTAAAGAGAGAGTTAAGAAGAGCAAAGAGGAGACACGAGCAGTCTTTAGCCGGTAGAATAAAGGAGAACCCTAAAGCTTTCTAAAGGTATGTGAGGAATAAAAGGATGATGAGGGTAGGAATAGGGCCAGGCAAAGACAGAAGTGGGAAGTTGTGTATGGACACTGTGGAGATTGGAGAGGTGCTCACTGAATATTTCACAAGTGTTTTCACTCAGGAAATGGAGAATATTTTAAAGGAGAAAACTGAGATACGGGCTATTAGACTTGGAAGGATTGAGGTTAGTAAGGAGCAGGTGTATCATTTCTAGAAGGTGTGAAAGTAAATAAGTCCCCTGGGCCAGATGGGATTTTTCTGAGGATTCTCTGGGAAGATAGGGAGGAGATGGCCGAGCCTTTGGCCTTGATCTTTGAGTCATCATTTTCTACAGGTTTAGTACCAGACGACTGGAGGATTGCAAATGATGTGCCCTTGTTCAAGAAGGGCAGTAGAGATAATTCAGGTAATTATAGACCAGTGAGCCTTATGTCTGTTGTAGGAAAAGTTTTGGAAAGGATTATAAAAGATAGGATTTATAATTATCTGGCAAGCAACAAATTGATTTGAAATAGTCAACATGGTTTCGTCAAGGGAAGGTGGTCTCTCATAAACCTCATTGAGTTTTTTGAGAAGGTGACCAAGCATGTAGATGAGGATAGGGCAGTTAAGGTGGTGTACATGGACTTCAGTAAAGCCTTTGATAAGGTTCCACGTGGTAGGCTACTGGAGCAAATGCGGAGGCGTGGGATTGTAGGTGATTTAGCAGTTTGGATTAGAAACTGGCTTTCTATAAGAAGGCAACGAGTGGGGGTTAATGGAAAATATTCAGCCAGGAGTTCGGTTACTCATGGTGTGCCCGAAGGATCTGTTTTGGGACCACTGCAGTTTGTCATTTTTATTAACGACTTGGCACAGGCATAGGTGGATGGATTAGTAAATTTGCAGATAACACTAAAGTCAGTGGAGTAGTTGTCAGTGTGGAAGAATGTTGTAGGTTGCAGGAGGACTTGGATAAACTGCAGAACTGGGCTGAAAGGTGGCAAATGCAGTTGAATGCAGATAAATGTGAGGTGATTCACTTTGGGAAGAATAATGGGAAGGCAGATTACTGGGTCGATGGAAAGATTGTTGGCAGTGTGGATGTGCAGAGAGATCTTGGAGTCCATGTACATAGATCCCTGAAAGTTGCCACCCAGGTTGATAGTGCTATTAAGAAGGCATACAGTGTGATAGGATTTATTAGTAGAGGGATTGAGTTCCAAAGCCGTAATGTCATTATGCAACTGTACAAAACACTAGTGCGGCCTCACTTGGAACATTGTGTACAGTTCTGGTCACCCTATTACAGGAAGGATGTGGAAGAATTGGAAAAGGTGCAGAGGAGATTTACCAGGATGTTGCCTGGTCTGGAGGGAAGGTTTTATGAGGAAAGGCTGAGGGATTGGGTCTGTTCTCATTGGAGAGAAGGTGGTGACGAGGCAATTTAATAGAGACATACAAGATGATCAGAGAATTAGATAGGGTGGACAGTGAGAGTCTTTTTCCTAAGAATGCTTGTAAGAGGGGGCATAGCTTCAAATTGAGGGGTAATAGATTTAAGACAGATGTCAGAGGCAGGTTTTTTACTCAGTGGTAAGGGTGTAGAATGCCCTGCCTGCTAATGTAGTTAGCTCAGCCACATTAGCGGCATTTAAACAATCCTTGGATAAGCACATGGATGATTTTGGGATAGTGTAGGGTGACGGGCTAAGATTAGTTCACAGGTCGGTACAACATCAGAGCCGAGGGGCCTGTTCTGCGCTGTATTGTTCTATGTTCTATATCAGGTCACCATGGACAAGTTGGACTGAAGGGTCTGTTTCCGTGCTGTAAAACCCTTTGACTCTGTGATTCTATAACGTTCCATTATCTAAAAGCACAATGGACCGATAATATTATCTTGCATTAAGCAGGTGAAATATTTTCCACTTCTCAAAGTCACATTTTCTGAATGTTTCAACCATATGCATTTATTGCAGCATCTCTCACACAATAAAACATCCCAAGCTACTGCACAAGAATGATTTCCAAACAAGAGTGGGCGCTGGGCCCCATGAGGAAATATTTGGACAGGAGGTATCTGGATGGGCTTGGTCAAAGAGGGAGGATGTCAGGAGTGCCGTGAAGGAGGAAACTGAGGCTGAGAGGGGATGAAGCTTCGGAAAGGTATTCCAGAGCGTAGGGCCCAGGCAGATGAAGGCACGACCGCCAATGGTGGAGTAATAAAGTCAGGAATCAGGTTGGTCGAGTGCATAGTGGTGAAGCATTATGGGTTATGAAGGTGGAGGAGATTGTAGATTGCGAAGGAATTTGAAGTTACAGATGAGAATTTTAAAATTGAGACAGTATCAATTTTGAAGCCAATGCTGATCAGTGAGCGTGTGAGAGACTAGGTTTCTTAACTCGGACAACATTCAGTAGAAGTCTCATTTTCTGATGTGTGCTGTTGTCTTGCTAATTTATCTTGCAGAATTAACAGAAGCATTTGATAGCTAATAAGCAACAGAACGGATATATTTATGGTCCTAAAACAGCAATTGCTAGAGAAACTCAGCAGGTCTGGCAGCATCTGTGGAGAGAAAGTAGACTTAATGTTTCAGGTCCAGTGACCCGTCTTCAGAATTGTAGTTGTGATGAACTTGAGATCTGAAGAAGGGTCACTGGACCTTGAACATTAACTCTGCTCCAAGTTCATCAATTCAACATGACTGAAGTATATCAGAACTAGAATTCTGAAGAAGGGTCACTGGACCTTGAACATTAACTCTGCTCCAAGTTCATCAATTCAACATGACTGAAGTATATCAGAACTAGAATTCTGAAGAAGAGTCACTGGACCTGAAACATTAACTCTGCTTTCTCTCCATAGATGCTGCCAGAATTGCTGAGTTTTTCCAGCAAGTTCTGTTTTTGTTTGAATTTATTGTCATGTGTACTGAGGCACAGTGAAAAGCTTTGTCTTGTGAATAATACAGGCAGATCACAGAGTTAAGTAGCATATAAGTAAATAATAGGTAAACAGCGGCAAAAACAAAAATACAGGTACAGGCGATGTTTGCAGGATAAATATTGATTAAATGTTTGTATGAGGGTACCTGTAGTCCCCTTACAGGGTGTGCTGGGATCCTCATGTTAAAGTCATCCTCAAATGATTAACTTCTGACTGGCCATATTTCCTAGGCCTCATAAAACTCTACCTCATTGGAAGTGCCAACAGCTCTAGGGAGAGGCCTTTGAGGCACTGCTTGTGGCTCAAAAGGGGCAGGAATGCTGTCCCCAAGTTTCTGTAGTATCCCTTTATGCTGCCCATTGAAATCCTCCCACTCACTGCCACTGGATCATTTTTCCACCTCTAGTGTTGGAGCACTTACTCATCCAAAGACCTTACCCCATCATTAGCCAGTCACCTCCATTAGATCCTCCATACCATTGGACACTGCACCATTCAACATTCCATCCTTTAGATAATCCCTTTCATCAAAGATCCTCACCCAAAATGAATACTTCCCTGGCAAATCAGCTGTGGAGACAGGGAAGGAGACCATTTGGCCCATTATTACCTTTGTCAGCTCTTTGGAAAGGCTATCCTGGTAGTTGCACTCACCTTAGCCTTTTCTTCATAGCTATATGATATTCCTCATTAAAAATCACACAACATCAGGTTATAGTCCAACAGGTTTACTTGGAAGCACTAGCTTTCAGAGCACTGCTCCTTCATCAGGTGGTTGATGAGAGATCTGATGAAGGACCACCTGATGATAGAGCAGCACTCTGAAAGCTAGTGTGCTTCCAATTAAACCTGTTGGACTATAACCTGGTGTTGTGTGATTTTTAACATTGTACATCCCAGTACAACACCGGCATCTCCAAATCGTGATTCTTCCTCCTTCAAGTATTTATCTAAATCACTTTCAGAAGTTATTACTGAATCTGCATTCCTCGTCCTTGCAGGCAGCACGTTACAGATCACACAACTCATTGTAAAAATGTTCCCTTCTGACACATTATATTCTCTTCCCAAATATTTTCAGTCCGTGTTAAGATCATGAGTCATGGATGCAGAATTAGGCCATTCAGTCCATCATGTCAGCTCCAATAGTCAATGAGATGGTGACTGACCTGATCATCCTCAACTCCACTTTCCTGCTTTTTCCCCATAGCTCCTGACTCCAGTCTTTCTCTATTCAAATCATATTCTGCTCCTCTATACTTCCTAGCATGAACAGCAAAAATGCACCAAGGTTCTTTCGACAGTTCCAATAGCACTCAAAAGACTTGACACCATCCAGGAGAAAGTAACCTACATTCCAAACACCTCAGCCTCCACTGTAAATATCCTGCCTTCCACCACACGCTAACAGCGGCTGTATTGTGTACCCTTTATAAATGTTCGCGATAACTCACCAAGGCTCCTCAACAACACTTTTTAAAATCATCATCTCTACCACCCAGAAGGATAAGGGCAGCAGATGCACGGGATCATCAACCCCTGCAGATTCCCTTCTGACCCATTCGCCATCCTGACTTGGAAATATATCACTGTTACTTCAGTGTCACTGGATCATTTTTTTAAATGTTTATTTGGTGATCTGAGGTTGTGGCTGGATCAGGATTTATTTCCAATCAGTAATTGCCCTAGCGAACAGGGAGGTGAGTCTAAATGAGGTCAGGAGCTGAGTGGCCCTGGTGGAACCCAAACTGGGCACTACTGAGCAGGTGCTGTGTGATAGCACTGTTGATGACACCTTCCATCACTTTACTGATGATCAAGAGTAGACTGATGAGATGGCAATTGGCCAAGTTAGATCTGTCCTCTTAAGGGAACTCTCTCCTGACTGTATCTCACTGTGCTGCCACCTCTTCTGGGTTTGTCCTACTGGTGAGACAGGACATATACAGGAATGGGAGTGTCTGGGACATTGTCTGTAAGGTATGATTCCATGAGTATGACTATATCAAGCTACTGCTTTTCTGGACTGATACATAGCTCTCCCAATTTTGGCACTAGCCCCCAGATGTTGGTAAGGAGAATTGTACAGGATTGACAAGGCAATGTTTACTGGTGCCTAGGTCGATACTAGATGGTCTGTCTTTACCAGTCTGACCTACATGTGACTCCAGAACCACAAGGAGGGCACTCCGTTCAAGTGTAGTGAGGGATGGGTGACAAATATTGCCCTTGCCAGTGGCATTCTGTGAGATACTAAAAATACATACTCCCAGCATTCCCGCTAGTTTTGTTTTTCTGTGTGAACTCCCAAGGTCCATGTGCAGCAGCGACTTCTGGAACTGGACGTCAATGCTGCCATCCATGTTGGCTTAGAAGGAATTTTGTGGTCAAATCTGACTTAATCATCACATTCAGGAGTCCCATCTGACCTGGCAGTGTCTGCAACATTGGCACAGAGAGAGACAGTGGAGTGAGAGGATGTAGGGATTCACTGACTCCTGTTGTCTCTCTTTTTGGCCAGCTGACATTCTGTTTCTGCTTACCTTGTCCAATGGCCTTCCAAACAGTCAATCTCCAGAGGTCACAGCTGTTAGCGACTGTCTCCCAGCTGTCAGAATGTCAGTGCCCATCATCTTCATATCTCATCTAGAGACGTCCTTGTTGGGGGCTAGACACACGAGACATTATGAGATTCCTGATGAAGGGCTCTTGCTCGAAACATCGATTCTCCTGCTCCTCAGATGCTGCCTGACCTGCTATACTTTTCTAGCACCACACTCTTGCCACAAGACATTGTGACCCACTGGCAGGTTCATTGTGCAGAAGACATTTCAGTAAATGACCATGATTCGCCTGATGACTGTGGCTGAGCCAGTCTGGACATCAGACATATCCTTGTATCTCTTGGTAAGACAGGGTCGTGTGCTCAGAGGTTCTTGTAGTCTGCCAATTCCATCAGGAATAAAATGGGAAAATTGCCTGGCCATAGCTAACAAGGGAAATTAGGGATAGTATTAAATCCAAGGAAGGAAGGAACATACAAATTCACCAATAAGTAGTGGACCTGAGGATTGGGAGCAATTTAAATTTCAGCAAAGCACAACATATAGATTGATTATGATAGAGTAAAAGAATAAGCTTGCAATGAACATAAAAACGGATTGTTAAAGTTTCTTTAGGGATGTGAAGAGAAAAAGATTCATGAAGACCAATGTAGATCCATTACAGAAACAGAGGATGTTTAATGGGGAACAAAGAAATGGCAAACCAAGTAAACTCACAGATTAGAACATAGAACATAGAAAAATACAGCGCAGTACAGGCCCTTCGGCCCTCGATGTTGCACCGATCCAAGCCCACCTAAACCTACACTAGCCCACTTTCCTCCATATGCCTATCCAATGCCCGTTTAAATGCCCATAAAGAGGGAGAGTCCACCACTGTTACTGGCAGGGCATTCCATGAACTCACGACTCACTGAGTAAAGAATTTACCCCTAACATCTGTCCTATACCTACCACCCCTTAATTTAAAGCCATGCCCCCTCATAATATCTGACCCCATACATGGAAAAAGGTTCTCATGGTCAAACCTATCTAAACCCCTGTGTTCTGTCTTTACAAAGGAAACCAGAAGTAGTATCCTGAAAGTGTCGGGGAACACCGGGTCGAGTGCAGGGGAACACCGGGTCGAGTGCAGGGGAACACCGGGTCGAGTGCAGGGGAACACCGGGTCGAGTGCAGGGGAACACCGGGTCGAGTGCAGGGGAACACCGGGTCGAGTGCAGGGGAACACCGGGTCGAGTGCAGGGGAACACAGGGTCGAGTGCAGGGAGGAACTGAGGAAAATTAGTATCAGTGGAGAATGGTTCAGGAAATTAATGGGATTAAAGACTGAAAAATCACTAGAGCCTGATAATCTCTATCCTGGAATAGTTAAGGAAGTGGCCTAGAAATAATGGATACCTTGGTGGTCATTTTTCAAGATTGTACAGATTCTGAATTTGTTCCGAGAGAGTGGGGGGGTAGCTAATGTAACTCCATTATTTAAAAAAGGAGATAGAGAAAAACCGGGAATAATGGGCTGGTTAGTCTGACATCAGCACTGGGGAAAATATGAAATTCTATTATAAAGGATTTAACAGAAGAGTGATTTGGTGACAGGTTTGGACAAAATAAGCATGGATTTATAAAAGGGAAATCATACTTGACAAATTTTCTGGAATTTTTAAGGATGTTACTAATAGAGTTGATGAGGGAGTGCCAGTGGAAATGGTTTATTTGGACTTTCAGAAGTCATCTGTTAAAGAGATTAATGTGTAACGTGATGAATAGAAAATTGGTTAGCAGGCAGGAAACAGAGAGTAGGAACAAACGGGTAGTTTCCAAGCGGCAGATAGTGACTAGTCAGGTTCTGCAGGGATTGGTTTTGGACCCCAGCTATTCATATTATATGTTAATGATAGAGATGAGGAGACTAAATATAATATCTCCAAAATTTGCAGATGGCACAAGGCTGGGTGGGAGGATGACCTGTGAGGAGGATGCAGAGATGTTGCAGTGTGATTTGGATAAGTTAGTGAGTGGGCAAATGCATGGTAGATGCAGTATCATGTGGATAAATGTGAGGTTATCCACTTTAGTAACAAAAGCAGGCAAGCAGATTATGATCTGAATGGCTTTAATTTGGAAAAGGGGGAGGTGCAACAAGACCTTGGTGTCCTTACACACAATTGCTGACAGTAAACATGCAGGGGCAACAGGTAGTGAGGAAGGAAAATGATATGGTGGTCTTCATTGTGAGAGGATTCGATTACATGAGCAGGGATGGATGTCTTGTTGCAATTGTACAGGGCCATGATGAGAACACGCCTGGAGCACTGTGTGCAGTTTTGATCTCCTTATCTGAGGAAGGATGTTCTGGTGTTGGAGTTAGTGCAGCAAGCACTGATTCCTGAGATGGCAGGGCTGGTATATGGAGAGAGACTGGATGGGTTAAGACTATATTTACTGGTGTTTAGAAGAATGAGGGGGCTCTCATTCAAATCTGTTGCTTTCTAAAAGAATGAGACCTGGTAAATGTAAGGAGGATGTTCCTGATGACCAGGGAGTCCTGAACCAGAAGTCACAGCTTAAGGATAGAGGAGTAGGCCATTTGAGACTGAATCATAGAGTCATAGAGATGTACAGCATAGAAACAGACCCTTTGGTCCAACCCGTCCATGCCGACCAGATATCCCAACCCAATCTAGTCCCACCTGCCAACACCCGGCCCAGATCCCTCCAAACCCTTCCTATTCATATACCCATCCAAATGCCTCTTAAATATTGCAATTGTACCAGCCTCCACCACATCCTCTGGCAGCTCATTCCATATATGTACCACCCTCTACATGAAAAAGTTGCCCCTTAGGTCTCTTTTATATCTTTCCCCTCTCACCCTAAACCTAAGCCCTCTAGTTCTGAACTTCTCGACCCAGGGAAAAGACTTTGTCTATTTATCCCATCCATGAGAAAATATCTTCACCCAGAGAGTGAGGAGCCTGTGGAATTCTCTGCCAAAGAAAGTGGTTGATGTCAAAATATTGAATGTTTTCACAAAGGAGTTAGATATAATTCTTAGGGCTAAAGGGAGAAAGTGGGAATAGGGGACTGAGGTGGATGATCAGCCGTGATTATATTGAATGGTGAGGCAGGTTTGAAGGGCCGAATGGCTTAAACCTGCTTCTAATTTGTAGGTTTCTATATTTTTGCCAGTTGAGGCTGTCAGAAATGCATTGTTAGCACCTTCACAGACACTTCACTTCCATTTCAGGATGTTTTGGATATGAGATTCACATGAGTCGATAGTCATGTTACATATTTTCAGGGAGGCGTGAAGAAAACTTGCAGCGTTTCCTGTGCCTCCCCTCATTGCCTCTTGATGTGACGAATCTCAGAATATCGTTTTGTTAATCCTTCTAAGGAATCTGGCTGATTTGGGAAATTCAATAGTGCTCTAGTTATTTTTTTATGGAACATATTTTTATTGGAGCAACAGGAAAGCAATGGGAAAGACAATATTAACCCACTTCATAATGAATTTGAACTTTCTCGTCTACTTTTAAGAGCAGAAGCTGTGAAATCCATCAAGCAGATGTTATGAGGCGGGAGTGGGCTGCAAAGGAAATGATATGGAATATTCATTTTCTGTGCTTTTCTTTCAAGTCAAACATTCCTTCCTTGTTTGGAGCTGTGTGTTCTGAAACATCTATTTAGTTTGAAACATTTCGTCTTGCTGCTTTGAATAAAAATCTATGCCAAACTGGGCTCAGGAAGTCACACTGTCAGAATTGGGAGATGACCTGGTCTTTGTCACATTGCTGTTTGCAGGATCTTGCAATGTACACATTGGCTGTTGTATATCCTGTAGAACCAACCTCCAGGCTGACACTGCAATGACAAACTAAAATTGTACCTAATGTTCATACCTAAGCACCTTTGTAATGTGATAAGTGGCAACGTGTAAACTTTTCACTGTAATCATGTGTGTACATGTGGCAGTAAACCTCGTTCAATTCCATACAGTTCACTAAACCACTTGAGGTACCATCTTTCGGATGGCCCATTGCCCGGACGCACTCCCTGCTTTCTCCAGTGAATCCAAAACAATCCCCCCGCACCATTTCGAAGAGGACACCCACTCACCCAATACCAATACCATCAGGGTAGGTGATCTACTTATTATCATATTGCTGTTTGTGCCCATTTCACAGCATTGACTACACTTTAAGAGTACTCCTTGGCTGGAATGCGTCATGGGACCTTATTGAGTTCTTTAAAATACAGTTTAAATGGCAGTCTACTCTTTCTTTATATTTTATGTAAAAATATTGACATCAAAATTTATATTAATGTCTAGCTTATGTTTCCTCAATGATTGAAAAATGCACTTTCTTTCATTTCCAATAGTCACATTAGTGGACTCGATGGGCCGAATGGCCTTACTTCCACTTCATGTCTAAACTCCAGTGAATATACTCCTAATTAATCTAACATTTCTATACGACAGTCCTGCCATCCCAGAAAATATCCCTCTCTAGCCAGAATATTCTCCCTCAGGCAAGGAGGACAATACTGCACATAGTAGTATATAGAACTATACCTTAATCCTTCTTGAAACTATTCAATGTTTTGGCCTAAACCATTTTTTGTGGTGGTGAATTCCACAGCGTCCCCACTCTCTGGTTGAAGACATTTCTCCTCATCTCAGTCCTAAATGGCCTACCCTGTATCCATTGACTGTGAATCCAAATTTCTCCACAAGGTTAAAAACCAAAAGAACAGCGGATGATGGAAATCAGAAACACAAACAGAAATTGCTCAAAAAGCTCAGCAGGTCTGGCAAAATCTGTGGAGAGAAATTAGAGTTAATGTTTTGGGTCCAGTGACCCTATCTCAGAACTAAGTTAAAATTAACTTAATTTCCTAGGAAGAGTCACCGGACTGAAAATGTTAACCCTGATTTCTCTGCACAGATGCTGAGCTTTTCCAGCAATTTCTGCTTGCGTTTCTCCAGAAGGGTTCTGATGTTCTGACATTGTTTTTTGACAGTGTCACATTTTTCTTGCATAAGAATTTACAAATCCGCTTCACTCACAGGAATGAAAAAAAATCTCTGTTTATTTCAAGCCAGCATTATAACAGGTGGGTATTTACATCTTTGCAAAATGCCTCAGGAAAGAGAAAACGTTACTCCTTTCAAATTTAAGTTCCTTGCGGATTAGTTGAACTATATCTCTTTCTCCGTTAGCAGACAGTTATGTACCTCTGTTTGTTCCCATTCATTTTGTGGGGATTAATTCTCAGACTGTCTCGCTCAAATTTCAGGGTCTGTCTGAAGTCTCTGGAGGGAGACAGCCTGACCACAGAACTTCCCAAAAAAAGACTGAATGCATAGGAATGTCATGTGGTACAATGTTTAGTGTGATAGCACTGTCTATTTGTTATTCTCTGCTTACTCAAGGAGGTTGCACAGCTTAAAACATACTGTAAAATGTCGTGTATCCGTGTTACTGTTCACTTATTCTTCCAGTGTTTAATAAACTTGTTTAACATTTAAACCCAAAGTCACAGCCTGGTGTCGTAGCTTCTGAAGTTAAGACAAAAAAGGCATGTGCTTTAATCAGCTTTTTGGAAGAAAATTCAGAGATGTTACTTTGATCTTTGGGGTGACTGCAGCTGTTCTCAGTTGAAAAGGAAACAGAAAGATATAGAAACAAAGGACATCTACAATCCATTTGGCTCCTCACCTCTGTGCTAGTCAATAAAGAGCTTTCCACTCTCATCCCGCTTTCTGATTCTTGATCTGTTGTTGTGTGAATTGTAAGTTCTTGAGTATTTTTGTTAAATTGGTAAAGGTTTCTGACTCTTCCCACCCTATTGGGCAATGAGATCCAAATCCAGCCACTGCATGGAAGAAATACTCCTCAATCCCTGCTTCAGTCCCTGCCCCCAGTTGCGAATTCTCAGCATTGGCGAGCTCAGTTGTCTCAGGTTGGTGAAAAAGGATGCCAACAACACCACAGCTGGAGAATGAAGAATAGATTTGGGCCCCTTATCCAAGGAAAGATAGACTGGGATTGGAGGCAGTCCAGAGAAGGTTCACTCAACCAGTACCAAGTATGGAGGGACTGTCTTATGAGAAGTTGAGTAGATTGGGCCTGTACTCATTTTAATTTAGAAAAATGACAGACAACCAATTAAGAATATGCCTGATTCTTAGGGGGTGGGGTCTGTAGGGTGACTGGGTAGATGTGGAGAGGTTGTTTCCCCTTAGAGGAGAGTCGAAGACCAGAGAGCATCATCTCACACTAAGGGGTCACCCACTGAAGACAGAGATGAGGAGGAATTTCTTTTCTCAGAGGAGAGTGAATCCTTGGAATTATTTACCACAGAGGGCTGTTGAGGCTTGATCATTCAGGATAGTCAAGATTGAGACAGACAGATTTTTAATTTAGTAAGGGGATCAAGGGTTGTGGGGAAAAGGCAGAAAAAGTGGAGCTAAGGGTAATCACTTCAGCCATGATCTTACTGAATGGTGGAGCAAACTCAATGGGCTAAATGGCCTCCTGTTGCACATATGTCAGCATTAATTCATGGAGATTGTGCCTCCTCTTTCCCCACATCGGAGTGGTGCATCTTAAGCTATGTAATATTGTCTCTATTTTTTTCTCTCTGTCTCTCTCTCTCTCTCTCTCTGTGTCTCTCTCTCTCTGTGTCTCTCTCTCTCTCTCTCTCTGTGTCTCTCTCTCTCTCTCTCTGTGTCTCTCTCTCTCTCTCTGTGTGTCTGTCTCTCTCTCTCTCTCTCTGTGTGTCTCTCTCTCTCTCTCTCTCTCTCTCTCTCTGTGTCTGTCTCTCTCTCTCTCTCTCTCTCTCTGTGTCTGTCTCTCTCTCTCTCTCTCTGTGTCTCTCTCTCTCTCTCTCTCTGTGTGTGTCTCTCTCTCTCTCTGTGTCTCTCTCTCTCTCTCTCTCTGTGTGTGTCTCTCTCTCTCTCTCTCTCTCTCTCTCTTTGTGATGGGGAGAGATCCCCATTAGCAGTTACTGACCTCTGACAGCAACAGGTCCTTCCTATTCACTCTGTCTGGGACCGTCTACACTGGCACCACCCCGCACCTTTTCCTCCACTACATCGATGACTGTATCGGCGTTGCCTCGTGCTCCCACGAGGAGGTTGAACAGTTCATCCACTTTACTAACACCTTCCACCCCAACCTCAAATTTACCTGGACGTCTCAGACTCCTCCCTCCCCTTCCTAGACCTTTCCATTTCTATCTCGGGTGACCGAATCAACACGGACATTTACTATAAACCGACTGACTCCCACAGCTACCTAGACTTCACCTCCTCCCACCCTGCCCCCTGCGAAAACGCCATCCCATATTCCCAATTCCTTCGTCTCCACCACATCTGCTCCCAGGAGGACCAGTTCCAATACCATACAACCCAGATGGTTTCCTTCTTCAAAGACTGCAATTTCCCCCCAGACGTGATCAACGATGCCCTCCACCGCATCTCCTCCACTTCCCACTCCTCCGCCCTTGAGCCCCGCCCCTCCAATCGCCACCAGGACAGAACCCCACTGGTCCTCACCTACCACCCCACCAACCTCCATATACATCATATCATCCATCATCATTTCCACCACCTCCAAACGGACCCCACCACCAGAGATATATTTCCCTCCCCTCCCCTATCAGCGTTCCGAAAAGGCCACTCCCTCCGTGACCTCCCTTGTCAGGTCAACTTCCCCACCAACTCAACCTCCACTCCTGGCACCTTCCCATGCAACTGCAAGAAATGCAAAAGTTGCGCCCACACCTCCCCCCTCACTTCCCTCCAAGGCCCCAAGGGATCCTTCTATATTTGCCACAAATTCACCTGCACCTCCACACACACATCATCTATTACATCTGCTGCACCCGATGTGGCCTCCTCTATATTGGGGAGACAGGCCACCTACTTTCGGAACGTTTCAGAGAACACCTCTGGGACACCCGGACCAACCAACCCAACCACCCCGTGGCTCAACTCCCCCTCCCACTCCACCAAGGACATGCAGGTCCTTGGACTCCTCCATCGCCAGACCATAGCAACACGACATCTGGAGGAAGAGCGCCTCATCTTCCGCCTGGGAACCCTCCAACCACAAGGGATGAACTGAGATTTCTCCAGTTTCCTAAATTCCCCTACCCCCACCTTGTCTCAGTCAAATCTCTCGAACTCAGCACTGCCTTCCTAACCTGCAATCTTCTTCCTGACCTCTCCACCCCCACCCCCACTCTGGCCTATCACCCTCACATTGACCTCCTTCCACCTATCGCATTTCCAACGCCCCTCCCCCAAGTCCATCCTCCCTACCTTTTATCTTAGCCTGCTGGACACACTTTCCTCATTCCTGAAGAAGGGCTCATGTCCGAAACATCGATTCTCCTGCTCTTTGGATGCTGCCTGACCTGCTGCGCTTTTCCAGCAACACATTTTCAACCCTCATAATTTTACCCACATTCCTTATTTTCCCCTCAGTCTCCCCAAGTTCATGGAAATGATGGCAGTCAATCCAACCTTCCCTCTGTGCAAAAATTCTCTAGGCCAGGCAACATTCTTGTGAATGGAGAGTGAAGGTTCACTCGTGGAGCTGCAGAATGATCCTGGCTATAAAAAAATGAGAAGATGAAGTTGAAATGAAACTTTAAGAAAACATCAGTCTTAAAACACCAGCCAGGTCTTGAGAAATTGAAAAGGCATTCAGTAATCCAAAGCCAAGAGGGTAGCGAGTCCATGGAATTCTTTACCGCAGAGGGCTGTCGAGGTTGGGTCATTAAGTATATTTAAGGCTGAATAGACAGATTTTTAATCATTAAGGGAATCATGGGCTATGGGGGAACGGGCAGGATCAGAGCAATGACTGAACAAAGTCCATCATCAGAGGTTCACAATAATACCACAAGCAGATGTTGGAGTAGCTGATCGTTCAAAAGAGGAGTTTGGTATATCTTTGTTTAATAAAACTGACGAAGCAGCTCCAGAATTAAGTTAGCACAGATCAGCTCACATTGAATGCAAGTTTGAAGGGGTTTCACAGTGTTTTTCATTAAAACAGCATTCTGATGAGGAAATGGAGACAATCTCATAGAGCTGAAACCAAAGAATGGACTGTTATTTATCAAATAATAATAATTAATGAGGGGGGGCAATGGCCTGGGCATATTATTGCTGCACTGTTATCTGTTTTTGAGGGCTCCAGAGCAGTTGCAGCGTCAGCCTGTGAAACCTGGAACAGGATTCTCACTTCCGCATAGAGTAGGCTCCTGACGGTGGCATGGTGTGGGCTGGTGTAGCCCAGAGCAGGACACTCTCTCTGGGGCATGGTGTGGGCTGGCGTAACCTGGAGTGGGACACTCTCTCTAGTGCATGGTGTGGGCTGGTGTACCCTGGAGTGGGACACTGTTTCTGGGGCATGGTGTGGGCTGGTGTAGCCCAGAGTGGGACCATCTCTATGGGGCATGGTGTAGCCCAGAGCGGGATACTCTCTCTGGGGAATGGCGTGGGCTGGTGTAAGCCTGAGGGGACACACTCTCTGGGGCATGGTGTGGCTTGGGTATAACTGGAGTGGGAACAGGTGGTGGTATGCTGTAGCAGCAGAGAAGGAAAAGTTAGACTCTCTTTAAATTCTCATTCTTTCAGCTACATAACAGGTACAGTTAGTAAGTTTGCAAATGACACCAAATTTGGAGGTGTAATGGACTGCGAAGAGGGTTACTTCAAATTACAACAGGACTTGACCAGATGGGCCAATGGGCTGAGATGTGGCAGATGAAGTTTAATTCAGATAAATACGAGGTGCTGCATTTTGGGAAAGCAAATCTTAGCAGGACTTATCCACTTAATGGTAAGGTCCTAGGGAGTGTTGCTAAACAAAGAGACCTTGGAGTGCAGGTTCATAGCTCCTTGAAAGTGGAGTCGCAGGTAGATAGGATAGTGAAGAAGTCGTTTGGTATGTTTTCTTTTACTGGTCAGAGTATTGAGTACAGGAGTTGGGAGGTCATATTGCGGCTGTACAGGACATTGGTTAGGCCACTGTTGGAATATTGCGTGCAATTCTGGTCTCCTTCCTAACGGAAAGATGTTGTAAAACTTGAAGGGGTTCAGAAAAGATTTACAAGGATGTTGCCAGGGTTGGAGGATTTGAGCTACAGGGAGAGGCTGAACAGGCTGGGGCTGTTTTCCCTGGAGCGTCGGAGGCTGAGGAGTGACCTCATAGAGGTTTACAAAATTATGAGGGGCATGGATAGGATAAATAGGCAAAGTCTTTTCCCTGGGGTCAGGGAGTCCAGAACTAGAGGGCATAGGTTTAGGGTGAGAGGGGAAAGGGGCAACTTTTTCACGCAGAGAGTGGTACGTGTATGGAATGAGCTGCCAGAGGATGTAGTGGAGGTTGGTACAATTATAACATTTAAGAGGCATTTGCATGGGTATATGAATGGGAAGGGTTTGAAGGGATATGGGCCAGGTGCTGGCAGGTGGGACTAGATTGGGTTGGGATATCTGGTCGGCATGGACGGGTTGGACCGAAGGGTCTGTTTCCATGCTGTACATCTCTATGACTCTATTCTGTGGGTATCCGTTAAGTAGAGCAACAATACACACTTTTCACTGTATTTTATATGAAATGCACGAGTCAATGAATAATCAATACAGAAACCCAAGTAATGATTTGGGGACTCCGGTTCGATTTCCTCCATGACATATGGTGGAATTTAAATTAACTGGACAATATCTGGTATTAAGTACGTCGGACCTAGAACAATACAGCACAGCACAGTACAGTACAGGTCCTTTGGCCCTCGATGTTGTGAGAGTCTTTTATCCTATTCTTAGTACAGACTAACCTACATACCCTTCATTTTCCTGTCATCCATGTGCCTATCTAAGAGTCGCTTAAATGTCCCTCATGTATCTGACTCTACTCCCACCGCTGGCAGTGCATTCCATGCACTGGCTTCAGCCTTGGTCATTCACAGCTCCTAATCTCTCTATAATCTCTCTATGCACTGTCATTATCGTCTCTTTATTGCTACCTTTGCTTCTGGAGCCATGACTCACCTTCTCTCAGCCTGGTATAAATACCTCCCTTTTTTTTAGCTTTAACAAAGTGTCAGTTAGACTCGAAACATCAGCTCTTTTCTCTCCTTACAGAAGCTGCCAGACCTGCTGAGATTTTCCAGCATTTTCTCTTTTGGTTTCAGGTTCCAGCATCCGCAGTAATTTGCTTTTATTTATTGATTGGATACAAATTTGGCTTGATGGGAGGAGACAGAGGGTGGCGGTGAAGGTTTGTTTTTCGGACTGGAGACCTGTGACCAACGGTGTTCCGCAGGGGTCAGGGCTGGGTCCACTTCTGTTTGTCACTTTTATAAATGATTTAGATCAAGCAAATTTACTCCTTGCAAATGTCCAATCTCTGGAGAACAAGATGGACAAACTCCGATCACGGCTCAGCTTCTAGCGTGAACAGCGGGACTGCTGCGCATTCTACTTCACAGAAACCTGGTTCAACCCATCCACTCCCAACTGTACTCGTCAGGCTGATGGTTTTTCTATCCATCGTATGGACCGTACAGCACCCTCGGGTAAGACAAAGGGTGGAGGGGTTTGCTTTTTAATCAACAGCTTGTGGTGCACGGACATTGCAACCCTGGGCAGACATTGCTCCCTAAACTTTGAATTCCTCCCCATCAAATTCTGTCCCTTCTATCTACTATGGGAATTTCCCACTGCTATACTAACTGCTGTGTACAAACCACCACAAGCAAAGGCTGCGGAAGTTCTGGATGTGTTCTACGCCACCACTAACACCTTGGAGATGGAACACCCTGAGGCCCTGTTTATTGTAACTGGTGATTGCAATCAAGCCAATCGAAGGTAAGTGTTGCCCAAGTACCATTAGAACATTACCTGGCCCACCAAAGGCCCGAACATGTTAGACCACTGCTACACCACTGTGAAAGATGCCTACCACTCCATCCCCCACCCTCATTTCGGGAACCCCGACCACAATGCCATGCTTCAGCTCAATCAGGAGACCCCCTCGCGGATACAGGTTCAGTGCTGGTTGGAGGAGGCAGAGAATCAACTCCAGTGCTGTCTGGAATCGGCTGATTGGGCCGTGAACAGGCCGCAGGTACTTTGGACAAGAACGCCACCACTGTCACAGACTCTATCAGCAAGTGTGTAGAGGACTGCATACCTAGAAAGTCAATCCGAGTGTTCCCCAACAGGAAACCCTGGATGAATCAGGACATACAGAAACTGCAAAAAACCAGGCATGAGGCCTTCAGATCAGGAGACCCACTCAAGTATAAGGAATCCAAGTATAACCTTCGCAGAGCCATTAAGACAGCCAAGGACCAATACTGATCCAAACTAGACACCCAGACAGACACCTGGCAACTATGGCAAGGACTGAATGACATCACAGGTTCTAAAAAGAGACAGTGCAAGATAGCAGACAATGACACATCCCTCCCAGATCATCTCAACGCCTTCTACGTTCGCTTTGAGCAGAATTTCAGCAGAGAGGTAACACCTATTCCGACAGGTCCTGACAAACCTATCCCAACAATCACTGCATCAGAGGTCCGATCAGTTTTCCTTCAAGTGAATCCAAGGAAAGCGATGGGACCAGACGGAGTACCAGGCCGTGCACTCAGAGCATGTGCAGATCAACTGGCAGAGGTCTTCTCGGATATCTTCAACCTCTCCCTGCAGCAGGTCACTGTCCCTGCCTGTTTCAAGAGGCCAACATCATCCCTGTGCCTAAGAAGGTTCATGCATCATGTCTCAATGACTACCGCCCAGTGACCCTAACCTCGGTGGCATGAAGTGCTTTGAAAGGCTGGTCATGGCATTAATCACCTCCAGCCTCCCCACTTCTCTTGACCCACTCCAGTTTGCCTATCGGACCAACTGATCCATGTCAGATGCCATATCACTTGCCCTTCACTCTGCCCTAGAACATCTTGACACCAAGAACAGCTACATAAGAATCCTACTCATTGACTACAGTTCAGCCTTCAACACTGTTATTCCCTTGAGACTAATTACTAGACTCGGTGATCTCGGACTAAGCCCCAGTCTCTGCAACTGGGTCTTCAGTTTCCTGACCCACAGGCCACAATCAGTGAAGATTGGGGACAATATTTCATCTTCACTAACACTCAACACTGGAGCCCCCTCCCAGGGGTGCGTACTCAGTCCCCTACTGTACTCACTGTATACACATGACTGCATCGCCAAATACCAGACTAATGCCATTTACAAGTTTGCTGATGACACCACGATAGTTGAATCTCAGTTGGGAATGAAACAGACTACAGACGAGAGGTGGAAGACCTGGAAAAATGGTGCACTGAGAACAACCTCGCTCTCAATGTCGGCAAAACCAGGGAACTCATTATTGACCTTCGGCGGGATGTTACTCACGCCTCCCTATACATTTTCAGCATAGAGATGGAACGAGTGGAGACTGTAAAGATCCTGGGAGTGGTCGTCAACCACAGGCTTTCTTGGGCTCTTCATGTGGACACAACAGCCTAACAATGGCTCTTCCTCCTCAGGCAGCTGAGGAACTTTGGCATGACGGCGAATACCCTTGCCAATTTTTAATGGTGTTCCATTGAGAATATTCTATCTGGATGTATCACTACCTGGTATGGCAACTGTACCATTCACGATCGGAGACGGTTACAGAGAGCGGTGAACTCGGC
The DNA here is from genome assembly GCF_020745735.1 of Hemiscyllium ocellatum. Taxonomy (NCBI): domain Eukaryota; kingdom Metazoa; phylum Chordata; class Chondrichthyes; order Orectolobiformes; family Hemiscylliidae; genus Hemiscyllium; species Hemiscyllium ocellatum. The sequence continues at coordinate 113,116,518 of NC_083409.1, read as the reverse complement.
CCGGACAATCACAAAGGCCAACCTCCCATCTACAGAATCCACCTACCAGGCCCACTGTCAAAGAAAGGCCGCCAGCATTCTCAAAGATCCATCCCACCCTGGCAATAGTTTTCTACAACCTTTCCCATCAGGGAGAAGGTACAGAAGCCTGAACACCAGCACTGGCCAGTTTCGAAACAGTTTCTACCCTCCTGTTGTTAGAATACTGCATGGACTCACAAACTCTTTGCATTCGCCTGTACCTGTGTTTTTGTTTTTGCCGCTGTTTACCTATTATTTACTATCTATGCTACTTAACTCTGTGATCTGCCTGTATTGCTCACAAGGCAAAGCTTTTCACTGTGTCTCGGTACAGGTGACAATAAATTCAATTCAATTCAATTCAATTCACTGAGAATACTGTGTAGAAGGCATGGTCCGTAAGTTTGCAGATGACACCGAAAGTGGTGGTAACATGGACAGTGAAGAAGGTTATCTAAGATTACAAAGAGATCTTGATCAATTGGATCAGTGGGCTGAGGAGTGGCAGATGGAGTTGAATTTGGATAAATGCCAGGCATTGTATTTTGGTAAAACAAACAAAGGCAAGACTTATACAGTTATTGATAAAGCCCAGGGTTGCAATCTAGAACCAAGAGACCTAGAATTCAAGTACATAATTCTTTGAAATTTGCATCACAAATAGACAGAGTAGTCAAGAAGGCATTTAGGACACTTGCCTTCATTACTCAGACTATCGAATACAGGTGTCGGGATGTCATGTTGAGATTGTAAAGGATGTTGGTGAGGTCTCTTCTGGAGTACTGTGTGCAGTTCTGGTTGCCCTGCGATAAGAAGGATATTATTAAATGGGACAGAGTTCAGAAAAGACTTACCAGGATGTTGCTGGGAATGGAGGGTTTGATTTATAAGGAGAGGTTGGATAAGCTGGGAGTTTATTCAGTGGAGTGTAGGAGGTTTTGCGATAACCTCAGAAAGGTTTATAAAACATGAGGTACATAACAAAGGTGAGGGAGTTCAAACTAATTTTATAGTGAGAGGAGAGAGTTTTCAAAAGGACAGGAAGGGCAACCTTTTTACACAGAGAATGGTTCGTGTGTGGAATGAACAGCCAGAGGAAGTGGTGAATGCAGACACATTTACAGTATTTAAAAGACATTTGCATAAGTTTGTGAATAGGAGAGGTTTGGAGGGATTTGGGCCAAATGCAGGTAATTGGGACTAGTTAAGTTTTGGAACATGGTTAGTGTAGGTTGGTTCCAAGGGTCTGTTTCCATGCTGTATGACTCCATGTGGTATTGACAATAAAGTTCTTGAAGTAAGGCATATAGGAATATGGGAAATGCAGATGCCAATATACAGGTATTTCTCATGACCAGGACTTCATGAAGATGTAATGTAGTTTGCAAAACATGTCAGATGGTAGGAAAACCCCAGCATGTGATCAGACCAGCATTTCAGATTTAATTTACCAGTTTCTGAAGAACCATTCTACCAAATGTCTGAATTGTGTAGGACCATTATTAAAATTGAATGCAGGACATTGGTATATCCTAACAATTACTGATATGACAATAATTCTCAGAAGTGGTTCTTTCAGTTTTTCTACACATTATGAATTACTAATTGTGATAAAGTCTGATCAGGGTTCTAACATTAACTAACATTTTCCAGGAGATCATTCAGTTTTTTTATTATTTGCTGCCAGAGATTTCCCAAATGAATCGACTGGATAGAATCATTTGAATTTGCTTGTGATGTGAAAGTCAGAGGTCTGCTAAAGTTGATTAGGGAGAATTTCTTGCATAAGAGAGACAAATCCTCAATGTTGGATTATGTGCTCATGTCCTCCCGCCCTAAGGACATACCACCCTAAGGGCATTCTGGGTCTACCTAGAGCACCTGGGCTGCAGCTGTTTAAGAAGGCAGCTCACCCCCACCTTCTCAAGGGGCAACTAGGGACAGGCAATAAATGCTGGGCCCAGCCAGTGACACCCATATCCCACAAATGAATAAAAAATCTTGACTAACACGGAAACACCAGATCAGTTTAATACTGTGTCTCATATTTAGAGAAAGGATAGCAAGAAGTAGTGAGGAAATATGGGATGATCTGCAGAGTTAGACCTGGATGTACGACATTAGTTGGACATGATGTGGTCATAGGAGAATCAGAGCCGAAGAAAAACAACACCTTTGTCAGCTGGGCCCAGAAAAACGAGTTCAGGTGGAAACAGAGATTCATGACATGGAAAACCACATGATTTAACCTAGTCCACGGTGACCTCTCACTGACCTCTTTTAAAGAATCCACTCCAGTTATGAACAGAAAACTTGAAATAAATCAAATTTTCCACAGTTTCTTTGACACTTAACTCCTCCATGAAATAATAAATATACAGCATTTTCAGAACAATGTACCTAACAATTTCACTTCAAACTTCTGGCAAGTTTGCCTGGGTTCAGCAACGTATGAATGGTGCTGTACTGCACTGCATACCTGACATTGTGAAAACTAATCATGGGGCTTCCCTCTAATCATTAGAACACAACTTCTTTCTGCCAATAGGATATTCAAACACACAAGTGGAAAAAAACGCATTGCATTCTGTTTGTGTTTTGCCAGAGGTCCTGAAGGTTAGTTCCAAATGTACATCAATCATAGTTTCAGACAATAACAACTGTCTCATGGATATGCAGACACCCGCATGAAAAGTAATTACAGTGCCATTCTGATAAACACAAAACAGTTTCTCAAGAGACAGTGTTATATTTTGAAAAGTACTTCTCCAAATTTCATGTTAAGAATAACTAATTTATAACACTTTAATCCTTTTCTCTCAACTTGCAATTTAACTCGAAAAAATCGTGGTGTAGCAATGATTGTATACAACGTTGATCAGATAACATTGCTGTCCTTCCACATTTGGATTCCAGACTCTGATGGATTGATCTCACTGAGTGAACTCTTTCTAAAAAGTATGAATAATTTGATCAAATACAAGGACCTTTTTATTTAGAGCTTAGGAGAATGATATAGGTCTCATACAGACATATCAAATTCTGAAAGGGGCTTGACATGGGACACACAGAGAGAATGTTTCTGTTGATCAGAGAATCTAAATATGGAGGTGTGGAGGGGAAGAACACAGTCTCAGGGTAAAGGGGCATTAAAAGTGAACCGAGCAGAAAGGGTTAACAGTCTTTAGCATTCCCTACCCCAGAGGCTTGCACCATTATTGAATACATCTAAGGCTGCCATTGGCAGATGTTTGATCACTCAGGGAATTGATGGATATAGAGAGTGGCAGGAAAGGGGAATTCAAACCCTAGATCGACCGTTATCATATTGAATGACAGAGCACACCCGATGGGCTGAATGGTCAACTCCTACTCCCATATCCTATAGTCTTGTCATTCATAGGTCAGCTTACACTGCCAGAATTGAGCAAAAATAAATCAAAGTTGAAAATTCAATAATTGAAAGTAACTTGTGGATTTGTTGTGAGAAATAGCTGCCCTATAAAGAAACAAATAGAAGTAATAGGTTATTTTGATTAGGTTTATGAAGAGTTAATTTATGATAAGTTCCACAGACTGAATTCCCTTGAATTTAGACAATGAACAGAAATTGATTAATAATAATTGATTGATTAAATGATGGCTAATTGTTTCCTCTGGTGGGAGAGTGCGAAGTAAGAAGGATCCTAAAATTACAACAAGACCAGTTGGGAATATTAACAGCGGCATTTCTTCACACAAGGGGCAGTGAAATCTGGAATTCTACACCCCCTCCAACAAAAAAACACAAAAGCAGTTCAATCTTGGGGGTGGGGAGCCAAGTCAAAACTTCAAACTTGAGATTGATTGATGTTGATGTGGTAAGAGGATTGTGGAATATGAGATCCTTGATCTGCCATGATTTTATTGAATGGTGGAACAGACTAAAGAGGCTGAATGGTCTCCTTCTGCCCCTCTGTCCTGATATGAGGAGAAAAGAAGTGTTCGAGTGGAGTATGAACACGAGCCTAAATGAGATGGACAGAATGGCCTGATTTGGTGATGTACGGTTCTGTCCATGATAACACAAAACAGGCCATTCAGCTTCAGCAGTTCATGCGAACAACAGTCAATCACCATATTGCTCCCATTATCCTTTAAATCTTGAATTTAGCTTAGTCTTGTGAAAATAGCAGTGGAGATGAATTTCATTGCCTCTATACTCTGCTATCTGTTGCTGTGGTAAACTTTCTTTGTTTCATCATTCATCAATAACTTTTAATATTTGAAAACTCAGTTACTCTCAATTCTGTTCCTATCCCTCCTGGGATTGCTGGAACAGAGGTTGTGTTCTTTCACCTACACAAAACCACCAATGTGAGCATCTCCGGATACAGTACGTCTAGAAGGATCTGAAAATGTTGACGGCACAGCAGTATAGATTTATTAGAAAGAAACCCGGACTCCAGGGTTAACGTACGTGGACAGAGTATACACACTAGTGTTGTACTCCTTCTAGAACTAGGTTCCCAATGTGTGGTCAGAACCCCAAGTGGGATAACGAGTAAAGGTTTCAGGGTTTCCTGTTCTGAGGGAGCCATGGTGTCAACGTAGCCGGCACTGCCTGTCAATGTACCTCACCCCCACTGTCACAGCCCCGTTCCAAATCACTTTCTCAGATTTCACTGAGGGATTGCAATAAGTTTCAAGCTTTAAAATGGGGTCACAGTGGGAAAATGTTTGGGAAGCCCTGAATTTAGAAGGTTAAGGGATAGATTGTTTAATTGTTCTGAGGAAGGGTCATTCGACCTGAAACGATAACTCTGATTTCTCTCCACAGATGCTGCCAGACCTGCTGAACTTTTACAGCAATTTCTGTTTTTGCTGTTGATGATTTAATTTACAACAAAGTTATTTCCCACAAGACAGCAATGACTTGATTTCAAGTGGAATTCTTTAACTGTAAAATGCTTTAAGAAATGTTAAAGAAATTAGAGGCTTTACTTTACTTCTTAAAACCTTCATCCTTGACCAACCCTTTGGTCTAGATACAAAATCTCCTTCTGTGTCTCAGTGTCAAAACCTGATTGATCATATTCCTGTGAACTGTCTTGGGATGTTTTACTGCTTTGCAGTGACTATATAAATGAAAGAAACATTGTTGTTGTTGTTGATCGAGGGCACATTTGACTGATAAGTGTGGAAAAGTGTCCACAGATGTTTTCTGCAGGAAAGTGTCTGCAAAGCGATTCTTTGATTGGTGTGGACGGTTCCTTTCTCCTGATGTGAGCATATTGTCAGTCAGCAGGTCATATATAGCGCCAGTAGCACAAGGGGGAAGCATGACCTTCCAAGGGTGTGCTGCCCAGAAAAGACTGAGTAATAAGACAGAAAGTGGAAGACGTCATTGCATTTTTCTAATGGCTTTCACAACCAGGGAAGGTCGCAAAGATCTTCACAACCTATAAAGTGCAGTCATTAATGTAACAGAGCCAAACAGAACAATGTATTTGCACACAGCAGGGTCTGCCAGAAACAACCTTTAATTTTGGGTATCACGATGGCTCAGTGGTTAGCACTGCTGCCCCAGGGACCCAGGTTCAATTCCAGCCTCGAGCAACTGTCTGTGTGGAATTTGCACATTCTTCCCGTGTCTGCGTGGGTTTCCTCCAGGTGCTCCGGTTTCCTCCCACACTGCAAAGTTGTGCAGGTCAGGTGAATTGGCCATGCTAAATTGCCCAGTGTTCGGTACGTTAATTGGGGGTAAATGTAGGGGAATGGGTCTGGGAGGGTTACACTTCAGAGGGTCGGTGTGAACTTGGTGGGTCAAATGGCCTGTTTCCTTACCATAGGGAATCTAATTTAATCAGAGGATCAAATCATAACTCACTGTCTTCAAATTGTCTCCATTGGAACTTTGACATCTGAGAGGATATTGGACCTTTTCAGTTCCTAGCTTCTGTTGAATGGCTGTGGCCTCAAGGTCAAAGGTCTGCTGGTTCAAGCCCTGCTGCAGGTTTGGTAGTAATGAGGTAGTGCTCTGCATGGTACACTATTGCTGCTAACATACAGATCCACATGGAAGCCCAGCTTTGAGCTCCCAGATCAGTCCAAAAGCTCTCCCAGTTGCACAATGTTTGCGCCGTTCGATATAGCTGAAGATTATTGTAGAAGGCTCTGAAGGAGTTGATGTCCATGTTACATTAACTCCACCCATCCTCCTGACGTCACACACAGTTTGTGGGGGTGGAGATGGGGAGTTCTCTTCGAGCTTTTGGTGGGAACAGATGAATGTGGAGCAACTCCATAAGGTCCTGCTCATTCTGAGCAGTGTCCCTTTAATTACTGCTGTCATGTGAAAACCCTTCCTGATATAAGCACATGGATGATGATGGGTTAGTGTAGGGGGATGAGCTGAGAATAGTTCACAGGTCGGCACAACATCGAGGGCTGAAGGGCCTGTTCTGCGCTGTATTGTTCTATGTTCTATGTTCTATATCTCAGAACAGGCCTCTAGTGAAGGTACTCCATGGTGATGGATCCTCTACCAGTAATCACGAGATAGGCCCAAGGCAAAGTAAAGACAGAGCAGGACTGGGCGCAGTGAGTACCCAGTACCACACAGTGGTGGAGGTGGAAAATACCAACAAGGTGATTTGGAAAAGTCCTACACTGTGATCTTGTCTCAAGACCTTTGCAGTTGGTCTCTGCTATGAGTACTGTCATGGACAGATACCCCAGCTTGATTGGTGAGATTGAGGACAAGTGTTTTTCTCTTTTTTTTGTGCCCCACCACCTGCCACAGAGCCAGGCTTTAGCAGCTATGTCCTTTATATCCCGACCACCTTGATCAGTGGGGCTGCTGTTAAGCCTCTCTCTGTGATGGAGATTGAAATCCCCCACCCAGAGTACATTCTGCACCCTTACCACCCTCAGTGATTCCTGTTCAACACAGAGGAGACTGATTCCACAGCCGAGGGAGATCGGTACGTGGGAACCAGCGTCCCTTTCTCAGGTTTAGCCTGATGCCGTGAGACTCTGGAGACAATCCCAAAGCAGCCCCTTCCAGAAGGGGGATTTGAATGATTGATTGGGCAGATTGTGTGTTTGTTGTTTCCTGTGCCTAGTTCAGGGCCAGGTGGTCTGGACACTTTCATTCTTGTATAACTTTTCCATGTGGTTTGATACAAGAGAGAAACTCAGACCCTGAAGAATCACATTGTCTGAATTCATATGTAGGCCAGACCAGGTAATAACATTAGTGAACCAGATGGTTTTTTTCATGATAATGATTGTCATTACAAATTCCAGATGTATATATAAAGTGAATTTAAATTCCCCAGCTGTCAGATGGGATTTGAATGAATGTCTCTATAGTTTTCATTCATGTGCCTGGATTACCAGTCCAGTAACACTCACAGAGTGCTGTGTTCCATGGTAACAATCCTGAGGTAGTGCAAATCTGAAATAAATATGAGGAACGTTGTTGAAAGGAACCTATTCCTCCATCCAATTAGACCAACCATCCATCTGCAATAACTACCTCTTTGTCTTCCCATTGAACTACATTACACACAGTTCTCAGATAGCGCATTTCCCAGCAGCGTGATTTGTTCATAACGTCGCTGAGGAATTAAGGAACAGACGTTTCGAGAACACTTACCTCTGTTTACAAGAGCACGATTCCAGCCTGCTTTGTTCTGCGCATACACTGGCACCAGCTGCTGACAGAGCAACTTTCTGTGAGAGATACTGTACAGAGAGCAGCATTCTGTGTGAGATACTGTACAGAAAGTGGCTTTCTGTGAGGGATACTGTACAGAGAGCAGCTTTCTGTGAGAGATACTGTACAGAGAGCAGCTTTCTGTGTGGGATACTGTACAGAGAGCAACTTTCTGTGAGGGGTACTGTACAGAGAGCAGCTTTCTTTGTGAGATGCATTGAGCAGCTTCCTATGAAAGGTACACCACTCTTGGATTATCTCTTTCTTTGAGAAAATGGAGGGGCATCCTGAGAAGAATTAAAGCAAGAAACATCCTGGTGATAATGTTGCAGGTGATGAACACAAAAGAAAGGCTATAATAATTGAAGAAAACATAGAACATAGAACATAGAAAAATACAGCGCAGTACAGGCCCTTTGGCTCTCGATGTTGTGCCGATCCAAGCCCACCTAACCTACACTAGCCCACTATCCTCCATATGTCTATCCAATGCCCGTTTAAATGCCCATAAAGAGGGAGAGTCCACCACTGTTACTGGCAGGGCATTCCATGAACCAACGACTCGCTGAGTAAAGAATCTACCCTTAACATCTGTCCTATACCTACCACCCCTTAATTTAAAGCTATGCCCCCTCGTAATAGCTGACTCCATACGTGGAAAAAGGTTCTCATGGTCAACCCTATCTAAACCCCTAATCATCTTGTACACCTCTATCAAGTCACCCCTAAACCTTCTTTTCTCCAATGAAAACAACCCCAAGTGCCTCAGCCTTTCCTCATATGATCTTCCTACCATACCAGGCAACATCCTGGTAAACCTCCTCTGCACCCGTTCCAGTGCCTCCACATCCTTCCGATGGTATGGCGACCAAAACTGCACACAATACTCCAGATGCAGCCGCACCAGAGTCTTATACAACTGCAACATGACCTCAGGACTCCAGAACTCAATTCCTCTACCAATAAAAGCCAGTACACCATATGCCTTCTTCACAGCACTATTTACCTGGGTGTCAACTTTCAGAGATCTGTGTACATGGACACCAAGATCCCTCTGCTCATCCACACTATCAAGTATCCGACCATTAGCCCAGTACTCCATCTTCTTGTTACTCTTACCAAAGTGAATCGCTTCACATTTAGCTACATTGCACTCCATTTGCCACCTTTCTGCCCAGCTCTGCAGCTTATCTATATCCCGTTGTAACCTGCCACATCCTTCCTCACTGTCAACAACTCCACCGACTTTCGTATCATTCGCAAACTTGCTCACCCAACCTTCTAGCCCCTCCTCCAGGTCATTTATAAAATGACAAACAGCAATGGTCCCAAAACAGATCCTTGCGGAACACCGCTAGTAACTGCACTCCAAGATGAACCTTTACCATCAACCACTGTCTTCTTCCAGCCAGCCAATTCCTAATCCAAACCTCCAACTCCCCCTCAATGCCATACCTCCGTATTTTTTGCAGTAGCCTACCATGGGGAACCTTATCAAACGCCTTACTAAAATCCATATACACCACATCTACCGCTTTACCCTCGTCCACCTCCTTAGTCACCTTCTCAAAGAATTCAATAAGGTTTGTGAGGCACAACCTGCCCTTCACAAAACCATGCTGACTATCCTTGATCACATTATTCCTATCCGGATGTTCATAAATCCTATCCCTTACAATTCTCTCTAAGACTTTGCCCACAACAGAAGTGAGACTCACCGGCCTATAGTTACTAGGGTTATCCCTACTCCCCTTCTTGAACAAGGGAACCACATTTGCTAACCTCCAGTCTTCTGGCACTATTCCTGTAGACAACGAGGACACTCAATAGTTGCTCCTTGAAAAAGCTCCACATATCGATTGCACCTTTCCCTTGAAGCCTACTTTTCCAAGCCACGCATCCTAAGTCATGCCTCACCACATCATAATTTCCCTGCCCCCAGCTGTAACTCTTGCCCTGTAGTGCACACTTATCCCTCTCCATCACTAGAGTAAAAGTCACCGAATTGTGGTCACTGTCCTCAAAGTGCTCACCTACCTCCAATTCTAACACCTGGCCAAGTTCGTTACCCAGAACCAAATCCAGTATGGCCTCACCTCTTGTTGGCCTGTCTATATTTTGTCAGGAAACCCTCCTGCACACATTGGACAAACACCGACCCATCTAACGTACTCGAGCTATCGCTTTCCCAGTCAAGATCAGGAAAGTTAAAGTCCCCCATAACAACCACCCTATTACTTTCACTCTTTTCCTGAATCATCCTCGTAATCCTTTCTTCTCTAGGACCATTAGGAGGCCTGTAGAAAACTAACAGGGTGACCTCACCTTTCCTATTTCTAACCTCAGCCCAAACAACCTCAGATGGCGAGTCTTCATCCATCGTCCTTTCCACCGCTGTAATACTATCCTTGACAAGCAATGCCACACCTCCCCCTCTTTTACCCTCATCTCTGATCCTACTAAAACATTTAAACCCTGGAACCTGCAACAGCCAATCCTGTCCCTGTTATACCCACGTCTCTGTAATGGCCACAACATCGAAATCCCAGGTACTAACTCACGCTGCAAGTTCACCTACCTTATTTCGTATACTTCTCGCATTGAAGTATACACACTTCAAGCCATTCTCCTGTTTACAGGCACCCTCCTTCGAGATCGATGCCTTGTTCCTAACCTCCCTACACTCCAGGTCCTGCACCCTAAAGCTACAGTCCAGGTTCCCATGCCCCTGCAGAGTTAGTTTAAACCCCCCCAAAGAGCACGAGCAAACCTCCCCCCAAGGATACTGGTGCCCCTCAGGTTCAGGTATAGAGCATCCTGTTTATAGAGGTCCCACCTTCCCCAGAAAGAACCCCAGTTATCCAGATACCGGAATCCCTCCCTCCTGCACTATCCCTGTAGTCACGCATTTAACTGTTCTCTCTCCCTATTCCTCGACTCTCTATCACGTGGCACGGGTAACAAACCAGAGACAACAACTCTGTTTGTTCTAACTCTGAGCTTCCAACCTAGCTCCCTGAAAGCCTGCCTAATATCCTCATCCCTCTTCCTACCTATGTCATTGGAGCCAATGTGGAGCACGACTTCGGGCTGCTCCCCCTCCCCCTTAAGGACCCGGAAAACACGATCAGAGACATCACGTACCCATGCACATGGGAGGCAATGTACCAAACGCGAGTCTCTCGCACCCCCACAAAACCGCCTATCTGTGCCCCGAACTATCGAGTCTCCAATAACTATTGCTCTGCTCTTCTCCACACTTCCCTTCTGAGCAACGGGGATAGGCTCCGTACCAGAGGCCTGAACCCCATTGTTTACCCCTGGTAAGTCATCCTCCCCACAAGTATTCAAAATGGTATACTTGTTCTTGAGGAGATCCCTGCACTGGCTGCTTCCTCCCAGTCTCCCTCACTGTCACCCATCTATCTGCAATCTTTGGAGTTACTACTTCCCTAAAGCTCCGATCTATGACCCCCTCAATGATCCTAAGTTCATCCAACTCCAGCTCCAGTTCCCTAACACGGTCTTGGAGGAGCTGGAGATGGGTGCACTTCCTGCAAATGTAATCAGCAGGGACGACCATGGCATCCCTCACCTCAAACATGTTGCAAGAGGAATATTGCACTGCCTTCACTGCCATCCCTCTAAAATTAACCTTTAAAAAAAACTAGGTCTAAACACTAGAACAAGCAAAATGCAGCACTTACCTGCTTACCACAACGGGTCTTATTATTAGATTAGAGGAGGAGGGCGGGTGGGAGGCTCTACCTCTGTAATGCTTCGGGTTCCTCTCCTGCGCGCCTTTATAGGAAAAAACTTACTCAGGTTAGCTTGCGCTACACCAGCTTCCGGGTCCGCTCTGCGCTTTTTTTTAAAAAAACCCTTTCAAATTTAAACCTTTAAACATACATCACCGAGCCTTCAACCAGCCACTGCCAAACAGCCCTTACCTGCTCCACTGTTTGGATATTAGAAAGCATTTTGACAGTAATGAGAGAATATGTGATATAGCTCGCTTAACAGGAATGAGGGAGTCTATCTCACGCACCATGGTGACTCTCTATCCCTGTATTAACAAACTTTTTTTAACTGTACTGTGTTAAATTTACTTTTGTCTTGTTAATAAATATGATTTCAACCGTCATTCTGGCTGTGCTATACTTTGTGTTAGGCTTTTGGGTGATTTTTGAGTGATCGTGACTGAAATGTTTAGCTGGTCTGCCCCAACCATACTTTTCCCATGGGCCTCATTATTTATATTAAACAATTTTCTATTAAACGAGGTTTCACTGGAACGCAACTGCAACTTTATAGGAGAACTACCTGTAAATTCAAGAACAATTCATGCCCAAATCCATAATGCTTTTTTATCAACATGACTAGTTTGTGAGCCCAATCAAACTGGGATTTGTATCTTTACATTCAGGAAAAAAGAATATCTGCCATAAAGGTGTGCAATAAGGTTCACAAATTAATGCTTGCAGTGAGGGGATTATGTGATGGGAACAGATTGAGTAAATATGGCTAATTGACCCCACAACTGACAGATTAAATCAAATCTCTGCAGTCCTACCACACTTAGACATGAGGATTGGGACCGATTAAACAAATAACTCAAAGATAAGGCTCCACAAATATCCCCGCCTTCATCAATAGGACATACCAACAGATCAGTGTCAGTTCCATCGTCTATTCTCCATCATCAGTAAAGTGATGGAAGTGCCCATCAACAATGCTATCACACAACACTTGCTCAGCAATAACTTGCTCAGTGACACCCAACTTTGGTTTCTGCTCCTGATCTCATTACAGGTTTGGTTCAAACATGGACAAAGGAGGTCGGGTGAGAGTGACAGCCTTTGACATCAAGGCTGCATTCAACTGAATGTGGTATCAAGGAGCCTGAGAAAAAAAATTGGAAGTAATGGAAATCATTACTCTCTGCTGGTTGGAATCAGACTTGACACTTAGGAAGATGGTTGTGGTTGTTGGAGATCAGTCATCCCAGCTCCAGGACATCTCTGCAGGTGTTTCTCAGGGTAGTGTCCTAAGCCCAACCATCTTCAGCTGATTCATCAATGACCTTCCCTCCATTGTAAGGTCAGAAATGGGGATGTTCACTGATGATTGCACAATGTTCAGCACCATTCGCAACTCCTCAGATACTGATTCAGTCCATGTTCAAATACAACAAGATCTGGACAATATCCAGGCTTGGGCTCACAAATGGCAAGTAACATTCGCACTACAGAACTAATAAGTAATGATGTATCCAATAAGAAAGAATATAAACTTTCCCCTTTGACCTTCAGTGACATTACCATCACTGGATTCTCCACATTCTGAGGTTTTACCTGTGAGTAGGAACTTACATTGGCCAGAAACTGAATTTGACTCATCACATAAACACAGATACTACAAGGGCAGACAAAAGGTTAGGAATCCTGTAGTGAGTGCCTCACCTCCTGACTTCCCAAAGCCTGTTCACCATCTACAAGATGCAGGAGTGTGATGGAATATTCTCTACTTGCCTGGAAGGGTACAGCTCCAGCAACATTCACACAGAGAGTGGTGCATACCTCAAATGAACTGCCAGCAGAAGTGGTGGACGCAGGTACAGTCACAACCTTTAAGAGACATTTGGACAGATAAATGATTAGAAAGGTTTAGAGGAATATGGGCCAAATGCAGGCAAATGGAAATGATTTAGTTTGGTAAACCTGTTTGGCATGGACAGGTTGGACTGAAGGGTGTGTTTCCATGCTGTTTGACTCTATGACTATGACCCTGTGACCATCCCGGACAAAGCAGCCCACTTGACTGGCACCACATCCATAAAAATCCACTCCCTCCACCACTGACACTCAGTAGTAGCGGTGTGTACCACCTACAAGATGCTCTGCAGAAGTTCACCACATGACCACTGCCATCTGGAAGGGCAAGGGCAGCAGATAAGACCATAAGGCATAGAAGTGGAAGTAAGGCTATTCAGCCCATTGAGTCCACTCCGCCATTCAATCATGGCTGATGGGCATTTCAACTCCACTTACCAGCATTCTCCTCGTAGCCCTTAATTCCTTGTGACATCCAGAATTTATCAATCTCTGCCTTGAAGACATTTAGCGTCCCGGCCTCCACTGCACTGTGCGGCAATGAATTCCATAGGCCCACCACTCTCTGGCTGAAGAAATGGCTCCACATTTCTGTTCTGAATTGACGCCTTCTAATTCTAAGGCTGTGTCCATGGGTCCTAGTCTCATCGCCTAACGCAAACAATTTCTTAGCGTCCACCCTTTCCAAGCCATGTATTATCTTGTAAGTTTTTATTAAATCTCCCCTTACTCTCCTAAACTCCAATGAGTACAATCCCAGGATTCTCAGCCATTCCTCGTATGTTAGACCTACCATTCCAGGGATCATCCGTGTGAATCTCCGCTGGACACGCTCTAGTACCAGTATGTCCTTCCTGAGGTGTGAGGACCAAACCAGAACTTTGTAAAGTCTCAGTAGCATAACGGTGCTTTTATATTCCAATCCTCTTGAGATAAATGACAACATTGCATTCGCTTTCTTAATCACAGACTCAACCTGCATGTTTACCTTTAGAGAATCCTCGACTAGCATTCCCAGATCCCTTTGTACTTTGGCTTTGCGAATTTTCTCACCATTTAGAAACTAGTCCATGCTTATATTCTTTTTTCCAAAGTGCAAGACCTCACATTTGCTCACGTTGAATTCCATCAGCCATTTCCTGGACCACTCTCCCAAACTGTCTAGATCCTTCTGCAGCCTCCCCACTTCCTCAGTACTACCTGCCTGTCCACCTAACTTCGTATCATCAGCAAACTTCGCTAGAATGCCCTCAGTCCCTTCATCCAAATCATTAATATATAATGTGAACAGCTGCGGCCCCAACACTAAACCCTGCGGGACACCGCTTGTCACCAGCTGCCATTCCGAAAAAGAACCTTTTATCCCAACTCTATGCCTTCTGTCAGACAGCCAATCCTCAATCCATACCAGAAGCTCACCTCGAACACCATGGGCCCTCACCTTGCTCAGCAGCCTCCCGTGTGACACCTTATCAAAGGCCTTTTGGAAGTCTAGATAGACCACATCCACTGGGTTTCCCTAGTCTAACCTACTTGTCACCTCTTCAAAGAATTCCAACAGGTTTGTCAGACGTGACCTCCCCTTACTAAATCCATGTTGACTTGTTCTAATCAGACTATGCTCTTCCAAGAATTTAGAAACCTCATCCTTAATAATGGATTCTAGAATTTTACCAACAACCGAGGTTAGGCTAATTGGAATACCATCCCTTGCAAGTTTCCCTCCAATCCATTCACTGTCCTGACTTGAAAAGATATCACCATCCCTTTAGTGTTGTTGGGTCAAAATCCAGGAACTCCCTGGGTCTATCTTACATAGAATTTCAATGGATGGGACGTCATTTAGTTGAAATGTATAAAATTATAAAATAACTTATAGAATCATAAAACATGGAAATAGACCCTGGTCCAAGGAATCCACGCCAATAATGTTCCCAACTTAATTAGTCCCACCTTCCTGCGGTTGACCCATATCCCTCCAAACCTTTCCTTTCTCAAGAACTTATTCAATTGACTTAAGTGTGGCTTTTGAGAGACTGTTTCCCAGGAGAATTCAGTTTCAGATTAAAGGGTCAATCATTTCAGGCTGAGGTAAGGGCAAGTTTCTGTTCTCAGTGAAATTTGAATCATCAAAATGTTATGTTGCAGACAGTCATAGATGCTCAGTCCCTGAGTACATTCAAAACTGATGTTGATAGTCGGTCGAGCATGAAGGGAACTGAGGAAGATGGAAGATGTGTGAGAAGATAAAGTTACTGATGAACTTCAGTCATGGTCTTAGAGGAATTAAAACAAGAATGCGGGAGAAACTCAGCAAGTTCGGCCACATCTATGGAGGGAGAAATAGTATTTTGAATCCTGTATGACTCTTCTTCAAAACTGAGAAAAGTTGGAAAAGTCATTGATTTTATTAAGAAGAGAGGAGGGACAAGTGCAGCAGAAATGGAGTTGGGAAAGGGAGATTTGAGATTAAATGTGTCAATGAGACCACAAAGGGAATGGCAATGGATGCCGGAGCAAATTACAAAGCTATAATAATATGTGAAAGCAACATCAAAACAAGGTGCAGACACTGGGGTAGAGGGTGTGAGTAGGGCTGAGGGATGGGGAGAGGGGGAGGGGGGAATGGACTGAGGGATGGGGAGGGGGGGCTGAGGGATGGCGAGAGGGGTGAGGGGGAATGGGGCTGAGGGATGGCGAGGGGGGTGGGGTGGAGGGTGGGGAATGGGGCTGAGGGATGGGGAAAGGGGTGGGGGGAATGGGGCTGAGGGATGGGGAGGGGAAAATGGGGCTGAGGGATGGTGGGAGGGGTGGTGTGGAGGGTAGGGAATGGGGCTGAGAGAATAGGAGAGAGAAGTGGGTGTGGGAGAGGGATGAGGGACAGGGAGAGAGGTGGGTGTGGGAGGGGGTGAGGGACAGGGAGAGAGGTGGGTGTGGGAGAGGCATGAGGTTCAGGGAGAAAGGTGGGTGCGGGAGAGGGATGAGGAACAGGGAGAGAGGTGGGTGTGGGAGAGGTGGGTGTGGGAGAGGGGTGAGGGACAGGGAGAGAGGTGGGTGTGGGAGAGGGGTGAGGGACAGGGAGAGAGGTGGGTGTGGGAGAGGGGTGAGGGACAGGGAGAGAGGTGGGTGTGGGAGAGGGGTGAGGGACAGGGAGAGAGGTGGGTGTGGGAGAGGGGTGAGGGACAGGGAGAGAGGTGGGTGTGGGAGAGGGGTGAGGGACAGGGAGAGAGGTGGGTGTGGGAGAGGGATGAAGGACAGGGAGAGAGGTGGGTGCGGGAGAGGGGTGAGGGATAGGAACGGGTGGGGATGGGGTGATAAGATCATGATATAGGATGGTGCTCATCAGGATCTCCAGCTGGTGTGAGGATTTCTTGGTTTCCATTTCAGCACTTTATGGCCTTAACATTGAATTCAGACAGCGAGTTCTCCCTTCTATTTTGATGTTTTAGCCCTTCCCCCCACCCCAGTGTCTGTATCTTGTTTTTCATGCTTTTGCTTTCAGTCGTTATTTGGGATTTATACCTTGTGCTTTCTCTCCATTAATTACCACTCCCTTTGCTGTTTGTCCTGTGACACCTTTGATCTCCAATCTCCCTTAACCTCTCACTGACCTGCCTTTCAGTTCCACTTGCCCCTCCTCCCTTTCCAACAGTATAAAACCCCAGGACGTTTCCCTCTTGCTCTTTCTAAGTTCTGAAGAAGAAAATTTTGGACTCAAAACATTAATTCAGGTGGATTTGAATAATCATCTTCCTACCCAATGCAAGTCAAAACTGTTTAATTTCATTTGCTGGTGGGACACAGAATTTATTGTCAAGAGGGTTGTTAAGAATCAATTGAATTTCTGTGTGTCTGGAGTCATATATTGGCCAGACCAAGTAAGATTGGTAAAGCTTAAAAAGCATTAGTAAACCAGATGGGTGTTTGCAGTAATTACAAGGCTGTAATTAGATGAGTCTCCTTATTGCTAATGTCACCACCTGTCCTGTTGGAAGTAGAATCCATGTGTTTTGAGCCTTTATAATGACTAGCTCAGCAACATTATCATCACACCATTGCCTTCCATATTCAGCATATAAACAGGTCAGAACTGAACGGTCCCTCGGGATATGTCACACACACAGGACCGCCAGCGTCTATTGTGTTCAGTGCCAGTTCCTTTGAATTAGCAAGGTCTGCCCAGACTGCGGAAGCCCCAGAAATAAATAGTCACTGAAATGTGCCACCTGCTGGAGTGGATGCTAAATGAGTGCATGGTCATTTTACCCCATGGCTGACGTGTCCTGGTGCACAAGAACCTTTCAAACATGACATACGTGCCAGGGATGCTAGCCTATTCCAGGATATCCCATCAATGGTGAGTTCTTCCAGTTACAGCCACCAGTGGTCAAGGGGGGAACCACAGGGTCGGTGCAGATAGTTAATGAGGTGAGCTTGGGATGATAGCATGAGACCTTCTCCCCAGCCCCACCACAACCCCACCCCGCTTATCTCTCCTCCCTGGAGGATCCCAGCCTCCATTCCTGATGAAGGGGTTTTGACCGAAACATCGATTTTCCTGCTCCTCGGACGCTGCTTGACTTGCTGTGCTTTTCCAGCACCACTCTAATCTAAACTCTGATCGTCAGCATCTGCAGTCCTTATTTTTGCCTAGTTGATTTTAACCTTACTGCGAATCCTCTTGCAAGGTTGCCGACCTTGAAGAAGTTCTCCTCTTCTCTCTACAAGACTCTCAGTGACTCTTTCTCTCATTGCAACCCCCCAGGTCATCTCCTCTGCTCTGAAGCTCTTCACCTATTGTACTCTCTGCTACCTTCTCCCCAGCTGCCACCACCCCCCATTTATGTCTCCACCCTGGAGGCTCCCTGCCTCCATTCATGATGAAGGGCTTTTGCCCAAAACATCGATTTCCCTGCTCCTCAGATGCTGCCTGACCTGCTGTGCCTTTTCCAGCACCACTCTAATCTAAACTCTGGTTTCCACCATCTGCAGTGCTCACTTTTGCCGAGCATGAATAAGAAACACAACATGAATCTCAACAAAAATGACACTTAGCCAAAGTATCAAACATTCAATCATTTATTTCTCTCTCCACAGATACTGCCAGACCTACAGAGTTTATCCAGCATTCTCTGCTGTTATCCCAGCATCAGTAGATCGTTGTTTTAATTATGACCTCCTGTTCCTATTTCTTGTGTTCTCAGGATGAGATCTCTTATTATTTTGGAATATGATAGCATATTCAAAATCATGTGTAGGCTGGATTCAAAACCATAAATGAGCTGTATAGAGTGTATGGGGAGACACTGTTCCCACTTTGAAAAAAGAACAACAATGAGTGGGCAAAGATTCAAAATGATGTGTAAATGACGCAAAGCTGGTGAGGAAAAGGTTTTTCACACGGTGAGTGGTCAGAGTGTGGAATGCAGTGCCTGGAAATGTGGTGCAGGCAGGTTCAATTGAAGCATTCAAAAGGGAATTAGATGGTTATATGGATAGAAATGGTGTGCAGGAAATAAGGGAAAAGGCAGGAGGTTAGTTCCAGGTAATGATGCTTGTTTGAAGAGTTAATGCAGGTATGATGGACTGAATGGCCTCTTTCTGTGCTATAATAACTCTGTGAATTGGTGATGGTGAATGTCAGAAAGCTGGTTGACGGGTCAAGACATGTTTAATTAGGAACAAGTGGGAACTGGGAAAACTGATGTAAACATTCTCTTTCCTGTTTGCCATGCAGAATCAAAAATGTGAACAATTTTCAGTATTACTCTCTGAAGGGGATACTTTCTTATTTTTTGGAACAGGCAGCTTCCTCTTATCATGTGATGTTAAATGTTAGTCAGGACATACTGACATCAAATGCGAGTGAAAGGCAGCTATTTAGCACTGTATTTGTGCAGTTATTGGTGGTTATCATTATATATGTCATCATTTTTAGTAATTGTGTATATTCAGTGCGGTTAGTAGCAATAGTTTTCATTTTTTGCTTAATTTCAATGTACATCAATAAATGCAGCTTGTGGAATAACCAAACAGTTGGAAAATTCATTCCCATTTCTCATTTAGTTCTTGGCTTAAATGCAGGTCCTTTGCAATTATTTATGGAAGCACAGCTAAATATTGTGTGCTTAGTTACAGACTGGGCTAGAAGGCAGAGCCTTAGTCTGAAGGGTCACTGGATCCAAAATGTTAACTCTAATTTCTCTCCACAGATGCTGCAAGACCTGCTGAGCTTTTCCAGCAGTTTCTGTTTTCCTCCTGAGTCTACCTCAGTTGTAACTCCACATACTCGATGTATATGTCGTTATACAACTAAACAACAAAAGCTCAGACTGAAAGATCTACCTTTAACTTCATCAAAAGGTCCTCAGATGACATCTTCCAACGCTATGACCTCTTCCATCCAGAAGGACAAGCGCAGCAGATACATGGGAACACTCACCATCCTTACTTGGAAATATATCACCGTTCCTTCAGTGTCGCTGGGTCAGAATCCTGGAATTCCATCGCTAAGGGCATCGTAGGTCCACCCACAGCGCATGGAATGTAGCAGTTCAAGAAGGCAGCTCACCCGCACTTTCTCAAGGGGCAACTAGGGACAGGGACTAAATGCTGGCCCAGCCAGCAACACCCATATCCCACAGAGAAATGTTTAAAAACTTACTAAGGAGGCTGAAGAAGGGCCCACGAATTTTCATCATTTGAGTAAATGATTTGGAAGTGAATATAGGAGGTGTGGTTAGTAAGTTTTCAAATGACATCTAAATTGGAGGTGTAGTGGACAGTGAGGGAGGTTACCTCAGAGTACGACTGGACCTTGATCAGATGGGCCATTGGGCCAAGGAGTGGTAGATGGAGTTTAATTTAGATAAATGCGAGATGCTGCATTCTGGAAAGGCAAATCAGGGCAGGACTTATACACTCAGTGTTGGGTCCTGGAGAGTGTTGCTGAACAAAGAGACCTTGGAGTGCAGGTTCATAGTTCCTTGAAAGTAGAGACACAGTTAGACAAGGTGGTGAAGAAGGCGTTTGGTGCGGTTGCCTTCAATGGTCATAACATTGAATATAGGAGTTAGGAGGTCATGTTGAAGCTGTACAGGACATTAGTAAGGCTACTTTTAGAATACTACATTAAATTCTGATCCCCTGATATAGGAAGGAAGTTGTTAAACTTGAAAAGATTCATAAAAAATTTACAAAGATGTTGCTGGGTTTAAAGGATTTGAGTTACAGGGAGAGGCTGAATAGGCTGGGACTGGAGAGTCGGAGGCTGAGGGGTCACCTTATAGAGGTTTATAAAATCATGAGGGGCATAGATAGAGTGAATAGCCAAGGTCTTTTTCCCAGAGTAGGGGGAGTCCAAAACTAGAGGGCATAGTTTACAGTGAGAGGGGAAAGATTTAAACAAGACCTAAGAGGTGACTTTTTCATGCAGAGCGTGGTGGTGTATGGAATGAGCCACCAGGAGAAGTGGTGGAGGCTGATGAAACTTAAAAGGCGCCTCGATGTATTTAAATAGAAAGAGGTTAGAGAGATATGGGTCAAATGCTGGTAAAATGGAATCTGTCTATTTCTCTACGTCTCTTGCTGTAAATTGGTGGAATAGGAGTGTTTTAGAAATGTAAAATTAGTACCATTTAATTTTCTGTATTTTGATTGCAGACTAAAATGGGAAAAAAATTACGGTTTTAAAACCGAGTGGAAGGAATTGCTGCACTTTTTAAACAAGTTACTGAAGTCATCGTGTGTGCCATGATGTGAAGGTGCCGGTGTTGGACTGGGGTGGACAAAGTTAAAAATCACACAACACCAGGTTATAGTCTAACAGGTTGATTTGGAAGCACTAGCTTTCGGAGCACTGATCCATCATCAGGTGGTTGTGGAGTGTAAGATCATAAGACACAGAATTTATAGCAAAAGATTACAGTGTCATGCAACTGAAATGATATATTGAACAAACCTGCATTGTTAAATCTTTCGTCTTTTAGAATGGGTTTCATCTAAAAGATGAAAGATTTAACAATCTAGGTTTGTTCATTAATATCACCTTTTTGAGATATCTTAAGGTTTTATAACAAAAGGTGACATCTCAGCTCAGACAAAGAGGGCAGTCAATCCATTTAATATTTTGTAAATTCCACTTTGGAAATAGAACCATTCTGACTCAAGATTGGAATACAGACAAACTCTGACCTCACACCTTTAAATACATTGTCTGAGTTGAGATGTTAAACCTTAAGTTATCTAGAGACTGTGACTTAAAAGAAGTTCTGGGATTTACATATTAATAAAGCAAAAACTGCAATCCATTCTAAAAGATAAAAGATTTAACAATCTAAGTTTGTTCAATATCAGTTGCATGACACTGTAATCTTTTGCTATCAGTTCTGTTTCTTATGATCTTATTCTCCACAATCACCTGATAAAAAAGCAGCACTCTGAAAACTAGTGCTTCCAAATAAACCTGTTGGACTTTAACCTGAAGTTGTGTGATTTTTAACTTTATCATTGTGTATGGTATTTACATACTGTTTAGTTCAAAAAATGGGAAAGATGTTTGTAGATGGTTCAGCGCTGGGGTGTGCACAGAGTAAGATCTGGCCAGAAATAAGTAATTTATTGGTTTTTATAATTGGGACCAGTTATGAATGCGAAAGGCCATTAATTTCATGACAAGTCTCTGACTGGTTCCTGGGCAGGAGAATAGCTTGTGAGAGTGAACAATAGAGGGAGAACCATTTGAATTGCTGGAAGGGCAGGTGCTTTCTCTCTCTCTCTCTCTCTCTCTCTCTCTCTCTCTCTCTCTCTCTCTCGTTAAAATGTGAAGAAAGCCAGTAACTTACTCCCACCAGTTGCATAAGCCATTATCTTTAACCAGTAAGTAAGAGTCTTTGAAGTTCGTGTTCCCATCACACAGTGCCTCCTGTGGAGAAGTGACAGAAACTGGAGAAAGGAGATTGAAGAACAAAATGTCCTGGCAGGCCAAAAGGAATACCACAATGAATGCAGAAGATTGGTACTATTGAACTGTGTTTCTCAGTTTTTCCCTCCGTCCATTGCACCAATTTTTTTTCTTGGTTTGTCAGTGTCTGTCTATATGTTTATGAGGGGGTTTAAAAAGGGGCTTAGAGTTTTAACAAGTACAGCTGTATGTTTAAGATTAGATTCCCTACAGTGTGGAAACAGGCCCTTCAGCCCAAACCAACCCTCCAAAGAGTAACACACCCAGACCCATTTCCCCTCTAACTAATGTACCTAACACAATGGGTAATTTAGCATGGCCAATTCACCTGGCTTGCACATCTTTGGACTGTGGGAGGAAACCCACACAGACAGTTGCCTAAGGCTGGAATCGAACCTGGGACCCTGGTGCTGTGAGGCAGCAGTTCTAACCACTGAGCCATCATGCTGCTGTGTTGATAGCTCATAGCTGCTTATTTTGGATTAGAATATACTCATTTGTAATAAATAATTATTCTTATTGAGTATAAGATTGGAGTATATTGAGTGGATTGGAAAAACAGGCTGTGGATTGGAAAAACAGGCTTGTGGATTGGAAAAACAGGCTTCAAGAGAAGAACACTAATGAGATGTGGGGAGTGTTCAAGGAGCAGCTACTGCGTGTCCTCGATAGGTATGTACCAGTCAGGCATGGTGTAAAGGGCCTTGTGAGGCAGCCGTGGTTTAGTAAGGAATTGGAGTCCCTTGTGAAAGGGAAGAAGGCGGCATATGTAAAGATGAGGCGTGAAGGTTCAGTAGAGGCGATTGAGAGTTATAAGGTAGCCAGGAAGGAGCTAAAGAGGGAGCTAAGAGAAGCGAGAAGGGGACATGAAAAGTCTTTAGCTGGTAGGATTAGGGAAAACCCAAAGGCTTTCTATAGGTATGTCAAGAATAAAAGGATGACTAGGGTAGGTATCGGTCCAGTCAAGGATAGTAGTGGGAAGTTGTGTGTGGAGGCGGAGGAGATTGGAGAGACATTAAATCAGTACTTTTCATCAGTATTCACTCAGGAACAGGACACTGTTGCTGATGTGAATATGGAATCACAAATAATTAGAATGGATGCCCTGGAAATATGCAGGGAAGAGGTTTTGGGAATATTGGAAAGGATGAATATAGATAAGTCTCCTGGGCCTGATGGCATTTACCCCAGGATCCTATGGGAAGCTAGGGAGGAGATAGCAGAGCCATTGGCCTGGATTTTTATGTCGTCGTTGTCAACAGGAATAGTACCAGAGGACTGGAGGATAGCGAATGTGGTCCCGTTCAAGAAAGGGAGTAGGGATAGCCCTAGCAACTATAGGCCAGTGAGTCTGACTTCAGTGGTGGGCAAAGTCTTAGAGAGAATGGTAAGGGATAAGATTTATGAACATCTGGGTAGGAATAACGTGATCAGGGATAGCCAGCATGGTTTTGTGAAGGGCAGGTCGTGCCTCACAAACCTTATTGAGTTCTTTGAGAAGGTGACCAAGGAAGTGGATGAGGGTAAAGCAGTAGATGTTGTGTATATGGATTTTAGTAAGGCGTTCGATAAGGTTCCCCATGGTAGGCTAATGCTAAAACTTCGGAGGTATGGCATTGAGGATACATTAGAGGTTTGGATTAGGAATTGGCTGGCTGGAAGGAGACAGAGGGTAGTAGTTGATGGATTATGTTCATCTTGGAGCGCAGTTACTAGCGGTGTACCACAAGGATCTGTTTTGGGACCATTGCTTTTTGTTATCTTTATAAATGATCTAGAGGAAGGACTTGAAAGCTGGGTAAGCAAGTTTGCGGATGACACAAAAGTCGGTGGAGTTGTGGATAGTGAGGAAGGAAGTGGTAGGTTACAGCGGGATATAGATAAGTTGCAGAGCTGGGCGGAAATGTGGCAAATGGAATTCAATGTAGCTAAGTGCGAAGTCGTTCACTTTGGTAGGAATAACAAGATGATGGATTACTGGGCTAATGGTAGGCTACTTGGTAGTGTGGATGAGCAGAGGGATCTTGGTGTCCATGTACACAGATCTCTGAAAGTTGCCACCCAGGTAAATAGTGCTGTGAGGAAGGCATATGGTGTACTGGGCTTTATTGGCAGAGGAATTGAGTTCCGGAGTCCTGAGGTCATGTTGCAGTTGTATAAGACTCTGGTGCGGCCTCATCTGGAGTATTGTGTGCAGTTTTGGTCGCCATACTATAGGAAGGATGTGGAAGCTATAGAACGAGTGCAGAGGAGGTTTACCAGGATGTTGCCTGGAATGGTAGGAAAATCTTATGAGGAAAGGCTGAGGCACTTGGGGCTGTTCTCATTGGAGAAGAGAAGGTTTAGGGGAGATCTGATAGAAGTGTATAAGATGATTAGGGGTTTAGATAGGGTAGATACTAAGAACCTTTTACCGCTAATGGAGTCAGGTGTTACTAGGGGACATAGCTTTAAATTAAGGGGTGGTAGGTATAGGACCGATGTTAGGGGTAGATTCTTCACACAGCGGGTTGTGAGTTCATGGAATGCCCTGCCCGTATCAGTGGTGAACTCTCCTTCTTTATGGTCATTTAAGCGGGCATTGGATAGGCATTTGGAAGTTATTGGGCTAGTATAGGTTAGGTAGGATTCGGTCGGCGCAACATCGAGGGCCGAAGGGCCTGTACTGCGCTGTATCCTTCTATGTTCTATGTTCTATAAGAATTGGCCTTTTCTGTTAACTTGATTCCAACAGACAGGTAAATCAGAGACTCTGTGTGCTCTGATTTAATCATTAACTTTTGTGGTGAACCTAGGACTAGTGAGGCAGTCCTTCTTAAATGCTTAGTCATTCTGGGCTCACTCCACAAGGGTTCATTCTCCTCTGCATTGGGCTCGATCTCGCTGCAGTTGATGCTGCTGCAGATTCTGGGAGACTTTGGGCTGTTTACTCCCTCCTGCTCTCTCACTGTCTCCTGTGATGGTTTGATTTCTCCACGGAAGCTAAGTAGATTAAAGTAAGAAATAAAGAACGGTGAAGGAAGAAAATAAAGAAAAATCAGGTGGAGCAGAGGAACTCCGGGCCGGAGCCCATAAACTGTGCGGCTACTGCGCCATCATCAAATAGCAAAATGTAAGGTAACTAGCTTGGAATATAAATGTACAAGAGATTTTACTAGTATATTAAAAAGAACAAAGTAACTAAAAGAAACAATGTCACTTGGAGACAGAGAACGGGGACAATGATAAAGACATTGAATAAATACCTTGCATCTGTTGTCAGAGTGTAAGACACAAGTTTCACAGATATGGAGGGTAACTTAAAGACTTATAAGAAGAAGAAAATGAAGTTAATTAATACCATCAGAGACATTATAATGCATGAAGTCCAATGAGTAAAATTCAACAAATCCTTGGGTTTTGTGGCTATATCCTTGGGTTCTGAAATAGGCACCTGCGCAGGATGAGAGTACAGTAACTATGATTTTGCAAAACTCTCTAGGTTCTGGAATGGTCCCAGAAGATTGGGAGTTAACAAATGTAACACTAATATTTTAAAAAATCAGGGAGAAGGAAAACATGGAATTACAATGAAGCCAAACTTCAGTAATTGGAAAGTGATAGGATCTATTATTAATGATGTCTTAACAAGTTACTTAGCAAACTGCAGTATGATTTAAACAAGTACAATCCTGTTTGACAAAAGTTGAGTTTTTTTTGAGGATGTAATTAGTTAAGTAGGCAAACAGGAACTAGTAGGTGCATTATATTTGGAATTACAAAAGACAATATGCCATACAGAAGATTAATACACATGAAGTTGGGGTGGTCTATTAGTATAGATAAAAGAATAAAGTTACTGTAGTCCTACAGACCATTGGCTGCCATTGCATTAGAGAGAAAAAGGTGCTGGTGGTGGTTTAACCTGAGGGTCACCATACCTCAGGTGAGGGGACAGGTTGGAGCATTTTCAAGTTAGCAGGCTGTGGCATCATCTGGATGGGTATATGGAAGGTTTTGGAGGGATATGGGCCGGGTGCTGGCTGGTGGGACTAGATTGGGTTGGAATATCTGGTTGGCATGGACGCATTTGACCGAAAGGTCTGTTTCCATGCTGTACATCTGTTTGACTCTATTACTCTATGACTAGACGAACGTAGGGGCCTCAGCTATTTATCATCTATTTTTAAGACGTAGGCAATGAGACAGAATGAAATATTGGTGATAATATAAAGCTTAAAGGGACTGTAAGCTGTCAGAGGACGCAAAGAGGCTGAGAGGTACAAAGAGATATAGATAGAATAATTAAGTGGACAACTGTAATGTAGAGGAGAGTAAAGTTATTTACTTTGGCCAAAAAAAGGACAAAATATCTTTTAGTTGTAATAATTGTACAGGACTTTGATGAGACCATGCCTGGAATAATGCGTGCAGTCAGGTCTCCAAATTTCAAGGAACTTGCATCCAGGTAGTAAACAAAGGTTCAGGAGTGTGGTACCTGGCAGAAGAATTTGTCCTATGATAAGAGCCTAAGAGCTAAGGGGAGCAGCAGGCCATTCAGCCCCTCAAGCCTGCTCCACTTTCCTGCCCACTCTCCATAACCCTTCAATCCATGACTAATTATAAATCTGTCTATCTCCTCCTTAAACATATTCGGTATGTATTCAGTGATGAAAGCTGAGTAACTTGTGTAAAGATTCTCTGGACTTCAGAAGAGTTCAAAGTGATCTTATTGAAACATTCAAGATTATTGAGGGAGATGACTGGGTAGGTACTAAAACAGTGTTTCCCTTGGCTAAGGAATCTAGACCACAGAGACACAATCTCCAAATAAGGGACTGATCATGTGAGACTGGGATGATGATATATTTCTTCACTCAAAAGCTTATGAATCTTCCTAATTCCCACTGACAAAGGACTGTGGATGTGCCACCATACTCAATGCTGAGAGGGATGGATTTTTGGCCTCAGGGAATCGAGGAATGTATGGCAAGATGGAAGAGTGGAGTTGAGGCTTTAGAATATTCAGATTGGATTTGAATAATGGAATAGGCTAAATGGGCTGAATGGTCTATTCCAACCTTATCAAAGTCCTTATGTTATGTAGTTATAAAATAAACCTTCAATCTCAGTTTTAAAATTTACAATTAATCAACATCAGTTGCCATTTGCAAAATAGAATCCCTACAGTGTGAAAGCAGGCCTGTTGGCCCATGGAACTGACCCTCCAAAGAACATCCCACCCACACTCACCTCATATTTCCCAGGGCTAATTCACCTAGCCTGCACATTCCTGGACACTGTGGGCAATTAAATATGGCCAAACCACCTAACCTACACATCATTGGACTGTGGGAGGAAACCAGAGCACCCAGAAGAAACCCATACAGACACAGGGAGAATGTGCAATCGCCACACAGGCAGTTGCCTGAGGCTGGGATTGAACGCGGGTCCCGGCGCTGTGAGGTAGTAGTGCTAACCACTGAGCCACCGTGTCACCCAATAGAGTGCTCGATGTCTATTACTTTTTACACGTAGAGGTGCATCCTAATTTCACTCTAGGAAATCTTGCAATAATGTTTGACCATGTCTCTGAGTCCTTCAACCCCTACTCAGCAGAAACAACCTCTCCTGATCGACCCTAAAGCTCCCCACTAATATCTTGAAAGTTTCAATCAAATCACCCTCTAGATCTTAGCAGTAAACCCTGGACTGTAATATTTAATCTCTCCAGTGTGGAACTGAGGCAAATTATCACAATTAACCATCAACGTCTTTGCAATGACTCAAAAAAGAAGAAAGATATTCAATCTGAACAAACTACCCATTATGAAATATTTTTGAAAATGTTAAGCAATAGGTATAGGAAGAAAGAACATAATTATTTAACTTCAGGTGAAAAGATTTGAAATTATTGATTCAGATCTTCTTTCATTTTCCTCTCTGCTTCTGAAGGCATTGTGAATGAAGATAGATACATATTTGCTAAATGTATGTTTCAAGATAATTTGCAGATTTTGCTTTGTTCTTAATTATTTCAACCTTAAAGACATGTTTTAATATAACAGCTGGAATTCTCTATTTAGTAGCCAAAATGTTACATCTGCTGTTAATACCAGTTATTCCTTTGTATTAAAAATTGCACATTTTGGCACCAACTACATAACGTACATCTGTGCCTGTCTTCTAACTTACAAGAAGTCCCATTCGCCCATTACCTTTGTGTTCATTGACCTTCTTGTCTGATCCACAGTGATTTATAAACAGTACTCAAAATATAGATCATTCTATACAATGAACTTATGATTCACTGATTACATACGGTATGACTAATATTTCTCCAATGCGCTCACGCTATCCATCACACAGCCCAGCCTGGCAGTATCATGATTTTTAACAAAAGCAAAATCATGCAGATTCTGGAAATCTGAAATAAAAACAGAGCAAACAGAAAGTGCTGGAGAAACTCAACAAGTTCCAAAGAGGAGATAGATTTGACCTGAAACAGTAGCTCCCCATCTCTCCATTGGTTGGGTCCAGAACTGCTGAGTAATCCCAGTTCAACAATGTTCAACATGTTTCCATGAGACATGGCATAACAATATTGCCATTGGGCACACAGTCGAGAACTCCAGGCCAAAGCTCTGGGGATGTGGGTTTGAGATTGTGAAATCTGAATTCAATAAAATCTGCAATTAGAAAAGCTAACCATCTAAAGCTGTGTTCAAATCCCATCTTTAAGGAAGGAAATCTGTCTCCTTACCTGGTCTGTCCTACGTGTGACTCTGGACCCACAGCAATGGGGCTTAGACTGCAGCAGATCTAAACTGGAGAATGTCAAGGAATATGTTGTCTTAATGCTTTTTGCTTTCGTGTTTGAAGATTTAATTGGATTCTCCTAGAAAAAACAGACTTTCTCCATTGTCATCAGGGAACTGCCTTACTCGTTCAGTTTGTAGATCACCCTATTCAGATCTCTTCTGTTCAGACCTTTGTCCCCTTTCATGCCTGTAGATTCTTTAATATCCAGGTAAAAGAGTGCTGCAGTCAAACACACATCCATGTTGCCTTTTCCATGTTAAAATACAGGATTCCGATCATCCTTTGAAGTTTCAGTTTGTTTTCCAAAACTTTAATACACCCTCATAGTTCTGAAATAACAGCATTCACTAGATATAAATCGTTTACAGTTTACTGCACTGTCTCTCTCGTTTCCATGTTAACCTGGAACTTTGCTGCTGTTTTCTGTTTTGACTTCATTAAGTTAGGATCTGCAGACAGGTTCAAAGCAGACAGTCAATTTGTTTGTATTTGACGTTAACCTCTTGTAGTCAAGTTGTTATTGCCTCTTTCATGTTAGAAGTTGAAACGTTTGTGTTTCTGGACACGATCTTAGTTGAAATAATTATTTTTACAGCATGTTGTTTCATTGTCAATTTCAGCAACTTGCTCTTCCATCTCAGGGGATGGCAACACAACACTTCATCATCCCATGCCAGATCATTTTCCAGCATGAAATTGACAGAAGTAATAGACATTACAGACAGTACTCTGAAGGTGCAGAATTTGGCTTTAAAGTGTTAGGACCAGCAGCTAGAGCGCCAAAGCACCACACACAACCATTGCCTTACATGAGACCTCGAATTGTGCAATGAGCTCAGCTAAAACATTTATAAACTTACAAATGGGCAGTCATTCAAAGTCACCCGTTATATCCTATATTCTAAACAAACAGCCAGAGAGGAGGCGGTTGGAGTGGGGCAGGAGGGATGAATCATAGGCATTCCAACAGCACAAACAATTATACAAGGTGACCTCAGTAAGGAATGGAGAAAGCCATTGTCACACAGCCAGATAGCTCCAAAAACCATCCATATATCCTCTTAAACCTTTTATGCAAAACAAACACAGATTCTTTAAGACTTACAGATCTCTGTAATGCAATTACCAGAATATAATTGTGCAGTAACACAATTAACAGCCCATCGGATGCTATTGTGCTGAGGCATTTGTCTACCTGATGCTGTTAATTATCATTAATAATAAAACAGATATAAACTTTACCCATTTTAAACCTGGGTGGAGAAGTACCCCTGCCTCTCCCAGCACTGGCTCCCCAAATGCATTTGGAATAAAACCACTTCAACGTTACATCTGGACTCCGAGTATCAAAGTTTTATATCTGAGTTTTCACTCGGATCTTTCAACTCCAATAATAATCGAACAATGACCGAACCACAGTTTAAAATATAGTCCTCATAGGAGGAAAAGGAAGAGAATTTCCACCAATGCCTTGTATCAATCCTCTTTCATTCAGGACATTCCCTGGAGAGATATCCATCTCTTTTGCTGACTTCAGGCTTTGGGCCAACCCCGTATCTCTAAGAATAACAACCCAAAGTTGCGACACAGGTAAGCAGGTTGGTAGAGAAGGTGTTTAACATGCTTGCCTTCATTGCTCAGACCATTGAGTACAGAGGTTAGGACATCTCGTTAAGATTATACAGGACATTGGTGAGGTGACTTTTGGTGTACTATGCACTGTTATTAAAAGCATATTATTAAATTAGAGAGGGTCCAGAAAAGATTTAGAACATAGAACATAGAAGGATACAGCGCAGTACAGGCCCTTCGGCCCTCGATGTTGCGCCGACCGAATCCTACCTAACCTATACTAGCCCAATAACTTCCAAATGCCTATCCAATGCCCGCTTAAATGACCATAAAGAAGGAGAGTTCACCACTGATACGGGCAGGGCATTCCATGAACTCACAACCCGCTGTGTGAAGAATCTACCCCTAACATCTGTCCTATACCTACCACCCCTTAATTTAAAGCTATGTCCCCTAGTAACACCTGACTCCATTAGCGGTAAAAGGTTCTTAGTATCTACCCTATCTAAACCCCTAATCATCTTATACACTTCTATCAGATCTCCCCTAAACCTTCTCTTCTCCAATGAGAACAGCCCCAAGTGCCTCAGCCTTTCCTCATAAGATTTTCCTACCATTCCAGGCAACATCCTGGTAAACCTCCTCTGCACTCGTTCTATAGCTTCCACATCCTTCCTATAGTATGGCGACCAAAACTGCACACAATACTCCAGATGAGGCCGCACCAGAGTCTTATACAACTGCAACATGACCTCAGGACTCCGGAACTCAATTCCTCTGCCAATAAAGCCCAGTACACCATATGCCTTCCTCACAGCACTATTTACCTGGGTGGCAACTTTCAGAGATCTGTGTACATGGACACCAAGATCCCTCTGCTCATCCACACTACCAAGTAGCCTACCATTAGCCCAGTAATCCATCATCTTGTTATTCCTACCAAAGTGAACGACTTCGCACTTAGCTACATTGAATTCCATTTGCCACATTTCCGCCCAGCTCTGCAACTTATCTATATCCCGCTGTAACCTACCACTTCCTTCCTCACTATCCACAACTCCACCGACTTTTGTGTCATCCGCAAACTTGCTTACCCAGCTTTCAAGTCCTTCCTCTAGATCATTTATAAAGATAACAAAAAGCAATGGTCCCAAAACAGATCCTTGTGGTACACCGCTAGTAACTGCGCTCCAAGATGAACATAATCCATCAACTACTACCCTCTGTCTCCTTCCAGCCAGCCAATTCCTAATCCAAACCTCTAATGTATCCTCAATGCCATACCTCCGAAGTTTTAGCATTAGCCTACCATGGGGAACCTTATCGAACGCCTTACTAAAATCCATATACACAACATCTACTGCTTTACCCTCATCCACTTCCTTGGTCACCTTCTCAAAGAACTCAATAAGGTTTGTGAGGCACGACCTGCCCTTCACAAAACCATGCTGGCTATCCTTGATCACGTTATTCCTACCCAGATGTTCATAAATCTTATCCCTTACCATTCTCTCTAAGACTTTGCCCACCACTGAAGTCAGACTCACTGGCCTATAGTTGCTAGGGCTATCCCTACTCCCTTTCTTGAACAATGGGACCACATTCGCTATCCTCCAGTCCTCTGGTACTATTCCTGTTGACAACGACGACATAAAAATCCAGGCCAATGGCTCTGCTATCTCCTCCCTAGCTTCCCATAGGATCCTGGGGTAAATGCCATCAGGCCCAGGAGACTTATCTATATTCATCCTTTCCAATATTCCCAAAACCTCTTCCCTGCATATTTCCAGGGCATCCATTCTAATTATTTGTGATTCCATATTCACATCAGCAACAGTGTCCTGTTCCTGAGTGAATACTGATGAAAAGTACTGATTTAATGTCTCTCCAATCTCCTCCGCCTCCACACACAACTTCCCACTACTATCCTTGACTGGACCGATACCTACCCTAGTCATCCTTTTATTCTTGACATACCTATAGAAAGCCTTTGGGTTTTCCCTAATCCTACCAGCTAAAGACTTTTCATGTCCCCTTCTCGCTTCTCTTAGCTCCCTCTTTAGCTCCTTCCTGGCTACCTTATAACACTCAATCGCCCCTACTGAACCTTCACGCCTCATCTTTACATATGCCGCCTTCTTCCCTTTCACAAGGGACTCCAATTCCTTACTAAACCACGGCTGCCTCACAAGGCCCTTTACACCATGCCTGACTGGTACATACCTATCGAGGACACGCAGTAGCTGCTCCTTGAACACTCCCCACATCTCATTAGTGTTCTTCTCTTGAAGCCTGTTTTTCCAATCCACACATCCTAAGTCATGCCTCACTGCATCATAATTTCCCTGCCCCCAGCTATAGCTCTTGCCCTGCGGCACACGATTATCCCTCTCCATCACTAAAGTAAAAGTCACCGAGTTGTGGTCACTGTCCCCGAAGTGCTCACCTACCTCCAAGTCTAACACCTGGCCTGGTTCATTACCTAGAACCAAATCCAATATAGCCTCCCCTCTTGTTGGCCTGTCGACATATTGTGTCAGGAAACCCTCCTGTACACATTGTACAAACACCGACCCATCTAAT
This sequence comes from Hemiscyllium ocellatum, assembly GCF_020745735.1. NCBI lineage: Eukaryota > Metazoa > Chordata > Chondrichthyes > Orectolobiformes > Hemiscylliidae > Hemiscyllium > Hemiscyllium ocellatum. The sequence continues at coordinate 113,083,265 of NC_083409.1, read as the reverse complement.
GAACTCGAGCTATAGCTCTCCCAGTCAATATCTGGGAAGTTAAAGTCCCCCATAACAACCACCCTGCTACCTTCACTCTTTTCCTGAATCATCCTCGCAATATTATCCTCTACTTCTCTAGGACTATTAGGAGACCTGTAGAAAACACCTAACAGGGTGACCTCACCTTTCCTATTTCTAACCTCAGCCCAAACTACCTCAGATGGCAAGTCCTCTTCCATCGTCCATTCCACTGCTGTGATACTGTCTTTGACAAGTAATGCCACGCCTCCCCCTTTTTTACCCCCATGTCTGATCCTACTAAAACATTTGAACCCTGGAACGTGCAACAGCCATTCTTGTCCCTGTTCTACCCACGTCTCTGTAATGGCCACAACATCGAAGTCCCAGGTACCAACCCACGCTGCAAGTTCACCTACCTTATTCCTTATACTTCACACACTTCAATCCACCTTTCTGGTTACAGGCACTCTCCTTAGAGATCGCTGCATTATTCCTAACCTCCCTACACTCAAGGTCCTGTACCCTAAAGCTACAGTCCTGGTTCCCATGCCCCCGCGGAGTTAGTTTAAACCCTCCCAAAGAGCACTAGCAAACCTCCCCCCAAGGATACTGGTGCCCCTCAGGTTCAAGTGTAGACCATCCTTTTTATAGAGGTCCCACCTTCCCCAGAAAGGACCCCAGTTATCCAGAAACCGGAATCCCTCCCTCCTGCACCATCCCTGTAGCCACGCATTTAACTGCTCTCTCTCCCTGTTCCTCGACTCTCTATCACGTGGCACGGGTAACAAACCAGAGACTACAACTCTGTTTGTTCTAACTCTGAGCTTCCAACCTAGCTCCCTGAAAGCCTGCCTTACATCCTCACCCTTCTTCCTACCTATATCGTTGGTGCCAACGTGGACCACGATCTGGGGCTGCTCCCCCTCTCCCTTAAGGACCCGGAAAACACGATCAGCGACATCACGTACCCTTGCACCTGGGAGGCAACATACCAAACGTGAGTCCCTGTCGCCCCCACAAAACCGTCTGTCTGTACCCCTCACTATCGAGTCCCCAAGAACAATTGCTCTACCTTTCTCCACCCTACCCTTCTGAGCAACGGGGCCAGGCTCCGTGCCAGAGGCCTGAACCTCGTTGCTTACCCCTGGTAAGTCATCCCCCCCACAAGTATCCAAAACGGTATACTTGTTCTTGAGGGGAATGACCGCAGGGGGTCCCTGCACTGGCTTCCTCCTCCCACTCCCCCTCACTGTCACCCATCTATCTTGAACTTTCGGAGTAACTACTTGCCTATAGCTCCGATCTATGACCTCCTCTGCCTCCCGAATGATCCGCAGTTCATCCAACTCCAGCTCCAGTTCCCTAACACGGGTTTGGAGGAGCTGGAGATGGGTGCACTTCTTGCAAGTGTACTCAGCAGGGACGCTGATGGCTTCCCTCACCTCATACATGTTGCAAGAGGAACATTGCCCTCTCTGCACTGCCATCCCTCTAAAAGTAAGCTTTCCTTAAAAAAAAACAAAAACCAACTAAATCTAAAGAAACAAACAAGGAAAATGCAGCACTTACCCGCTAGTCACAATTGGTCTTATTATTAGGTTAGAGGAGGTGGAAGGGTGGGAGGCACTACCAGGATATTGCCAGAACTGGAGGGTTTGGGTTCTCAGAAGAGACTGGATAGATTAGGACCTTTTTCACTGGTGAGTAGAGGTTGAGTGACCTTACAGAGGTTTATAAAATTATGAGGGGCTGAGGTAAGGTGAATAGCAAAGGCTTTTTTTTTCCCCTAGGGTGGGAGAGTTCAAAGTTATGGGACATATTTCTAAGGTGAGAGGTGAAAGATTTATAAGGGTCCTGAGGGTCATTTGTATGTGGAATGAATTGTCAGAGGAAGTGCGAGATGCAGATAGTTACAATAGTTAAAAGACATTTGGACAGGTATATGAATAGGAAACATTTGCCAAATATGGGCAGCGGGAAACTTGGTTGGTATGGACGAGTTCAACTGAAGGGTCTGTTTCTGTGCTGTATGACTATGACTTTATTTGGTCCTTTATGAGATAAAACTGATGTTATTTCTCTCAAATGCAAAACCCTCATAATATTTAATGCTCTGATACACTCCAATGGTAAATAGTTGGATGCAATTGGTTGGTCAGCAGTTCCTCTGACTGGTCCAACATTTTCTAGAGAAAGAGAAGATGTATTCGCAATAGGGACTGTTTTATGTTTAACATCCAGCAAACTGCCTTTAAATGGCTTGTTTAATGACAATAAGAGCATGTCGGTCTCTTTGAATGATCTTTCCCTCCCCCACTGACTCTTTCACTATTGTGAGAAGCAGCTGTCCTTTGCACATCTACCATCACCCTTATGGTCACTGATATCCTGTTCATTATCACTTTGCCTCTTTCTCCAGGTTGTGAGGACTATGCCTTTCTTTTTGCACTTTTAAAAGAAAAACTGAGGACTCAAATGAGAAGCAGCTGGTTTAACAAAAAATGTTTGAAAGGGAAGCTGCAGTTTTGAAAAACATGTAACGTGACACCCACGGAAAGCATTTAAATAAGTGTTTGAGCTAACAGTAATTGATGTTGGAGTTGTAACAGTTTGGAGCTGATGGGGTCTATAGATATTGTTCTTTCTAATGAGAAATTCATTGGTCTAAGGACTAGTGACCAGTTATCAATGTCAAATAACTTTTTGCCTGCCATTAAATAAAAGGTTGGTTGTCAGGTAAGTGACCAGCTTAAAGCTGGGAACATGTTACAGACAGAAAGAGGGAGAGAAATTTCTGTTCCTCGCAGCTCAAGGGCAGTCTTTTTGTTCTCTGCAGTCAAAGCTCACTTCAAACCGGGAGAAAATCAGTTTACTGTTCCTGAAACAGTTGTTGTAAGATGTGGCTTTTAACTGATGTGACAACCAATAAGAAAACCAGCCACTTTGTGTCTCTCACCAGCCAGTGAGAGCATCTGGAGAAAGCTGACTGAAGCAAGGTGCTGGCCAGCAGAAGAGTCATAAAAAATTTCTCATGAAAGGAATCTGGGATCAAACATTGAACTATCTTCCCCCCCCCCCCAGTCCAAGTCCCATTTTATCCTGTCTGGATGCATGTGTATGTAATGGCTGATTATAATGGAGATTAGAGTTTAAATGATAGTGTTTTATACTAACAACTCTTTACCTGAGGCCAGACTCTAATTACTTGTAATAAATAGTTATTTTATTTTAGTTTAGAAACCTGGTCTGTATTTTTTATCCAACCTGTAAATCAGATAAATTGGTGAACTATGCAGACTTTACAAAATTTTTAATTTTTGTGAATGACTGGGTTTGATTTCCAGTGTGCTATCCCATGAGGTGTAATATGGTCTTTTGATTTTGCAAATAATAATTTGTTGCAAACTCCCCCCAGGCTCCCCACCAAGTGATTAGAAACTAACTATCAGTTAAAACAGCAGCTTCCCTTATTTTGGGAACTTTGCAGGAGTTAAATCTTACCCTTCATTACATCTACTTGTAACTCCCTATTTATGTTCATGTTTTCCTTTCTTGTTGTAAGTCTTTCTTCTCTTTGGAATTCCAGTTTGAGTTTTCAAATTTTCCAATATGTCAAGATTTGCTATTCTAAAACACTTAGTCAAGTAACTAAAATCACTAGTTTCTTGGCAAGGCTGCTTCCAAACTGTAAAAACGAACAGCTCCATTTTAGTTAACATACCTTCGACAGGATTGCAGTCCTAAAACAGGATTTAAATTCTCAAAGTCAAAGGTCAGAGTACTACAGTGAACCACAGCCAGTACTCTTTACAATCTTGCCATTAACCTAACTCCCTACTTTTAATGATTTGTGCATTTTGTATGGCCTAATGCATTTGTTCCAAGCAAATTGGGGCCTGTTTAAATGTGTGGATTATCACACCTGAATTGATTTATCCCTTCACTTCTGTCAACTATCAGGATTTTCTTTTCTCCTGGCAATTTGTTTTTGGAATTTAAACAAAGCCCAGTCCTTCACAGCTGATAACAACTACAGTTAATCTTAGTGCAAGAACAAATGTTGAGGATTTTGACAGAGCAAATGCTAAACCTCCCAGTGAAGTAAATCTGGGTTTTATTGGGAAATGGGCGATACAGTTGGTTTGTTCTGCAGTGCAACCTCATTCCCATACCCTGAGGTAGGGAAATGTTTGTGCGGGATTTCCCAAGGCCTTGCTTGCCTTTTTCTCCAGATGGTCGTGTCTGACAGAGTTCCCAGAGATTCAGCTAAGCCTCCAATAGTCCTGGGGTGGGGAGGTGCAATGGTCTCCTGGTATCACTGCTAGTCTAGATATGTGTCATATTACACCTGAACAGTTGATTAAAAAACTACTGTACAACCAGAGATTGCCTCTACTGGCATCTTCTGCCTTGGAACACTTCAAACCCTAGGGCTTCAATGTGGACTTCAACTGTTTCCTCATCTCTCCTCCCCCACCTTACCTCAGTTCCAACCTTCCAACTCAGCCCTGTCCTCATGACCTGTTCAACCTGCCGATCTCCCTTCCCACCTATCCACTCCATCCTCCTCTCTGACTTATCACCTCCATCCCCACCCCCATTCACCTAGTGTACTCTTTGCTACCTTGTCCTCAGCCCCACTCCCACTCCCCCACCCCCCCACCCCCATTTATGTCTCCATCCTGGAGGCTCCCTGCCTCTATTCCTGATGAAAGGCTTTTGCCCGAAACGTCGATTATCTGGCTCCTCAGATGCTGCCTGACCTGCTGTGCTTTTCCAGCAACACTCTGATCTAAACTCTGATTTCCAGCATCTGCAGTCCTCACTTTTGCCATCTTGACCAGTTATCCAATTTTTGCCAGTGCTGTATACACTTTTCTGAAATATTGATCCATTTATCATTGAGGAGAAAGTGAGGTCTGCATATGCTGGAGATCAGAGCTGAAAATGTGTTGCTGGAAAAGCGCAGCAGGTCAAGCAGCATCCAAGGAGCAGGAGATTCGACGTTTCGGGCATAAGCCCTTCTTCAGGAATAAGCCCTGAAGAAGGGGTATGCCCGAAACATCGAATCTCCTATTCCTTGGATGCTGCCTGACCTGCTGTGCTTTTCCAGCAACATATTTTCAGCCCATTTATCATTGAACCTGCTTCCACCACCACATTGGCAACACGTTCCAGATCACAATAACTCCCCCGTGTTAAAAAAAGTCAACCCTTTTACACTTTCCTTCAATCTGGGCCTTTCTGGTCACTGACCATCCTCCCCCTGGAGATTTGCCAGAGGCAGGTTTAATTGAGGCATTGGATGGTTATTTACACAGAAACAGTGGGCAGGGATAGAGGGAAAAGGCAGGAGGTTGAGTCTAGGGAATAGAATCAGTACAGGAGTGGCAATGTTGAATAAAATAATTTGCACAATAGTGTTACCACTGAGCCCCTGTATTTACACACACACAATGCACCCCACAGTAATGTGGAGGTAATCAAAAACAAATAGAATCAGTGCAGGGACAATGGGCTGAATGGTCTCTTTCTACACTGTGACAGTTTGTAATTGATCTGCTTGTGGCGCAGTAGTGGAGTCTCTTCCCCCGGGCAGGGAGACCTGGGTTCAAATCCCTCCTGTTTCAAATGTATGTCCTACCATTTCTGAACAGGTTAAATAAAAAGACAACAATTCTGTGCCACTAGAATGTATGCGGCAGGGACACGTGACTCAGCCAACATTGTCTATCTCATATGCTGCAAGCAAGGATGCCCTGAGGCATGGTACATTGGCGAGACCAAGTAGATGCTATGACAACGGATGAAACGACACTGCACAACAATCACCAGACAGGAGTGTTCACTCCCAGTCAGGGACATTTCTTTGAAGAGGTGACAAGTACATTAGACCAGGGAAACCCAGTGGATGTGGTCTATCTAGACTTCCAAACGGCCTTTGATAAGGTGCCACCGGGAGCAAGGTGAGGGCCCGTGGTGTTCGAGGTGAGCTACTGGTATGGACTGAGGATTGGCTGTCTGATAGAAGGCAGAGACTTGGGATAAGAGGTTCTTTTTCGGAATGGCAGCAGGTGACAAGCGGTGTCCTGCAGGGTTCAGTGTTGGGGCCGCAGCTGTTCATGTTATATATTAATATCTGGATGAAGGGACTGGGGGCCTTCTATCGAAGTTTGCCAATGATTCGAAGTTAGGTAGACAGGCAGGTAATACTGAGGAGGTGGGGAGGCTGCAGAAGGATCTAGACAGTTTGGGAGAGTGGTCCAGGAAATGGCTGATGGAATTCAATGTGAGCAAATGCGAGGTCTTGCATTTTGGAAAAAAGAATATAAGCATGGACTACTTTCTAAACAGTGAGAAAGTACAATGATTTGGAAGCCAAAGTACAAAGGGATCTGGGAGTGCTAGTCGAGGATTCTCTAAAGGTAAACATGCAGGTTGAGTCTGTGATTAAGAAAGCGAATGCAGTGTTGTCATTTATCTTAAGAAGGTTGGAATATAAAAGCACCGTTGTGCTACTGAGGCTTTATAAAGCTCTGGTTAGGCCCCATTTGGAGTACTGTGTCCAGTTTTGGTCCCCACACCTCAGGAAGGACGTACTGGCACTGCAACGTGTCCAGCAGAGATTCAAACAGATGATCCCTGGAATGGTAGGTCGAACATACGAGGAATGGCTGAGGATCCTGGGATTGTATTCATTGGAGTTTAGAAGATTAAGATTAGATTACTTACAGTGTGGAAACAGGTCCTTCGGCCCAACAAGTCCACACCGACCCGCCGAAGCACAACCCACCCATACCCCTACATATACCCCTTACCTAACACTACGGGCAATTTAGCATGGCCAATTCACCTGACCCGCACATCTTTGGACTGTGGGAGGAAACCGGAGCACCCGGAGGAAACCCAAGCAGACACGGGGAGAACGTGCAAACTCCACACAGTCAGTCGCCTGAGGCGGGAATTGAACCCGGGTCTCTGGCGCTGTGAGGCAGCAGTGCTAACCACTGTGCCACCGTGCTGCCATTAAGGGGAGATCTAATAGAAACTTACAAGATAATACATGGCTTGGAAAGGGTGGATGCTAGGAAATTGTTTCTGTTAGGCGAGGAGACTAGGACCCATGGACAGAGCCTTAGAATTAGAGGGGGTAAATTCAGAACAGAGAGTGGTGGGCCTGTGGAATTCATTGCTGTGGAAAGCAGTGGAGGCCGGGACGCTAAATGTCTTCAAGGCAGAGATTGATAAATTCTTGATGTCACAAGGAATTAAAAGATACCGGGAGAATGCGGGTAAGTGGAGTTGAAATGCCCATCAGCCATGATTGAATGGCGAAGTGGACTCGATGGGCCGAATGGCCTTACTTTCACTCCTATGTCTTATGGTCTTATTTGGCCTTGGACCTTTGGGTGACCATCTTCCAAGGAGGACTTCAGGATACATAACAATGCAAAGTGGCTGAGTAGAGGCTGATAGCCAAGTTTGGTACCCATGGGGATGGCCTCAACCAGGACCTTGGGTTCATGTCACACTACAGGGTGACCCCACTACACTAAGCACACACACACACACACACTCATGCAGACCCTCTCTCAGACACACGCTCTCTCATACACACACACACACGTACACACTCTCTCACAGGCTTATATTCCATCACACTCACACACACTCTACCAAGCATGCATGCATTCACACACTCTCTCACTTGCAGTCACATGCACACACTCACTCTCTCTCTCATGCATGCACGGACACGTATAAGTCTCTGGGGGTGAAGTTGCATTTGCAGAAGCATTCTATTTTTGCTCAAAAAGCACACAACCTGCAGGCAGTCAATCCGTGTAACATTTTATAAACTCCTACTTTGGAAATAGAACCAGTCTGACTCAAGTTTGGGGTACAGACAGACTCTAACCTCACACCTTTAATACATTGTCTGAGCTGAGATGTCACTTTTTTTTATTAAACTGTAATTTATCTTGAGAAAGTGACTTATAAGAAGTCCTGGGATTTACATATTAATGAACGGAAACCTGCAACCCCTTCTAAAAGATGAAAGACTTAACAGCAATCCAGGTTTCCTCAATATACGGTATCAGCTGTATGAGGCTGTAATCTTTTGCTGTAAATTCTGTGTCTTATGATGCCGCCCCACAGTTACCTGAGGAAGGAGCGGTGCTCTGAAAGCTAGTGCTTCCAAATAAACCTGTTGGACTATAATCTGGTGTTGTGTGATTTTTAACTTTGTGCTACTAATTCACATTCTCCTGAAGAACTCTAGCAGAGGAAAAGCCGAAAGGAAGCGTGGATCTGTAAATCAGAAACTGCTAGAAAAGTTCAACAGGTCTGATACCAACTCCTTCAGGAAGGGTCACTGGACCCGAATCGTTAACTTTGATTTCTTTCCACAGATGATGCCGGACCTGTTGAGTTTATCCAGCAATGTCTTTGTTTGTTACTCCAGCAAAGCCCTTCCAGATTTTTAAAAAAATCCTAATTAAACCCTCGCTTCATTTTATTTCTCCCCAGCCCACCAGCCCGCCCCCAACCCGCTGTGAATGGGACTGGCCCAGTGGGGAATCTGCTCTGCCTGTTGACAATCACCTTCTCTTTGTGTTAGCCCGGGACTCTGGTGTGTCTGTATCTGTCTCTTCATTGACTGCAATTCTGCCATTCAGTAGATAAGCGCCGGGGCTGTGATGTCAGTCGGTGGTTGATGAAATTTAACACCGTCCCCACTGTCTGTACCCACCCCCCGATTACAGAAGCGGCTGATGCCTTGGAGGAGGAGGTTAATACTGCACTGGGGAACAAGAGCATGTGCGGGGGAGGGCTCCTGACACCCACGTTAGCAATGAGCCAGCAACTCTGCTGTGTAGGACAGAACTCGAGTCAGGTCTGACAGAGAGAAGGAGAACTGTGTGTGTCAGAGAGAGAGAGAGAGGTTCCTGGCTCCCCCCTACCCCCCCTGGTTGGACATCATGCAGACGGTGTAGCAGGTCTGAGGGAATTCGGGGGTCGCTCGGGTCGACTTTGCAAACTGCAGATGAATCAGCGCCGCTGTCGAGTTTTGTTTTCGCTTCGGATTACGCTGCCGGGACAAATGCATACAAATGCATTTAGGAGCCCAAAGGACACGCCGTGGATTCATCTCTCCCGCCGGCAAACCGTAAGTAAAGTCCGAACTGGTGGAGCCAAGTGGGAGCCGGAGCGGTGTAAGGGAGACCCAGGATTGAAACATGTTCCTGCACAGTCTCTCAGCAAAGACTCCTGTTTCCTTTCGTTTTGAAGAGCCCCGGGTTGTCTCACTGGGGGTGGGGGGAGGGGGGGGATAGGTAGTAAGGTGCTTATGGGCCGAGTTCCAGCTGCTGGAAGGGCATCTGAACTGAAGGTTTTGGGAGGACGGGATGGGGAGCCAAACTTCTGTACATTGGAAGCTGAGCTGGAGACTGGCATTAGCAGGGCAGAGGGGATAGTAGGAACCCGCCTGGCCGAACAGCCTGCCCTGTAAAGCACTAGGGCAGGCGGGGGACAGACACTGGACATCAGACAGTGAGTGGACCATGGCAGCTCAGAGCAGCCTGAGGGGCAGGGGGTAAATGCCTAGGGATTAATCCCCCCCCCCTCCCACAGAGAGAGGCGGCGGCGGGATTGGAAACATTGATCCCAGCAGGATCTTTCCCAATCCAACCCGGACCGGTGTGGTTTCCCATGCAGAGAGAGAGAGAGAGAGAGTGTTTGGTGTTTGGTTTTTGTTTGTAATAATTGCACCTAATTCCAGTGCAGCCCAGGTCTGTAAGCCCAGGCGATGCCTGTACTTGTCAGATCCTCCCTCCACCCCCTTCCCCCTCCCCGGGGGGTGGAAAAGGACCAATCCCTTCCCGGATTTGGGAATTTCTTGCCAGCTGTTGCCCTCAAGGTGCACAGCAGGATTGCCCCCTCCCCAGGGAGTTTTTCCACCTTGCCTTTTTTTCCGCTTTAGGAGGGGGTTGGGGAACATCTAAAGGCAGCCGCCGGTAATCGGCAGGATCTTGTTGTTAGATCCGGGCAGATGTCCCAGCTGCTGAGCACCGGTGATGCTGCAGGAGATCCCATCAGATCCGCTCCCAGTGTGCCCTGAACAGGCAGCAGTGACCGGGTGGGTTAGGGGCAGTCAGTGCTCACTGAGGGACCAGGTCCCGGCACATCCGAGTCAGAGATGGACAGCACGGAAACTGACCCTTCGGTCCAACCCGTCCATGCCGACCAGGTATCCATCTGCCAGCATATGGCTCACATCCCTCTAAACCCTTCCTGATGAAGGGGCAGCGCTTCGAAAGCGAGTGCTTCCAAATAAACCTGCTGGACTATAACCTGGTGTTGTGTAATTTTTAACTTCCTAGTCAGGGTTTAGATGGGCCGAATCGCCTCCTTATGCAGTAAACTAATTCTGACAGCTCGTGTACGTGTACGAGTGAGTGAGACACTGATAGTGTGTGTCTGACTCTGAGACACTGTATGTCTGTCAAAATGAGTGAGTGTGAGTATGTGTGAGTGGAGTTCATTGCGTGTGTGTGTGATGTACAGAGTGTGCGAGTGTGTTTGGATGTGTGCCTTGAATGTGTGTCTGTGAGTGTGTGAATCAGTAGACTGTGGCAGTGTGTTTGAATAGGTGTGTGAGTGAATGAATGTGTGTACACCAATTCATAAAATCACACCACATAGAAAGAGACCATTCGGCCCACTGTATCTCTACCCTCCCTTCTGCCCTTCGCTCGAGCTGTGCAATTTTCCGTTTCCAGTTTTTGAAAATGAAATGTGTTCCCACAGGCAATGCATTCCTATTCACCTCTCTCAGCCATACCTTTGCGTGTGTCTGTTAAATATTGAGATGCCTCTTATTGTTCATCGGTGATGGATTGCTGTTGTAAATCAGAAACCTGGAAGCCACACTCCCTACACTCGTGTTGATCATGAAATGATTTTTTTTAACTCTTTAAACTAGTCTCACTTTCAGCTTACTGGTCTGAGAAATTATTCCCAAGCTACACACCTCATTAAATTGACACATGGTTAGAATCAAAACGATTTCTGAAAATGCTGCTGCAGCTCCTGAAGGGTTAAGGAAGAAGGCTTCACTAGTGACATTCACCAGCAGCGATTCCAACATAAATCAGAATACATGGACAGCTTAGGGCATCCATGAATGAGGGTGAGATAGCCCTGACTCACCTGCTTCATGTCACTGAAGCGGGGAGACAGTAACTTATCCATTCACTACCTGCGGGATTAATGGGGAGAGATTCCCGGGCTCGGTGGCCACTTCCAGTTTAAGAAAGTTAAAAATCACACAACACCAGGTTTAAGACAGGCAGCGTTTGTGTGTGTAGGCCGCTAATTTGTATCTGGCTGGAGAGTGGGGGTCCGCTGATGTTCACACACTTGGGGTGAGTTAGGCCCAGTCTTCAGGTCTCTGTGTCCCTCTCGTTAAATCGGATCAGGAGTGTATGTCCCCAAGGCAACATCAAAACGCAGCGCCGGTGTTAACGTTTACAACTGCTGGTGTATTCTCCTCATCACAGGATGGCCGCTGATCTTAATCACCACTCTCTCTACTTTTACTGAAACTGACGTGTTTGGTCTCTTATTATTGTTAGTAAACATGGCCATGTGTCATTACTGCACAACCGCGGAAAATTCGATGTTCTAGTTTCAAAGAGGTCTGGATTTTGCCAATATTAAACACACGGTATTTCCAGGGTGTGTAAATCAGCAAGCCTGTATTTGGAAACCAGAAATCCGCATCTCCTGCAGCTGAAAACACGCCATTGTAAAAGCTAAAGTTCTCAGATGCTGGAAATCTGGAATAAACAGAGAACATGGTGAGGAAACTCAACAGATCTGGCAGCATCAATGGAGAGAAATGAATATTTGTCTACCTTTTTTCTGGTGATGCGTTTCTCCCAGATGATTGGAAAACCGCCATTATCACACCTTTACTTCAAAAGACAAGGAGAGAACAAACCGGAAACTGTAGACCAGTTAGCTTAACGTCTGCGGTTGGGAACTTTAAAGTCTGTAATAGCAGAGCATTTAGAAATGCAAAATATGAGTAAGCAGGGTCAGCATGGTTTCATGATGTGGAGGTGCCAGTGTTCGATTGAGGTGGACAAAGTCAGAAGATACACCACACCAGGTTAGAGACCCACAGGTTTATTTGAAATCACAAGCTTTTGGAGCGCTGCTCTTTTGTCAGGTCCTTCACCTGGCCAGGGGCTACACACCAAAAGCTTGTGATTTAAAATAAACCTGTCGGATTGTAACCTGGTGTCATGTGACTTCTGACCTTGCACAGTTTCATGAAGGGGATATGGTGTTTGACAAATTTGGTGAAATTCTTTAATGAGGTAATAAGCATGCGGGAAAAACGGGATGGAGTGGATGTAATATATTTGGATTTTCAGAAGATATTTGACAAGGTACCACGCATAAGGTAACTTAATCAGAGCTTGTGTTGGGAAGAGTATAAAAGTGTGGATGGAAGTGTAGCTAATTCATAGAAGACAGAGAATGTGGATAAAGGGGCATTTTCAGGACAGTAATCTCTAACTAGTGGAGTGCCACAGGGATCAGTGCTGGGGCCAGAATTATTTGCCATGTATACTGATGGATGAGGAAAGTGAATGTGCTATAATGTGAGGAAATTGAGGTTTTGCACTTTGGCAGGAAGAATAGAGGAGCTGAATATTATTGAATTGGATCAGAGTGGTGCTGGAAAAGCACAGCAGATCAGGCAGCATCCAAGGAGCTCCTTGGATGCTGCCTGACTTGCTGTGCTTTTCCAGCACCACTCTGATCTAGACTCTGGTTTCCAGCACCTGCAATCCTCACTTTTGCCTATTATTGAATTGGAGAAAGACTGGAGAAAGCTGGAGCACAGAAGGATTTGGGGGTCTTTAAAACACGTTTAACAGGAAATGGGGAGGGCAAATGGTCTGAAGATGGGTCAGTGGACTCAAAACGTTAACTCTGTTTCTTTCTCCACAGATGCTGCCAGACCTGCTGAGTTTCTCCCATAATCGGTTTTGCTTGAGGCAAAGGGAATGTTGTTTTTTTATTCAAAGGGAATCATACAATATCTACACTATAGAAGCAGGCCATTCAACCCATCGAGTCCACATCATCTCTCTGAAGAGCATCCCAGACCCATTCCCTTACCTATCCCTGTAATTGTGTGTATCCCAAGGCTAATCCACCTAGCCTGCACATCCTTGAACACTAGACTACAAACATTGGGAAGTCTTGCTAAAAATATGCAAGGCACCAGTCAGACCACAGCTGAATATTATTGAATTGGAGAAAGACTGGAGAAAGCTGGGAATGATTTTGGGTTTCTTATCCAAGAAGACATTTACTGAGATTGGAGGCAGTCCAGAGAAGTGTCACTGAGCTGATCCCGGGTATGGTGGGACTGTCTTATCGCAGGTTGGGTAGAATGGGCCTGTACTCATTGGAATTTAGAAGAATGAGAGGCGACCTTAAAAAAACATACAAGATTCTTCGGGAACTTGATCGGGTAGATGTGGAGAAGTTGATTTGTATTGTGGTAGCACCAGAAGGTAAAACGTCAGAATAAGGGGTCACCCATTTAAGACTGAGATAAGGAGGAATTTCTTCTCAGAGGATAATGAATCTCTGGAATTCTTTCCCACGGAGGACTGTCCAGGCTAGCCATTAAATATATTCAAGGCTGAGACAGACAGATTTTTAATCACCAAGGGAATCGAGGGTAATACCAAAAAGGCAGGAAAGTGGAGTCCAGGATTTTCAGATCAGCCATGATCTCATTGAATGACAGCCAGGCTTATTGGGCTGAATGGACTGCTGCTGCTCCTTTGTCTTATGAGAAATAGAATTAAGGTTTTGTGTCTGATATGCTGCTCCTTCAGAATTCAATTCTTTTTATATTGTACCATAATATTATTTTGGGAGGATCCTGAAATCGAGCAGTCTGATTGGTCTAGAGGAGGGCTGTGTAAACACTCTGCCTTTCTCAGTTTTGATTTATCCTGTGAAGCATGTTTCAAACATAAATTATGTTGGCTAGAATCTGATAGACATTCACACAGCCTTCATTCAGTTGCTTATTTTTTCACATTTGTCAAACATTCTGCATTCAAACACCCACACCAAGGATTTGAACTTCCTAATTATAGGATCATAGAACTCCTACAGTGTGGAAACAGATCATTTGGCCCATCAAGTCCACACACACCCTCCAAAGAGCATCCCACTCAGACCCACCTCATCCTTTCCCTGTAACCCATTTCCCTGAGCTAATCTACTGAACCTGCACATCTTTGGACTGTGGGAGGAAACTGGACCACCTGGAGGAAACCCACGCAGACACAGGGAGAACAACTCCACACAGACAGTCGCCTGAGGGTGGGATCGAACCCAGGTCCCTGGAACTGTGAGGCACTAATGCTAACCACTGAGCCACCATGTAGGATGACAGTCCCAGTGTTGTTCTGATGTGGCAGGAGGAAATGAGGACTGCAGATGTTGGAGATCAGAATTGATAAGTGTGGTGCTGGAAAAGCACAGCCAGTCAGCAGCATCTGAGGAGCAGGAGAGTTGACGTTGCAAGCATATTCTCTTCATCAGGAATGAGCTGTCCTGCTCCTCAGATGCTGCCTGACTGGCTGTGCTATTCCAGCACCACACTATTCTAATGAGGTGCGAATGTGTCAAATCTGCCAGTTCTTGGATGAGGCACTCAGTCAAGACCCCTTTTCCTTTCCCAGTCCCACATGGTCTCTGTATCTGAGGAAGAACAAAGTTTATTTGATGTTCCCAGTTGTTATTTATTGTTGAACCAGTACCACTAAAACACATATGTGGAAGTCCCAGTGTTGGATTAGAGTGGATAAGGTCAGAAGTCACATGACACCTTCGACAAAGGAGCAGTGCTCCGAAAGCTTGTGATTTCAAATAAACCTGTTGGACTGTAACGTGGTGTTGTCTGATTTCTGACTAAAACACAGATTAATTGATAATTGTCACCTGGCTGTTGCTGGGATCTTGCAGTATATAAGTTGTAAGCCACGTTACCCAATCTATATTGTAAAGTCCTGAGTTTGTAAAAGTGCATTTACATGTGTATACTTTTTAAATTCAATCGTGATATGAGCGTCACTGGATTGGCTGGCATTTATTGCCCTTTCTAGTTGCCCCTTGAGAAGGTGGGGGTAAGCTGCCTTATTGAACCGCTGCAGTTCATGTGCTGTAGGTAGACCCACAATGCTCTTAGGGAAGGAATTCCAGGATTTTGACTCAATGACAGTGAAGGAACAGCGGTATATCTCCAAGTCAGGATGGTGAGTAGCTTGGCTGGGAACTTGCAGGGGTTGATGTTCCCATGTATCTGCTGCCCTTGTCTGTCTAGATGGAAGTGGTTATGGGTTTGGAAGATGCTGTTATCCTTTGGTGAATTTCTGCGGCACATCTTGTAGATATTTCACACTGCTGCAGTTGGTGGATGTTTTTGGATGTGGTACCAATCAAACAGGCTGCTTTGTTCTGGGTGGAGTCAAGCTTCTTGAGTGTTGTTGGAGCTGCTCCCATCCAGGCAAGTGGGGAGTATTCCATCACACTCCTGGATTGTGCCTTGTAGATGGTGGACAGGCTTTGGGGAGCCAGGAGGTGAATTACTCACCACAGTTTTTCTAGTCTCTGACCTGCTCTTGTAGCCACCGTGTTTATGTGGTGAGTCTAGTTGAGATTCTAATCAGTGGTAACTCCCAGAATGTTAATATGTACAACTCAATGGAATTTCTTCTTCCACCAGAAACTATTGTACTCCCATTTTTAACCATCACTTTCAACTCAACTGTTGGAGGCAGATTCTTTCTTCAAAAGGCCTGAGTGAGGAGATTTTTTTTTAATTCACAACAGTCAATAGTAGATTTATAGTCTTGCATTTATAGATTTCAGACTAGCCTTTTAATTCCAGTTTTAGCACTGAATTTAAATTCCACCATCAGCTCATGTTGTGACTGTAAGAGGAATACTATGTTTGTAAGCAAGCCCATATGCCACCACTCATCCCATTAGTATGAATGTTTCAATTCAATCTTTATGCTAGTCCTTTTGCATTATTATCCAAAATGCTTCCACCAGGCTCCTTTAATGAACTCAATATAGTCCCCTTATTATAAAAGAATATTCACTCTTTTAAAAAAAAGTGCCAAACAAGGAAATTACAATCTGAAATTATCCCTTTATCTCAAAAGCAGACACACTCACACTACACAAAACACAACCCATTCTGCAGAGATAGTGTTTGAATAAAAGACAAAAGTGTAAAAGAGAAATACTCCTTTGGGCCAAAGAAAGGATAAACTTTGATGAATCCTCATAGTTTGCTGGATTTCTGGTTAACAAAATCGAATCGCTAACAGCTAACAGACTGATGGAAGGCCCCCAGTTGAAATTGAAATCAAACCGGGTCCGAGTCTTTGGGATGTGGGCATGTTGCATGTTTTATAAGGTAGCATGAAATAATGATATTTGGAAACTTTATCAGGATTGCAAAATTTTCTGCTCAGAGAGGGAGAGAGATTTACAGCTCATGGGTTTTTCTTCCTTCTGATTGCTCAGTTTCTATGAAAGTAGAGATCAAGTCCAGAAGGGTTGCTAGGACACCACCAGCATTTCAAAGCAAGGTTTCCCATTGGTTCAGGGCCATAGGCTGCATCTCATGTCTCTCTGAAATCTTTGCTTGTTTGCTATCTTCGCCAAGTTCACTCAATTTTCTGCAGAGAACAGGTGAATCACTCAGCTCTATTGACTTCATTTCTAAGGAACCACATGGAAAAATCCCTCTCCAATTCAGAAAGTTACCAAATAGTTACATACCCTTACATCACGTTATCCATAAACACTTTGGTGGGATTTGATCCATGTTCACCAGAGTATTGGCCTGGGTCGAGCCCAGTGACATTACTCTGCCTTCCTCTCCCACCCCATTGGTTGATGGTTTGCATTTAGTTAGGTTCAGACTCCCTTTAAAATTATGTTGCTGAGACACTCACTGAGTAGCACCATGCTCCACCTGTCTCATCCAGAATTCTGCCGCAAATCACATAAATCACTCTGACCCCTGTTCTGGTCAGGCAATGTCTCAACTTCCAAATTCTCCTCATCTTGTTTTCAAGTCCCTTCCTGGCCCTGCTCTACCCTCCCAATTTCTGTCACCTCCTCCTCTACTACCACTCTGTGAAATCTCCACATTCCCCCAGTTCTGACCTCTCGCGTATCTTCCTAATTCTAATGGTTCCATCTTTGGAGGCTGCACCATTAGGTGCTCGATCTCCTAACTTTGGACCTCCCTCCTTAATCCTCTTATCCTCTCAACCTCTCTCTCCTTGTTTAGACTGCTCCCCAGAACTTGCCACCTTGACCATGTTTTTCCCTTCTCCTGTTAGATAATTGTCTCAGTGAAGTGCCATGGGACGTTTTCCTTCAGGCGTTACGGAGATGCAAGTCGCTATCATGGGGTTAATATTGAAAAGACCAAAGGGAAAGAGACATTCAGATAAACGAACAGAATTGTTTGATTTTGTGATGGTGTGAATTGGTTCTACATGAGTATAAGGAAAGGTTAGCATTTCTAGTACATATTTTGTAACCATGGAATGTTCTGGTTGTTGCATCCAATGAATCTGTTTTTTTTAAGTTGGTTAATGATGTTACAGACAAATAAAGAGCAGAAGGAGGCCGTTCAGTCTCTCGAGCCTGCTCTACCCTGCCATAGGATCAGGGTTGATCTGAGTGTAATCTCAAACTTCTAAAAACCTTTCACCTCCTTACTTTCCAAAAATCTATCCACTTCTGCCATAATTATTACAAACTCTCTTCCACTGTCTTTAGAGGAAAGGATGATATGGAGGTGCTGGTGTTGTGCAGGGGTGGACAAAGTAGGAAGTCACTTGACACTAAGTTATAGTCCAACAGGTTTGTTTAAAATCACAAGCTTTCAAAGCATGGTCCCTTCACAAAGGCGCTACATTCCAAAAGCTTGTGATTTCATATAAACCTGTTGACTATAACCTGGCGTAGTTTGACTTCTGACTTTGAGGAAGGGCGTTTTCTGGTCCTTCTGAAAAAAACACTTCATCTCTGGATTAAATGAATGACTCTTGATATTGAAAGTGTTTCTGAGTTCTAGATTTTCCCAAAAGAGGAAACATTCTCTCCGTACCCACATGATCAGGATGTTCCATGTTCACCTCTCTTTATATTCATCTCTTTCCACCTTCATATTTCAGGTATTAATCTAGCAAACCCTCTCTGAATTGATTCCAATACATTTTCATCCTTCCTTAAACAAGACCATGACTGTACATGTGACACTGAATGTGGTCTCACATGCACTGAAGCATAACCTCCCTCCCTACTCTTGTATTCAATTTAGTAATTCAATTTGATCCCTCTATAAATTTCGTATTAGTTTGGAGTCAATATTGCTATATTCCCTCATTGCCAGATGTAGCAGAACGATTCTGAAATGTAGACAAAAACGTAACACTTTCTGTAGTTGAAATTTGACAGATGAAGAATTAGACAAATAAGTTTGAACAGGTTTCTCTTCACATGGTTCACACTTGCCAGACTCAATGTGTTGCATGAAAAATAACTTTTTTTTGGTTGTACAGACAATGTTTTGAAGTTTGTGCTGCCTTATATCTGCATTGCATTTGGCAAGCACCATTTCTTCAGCTGTGAATGCAGTTTTTGCAATATGAGCGAGCTTTGCAGCTTTCAGAATTCATGGGTTTTGCATTATCATGAATTCACAATGTTTCAATCACAACATAGGCAGACCTGCATTTCCCAGGCTCTTTATCCAACATCACAATATCCCAAAGTGTGTTTCAAACAATTAACTTTAAAGTTTGTTGTTTTTAGAATATCAGGAAATGGAGCAGGCAATTTGAATGGAGCAAGTTCCCACTGCATTGTGATTATAATCAGTTTTGGGTATTTTTGGTTGTGGAATTATATTGGCAAAGGTAGGACACAAAAATAATGCCATCGGAATTTTCAATTGCAACTAACAAGAAGACAGGGTTTGAAACAAAATCTCAGAAAATCTTTGACAGTGCAGCACTCCCTCAGCACTGACCCTCTGACAGTGCAGCATTCCCTCAGCACTGACTCTCTGACAGTGCAGCACTCCCCCAGCACTGACCCTCTGACAGTGCAGCATTCCCTCAGCACTGACTCTCTGACAGTGCAGCACTCCCCCAGCACTGACCCTCTGACAGTGCAGCACTCCCCCAGCACTGACCCTCTGACAGTGCAACACTCCCTCAGCACTGACCCTCTGACAGTGCAGCACTCCCTCATCACTGACCCTCTGACAGTGCAGCACTCCCTCATCACTGACCCTCTGACAGTGTGACACTCCCTCAGCACTCACCCTCCGACAGTGCGACACTCCCTCAGCACTCACCCTCCGACAGTTCTGCACTCCCCCAGTATTGACCCTCTGACAGTGCGGCGCTCCCTCAGCACTGACCCATCCAACAGTGCAACACTCCCTCAGCACTCACCCTCCGACAGTGGCGGCACTCCCTCAGCACTGACTGTTCGGCAGTGCAGCTCTCTCTCAGCACTGACCCTCCAACAGTTCTGCACTCCCCCAATACTGACCCTCTGACAGTGCGGTTACCCCTCAGCACTGACCCTCTGACAGCTCTGGTTAGTCACTACTCCCTGTTGAATTCAGTATTGGTCATCTTGAATTAATGGTACGTAGTTCTAAATTTCCTTCCAAGTGGTAATAAAGTCTCCATTGTCAACTCCATAATTCTGAAGATGCAGATGAGGTTACCCCTCAACACATGCTTTCTATGAAAAAGACACTCTGTAACTATCCATTCCTTCCACCATGCTCAGTAGCAGAAATGTGTGTGTTTTTTTTTCTGTGTAATGTGGTGTTTCACTTGGAGCTGGTGCACTTTGTCACTGACTTTGTGCCCTTTGGCAAGGCGTGCTTGGCAAGCTTCCTAGGCAGCAGCAGACTCATGGAGGTCTGGATCTCCCGGGACCTGATGGTCTAACACTTTGGGCCAGGCGGGAAGCCTCGCCCACAATCACACAAAAATATCGTTGACAAACGAGTTCACGATGCTCATGACCATAGAGGACACAATGTACCAGCTACAAGGTACACTGCAGAAATTCACCAAAGATCCTCAAACAGTACCTTCCAAATGCACCACTGGTTCCACCTCGAAGGACATGGGCAGCAGATAAATGCGAATATCACCCCCTGAAAGTTCCCCTCCAAGCCACTCAATATCTTGACTTGGAAATATATCACCGTTCCTTCACTGTTGCTGGGTCAAAATCTTGAAATTCCCTCCTTAAGGGTGTTGTGGGTCTATCGACAGCAGCGATTCAAGATGGCAGCTCACCCCCACCTTCTCACGGGTAACTAGGAATGGGTAATGAATGTTGGCCCAGCCAGTGGCGCTCACGTTTCATGAGTGGATAGAAAAACTCAATCTGTCTCCGGATTGGTGTGACTGTGCAGTTTGCTGTCAAGCGGGATAATCTTTGATGCAGTTCACCCAATGTTCCAGTGTCCTGTTTGTAATGGGAAGCTGAGAACAGTATGCAGCTCTTTAAGAATGGTCTTGCTGTGGTATGTGATACAAAGTACAGTCAGACAGAAGAGGGATAATTGAGTGAATATTCTTCTGAGATAATTTAATGGGGTAGAAGTTTTCTGTGGTGTTTGAGACCTTGACAGATCCTGTAAACAAGGAATGCCTTATTGGTTGTTGAATTAATGCTGAGTTGATCGATATTACTTGCCCTGAGCAGATGCAAAGATACGTGTGGAATTGTTTTTTGTTTAAACAGGGATTTATTTGTCAGGGCATGAATTCAATTGCAGCATAAACATTTGTTGAAAACTGATGGAATCCTTAATACTGGATACTTGGCGCTAATAATGCTAGACAGTCAATGTGGTTTTGTGAAAGGCAGGCCGTGTCTGCCAAATTTAATTGAGTTCTTTGACAAGTTGACACAGGCAGTGGATGAGGGTAATGTTGTAGATGTTATATATTTGGACTTTCAGCAAGCATTTGATATGGTACCACATTGCAGGGTGGTTATCAAATTAGAAATGTTAGGGATGATGGGTTCTTGGCCACATGGATTAAAATTTGGCTAAAAGATAAGAAACAGAGGGTAGAGAAGGATGTGTATCTCTCAGACTGAAGACAAGTTGAAAGTGGTGTTCCGCAGGGATTCTTGCATTTTATAATTTACATGAATGATTTGGAGATGGGTTTGGCGTGTAGGTTTGCTCGCTGAGCTGTAGGTTTGATATCTAGATGTTTCATTACCTGGCTAGGTAACATCATCAGTGGTGACCTCCAAGTGAAGCGAAGCTATTGTCTCCTACTTTCTATTTATATGTTTGTCCAGGATGGGGTTCCTGGGGTTTGTGGTGATGTCATTTCCTGTTCGTTTTCTGAGGGGTTGATAGATGCTATCTAGATCTATGTGTTTGTTTATGGCGTTGTGGTTGGAGTGCCAGGCCTCTAGGAATTCTCTGGCATGTCTTTGCTTAGCCTGTCCCAGGATAGATGCGTTGTCCCAGTCGAAATGGTGTTTTTTTTCATCCATGTGTAGGGCTATGAGGGAGAGAGGGTCGTGTCTTTTTGTGGCTAGCTGGTGTTCGTGTTCGTGTAAACCCCAGGAACCCCATCCAGGACAAACATATAATGACACAAAAGTCGGTGGAGTTGTGGATAGTGAGGAAGGATGTGGCAGGTTACAGCGGGATATAGACAAGTTGCAAAGCTGGGCAGAAAGGTGGCAAATGGAATTCAATGTAGCTAAGTGTGAAGTCATTCACTTTGGTAGGAGTAACAAGAAGATGGATTACTGGGCTAATGGTAGGCTACTTGGTAGTGTGGATGAGCAGAGGGATCTTGGTGTCCATGTACACAGATCTCTGAAAGTTGCCACCCAGGTAAATAGTGCTGTGAGGAAGGCATATGGTGTACTGGGCTTTATTGGCAGAGGAATTGAGTTCCGGAGTCCTGAGGTCATGTTGCAATTGTATAAGACTCTGGTGCGGCCTCATCTGGAGTATTGTGTGCAGTTTTGGTCGCCATACTATAGGAAGGATGTGGAGGCATTGGAACGAGTGCAGAGGAGGTTTACCAGGATGTTGCCTGGTATGGTAGGAAAATCGTATGAGGAAAGACTGAGGCACTTGGGGCTGTTCTCATTGGAGAAAAGAAGGTTTAGGGGAGATTTGATAGAGGTGTACAAGATGATTAGAGGTTTAGATAGGGTAGACACTGAGAACCTTTTACCGCTAATGGAGTCAGCTGTTACAAGGGGACACAGCTTTAAATTAAGGGGTGGAAGGTATAGGACAGATGTTAGGGGTAGATTCTTTACACAGCGGGTTGTGAGTTCATGGAATGCCCTGCCAGTAGCAGTGGTGAACTCTCCCTCTTTATGGTCACTTAAGCGGGCATTGGATAGGCATTTGGAAGTTATTGGGCTAGTGTAGGTTAGGTAGGATTTGGTCGGCACAACATTGAGGGCCGAAGGGCCTGTACTGCGCTGTATTTTTCTATGTTCTATGTTCTATGTAATGAAACATCTGGATATCAAACCTACAGCTCAGCGAGCAAACCTACACCCTAAACCTCAACCTGAGCTACAAACCTTCACAAACCTTGGAGATGGGTGTTGAGGGTAAAATCTCTAAATTTGCAGATGATGCTCAGCCAGGGAGAATGGTGAACTGTGACGATGATGCTGGGTGACTTCAAAGGGACATTGATGAGTTGGCTAAATGGGCATATGCCTGGCAGTTGAACTTTTAGCTGAAAATGTGATGCTGGAAAAGCGCAGCAGGTCAGGCAGCATCCAAGGAGCAGGAGAATCGACGTTTCGGGCATGAGCCTTTCTTCAGGGCTCATGCCCGGAACATCGATTCTCCTGCTCCTTGGATGCTGCCTGACCTGCTGCGCTTTTCCAGCAACACATTTTCAGCTCTGATCTCCAGCATCTGCAGTCCTCACTTTCTCCTGGTTGAATTTTTATGCAGAGAAATGCAAGGTAATGTATTTTGGTAGAAGAAACACAGAGAGACAATACAGACCACAATGGTACAAACTAAAGGGGAGTATGGGAGCAGAGGGACCTCTGGGTTCATGAGCATGATTCTCTGAAGAATTCTCTTGAAGGCAAATTAAAACAGTTGTTAAGAAGACTTATTGGATCCTTGCTTTTATAAATAGAAACATGGACTATAAAATCAAGGAATTGATTTTACACTTTCACATATGGAAAAAGTAACAGAACACATTTGGAGTATTGTGTATAATTATTGAAGGAAGAATGTTAAAGCCCTGGAGAGAGTTCAAAGGAGATTTACTAGAATGATCCCAGGAATGAGGGCTTTTAGATACAAGGAAAGATTAGAGAGATTGGGTTTTTTATTCTTGAAGCAGATAAGGTTAAGAGGTGACCTTATTGAGGTGTTCAAAATTATGATGAATTTTAAAGAAGGATAATCTGTTTCCACACCAGTTGGTTTGTCAGTAACTGGGGGTCACAATTTCAAGATTGTCAGCAAGAGAACTAGGAGTGAGAAGAGGAGAGACATCTTTATTCAGAGAGTTGTTAGGATTTGGAATGCACTGCCTGGGAGAGTGAGGGAGGCAGGTTCCATAGGAGGTTGGATAGGTATTTGAAAGGGATGAATGTGGAAGGTGACTGAGAATGGGACTAGCCTGTGTAGCTCTTACTGAAGTCAGTACAGATATGATGGGTTGAATGGCCTCCTTCTGCACTGTAAATTCTATGATTCTATAAATTTTGGAGACAAATTCAGTGTTTCGACCACATTCTCCTTATTCCCTGGGTAAAGACACTTCTCATGATTTTCCAATTGGATTCACTTGTGACTGTCTTATGTTAATGGTCCCTAGTTCTGGTCTTGCCGCACTGGGGTCTTGAGGTGGTGATGATTTTTAAGTAATAAATTTAATTGGTCTAGTAATTCAGCTCCCCAAGCTAATGTTTTGAGGACGTTGGTTCAAATCCCACCATAGCAAATGGTGAAAATGGCATGGTGGCTCACAGCACTAGGGACATGGGTTTGATTTTACACTCAGGTAACAGTGCGGAGTTTGCATATTCTTCCCGCATCTGCACAGGTTTCCTCCGGATACTCCAGTTTCCTCTCTCAGTCCAAAGAAGTGCAGGTTGGGTGGATTGACCATGCTAAATAGCCCCATAGTATGCAGGGTAGGTGGGCTAGCCATGAGAAATACAGGGTTACAGGGATAGGGTTGGAGGTTGGTCTGGCTGGGATGCTTTTATGAGGGTCAGTGTGGACTCGATAGCCCTAAGGACCTGCTTCTACACTATAGGAATTCTATGGAAAATTGAATTCAACAGAATCTTGAAGAAAAGGCTGGCAATCGTGATTAATAGCCTTTGTCATTAAAAACCCATCAGGTTCACTAATGCCCTATAAGGAAGGAAATCTGCTGTCTTTAATCGGTCTGACCTACACGTGACTCCAGACCAACAGCAATGCGGTTGACCTTTAACTGACCTCCGGGCAATTACAGATGGGTAATAAATGCAGTTGTTTCGCAGCATCACTCACATCCTATAGATCAATAAGGAAAAATGGAAATGCCTTCTCTAAATTCTTCTTGGCCGTTTGTTTGCCAGAGGCAAGGTTACCAGTTGGAGCAATCTTCCCTGATCAGAATAACCTTTGATTGTTCTGATTCTGTGCTAGTGCTCTTTTGTACATTGCCTGTGCTTCAGTGTCATAAAATCCCTACAGTATGGAAGCAGGTCATTTAGCTCAACAAGTCCACACATACCCTCCGAAGAGTAACCAGGTCCATTCCCCTATCCTATTACTTTACACTTCCCCTGACTAATGCACTTAACCTACACATCCCTGAATACTACGGGCAATTTAGCATGGCCAATTCACCTGACCTGCACATCTTTAGACTATGGGAGGAAACTGGAGCACCCGGAGGAAACCCACATGGACACAGGGAGAATGTGCAAACTCCACACAGAGTCACCAGAGGCTGGGATTGAACCCAGGTCCCTGGTGCTGTGTGGCAGCAGTGCTAACCACTGAGCTACCATGCCATGTCCTTCTTAAGATATAGAGTTGAGAACTGTGCACATGACTGCAAATGTTCTCATTATTACCTCATGAGATGGAGGGGTCACTGGCACGTTCAGCATTTATTGCCTATCCTTAATTGCCCTTGAACTGACTGATCTGTTTGGCAATTTCAGACGGCAGCTAAAAGAACATAAAAACTAGGAGCAGATGTAGGCCATCCGGCCCATTGGGCCTGCTCCACTACTCACTAAGATCATGGCAGATTTTTTCATGGACTCAACTCTACTTTCCTGCCTGCTCACCATAACCACATTGCTGTGGGCCTGGGTCACCGTAGGCCACACCGGGTAAGAATGGTAGATTTCTTTCCCTCAAGGACATTTGTGAACCAGAATCATAGAGTCATAGAGATGTACAACACGGAAACAGACCCTTCGGTCCAACCCGTCCATGCCAACCAGATCTCCCAACCCAATCTACTCCCACCTGCCAGCACCCAGCCCATATCCCTCCAAACACTTCCTATTCATATACCCATTCAAATGCCTCTTAAATGTTGCAATTGTACCAGCCTCCACCACTTCCTCTGCAGCTCATTCCACACACGCACCACCCTCTGCGTGAAAAAGTTGCCCCTTAGGTCTCTTTTATATCTTTCCCCTTCACCCTAAACCTATGCCCTCTAGTTCTGGACTCCCTGACCCCAGGGAAAATATTTTGCCAATTTATCCTATCCATACCCCTCATAATTTTGTAAACCTCTATAAGGTCACCCCTCAGTCTCCGACGCTCCAAGGAAAACAGCCCAGCCTGTTCAGCCTCTCCCTGTAGCTCAGATCCTCCAACCCTGGCAACATCCTTGTAAATCGTTTCTGAACTCTTTCAAGTTTCACAACATCTTTCCGATAGGAAGGAGACCAGAATTTAATGCAATATTCCAACAGTGGCCTAATTAATGTCCTGTACAGCCACAGCATGACCTCCCAACTCCTGTACTCAATACTCTGACCAATAAAGGAAAGCATACCAAATGCCTTCTTCACTATCCTATCTACCTGCAACTCCACTTTCAAGGAACTATGAACCTGCGCTCCAAGGTCTCTTTGTTCAGCAACACTCCCTAGGACCTTACCATTAAGTGTATAAGTCCTGCTAAGATTTGCTTTCCTAAAATGCAGCACCTCGCATTTAGAAGAGCTTTCACAACAATTGTTGATAGTTTCACAATCACCATAACTGAGACTATTCACAATTATTAACTCAATTACTGGAGCCAATTTTTAAAAATATTCATTCACTCCTGAGACGCGGGTTTCACTGGACAGGCCCGGTATTTATTGCCCATCTCTAGTTGCCCTTTGAGAAGGTGGGGATGAGCTGCCTTCTTAAACCACCTCAGTCTATGTGCTGTCATTAGACCCACAATGCTACTTGTGGAGGAATCCAGGATTTTGACCCAGTGACAGTGAAGTAATGGCGATATATTTCTAAGTCAGGATGGTGAGTGGCTTGGAGGGGAACTTCCAGGGCACAGTGTTCCCATGTATCTGCTGCCCTTGTCCTTCTCTTCCCAATAAAGGATTTGAACCTCTGCCCTCCCTATCTTAGACGGTATTATTATTGTAGTGACATTACTGGTACTCCATCACCAACGTGGTGCGTGTGGTCCTGGTCTCATCTAATCAAGGTTTGAAAGGTGACTCCTCTTCCCTGTAGTTCAGTCCCTCGATAATGAAAGCCAGTTCTTTGATCTTTTTAATGACAGTGTTCTCCTGTGTTGCTAATTTTAGTAATTTGTGCAACTGTATCCCTTCATCCTGAGGTCCAGCCCCCTTGTTAGGCATTTTCCAAATTTGCCAACATACACTTATCATGTCTCAGATCCCCTCAAGGAAAGCACATTGGGTCACTTATCCCCTGGAGTTTAGAAAATTGAGAGGTGATTAAATCAAAACTAGGTTTTGGAATTTTCTACCACAGAGAGCTGTAGACATTCAGTCATTGAGTATAAGCCAGACTGAGATTTTTGGTCAAAAGTATTAAGGGGCTACGGGGACTGTACACGATGGTGGAATGGGTAAATGATCAGCCATGGTCTTGTTAAATGGGAGGGGCCAGACTGGGATCATTGAATGGTCTGTTTGAGCTCTAATTTCCTCTGTTCTCATAAACAATCATCTTCTGTAATAGGGTTAGGGTTAGGGTGCTGTAAGATCCCATGGTTCTATCTGGGTTAGGGTTAGGGTGTTGTAAGATGCCATGGTTCTATCTGGGTTCGGGTTAGGGTCCTGTAAGATCCCATGGTTCTATCTGGGTTAGGGTTAGGGTGCTGAAAGATGCCATGGTTCTATCTGGGTTCGGGTTAGGGTCCTGTAAGATCCCATGGTTCTATCTGGGTTAGGGTTAGGGTGCTGAAAGATGCCATGGTTCTATCTGGGTTAGGGTTAGGGTGCTGTAAGATCCCATGGTTCTATCTGGGTTAGGGTTAGGGTGCTGTAAGATGCCACGGTTCTATCTGGGTTAGGGTTAGGGTGTGATAAGATCCCATGGTTCTATCTGGGTTAGGGTTAGGGTGCTATAAGATCTGGGTTCTATCTGGGTTAGGGTTAGTGTCTGCTAAGATCCCACAGTTCTATCTGGGAGGCAGAGAAGGTCTTAGAGTCATAGTGTCAAAGAGATGTACAGCACAGAAACAGACCCTTCAGTCCAACCCATCCATGCCAACCAGATATCCCAACCCAATCTAGTCCCTTCTGTCAGTACCTGGCCCATATCCTTCTAACCCTTTCCTATTCATACACCCATCCAGATGCCTTTTAAATTTTGCAATTGTACCATCCTCCACCACATCCTCTGGCAGCTCATTCCACCCTCTGCATGAAAAAGTTGCCCCTTAGGTCTCTTTTATATCTTTCCCCTCTCACCCTAAACCTATGCCCTCTACTTCTGAACTCCCCCACCCCTGGGAAGAGACTTTGTCTATTTATCTTATCCAAGCCTCTCATGATTTTATAAACCTCTATCAGGTTACCCCTCAGCCTCTGACGCTCCAGAGAAAACAGCCCTAGCCTATTCAACCTCTCCCTATAGCTCAAATCCTACTAATTTGACAATATCCTTGTAAATCTTTTCTGAACCCTTTCAAGTTAAACAACATCCTTCCAAAAAGAAGGAGACCAGAATTGCACGCAATATTCCAACAGTGGCCTAACCAATGTCTTGGACAGCCGCAACATAACCACCCAACCCCTGTACTCAATATTCTTACCAATAAAGGAAACCATACCAATGTCTTCTTTAGTATCTTATTTACCTGCAACTCCATTTTCAAGGAGCTATGAAACTGCACTCCATGGTCTCTTTGTTCAGCAACACTCCCTAGGACCTTACCGTTATGTGAATAATCCTGTGTCTGGAAATGCTGCAAAACATGAAGGCAGCCAGTTGAGTGTGTGTCCTTCATTCTCAGCCTGCTGTGTAAATGCAGCTGCCGGGCAATCAGATGTGGTCATAACTTGGGCCCTGGATCGCACTAGGGTAATAAAACAAGCGATTTTCATTGGCTGGAGACAGATGGCCAAACGAGTCATGTCAGTGATAAAGAAGGAGAGTGTTTCAGTCTGTCCTTTAACAGTCTGATCATGTTGGAGATATCATTAGGAAATGACGTGAGACAACTTGGCAACGTGAGGGTTGTGGGAGCACCTGGGAGTATCGTTCCAAAACATCACAGTAAAAAGAATTCACTGCAGGAAAACCATTTCCATTGACCTTAAAAAGGAAAACGGTAGCCAATCAAAAGAATTAAAACTGATAAATAAGTTGATGCACACTCAGGAAACCATTAACTTGTAAATGAGATACATTCCCTAAAGCAGAGGAAGTTCTCTGTGAATGGGGAGGAAGTGGTACAGCAATAATGTGACTTGTTTGTAATCTAGTAACCCAGGCTAGTGCCCATGGGCTGTGAGTTCAGATCCCAGCATACTCGCTGGTGGAATTTTGATCCAATTATTAAACCTGGAATCGGGAGTTAGTTTCAGTAATAGCAGCTATCTGTCCATCTGGTTCACAAATTGCCCTTTAAGGGAGGGGACCTGCAGTCCTTCCCTGGTCTGGCCTATATAGTGACTCCAATGTAATTGACCTTGACTGCCCTCTGCAATGCTTAAGCAAACCACTCTGTGGATGGGTAATTAGGAATGGGTAACAAATGCTGGCTCAGTGGGTGATGCCCACAACCCAATAAAGGCAGAGGAACCAAAAACTCAGGATGTGACATTGTGTTAAAGAAAGAAAATCACAAATCTAGGACCAATAATACAAAAGATAAAGGTGCAATCAAAAGACACCACCCAGTGATGAGTATAAAAACCACACGGGTTTATTTATGGTTTACATTTCTGCTTGAACTAGTTTTCACAATCACAAATCTGCCCTGAACCAGTGCAGGTGAACACTACAATTAAGTGAATTTGTTGCTTTTAAAATCGATTCAGAAATCTTTCTTGATGTGTTTAAGAATAGAATTCCAGCACAGTTTGATTTAATGAAGCTGATGTGGACTTAACACCAGAATACACATTCACAAGGATGTGCCAAACTGGAGGCCACAGGTCACAAAGAAATCCATTTGGGAATTCAGGACAAACTGGGGACTGGTCGAGATGGATAATACGATTTGTTTAGAGAGGAGCTGGAGAAAAACGCAGAGGGATAAAGGAATAACAGATTATGGTGACAGGATAGGGTGAAGAGGAAATTGTAAGGATGTTTGGAACTGGCATGTGATCCTGCTGGGATCTTCTTTGGTAGATTTTTTTTGTCATGAACCCTCCCTCTATTACCCTACTAAGAAAGAGGCTTTCTAGTGTGAACTGGTGAAGGATTAACTGCAGTGAAGTTTTCAGCAGGAGGGGCATGACTCTGAGTAACAAGAGGTAGTTTATTTCATAACAATAAAATAGCAGGTTACATTAGCTTAGTACCTGGGGGTTCAAGTTCATAGCTCCTTAAAGGTGGAGTTGCAGGTAGACAGCATAATGAAGAAGGTGTTTGGTACACTGGCCTTTCTTGGTCAACACATTGAGTATAGGTGTTGGGAGGTCACGTTGTAGCTATACAGAACATTGGTTAGGTCTTGTTTGCTGCCTCACAGTGGCAGGAACCCGGGTTGGAGTTTGCACATTCTTCCTGTGTCTGTGCGGGTTTCCTCTTGGTGCTCTGGTTTCCTCCCACAGTCCAATGATGTACAGGTCAGGTGAATTGGACATGCTAAACTTCCCGTAGTGTTCGGTGTAGGTTCGGTGCCTTAGTTAGAACATAGAACATTATAGTGCAGTACAGGCCCTTCGGCCCTCGATGTTGCGCCACCCTGTCATACTAATCTGAATCCCATCCCACCTACACCATTCTATGTACGTCCATATGCCTGTCCAATGACGACTTAAATGCACTTAAAGTTGGCGAATCTACTACCGTTACAGGCAAAGCATTCCATACCCTTACTACTCTCTGAGTAAAGAAACTACCTCTGACATCTGTCCTATATCTATCACCCCTCAATTTAAAGTTGTGTCGCCTCGTGTTTGCTGTCCCCATACTTGGAAAAAGGCTCTCCCTGTCCACCCTATCTAACCCTCTGATTATCTTGTCTTAGTGGGGAATGTAGAGTAATAAGGGAACGGGTCTGGGTGGGTTACTCTTTGGTGAGTTGGTGTGGACTTGCTGTGCCAAAGGATCTGTTTCTACACTGTAGGAGTTCTAATTCTAATTCTAATTTTAATTCTTGCTTGGAATACTGCCTGCAATTCTGGTCTCCCTGTTATAGGAAAGATGAGAAACTTGAAAGGATTCAAAAAGATTTACAAAGATAATGTTGGTATTGGGAAAAGGAGAGGACTGCAGGTGCTAGTGATCAGAGTCAAAAAGCGTGATGCTGGAAAAGCAAAGCTGGTCATGCGGCATCTGAGGAGCAGGAGAGTCAACGTATCAGGCACAAACTCGACATTCCTGATGAACAAACAAGGTCTTTCTCCACAGGGTTAGGAAGTTCAAAGCCAGTGGGCATAGGCTTAGTGTTGAATTGAAATGAATTGAATTGAATTGAATTTATTGTCACGTGTACCGAGGCACAGTGAAAAGCTTTGTCTTGTGTGCAATACAGGCAGGTCACAGAGTTAAGTAGCATAGATAGTAAATAATAGGTAAACAGCAGCAAAAACAAAAACACAGGTACAAGTGAATGCAAAGAGTTTGTGAGCCCATTCAGTATTCTAATAACAGTAGGGTAGAAACTGTTTTGAAACCGGCTGGTGTGTGTGTTCAGGTTTCTGTACCTTCTCCCCGATGGTAGAGGTTGTAGAAAAACATTGCCAGGGTGGGATGGATCTTTAAGAATGCTAGTGGTCTTTCCTTGACAGCGGGCCTGGTAGATGTATTCTACAGATGGGAGGTTGGCCTTTGTGATTGTCCGGGCCGAGTTCACCACTCTCTGTAGCCGTCTCCAATCTTGAATGGTACAGTTGTCATACAGGTAATGATACATCCAGACAGAATGCTCTTGATGGTGCATCTATAAAAGTTGGCAAGGGTATTCGCCATCATGCCAAATTTCCTCAGCTGCCTAAGAAGAAGAGATATTGTTGGGCCTTTGTAACCAGTGCATCCACATGAAGAATCCAAGAAAGCTTGTTGTGGATGACCAGTCCCAGGAGCTTGACACTTTCCACTCATTCCACCTCTGTGCTGTTAATGTATAGAGGGGCATGAGTAACATCCTGCCAAAAGTCAATAATGAGTTCCTTGGTTTTGCCGGGATTGAGAGCTAGGTTTTTCTCAGTGCGCTATTTTTCCAGGTCTCCTACCTCCCGTCTGTAGTCTGTTTCGTCACCATCTGAAATTCGACCGACTATTGTGGTGTCATAAAAGGGACGTAAGGGGCAACATTTTCACACAGAGGGTGGTGCATATATGGAATAAGCTGCCTAAGTTAGTGGAGAAGGCTGGTATAATTACAGCGTCGAAAAAGCATTGGATAGGGACATGAATAGGAAGGGTTTAGAGGGATATGGGCCAAATGCTGGCAAATGGGACTAAATTAATTTAGGATGTCTGGTTAGCATGGATGAGTTGGACTGAAGGGTCTATTTCCATGCTGTGCAACGCTATGACTCTATGATTAGATAACCATATGAACACCAGATAACAGACATTTTTAATAACTGATGTGAGGAAAAACATTTTCACACAGCAAGTAATTAAGGTTTGGAAATGTGGTGGAAAGGCAGATTCAATTGAGGCATTCAAGAGGGCATTGGATGGTTATTTAGATAGAAATATGGGCTAAGGGGAAAAGGCAGGAGATTGGCACTAGGTTATGAAGCTTGTTTGAAGACCTAGTGGTGGCATGATGGGCTGAATTGCCTCATGTCCCGTAACAATTCTGTGATTCTGTTGCATTCTACCTCTGGCCTCTGGTACAGCTCTGATTTGAATTGCTGACCCAAAAGGGCACATAAGTTTGAAATTCCTTTCCCAAATATCTTCACCTCTGTTATTTCAAAAATGTTTTTACATCCATATAATTGTTCTAATCATGAACCTCTTCTGATTATATGGAAATAAAAGAGATTAGTAATCATATATTGTCATTCAATTGAACGTCTTTGGAGCTGATTATAACTAGTTTTATTTTCTGTAAACATGGTATTGTTTAGGTGGTTGGATGCTGTGTCTGCACTGTGTAGGTTTGGCATTCTAAGGATATGGAGACAGTGTGGGGAAAGTGGCATGGAGTTTGACCTGTGCCAGGATTTGATTGAGTGATGGAGCAGGCTCAATGGGCAGATTTGGTTGCTCTTGCTGCTGTGTTCTGCATACCATCAGTGGTGAATTGGTGCACTGTCCAGGCAGTGTTTTGCCAGTTTCTTTTGAAGTTGTAGACTTGTGTGAGATATTGCAAATGCTGCATCACTAGTTGAATCTGCAGTCTCACCGGTTAGAGCATTGGCTGCCAATGCTGTTGGTTGTCCCTCTGATCTGCTTCCTGAGCTTTTATTAGAAGCATTTCCCCCAGAGTAGCAGCTTTCTCTCTTTCGCACTGTCTTGTAAGGCTGTAGGCCAAGGGGCCTAGTCTTGTTTCCTATTTTAACATTCATAAATAATTTTGCCATGTTGCGTCTCCGTCAGTCAGTCCTGGATCCCCTCTCCGTATGGAAATCTGTGATACCACAGAGGTTCTGGGAGGAGTTATTGTAAACTGTAAAATATAAAGACCATAGCGAACCATGTGCCAGCTGTCTAAATTAGTCTGGATGCAACGAGATACATCGACTCCACTTACGAGCAAAATCCCCATAACGCTTCAACCCGTTACTAATTAAAAACCTGTCCATCTCCTTAAATTTGCTCAACGTCCCAGCGTCTACTGCACTCTGAGGTAATGAATTTGACACATCCATGACCCTTTGTGAGAAGTAATTCCTCCTCATCTCTGTTTTAAATCTGCAACCCCTTAACCTAAAACTATGCCCTCTCATTCTAGAATGCTCAAATGGCAACATACATTTTATATGCACATTGTAGCTTGGAGCTATTGACAGAAATCACTCTCATAATCCGTTCTTGGTGAATGTTGGAAGGATTTGAAGATGGTGCTCATCCTGTTTTGGCCATGTTTTGAACATACCTTCATTGACCACCGACCCCTCGAGATGGGCTCAAACCCTAAGCCTCTGGACTCAAAGGAACAGACACTATCCACTGCCCATACGACCTCCTACAACAGCTTCGACATCAGCGTACAAAAGGGAAGGAGCTAGATATTGGAAAAGCAAAAAAAGTCTAGATGATGTAGAAGGAGTGGAGGAAATAGGCAGATAGACTTGAAGCTTTTAATGCCCCCTCCTATTCTGAGACTTGTTCGAGAAAATTGCAGTTCAGGCAGCATCCGAGAAGCAGCGCAATCGATGTTTCGGAATTCCTGATGAAGGGCTTTTGCCCAAAACGTCGATTTTACTACTCCTCGGATGCTGCCTGACCTGCTGTGCTTTTCCAGCACCACTCTAAATGTAGACTCTGGTTTCCAGCATCTGCAGTCCTTGTTTTTACCTTGTACAAGAAAATGGTCAGTCTTATGAAATATAAGCTGATGTGATGTGATTTTCTAAATGTTAGTCCATGTAAGATATGCCACGAAGATTCAGATTCG
This sequence comes from Hemiscyllium ocellatum, assembly GCF_020745735.1. NCBI lineage: Eukaryota > Metazoa > Chordata > Chondrichthyes > Orectolobiformes > Hemiscylliidae > Hemiscyllium > Hemiscyllium ocellatum. Next base: position 113,048,853 of record NC_083409.1, on the reverse strand, counting down.
TACTGAGTCAGAGCCTTAGTTATGTTATAGCCATTATAGACTGACTGCTTAATGGCTTCCTTAATATATAAAGGGTAACACGCAGTGTATACTTTCGTACTTTAGTCTCACATGTCATGATGTCCTTCATTAGCCTTAAAGCTATAATATCTTTCTGACATCTTTACAATATTACAACCCAAAGAGACGTATGCTCTGGGAATTATAACAAGTACCATTGTTTGCTAGCTTCACAGTGGAAGGTGAAAATTTTTTTTAGAATTAAAACTTGGAATGGGGCCATCACCAAACAAGTTAACATTTATTTCCCAGACAATTAGTGTATGCTTCCTGTATCTATTAATTATCATTCTTTTCAGTAAATACGACGCACAGATTTCCCATTAAGATAGCCTTGAAAAATTATAAATTGCTTCCAAATGTTAAAATCCCACTGCATTGCTTCATAATAAATGTTAATTGCCTTGTGGACTGTATAAATCCCAGAGGATTCCAATCGAACTGAAATATCTGGGAGGTTGCTGGATATTCCTTCACTGTCACTGGGTCAAACTCCAGTTCCTCCTGAACAGCACCATGGGTGTCCCTGCACCACACAGACAATGGCAGCTGCAGACAGTGCCTCACCACTGCCTTTTCCAGGGCAGTTAGAGACGGGCATTTACACCCACAATCCCTGAAACAGTCTTTAAAAAATGTTGGTGTGATATATATGTCTGATTAAACTTTACTTCTAATGTATCTTTGAGTGCATGTTGGCCATATTGAGGTTCAAAAAATTGTAGTTACCCTTTAGCTAATAGTTTAACTACCTCTTGAAATCTTAAGTGGATCTAACTGATCAAAAACCAAGCCTGGTGGTATTTGCACTGAAAGTAGCCTGAGCTACAACTTTAACACATTTCAAATGGATCAGTTTCACATAAGAAATCAGCCAGTGCAGTAGAAAAGGCAATGTTGGAAAGGTGGTACTTGAGGGAGTGCTACCTTTTGGATGAGATGTTAAACTCAGTGCTGTCTGTTTGAATTTTAATATTTAATCACACTGAGCCAGCACTAATGACCCGTCCCTAGTTGCCCTGAGTGGTGCACTGCCTTCCTGAACTGCTGCAGTCCATGTTCTGTACGTCGATCCACAATGCCCTTAGGGAGGGAATTCCAGGATTTGGACCCAGCCACACAAAAGGAGCCATGACATATTTCTTGACGAGGATGGTGAGTGGCTCGGAGGGGAACTTGCAGGTGGTGGTGTCCTGCCACAGGCTGGGATTCCTGTTTGAAACTACATTTTGCCCCTATCCAGACACATCCAGGCAGCCCGGTATTCTGTAAAAACACCTGATTTCACAAAATTTAAGTGACTGTCTCATTGCAACCTCAAAACTGAGGGTTTCTGGTCAAACAGTGATGTTCCAATCATGGCCAAGACCAACACACCTGCCTTAAACAACAACAATCTGCATTTAGGTACGACTGTCGAGATTGCCCCAGAATACTTTACCAGAGTGTAAAAGAGACAAAATTTGACATGGAACCATACAAGGGGAAATTAAGTGAGGTGAACAAAGGTATAGTCAAAGGATTAAATTTTAACAAGTGATGTAAAGTAGGAGAAAGAGGTTAGAGAGAATATGAGAGTCTTAAGGTGGGTACACAAAGATAGTGTTGAACTTCTTAGAGTGTTTCTGGGTTATAACCATCTTGGCACATTCCAGACATGGCCTTGTAGATGGTGGACAGGCTTTGGGGAGACAGGAAATGAGTTATTGTCACAAAGTTCTTGAAATGTTAACTCTGTTTCTTCTGCACAGACGCTGCCAGACCTGCTGAGTTTCTCCACCACTTTCTGTTTGTATTTCACATAAAATAAGGTTGTTTATAGGATCTTATTGTGCACAAACCAGAATATTTTCTCAATGAAGAAAGACCTTAGAAATCTGAAGCACAAAGGGATTTATAGACAATAGACAATAGGTGCAGGAGTAGGCCATTTTGCCCTTCGAGCCAGCACCATCATTCATTATGATCATGGCTGATCATCCTCAATCAGTATCCTGTTCCTGCCTTATCCCCATAACCCTTGATTCCACTATCCTTAAGAGCTCTACCCAACTCATGGGAGTCTATGAATGCAATGTTAGTGTTCATTTTGAACGGGTTAGAATAAAGAGGAGAGATATACAGCCTCAGCAGTACAAGACTCTGGTCAGACAGCATTTGGAATTTTGTGAGCAGTTTTGGGCCCTGTATCTAAGGAAGGATTTGTTGGTGTTGGGGGAGGTGGGGAGTTCAGAGGAGGTTTACACGAATGATCCCAGGAATGAAGAGCTTGTTATATGAGGAATGTTTGAGAACTTTGGGTCTGCACTCGACGGAGTTTAGAAGAAAGAGAGCGGAAATATGATTGATTGAAACTTACAGAATAATGAGAGGCCTCAATAGAGTGAATTTGGAGAAGATGTTTCCACCCGTTGGAGAGACAAGGACCCAAGGGAGCAGCTTAAGAGTGAAGGGTCGACCCTTTGGAACTGAGGTGAGGGTGGAGAATCTGAGGAACTCATTGCTGCAGAGGGCTGTGGAGGCCAAGTCATTGATTGTCATTAAGACAGAGATAGATATGTTCCTGATTGATAAGGAGATCAAGAGTTACAAGGAGATGGCAGAAGAATGGGGCCACAATAAAATGATGGAGCAGAATCCATGGGCCGAATGGCCAAATTCTACCCCTATATATTATTGCCATATAGTTCCCACTTCAGACTGTGTCACCTGCTCTCATTGTCTGATGTTGGTGTGAGGGAACATCCCCTTGTGCGAGAACTGTTTAGGGTTAGGCACTTGGAAATGGAGGGTACTCAATGTGCTTTTTCCTGAGTGAAGGAGTCTATGCCAGAAATTGTTTTTGAAAAGCACTGACTAATGGAGTTAGTGGTGAATGTAGAGAGTTAGAAGATAGAAAAGATTGTGATGTTGACTCCTGGAATTTTAATAAAACAAACATGCAGTCCAAACAGGAAATCTAATTCTGCCATAACAGGAAGTTCACCCTGGTTACTTTATTTAAACCTTTTGACATCAAAAAGAACATCAGGGAAAAAGAATAACTTCATGGGGTGCTTTGAAAAATGAAAGTTTGTATTAAAGCAGGGAAGTAGCAAAATGGCCAATCAAAGCAAAACTGCAAATGATGACAATTGGCTCACAATTTGCTGCTGCAACATTAAATATTGTGTAGCATTGGAAACTAAAGAAGAAAGACAGACAGGCACTATCCACCAGATATACACTAGATATACACAATATATACACCATACCAGATGATATACAAACCATATATATAGTGCATATGTACCATACGTACACCACATATTTCATTTACTCTATATGATGCTATGCTGTCTCTATCCTGGTACTATTTTGATGAAGGCTGGTATAATTACAACATTTAAAAGGCATCTGGATGGGTATATAAACAGGAAGGTTCAGAGGACTATGGACCAAATGCTGGCAAATGTGATTAGGATAATTGATGATATCTGGTTGGCAGTGGGCAGGTTGCACCAAACGGCCTGTTTTCATGCTGTACAACTCCATGACTGTGTATTTACATTGTACATATACTGTATGCACCACACATAACAACAGCCAATCAATATATGCACAGCAAGATCTCATAAACAACACAGGAATGACCAGGCTATTTGATAAATAGGCACCATGACAACACGTAGAACACTCCAGTTTGTCTAAAAATAGTGTCACATGATTAACTACATCCCCCTGAAGAGAGTGGATGGAGCCTGACTTAAATGTTCAATAGCAGACCTGTTGAGTTTCCTCTGGTAGGACAGCCTAGGGCTCGCGGGCACAGCCTTGGAATGGAATGTTAGTGTCGCCACTGACAGTGCAGCACTCCCTCAGCACTGACTGTTCAACTAGTGTGGCACTCCCTCAGCACTCACCCTCCAACGGTGTGGCACTCCTTCAGCATTGACCCTCCAATGGTGTGGCACTCCCTTAGCACTCACCCTCTGACAGTGCGGCCCTCCCTCAGTACTGACCTTCAGACAGTGCAGCGCTCCCTCAGCACTGACCCTCCGACAGTGCAGCACTCCCTCAGCACTGACCCTCCAACAGTGTGGCACTCCCTCAGCACTCACCCTCCAATGGTCTGGCACACCTTCAGCATTGACCCTCCAACAGTGTGGCACTCCCTCAGCACTCAGCCTCTGACAGTGCGGCATTCAGTCAGCACTGACCCTCCAACAGTGTGGCACTCCCTCAGCACTCACCCTCTGATGGTGCGGCACTCCCTCAGTACTGACCTTCTGACAGTGCAGCACTCCCTCAGCACTGACTCTCCGACGGCGCGGCACTCCCTCAACACTGGCTCTCTGATGCTTGGGTATCTGCTGCAGTGTGTGCTGTGGGTCATGCGTGACTATTGTGGTCAGTTTAGTGTTGGCATGGAGGCAGCTGTGGTTTTGAAGGTTTCCAACTGGACAGTATTTACCTTGAACGACAGTCGTCTCTGGTATTTTCACCACTGCACCTCGCTCCCGAGGAACATTAGGAAACTGTTACGACAGTAGTTGTATTATTGAATTGAAATGGTGGGATTCATGCCTGTGCCCTCATACAGTTAGTGTGGGGTCTGGAATCCTCATCTCTGTGACACCACATCTCTGACGTCTGCTGTCAGTTATGGCTTTTTGCTCTTGTGACTGTGACATTGCTTTGTTCTTTTTTGTGAAGTGTTTTTGAAAGTAGACAAGAACTGCTGCTGTTCAGTGGCAGCATCATTTTGACAATCTTGCTGTCTTATTCCCTGTGAGTAATTCTCCGTGACTTCAACAAATCTGCCCCGAAGGAGAGAGAGAGCAACTTTGCACACTTCCAGTCACAACCTTTGGTAATTAAATTTTACTTTCTCAGGAATTTTCTGTTAATTTAACCAGACATGGCAGTGCCTCAAACCCTGCACCTGTGTTGAGCAGTAATTTAGTGACTCCCTCCCTTCTTTATGTTTGTACGTAACATATAATTATATGGTGTTTACTGAACCTGGCACAACATTAGCAATTTAGCTACTATGTTGAAAATAGAACAGCACATTTGACGAAAATATCTTTCCCCATTGCTGGGTGGAGTCCCTGTTCTCAAGCTTCAAATGAAATTTCACATCGTTTCAAATTGAGAGGTTGGAATATTTTCTGTTGAGCCACAAGCCAACCAGGCAGTGTGGTGGTCACCTATTAACACTTCCTTACATAGACTCTGGTGGCACAAGTCCTGCTTTTTTGAGAGCTGCCAGCCAATCATAAGGCAGCAACTGTAGTGCTCAGTGGTGCCATCGCAGCGTAGAGGCTGTTGCAGGAAAGTCATCCACTGGAATCCCAGGAAGGGGCAAAGTCCTGGGACATGAGTAAGAAACTATCTTCATTATGGGTGACACTAATATCCCGTGGACTGCAATGGTTCAAGTAGCAACTCACCATCAGCTTCTCCAGGGCAATTAGGGATAGCCAGTAACACCAGGTGCAATGAGCGAATGCATCAAGAGCAATGTCAGGGGTGAGTGTCATGGGCAGAGGGGGGTGCAGAGGAGTCAGCATCAAGGGCAGTGCTGTAGATCTCAGCTGGACCCTGGCCCCTTCCGTCCAGATGTCCAACCACTCTCACAAGCACTGACTGCCTTCATTGAGTGGCTCACAGAGGTGACATGCTTCCTTCTGTTGTCACATAGCAACAGGAATGACATCGGCTGGCTTAAGCCCAACAGCTACGCAATCAGACATCTGATTGGTCATTAATTATGTTTAGCATTTATTGGTGACGGGGTGGAAAATTCAATTATGCAAATATCACAGAATACAGTGCAGAAAGAGGCCATTCAGCCCATCATACCTGCACTTTTTCTATTACCTAATGCCAATGTCCTGTGTCTTCCTGATATCTCTGCACACTATTACTATCCAAAATACCATCCTCTCGAATACCTCAGTTGAACTTGCCACTACCACATTTCCAAGCAGGCCATTCCACATCCTCACCACTCGCTGGGTGAAAGATTTTTTTCTCACATCAGCCTTCCTTCATTTACTCATCATTTTAAATCTATGGCCTCTTGTCTTGTTTCTTTTATGAGTGGGGACAGTCCTCTCTATCCATAACATTCAGCCCTCTCATGCTTTCGAAAACCTCTCTCAAATTTCCCTTAACCCTTCTTTCCAAAAGAGAAGAGTCCAAAATTCTTCAACCTATCCCCAGAACTGAAGTTTCTCATTCCTGAAACAATTCTTGTAAATTGCTTTTATCTGTTTCAAATTCCCTTTTTTCTTTCTTATAATCATCCACTGGGTTGATGGTAATGTTAAGTTTGTCAGTCTTGCAAGTGGTGTCTATGATTTTTCTGAGCTCATATATAGGGGACAATTGTATCATTGAAGGTGTGGAACGAGCTGTTCGACTGAGTAGTCAACAAACTCCTTCCAAAAAGAAAGATGTTTTGGTTCCTGTCTCATCACCTGGACTGGATCCTGATTGACAGATATCGGTTTTCTGCGCAGACCTTAACAGTCTGACCTCTGGGGTAGACCACCTCCAAAAAGTCTCCAATCCAATGACACATTTCCTCTTATATTAGTCACATCAATTTTTATGATTAACTCCTGTACTAAAGTTCTCTAATATACTTTTATTACTTTGGTATTAGGTGCAACATCCACTCCCACCACCAAGGCTCAGTAGTTTTGGGCGGCACGATGGGTCAGTGCTTGGCACTGCTGCCTCACAGGGCCAGGGACCCAGGTTCAATTCCCGCCTCAAGGCAACTGTCTGTGTGGAGTTTCCTCCCACACTCTAAAAATGTGCAGATCAGGTGAATTGACCATGCTAAATTGCCCAAAGTGTTAGGTGTGGGGGAATGGGTCTAGGTGGGTTGCTCTTCAGAGGATCTGTGTGGACTTGTTGGGCCGAAGCACCTATTTCCACACTGTAGGGAATCTAATCTAAACCTTCTCAGCAGCAGTGTATATTCTCTGTAAGGTGCACGGCAGAAGTTAATCAAGGATCCTTTAACAGCATCTTCCAATACTGAGGACTTATTAATGCCTTTGATCATCTCAATTGAACACCTCAACTGGACCCTTTCTTAAGCTCCTAATTAATATCTACATGTGAGGGCTCTTGTGGTGCAGTAGTAGTATCACTGCCTCTGGACCAGGATGTCCATGTTCAAGTTCCTACGTGCTCCAGAGTGGTGACATAGTATCCCTGAACAGGTTGATTTGAAACTATCCATAAAGTCTCATTTTCAACCTAAAATATCCCTTACTACTTGCAAGAAATTCACATTCTCACTGGAAAAACATTTAATCAAAACATTCAAAAGAATCATAACATACATGTAGACCTATGATTTACTCTAATTATGGGACAGTGCAGCAAATGCAGGGCAATGGCTTAATTGGATAATAATTTCAGTGAATGGGCACAGCCAGATGGGGGTAAATGGCTACATTCAGTGCTAACCTGATCTCTGATTGCAATTAGAGACAGAGACCACAAACTCTACTAACCGAGCATGGCAGAATTACATGGTGTATTGAAAGACAAGAGCTATTTAACAAGTGTACAATCCTACTAACCTGTGCAACATTTATAGAACTGTATAGTCCAATGACCTGTTTCTTAACAAAAAAAAGCTTACTTAATTACTGTTTATGTGCAGAATCCTGAAGTAAGACTAAACCCAGTACTTATAGAACCAAATAACTTATACCCATGTTTAAAAATAAACTACACACTTTATTAATAAAGTTTAACCATGTGTTGTACTGAAAATATTTTTACTAATTCATGGGGCGTGGGCTTCGTTGGATAGATCAATGTTTATTACTCTTGAGAAGACAGTGGGGAGCTGCAGTCTATGTGCTGTAGGTATGCCCACTATGCTATGGGGGGGTGGGGTTAGTTCCCAGATTTTGATCCGGGAATAGCAATATATTTCCAAATCAGGATGTTGAATATCTTAGAGGGAACTTGCAGGGGGTGGTATTTGCTGCCCTTGTTCTTCTAGAAGGTAGAGGGCTGCTATGGAAGATAATTTGGGGGGGGTTTGGAAGATACTAGAGTGGGGAACTAAAGGCTTAGCAGAAGGAATAGGGTTTAATCATGGACAAAACTTGTATTGGTGTAGCATCCTTCACAACTGATGATGCCCAGAAATGCTGCACAGCCAATGTAATGGGTCTGAAGTGCAGTTGTAGCATTGCATGTACAACAGCCAATTTTCAACAATAATGTGATTATAACTGGATATTCTGTTTTGGTGATGTTGATGGAGTGACAAAGACTGGCATCAAAAGTAGGGAAAACATAAAGGGGCACCAATTTAAGACTGAAATGAGGGATTCTTTCTCTGAGGGTTGTGAGTCTTTGGAGCTCCTTGCTGCAGAGAGCTGTGGGGGCTGAATCTCTGTGTATATTTAAAATTAAGACAGATAGATTCTTGATCAGTCGGGAAATCAAGGGTTCCAGAGAAATGGTAGGAAAGTGGAGGTTCAAACAGCCCACTCCTGTTCTAATTTCTTATCGTCTTATGGTCTCCATTGTTCTTCAAAATAGTGCGGTGGACTCTGAGAGCATACAGAGGGTCTCTGTTCAGAAAGTCAGTCCATCCAACAGTACCGGGCTCCCTCAGCACTCCACCAGACCGATGGCCTGTGCTCTGAAGGGGTCTCAAACCTACAATCTGCTGACTCACAAGTGAGTGCCCGCTGAGCCACAGCTGAGAGAGAGAAAGAGAGATTGAGAGAAGGCAGTCCCAGACTTTACAGCATTCATGACTGAAGCCTGTAATAGTGAGACTGATTGAACTCAGAGATTCAGAGGAGGCCAGATTTGGAGGCTACGCAGACATTTCAGAACACTGCAGAGCTGGAAGAAACGTGGACTGAACGTGCTGAATACCTGATCCAAACCTCTCAATTCTGCCAATGGGCTATTTCTGTGCTTGTTACTGAGGTCCAATGAAAGGGCCTATTGTTACCCTGACTTGATTTATTGCCTTGCTTGAAAATAGGTAACCGTACGCTTTTGGCTTGTAATTTGGTGAGCGCCTCCTTCATAATGATGTACAGCACTTTACTCTGACCCTTACTGAACGCCCCTGAAGTAAAGAATAGCCGGTTGTTACAAAAAAGAAGAAAGATAGATTAAGAGACAGCTGTAACATGTTTAAAAGAAATCCAATATTACATGGGTATGGGCTCTTGTGCAGTGATAGTGTCCCTACCTCTGAATCAGGAGGCCTGGGTTCAAGCCCCACCTGCTCCGGAAGGGTATCATGACATTTCTGAACATTTTGGTGAGGAAAAATATTTATTAGCAGGGCTTCATAGAACCCCTACAGTGTGGAAACAGGCCATTTGACCCAACAATTCCATACTAACCCTCTAAAGCGCATCCCACCCAGACCCATCGCCCTACCCTATATTTCCCACAGCTGACACACCTAACTTACACATCCCTAGACATTACGGGGCAATTTCCCATTGGTCAATCCATCTAACCTGCACATCATTGGACTGTGGGAGGAAACTGGAGGAAACTCATGCAGACACGGGGGAAAAATGTGCAAACTCCACACAGACAGTCGCCTGAGGCTGGAAACAAACCCAAGTCCCTGATGCTGTGAGGCAGCAGTGCTAACCACTGTGCCACTGTGTTCAATAGAATTGGATTACTATCTGAAAAGGGAGAGTGTGCAGCATGCTATAAGAAGGCAGGCTATCCTTAGAGAACTAGTACATAAATGATGGGCAGAATGGCTTCCTGTGCTGCAACAAAACTGTGACTCTGATTATATACAGTGAGAAAGGTCACCAGAAAAAACTGAAATCCCCTAAAGGATCAAAGCAAGTGAACAGGAATTTCTGACCACAATCAAAATGCTTCCTTCATGATCATATTTGCTGAGAGAGTGAGTTGTGTCATGTCCATCGTGGATCACAAGCAGCCTCATGTGTGTGGGCATCCCAGATACGTTTAAAAGCTTAACGTCAACAAATCATTGGAATAGATTAGAGTGGTGCTGGAAAAGCACAGTAGGTCAGGCGGCATCTGAGGAGCAGGAAAATCGACGTTTCGGGCAAAAGCCCTTCAGGAATTTCAGGCCTTGTTTTTACCTAAATCATTGGAATAGGTCAGTTTGCCATTGCAGGGAACCGCATCGTATCTGCAGGTCAGCACCTTAACCCCTTCAACTACCAGCTCAAAATGTTTGTGCCCACAATGTTGCAGGAAGATGCATGTTGGCAGAGAATGATAACAGGGAGAGGGCAAGCAATCCGATTGAAGGAAAATTTGCAAATGATGTCAATGATACTCCCTTACTGAATGGCTGATTTTCAGGACCAGAGAGGTTTATTGTAAGTCATGACTAATTATCTGTGATGATTGCAGTTTGATTCTATAATTACAAAGTCACAACATTGAATCGAGGTCAGTAGCAAGGCAAGTGTTGAGATGAAGTCTCTGCAAAGCTAACAGCAGAACAGCTTGGACAAACACACTCTCAATATTCAAATTTTGCCGTAATGTGTGTATCCCCTCACTGTCTATAATCACTGACCTTGGATCCCATGAAGACCACAAGAACACAGAAACTAGGAGCAGGAGGAGATCATCTGGCCCATCGAGCCTGCTCCATCATTCAATAAGGTCGTGGACTCAGCTCCACTTAATTGCCTCTCGTCATAACCCTTAATTCCTTTACTGTTCAAAAATCCATCTATCTTTGCCTTAAAAACAACCAACAAGGTAGCCTTGACAGATTCACAACTCTTTGGGTGAAGAAGTTCCTCCTCAACTCAGTCCTAAACCTTATTTTGACGCTATGCCTCCTAGTTCTAGTTTCACCCATCAGTAGAAACATTTTCCCTGCTTCTATCTTATCCATTCCCTTAATAATTTTATGTTTCTGTAAGATCCCTCCTCATTCCTCTAACTTCCAATGAGTATTGCCTCAGCATTATTCTGACAGCTATTTCTGAGCCACCATTTCTGAGGCATGTACAAATGAACAAGGAGCAGGAGTAGGCTATGTTATTTTAAATCAAACCTATACAAAATAATAAAGTAATTAACTAAGCAGAGGTGGCTGGGCAAGTGATGTGCTGTAGCTGTATGATGTGGGAGCTGGCTGATCCCATTGTGAATGGCAGTGACCACATCTGCAGCAAGCGTTGGTTGCTGGAAGAACTCCGGCTCAGAGTTGATAATCTGGAATCTGAGCTTCAAACACTGCGGCACATCCGGGAGGGGGAGAGTTACCTGGACGCTTTGTTTCAGGAGGCGGTCACACCTGGGAGATTAAGTAATTCACACTCAGTTAGTGATCAGGGACATCAGAGTGTGACTGTAAGTGAGGCAGGTAGAGGGAACCTGAGTTCAGGAGTGGAGGAGCCTCAGCCCTTGACCTTGTCCAACAGGTATGAGATTCTTGCTCCCTATACAGATGAGGAAAAGGGCTCTGGACAGGATAAGCCAGCTGACCACAGCACCATGGTGCAGAAGGCCATTCAAGAGGGGGGAGCTAATAGACAAGTAGCTGTTATAGGGGATTCTATAATTAGGGGGACAGATAGTATCCTATGCAAGCCGGATCGGGAGTCTCGCATGGTGTGTTGCCTGCCCAGTGCCAGGGTGCGGGACATCTCCAACTGACTTGAAAGGATATTGGTGCGGGAGGGGGAGGATCCAGTTGTTGTGGTCCAAGTTGGGACTAACAACATAGGCAAAGCTAAGGTGGAGGACCTGTTGGGGATTATCAAGCACTAGGAAGGAAACTGAAGTACAGGTCCTCAAGGGTCATAATCTCCGGATGACTGCCCGAGCCAAGTGCCAATTGGCACAGGGATAAGAAAATTAGGGAAGTAAACACGTGGCTAAGGGATTGGTGTGGGAAAGAGGGATTCCACTTCATGGAGCATTGGCATCAGATTTGCAACCGGGGGGATTTGTACCGTTGGGACGGTTTCCACCTGAACTGATCTGGAAGAGGATAAATAGGGTGGTCAGTAGGACTTTAAACTTCTGAGTTGGGGGAAAGGGAAAGTGAAAGCGACAGGGAGTACGGAGTTAAATGGAAAGATAAGCAGGAGGATAGCATGTATGCAGGTGGATTTAACCTTGAGGCAGATTAGGAATGCAACAAAAAGGAAGGATAACTTAGGACATCTTAGGACTTCCAATATCTCGAATGATAAAAATGTTAGTATTAAGGCACTTTACATGAATGCTTGTAGCATTCGTATCAAAGTAGATGAACTAACAGCACAGATCATCGTGAATGATTATGATGTGGTAGGCATCACAGAGACATGGTTGCAGGGGGTTCAGGACTAGCAGTTAAACATCCAAGGATTTACAACTTATCAAAAAGACAGGGAGGTGGGCAGAGGGGGCTTTTTAAGTTAAGAACAAAATTAAATCTATGGCACTGAATGACATAAGGTCGGATGATGTGGAGTCTGTGTGGGTGGAATTGAGGAACCACAAAGGCAAAAAAAACCATAATGGGAGTTATGTACAGACCTCCTAACAGTGGTCAGGACCAGAGGCGCAACATGTACCGGGAAATAGAGAAGGCATGTCAGAAAGGCAAGGTCACGGTGATCATGGGGGACTTCAATATGCAGGTGGACTGGGTAAATAATGTTGCCAGTGGATCCAAAGAAAGGGAATTCATGGAATGCTTACAGGATGGCTTTTTGGAACAGCTTGTCATGGAGCCCACAAGGGAGCAGGCTATTCTGGACCTAGTGCTATGTAATGAACCAGACTTTGTAAAAGATCTTAAAATAAGGGAACACTTAGGAATCAGTGATCATAATATGGTAGAGTTCAGTCTGGAGTTTGAAAGAGAGAAGGCAAAATCAGATGTAATGGTATTACAGTTAAACAAAGGTAATTACGAGGGCATGAGAGAGGAACTGACGAAAATCGACTAGAAGCAGAGCTTAGCGGGGAAGACAGTACAGCAAAAATGGCAGGAGTTTGTGGGTATAATTGAGGACACCGTACAGAGGCTCATCCCCAAGAAAAGAAAGATAATCCAGGGAGGGATTAGACAGCCATGGCTGACAAAGGAAGTCAGGAAATGTATCAAAGAAAAAGAGAGATCCTATAAAGTGACCAAGAGCAGTGGGAAATCAGAAGATTGGGAAGGCTACAAAAACAAACAGAGGATAACAAAGCGAGAAATAAGGAAGGAGAGGATCAAATATGAAGGTAGGCTAGCCAGTAATATTAGAAATGATAGTAAAGGTTTCTTTCAATACATAAGAAACAAACGACAAGCAAAAGTAAACATTGGGCCACTTCAAACTGATGCTGGAATGCTAGTGATGGGAGATAAGGAAATAGCAGGAGAACTTAACAAGTACTTTGTGTCAGTCTTCACAGTGGAAGACATGAGTAATATCCCAACAATTAAAGGGAGTTAGGGGGCTGAGTTGAGTATGGTTGCCATTACAAAAGAGATAGTGCTAGTAAAACTAAAAGGTCTCAAAATTGACAAATCTCCTGACCCCGATGGGATACATCCTAGAGTTCTGAGGGAGGTGGCTGAGAAAATAGTGGAGGCATTGGTTGAGATCCTTCAAAAGTCACTGGAGTCAGGGAAAGTCCCAGATGATTGGAAGACCACTGTTGTAACCCCATTGTTCAAGAAAGGATCAAGCCAAAAGATGGAAAATTATAGGCCAATTAGCCTAACCTTGGTTGTTGGTAAAATTCTAGAATCCATCATTAAGGATAAGGTTTCTAAATTCTTGGAAGAGCAGGGTCGGATTAGAACAAGTCAACATGGATTTAGTAAGGGGAGGTCATGCCTGACAAACCTGTTGGAATTCTTTGAAGAGGTGACAAGTAGGTTAGACCAGGGAAACCCAGTGGATGTGGTCTATCTAGACTTCCAAAAGGCCTTTGATAAGGTGCCACACGGGAGGCTGATGAGCAAGGTGAGGGCCCATAGTGTTCGAGGTGAGCTACTGGGATGGATTGAGGATTGGCTGTCTAACAGAAGGCAGAGAGTTGGGATAAAAGGTTCTTTTTCAGAATGGCAGCTGATTACAAGCAGTGTTCCGCAGGGTTCAGTGTTGGAGCCGCAGCTATTCACGTTATATATTAATGATCTGGATGAAGGGACTGGGGGCATTCTAGCGATGTTTGCCGATGATACAAAGATACGTGGACAGGCAGGTAGTACTGAGGCAGTGGGGAGGCTGCAGAAGGATCTAGACAGTTTGGGAGAGTGGTCCAGGAAATGGCTGATGAAGTTCAATGTGAGCAAATGCGAGGTCTTGCACTTTGGAAAAAAGAATACAAGCATGGACTACTTTCTAAATGAAGAAAAAATTCATAAAGCCAAAGTACAAAGGGATCTGGGAGTGCTAGTCGAGGATTCTCTGAAGGTAAACATGCAGGTTGAGTCCTTGATTAAGAAAGCGAATGCAATGTTGTCATTTATCTCAAGAGGGTTGGAATATAAAAGCAGTGATGTGCTACTGAGACTTTATAAAGCTCTGGTTAGGCCCCATTTGGAGGACTGTGTCCAGTTTTGGGCCCCACACCTCAGGAGGGACATACTGGCATTGGAGCGTGTCCAGCGGAGATTCACACGGATTATCCCTGGAATGGTAGGTCTAACATACAAGGAATGGCTGAAGATCCTGGGATTGTACTCATTGAAGTTGAAAAGGTTAAGGAGAGATCTAATAGAAACTTACAAGATCATGCATGGCTTGGAAAGGGTGGACGCTAAGAAATTGTTTCCGTTAGGCGAGGAGACTAGGACCCGTGGACACAGCCTTAGAATTAGAGGGGGTCAATTCAGAACAGAAATGCGGAGGCATTTCTTCAGCCAGAGAGTGGTGGGCCTGTGAAATTCATTGCTGCGGAGTGCAGTGGAGGCCGGGATGCTAAATGTCTTCAAGGCAGAGATGAAATTACTTACAGTGTGGAAATAGGCCCTTTGGCCCAACAAGTCCACACCGACCTGCCAAAGCGCAACCCACCCATTCCCCTACATTTACCCCTTTACCTAACACTAGGGGCAATTTAGCATGGCCAATTCATCTGACCTGCACATCTTTGGACTGTGGGAAGAAATCGGAGCACCCGGATGAAACCCACACAGACACGGGGAGAATGTGCAAACTCCACACAATCAGTCGCCTGAGTTGGGAATTGAACCCTGGTCTCTGGAGCTGTGAGGCAGCAGTGCTAACCACTGTGCTACTGTGCTCCCACAGAGATTGATAAATTCTTGATATCACAAGGAATTAAGGGCTACGGGGAGAATGCGGGTAAGTGGAGTTAAAATGCCCATCAGCCATAATTAAATGGCAGAGTGGACTCGATGGGCCGAATGGCCTTACTTCCACTCCTATGTCTTATAGTCTTATGGTCTTATGTAGCCCCTCAAACCTGTTCTGCCATTTAATAATATCACGGCCAATATGATTGTAAAGTCAAATCTGCATTCCTGCCTAGTTCTGATGACCTTTCACTCCCTTAGCAAGAGTCAATCTACCTCTGCCTTAAAAATATTCAAAAACTCTGCTTCCACCATCCTTTCAAAGTCTCATGACTCCTGGTGAGACAAACAGTGTCTCCTCAGCTCTGTTTTGGATGGGTGGCCCCAAAGTTTTATGATGTGGAGGAGGTACTGGTGTTGGACAGGGTGGACAAAGTCAGAATTCACATGACACCAGATTATAGTACAACAAGTTTATTTGAAATCACAAGCTTTCAGAGCTCTGAAGCTTCACCTGATGAAGGAGCAGCGCTTCGAAAGCTTGTGATTTCAAGTAAACTTGTTGGACCATAACCTGGTGTCATGTGACTTCTGATTCAGGTTTTTAAACATGACCCTTCGTTCTAAATTCTCCCAAAGGAGTGTCTTTTCAATGCTTGTCCTCAATGTTCTGTTCATTGGTGAGAAGATAACAAATCCAATTAGCCTAAGGTACACAGTTAGAGGTTGAAAGGGACATGGGAGTGTAAAGTGGTCAGGGTGTTTGAGGACAATTGACAGGAAGAGGATGAATTGGGCGGTGGTGGAATTGATGTTTCAGTCAGAAACCAGAATGGGGTGGAGATGTCTGAAGGTGGAAGAGGGATTGTGGAGCCGGGGGAGGTTTGATGGTGGAAAGAGATGGCTGAAGATGGGGAATGGACTCTGAAGATGAGGCATGGATGACTCTAAATGGAGGAGAGATGGCTGAAGATCAAAAAGAGAAGAATAAAGATGGGGGAGGGGTAGTAAGCATGGAGCAGGAATAGCGAATATGAAGGATGGATGAGGAAGACAATATACCAGTAAAACAAGAAGGATGTGAGTTTCGGAAACAACATTCCATTCCTTAGAGTGATAATCAAATTGAAGATGAGGCCCTGGGTTTGTCTAAACTTATCGCCTTTCGTGTTGCGTCTTAAAGCAACTGTTTCCATTGTAGGTGGAGAACGAGATGACCCTGGTTAATTACAATGTGACCAAAAGCAGATCAGTGAGGAATTTATGAGGGTTTTCTTTGAACACCATAATAAGAGTGAATGTATTTTAATCCAAAATCAGACAATGCAACCTTTCCTTTTCCTTATGTGATCGCAATAGTATCCAGCCCCTTCTTGCATAGGGGCCAGGAAAGCAGCTGTTTTGGAGTGTGCTTGACTCCATCCCATAATCAACGTGACTCGTGTACATAATCGTAATGGATTATGGAGCAATTTGAGCGATTTTGGAAACATCTGATTTTGGGGGCCCCAAGGGTATGTAGTAAATGGAGCATGAAAGTGGTGATCAGTAGCACAAAAGGCAGACAGTTGGCAATGTTAGAACAGCATGTGATAACTTTACCATCCCCACCTCCAATGTACAAACTATCTTTAAAAACTAATTAGCAAAACAAAAATACCAGGGGAGGAGGAAATGTAGCTTCTACATCATGCCTTTTAACAACGTGGAATGTAGTATCTATGTGAGAAACAATTCAATGGAAATGTGTTACATATCATCCCAAGGGTTACAAGTTTTTGTAATTCCCCCATGAGATGTTGGCAGTGCTGACTGGGTCAGCAGTTACTATCTATTTCAAGGGGCCCATCGCTGTGGTCTGGAGTCATATGTAGATGAGACTGTGTAATGATGGCAGCTACCTTCACTAAACAATGTTGGTGAACCATCATGCTGCTGTGAATGTATGTACTTGTACATGCTTGCTGCTGTGAATGTATGCACCTGAACATGCATGCTGCTGTGATTGTATGTACTTGTATACGCATGCTGCTGCGATTGTAGGTACCTATACATGCATACTGCTGTGATTGTATGTACTTGTACATGCTTGCTGCTGTGAATGTGTGTACCTGTACATGCATGCTACTGTGAATGTATGAACCTGTACATGCATGCTACTGTGAATGTATGAACCTGTACATGCATGCTGCTGTGATTGTATGTACCTGTACATGCATGCTACTGTGAATGTATGTACCTGTACATGCATGCTGCTGTGAATGTATGAACCTGTACATGCATGCTGCTGTGAATGTATGTACCTGTACATGCATTCTGCTGTGATTGTATGTACCTGTACACGCATGCTACTGTGATTGTATGTACTTGCACATGCTTGCTGCTGAGAATGTATGTACTTGTACATGCATGCTGCTGTGATTGTATGTACGTGTACATGCATGCTGCTGTGAATGTATGTACCTATACATGCATACTGCTGTGATTGTATGTACCTGTACACGCATGCTACTGTGAATGTATGAACCTGTACATGCATGCTACTGTGAATGTATGTACCTGTACATGCATGCTGCTGTGATTGTATGTACCTGTAGATGCATGCTGCTGTGATTGTATGTACGTGTACATGCATGCTACTGTGAATGTATGTCCTTGTACATGCATGCTGCTGTGATTGTATGTACCTGTACATGCATGCTGCTGTGAATGTATGTCCTTGTACATGCATGCTGCTGTGATTGTATGTACCTATACATGCATGCTGCTGTGAATGTATGTACCTGTACATGCATGCTGCTGTGATTGTATGTACCTATACATGCATGCTGCTGTGATTGTATGTACCTGTACATGCATGCTGCTGTGAATGTATGTCCTTGTACATGCATGCTGCTGTGATTGTATGTACCTATACATGCATGCTGCTGTGATTGTATGTACCTGTACATGCATGCTGCTGTGATTGTATGTACCTATACATGCATGCTGCTGTGATTGTATGTACTTGTACATGCTTGCTGCTGTGAATGTGTGTACCTGTACATGCATGCTGCTGTGATTGTATGTACCTGTACATGCATGCTGATGAGAATGTATATACCTGTACATGCATGCTGCTGTAATTGTATGTACCTGTACATGCATGCTGCTGTGAATGCATGTACCTGTACATTTATGCTGCTGTGATTGTATGTACCTGTACATGCATGCTGCTGTGAATGTATGTACCTGTACACGCATGCTGCTGTAATTGTATGTACCTGTACATGCATGCTGCTGTGAATGTATGTACCTGTACATGCATGCTGCTGTGATTGTATGCACCTGTATGCATGCTGCTGTGAATGTATGTACCTGTACATGCATGCTGCTGTGAATGTATGTACCTGTACATGCATGCTGCCACCTGGAGTTGGGGAGTGTGACGGCTGCGGCTCCAATTTGTTGCAGTCACATGGCTAACCAGGAATGGCCAACTCCCTCACTCGTGTCCCCCTCCATCCTGGATGGACTTACAGGGTGAAACTCATTCCTGGGATTCTGGCTTACAGGCTAGGACACTAACCCCGTACAATAAGACCCCTTGCAGCAGGCTGAACAGTAACATCCAAAAGGGAATTGTATAAACATTTAAAAGGTAAGAGAAGGGATTTTGTATGGTGGGGATTCTATGATGCTAGAAGAGGACGTGGGTTTCATTGGATTCCTTCCTCATTGGTTCAGCACAGACATAATGAGATGAATGATCTCTTCCTGCAGTATCCCTATGTGTGATTATATATCTCTGCTACATATATAAACAGACACTTGTGTATCTATAAATGTCTTTCAATATATAAATAAAGGACGACGTCTGGTCACTGTGCCTTTGCTAATCAAAGTCATAGCTTCGTAAACAGGAAAACTAAGCTGGAATTTCAGCCAAGTTTCCAAAAGGGCTCCTATGAACATTGAGGTCAGGGTTCAAATCCCAGCCTGCTACAGAGGTGTGTTATAACACGTTGTTTGAAATAGTGATAAAGGAAGAATTAGGGCGTGTGATTAGGAAGCACAAGTTTGTGAGTGGAAGTTGCTTGAGAGGACATGCCACAACCAAAAGGACTAGCCACTCTACCATACGTCAGGAGCGTCTCAGAACTGACAGCCAGACTACTGCGACCCTTAGGACTCATAACAGCACACAAGCCAACATCCACGCTCAGACAACAACTCACTAGAACAAAGGACCCAATACCCAGCATGAGCCAAACTAACGTAGTTTACAAAATACCATGCAAGGACTGCACAAAACACTATATAGGACAAACAGGAAGACAGCTAACAATCCGCATCCATGAACATCAGCTAGCCACAAAACGACACGACCAGCTATCTCTAGTAGCCATACACTCAGACAACCAGCAACATGAATTTGACTGGGAAAACACCACTATCATAGGACAAGCCAGACAGAGAACAGCCAGAGAATTCCTAGAAGCATGGCATTCATCCCCAAACTCCATCAACAGACACATTGACCTGGACACCATATACAAACCACTACAGCTGAAACTGACACCCGGAAACGGCAAGAACATCCACCAACAGACACATCGACCTGGACCCCACATACAAATCACTGCAGCTGAAACTGACACCCGGAAGCGGCAAGAACAAACCAATATAAATACCGGAAGAAACATCAAAGCAGCGCTTCACACGAGGCTCCAACAGCACTGATGATGTTCCCTAGCCAGGGAACGAAACGTTTGCAGCAAAAACTTCCAGCTCGGCGAGCAGAACCACAACAACTTGCTTGAACTAGTTCGGGAAACTTTAGGAAGCATAAGATAGAACTAGCCATTTGGATACAGGACTAGCTCAAAGGTAGAAGACAGAGGGTGGAGGCCTGTGACCGGTGGAGTGCCACAAGGATCGGTGCTGGGTCCTCTACTTTTTGTCATTTACATAAATGATTTGGATGTGAGCATAAGAGGTACGGTTAGTAAGTTTGCAGATGACACCAAAATTGGAGGTGTAGTGGACAGTGAAGAGGGTTACCTCAGATTACAACAGGATCTGGACCAGATGGGCCTATGGGCTGAGAAGTGGCAGATGGAGTTTAATTCAGATAAATGCGAGGTGCTGCATTTTGGGAAAGCAAATCTTAGCAGGACTTATACACTTAATGGTAAGGTCCTAGAGAGTGTTGCTGAACAAAGAGAATTTGGAATGTAGGTTCATAGCTCCTTGAAAGTGGAGCCGCAGGTAGATAAGATATTGAAGAAGGCGTTTGGTATGCTTTCCTTTATTGGTCAGAGTATTGAGTACAGGAGTTGGGAGGTCATGTTGCGGCTGTACAGGACATTGATTAGGCCACTGTTGAAATATTGCATGAATTCTGGTCTCCTTCCTATTGGAAAGATGTGGTGAAACATGAAAGGATTCCTGAAAGATTTATAAGGATGTTGCCAGGGTTGGAGGATTTGAGCTACAGGGAGAGGCTGAACAGGCTGGGGCTGTTTTCCCTGGAGCGTCAGAGGCTGTGGGGTGACCTTATAAAGGTTTACAAAATTATGAGGGGCATGGATAGGATAAATAGACAAAATCTTTTCCCTGGGGTCGGGGAGCCCAGAACTAGAGGGCATAGGTTTAGGGTGAGAGGTGAAAGATATAAAAGAGACCTAAGGGGCAACCTTTTCACGCAGCGGGTGGTACGTATATGGAATGAGCTGCCAGAGGAAGTGGTGGAGGCTGGTGCAATTGCAACATTTAAGAGGCATTTGGATGGGTATATGAATAGGAACTGTTTGGAGGGATATGGGCCGGGTGCTGGCAGGTGGGACTACATTGGGTTGGGATATCTGGTTGGCATGGACAGGTTGGACCGAGGGGTCTGTTTCCGTGCTGTACATCATTATGACTCTATGACTCTATTTAAGGTCACTTACCAACATTCCTGCTCCCTCTGGACATGATTTTAATGGATGTGTATTCCAGCAAGAGGACTTTAAGATGTAAAGGATGTGTGCCAATGTTAATGGTAGAGATTATCTCCCACAAAGTTAGGAAAATAAAATCACCTAAAATAGTCTGTGGTTTTATGTAGGACCACCATGCAGTTAGGAAGCATATCATTTGCTGGCTTTTCATGCAAAGGAAGTGGAGCTAGGCATCAATTCAATTATATAGAGCTTTGGTGAGACCACAGCTCAAGAGCTTTGTCGTGTTTCGGGCTCTTTACCGAAGGAAGAACATACTTGTTCAAGAGCGAATGCACTGATGATTCATTAGACTGGATCCTGGGATAAAAGGATTGCTCTGTGAAGAGAAGTTGAATGCGCCAGGCCAATCTATATTGCCTGGAGTTCAAGGGAATCTGCATTAATTGAAGTGAAACATAATATTCTTAAAGAAGCAGATAGTGAGGATGATGTGAGGCTCTTTCTTATAGCTGAGGAATTTAGAACCACATCAATGATCTGGAAGAGGGCACTGTTGGTATGATCAGCAAGTTTGAAGATGACATGAAGATTGGTGGAGTAGCAGAAAGCATAAGGGACTGTCAAAGAATACAGAAGAATATAGATTGACTGGAGAGTTGGGCGGAAAAGTGGCAGATGGAGTTCAATCCACACAAATGTGAGGTGATGCATTTGGGAAGTCTAATTCTAGAGCGCATTATACAGTGAATGGAAGAGCCTTGGGAAAAGTTGATGAGCGGAGAGCTCTGGGAGTATGGGTCCTTTCTACCCTGAAGGTAGCTGCACAGGTGGATAGAGTGGTCAAGAAGGCCAATAGTATGCTTGCCTTCATCGGATGGGGTATTGAATATAAGAACCGGTAAGTCATGTTAAAATTGTGCAGGACGTTGGTTCGGCCACATTTAGAATACTGTGTACAGTTCTAGAACTTAAAACATAGGACATATAAAAGTACAGCACAGAACAGGCCTTAAGGCCCATGATGTTGTGCCAAGGTTTAATCCCGATGTAAAATATAGTAACTTAACCTACGCACCCCTCAACTCACTGCTATCCATGTGCATGTCCAGCAGTCGCTTTAATGTCCCTAATGACTCTGCTTCCACCACCACAGCTGGCAACGCTTTCCATGCATTCACAACTCTCTGCATAAAGAACCTACCTCTGATGTCTCCTTTATACCTTCCTCCTAAGATCTTCAAACTATGACTTCCCGTACCAGTCAATCCTGCCCTGGGGAAACATCTCTGGCAATTAATTCTAGCTATTCCACTCATTATTTTGTACACCTCGATCAGGTCACCTCTCTTCCTCCTTCTCTCCAGAGAGAAAACTCTGAGCTTATTCAACCTTTCTTCATAAGACAAACCCTCCAGTCCAGGCAGCATCCTGGTAAACCTTCTTTGCACTCTCTCCAAAGCCTCTGTATCTTTCCTATAGTAGGGCGACAGAACTGGACACAATATTCCAAGTGTGGTCTCACCAGGGACTTGTAGAGCTGTAGCAAAACTTCATGGTTCTTAAACTCGATCTCCCTGTTAATGAAAGCCAAAACACCATATGCTTTCTTAACAACCCTATCCACTTGTGTGGCAACTTTGAGGGATCTATGTACTTGCACATCCAGATCCCTCTGTTCCTCCACACTGCCAAGAATCCTGTCTTTAATCCTATATTCAGCATTCAAGTTCCACCTTCCAAAATGCATCACTTCGCATTTATCCAGGTTGAACTCCATCTGCCATTTCTCAGCCCAGTTCTGGTAACCACATTACCAAACGGATGTGGACATTTTGGAGAGGGTGCAGAGAAGGTTTACGAGGATGTTGCCTGGTATGGAAGGTGCTAGCTATGAAGAGAGGTTGAGTAGGTTAGATTTGTTTTCATTAGAAAAAAGGAGATTGAGGGGGAACCTGATTGAGGTTTACAAAATCATGAAGGGTATAGACAGGGTGGATAGAGATAAGCTTTTTCCCAGGGTGAAGGATTCCGTAATGAGAGGTCACACTTTCAAGGAGGAGAGGTGAAAGGTTTAAGGGGGATACATGCGGTAAGTACTTCACACAGAGGGTGGTGGGCATCTGGAATGTGCTGCCAGCAAAGGTGGTAGAGGCAGGCACAGTGGATTCATTTAAGATGTGTCTGAACAGATGAATGTGTTAGTGAGGAGCAGAGGGATACAGATGTTTAGGAATTGGGTGACAGGTTTAGATGGTACATTTGGATCGGCTCAGGCTTCGAGAGCCGAAGGGCCTGTTCCCTGGACTGTAAATTTTCTTTGTTCTTTCTTCTTAGACCCAGGAGTAAAGACTCAGAATACAGGGGTAGCTTTTTTGGATGGAACTGAAGGGAAATGTGTTGATTCAGAGGGTAGTGTATCTTTGGAAATCCCGACCTTGGAGAGCTGTGGATGCTGAGCTGTTGTATATATTCAAGAAGTGATCAGTAACCGGCTGGGTACTAAAGGGAATTCAGATATATGGGAATAGTGAGGGAAAACGACTCACAGAATTAGTCCTGATCTTATTGAATGGTGGAGCAAGCTTGAGGGGCCGAACGGCCAATGAGGAAAAATTCCTTCAGCCAGAGGGTGCTAACATTGTGGAACTCATTGTTGCAGAGAGCTGTGGAAGCCATGTCATTGATTATATTTAAGACAGATAGGTTCTTGATCAGTGAGGAGATCAAGGGCTATGGGGAGAAGGTAGGAGAATGGGCTTGTGAAATGTAGCAGCCATGATTGGATGGTGGAGCAGGCAGAATTTACTACATTTTATTGTTTTTATAATTCCTTCACAGCATGACAGCGTCGCTGGCTAGGCCAGCATTTTCTGCCCATCCATAATTGTTCAGAGGATAGTGTAGAGTTAACCATAACATGTGGGTCTGGAGTCACATGTAGGCCGGACCAGAAGCTCTATCCCTGATGAAGGGCTTTTGCCCAAAACGTCGATTTTCCTGCTCCTTGGATGCTGCCTGACCTGCTGTGCTTTTCCAGCACCACTCTAACCTAGACTCTGGTTTCCAGCATCTGCAGTCCTTGTTTTTTTACCAGGCAAGGATAGTAGTTTGTCTCTCTAAAGGACATTAGCAAACCAGATGGCATTTTTTCCTGACAATCCACAAAAGGACTTGTGGTCATTATTCAACTTTTCATTCCCGATCTGATTTCATTGAATTCAAATTGCACCATCGACCATGGGAGGATTTAGAACCTGGGTCCCCAGGGCATTAGCTGGATCAACAATCTAATGATAATGCCACAAGGCTATAGCCTTCTTAATCTTCCATGTTCCTACATCTTATGGTCATATAGACTCCTACCCCTGCGTCTTATATTCTGATGAATAGTAATCTAATTTTCAGTCCCGGTTTAAATATTTAATTCAATGGAAAGTAGGTATGAGAAAAAGGGAAACATAGGTTTATACAAGAAAGGTAAAACAGATAGAAATGAAAAGTTAAAAAAGAAGCTTTTCTGTTTTTATTTCTCTTCAGCGAAAACTAAAATCTAAAGGAATGAAACTCCACACATGTAAATGTAAATGTAAATGTTTTGGGGCCAGAAATGTTGTTAGGCATTAATGAAGCCTTAGCTCACCAGAAAAAAATTACTTAAAGTTGAACACGCAAAACCAATCTCCCATTATTGTTTATTCTGTGAACAAGACTGAAATATTTTATTCTGAAAATGTGTTGCTGGAAAAGCGCAGCAGGTCAGACAGCATCCAAGGAGCAGGAGAGTCGACATTTCGGGCATGAGCTCTTCATCAGGATTCCTGAAGTAGGGCTCAAGCCCGAAATATCGACTCTCCTGTTTCTTGGATGCTGCCTGACCTGCTGCGCTTTTCCAGCAACACACTTTCAGCTCTGATCTCCAGCATCTGCAGTCCTCACTTTCTCCCTGAAATATTTTATTTACTTCCTGATGAATGGCTTATGCCTGAAACGTCGATTCTCCTGTTCCTCGGATGCTGCCTGACCTGCTGTGCTTTTCCAGTGCCACACTTTTCGACAACTGAAATATTTTACTATTATTCAAGAATGTCTAAGTTCAGACTTCTTAATCTAAAGCCAGTGAAAATATTTACAAATGAAGCCCTAAAGCAGTTCTGTGTTAAATACTAATCATTCGGTGGAATGGCCATTTTATTTTAAAATGCCGATAGACAACAGTTTCTGGATTGGTAGATTCTGCCTGTCTTTGACATGTCCCACAATGGCTCGAAATCAATTGGAAGTGAATTTTAAAACCAGGATCATGTTGTGAGGTGAACAACATTTCATACTTTGAGCCTGTTGAGGAGTTGAAGTTGTGTGTTATGGGAAATCCTAAACATACATTGGCAAGTTGTATGCCAATGGCACTGGGGTAGCACGGTGACTGTGTGGTTAGCACTGCTGCCACACAGCACCAGGGACCTGGGTTCAATTCCAGCGTCGGGTGACTGACTGTGTGGAGTTTGCACATTCTCCCTGTATCTACGTGGGTTTGCTCTGGTTTCCTCCCACAATCCAAAGATGTGCAGGTTAGATTAATTGGCCAGGCTAAATTGCCCATAGTGTTCAGGGATGTGTAGGGGAATGGATGTAGGTGGGTTGCTCTTCGGAGGGTTGGCGTGGACTTGTTGGGCTGAATGGCCTGTTTCCACACTGTAGGGAGTCTATGATTCTAAGACTAAAGCATGACTGATGAATAGCAGATGATCTTGCTTTTCAAATCTTTCGGCGAATCTTCATAGAGAATTAAATGGAGAGGTCAAGCAATCACAGCATGCTGCTCAGCAGCTCTGTGCTAGAGATCTATACCATGTGGAAGTCCTCTCACTCCTTCTCCATCTCAGCCTTTCACCAGAGCCTTCTATTCCTTTCTGCTTCATGTGTTTATCCAGCTTTCCCTTAAAGGTATGGATATAATTCATCTTGACCACTCCCTGGGTAAGGACAGCCACATTCTTGCACTGTCTGGGTAAACAAAATTGAAACATAGATAAAAGGAGTAGAATTCGGCCATTTGGTCCTTTGATCCTGCTCCACCGTTCAACATCATCATGACTGACCATTTAATTCATTCCCCTGTTTACACTTTCTCCCCATATCCTTTAGCCCAAAGAACTATATCTAACTCATTCCTGAAAAAATTAAATGTTTGACCTTAGACACTTCCCATTGCTTCCTTGCTAGTCTGTTGACATGACTACAATGCCAGTGCCTCCCCGGAGTCAATCACCTTGCTCTCCCATTAGGCACTCAACATCATTCAATTCCCATCCTTCCACAGATCTTCAGAAAGCAGACACTGGTTACCTGATTGGATGATCCTTGACCATCAATAGAACATAGAACATTACAGCGCAGTACAGGCCCTTCGGACCTCGATGTTGCGCCGACCTGTCATACCAATCTGAAGCCCATCCCACCTACACCATTCCATGTACGCCCATATGCCTGTCCAATGACGACTTAAGTACACTTAAACTTGGCAATCTACTACCGTTGCAGGCAAAGCATTCCATATCCTTACTACTCTCTGAGTAAAGAAACTACCTCTGACATCTGTCCTATATCTATCACCCCTCAATTTAAAGTTGTGTCCCCTCGCGTTTGCTGTCCCATACTTGGAAAAAGCTCTCTCTAACCACCCTATCTAACACTCTGATTATCTTGTATGTCTCTATTAAGTTACCTCTTAACCTTCTTCTCTCTTACGAGAACAGCCTCAAGGCCCTCAGCCTTTCCTCATAAGACACTCCTTCCATACCAGGCAACATCCTAGTAAATCTCTGCACCCTTTCCAAAGCTTCCACATCCTTCTCATAATGCGGTGACCAGAACTGTACACAATACTCCAAGTGTGGCTGTACCAGAGCTTATATAGCTGCAGCATAACCTCCTGGTTCTGGAACTTAATCCCTCTATTAATAAAGGCCAAAACACTGTATGCCTTCTTAACAACCCTGTCAATCTGGGTGGCAACTTTCAGGGATCTGTGTACATAGACACCGAGATCTCTCTGCTCATCTGCACTCCCAAGAATCTTACCATTAGCCCAGTACTTTGCATTCCGATTACTCCATCCAAAATGTATCACCTCACACTTGTGCACATTAAACTCCATTTGCCACCTCTCAGCCCAGTTCTGCATCCTATCTATGTCTCTCTGCAACCTACTACATCCTTTGTCACTATCCACAACTCCACCGACCTTAGTGTCGTCCGCAAATTTACTAACCCACTCTTCTAAGCCCTCATTCAGGTCATTTATAAAAATGACGAACAGCAGTGGTCCCAACACCGACCCTTGCGGTACACCGCTAGTAACTGGACACCAAGATGAACATGTTCCATCAACTACAACCCTCTGTTTTCTTTCAGCAAACTGCTATGTCTCCCACAATTCCATTCCTCCCCATTTTGTATAATAGCCTACTATGGGGAACCTAATTGAACGCCTTGCTGAAATCCATATACACCACATCAACCGGTTAACTCTCATCTACCTATTTGGTCACTTTGTCAAAAAGCACAATAAGATTTGTTAGGCATGACCTACCCTTCACAAAACCGTACTGACTGTCCCTGATCAGATTATTCTTTTCTAGATGGTTATAAACCCTATCTCTTGTAACCTTTTCCAACACTTTAGCAACAACTGAAGTGAGACTCACTGGTCTGTAATTACCAGGGTTGTCTCTACTACCCTTTTTGAACAAGGGAACCACATTTGCTATCCTCCAGTCCTCTGGCACTATTCCTGTAGAGAATGATGATTTGAAGATCAATGCCAAAGGCTCGGCAATCTCTTCCCTTGCTTCCCAGAGGATCCTAGGATAGATCCCATCTGGCCCAGGGGACTTGTCTGTTTTCACACTCTGCAGTATTTCTAATACCTCTTCCTTGTGAACCTCAATCTCTTCTAGTCTAGATGCAAGTATCTCTGTATCTTCCTTGCCAACATTTTCATTTTCTATAGTGAACACTGTCGAAAAATATTTATTTAGTGCTTCCCCTATCTCCTCTGACTCCACACACAACTTCCCACTATTATCCTTGATTGGCTCTAATTTAACTCTCGTCATTCTTTTCTTTTCACATCGTTCACATTTCCGGTATTTCCATAATTAAGAACATTGAATTAAGTCATTAACGACTGATGGACAAATCTTTATTGATCTACTTTGTAAACAAATAGATATCATGTAGGGTGCAGTACAAACATGTGAACCATGATGGGCGACAAGATGTCTCTAAAGAGATTCAATGTCTGATCATGTTCTCAAACAGACTGCAATCATTCTTTTACTGCGTGTCACCCCTTAACTAGTGATCAGCTGATTTATTTTAGATTACTTTTTTTTAGGTTACTTACAGTGTGGAAACAGGCCCTTTGGCCCAACAAGTCCACACCAACCCACCACCTACCCAGACCCATTCCCCTACATTTACCCCTTCACCTAATACTACAGGCAATTTAGCACCTAACCTGTGGATTGTGGGAGGAAACTGGAGCACCCGGAGGAAACCCACGCAGACACGGGGAGAATGTGCAAACTCCACACAGTCGCCTGAGGCAGGAATTGAACCCAAGTCTCTGGCGCTGTGAGGCAGCAGTGCTAACCACTGTGTGTTATTTGTGTTTTTTATTGGCACAAGTTTTGATTGAACTTCAATCTCACAGCCAATCATGTATCAAGTTCTGAGGAAGCGTCACTGGACCCAAAACATTAACTGTGATTGATCTCCACAGATGCTGCCAGACCGGCTGAGTTTCTCCAGCAATTTCTGTTTCTGTTTCAGGTTACTTAGCGTGGAATCTAATTCTCATGCAATGAAATGCAATTAAATCAAGAGCTGCAAAGAGTGATTAGAATGTGCAGGAGTGAGCGGCCGAGAGTGCTTATAGCAGCTGAGATGGATACACATGAATGGATGGATTGGAACATGAGGGAGAAATAAATACATTGCATGACTGTTAGGAGCAGAAAAGTTAAATGCTTGGGGAATGGTGAGGGTGACTTACGTGAAGTATAAACCCTCGCATAGAATTGATGGGCTACATGATCGGTTATTGTAAAATTCTCTGTCAAAAATACTTACCGCTGCGAAAAACTGCAGACTTCAAAGCAACTTTTAAGATTGACTAATCTGGAGTTTATTTCTCTCCAGGAAATCCCTCCTTTTCTTGGTAACAATATGTTTGACGGCTGGAATTGCACCAACCCACATCCAAGGTAAGATTACATTTCTATTGACATCTCCTGCCATGCTGTAGGGAAGCGTTTCCTGCCTCAAATCAACAGCTTGCAACCTTCATCTTGAAGACTTGCTGTAATTATTTACATTATCTGCAAAAAATACTTGAAAGAATTTTTGTCTCCAACATGCCAAAGCGTTCCATGTGTTAAACTGTCACCTTTACAGCATGTGTTCTGTATCTCTGTCAGAAGGCTTCAACATGTGGGCACAGAATTGGAAAATGGAGTATAATGTAGGAAATTTTGAATTCCCAAGAACTTTTGGAATACTGTATTCAACTCTGGTCTCCTTGCTCAAGGGAGGATGTTGTGAAACTTGAAAGGCTTCACAAAAGATTTACAAGGATGTTGCCTGGACTGAGGAGTTTGAGCTGAATCGGCTGGGGCTATTTTCCCTGGAGCATTGGAGGCTGAGGGGTGACCTTACAGAAGTTTATAAAATCATGTGAGGCTTGGATAGGATAGTTAGACAAAGTATCCCCAGGGTGGGGAGTCCAAAAGTGGAGAGCATAGGTTTAGGGTGAGAGGGGAAAGATAAGGATTCTGGGTAATCCAAGATGGAGATGGGAAACATTTCTGGCTGTAACAGCTGCTCCTTTTTTTGAGGTATTTTAGGTGCTGGAGGTGATTTACTTGAATTCCAGGAGCAGCAATTACTGTTTTATATGCTGTTGCATTGTTTTGGAACTTTGAAGAGAAAAAAAAAGTCCAAACAACAGCACTTTTAAAAGGGAGAGAAGCAGACAAAGGAAGCACATGGTGAGGTCAGTGCAGGAGAGAGAGAGAGAGAGAGAGAGAAAGAAACCCGCACTGTCAACTGACAGAGTTAGCAGTTACTGCCTTTGCTGTTTGAATTCACAACTGATCTTGGAGAAACCTGTTTGGGAGAGGTCACAGCACAGAAACAGATAAGTAGATTCTAAGCATAGCCTTAAAATAAGTCTGCAGTAGTGAGTCGTGTGGGTTCTCTTTTGATTATGTTATATTGAGCTATGTCTCTTGATTAAACTTAAAATATTAGCCAGAAGTATTAATTTAACCTGGAGCAGTGTTTTGCAGAGGAATAAGATTGTGCTATTTTCTGGGTCTGTAGATTGAAAGAAGCAAAAATGGCCCTGAGTAGAGTGACATGCTCTTCTTGTCGGGTGTGGGAGCTTAGGGAGAGTTTCTGGGTTACTGAGGATTATATCTGCAATAAATCCTGTTGATTGTGAATCCTATCAGATCGAATGGATCAGGTGGAGAGGCAGTTAGAGGCAATGAGGAATCTACGATAGCAAAGGGATGTGATGGATGTCAGTTATAGGAAAGGGGGGGACGTCTCAGATACAGTCACATAGAGGGTTAACTCCAGGAAAGGTAAGAGAGGTTGGCAGGTAGTGCGGGAGTCTTCTGTGGCTATCCCCACTTCAAATAAGTATGCTGTTTTGGAAAATGTAGGAGGTGATGGATTCTCAGGGGAATGTAGCACGAATAACCAAGTTTCTGGTATTGCATCTGGCTCTAATGTAATGAGAGGTATGTCGGGTTCCAAGCGGTTGATTGTGTTAGGGTACTCTCTAGTCAGAGGCAGAGACAGATGTTTCTGTGACCAGCAGAAAAAAAGCAGAATGGTGTGTTGTTTCTATGGTGCCAGGATCAAGGATGTCTCAGAGAGGGTGCAGAATGTTCTCACGGGGGGAGAGGGGCCAGCAGGAGGTCATTGTACGTATTGGAACCAATGACATTGGAAGGGAAAAGGTTGAGATTCTGAAGGGTGATTACAGAGAGTTAGGCAGGAATTTAAAAATGGAGGTCCTCGAGAGTAGTAATATCTGGATTACTCCCAGTGCTACGAGCTAGTGAGGGCAGGAATAGGAGGATAGAGCAGATGAATGCAGGGCTGAGGAGCTGGTGTATGGGAGAAGGATTCACATTTTTGGATCATCGGAAGCTGTTTTGGGGTAGAAGTGACCTTTACAAGAAGGATGGATTGCACCTGAATTGGAAGGGGACTAATATACTGGCAGGGAGATTTGCTAGAGCTGCTCAGGAGGATTTAAACTAGTAAAGTGGGGGGATGGGACCCAGGGAGCTAGTGAGGAAAGATATCAATCTGAGACTGGTACAATTGAGAACAGAAGCGAGTCAAACAGTCAGGGCAGGCAGGGAGAAAGCAGAGAACAAAGTTAGGACTGATAAATTAAACTGCATTTATTTCAATGCAAGAGGCATAACAGGGAAGGCAGATCAGCTCAGGGCATGGTTAGGAACATGGGACTGGGATATCATAGCAATTACAGAAACATGGCTCAGGGATGGACAGGACTGGTAGCTTAATGTTCCAGGATACAAATGCTACAGGAAGAATAGAAAGGGAGGCAAGAGAGGAGGGGGAGTGGCATTTTTGATAAGGGACAGTATTACAGCTGTGCTGAGGGAAGATATTCTTGGAAGTACATCCAGGGATGTTATTTGGGTGGAACTGAGAAATAAGAAGGGATAATCAACTTATTGGGATTGTACTACAGACCCCTTAATAGTCAGAGGAAAATTGAGAAAGGAATTTGTAAGGAGATCTCAGTTATCTGTAAGAATAATAAGGTGATTATGGTAGGGGATTTTAACTTTCCAAGGATAGATTGGGATTGCCATAGTGTTAAGGGTTTAGATGGAGAGGAATTTGCTAAGTGTGTACAAGAAAATTTTCTGATTCAGTATGTGGATGTGCCTACTCAAGAAGATGCAAAACTTGACCTACTCTTGGGAAATAAGGCAGGGCAGGTGACTGAGGTGTCGGTGGGGGAGCACTTTGGGTCCAGTGACCATAATTCTATTGGATTTAAAATAGTGATGGAAAAGGATAGACCAGATCTAAAAGTGGAAGTTTTAAATTGAAGAAAGGCCAATTTTGCAGGTATAAGGCAAGAACTTTCAAAAGCTGATTGGAGGCAGATGTTCGCAGGTAAAGGGACGGCTAGAAAATGGGAAGCCTTCAGAAATGAGATAACGAGAGTCCAGAATAAATATATTCCTGTTAGGGTGAAAGGAAAGGCTGGTAGGTATAGGGAATGCTGGATGACTAAAGAAATTGAGGCTTTAGTTAAGAAAAAGAAGGAAGCATATGTCAGGTATAGACAGGATAGATCAAGTGAATCCTTAGAAGAGTATAAAGGCAGTAGGAGTTTATTTAAGAGAGAAATCAGGAGGTCAAAACGGGGACATGAGATTGCTTTGGCAAATAGATTAAGGAGAATCCAAAGGGTTTTTAGAAATGCATTAAGTGCAAAAATGTAACTAGGAAGAGAATAGGGGTCCTCAAAGATCAGCAAGGCGGCCTTTATGTGGACCCGCAGGAGCTGGGAGAGATATTAAATGAGTATTTTGCATCAGGGTTTACTGTGAAAAAAGACATGGAAGATATAGAATGTAGGGAAATAGATGGTGACATCTTGAAAAATGTCCATATTACAGAGGAGGAAGTGCTAGATGTCTTGAAATGCAAAAAAGTGGATGAATCCCCAGGACCTGATCAGGTGTACCCTAGAACTCTGTGGGAAGCTAGGGAAGTGATTGGTGGGCCTCTGACTGAGATATTTACATCATAAATAGTCACAGGTGAGGTGCCGGAAGACTGGAGGTTGGCAAACATGGTGACACTGTTTAAGAAGAGCGGTAAAGACAAGCCAGGGAATTATAGACCGGTGAGCCTGACCTCAGTGGTGGGCAAATTGATGGAGAGAATCCTGAGGAACAGGATGTACATGTATTTGGAAAGGCAAGGACTGATTAGGGATAGTCAACATGGCTGTGTGCATGGGAAATCATGTCTCACAAACTTTGTTTTTTGAAGAATTAACAAAGAGGATTGATGAAGGCAGAGTGGTAGATGTGATCTATATGGACTTCAGTAAGGTGTTTGACAAGATTCCCCATGGGAGACCGGTTAGCAAGGTTAGATCTCACTGAATACAGGGAGAACTAGCCATTTGGATACAGAACTGGCTCAAAGGTAGAAGAGGGTGGTGGTGGAGGGTTGTTTTTCAGACTGGAGGCCTGTGACCAGTGGAGTGCCACAAGGATCAGTGCTGGGTCCACTACTTTTCATCATTTATGTAAATGATTTGGATGTGAGCATAAGAGGTACAGTTAGTAAGTTTTCAGATGATACCAAAATTGGAGGTGTAGTGGACAGTGAAGAAGGTTACTTCAGATTACAACAAAATCTTGATCAAATGGGCCAATGGGCTGAGGAGTGGCAGATGGAGTTTAATTTAGATAAATATGAG
Organism: Hemiscyllium ocellatum; assembly: GCF_020745735.1. NCBI lineage: Eukaryota > Metazoa > Chordata > Chondrichthyes > Orectolobiformes > Hemiscylliidae > Hemiscyllium > Hemiscyllium ocellatum. The sequence continues at coordinate 113,015,039 of NC_083409.1, read as the reverse complement.
ATGTTGCATTTTGGGAAAGCAAATCTTAGCAGGACTTAGACACTTAATGGTAAGGTCCTAGGGAGTATTGCTGAACAAAGAGACCTTGGAGTGCAGGTTCATAACTCCTTGAAAATGGAGTCGCAGGTAGATAGGATAGTGAAGAAGGTGTTTGGTATGCTTTCCTTTATTGGTCAGAGTATTGAGTGCAGGAGTTGGGAGGTCATGTTGTGGCTGTACAGGACATTAGTTAGGCCACTGTTGGAATATTGCGTGCAATTTTGGTCTCCTTCCTATCAGAAAGATGTGGTGAAACTTGAAAGGGTTCAGAAAAGATTTACAAGGCTGTTGTCAAGGTTGGAGGATCTGAGCTACAGGGAGAGGCTGAACAGGCTGGGGCTGTTTTCCCTGGAACATCGGAGGCCGAGGGGTGACTTTATAGAGGTTTATAAAATCACAAGAGGCATGGATAGGGTAAATAGGCAAAGTATTTTCTCTGGGGTGGAGGAGTCCAGAACTAGAGGGCATATGTTTAGGGTGGGAGGGGAAAGATATAAAAGAGACCTAAGGGGCAACGTTTTCACACAGAGGGTGGTATGTGTATGGAATTAGCTGCCAGAGGAAGTGGTGGAGGCTGGTACAATTACAACATTTAAAAGGCATCTGGATGGGTATATGAATAGGAAGGGTTTGGAGGGATATGGGGCAGGTGTTGGCAGGTGGGACTAGATTGGGTTGGGATATCTGGTCAGCATGGATGAGTTAGATCGAAGGGACTGTTTCTGTGTTGTACATCCCCATGACTCTATATGAAAGGGACCTAAGGGACAACTTTTCAGAGGGTGGTGCGTATACGGAATGAGCTGCCAAAGGACGTGGTGGAGACTGGTACAATTACACCATTTAAAAGGCATCTGGATGGGTATGTGAATAGGAAGGGCTTGGAAGGATATGGACCAAATGCTGCCACATGGGACTAGATTAATTTAGAATATCTGGTCAGCATGGACAAGTTGGACAAAAGGTTCTGTTTCTACACTGAACATCTGCCTGCCTCTATATCTGTAGAATCATACAGTATAGGAGATGACTTTTTGCCTGTACTGTCAGAAGTTGGCCATTTTGGAAAGGAAAACACAAAACAAAGGAAAACAATTTAAATGGAGAAAAGCTGCAGAAAGCTGCAAAACAAAGGGACTTGGGTGTACTGTTCAAACAACATAGAAAGCTAGCATCCAGGGGTAGCAGAAGATCAGGAAGGCTCATAGATTGTTGTCCTTTATTTCAAAGTGTTTGGAGTATAAGTCTTACTGCGCCTGTAGAAGGAACTGGGGAGACCCACATGTGGAGTACTGTGAGCAGATTTGGTCCCCTTATTTAATTGGAAGCACTTCAGGGAAGGTTCGCTAGGATGATTTCCCAGGATGGAGGGATTGTCATGTGAACAAAGGCCAAACAGTTTGGGATTCTCCTCCCTGGAGTTTAGAAGGGTGAAAGGTGATCTCATTGAAACATCTCGGGTCGTTAAGGGGCTTGACAGGGTCAATGTTGAGAAAGTGTTTCCTCTTATGGAGGAGTCTGGACTAGAGGGCATAGTCTCAGAATAAAGGGGCACCGATTTCAGACTGAGATGAGGACGAATTACTTCTTTCTGGGGATTGTGAGTCTTTGGAACTTCTAGTTACAGAGAGCTGTAGGGGCAGAGTCCTTGTGTATATTTAAAGCTGGGAGTGAGAGATAGAGATTCTTGGTTTGTAGGTGAATCAAGGGTTACTGGGAGAGTGGAGGAAAGTGGACATGAGGAATATTCGATGATCCTATTGAATGGTGGAGCAGGCTTGAGGGGTGAACAGCCTCCCCCTGTGTCTATTTCTTATGGTGTGATGGAAATCTAAGCTATACCTCAGTACGAGGTATACGTTGGATGTGCTAACAGGTCACAGGAAGGTTTGGCAGTAGATTGGCTTCACATTGTTGGCCCCAGATATCAGTGAGTTGGATTTTTACCCTCAGCTCTTTGTCTCTTGTGCTATGGCCGTTGCTGGCAGTAGGAGGTGAGATGTACTGAGAGGAACCGCAACATCCACCTCAGTGCATGATGTCACCAGTTGTCGAGATCCTTAGCTCATGAAACTTATGGATAGAAACAGATGTGCAAGAGAGGAGAGAGCTTGAATTAGAGCCAAATCCATTCCAGAAAGAGAAGTAATGGCGAGAAAAGAAAGACTCTGCAGAGAAAAAGTAAGAAAACAAGTCAAAATTTAGAAACCTCCCAGGAATATTTCATTGTGTACTGGGATAAGTTACAATTCAATCCCTCTTGATCTGTCAGAACCATTCAACAACAAGATCCTTATCCTGTGAATCAGCAGATGTAATTTTCCATGGTGGTTCAAATTCCTATTTGCTACAAATCCAGCAGAGTCTTCTTACTGCATGATATGTTAAGCTCAAACCTGTGTTTTTTAATGTCATGCAGTAATAACACTGCTCCTTTAACTCACTGTTGAATTCCCAGTCTGGACAGTGTTTAACTGGGAAAGTAAATGCTTGTTTTCATCAGCTCAATATGGATCACAGCAGGGAAATCTATACTGTTGGGTTCCCTGTTGAAACCGCTAATGACAAGATAAGATTCTGAGCAAAAAAAGATGGATGTCCAGGATCAATAGCAGGCAAGTTTGTGGAGCGTCTTCTTCAGTTCCACTTGAGGCTTCATGAAGTAGATTGGTTGTACTGTCACGGGGATGTACTCATTTTGAAAAGGCGCAGCTGCTAACTGTGACCATGGGGACCTAGAATAATACAATCATGAAATGATACAGCACAGAAGGAGATGCTGTTCAGACCATCAGTCCATGTCAGCATCTGGTTCACTAATGTCTTTTAGGGAAGGAAATCTGCCATCCTTACCTGGTCTGGAATCCATAAGATGCTTAACCACACTCTGCGTAATTAGTAATGGGCAATAAATGCTGACCTAACCAATAATACCCACATTCCATCATTTACAAAAAGCGATATAACTGGTCCCACTTTGACTTGGATTGTGGAGAAAAACACCAATGTTCAGTATGCTTTCTTACTGAGTCCTGCCATCCTATAGGTGCACCCAAGAGAATACATTGCTTGATTGACAGCTTCTTCTCTCATGGTTCCAAGATGGCGGTGGGGTACCAGGGCTGTGTGTGGGCTCTAGCCTGGGGCTCATTCACTCCCATCTGCTTTATTCTTTTTCTTTTCACTTCTGCTCTTTTTATTTTTTTATGTTGTTTTTCTTTCCCTTGGCGGGTTAGTTGTTAGCAAGAGTGGCCCGCACACACAGTGGTGGCAGCCTCCCAGTGATTGGAGGCAATGGCAGCAGCAGCATGGATAACCCTGTTTGGGATTTCATTCACAGTCAATGCCAATGACTCAACGTTCATATTCTGAAGACGAGGAAGGGTTTGTACTTTCTACTATTTACAGTTTAAAGGTCAGGTTAATTGACACTCCAATATAAACCACAGGATTTTTAAAGAAAACTGTGAATGGCTGGAATATTAATAAGCTTTTCCACTTGTACCATTGGACTCTAATGCTCATTCACAGAGTGCATATTGCATAAATGGACATGGAAATGATGTGAGTTGGTGTGGAAGGTATGAGGGGCTATTGAGTGTAAATGGGTAACATAAGTTGGTATGGAGTGTGACGAGCCATTGGAATGGCTGGGGGAGCATGGAGTGGAGGGGGAGGGCCATGTGTTAGAACGGGATGATGGAATAAGCACAATCCTTTGAAATTATCTACACAAGAGGTTGAGTAGGTTAGGTTTATTTTCATTAGAAAAAGGGGATTGAGGGGGGGGACCTGATGAGGTTTACAAAATCATGAAGGGCATAGACAGAGTGGATAGAGACAAGCTTTTTCCCAGAGTGAAGGATTCAATAATGGGAGGTCATGCTTTCAAGGTGAGAGGTGGAAAGTTTAAGGAGGATACATGTGGCATGTACTTCACACAGAGGGTGGTGGGCATCTGGAACATGTTGCCAGCAAAGGTGGTAGAGGCAGGCATGGTAGATTCATTTAAGATGTGTCTGGACAGATGCATGAGTAGGTGGGGAGCAGAGGGATACAGATGCTTAGGAATTGACCGATAGATTTAGACAGTACATTTGGATCGGCTCAGGCTTGAAGGACCTATTCCTGGGCTGTAAATCTTCTTTGTTCTTTGTTCAATGGATGTATGATCCCTCTGAGCTGCCATGAATAATGACCGAAACCAGAAATTGCTGGAAACTTTAGCAGGTTTGGCAGCACCTGTGGAGAGAAATCAGAATTAACGTTTTGGGTTGAGTGACCCTTCCTCAGAACTGATGGTAGCCAGGAAAATGTTGGTTTATATGCAGATGATAGGGCGGGGGAGGGCATAAGGAGTAAATGATAGGTGGGAATGGAGCCCAAAGAGGGAGAACAGTTAGACAGACAAGGAGCAGATAACGATCTGGCTGGGAGGGTGCTAACAACTAGCAATGGGTAGTGTGTAGTAGCAGCCTGTGATAACAAGGCCTGGTGTGGGAGGATTTGGGGTAAGGATATGGGAGAGCTCAGCCCCTAAAGTTGTTGACCTCGATATTGAGTCCAGAATACTGCAGGGTCCCCGGGGAAACCTTGGAAAGCCAACCCATCTCCATGTGAAACAAGGTGACTATGACATGCCTATCCCCACAAAGGAGGCAGCCAGGCCTGTATACCAGGGCATGGAAATGGCTTTTCCCATGCTGTGGAAGTTGGAGGTAGGCCTGGAATTGGAGAGGGAATCCTGGAATCGGTTCCTGTCTTCCATTTATAACCATCCGTGGAGCTGGGGAGACTCCATGAAAACCCAATCCCCTGTTTCAGTTCAGTGGTTTTCATCATGAGGGAACATGTTTTCTGATGGGCTGAGGTTTGTGCTTGAAAGGTATAAGCCTTTCTTTTCGAGCATTTCTGATCTCACTGGGAGCGAAACCACATTCCCCCGAGGAATCTTTTCCCCAGTGAGACAGGTACCATTATACTCACAGGTTTACACAGAATTCTTCTCTTCGCTACACGGAAACATTCCAAACATTTGAAGGACTGGGTTAGGATGTGGAAAGTTAGATGTTGTTAACGCATAACAGTGGGATATTTTGTGCAAGTTTGGGCTCCTTATTTGAGAAAGGATGTTTGGGCGATGGAGGGCGATAGAATATAGAACAGTACAGCACAGCGCAGTACAGGCCCTTCAGCCCTCAATGTTGTGCTGACCTTTTATCCTACTCTAATATCAAACTAACCTACATACCCTTCATTTTACTATTAACCATGTGCCTATCCAAGAGTTGCTTAAATGCCCTTAATGCCTCTGGCTCTATTCCCACCCCTGGTAGTGCATTCCACGCACCCATCACTCTCTGTGTAAAGAACCTACCTCTGACATCTCCCCTAAACTTTCCTCTGATCACCTTAAAATTATGTCCCCTCATGATAGCCATTTCTGTCCTGGGAAAAAAGTCTCTGGCTGTCCATTCTATATAGTGCAACAAAGGTTTATCAGACTGATTCCAGGGGTGGCAGGAATAATGTATGAAGAGAAATTGGATCGGTTAAGGCTGTATTTACTGAAGTTTAACAAAATGAGGGGGGATCTCGTAGCAATATAAAATTCTATACGGTCTAAACAAGGTAAAGGAGGAAAGGATATTCCTAATGATGGAGGAGTCCAGAACCATGGGGTCACAGTACAAGGATACAAGGCAGGTCATTTAGGACTGAGATAAGGAAAAATTACTTCACCCAGAGAGTGGGGAGTTTGTCAAATTCTTTGCCACAGAAAGTGGTTGAGGCCAAAATATTGTTTTCGAGGAGGAGGTAGATATAGTTCTTAAAGAGCTCAAAGGTTTTGGGGAAAAAGTAGAGATAAACTTTTTCCCAGGGTGAAGGGATCAATAACGAGAGGTCACACATTCAAGGTGAGAGGTGAAAGATTTAAGGGGCATACACGCAGCAAGTACTTTACACAGAGGGTGTTAGGTGCCTGGAATGCGTTGCCAGCAGAGGTAGTAGAGGCAGGCACGGTAGATTCATTTAAGGTGTGTCTGGACAGATGCATGAGTAGGTGGGGAGGAGAGGGATACAGATCCTTAGGAGTTGAGTGATAGGTTTAGACAGTAGATTTGGATCGGCTCAGGCTTGGAGGGATGAATGGCCTGTTCCTGGGCTGTAAATTTTCTTTGTTCTTTGTTCTAAGTGGCAACAGGGGACTGAGTCAGATGGTCAGCTGTAAATAGATAGAATGGTGGAATAGTCCTGAAGGGCCAAATGGCCTCCTGTTCCTAGTTTCTGTGTTTCTCTGTAACACCCAGCAGCTGTGGATTTGAACCTGACTTGACTGCTGGAGAGCAAAAGGTAGTTGAGGTACAGTCTACACTCATGTTCTCTGTTTTATTCCTGCTGTGCAGAGCTGTGTGTAGTAGCGACCTCAGCAAACAGCAAGGTCATCACAGAATCTCCAGCTCCGCAGCTTAAAAGGAATGTTAGGAACATAGGAGTAGGATTAGGCCATTCAGGCCCTCAAGCCTGTTCTACCATTCAATGAGATCATGGCTGATCTGTGGCGCAAGTCCATATATCTACCTTTGGACCATATTCTTTAATATCTTATCAATGTCAAATTTAAAATTAAGGACTGATCCAGCATCCACTGTCATCTGTGGGACAAAGCTCCAAACCTCTCCCACCCTTTGTGTGTGGAAGTGCTTCCTAACATCTCTCCTGAACAGTCTAGCGCTAATTCTCAGACTATGCCCCTAGTTCTAAAATCCCCAACCAGTGGGAATGGTTTATCTCTATCTACCCTTTTCCTGTTAATATCTTGTACACTTTGATCAGATCACTCCTTAACCTTCTAAATTCTAGAGAAAACGGGCCTCATTTCTGTAACATCTCCTCATAACCTAACCTCTGAAGTCCACTTGTCATTCTTGTAAATAAAAACTGAAAGAACTGTGAGTGCTGTAAATCATAAACAAATACAGAAATTGCTGGTAAAGCTCAGTAGGGTCTATGGAGAGAAATCAGAGTTCATGTCCAGTGACCCTTCCTCAGAACTCTCAGTTTCTGTTTTTGTATCATTCTTGAAAATCCACATTGTACTCCTCCCTCCAAAGCCAATCTATCCCTCCCAAGGTGTAATCTCCAGATCTGCTCAAGTGGGGTGTAACCAGGGGTTTGCATAATCTGAATTAAAAATTTACTCTGGAATAAAAATCTGGTCTAATGGCATCCATGTAACTGCTGTTGATTGTTGTGAAAATCTAACTGGTTTAGTAATTTGACATCCTTTCCTGGTCTGGCATCCATGTGACTCCCAACTCACATCAATGTGGCTGACTCATAGCTGTCCTCTGAGTCATTAAGGATGGGACAATAAAAGTCAGCCTTGCCAGTGATGCCCATGTCCCACGAATGACAAAATACTCAGCCCCCGAGCCTGCTCCCCTATTCGATAATCAGAATACTCCACATTTTAAGTTCCACCTACACCAATAATCTTGCACATCACTGCTTAGCAGGAATCTATTTACCTCAACCTTAGAAATGCTCTGTTTTCATTATCTTTTGAGTAAGAAAGTTTGAAAGGCTTATGAACCTCTGTTTTAAAAAAAATGAAATTCTCCTCATCTCTGTTTCAACTGGGCAACACTTTGTTTTTAAACAGAGCCTCCTTGTTCTAGATTCTCCCACATCGACATGGTCGAGTTCCAGCAGGGTATTACATGTTTAATCAAATTACCTCCTTACTCTTCTAATGTCCAGTGGATACAAGCCTATTCTGTCTCGCCTTTCCTCATTAGACAACCCACTCATTCCAGCTATTAGTCTTTGACCGATTGCCAACACATGTATATCCCTCATTAAATAAGGTTCTAATACTGTACACAGTACTCCAGATGTGGTCTTTCACTAGTGTCTCCCTTTATAATACCCAATATCTTTCATCTTAATTCAACTCCCCTCATAATATATGACAAACCTTTGTTAGCTTTCGTAATTATTTGTGACACCTGTGTACTAACCCTTGGTGATTCATGCAGTAAGTGACCCAGCTCCCTCTGTATCCCCGAGCCATGTAATCTCTCACTAATTAGATCACATGCTTCTTTATTGCTCTACCTGCCAAAATGGACAACGTCACGTTTTCCTCACATTCTAGTCCATTTGTTAGATATTTTTCTCATTCACTTAACCTATCTATATCCCTTTGCAGTTTTGTTATGCCTAGACATGATGTAGACACACCATTAGGGCAGTTGGTAATTTGAAATGGGACATTTCAATAAACCGGGATTCAAACTTCCTGCAATATCAACGGTGGCCACAGCTGGTAGCACCTTAATTCTGAGTTAGAAAGTTGTGGGTTCAACTCCCACCCCCAAGATTGAAATAGGAATATCAAGTTGTTACTCAAGTGAGTGATTCTCTCTCTCTATATATATATATCACTCTCTCTCCCTCCCTAAGAAATCCACAAGGCCAGCAGAACACGAGCTTATGACTGTTTCAATTGCCAGATGCTGTCAGAATAGGTCACCAGCCTGACGCTTGAGAAAGTAGTTTGAAGCTAGTCAACATGTTCAGCCACAGTTTGAGCAGATTTTCCAAGGCCATCAAGTCCTGCAATGAGATTTATAAAAATGGTTCTAGGAGTGAGAACATAAGTGCTAGGAGCAAGAGTACTCCATCCGGACCATCAAGCCTGCTCCACCAGTCAATAAGATCATGGCTGACCTTTCATGGCCTCAGCTCCCCTTACCCACCTGCTCACCATAACCCTTAATTCCCTTACTGTTCAAAACTCTATCTATCTTTGTCTTAAAAACATTCAATGAGATAGCCTCAATTGTCTGGGGAATCCCACAGATTCACAACCTTTGGGTGAAGAAGTTCCACCTCAACTTCATCATAAACCTGCTCCCCCTTATTTTGAGGCTATTGCCCAGTTAGTTCTAGTTACAACCACCAGTGGAAACAAGCCCTCTGCTTCTATCTTATCTATTCCCTTTATAATTTTGTGTGTTTTCATAAGAACCCCCTCATTCTTTGAAATCCCAATGGATGTAGTCCCAGTTTACTCAATCTCTCCTTATGAGAAACTTCAATGAGACAATCTCATTGAAAAGGTTTCGACGGTTCTCCCTGGAGAAAAAAAGGCTGAGAGGAGCTCTGATGGGGGCTTGAAAAATGATGAATGGGATGGACAGAGTTGATAGGGTTGATATTGCAGGAAATTTAAATCCTGGTTTATTGAAGTTTCCTGTTTCAAATTGTCAACTGCCCTAACGTTGTCCGTATATCATGTCTGGATAGGTGAATAGGACATAATTAAGCTGCAGAGGGATATAGATAGGTTAAGTGAATGGGAAAAAGATCTACCAGATGGAGTAGAATGTGAGGAAAATGTGAAATTGTCCATTTTGGCAGGTAGAGCAATAAAACAGCATGTTATCTAATTAGTGAGAGATTACATGGCTCAGAGATACAGAGGGATCTGGGTCACTTACTACGTGATTCACCAAGGGTTAGTACACACAGGTGCAGCAAGTAATTAAGAGAGCTGACTGCATGTTAATACTTGTAAAAGCAACAAGCACGAATGGGCATAGCCTTAAAGTGATGTTCAAAAGAGGCCAGAGTGATATGAGATGCAGCAAGTAGTTAGAGTCTGGAATGCATGCCTGGAAATGTGGTGGAGGCCAATTCGAAGACAACTGAATGACTATTTGAGTAGAAGTGGTGTGCAGGGACTTGGGGAAAAGGCAGGAGATTGGCACTAGGGAATAGAACCAGTGCACACATGAATGGTCTCCTCTGTTCTCTAAGTTTTGGTGAAACATCGGGTGGATAGACACAAGCTTTTTCCCAGGATGAAGGATTCAATAACGAGAGGGCAAGCTTTCAAGGTGAGAGATGGAAAGTTTAAGGGGGATACACACGGTAAGTACTTCACACAGAGGGTGGTGGGCGTTTGGAACATGTTGCCAGCAGAGGTGGTAAAGGCAGGCACAGTAGATTCATTTAAGATGTGTCTGGACAGATGCATGAGTAGGTGGGTAGCAAAAGGATGCAGATGCTTCGGAATTGACCGACAGCTTTAAACAGTACATTTGGATCAGCTCAGGCTTGGAGTGCCGAAGGGCCTGTTCCTGGACTGTAAATTTTCTTTGTTCTTTGTTCCATTGTAACCTACAGGGTTACAGATCCAGAGCTTCCTGGCTAGCACTGACATGGCCACCCCTGCTGCAGTGATCCGTTCTGTGTGTCTATGAGCTGGTCTGTCATTCACCATCTTAGGACCTCTCAAAATTCAAATACAGCAACTTTGACAAGATCCCGGGGAGTTTGACTTTGAATTGCTGTTCTCAGGAGCATTAGCTGGAAATTGGCAGAGCCTCCCTTCCTATTGCTCGGTTAACATCCCCAATTATAACAGTACGTGCTGTAAACCCTGCAGTTATCTTGTATGTTTTCATGCTCTGGGTGGCTAGGAATTGGTGGGTATGAAATTTGTTGTGAAGAAACTGGGAAGCCTTTGAAAGTATTAGCAGAGCATTTGCTAACCATCAAGCATTAAAGATGGAGAGAAACACAGCATGAATGAATCCTCAAGGCTTTACTAATTTCTGTTTATGCAACGCAGCCAATCTTTTGATTGTATGATGAGATTTCATTTCTGGCCTCACATTGTTTACAGATGTTTGCCAGAAATACAGGTGTTACTTGTGAGTGAGATAAAAATCTGCTCGATAAAAATCTGCAAGTGCTTTTGGCTGAGGGTGACATATTCCTTTCCAGACATCTGTCTTCTTTCCTTATGCTTTCAATTATAATAATGCAGTCATCAAGCCGACACTTCTGTCTGAGTTGTATAGAACACGGAGAATAAGGTATAACTAGGGAAACAAATTTAACAATTAAACACGGACCCAAGCTAACCAAATACAGGTCTAGGTGTTATCAATTTACATTGTTTATAAGGGTCAGCAAGGTGGCTCAGTGGCTAGTACTGCTGCCTCACAGCACCAGGGGCCTGGGTTTGATTCCAGCCTTGGGTGACTGTCTGTATGGAGTTTGCATATTCTCCCCGTGGTTTCCTCTGGGTGCTCTGGTTTCCCTCCACAATCCAAAGATGTGCAGGGTGGGTGAATTGGTCATGCTAAGTTGCCCATAGTGTCCAGGGATATGTAGGTTAGGTGTACTAGTCAGGGGCAAATATAGGATAATAGTGTAAGGGAATGGGCTTGGGTTAGATTTCGGAGGGTCGGTGTGGACTTGTTGGGCCGATGGGCTTGTTTCCACACGGTAGGGATTCTATGATAAGATCGTGGAAGCACCACTATTTCTAGCCCTAAGGAGTGCCATTTGACCCATTGTGTCAGTGTTGGCTGGAAAGCTGCTCTCCTGCCTTAGGCCACCCTTATTCCAAATGGATGTTCCCAGGGGAAATGACATACAGTGGAGGTCAAGGTGGTGCATTAAGATAGCTCCTGTTCGATGAAGTATGTCTGAGCATCTCTCAATACTGACCCCCTTCAGCCTTCGCCACTCTAAGGAAATCAATCCTAGTCTATCTAGTCTTTTGAGCCCAGGCAATATCCAAATTAATCCATCATGCACCCTCTCTGGTGCACTCCCACCTGCCTCCAGCACAGCCTTTGTAAATTTTTTAATTTTCAGTGAGGTCATGCTATACTCATCCCCTCTCCTACCCTCTGTCAGATGCCCAGCTGACCCACTCCTCACAGTCACCTGATCCTGGACTCCAGGATTTAGGATCTGGGATTGCTTGGAGGCCTAGTCCTGGCCAATGCTGCCATTGGTGATGTTAAAACTGGGTTGCGAGCTTTCTCTGAGGGAGGACGTCCGACTGCATGGGGAACTGAAACTCTGTCGCTGACTGACTGCAAGGGTCGGTTCCTCACTGACTTTTTGGGGAGTGTTCTACCTGAAAACCCTGCCCATTGCCGTCATCTACCTTCAGTCTGAAAGGAAGATTAACTGGGATGGAAGAGCGACACCTATGAAAACCGAAGAGTTTTGATGTATGAATGAATCATGATAATTGTAATAGCAGTAGCTGACATTTATAAACTCGTCCTTTCTGTAGTTAAAAAACATCCCAAGATGTTTCAGCAGAGCATCATTCTAAGAAATGTTTGAGGCTGGGCCATGGAAGGAGACATTTAGACAGGTGACTAAAAGCTTGATTAGAGAGAGAGGCTTTGAGAAGCATCTTATAGGAGGAGAGTTGAAAGGATAAGGTGGAGAGGTTTAGAGGGAATTCCAGAGTTTGGGGCTTCAAAATGATAGCAGCTTATGATGCAGTGATAGAGAAGGATGAGATGCACAGTCACAGACTCGTTCTGACACAGGAGTAGACCATTTGGTCTTTCAAGCATCCTTTGCCATTCGATACCAGTATGGCTGATCCTCTATCTCACTGCCCTATTTCCACTTTCTCCACATAACCCTTGATGCCTTTAAAGTCTAAAAATGTATCAATCTCTTCCTTCAATCTATTCAGTGACATGGCCTCATAGCTTTCTGTGGTGGACAATTCCATAGGTTTACTAGCCTCTGAGTGAGGAATGTTTTCCTCATCTCTGTCCTGAGAAGGGTACCCAGCATCACAGAATCACGGAAAACTTATGGAGCGGAAGATGGCCATTTGGCCCATTGTACCTACACTGCTTCTATTACCTAGTGCTAACCTACTGTCTTTTCCCACATCCCTGCACACCATTACTATCTAAGTAATCATCCAATTCCCTCTCGAATGCTTCAAGTGAACCTGCCTCCACCACATTTCTAAGCAGTGCATTCCACACCCTAACTACTCACTAGATGGAAAAGTATTTTTTCATAACATCCTTGCCTCTTTTGCTCATCACTTTGAATTTATGCTCTCTTGCTCGAGCTTCAGAAGGGATCAGTTTCTCCTTTTACTGATAAGATTAAGGAAGTGGGCAATTGGTTGGAAAATAGAGTATAAATGTGGGAAAATGTTCAACTCGCTTGTGAGTTTGAAAACCTCTATCAAATCTCCATGGAGAACAATGCAACCTTTTCAATCTATCCTCATCACTGAAGTTTCTCCTGCCCAGGATTCTTATAGATTGCTTCTCCAGTACATTTGCATCTGGCCTATAATGTGGTGGCGACAACTGGACACAGTATTGCAGCTGAGATCTAAAAGTCATGATTTGGAGATGCCAGTGTTGGACTGGGGTGTACAAAGTTAAAAATCACACAACACCAGGTTATAGTCCAACAGGTTTAATTGGAAGCACACTAGCTTTCGGAGCGATGCTCCTTCATCAGGTGATAGTGGAGGATGAAGGAGCATCGCTCTGAAAGCTAGTGTGCTTCCAATTAAACCTGTTGGACTATAACTTGGTGTTGTGTGATTTTTTTTAACTGAGATCTAAAAGAGTCTTGTACAAGTTCAACACCAGAAATGGTCAGAAGTCAGAAATGATAAAATGCAGAGATTTCAGAGGGTTGTGAGGAAGGAGGAGTATACAAAAGTAGGGAGGTGCATCAAGGTGTATTTGAGACTAAATAAAATGAAGCTATTTGCTCCACATCTGTACTGCAATTGGATTGCTAACAGCGTGGACATTCTCCTGACATGTTCTAATAACCTTGTAATAACTTGAGCAAGAATGAGAGCAAAGAGTTATCAAGAGGGCTGAATGAGTGGGCAGGAACATGGAAGACAGAACATAATGTAGAAAAATGTTATCCACACTGGCATGCAAAACAGCTTTTGTGGGCAGCACGGTGGCACAGTGGTTAGCACTGTTGCCTCACAGCGCCAGAGACCCGGGTTCATTTCCCAACTCAGGCGACTGACTGTGTGGAGTTTGCACGTTCTCCCCGTGTCTGCGTGGGTTTCCTCCGGGTGCTCCGGTTTCCTCCCACAGTCTAAAGATGTGCGGGTCAGGTGAATTGGCCATGCTAAATTGCCCGTAGTGTTAGGTAAGGGGTAAATGTAAGGGTATGGGTGGGTTGCGCTTCGGCGGGTCGGTGTGGACTTGTTGGGCCGAAGGGCCTGTTTCCACACTGTAAGTAATCTAATCTAATCTAATCTAATCTTTTTGTAAATAATGAGAGGCTGGGAACTGTGGATGTCCAAAAGGACTTGGGTATCCTGGTTCATGAGTCACTAACATGCGGATGCAATTCTTAAAAGGAAAGCAAATGGAATGTTGGGCTTTATTTCTAGTGAATAAAGTATCTGTGGAATTCTTTACCGCAGAGGACTTTAGGAATTGGGTCATTAAGTATATTCAAGGCCGAGATAGATTTTTAATCAGGAAGGGAATCAACAGCTATTCAGAAAAGGCAGCAAAATGAGATAAAGATTATCAGATTAGCCATAATATGATTGAATGACAGAGCAGATGCAATAGACAGATGGGTCTGTTTCTGTGCTGTATGACTCGATGGCTGAATGGCCTCCCTCTGCTCCCGTGTCTTCGGAGTACAAGAGTAAAGTTGGCTTGCTGTAAATGCATAGCCCCTTGGTGGGACTTCATCTGGAATATTGTGTGCAGTTCTGGTTTCCTTACCTAAGGAAGGATATACTTACTGGGCCAAGCGTGCAGTGATAATTCTTCTGATTGATTCTTGGGCCAGTAGCATTGTCTGACATGGAGAGAGTGAAATGACTGAAGCTGTCATCTCTGGAGTTCAGAAGAGTGAAATTTGATCTCATTGATACTTAAAAAAAACCCTATAAAGGCCTCAGTACAGGAGGGATATGATTCCACTGGAGAAGGTCAACAGGAAATTCACCAGGAGGATGCCTCAGCTGGAATAATGTAGCTATGAAGAGTGACTAGATAGGCTGGCATTGGAGTCCTTAGAGCAGAGAAAGCTGAGCCAGAATCTAATGGAGGTGGACAAAGTTCTCACCAGCATAGAGAGAGAGAACCTATCCTCTATCTTTACTCAGCGAGTCGTGAGTTCATGGAATGCCCTGCCAGTAGCAGTGGTGGTCTCTCTCTCTTTATGAGCATTTAAACGGGCATTGGATAGGGAGGATAGTGGGCTAGTGTAGGTTAGGTGGGCTTGGATCGGCGCAACATTGAGGGCCAAAGGGCCTGTACTGCGCTGTATTTTTCTATGTTCTATGTTCTATGTGGACCAGGGAACAAAGATATAAGTTAAGGGGCAGGAAGTTCAGAAGGGATTTAATGAAAAAAAACTTCACCCAGAGAGTAGTGAGTATCTGGTACACACACCTAAAAGAGTGATAGAGGTGGGAACGCTCACACGCTTTAAGAAGCATTTAGATGATTGCTTGTAAAACCACCACATACAAGGCTATGCGCCAAGTGGTGGAAAATAGGACAAGAGTAGATTGATAAAATAGATAGATTTAAGAATTATTTATATTTCAATGAGATCACCTCTGTTTTCTAAATTCCAGTGAGTAGAGGCCCAAGCTGTTTAACTTTTGCTCATCAGACAATCCCTCCATCCTGGAGATCATTCCAGTGAACCTTCAGTGAACTTCTTCCAAGGAAATAAAATTTTTCCTTAAATAAGAGGAGCAAAACTGCTCACTGTGTTCCAGATGTGGTCCCCCCAGCCCCAAACACAGTCTTACATTGAGATTTTCCAACTCTCATAATCCAACCCTCTCATAATAAGGGCCAACATTTTGTGAACCTTCCTGATCACTCGCTGTCCCTGTGTGCTAACTTTCTGTGTTTCTTGTACAAATTCCCCCTCGTGTCCCTTAGGGTTGAAGCCTTCTGCAGTTTCCCTTGATTTAAATAATTCCCTTGATTTAAATAATATTCTGACCTTTATTCCAAAATGAGCATTTTTACATTTTCCCACATTTATACTCCATTTTCCAACCTATTGCCCACTTCCTTAATCTATCAGTATCTCTCTGTGAACTGTTTAAGAACCTTTTCTTTCCATTTATTTTAATGTCATCTGCAAATTTGGCTACATTACGTTCACCTCCTTTCTCCAAGCCATTAATATATATATTGTAAATAGGTGACATTCCAGTTCTGATTCCTGTAGAACCCCATTGATCACAGGTTACCCATCTGAACAATACCCCAATAAGCCCACTGGCTGTTTCCTGTCCATAAGCTAGTTCTCTAACCATGCCTATATACTACTTTGAACACCATGGGCTCTTATGCTTAACCTTTTGTGAGGTATATTGTTAAATGCTTTCTAGAATTCCAAATACAACACATCTACTAGTTTCCCTCTATCTACTCTGGTTGAGAGTTTCTTGAAAATCTCTAAAGAGTTAGTCAGACACGATTTCCCTTTCATGCAGCCATGCTGACTCTACCTGATTAGATTATGCTTTTCCAAATATTCTGTTATTAATTCCTTAATAATTAATTCCAATAACTTTCCAACAATAGATGTTTGGCTAATCGGCCTGTAATAATTACCCACTTTTTGCACCCCCTCCCTTTTTTATGAGAGTGTTCCATTAGTAGTTTTCCAATCCTCTGGCACTTCTTCAGAATCCAATGATTTTTGGCAAGCTATAAGCAAGGCATCCATTATTGTTGTTGCTACTTCTTTTAGGATCCCAGGATGCAAGGTAATCAGGGAGAATGTTCTATCTGCACTCAGAGAGGACATACTGGAGGGTTCATCCACTGAGGCAAAATGAATGGAGCTCAAAAATAAGATGGGCTCAATCATTCTGATAAGATTATACTATAGATCCTCCAGCAGCCACCAAGACATTGAGGAAAACATATGTAGGCAGATTATGGAAAGATGCAATAAAAACAGAGTTGTCATAATGGGTGACTTTAACTAGCCTAATATTGACTGGGATTCCCTTAGAGCAAGAGGCTTTGATAGGGCAGAACTAGTTAATTGCATCCAAGAGGGTTTTGTGAAACAGTATGTGGATAGTCCAACTAGAGGAGGGACATATTGGACTTCCTACCTGCTAATGAGCCCGGTCTGGTGACTGACCTATTAGTGGGAGAACATTTTGAAAATAGTGATTGCAACTCCTTAAGTTTTAAGGTAGCTATGAATAAGGATAAGTCAGGATCTTGTGGGCAGGTGCTAAATTGGAGGAGGGCAAATTACGTCAGTATTAGGCAGGAGGTAGGGAGTGTTACTTGGAAGGAGCTGCTATCAGGCAAGTCCATATTTGACATGTGGGAATTGTTTGAATACCTGCTGATAAGAGTTCAGGACCGGCAGTAAGGAGGAAGGACAAGGATGGCTAGGTAAGGGACCCGAGGATAATGAGGGAGGTTATGAATTTAATCGAAAGGAAAAAGATGCATATGTAAGGTTTAGGAAGCTAAAATCAGACAGGGCCCATGAGCAATAGAAAGAAAGCAGGAAGAAACTCAAACTAGGGGATTGGGAAAGCAAGAAGGGGCCATAAATGACCTTGGCAAGTAGGGTTAAAGAGAATCTCAAGGCATTCTATACATATATTAAAAACAATAGGATAACTAGAGAGAAGGTAAGACCACTCGGGGCTAAAGGAGGGATCCTGTGAGGAGGTGGGTGAGATCCTCAATGAGTATTTTGTGTCAGTATTCACCCGGAAGAAGGATATGGAAGATAGTGAGATTAGTATGCAGCATGCTAATATGCTCAGGCATTTTCAGATCAAGAAAGAAATGGTGCTGGGTCTCTTGAAGAGCATGAAGGTGGATAAGTCCCCAGGGGCCCAATGGTATTGACCCCAGGTTACTGACAGGGGAAAGAGAGGAGATTGCTGGGGCCTTGAGCAGGGATCCATACTGGGACCTCTGCAGTTTGTGATATATAGAAATATCTTAGATGAAAATGTAGATGGGTGGGTTAGTAAGTTTTCAGATGATACAAAGATTGGTAGAGTTGTGAATAGTGTTGAAGGTTGTCAAAGAATACAGCAGGATATAAATCAGTTGCAGATATGGGTGGAGAAATGGAGTTTAATCTGGGTAAGTGTGAGGTGCTGTATTTCGGGAGATCAAATGTTAAAGAAAAGTTAAAGAAAAGGGCCCTGAACAGCATTGATGCACAGAGGGATCTTGAGGTTCAAGTCCATCGCTCCCTAAAAGCCGCCACACAAGTAGACAGGGTGGCAAAGAAGGCGTGTGGCATGCTTGGCTTTATTGATCAGGGGAATTAGTACAAGATTCAGGATGTTACACTGAGGCTGAATAAGACTTTGGTTAGGCTACACTTAGAGTATGTAGCCCTCAATATTGCGCTGCCCTGTGAAACCAATCTGAAGCCTATCTAACCTACACTATTCCATTCCTGTCCATATGTTTGTCCAATATCCATTAAATACCCTTAAAGTTGGTGAGTCTACTATTGTTGCAGGCAGGCCATTCCACGCCCCTACTTCTCTCTGAGTAAAGAAACTACCTCTGACATCTGCCTACATCTATCACCCCTCAATTTAAAACTATGTTCCCTCATGCTAGCCATCACCATCCGAGGAAAAAGGCTCTCACTGTCCACTCTATCTAACCCTCTGATTATCTTATATGTCTCAATTAAGTCACCTCTCAACCTTCTTCTCTCTATTGAAAACAGTCTCAAGTCCCTCAGCCTTTCCTCGTAAGACCTTCCCTCCATACCAGGCAACATCCCAGTAAATCTCCTCTGAACCTTTTCCAAAGCTTCCACATCATTCCTGTAATGGGGTGACCAGATCTGCATGCAATAGTCCATGTGCGGCCGCACCAAAGTATTGTACAGCTGCAGCATGACCTCATGGTTCCGAAACTCGATCCCTCTGTTAATAAAAGCTAACACACTGTATACCTTCTTAACAACCCTATTAACCCGGGTGGCAATTTTCAGAGATCTATGTACATGGTCACCGAGATCTCTCTGTTCATCTACACTACCAAGAATCTTACTATTAGCCCAGTACTCTGCATTCCTGTTACTCCTTCCAAAGTTAATCACTTCACACTTTTCTGTGTTAAACTCCATCTGCTACCTCTCAGCCCAGCTCTGCAGCTGATCTATGGCCCTCTGTAACCTAAAATATCCATACCACTACCTACCTTAGTGATGTCTGCAAATTTACCAACCCATCGTACTACGACCTCATCCAGGTCATTTATAAAAATGACAAACAGCAGTGGCCCCCAAAACAGATCCTTGCGGTACCCCACTAGTGACTGAACTCCAGGATGAACATTTCCCATCAGCCACCACCCTCTGTCTTCTTTCAGCTAGCCAATTCTGATCCAAACCACTAAATCACCCTCAATCCCATGCTTTCATATTTTGTGCAATAGCCTACCGTGGGGAACCTTATCAAACACCTTACTGAAATCCATACACACCATATTAACCACTTTACCCTCATCCACCTGTATGGTCACCTTCTTAAAGAACTCAATAAGGTTTGTGAGGCATGACCTACTCTTCACAAAACCATATTGACTATCCCTAATCAACTTATTCCTTTCTAGATGATTATAAATCTTATCTCTGATAACCTTTTCCAACAGTTCACTCACAACTGAAGTAAGGTTCACTGGTCTGTAATTCCCAGGGTTGTCTCTATCCCCTTCTTGAACAAGGAACAACATTTGCTGTCCTGCAGTATTGTGTTCAGTTCTGGTCTTCCTCACAGGGAGGATGTGGAGGCTTTGGAAAAAGGATTACCAGGATGCTGCCTGGATTAAAGGATATGAGCTGTAAGGATAGGCTTACAACTGGGTTGTTTTCTCTAGTGGCGGAAACTGAGGGGAGACTTGATGGAAGTTTATAAAACTATGAGATGCACAGACAGGATCGAGGGTCAGAATCTTTTTCCCAGAGTTGAAATGTCTAAAACTAGGGGCATGTATTTAGGGTGAGAGGGGCAAGGTTAAAGGAGACGTGAGAGGTACTTTTTTTTACACAGAGAGTATTAGGAGTGTGGAACACATTGCCAGGGATGGTAGTGGAGGCAGATATGATAAGGGCATTTAAAAGACTTTTAGATGAACAAGGAGACCTTGGAGTGCAGGTTCATAGCTCCTTGAAAGTGGAGTCGCAGGTAGATAGGATAGTGAAGAAGACGTTTGGTATGCTTTCCTTTATTGGCCAGAGTATTGAGTACAGGAGTTGGGAGGTCATGTTGCGGCTGTACAGGACATTGGTTAGGCCACTGTTGGAGTATCGCGTGCAAATCTGGTCTCCTTCCTATCGGAAAGATGTTGTGAAACTTGAAAGGGTTCAGAAAAGGTTTACAAAGATGTTACACGGATTGGAGGATCTGAGCTACAGGGAGAGGCTGAACAGGCTGGGGCTGTTTTCCCTGGAGCATCGGAGGCTGAGGGGTGACCTTATAATGGTTTACAAAATCATGAGGGGCATGGATAGGATAAATAGACAAAGTCTTTTCTCTGGGGTTGGGGAGTCCAGAACTAGAGGGCATAGGTTTAGGGTGAGAGGGGAAAGATATAAAAGAGACCTAAGGGGCAACATTTTCATGCAGAGGGTGGTGCGTGTATGGAATGAGCTGCCAGAGGTTGTGGAGGAGGCTGGTCCAATTGCAACATTTAAGAGGCATTTGGATGGGTATATGAATAGGAAGGGTTTGGAGGGATATGGGCCAGGTGCTGGCAGGTGGGACTAGATTGGGTTGGGATATCAGGTCGGCATGGATGGATTGGACCGAAGGGTCTGTTTCCATGCTGTACATCTCTATGACGCTATGACCCTAGATAAGCACTTGAGAATGCAAAGAATAGAGTGAATATGGAGCAAGGGCAGGCAGAGGGGATTAGTTTAATTTGGCATCATGTTTGGCTTGACATCATGGGCTGAAGGGCCTGTTCCTGTGCTATACAATTCTGTGTTCTAAATCATCAGGCCAGGGGAATGCAATTGCCTTTAGCTCCATTAGTTTGTTTAATACCACTTCACTGGAGATGGTGTTGGTATTTAATTCCGCCCTGTATCCTTTAGTATTAATGGGATGTTCTAAGTAACTTGCGCCGTAAAGATTGGTGCAAAATATCTGTTTAACTCCTCTGCCATTTCCTTATTCCCCAAACCAGCTTCGAATGACAATGAGTGGCCGTTTTAATCTGAGGGTCACTGTGCCTCACATGAGGGGAGTGGTTAAGAAGCTGGGATTCTCATGATAATCTCAGGCGATACAGGAAGTGAATGTGCGCTGTTGGTTCACACTATTGCTAACCAGCCATTCAGCCAACTGAACTAACCAACCACCAAAATTTTTGTATTGTACCTCTAAAGGCCTAAATAATTGAATTTGTATGTTTTATTTCAATCATATCTTTAATCTGATTGATAGATTGTATATCTTACATGTTGTAAAGATTCTATGTTTATACATATCTTGTTTTCTGTATATTGTCATAAAGTCATGCAGCATAGAAATAGGCCCTTCGGCCCACCATATCAATGCTGACCAGCAAACACAAGGCTACATTAATCCCACGATATCCTGGCATTTTAAGTGTCCATCCAAATGCTGCTTAAACGTTGTGAGAGTCCCTGCTTTCACCACCCTCTCAGACAGCATGTTCCATACCTCTACCACCTTCTGGGTGAAAATTTTCTCTCCAGTCTCCTCTAAACTACTTGCTCCTCATCTTAGACTCATGCTCTCTGCTCTTAGACATGTCTGTCATGGGGAAGGGTTTCTCACGATCTACCCTGTCTATAACCCTTATAATTGTGTATCCCTCAGTCAGAGCCTCCCTCGGCATCCTTTGATCCAGGGAAAACAAACCCAGGCTATCAAGTGTCTGCTCAGAACTGAGACTTTTCATTGTTTTGATGTGGTTGACATATTTTCGATGACCTATTATTTATGGAATAGTTTACTAATGTAAAATGTAGCCCTCTCTATTTTGTTCTTACTTTGAGTATTCCTCTGATGCTAGGGTTTGACTTAGAGTCATTGAGCCATAGAGATGAACAGCATGGAAACAGACCCTTCAGTCTAACACGTCCATGCTGACCAGATATCATAAACTAATCTAGTCCCATTTCCCAGCACTTAGCCCATATGCCTCCAAACCCTTCCTATTCGTATGCCCATCCAGATGCCTTTTAAATGTTGTAATTGTACCAGCCTCCACCACATCCTCTAGCAGCTCATTCCATACACACATCACCCTTAGGGTTAAAAAGTTGCCCGTCAAGTCCCTTTTATATCTTTCCCCTCTCACCCTAAACCTATGTCCTCTAGTTCTGGACTCCCCCACCCCAGAAAAAGACCTTGTCTATTTATCCTATCCATGCCCCTCATGATTTTACAAACCTCTGGAAGGTTACCCCTCAGTCTCTGATGCTGCTGGGAAAACAGCCCCAGCCTATTTAGCTCCTTTCTATAGCTCAAACCCTCCAACCCTGGCAACATCCTCGTAAATCTTTTGTGAAGCCTTTCAAGTTGCACAATATCCTTCCTATAGCAGTGAGACCAGAATTGCACACAATATTCCAAATCTGTGAATCATTTTAGAGGCTGTTTAGTCCTTTCTGCATTCTCTGAGTTGATTTCTTTCTTGTCTTCAGTGCCTCTGCCTCTCTTCATAAAGCCTGTTTCTGCCCTTTGATAGTAAGCTGAAACATAGATTGTTAAAATGAAAATGAAGCTATTCAGCCCATCTGTTCTGGCTGTATGAAAGGGCTTTCTCACTCCCCTTGCACTTTTCCCATAGCCCTGCAAGTTTCCTTCAAGTATCTCTCTAATTCCCCTTTCAAAGTGCGAAGAGATTTCTACTCTTTCGGGCAGCATGTTCCTAATCACAGCAACTCGCAGTGAAATTTCTTCCCCCTTGTTTCACCCCTTGTTTCTTTTGTCAATCTTACCTTAAATCTCTGTCCGTGGGTCACTGACCCTCCTGACAGTGAAACAGTTTCCCCTCATTCTCTCTATCAAAACCAATGGACTGTGGAGGGAAACCAGCCCTGTCTGCTGGATAGCTGGAAGAACAAAGTCACAAATTGTTTGTGTTGTTCCTGATTAGCTACTAATAATTGAGACAGGAACATTGTAAGGTTTACAGTACAAAAGGAGTCTGTTCAGCTGATTGAGTATAGGACAGCTCTGCAGTCCCAATCATATGGATCAGCTCTGAATCTTATTCCGGGTTTGAGAAGGGACAGAAATTCAAGATAAGTTTTCTTTTTTTCTCTCTCGAATAATGTCAAAATGAAGAATCATGTTTATGTGAACAGTGTTAGCAGAGAACATTAATATTGTGGGGAAAAAAAGGAGACGTATTGTGAAAGGTTTTTGTCTTGCACTTATCACAACTAATGCAAGAATCTCAAATTTTGAGCATTCACAATATTTATTTGCTGACAATAGGCTGTTGTTTGATTGTCACGATTGTCATGACACTGGCTAAGATGTTGCTGTGGAGAAAGTGATGGGAACTATGGGCTCCCCCAAGCTCCTGTACTTCAATAATGACAAAAGGCCTGAGCAGTTCCTTATGTTTGCAGAGGTCAGGTCACTGCACATTAATGTATATCACTTCTGATACATGTAAATAAGCCAGGTTGCTAGTTGACTGACTTTTCAAGCATGAAATGGTTCGGTCATTGCAGCACTCCCTCAGCACTGACCCTCTGACAGTGCGGCACTCCCTCAGTACTGACCCTCCGACAGTGCGGCACTCCCTCAGCACTGACCCTCTGACAGTGCCCACTCCCTCAGTACTGACCCTCCGACAGTGCGGCACTCCCTCAGCACTGACCCTCTGACAGTGCCCACTCCCTCAGTACTGACCCTCCGACAGTGCGGCACTCCCTCAGCACTGACCCTCTGACAGTGCGGCACTCCCTCAGTACTGACCCTCCGACAGTGCGGCACTCCCTCAGCACTGACCCTCCAACAGTGCATACTGTAATTATAGAGCTGAAAGTATCATCTAAAATTATTGTCTTTGCAAAGCTGTGTGCCAATACAAGTTAGTTCCTTTGATCATTGCAACACAAATGGTTTGTGTTTAAAAATGTCTTGATTTGATTAAATGCCCATCATCTTCAAGAAATTTTATCTTTGAACAGTCATCAGTTTTGCATGAATGCACTAACAGGAGAAAGATTGTTTAATATAACAGGAAGAGATGGGGCTGAAATACACAGAGAATCTGATTCTGTGCAGTGGAGAAATATCGGAATCTGTTCTTTAATATTTCTTTAACGGGGGTGTAAGAAAATGAATAGTTTTGAGGCTTTGTGTCTGTTTCTGTAGTTTAGCTTTGCTGGAGGACTGGAGATTTGAACATTCAAGGTACAGAATGTACTAAGAGTTGACATGTTGGACCCTGCCTAGGAACAAGGGTGGAACCCTGTTGGGAGATATTAACAGGTCACACAGATCAGTTCAAGGGGGCAGGGAGAACAGCAGCTTACAGAGAGCAGATGAAGAGGAGAAGGCAGCTCCATGCAGCTGAAATGTTGCTGTTGGCTCTGTGCTGCTGAGGGGGCTGGAGTTGAGAGGAACCCCAGGCGCCATTGGTAGCTGTCTGCTGCTGTCAGCTGAGGCTCAGAGCTGTACTTGCTCGGTGTGGTGTTGGCAGCACTAGGTTGAAAAACTAGGAGTCCAACTGCGTTTAGATGCTAAAGTTTAGCCCAGCCAAAAGAACGGAGATGTAATCTCAGTTGTAGGTACATAATTAGCTCCTCTTGTTAACTTAGACCAAGGAGACTGGACCCAGAAGAAGATCTCAGAGTGAGTGGGAATGGTGTGTCTTTTAAATTCAGATTGTAACATGGAGCCCAGGGAAAGTGGACCTGCTGACCAGACTAACTCTCCGAAACTGTGGAGCTAAAATACCACATGGGGAAGGCTCAGTGGTTAGTACTGCCCATAGTGTTAGGTACATTAGTCAGGGGTAAATGTAGGGGAATGGGCCTGGGTGGGTTACTCTTCGGAGGGTAGGTTGTGGACTTGTTGGGCCGAAGGGCCTGTTTCCATACTGTAGAGAATCTAATCTAAAAGAACCAACATAGAGAATACAGGAGAAACTCAGCAGGTCTGGCAGTGTCTGTGGAAAGAGAAAATGAGTTCAAGTTTCGAGTCCAGCATGAACTTTCACCTTCAGAACTGAAAGGAGCTGGAAAATGACGTTTTGCATTTTTTTGTCAGAGGTGGAGGAAGAGTGAGAGGAACAGATGGTGTAGAGACCCAGTGCAAAAGACAAAAGGTTTGTTCATTGTAGTGAAAGAGAAAAAGCAACATAAAATAGATGTGAATTAAGGTGTGGAAGGGAGAGATTGGGTCCTCTCTACTAAGAGCGAAGTAAACAAAACATAAACTGAACAAGACTGGCTTGGGTTTGAGAGGGTGGAGGGAATGGCAGGAAAATGGAGAACAGCGTTAGAGACTTTTTTCGATGCACAGCAGTGACTTATGTCAAGATAGGTTACCGAGAATATTTGGGGATCTGCATTCCTTGTGTCTGCTATTTAATGTGTAGGTTGTAGTATGTTTGACTGCAGCTTGCCTGTTGCTTCATGTTAACTCGACACATTTTTCTTTCAATTCATTTTTGTGGGACATGGCCATCCCTTGCTGGTCAGCATTTATTGCCCTGAGAGTCAAAGGTAGATCATGCTGTCATTTTGCTTTGCTGACTTAGAACATAGAACGTTACAGCGCAGTACAGGCCCTTCGGCCCTTGATGTTGCACTGACCTGTGGAACCAATCTGAAGCCCAATTAACCTGCACTATTCCATTTTCATCCAGATATTTATACAATGACCATTTAAATACCCTTAAAGGTGGTGAACCTACTACTGTTACAGCCAGTGCATTCCACATCCCTACTACTCTCTGAGTAAAGAAACTACCTTTGACATCTGTCCTATATCTATTACCCCTCAATTTAAAGCTATTCCCCACGTGCTAGCCATCACCATCCAAGCAAAAAGGCTCTCACTGTCTACCCTATCTAACCCTCTGATTATCTTATATGTCTCAATTAAGTCACCTCTCAACCTTCTTCTCTTTAATGAAAACAGCCTCAAGTCCCTCAGCCTTTCCTTGTAAGACCTTCCCTCCACACCAGGCAACATTCTGGTAAATCTCCTCTGAACCCTTTCCAAAACTTCCACATCCTTCCGATAATGTGGTGACCAGAACTATATGCAATAGTCCATGTGCAGCCACATCAGAGTTTTGTACCAGAGTTTTGCAGCATGACCTCGTGGCTCTGATACCAATAAAAGATAACAAACCATATGCCTTCTTAACAACCCTATTAACCTGGGTGACAACATTCAGGGATCTATGTACTTGGATACTGAAATCTCTCTGCGCATCTACACTACCAAGAATCTTACCATTAGCCCAGTACTCTGCATTCCTGTTGCTCCTTCCAAAGTGAAACACCTCACACTTTTCCACATTAAACTTCATTTGCCACCTCTCAGCCCAGCTTTACAGCTTATCTATATCCCTCTGTAACCTGCAACATCCTCCAGCGCTATCCACAAGTCCACTGACTTAGTGTCATCTGCTAATTTACCAACCCATACTTCTGAGCCCTCATTCAGATTATTTATAAAAATGACAAACAGCAGTGGCCTCAAAACAGATCTTTGCGGTACACCACTAGTAACTGAACTCCAGGATGAACATTTCCCATCAATCACCAACCTCTGTCTTCTTTCAACTAGCCAATTTCTGATCCAAACCACTAAATCACCCTCAATCCCATGCCTCCATATTTTGTGCAATAGCCTACCATGTGGAATCTTAGTAAACATCTTTCTGAAATCCGTATACACCACATCAACCACTTTACCCTCATCTATCTGTCTGGTCACCTTCCTAAAGAACTCAATAAGGTTGGTGAGGCACGATCTGCATGGGCATAATTACAACATTTAAAAGATATTTGGACAAGTACATGAATAGGAAAGGCTTGGGCCAGGAGCAAGCAGGTTGGACGAGCTTATTTTGGGATAAAGTTCAGCATGGACTAGTTGGACCGAAGGGTCTGTTTCCATGCTGTATGACTCTATGGCTCTTTGACTCTATAAAGACATACCCTTCACAAAATTGTGTTAACTATCCCTAATAAATTTATTCCTCTCTAAATGATTATAAATCCTATCTCTGATAATCTGTTCCAATACTTTACCCGCAACTGAAGTAAGGATCACGGATCTATAATTACCAGGGTTGTCTCTGTTCCCCTTAGAACATAGAACATAGAACATAGAAGGATACAGCGCAGTACAGGCCCTTCGGCCCTCGATGTTGCGCCGACCGAATCCTACCTAACCTATACTAGCCCAATAACTTCCAAATGCCTATCCAATGCCCGCTTAAATGACCATAAAGAAGGAGAGTTCACCACTGATACGGGCAGGGCATTCCATGAACTCACAACCCGCTGTGTGAAGAATCTACCCCTAACATCTGTCCTATACCTACCACCCCTTAATTTAAAGCTATGTCCCCTAGTAACACCTGACTCCATTAGCGGTAAAAGGTTCTTAGTATCTACCCTATCTAAACCCCTAATCATCTTATACACTTCTATCAGATCTCCCCTAAACCTTCTCTTCTCCAATGAGAACAGCCCCAAGTGCCTCAGCCTTTCCTCATAAGATTTTCCTACCATTCCAGGCAACATCCTGGTAAACCTCCTCTGCACTCGTTCTAAAGCTTCCACATCCTTCCTATAGTATGGCGACCAGAACTGCACACAATACTCCAGATGAGGCCGCACCAGAGTCTTATACAACTGCAACATGACCTCAGGACTCCGGAACTCAATTCCTCTGCCAATAAAGCCCGGTACACCATATGCCTTCCTCACAGCACTATTTACCTGGGTGGCAACTTTCAGAGATCTGTGTACATGGACACCAAGATCCCTCTGCTCATCCACACTACCAAGTAGCCTACCATTAGCCCAGTAATCCATCATCTTGTTATTCCTACCAAAGTGAATGACTTCGCACTTAGCTACATTGAATTCCATTTGCCACATTTCCGCCCAGCTCTGCAACTTATCTATATCCCGCTGTAACCTACCACTTCCTTCCTCACTATCCACAACTCCACCGACTTTTGTGTCATCCGCAAACTTGCTTACCCAGCTTTCAAGTCCTTCCTCTAGATCATTTATAAAGATAACAAAAAGCAATGGTCCCAAAACAGATCCTTGTGGTACACCGCTAGTAACTGCGCTCCAAGATGAACATAATCCATCAACTACTACCCTCTGTCTCCTTCCAGCCAGCCAATTCCTAATCCAAACCTCTAATGTATCCTCAATGCCATACCTCCGAAGTTTTAGCATTAGCCTACCATGGGGAACCTTATCGAACGCCTTACTAAAATCCATATACACAACATCTACTGCTTTACCCTCATCCACTTCCTTGGTCACCTTCTCAAAGAACTCAATAAGGTTTGTGAGGCACGACCTGCCCTTCACAAAACCATGCTGGCTATCCCTGATCACGTTATTCCTACCCAGATGTTCATAAATCTTATCCCTTACCATTCTCTCTAAGACTTTGCCCACCACTGAAGTCAGACTCACTGGCCTATAGTTGCTAGGGCTATCCCTACTCCCTTTCTTGAACAACGGGACCACATTCGCTATCCTCCAGTCCTCTGGTACTATTCCTGTTGACAACGACGACATAAAAATCCAGGCCAATGGCTCTGCTATCTCCTCCCTAGCTTCCCATAGGATCCTGGGGTAAATGCCATCAGGCCCAGGAGACTTATCTATATTCATCCTTTCCAATATTCCCAAAACCTCTTCCCTGCATATTTCCAGGGCATCCATTCTAATTATTTGTGATTCCATATTCACATCAGCAACAGTGTCCTGTTCCTGAGTGAATACTGAGGAAAAGTATTGATTTAATGTCTCTCCAATCTCCTCCGCCTCCACACACAACTTCCCACTACTATCCTTGACTGGACCGATACCTACCCTAGTCATCCTTTTATTCTTGACATACCTATAGAAAGCCTTTGGGTTTTCCCTAATCCTACCAGCTAAAGACTTTTCATGTCCCCTTCTCGCTTCTCTTAGCTCCCTCTTTAGCTCCTTCCTGGCTACCTTATAACTCTCAATCGCCCCTACTGAACCTTCACGCCTCATCTTTACATATGCCGCCTTCTTCCCTTTCACAAGGGACTCCAATTCCTTACTAAACCACGGCTGCCTCACAAGGCCCTTTACACCATGCCTGACTGGTACATACCTATCGAGGACACGCAGTAGCTGCTCCTTGAACACTCCCCACATCTCATTAGTGTTCTTCTCTTGAAGCCTGTTTTTCCAATCCACACATCCTAAGTCATGCCTCACTGCATCATAATTTCCCTGCCCCCAGCTATAGCTCTTGCCCTGCGGCACACGATTATCCCTCTCCATCACTAAAGTAAAAGTCACCGAGTTGTGGTCACTGTCCCCGAAGTGCTCACCTACCTCCAAGTCTAACACCTGGCCTGGTTCATTACCTAGAACCAAATCCAATATAGCCTCCCCTCTTGTTGGCCTGTCGACATATTGTGTCAGGAAACCCTCCTGCACACATTGTACAAACACCGACCCATCTAATGAACTCGAGCTATAGCTCTCCCAGTCAATATCTGGGAAGTTAAAGTCCCCCATAACAACCACCCTGCTACCTTCACTCTTTTCCTGAATCATCCTCGCAATATTATTCTCTACTTCTCTAGGACTATTAGGAGGCCTGTAGAAAACACCTAACAGGGTGACCTCACCTTTCCTATTTCTAACCTCAGCCCAAACTACCTCAGATGGCAAGTCCTCTTCCATCGTCCATTCCACTGCTGTGATACTGTCTTTGACAAGTAATGCCACGCCTCCCCCTTTTTTACCCCCATGTCTGATCCTACTAAAACATTTGAACCCTGGAACGTGCAACAGCCATTCTTGTCCCTGTTCTACCCACGTCTCTGTAATGGCCACAACATCGAAGTCCCAGGTACCAACCCACGCTGCAAGTTCACCTACCTTATTCCTTATACTTCTGGCATTGAAGTATACACACTTCAATCCACCTTTCTGGTTACAGGCACCCTCCTTAGAGATCGCTGCATTATTCCTAACCTCCCTACACTCAAGGTCCTGTACCCTAAAGCTACAGTCCTGGTTCCCATGCCCCCGCGGAGTTAGTTTAAACCCTCCCAAAGAGCACTAGCAAACCTCCCCCCAAGGATACTGGTGCCCCTCAGGTTCAAGTGTAGACCATCCTTTTTATAGAGGTCCCACCTTCCCCAGAAAGGACCCCAGTTATCCAGAAGGACCCCAGTTATCCCTTCTTGAACAAGGGAACAACATTTGCCATCCTCCAGTCTTCTGGCACTATTCCTGTAGACAATGATGACATAAAGATCAAAATCAAAGGCTCTGCAATCTTCTTCCTGACATCCAACAAAATCCTAGGATAAATCCCATCTGGCCCAGGGAACTTACCCATTTTCACCCTTTCCAGAATTACTAACACCTCTTTCTTGTGAACCTCAATCCCATCTAGTCCAGTAGCCTGTATTTCGGTATTCTCCTTGATAACATTGTCTTTTTCTAGTGTGAATACTGATGGTATGTTTTCTTTTATTGGCCAGAGTATTGAGTCCAACAGTTGGGAGGTCATGTTGCAGCTGTACAGGACATTGGTTAGGCCACTGTTGGAATATTGCTTGCAATTCTGGTCTCCTTCCTATCGGAAAGATGTTGTGAAACTTGAAAGGGTTCAGAAAAGATTTACAAGGATGTTGCCAGGGTTGGAGGATTTGAGCTATAGGGAGAGGCTGAACAGGCTGGGGCTGTTTTCCCTGGAGCATCGGAGGCTGAGGGGTGACCTTATAGAGGTTTACAAAATCATGAGGGGCATGGATAGGATAAATAGGCAAAGTCGTTTCCCTGGGAGTCCAGAACTAGAGGGCATAGGTTTAGGGTGAGAGGGGAAAGATATAAAAGAGACCTAAGGGGCAACCTTTTCACGCAGAGAGTGGTACGTTTATAGAATGAGCTGCCAGAGGAAGTGGTGGAGGCTGGTAGAATTGCAACATTTAAGAGGCATTTGGATGGGTATATGAATAGGAAGGGTTTGGAGGGATTTGGGCCGGGTGCTGGCAGGTGGGACTAGATTGGGTTGGGATATCTGGTTGGCATGGACGGGTTGGACTGAAGGGTTTGTTTCCATGCTGTACATCTCTATGACTCTATGAAAAATATTCATTTAGTGCTTCTCTTATCTCCTCAGACAACACTCATAATTTCTGACTACGATCCTTGATTGGCTCTAATCTTGCTTGAGTCATTCTTTTATTCCAGATATACCTCTAGAAAACTTTAGAGTTTTTCTTGATCCCATCTCTCAACAACTTATCCTGTCCCCTCTTGGTTCTTCTTGGCTCTCTGTTTAAGTATTTCCTGTAACTCTCAAGTGCCCTAACTGAGCCTTCATGTCTCATCTTTGCATAAACCTTCTTCTTTGTCTTGACAAGAGATTCAACTTCTTTAGTAAACCATAGCTCCCTCGCTCAACCACTTCCTCCCTGCCTGACAGGTACACACTTATCAAGGACACACAGTAGCTGTTCCCTGAATAAGCTTCACATTTCAATTATGCCCATCCCCTGCAGTTTCCTTCCCCATTTTATGCATCCTAAATCTTGTCTAATTGCATCATATTTGCCTTTCCCCCAGCAATAACTCTTGCCCTGCGGTATATACCTATCCCTTTCCATCACTAAAGTAAACATAACCAAATTGTGGTCACTATCACCAAAGTGCTCACCTACCTCCAAATCTAACACCTGGCCAGGTTCATTACCCAGTACCAAATCCAATGTGGCCTTGCCCCTTGTTGGCCTGTCTACATACTGTGTCAGGAAACCCTCATGTATACATTGGAAAAAAACTGACCCATCTAAAGTACTTGAACTATAGTATTTCCAGTCAATATTTGGAAAGTTAAAATCCCCCATAATAACTACAATTACACTCCCTCCTATCCAGAATCATCTTTGCTATCCTTGTCTCTACATCTCTGGAACTATTCAGAGGCCTATAGAAAACTCCTCCCAACAGGGTAACCTCTCCTTTCCTGTTTCTAATCTCAGCCCATACTTTTGTATGGTAACATTTCTTCAGTTTTTTTAAATCCGTGGAATCTTGTTCCTTAAATCTCTTTGTGACTAACTGACTTTTCAAATTCTGTCTACTTTAACAAAACAGAATACACAACACCAGGTTATAGTCCAACAAGTTTATTTGAAGTCAGAAACTGTCAGCGTGATGCTCCGGAAGCTTATAATTTCAAACAAACCTGTTGGACTGTAGCCTGGTGTTGTGTGACTTCTGACCTTGTCCACCCCAGTCCAACACCAGCACCGCCACCTCTTAGCAAAACAGATTACTGGTCTCTGTCCAAATTGGAACAGGTTCTGGGGTCTTGACCGAGAGCAGGAGAATTGACGCATCAATGCTTCTGATGAAGGGCTTATGCCTGAAATGTCGATTCTCCTGCTTCCTCGAACGCTGCCTGAACCTGCTGTGTTTTTCCAGCACCACACTCTCAACTCTGATCTCCAGCATCTGCAGTCCTTTCTTTCTCCTTTTCTTGAATAATATCAAATTCTGGGTCTGTGCTTTGGGAATTTAGCAACAGCAAAGGAGATCATCAGGTACTACTCCAGAAGTTAAAGAGTGGTGCTGGAAAAGCACAGCGGGTCTGGCAGCAGCATCCGAGGAGCAGGAGAGTTGATGTTTCGTGGATGAGCTCTTCGTCAGGAATGACAATTTGGAACAAGTTTAATTGAATCCTCAACAGAAATTAATTTTACAGATAATGTAAAAATGTATTTAAGTGAATATAAACATTTAGTCTAGAGAACAAAATTCCTTTTGATATTCACAATGTGTTCTGTTGTTTGCCCGTATTCCCCACTCCCCACAAAAGACTCACAATGTGTAGCTGCTTATTGAAAGTAAATCACAGGATCATGGGATGGTTACTGTGGATTAGGAGACCATTCAGCCCATTATGACAGTACCAACTTTTTGCTGGCACAAATCATTTGGTCCCTTTGCCTGCTGTTCCTTGCTGTTCCCTGCTGCCCTGCTGTTTCCTGCTCTTCCTTGCTGTTCCCTGCTCTTTCTTGCTGTTCCTTGCTATTCCCTGCTGTTCCCTGCTGCCCTGTTATTTTTCTTTCTTTGGGTAATTATCCAATTTTGTTTGGGGAACAATGATTGTATCTTCCTCCACCTGGCTATGCATTTCAATCCTAGTCTCACAGTACGTGACAAAGTTTTCTCTCATGGTACTGTTATCTGTTCTGCTATTCACCTCAACTCAGTGTGCTCTGATTTTTAATCTTGCCACCAATGGAAACAGGTTCCTCCTCCTTGCTCTGTCTGGACCACACCTGATTTTTGAATTCCTCTACCAATCTTTGTCTTCTGTCAGAGAAACATTCCCAGCATCTCCAGTTGGACTGAAATCCCTCATGCCTCAAATCATTCCTGTAAATCTTTTGTCCACACTTTCTAATGCCTTCGCATCTTTTCCAAACTGAGGTTTTCAGAACTGAGTACAATGCAGTTGAGCCTGAAGCGGTGTTTTATAAAGTTTGACCACCACCTCTTTGACAGTGCTTTCTGACCCTGTTTATAAAGCCCAGCATCCCATTACGCATTTTTATAAACACTCTCCCAACCAGTCATGCTACCTTTGTTATTTTCTGTGCTGACTCTTGGCTCTGACTCTTCCTTTGGAATTGGACGTTTTGTTTTCTTATATATTCTCCTGCTGCTTACTTTGTCCCAGAAACAATCATTTCAACTTTTTCTGCATTAAATTGCATCCACCACATGTCTGCCAAGTCCACTACTTTGTTCATGTTCTCCTGAAGTTTATCCCCATCCTCCTCAAACTCACAATCTTTCCAAGCTGAATGACATCATCATAATTAACTCTCAGCTTCCTTTGTAGGTACCTTTCAAATACATTTGTGGCAGATTTAGACTATACAATTGGCCAACTTCCATGGCCAAATGTAATCAGTTAAATACAGATTGAATCAGTTTAACACAATTGGGTTTGGAGTGATTCATTGCAAAGTTGTTAATGGTGCTCAGATGTAAAAGAGAGCAGCTTTGCTCTGTTTTGAATGTAAGAAAAGAATGAACTGTGCGACCTCAGGTCACCTCAAAGCACTTTACAGTCAATGAAACACTCTCTGAAGTCATAGTCGCTGTCGTCATGTTACAGAGCAGCCAAGTTGCACACAGAAAGCTCACACAGATACCAATGACAGAAATGTTGATCCTCTGGGATGGCCGTGACATCTTGGATGAATGTTTCTTGAAATACATCCAGGAAACTTTTATATCTACCTGAAAGGGCAAATAAGGCACGGGGTTTAGGATCTCTCCTGAAGCTAGCACCATCAATGGTGCAGCAACCCTCCCAACTCTGCAGACGGAGCATTGGACTAGATTTTGCTGGTAAGGATTTGCACCCACCGTGGCTTCTGCCGCGGGAGAAAACAGTGAAACGACTGAGGCATAGCTGGAAATAATTCCCACTGACAATCAGAAACTACTGATTCATTTGCTGTAAAAAGAAACCCTGCATTTCCTTTAGCACCATATCTCATTATGACCAAGATAAACTGGGGTGCATTCTGCAAGAGAGTTACTTGACTTCTTGATTGTGAGACCAACTGACCATGTGGGATGAACAGCCATGAAAAGCCAAAGGTAAATAAAAAGATAATTGCAGTATGGCGAGAAAGAAACAGCCTGCTGAATATTAAAATCGATTTTGGCAGTTCCGAATACTGGGAATTTATGGAAGGAGGGAACAGGAACTGCTGTCTGTTTGACAATCTTTGAACAGATCCTGTGTTAGAGCAGGTCTCTGGGTATAAAACAGAGACTCTGTTACTGCCTGCGTTAAGTAAAAAGACTAGAAGGTGGGAAGAATGTGGTTCTCTCAGCCCTGGCTCTGAGCTCTCAGTTTCTTCAGTTTCAGTTTGACTGATCCAAACTGAGGCTGATGAATCTCTTTTGGTTTGGGGATGAGAATTGGGCACCTGAGCTGTGAGGCAACAATGGTGGCCTCAGAGTGGGACACTCACTCTGGGATCAGTTCCGAATCTCCGCAACTATTACAATCTTGATTTTCTTTTCCTTTATCAGTCAAGTCAGTTCTGAGGCTTGACTGCTGTTTAAGATAGAATTGGGAAAGGGTAAGTGTGTGAAATTACTTTTTCTCTCTCTGTATTCCTTCCCCGTTCAACAGGTTTCCACCCCTTCCTCATTCACTATCCTTTCACTGTCTTCCCAGTCAAGACCAATCCCCCTTCCACTCTCAGTCAACCTTCCACCTTTCCTCCATCTGATCTGCCTAACAACAGTTTTCCCCAGAAAGTCCACAACAGTTCTCCCCAGCTTCTATATGTATGCAGCCTATAGGAGAGTTGACCTTGTAAGATCCCATTTGCTGTGTGTAAACAATGTTGCTGCTCCAGCTGGAAGCTACTCGGGTTATTTGAGTTTGGGAGTTGTGTAATTGGTTGGATTGCTTGCAATGTGTTTTGCTGTTTTAAATAAACTAACCCACAGAGCTAATCAATCCCTGACAAGTTATGAGACTATATCATGAAGACGCAGAAGGGATTATTACAACTTTTGGAATTTGGATTTTTAAAATAGAGGCAGGTGAATTTTGATTTCAGATTTTGATTTCAATTCTGTGAAGGTAAATGTTTTTTAAAGATGAGAACGTCATTTGGAGCAGTGACCTGATTTTGAAGAAAATCAGATGTTCACCCAGGATACTGTGGTAATAATTCATTGAATATTTATAAATAGTAGAGTCATACGGCATGGAAACGGACCCTTTGGCCCAACCTGTCCATATTAACCAAGTTTCACAAACTAAACTCATCCCACTTGCCTGCATTTGTCCCATATCCCTCTAAATCTTTCCTATTCATGTGCCTGTCCAAATGTCTTCTAAATGTTGTAACTGTACCTGCATCTACCATTTCCTCAGGGCGTTCATTCCACACATGAATCACCCTCTGTGTGAAAAAAATTCTCCTCCGGTCCCTTTTAAATCTTTCTCCTTTCACCCTGAAAATATGTCCCCTAGTTTTGAAATCTTTCACCCTAGGGAAAAGACCTTTGCAATTCACCGAATCCATGTCCCTCATGGTTTTATAAACCTCTATAAGGTCACTTCCCATGTCTCCTATGCTCCAGTGAAAAATGTCCCAGCCTATTCTTATAATGCAAACCCTAGCAACATCCTGGTCAATCTTGTTTGAAGTTTCTCCAATTTAATAATATCCTTCCTCTAGCAGGGCAATCAGAACTGTACAAAATACTCCAAAAGTGGCCTCAACAAAAGTACAACCTCAGCATGCCCACCCAACTCCTAAATTCAGAGGTCTAAGTGATAAAGGCAAGCGTGCTAAACACCTTCTTAACCGTCCTGTCTGCCTGTGATGCAACGTTCAAAGTACCAGGTACCTAAACCCTGAGGTCTCTCTGTTTTACAGCTGTATTTAAGGTCCTACCATTAGTTGTATAATTCCTGTCCTCTTGTGTTTTACCACATTGCACTACCTCACACTTAAATAAGTTAAACACCAGCTCCCATTCCTCAGCCCATTGGCCCAATTGATCAAAATCCCTTTATAATCTTGGATAAATTTTTCACTGTTGACTAATTCTGGTGCCATCCAGAGAAAACAGGCCAGGAATCAAATCATTGTTTTAGTTTTCAGTTCAGTTTGGAAGAATCAAGAAATGTGCGGAAACTCCAGGCTGTGAGGGTTTGTAGAGAAAAGAAGCTTTTAAGTTGTCAGAACTGAAAGGTGGATCAGACCATTAGAATTGGAAAGACATTGTAAAACTGTTTCAGCATCCCCATAGGAAAACTGTGGACAGACTAGTCAGGTAAGAAATTAAAGAATTGAGTTAACAGCAATTTTTTGGGGGGTTGTACATTTGCGAGGGGCATTGCTGAACCTCAATGAAACTTTTCCACTGATTATGTTAAGATATTTCTGACTAAAGCATTTTTTGTGTAATAAATTTATTTCATGTTTTGAAAAACATATTTAGCATTATGTGAGTACATTTCAGTGACTAACCACTATGGTTACTGAAGTAAACATTGAACATATGATCTGTCAAGCCAGATTGCATTCTGGGATCTGACTGTTTGGTATTACCATCAGCTGGGATCATAGCAACTGTTATTAGACCATGAGCATAGCCACGATAACCTACACCCAGTTTTCTCTCTGGTATTGCACTAATATCCAAGCTTTTAAAATAGCTTCGCAGCAGAACAAACTTTGAGAAAGCTCCCTTCCAATTTCTAAATGTCATTTCTGAGCTCATCTTGTTGATGTGACCCATCTCCTGCTTTCTGTACCTTTTTTTCATTTATTCGTGGGATGTCTGCATCACTGTCTTGGCCAGCATTTATTATCCATCCCTAAATGTTAAGAGTCAACTATATTGCTGAGGTCTGGAGGTAATGGGTGGCACGGTGGCACAGTGGATAGCATTGCTGCCTCACAGCGCCAGAGACCTGGGTTCAATTCCTGCCTCAGGTGACTCTCTGTGTGGAGTTTGCACATACTCCCTGTGTCTGCGTGGGTTTCCTCCAGGTGCTCCGGTTTCCTCCCACAGTCCAAAAGTGAGCAGGTTAGGTGAATTGGCCATGCTAAATTGCTCATAATGTTAGGTGTAGGGGAATGGGTCTGGGTGGGTTGTGCTTCGGTGGGTTAGTGTGGACTTGTCAGGCCAAGGGACTGTTTCCACGCTGTAAGTAATCTACACCAGACCAGATAAGGGCAGCAGACGTTACAGCACCATGTGGGTTTGTATGGGCAATTGACAATGGTTTCCCCATTAGACTCAGTTCCAGATTGTTTTTATTGAGTTCTGATTCCACCATCTGCCATGGCAGAATTCCAGTCCAGGTCTCCACAGCATTACCTGAGTTTCTGAATTAATAGTCTCACAATAATATCACTAGACTATCACCAAACAACTGACCAGCTGATGTCCCATCCTGTCTCTCCTTTCAGCTAATATTGAAGCAGATCTGTCTCTTCAAGTGTTCTCCCTTTCTCCTTTAAGTCTGTTGACACCAATCACTTCTCCAATGCTAACTCTTAACTCCACTGTCCTTGAAAATTAGAATTTATTGTCACTTGTGAGTACTCACTCCTGACAGTTAGAGGTTATATCACAGAATGAGTACTGTTTCCACAGAGATTGAAACACAGGAGGTAGAGCTGCAGTATGGGAAATCAAAGATCTTTAAAATTATTTAAATTGAGGTTGCATCAGCAGAAGCAGCAAAAACTGAGAAAGGTGGTATGGTGGCTCAGTGGTTAGCACTGCTGCCTCACGGCACCTGGGTCCCAGGTTCGATTCCAGCCTCGGGCAAGTGTCTGTGTGGAGTTCGCTCATTCTCCTCGTGTCTGCGTGGGTTTCCTCCGGGTGCTCCAGTTTCCTCTCACAGTCCAAAGATGTGCAGGTCAGGTGACTTGGCCATGCTAAATTGCCCATCGTGTTAGGTGCATTAGTCAGAGGGAAATGGGTCTGGGTGGGTTACTCTTTGGAGGGTCGGTGTGGACTGGTTGGGCTGAAGGGCCTGTTTCCACACTGTAGGGAATCCAATCTAAACTGAAGTGAGAAAGGGACAACTTAAAAACCAAAACAGGCAAAAGTCCATCAGAAGTATGGAAAGCATTGGAGTCACAAGATGGGAAGGTCTGTAATTAAACCATTGTTAAGGTGGAAAGAATTTCTTAAGGCAACCAAAACAGGGATTTATTTAGAAAAGCCATTAAAGTGAACAAAAATCTTGATTTAATTTGTAAGACAACAGGCATTATTGAAGCAATGCAGACAGTGAAAATTGTCCAGGGAATACTGTGAAACAAACAAATTCTTCTTTAAAGCTGCAAGCAGAAGGGTTTGAGGGAGGGTCACAAGACCCAAAACGTTAACTCTGATTTCTCTTTCCAGATCCCGCCAGACCTGCTTAACCTTTCCAGAAATGTCTGATTTAATTTCTGATTTCCAGCAACTG
Organism: Hemiscyllium ocellatum; assembly: GCF_020745735.1. Classification (NCBI taxonomy): domain Eukaryota; kingdom Metazoa; phylum Chordata; class Chondrichthyes; order Orectolobiformes; family Hemiscylliidae; genus Hemiscyllium; species Hemiscyllium ocellatum. The sequence continues at coordinate 112,975,900 of NC_083409.1, read as the reverse complement.
CAGTTCTTTTGGCTTTTATTTAAGCATCAGAGTTAATTTGCTAAAGGCAGAGAAAGGATAACCATTTTTATTCAAGTACAAAAAGGCAGAAATCATCCATTTGTTTTGCACCACCTCGCGATTCACTCCAGTAACCAGTACAGGAAAGCAATATTGGAAAGCTCAAAGTCTTTAAGACAAACAAACTAAAATGGCATCACTGTGCAGCTGAATTCAGTGTCTTTCAGGTAAAGATAATAAAGCGACATTTACATTTTACAGGATTAAAGGCCTTTAAAGCAACAGAGTAAAATAGCATCAAGACACTGCCAAATTACAAAACTAATTAACCACCTTGGGAAGAAATAATAGAGAAATAATATTGCCAACAAGATTTAATTTCAGAGATGGGATAAATAGAGTCATAGAGACGTACAGCATGGAAACAGACCCCTCGGTCCATCCAACCTGTCCATGCCAACCAGATATCCCAACTCATCTACTCCCACCTGCCAGCACCCGGCCCATATCCCTCCTTAATCCGTCCTGTTCATATACCTATCCAGACACCATGTGGGTGGCACGGTGGCACAGTGTTTAGCACTGCTGCCTCACAGCGCCAGAGACCCGGTTCAATTCCCACCTCAGGCGACTCTCTGTGTGGAGTTTGCACGTTCTCCCTGTGTCTGCGTGGGTTTCCTCCAGGTGCTCCGGTTTCCTCCCACATTCAAAGATGTGCAGGTTAGGTGAATTGGCCATGCTAAATTGCCCCTAGTGTTAGGTGAAGAGGTAAATGTAGGGGAATGGGTCTGGGAGGGTTGCGCTTCGGCAGGTCGGTGTGGACTTGTTGGGCAGAAGGGCCTGTTTCCAGTCTGTAAGTAATCTAATCTAAAGTCTCTCTGACCAATCTTCCAAATCCACACAACACATCCAAATATCTGCTCTCCACATGTCCCATGTTTACCTCACAGCGAACCCAGATTGCAACATTTCTTTATTCATGCATAGGATAAGAGCATCTCTGGCTAGGCTCATTCTTATTACCCATCCCTAATTGTAAGAGTTGACAGTTATGTTAAGAAGTGTAGGTCTGGAGTCAGGTAGGCCAGGATGGCAGTTTCCTTGCCTAAAGGAAATTAGTGACCCAGGTGGGCCTTCCCAATGTTGGATTAATGATCATCATTAAACTCTTAATTCCAGATTTTCATTGAATTCAAATTCCACCATCTGCCATGACAGGTTTCGAACCTGGGTCCCCAGAACTTTACCTGGGTCTCTGAATTAACAATCCAGCTATGATGCCACTAGACCATTACCTCCCCTTAGAAAATGTTCAATTTTAGTATTCACATCCTTATTCTCAAATTTCTCCATCATCTCTCACCCCTCGCTATCCTTTTTTTAAACTCCCCCTCCCCAGCCTTGTAACTCAGCGTTGTGTCTATACTCCTTTAGTTCTGGTCTCTTGGGTGTCCCTAATGGGAACCACTCCATCGTGGACAGTCATGCTTTCAGCTTCCAAGGTCACCAATCTCTGGAATTCCATGCCTGCAGCTTTCAAATTCTCTACCGCCCTCTTTTCCTTTTACAACATCCCTAACATCTCTTCTACCTTGCTTTGACCACCAGTACCTAGGTACATTCCTGAGTTACTGAATATAGAAATGAAGAGACAAAGTTACATTCCAGCTGTACACGGTATAACCAAATGTCAGAACAACAAGCAGCAAAGTCAAAAAGACAAACATCACATCTCTCTCCAAAGGCTCTCCACAGCTGACCAACACAACAACTAATTCCTTCGTGAAACCCGAGAATGAATTGGAATGAACTGGCGTGCACCACACTCTCAAGCAGTGCATTTAGGTTTTGCCTTTTTAAAAATTGTAAAAGTATTGCATTTATTTTAAAATATACTTTTCTACTTTCTACTTCATAATTCAATATTTCCTCCTCTCTCTTTCCTTTTCTAGCTGCACCCTATTTGTCATTATATTCGCTCACACTAATTTGCCCTCTCATTCCTTATTCTGTTCAAACTCACAATGATTTCTGAGGGAGATTCACTGCTTATTGTTTTGGACACTCAAGTCCCAGGTGTACTTTTGCCCTGACTATAACATTAACAGCTCATGCTTTCTGTAACTTTGTGAGCAGAAATGTTTTGAACAAAACAGCTCGGGGGGGGTGAGGATGAGTAATGAGAGGCACTGTGTGATGTTTTGGTGCACTCAGTATATGTTCCTGGTCAGCAATAAGGTCAGAGTGTTATCAACGTGTTGAAGTAATGGTTTGAGATACGAGGCAAAAGCCATGTAGAGGATCCAGGCATTTTACAAGTACATGCTTCTGGGAGACAGCTTTGAAAAGGATGCATTGCATAAATCTTTATAAATAACAGCCTTTGGCACTTCATCCCCAGCCACACTTTGCCACATAATCACAAACAGAGTATCAGAGGAAGTATGTATAGAGCAGTCTGGAACATTGTCGGACTATTGATGTGTGTGAGACATTACCCAGACTAACTAGCAGAGAGGTGGTCAAGTACTACAAAGCTATCATATGTTGAGCAGACTGCTACGTATTGCTCATTAACCACATGAATTTCACACTAACCACAGGGTGATATGTAAGCATTCCTGCAATCCTTCCCCTCCATCCCCTCCTTTTGTAAGTCAAGCATTTGCAATTGAGACAACAATATGACTGCCTCCAAGTTACCCTGCTTAACAATTCACCTGCAATCTAGGAAAAGGACAAAGTTAATGAACTATATACACAAAGGCTGCAACAACTTGCAGTTAGGCAGTACCTTTAATGTAATAAAATGCCCCCAAGGCACTTCCCCAGAGTTTTATCAAACAACCTTTGACACTGGTCACAAAATGGAAAAGAAGATCACACAACACCATGTTATAATCCAACAGGTTTAATTGGAAGCACTAGCTTTCGTAGCGCTGCTCCTTCATCAGGTGGTTGTCACTTTGTTTCTTCATTTCTCTATTCAGTAACTAAGGAAGGTACCTAGGTACTCTGTACCTAAGATGGCATCATGTGTTAGTGACATTGTTACACTGGAACTAATCTGTAACTGAAGAAGCTGTAACCAAGGTATTTTGAAGGCCATAAGACATAGGAGCAGAAAATAGACCATTCAGCCCACCAAGTCTGCTCCACCGTTCAATCATGGCCAAGTTTCTCAACCCCATTCTCCCATTTTCTCCCTGTAACCCTTGAGCCACTTCAAGATCAAGAACCTATCTATCTCAGTCTTAAATACACTCAATGACCTGGCCTTCACAACCTTCTGTGAATTCCATAGATTCGCCACTCTCTGGCTAAAGATGTTTCTCTTTATCTCTGTTCTAAAAGGTCTTCCTTTTACTCTAAGGCCGGGCCCTCGGGTCCTAGTCTCTTCTACCAATGGAAACATCTTCCCAACATCCACTCTGTCTAGGCCATTCAGTATTCTGTAAGTTTCAATTAGATCCCCTCTTATCCTTCTAAACTCCATCGAGTATAGACCCAGAATCCTCAAATGTTCCTTGTATATTCAGCTTTTCATTCCTGGTATCATTCTTGGGAACCTCCTCTGAACCCACCCCGGGCCAGTGCATCATTGAATCATAGAATCCCTACAGTGTGTAAAGTGGCCCTTCGGCCCAACAAGTTCACACTGACCCTCTGAAGTGTAACCCACCCAGACTCATACATCTAATACACCTAACCTAAACATCCCTGGACACAATGGGCAATTTAGCATGGCCAATTCGCCCACCCTGCACATGTTTGGATTGTGGTGGGAAGTGGGGGCCCTGGGAGGAACCCCATGTAGACACGGGGTGAATGAGCAAACTCCACACAGAACAGTCACCCATAGCTGGAATTGAATCCGGCTCCCAGACGCTGTGAGGCAGCAGTGCTAACCACTGAACCACTGTACCACCCCATCTCCTGTAAGAGAGAATCTAACCATCACCCTTTACCATTCAAAGGCATCATTATCAGTGAATCACTCTTGGGAGATACTATGGACCAGAAACTGAACTGGACTAGCCTTTTTTTTAATTCACTTGTGGGCCTGGGTTTCACTGACTAGGCCAGCATTTATTCCCTATCCCATGTTGCCCTTGACAAGGTGGGGTGAGGTGACTCCTTGAACCGCTGCAGTCCATGTGCTGTAGGTAGACCCAGAATGCTCTTAGGGAGGGAATTCCAGTATTCCCACCCAGCGACACAGAAGGAACGACAAAATATTTCCAAGTCAGGATATGATTGACTTGTAGGAGAACTTGCAGGGGGTGGTCTTCCCATGTATCTGCTGCCCTTGTCTTTCCAGATGGTAGTAGCCATGGAATTTGTAGGTGCTATATAACGATCTTTGGCAAATATCTGCAGTGCATCCTGCAGATGGTATACACTGTTGACTAGACTTTGAGGCAGCTCTCCCATTTTTGACATTGTCATCCAGGTGGTATGAAGGAAGACTTTGCAGGTTGACAGGGCTGTTTCTGTTGTTCTTTCCATGCCTAGGTCAGTGTCAGGAGGTCTGTTCAGATTCATTTCTTTGTTGAGACTTTGTAGCAATTGATAAACGGAGTAACTTGCTAGGCCATTTCAGGGGCAGTTGACAGTCAACCACGTTACTGTTGGTCTGGAATCAAGTGTAGGCCAGACTGGGTAAGGATGGCAGATTTCCTTCCCTGAAGGACATTAGTGAACCAGATGGGATTTTCTGACACCCAACAATAGTTTCATGGTCACCAGTAAATTCTTAATTCCAGAGAGTTTATTGAATTCAAATTTCACCATCTACTGTGGTGGGCTTTGAACCTGGGTCTACAGATTAACCATGATCTTATTGATAAGGGACAATGTGGCACCATCTAACTTCCGGTAATCTCCCATCTCTGTTCAATTCAGAGTGAATTGTTTCTTGGAGAAAGATTGACATGTGGTATAAATGTTCTTGAAAGATTTTATATCTCTTCCAATTTCCATTTGAGACGTCTTAACATAATTTCCCAAATGGAAATGAAGTAAATGTGTACATCTGGCGACCAGATGGTGAAATGATGTGATCCTTAATGAAGTGACCCGAGTGATATTTCCACCTGTGGTGTTTTAGATAATCTGCAAACAGTTAGTCCATGCGGTATGGACCTACACAGTGAAGAACTGTCACGTCCAAAAGGTAGATGAGACCCTCCATATGAGGCAAGAGCCTGGTAAATGCTGGAGAAACTCAGCAGGTCTGGGAGCATCTGTGGAGTAAAACTGAGTTAATTTCTTTTTGTAGATATTTTTATTGAAATTTAACATTTTTGCAAATTTACAAAAATAAACAAAACTCTCAAATACAAACATTGATGTACAATTAAATCATATATACAATAGTCATAATTTAACAAAGAAAAGAGAAAGAAAGAAAACAAAAAAAGAAAAAAAAAGAAACGAAAAAAGAAAGAAAAAAAAACTCAACTTTCTACTAATCTAACCTATAACTAACCAGAGTGTATACCTAAGTCTCTTACATGCTCGGAATGTATAAACATCAAATATAATAAAACCCGTATTCGCGCAGGATTCCTCTCCCAAGGGGCCCCGGAGCAGCCCGGTCTGAAATCTTCACTAAATAAAAGCCCTTGTTAGGATAGCCGAAATATCTGCATTTATATAATTCAAAAAGGGCTGCCATATTTTATAAAATAATTCAGTCTTTCGGTGCACCATATTTGTGAGGAAGTCAAGGGGGATATATTCCATAATTAATCTGTGCCAATTTGAAAGTCCAGGGGGGCCCTCAGCCACCCAGTTCACCAAAATATTTTTCCTTGCACAGAAAGAGAGAATAGAAAATAGTCTCTTCCCATGCATATCCAGAGATGAGAGGTTCGAAAAGCCCAAAAGGAGAGATACAGGGTCCACCCTAATTTCCGTTCCTAAAATTTCTGTCAGGGTATTTGCCACTTTAGTCCAGTATCTGCGGATTTTCTGACAAGTCCACAGACAATGTACAAGAGTACCCACCTCCATTTTGCATTTGGGACACATTGGAGATGAGTTAATTTTGAAGAAGGGTCACTAGGTGACCTGGTGGCTCAGTGGTTAGCAGTGCTGCCTCAAAGCGTCAGGAACCCAGGTTTGATTCCAGCCCTGAGCGACTGTGTGTGTGATATTCTCCCCATGTCTGTATAGGTTTCCTTCGAGAGCTCTGGTCTCCTCCCACAGTCCAAAGATGTGCAGGTTAGGTGGACTGGCTGGGCTAAATTGCCCATAGTCTGCTTGCAACATAGGTTAACCATGGGAAATATGAGGTTATAGGAATAGAATGGTTGGTTGGGTCTAGATGGGATGCAGTTTGGAGGTCAGTGCACTTGATGGACCAAATGGGCTCTTTCTGCACTGTAGGGATTTTATGACTTGAAATGTTAGCTCTGTTTCTATCTCCACAGATGCTGCCAGACCTGCTGAGTTTCTCTGTTGTTTTACATTTCTGGCACCTGCAGTATTTTGCTTTTATCCTTACAGATACTCTTTTTTTTAATCAGCTATTGCTAAATGTACCTCAAATTTCAGGATAAAAATTAATTTTTTGTTATCATTGGCAAATGTTCTTTCAGCGATCTAGCATCCCCTTCCAAAGCCTCTCTGCCTTCTAATCACCTCCTGGTCAACAACTCTCTGGTAGCAATGCCTTCCTCTCATCCTTGCTACTTGAATATTCTTGGTCTTAATCGCTCCATCATTGATCTTTGTAGCTTCAGCTGTGTGGGGCTAAATTCTGGAACTTGGTTGTTAAAATTCTCTGTCTTTGCAGTTCCCTGTATTCTTTCGACCTCATGATTTACCAACCTTTTGATCATCTGACAGTAGTGGGAGACTGTGTATTGAGTCAGAAGAGATAGGAGAAGTCTTGAATGAGTACTTTTCTTCAGTATTTACAAATGAGAGGGATTGTATTGTTGAAGAGGAGAGTGTGAAACAGACTGGTAAACTAGAGGAGATACTTGTTAGGAAGGAAGATGTGTTGGGCATTTTGAAAAACTTGAGGATAGACAAGTCCCCTGGGCCTGAAGGGAAATATATCCTAGGATTATGTGGGAAGCAAGAGAGGAAATTGCAGAGCCGTTGGCAATGATCTTTTCGTCTTCCCTGTCAACGGGGGTGGTACCAGGAGACTGGAGAGTGGCAAATGTTGTGCTCCTGTTCAAAAAAGGGAATAGGGATAATCCTGGGAATTACAGGCCAGTTAGTCTTACTTTGGTGGTAGGCAAAGTAATGGAAAGGTAACTGAGGGATAGGATTTATGAGTATCTGGAAAGACACTGTTTGATTAGGGACAGCCAGCACAGATTTGTGAGGGGTAGGTCTTGCCTTACAAGTCTTATTGAATTCTTTGAGGAGGTGACCAAGCATGTGGATGAGGGTAGAGGAGTGGATGTAGTGTACATGGATGTTAGTAAGGCATTTGATAAGGTTCCCCATGGTAGGCTTATGCAGAAAGTCAGGAGGCATGGGATAATGGGAAATTTGGCCAGTTGGATAGAGAGCTGGCTAACCGGTCAAAGTCAGAGAGTGGTGGTGGATGGTAAATATTCAGCCTCGAGCCCAGTTACAAGTGGAGTTCCGCAGGGATCAGTTCTGGGTCCTCTGCTGTTTATAATGTTTATTAATGACTTGGAAGAGGGAGTCGAAGGGTAGGTCAGTAAATTTGCAGATGATACAAAGATTGGTGGCGTTGTGGATAGTGAGGAGTGCTGTTGTCGGCTGCAAAGGGACTTAGATATGATGCAGAGCTGGGCTGAGGAATGGCGGATGGAGTTCAACCCTGCCAAGTGTGAGGTTGTCCATTTTGGAAGAACAAATAAGAATGCGGAATACAGGGTTAACGGTAGGGTTCTTAGTAAGGTGGAGGAGCAGAGGGATCTTGGGGTCTATGTTCATAGCTCTTTGAAAGTTGCCACTCAGGTGGACAGAGCTTGTAAGAAGGCCTATGGTGTATTAGCGTTCATTAGCAGAGGGATTGAATTCAAGAGTCGTGAAGTGATGTTGCAGCTGTACAGGACTTTGGTTAGGCCACATTTGGAGTACTGTGTGCAGTTCTGGTTGCCTCATTTTAGGAAAGATGTGGAAGCTTTGGAGCGGGTGCAGAGGAGATTTACCAGGATATTGCCTGGAATGGAGAATAGGTCATACAAGGATAGGTTGAGAGTGCTAGGCCTTTTCTCATTGGAATGGCGAAGGATGAGGGGTGACTTGATAGAGGTTTATAAGATGATCAGGGGAATAGATAGAGCATACAGTCAGAGACTTTTTCCCCAGGTACAACGGAGTGTTACAAGGGGAAATAAATTTAAGGTGAAGGGTGGAAGGTATAGGGGAGATGTCAGGGGTAGGTTCTTTACCCAGAGAGTGGTAGGGGCATAGAATGCGCTGCCTGTGGGAGTGGCAGAGATTGGTGACCTTTAAGCGGCAATTGCATAGGTACATGGATAGGTGCTTAAGCTAGGACAAATGTTCGGCACAACATCGTGGGCCGAAGGGCCTGTTCTGTGCTGTATTGTTCTATGTTCTATGTTCTACCTTTCCCAGAAACTCTGATCTGGCTCAGAGTTGAACTTCATTTGAAATTGCTTGTGTGAGAAGCAACTCTCCCCGTGTCTGTGTGGGTTTCCTCCGGGTGCTCCGGTTTCCTCCCACAGTCCAGGTGAATTGGTCATGCTAAATTGCCTGTAGTGTTAGGTAAGGGGTAAATGTAGAGGTATGGGTGGGTTGCGCTTCGGCGGGTCGGTGTGGACTTGTTGGGCCGAAGGGCCTGTTTCCACACTGTAAGTAATCTAATCTAATCTAATCTAATCTTGTCAGAAGTCAGATGACACGAGGTTATAGTCCGACAGATGTATTTGAATTCACAAGCTTTCAGAGCAATGCTCCTTCATCAGGTGCAGTGCATTTGTCAGTTTACCTGAGGAAGGAGCAGTGCCCCAAAAGCTTGTGATTTGGACTATAACCTGGGGTCGTGTGACTTCTGACTTTGTCCACCCCAGTCCAATACCAGCACCACCACATCATGATATATTTGTGTTATACTTTGTTGAGAATGTGAGATTAATACAAGCTGTCGTACTGATTTAATGTTACAATCACTACCTCATGAAATAAAACTGATCTGAACATTTGTGCATCTGATAAAATTAACTTGCATTAGTTGATGCGTTTTCCATTTGTGAAATTGAGGGAGTGCCGCACTGTCGGAGGGTCAGTACTGAGTGAGTGCTGCACTGTTAGAGGGTCAGTACTGAGGGAGTGCTGCACTGCCGGAGGGTCAGTGCTGAGGGAGTGCTGCATTGTCGGAAGGTCAGAACTGAACGAGTGCTGCACTCTCAGAGGGTCAGTACTGAGTGAGTGCTGCACTGTCAGAGGGTCAGCACTAAGGGAGCGCTGCATTGTCAGAGGGTCAGTACTGAGGGAGCGTTTCATTGTTGGAGATGCTGTCCTTCAGTTGAGATTCTAAGCCAAGGTTCTGGCTGCCTTCTCAGTTGTATGTAACTGATCCCTTGGCATTGAGTTAATGAAGAGCAGGGGAGCTTGCCAGAGTCCTGGGCCATCTTTATCCTTAAAGAAACACCTGAACAAATTTGCTGTTTGTGGGAGCTTACTGTGTGCAAATTAGTCTGTGGTTCCTTCTTTGCAATAGTGACAGCATTGGCTGTGAAGTGCTTTGGGATATCCTGCGCTGCTGAAAGGCAACTCTTCCATTTCCTCCTGGAATGTGTCTTCGTAAAGAACATACAGAAGGAACTGTAATGGTTTGTGTTTTGATTTATCCTGAGCAGCTCTGTGACACATCACCCTGCAGGCTGTTCCCAGGGATGCACGCTGAGACAGGTTTCTCCTGCTGCTGCAGGACATGCTTTCATTTTCCCAGCAATCTGCTGTTCCTCCCGTGCAATCAACTGTTGATGTTGGAGTGTGGAAGACTGACACGTTCCAAAGAGATGATCAGCTGAATGAAGCACGTAGTTCTGGGCCAGCTACTGCAGATGTCCAGTGTGTGTCTAGGTCACTTCTTTTGTATAGCAAGAGGCTGAAACCCCTTCCTAACCCATCACCTCCTCCAGACTGACCCCAACAGAAAAAAATTTATGTCATATCAGTGAATCCTGCACAGTAAGCAGAGTAAGACATTCAGAATGCATTGCCCTGCACTTAATGGTTCTGTATTGCACTCTGATCTGTCAAATGGTGGTGCAGCGTTGTAAATTTAGGAAAAATGCATTTGTTTGGAACACTAATTATCTGATCTGACTAGAAGCAACCCAGAAAATGCATTGCAACACTGGGCTGTCAGCCTAGGTTCTGTGTTCTAATGTACATTACAAAACAGCCAAAAATGAACAAGATAAGAATCAGCATGGATACTTAGCTAGGTCTCAGTTAATGCGAGTTTATTTCAGTTATAAAGCTTCAATTCTCCTTCTATTGCAATCTGTAAAAGTGCTCAGGCTTTTCAGCATGACTTTGTGACTGAACTCTGCTCTTGTCATGCTTTCTGACAGGTTTATCTCTTTATTCCGTGATGTATTTGTGACCTACTCAACCCCCACTTCGAAATATCAAAGGATGCCTGAGGTGCTCTGTCCACAGATTTATCACAGTGACTCACGTATCAAATGATGTTAAAGAGGTTTAAGAGTAGCTGTAAGGTGAGATTGTAGTCCAGAAATTGCTGGAGTATGGGGCATCTCACAGAATGGAAGGAATTGAATTGGTTTGCTCATCTTTAAAGCTATCCTGGAAATGCACTGTGCAGTGTCGGAGGTTCACTGATTGTAACTCATTGAAGGAAACTGTGTTCCCAGTCTCAGAATTTCTCTTTGCAAAGCAGCACGAGGAACTGACAATGGCCAGCAAAGGAAACCTGGAGAGTTCAAGTCAAATCAGATACAGAAGGAGAAATAGAGAGAACAAAAGGTTGGATTGAGAGAGAAAAACAATGGAAAATAAAGGCCATAGTAAGAATTTAAAGATTGTAATATAAAAGATAATGACCACTTTTGCCTGGAAGAAAGAGAACTGAATGCATTTTGAAATATTGAGCTTTGTAGCATTGTGCTTTAGGTCAGGATTTGGTGAAAGGCTTGTGTGAGCACCTGGCTCCTATTTCATGGGATGGTCTGTTATTCTGACAATTTGATCTGGGTCTCTTGGGGGCAGTGGGCAGAGCTTTTGTCCTGAATTCCTGGATTAGCCTGCAGAAGGCTGATCCTGTGAGTTTGAATGATTCGAGTGTAGCTGGAATATAGTGTCAGCAGCAGAGAGATGGGAATGTTCATGGGATTATGGACATGAGAGACTGCTCCAGCACTTTATCACGTTGCTCGCACAAATGTTCAATCGCACGGTCAAAGTGTAACCTGAACAGGCAGTCCTCCTGCTGTTAGTGTGCTGCTGTATGTAGCCCCCTATATTGGGATGTTAGAAATACACACCTCCAAGCAACCTGAAAAAATGAGATCGATTCTTGCTGTGATACACAAACACATCCCTACCTGTGGCAGATTGGAAAGGAATAACATTTCTGTATTGTGTTAGATCATTTTTCAGACAAAGTTGAAGTTAAGTTCTTCACATAGAAAGAAATCACAAGTCAGTCGACAGAATTGCAATTCCCAGCAAGACAGTGAATTATCAGGTTCAGGAAGATGGTTGATTCTTATATTCTTACAATAGTAATGCCGCTGGCCTAGTAATCCAGAGACCCAGGTTAAACTCGAGGGCATGAGTTCAAATCCCATCACAGCTGATGGTGAAATTTAAATTCCATTAATAAATCTGCATTCAATTGATTGGTGACCACAGAAACTTTGCCGATTGTCACAAACACCATCTGCTTCTCTAAACCCCTTCAGGGATCAAATATATGCCGATAAAGGGAATACAATAAAGATGTCTAATGAGAGGAATGAAACCAGATAGACAACCTGGCATTGACTAAAGCACAGGAAATGATAATGTCAAGTACAGTCTTATCAACCCAGCAAAGTCCTCCTGGCAGACATCTGGTATCCTGTGCTGTCCCACAGGCTAGTCCACGGAAAGCTGAAGAGCAGCCTTCATGTCAGAATCAGCAGCAGCTGAATCATATTTAACCACAGCCTGTACTCTCATCACCTTGAGAGGCTCTTATGTGTAGTGTCACTACTTCTGAGGCAGGAGTCCTGGGTTCAACTCCCACCTGATCCATGTGATATGTCATAGAGATGTACAGCATGGAAACAGACCCTTCGGTCCAACTCATCCATGCCGACCAGATATCCCAACCCAATCTAGTCCCACCTGCCAGCACCCGGCCCATATCCCTCCAAACCCTTCCTATTCACATATCCATCCAAATGCCTCTCAAATATTGCAATTGTACCAGCCTCCATCACATCCTCTGGCAGCTCATTCCATACACGTACCACCCTCTGCATGAAAAGGTTGCCCCTTAGGTCTCTTTTATATCTTTCCCCTCTCACCCTAAACCTATGCCCTCTAGTTCTGGACTCCCAGACCCCAAGGAAAAGACTTTGCATCTTTATTCTATCCATGCCCCTCATGATTTTGTAAACATCTATAAGGTCACCCCTCAGCCTCCGACGCTCTAGGGAAAACAGTCCCAGCCTGTTCAGTCTCTCCCAATAGCTCAAATCCTCTAATCCTGACAATATCCTTGTAAATCTTTTCTGAACCCTTTCAAGTTTCACAACATCTCTTCGATAGGAAGGAGACCAGAATTGCACGCAATATTCCACCAGTGGCCTAACCAATGTCCTGTACAGCTGCAACATGACCTCCCAACTCCTGTACTCAATACTCTGACCAGTAAAGGAAAGCAAATCAAACGCCTTCTTCACTATCCTATCTACCTGCGACTCCACTTTCAAGGAGCTATGAACCTGCACTCCAAGGTTTCTTTGTTCAGCAACACTCCTTAGGACCTTACCATTAAGTGCATAAATCCTGCTAAGACTTGTTTTCCCAAAATGCAGCACCTCGCATTTATTTAAATGAAACTCCATCTGCCACTCCTCAGCCCATTGGCCCATCTGATCAAGATCCTGTTGGAATCTGAGGTAACCTTCTTCGCTGTCCCCTACACCTCCAATATTGGTGTCATCTGCAAACTTCATCATGAATGGCATGAATAGGATAAATACACCAGGGGAGTGCAGAACTAGAGGTCTGGTGAGAAGGGAAAGTTATAAAAGAGACCTAAGGGGCAACTTTTTCACGTAGAGAGTGGTACATGTATGGCATGAGCTGCCAGAGGAAGTGGTGGAGGCTGGTACGATTGCAACATTTAAGAGGCATTTGGATGGGTATATAAATAGGAAGGATTTGGAGGGATAGGAAGGATTTGGCCGGGTGCTGGCAGGTGGGACTAGATTGGATTATTTTATCTGGTTGGCATGGACGAGTTGGAATGTTTCCGTGCTGTACATCTCTATGAGTCTATAACTCTATATGCTCTGCTGTATAAAGATTCCAACAATATTACTGAAGACCAGTGCTCTAGATCTTGGTGCTCCCCTAGCCAACTGTTCAAGCTACAACACTGGCACCTAGCTGACAAAATGGAGAATTGACCAGGTATGTCCTGTAAACAACATCAGTGATGCCCAGTTTGGGTTCTCTCAGGCCCATTCAGCTCCTGACCTCATTACAGCCTTGGTTCAAACATTGACAAAAGAACTGAATTCCACAGGGGAGATGAGAGTGACAACTCTTGACATCAAGACTGGATTCGACCAAGTGTGGCATCAAGTAGCCCGAGCAAAACTAGAATCAATGGGTATCAGGGGGCAAACTCTCTGCTAGTTGGAGTCATACCTGGCACAATGGTTGTGGTGTTTTGAGGTTTAGTCATCTCAGCTTCAGGACACCTCCGCAGGAGCCCCTCAGGGCAGTGTTCTGGGTCCAACCATCTTCAGCTGCTTCATCAATGACCTTCCCTCCATCATAAGGTCAGAAGTGGGGATGGTCACTGATGATTGTGCAGTGTTCAGCACCAATCACCCTCCACAGACACTGAAGCAGTCCATGTTCAAATGCAACAAAATCTGGGCCAGGCAACTTTTTCATGCAGAGGGTGGTACGTGTATGGAATGAGATGCCAGAGGAAGTGGTGGAGGCTGGTACAATTACAACTTTAAAAAGCATTTGGATGGGTATATGAATAGGAAGGGTTTGGAGGGATATGGGCCGAGTGCTGGCAGGTTGGACAAGATTGTGTTGGGATATCTGGTCGGTCTGGACAGGTTGGACCGAAGGGTCTGTTTCCATGCTTTACATCTCTATGACCCTATCCAGTCTTGGGCCATCACCAATAACAGACAATCCAACCACTGCCCAATGGTGTTACCATAACTGAATCCCCCACTATCAATATTCTTGGGGTTACCATTGTCCAGAAACTCAATTGGACTCACAACAAAAACACAATGGCACCAAAAGCAGATCAAAAGCTGGCAATTCTGCAGTGAATAACGCTGCTCCTGCCTCCCTAAAGCCTGTGCACCATCTACAAAGTACAAGTCAAGTGTATGATGGAATTCTCTCCACTTGCCTGGATGAATGCATCTTCTAAATTCATGACCACTTCTATTGAGAAGGACAAGCGTGGCAGATACCTGGGCAGCACCTCCACCTGCAGGTTCCCTTCCAAGCCACTCACCATCCTGACTTGCAAATACATCGCTGTTTCTTCAGTGTTGCTGGGTCAAAATCCTGAAATTCTCTCCCTAAGGGCAATGTGGGTCTACCTACAGCATACAGACCGCAGCGGTTCAAGAAGGCAGCTCACCCCCACCTTCTCAAAGGGCAACTAAGGACGAGGAATAAATGCTTGCCCCAGCCAGTGATTTCCATGACCCGTTATAAATAAGGACAATTCACTTAAATGTGACAAGTATAAAAGAAAAATAGGGAGACACATGTGTGATATTTGTGTGATGAAACCAACTGAACTGATTGGTTGTGTTTGAAATTAAGGCAGCGTTTTTCTGTAGACAACAGATTTGCGAACACATTGCATGCAGAGGTACACACATCTTGTCTGCTAATAGAATTAAAAACTGTTCAAACCGGTTATATTGAGAGTCTCTTTTTAAACTCAGCAGATATTTGAAGTTGATCTTACTCAGTCCTAACATGCTGTCAAGTTGCTGTCTGAGTCATGAATCATTCCAGGCAGCTGGTACAATCACCTTGTCATTTCAGTGAGTCACTCAGCAGCATCGTGATGTCAGTCTGTGCAATTTCAGTTCTCACTGAGGGGCTGAGGGAAGTTTTCCTGCTCCACACCCTTTCCTGCACTCTGCTCCTCAATTTATGGTGATCACTGATAAGACAATGATTTGAAAATTCTCACCTGTGTTTTTGAATCTGACCATGACCTTGCTCCCTTCCTAACTCCAGAACTTCTCCCAGCTCGATAGCTCTCCGAGATCTCCTCTTTCCTTCAATTCTGACCTCATGAGCATCCCTCAATAATAACAACGTTCGTTTTGTGTGTGAATGGAATGAGCTGCCAAAAGAAGTGGTAGACATGAGTACAGATACAACATTTAAAAGACATTCACACAGGGACATGAATGGGAAAGGTTTAAAGGGGTATGGGCCAAATGCAGGCAAGTGGAGCTAGTTTTCTCTGGCAAAGCTGGTCAATTTGGACTGGTTGGACCAAAGGCTGTTTCCATGTTGTATGGACATGCCTGGATCCTCATTCCTTCCTTTAACTTCTCCAAATTTCTACCTCACTTTCCTCCTTTATGCAGCTTCCAATAACCTACCGCTTTGACCAAGCAGTTTTTAAATCCTATATATTTACCTTGATGGGCTGAATGGCCTACTCATGTTCTTATGTCCTATCTCTTGGTGCCAAATTTTGCTTTGTAATCACTTCTTCAAAGAATTCCAGGATGTTTTACCACATCAAAGAAATGTAAGTTGTTATTGCTGTGGCCAATCAGCCCTGCTGTGCATTGCTATCCCATCGACACTGAGTTGCTACTCCACTCTGACACCATCAGCCCATCAGTAGCCTCATCCCCTCTTACCCACCCAAAATAATCCCCTCTTACCCATTCAGAATCTGAACCAGCAGGGTTACATTTCATCTTTAAGAACATCAGTCAATGAAAATATAAATGGTGGCAAATGGATTTCACTGCAGGCAAATGGGAGGTGATCCATTTTGATGGTCACAATCTAAGAATGAGGGGTAAGCCATTCAGGACTGAGATGAGGACAAATGTCTTCACTCAGAGAGCTGTTAACCTGTGGAATTCTCTCCCATAGGAAGCTGTTGGAGCCAGTTCTCGAGAGAGATTCTAGAGGGAGCTGGATGTGACCCTTACAGCTAAAGGGATCATAGAGAATGGGGAGAGGGCGGGATTAGGATACTGAAATTGAATGATCAACCGTGATCATATTGAGTGGTGGAACTGGCTTGAAGGGCCAAATGGCCTATTCCTGCATCAATTTTCTATGTTTCTATGGTTATATTTTTCTAAAAAGGAAAAAACATGGATTCTCTGAAGCGTAAAACTAGCAGATTTTGAAACATACTTTGTGATCTGGTGTAACAGGCCATTAAAACCATCAGGTATACAAAATAATTTAAAAATGAACGGGGATGCTGGCCTTTGTATCTAGAGAAGGGGGGATTAATGAGAAATAGGAACAGCCCCTGGACCCTGCCATTCCATCTAATAACTTCATGGCTGATCTGATTTCAGCTTCTTTCCTGCCCACCTCCTGGATAACTTTTGACTCCTTAATGCAACAAAAATCTCAGCCTTAATGACCCAGCCTCTACTATTCTCTGGTGAAGAAACTTCCCAGAGATTAACAGCCTTGTCTTGGAGAAGAAGTTCCTCTTCACTTTCTACATCAATGGAAGGTGCCTTATTTTAAAATGGTGCCCCTTAATCCTGGATTCCCCCACCAGGGAACAGATTCGTTAAACTCTCTCAGCGTCTTTACTCCAAGAAAGTTGCCTCCTATACTTCTAACCTTCAAACTGGGTACAAATCCAAACTGCTTGACCTTTCCTCATGAGACAAACACCTCATCACAACAGTCAGCCCAATGTACCTTCTGTGAGCAGCTTCCAATGTAACTATTTCCTTCCTAAGTGCAGAGGCCATAACTGTACAGTACTCCAGATGCAGTCTCACCAAAGCCCTGCACCATTTTAGCAAATCCTTCCTACATCCACATTCCATCCCCTCACTATAAAGACTAATTTACCTTCCTAGTTACTTTCAGTAACGCCATGTTAATGTTTTGTGATTCACGTACAAAGGCCGTCACTAAGTAATCCAACTCGGGAACTCTGGAGAAAATTCCTTACTGAGAAAGATGTGAGAATGTGGAGCTCACTGCCATAGGGAGTGGTTGAGCTGAACAATGTAGATACTATTGAAGAATGAGAGTAAATGGACTAGAAACGCACTTTGATGGGGTGACATGGAGAGGGAATGGGGGATGGCTCATGTGGAGGCAAAGTAGCAGCATGGAGCAGCTCAGCTGAACGGCCTGGGTCTGCGCTGTCAAATTGTATGTTATGTGACTTAGATTAACACATGACACATTTTCATTGTGTTTTTTTTTTAATTTTAGGTGTAGACATTCTCCAAAAACTTGGTCTTACAGACGATGGAACACGCTCTTCATCAGGATCACCTTCCCAACAACCATCGCTCTCGCTACCTCGGGGAATCACAGCAACAGAGAATGGCATTATTCTGTCAAGTGACGCACACATTGAAGCTGCAGTCACAAGCATAATGCCATTAGACACCAGCAATGACTTCACTATACTTGTTAGTCTCTGCTCTCATCGAGTCAACAACGCTTTCCTCGTTAGTATTAGAAATAAGAACAGACTGCAGTTTGGTGTACAGGTTTTACCAAGAAAATTAGTTGTGTATGCTGCTGAGAAGCAATCTGTATATTTTGCATATAATGCTCACAATGGGCAATGGCATTCATTTGCCATTTCAATTAAAGGCAAAACTGCTACATTTTCTTCCGATTGTGGGGAGAAGCTCATCAGTAAGGAGCTGCTCGTCAAACCACAGAAATTTGTTTCCGGCAGCAAGTTCACCTTAGGAAGGATGAACTGGAATGCAGTTCCATTTGAAGGTGTCTTGTGTCAGCTGGATATTTATCCCGATGCACAAGCTTTGTTGAACTATTGCAATTACATGAAGAAGCAATGTCGCCTGGCTGACACTTACCGATCCCTGTCACCCTCACTTTCCACTACATCTCCCGAAGTTACCAACTCAAGCTTGGGAGACACAAGATCTTCACTGAGTGAAGAGATGCAAGGAAGTTCAACACCAACATCAACCCATACCACAAGTACACATGGACAAAATATTACTGATGAAGATGAATATTTAGGCCACTCATTAGATGGAGTTGTTGAAACCAATACTCAAAGGAACTTGGAAGAATCAAAGATTTTGACCCAATTACCTCCAACGTCAACCCCTCATTTCAATGATACAACAAGATCGCACTCATGGACTGACTCAAGGCTTGACTCTGACCCTGTCCAGGTTCTCCTTGACCGAACTTCCAACTCAAATGTGAGAAAATTCAAAGAATTGTCCAGCAGGGAAGGAGCTGAATCGAAAGCAGATCAATCTGAAAATGTTACGGAGAATGGAAATGCAGAGAATTCAAAGATTTCTGATGAAGATTTCTCACCCTTGACTTCGCTGCTGAAACAACCCACGATAAAAGAAAGCCTTAGAAATGTAAACCACCCTGAGGTCACAAAGGAAATTTCAGACCAGCTTCTTGAAATACAGATGATCAATGCAACACTGTACAGAACATCAACAGACACCTCTTCACTAAATCAGAACAGTTTATGGGATGAGAACGGTTACTCGCCTGTGGACTCAGATCACAACGTGGAAAATTCACAAGAAATTGATATTGAAAACTACGATTACGATTATGAAGACTTCCTCGATTATTTAGATTATGAAGGCTTACCTGGGCCAAAGGGGGATCCAGGACCACCTGTAAGTCTTTTGAATAAATTCAACCAGTGATCCATACATGCTCATCAAAAAGGTCTCAAGGAATGGTATTTACGATTGTGAAAGAGTTGAAAATGATAAAGGTAGAGCAGATGTTAATTATGTATTCATGGGTTCAAAACGAGAAACCATAAGTGTAGCAAAATCCCTAAGAAATCTGTCTGAGCATTCAGGAGAACATCTTTATCCAGAGAGTGGGGAGAATGTGGAATTTACTGTCACATGGAATGGTTGAAATATGTTATTGTATCCATGTGAAATCGTATTGATCTATAACTCTATTCGTGTGTGTGTGTGTGTGTGTGTGGTTGCCACTTGTGATTTTACAGTTTGAGAAATGGAATCATTTCATATCTTTTTAGCCACTTCATAAAATGCCAGCAGTTGTGATGAGGTAAAAACAATGACTGCAGATGCTGGAAACCAGATTCTGGATTGGTGGTGCTGGAAGAGCACAGCAGTTCAGGCAGCATTGGATGCTGCCTGAACTGCTGTGCTCTTCCTGCACCACTAATCCAGAAAGCAGTTGTGATGAGGCAAGAACAGACAAGGGCTGTCCAAGGTGTCACAAACATTCTTTAAAAAAATATGGTGATTGTAAATTCTGTGCTATGGTTCAGGAAGTCCATAAGAGCATAAGACATAGGAGTGGAAGTAAGGCCATTTGACCCTTCGAGTCCACTCTGTCATTCAATCATGGCTGATGGGCATTTCAACGCCACTTACCCGCACTCTGCCCATATTCCTTAATTCCTTGCGATTAGATATTCCCAGAGGCTCTCTCTGAGGATTCTAACACAAGTCTTAGTGATGTTGACGTTAGGAGAAAGTGAGGACTGCAGTTGCTGGAGATCAGAATTGAAAAGTGTGGTGCTGGAAAAGCACTGCCAGTCAGGCAGCATCCGAGGAGCAGGAGAGTCGATGTATTGAGCATAAACTCTTCAGTGCTTACGCTTAAAATGTTGACTCTCCTGCTCCTCAGATGCTGCCTGACTGGCTGTGTTTTTCCAGCACCACACTTTTCGACTCTGATGTTGACGATAAAACAGGAGGCAGGCTTGATATATTTTCACTCGTGGGATGTGGGTGTCACTTGCTGGACCAGCATTTTGTTTCTTGTCTCTAGTTGCCCCTTGAGAAGGTGGTGGTGAGCTGCCTTCTTGAACTGCTGCAGTCCATGTGGTATAAGTAGTACCACAATTCCTTCGGGAGGGAATTCCAGGATTTTGACCCAATGATAGTTTAGGAATGGCTGAATCATCAGTGGCTTGGAGGCTAACTTGCCATGTATCTGCTGCCTTTGTCCTTCTAGATGGAATGGTCACGGGTTTGGAAGATGCTGTCTAAGGATCTTTTGTGAGTTTCTGCAGTGCATCTTGAAGATAGTACACACTGCTGCTACTGAGCGTCGGTGGTGGAGGGAGTGGATATTTGTGGATGTGGTGCCAATCAAGCGGGGACTGCTTTGTCCTGGATGGTGTCGAGCTTCTTGAGTGTTGTTGGAGCTGCCCCCATCCAGGCAAGTGGGGAGTATTCCATCACACTCCTGACTTGGGCCTTGTAGGTGGTGAACAGGCTTTGGGGAGTCAGGAGGTGACTTACTGCAGGATTCTGACCTGCTCTTGTAGCCACTAGGTTTAAGTGGTGAATCTAATTGAGCTCCTGGTCAATGGTAACCCCCAAGGTGTTGATATTAGGGAATTCAGTGACCTATAGTGATTTGCACTGAACTGTAACAATCTACACAATCTATATCAATCTACATTTATCTCTATCATTCTCTACTAATCTGTAACAATCTGCACTGATCTATGTCCACCTGTAGTGATCTGTAACAATCTATGATGGTCCATATCATCAATGAACACTGATGTGCATCAATCTACAGATATATGTCATTACATAGTGACCTAAATCAATCTACACTGATCTATATCGCACCACAGTGACTTGTATCAAACTACAAAGATCTACATCAATGTATACAGATTTATAGGCAAAAGTGAGAACTGCAGATGCAGGAGATTAGAGGCAAGATTAGAGTGGTGCTGGAAAAGCACAGCAGGTCAGGCAGCATCCAAGGAGCAGGAAAATCGACATTCCAGGCAGGAATACTTTATCAGGAATGGCTCTCCCTGATGAAGGGCCCCTGCCCGAAACATCAACTTTCCTGCTTCTCGGATGCAGCCTGACCTGCGATGCTTTTCCAGCACCACTCTAATCTTGACTGTGTACAGATTAATATCAAGCCACACTGATACATATCAATTCAGAGTGTTTAGCATCAATCTCCTAATCTGCATCAATCTAGTGATCAATATGACTCTATATAGATCTATAATAATCCACAGTGATCTATGTCAATCTACTGTTACACATACTTAATATATTTCAAGCTACACTCATGTGACTCAATCCATGGTGACCTATATCACTGTAATCTGATTTGTATCAATCTACACTAACCTATATCGATCTGCAATGATCTATGTCAATCTGAAGTGATCAATCCCAATGTAACCTGAACAATATCACTGCATAGCAATTCATTCCAGTCAGTACCAATCTATATCATTCTGCACAGATCACTATCAATCTTCATTGATCTATATCAACCTACATCATTCAGCATTAATCTGTACTTTTCTAATATATACTCACCTTAATCAATCTACACATACTGACTATGTATCAATCTATATGGATCTATATTAATCTACAATGATCTACACCAATCTCCGTTGATTTGTATCAATGAAAACCTGTGTATATTAATGTACAGTGATGCACAAAATGGATACAGATGGATATCAATGTGCACTGATCTATAATAATCTGTCGTGTTCAATATCAATCAACACTAATCTATAGCAATGTAGTAATCCATCTCGATCAAGAGTGTTCAATATCAATTTACACTGATCTATATCAATGCACAGGCATTCATAGCAGTCTGTACAGATCAATATCAACTTCATTGTGGAGCTCATTGAGTGTGAGTTCCCTTGACCTCTTGGTATTATTGCTGGACTGGTAATCCAGACACTCCCTGGGGACCCAGGTTCAAATCCCACCATGGCAAATGGTGGATAAAAATCCGAAATTAAGAGTATACTCATGATCATGAATCCATCATCAATTGTTTGGGGAAAAACCCACTTGGTTTGCTAAAGTCCTCCAGGGGAAGGAAACTGCCATCCTTACCTGGTCTGGCCTACATGTGACTCCAGACCCACAGCAATGTGGGTGGCGGTTTCCTTCTGTTAGGGATAAGTAATAAATGCTCTCATCCCATAAATGAATAAAAAAACATTAATCTGCATTGATTTATCTGTACCAATCTACAGTGACCTATATTAATCCACACTGATCACATCAGTCGAGATAAATTTGCACTATTCTCTGCCGATCTTCAGTGGCCCATGTCAAGCTAAACTGAGTAATATTAATCTATTGCTGTCTACACCAATGTTGTAGTCATAATCTTACCAGATCCATAGGGCTACTTGCTCATTAAAGAGAGGTGACTTAACCTGAGGGGCCATCACTATATCTCAAGAAAGGCGCGAGGTTGAGAAGGAGAGTCCTTCATGGTAGCATCAACCTGTGCAGGAATTGAGCTAACACTGTTAGCAACACATAGCTTCACAAACCAACTATCCAGCTAACTGAACTACACTAACTCCACATCAATCTACAATGATATATCTCAATTAACATTGATTTGTAACAACCTCTAACAATCTACATTAATCTAAAGTGACCCATATAGATTGACACTATATCAATATGTATCAATCCGTTTCATAGAACATAGAACATACAGCAGTACAGCACAGAACAGGCCCTTCAGCCCACGATGTTGTGCCGACCATTGATCCTCATGTAAGGTAAACCTAATGTACGAACCTTCAAATTTCTGTGACCATATGCATGTCCAGCAGTTTCTTAAATATCCCCAATGACCTCACTTCCACAACTGCTGCTGGCAACACATTCCATGCTCCCACAACTCTCTGTGTAAAGAGCCCGCCTCTGACATCCCCTCTATACTTTCCGCCAAACAGCTTCAAACTATGACTCTTCATGTTAACAATTTCTGTCCTGGGAAATAGTCTCTGTCTATCAACTCTATCTATGCCTCTCATTATCTTGTACACCTCAATTAGGTCCCCTCTCTTCCTTCTTTTTTCCAATGAAAATAGTCCGAGCTCAGTCAACCTCTCTACATAAGATAAGCCCTCCATTCCAGGCAGCATCCTGGTAAACCTCCTCTGAACCCTCTCCAAGCATCCACATCTTTCCTATAATAGGGCAACCAGAACTGGACACAGTATTCCAAGTGCGGTCTAACCAAAGTTTATATCTAGAGTTGCAACAAGATCTCACAGCTCTTAAACTCAATCCCCCTGTTAATGAAAGCCAAAACACCATATGCTTTCTTAACAACCCTGTCCACTTGGGTGGCAATTTTAAGGGATCTATGTACCTGCACATCAAGACCCCACTGTTCATCCACACTGCCAAGAATCCTATCCTTAATCCTGTACTGAGCTTTCAAATTTTACCTTCCAAAATGCATCACCTCGCATTTATCCAGGTTGAACTCCATCTGCCACCTCTCAGCCCACCTCTGCATCCTGTCAATGTCCTGCTACAGCCTATAACAGCCCTCTATACTGTCAACGACACCTCCAACCTTTGTGTCATCTGCAAACTTGCTGACCCATCCTTCAATCCCCTCATCCAAGTCATTAATAAAAATTACAAAGAGTAGAGGCCCAAGAACAGAGCCCTGTGGAACACCACTCACCACTGCTTCCAGGCAGAATACTTTCCTTCCACTACCACTCGCTGTCTTCTGTCGACCAGCCAATTCTGTATCCAGACAGCTAAATTTCCCTGTATCCCATTCCTCCTGACCTTCTGAACGAGCCTACCATGGGGAACCTTATCAAGTGCCTTAGTGAAGTCCATATACACCACATCCACTGCTCGACCCTCATCAATGTGTCTAGTAACATCCTCAAAGAACTCAATAAGATTTGTGAGGCATGACCTGCCCCTCACAAAGCCGTGCTGACTGCATTTAATCAAGCCATGCTCTTCCAGATGGTCATAAATTCTATCCCTTAGAATCCTTTCTAACACCTTGCAGACGACAGACGTGAGACTGACTGGTCTGTAATTGCCGGGGATTTCCCCATTTCCTTTCTTGAAGAGAGGAATTACATTTGCCTCCCTCCAGGTATGACTCCAGTGGAGAGCGAGGATGCAAAGATCTTCGCAAGTGGCAAAGCAATCACATTTCTCGCTTCCCAAAGCAACCGAGGACAAATTTGGTCTGGCCCTGGCGACTTGTCAATCTTAATGCTTGTCAAAGTTTTCAGCACATCACCTTCCTCAGTCTCTATCCATTCCAGCATGCTTACCTGCTCTTCAAAGGTTTCATTCACTACAAGGTCCTTTTCTTTAGTAAAGACAGAAGCAAAAAACTCATTTAGGGCTTCCCCTACCTCCTCAGACTCTATACACAAGTTCCCTATGCTATCCCTACTCTTTCTTTGATCATTTTCTTATTCCCCACAAATGTGTAAAATGCTGTTGTGGTTCTGTTTGCCGAGCTGGGAGTTTTTGTTGCAAACGTTTCGTCCCCTTTCGTCCCCCATGGTAGGCTAATGCTAAAACTTCGGAGGTATGGCATTGAGGATACATTAGAGGTTTGGATTAGGAATTGGCTGGCTGGAAGGAGACAGAGGGTAGTAGTTGACGCTAGCAGTTACTAGCGGTGTACCACAAGGATCTGTTTTGGGACCATTGCTTTTTGTTATCTTTATAAATGATCTAGAGGAAGGACTTGAAAGCTGGGTAAGCAAGTTTGCGGATGACACAAAAGTCGGTGGAGTTGTGGATAGTGAGGAAGGAAGTGGTAGGTTACAGCGGGATATAGATAAGTTGCAGAGCTGGGCGGAAATGTGGCAAATGGAATTCAATGTAGCTAAGTGCGAAGTCGTTCACTTTGGTAGGAATAACAAGATGATGGATTACTGGGCTAATGGTAGGCTACTTGGTAGTGTGGATGAGCAGAGGGATCTTGGTGTCCATGTACACAGATCTCTGAAAGTTGCCACCCAGGTAAATAGTGCTGTGAGGAAGGCATATGGTGTACTGGGCTTTATTGGCAGAGGAATTGAGTTCCGGAGTCCTGAGGTCATGTTGCAGTTGTATAAGACTCTGGTGCGGCCTCATCTGGAGTATTGTGTGCAGTTTTGGTCGCCATACTATAGGAAGGATGTGGAAGCTTTAGAACGAGTGCAGAGGAGGTTTACCAGGATGTTGCCTGGAATGGTAGGAAAATCTTATGAGGAAAGGCTGAGGCACTTGGGGCTGTTCTCATTGGAGAAGAGAAGGTTTAGGGGAGATCTGATAGAAGTGTATAAGATGATTAGGGGTTTAGATAGGGTAGATACTAAGAACCTTTTACCGCTAATGGAGTCAGGTGTTACTAGGGGACATAGCTTTAAATTAAGGGGTGGTAGGTATAGGACAGATGTTAGGGGTAGATTCTTCACACAGCGGGTTGTGAGTTCATGGAATGCCCTGCCCGTATCAGTGGTGAACTCTCCTTCTTTATGGTCATTTAAGCGGGCATTGGATAGGCATTTGGAAGTTATTGGGCTAGTATAGGTTAGGTAGGATTCGGTCGGCGCAACATCGAGGGCCGAAGGGCCTGTACTGCGCTGTATCCTTCTATGTTCTATGTTCTAAAAACTCCCATCTCGGTGAACAGAAGCACAACGACGAGCTCCCGAGCTACAAATCTTCTCGCAAACTTTGAATGTATAAAATGCCTTCGGATTCTCCCTAATCCTTCCTGCCAAGCCTTTTTTGTGCCCCCTCCTGGCTCTCCTCAGACCATTTTTGAGCTCCTTCCTCGCCTGCCTGTAATCCTCTAGAGCTGAGCAAGACCCTTGCTTCCTCCACCTATGTAAGCTACCTTCTTTCTTTTGATGAGAAGCTCCTCCGCTCTCGTCATCCAAGGTTCCTTTATCTTACCCCTTCTTGCCTGTCTCAGAGGAACACATTTATACATCACTCGCAACAACTGTTCCTTAAACAGTCTCCACATGCCTGCTGTGCCCTTTCCATGGAGCAATTGCACCCAGTCCATGCTTTCCAACTCACGTCTGATAGCATCATAGTTTCCTTTTCCCCAATTAAATATCCTCCCATTCTGCCTGCTTCTCTCCTTCTCCATAGCTATGTAGAATGTGAGGCAGTTGTGGTCACTATCACCAAAAAGCTCTCCCACCGCAAGATCTGACACCTGCCCCGGCTCATTGCCGAGTACCAAATCCAAAATGGCCTCTCTCATCATCAGCCTGTCAACGTACTGAGTTAGGAAACCCTCCTGAACACACCTTACAAAAACAGCTTCTTCCAAACCATCTGCTCGAAGGACGTTTCAATCAATATTGAGAAAGTTAAAGTCACCTATGACAACAACCCTACTACATTCACACTTTTCCAAAATCTGCCGACCTATGCTTTCTTCAATCTCCCTGCTGCTATTGGGGGGCCTGTAGTAAACCCCTAATGAGGTGACTGCTCCCTTACTGTTCCTAATTTCCACCCATACTGACTCAGTAGGCAGACCCTCTTCGACAATGGTAACTTCTGTAGCTGTGATACCCTCTCTGATTAGTAGTGCTACACCCCCTCCTCTTTCTCCCCCCTCCCTATTCTTTTTAAATGCTCTAAACCCATGTCTCTGTTATGGCCACAACATCATAGCACCAGGTACTGATCCATGGTCTAAGTTCATCACTTTTATTCCTGATACTCCTTGCATTAAAGCAAACACACTTTAACCGATCCCTTGGTTCTTTCCCAGGAATTTCCTTCCCACTGGCTGCACTACCTCTTTCTATTGCCTCATCTCCATCAACTCTCACCTCCAGTATACAGCACAGGTTCCCCCCCCCTGCCATACTAGTTTAAACCCTCCTGAACCACTCAAGCAAACCTTCCACCCAGGACATAGGTCCCCTTCCAGTTCAGGTGCAACCCGTCCTTCTTGTACAGGTCCCACCTTCCCCAGAAGGCATCCCAATTATCTACATATCTGAAGCCCTCCCTCCTACACCAGCTGCGCAGCCACGTATTAAGCTGCGCCCGCTCCCTCTTCCTCGCCTTGCTATCTCATGGCACTGGGAATAAACCAGAGAACACTACTCTGTTCGTCCTGCTCTGCAGCTTCCACCCTAACTCCCTGAAATCGCTTTTTATATCCTCAATCCTTTTCTTAGCTATATCATTAGTGCCAATATGTAACATGATTTCTGGCTGTTCGCCCTCCCCTTTTAGAACCTTATACATCCGATCGGAGACGTCCCGGACCCTGGCACCAGGGAGGCAACCTTCCGGGAATCCTGATCCTGACCACAAAATCTCCTGTCACTTCTCCTCACAATTGAGTCTCCTACCACGAGCGCTTTTCTGTTCTGCCCCCTTCCCTTCTGGGCCACAGTGTCAGGCTCAGTGCCAGAGAACTGACCACTATGGGTGTCCTCTGGTAGGTCACCCCCCCCAGCAGTATCCAAAACGGTATACTTATTGCTGATGGGAATGTCCACAGGGGATCTCTGCACTGTCTGTCTGTCCCCTTTCCTCCCCCTAACTGTAACCCATCTATCCTTATCCTGAGCCTCAGGAACGACCAACTGCCGGTAACTCCTCTCAATTGTCCCCTCAGTCTCCCGAATGACCCGCAGTTCATCCAGCTCCAGCTCTAATTTCCTAACACGGTTTCCAAGGAGCTGGAGTTTCATTCTACACCAACTGACGCAATCTGCAATAAACTATAACAACTTAGACTGACCTCTATCAATCTGTACTGACCGATTCCAACCTCCACCGATCTATATCAATTTATGTTTCTCTGTTTTAATCTGCATTCATCTAAATTGAACCAACGAGATCTATATCAATCCATGCTCTTCTAGATATGAATCTGCACTGATCAATACTGACAAGGCCCATGGGGAATTACAACTGATCTCCTCATGAAGCTCATTCTCTATGAGTAAAACAAGCAATGGCCTCCCCTTCTGGCTCATCACCTGAGCCCCGTCCCACCTGCTTCAGGGGTATGCAGTAACATCTCTGAGCAGGTTTATTCGAAAATATCATGAAACAGACCCATTTCTGCCCCTCTTCCACAGTTACCTCCCTATGTGGGTGACATTGGTGAGGAAGCATGCAGTGTACATCAATGCTATCGATGCCTTCAGAGACGGGTGGACACCATGGGGTTCTGAGGATTTATTTCCCCGTCCAACTCCATTGATTTCATCCCTTCTCACTCTCCATACTCATTCCTCCCCCACCTCATTTCTGAAGGTTCACATTGTCCCATATAGACTTTGCATGGAAATTTCTATTTGGCTGCAGAGGTGATGGTGGTTTAATAATTAATAATCAAAAAAGTCACAGGGATTTGGTGATGGGAAAGTCATTCGGCTGTGCGTGGTAACTCTTCTGATTGTTTTTAAAAAACAGACACATTGAGTGTGCTTGTAGCACTGTGGTAGTGTCCATTCCTCAAGACCAGGAGGCTCAGATTCAAGTCCCAGAAATATGTGTTAGCATCTCTGAATAGGTTGATTAGAGAAATCAGATAAAACAGACCCATGACCATAACAGGCTCCAAGTGTAAATTTCTAATTGGCTACACAGGTGACTTACTGATCAGTGCAACATTTTAGCAAATCTTCTCTGCTCTCTCTCCAGCACAATTCCGTACTCCCTGTAATGCGGTGACCAGAATTGTACACAGTACTCCAGCTGTGGCCTTACCAGAGCCTTAACAGTTTCATCATTAAATCTCTACTTTTGTATCTATACCCCTGTCAATGAAGGACCACAGTGTTTTTTCCTTTCCCACTTTGTCTCCCAATATTGCCACTTGAGGGACCTGTACACTTGTATGCCAAGTACTCTGTTATATACCCATCTCAGCATGTTCCCATTTATTGTGTATCCCTTTTACTGTTTGACCTCCGTAAATACATTACTTCACACTTATCAGAGATGAACTCCATTTACCAATTTCCTGCGCACTCCACCTATATCATTTTGGAGCTTACAGTTATCCTTACAGAGGCCTATAAAATCATGAGGAGCATGGTTGGGGTGAAAAATCAAGGTCTTTTCCCCAGCGTGAGGATTTCAATAATAACTCAGTCTACACTGATCTGTATCAATCTAAATGAACTTACATGAATCTTTACCAATTTCTAATCATCAGCACTGAACTATAACCATCTACAGCGGTTTGGATCAATCTACACTGATCTATATCAATCTGCACTGACCTATATCAATCTATACATATCAAATAAATCAGTATTGATCTATTTTCTTCTACTGTGATTTATATCAATTATTTATTGACCTATATCAATCTACAGCAATCTATATCAATCTACACTGATCTACGTCAAACTTTGAGAGTTACATATTAGCCAGGAAAGACCTGAAGAGAGAGCTAAGAAGAGCCAGGAGGGGACATGAGAAGTCATTGGCAGATTGGACCAAGGAAAACCCTAAAGCTTTCTATTGGTGTAAAAGAATGACTAGAGAAAGACTAGGACCAATCAAGGATAGTAGTGGGAAGTTGTGCGTGGAGGCTGTGGAGATAGGGGAAGCGCTAAATGAATATTTTTCACCAGTATTCACACTGGAAAAAGACAATGTTGTTGAGGAGAATAATGAAATACAGGCTACTAAACTAGACAGGATTGAGGTTCACAAGGAGGGAGTGTTAGCAATTCTGGAAAGTGTGAAAATGGATAAGTCTGCTGGGCCGGATGGGATTTATCCTGGGATTCTCTGGGAAGCGAAGGAGGAGATTGCAGAGCCATTGGCTTTTATCTTTATGTCGTCATTGTCTACAGGAGTGGTGCCAGAAGACTGGAGGATAGCAAATGTTGTCCCCTTGTTCAACAAGGGGAGTAGAGACAACCGTGGTAATTATGGACCAGTAAGCCTTATTTTGGTTGTGGGTAAAGTGTTGGAAAGGGTTATAAGAGATAGGATTTATAATCGTCCAGAGAGGAATAAGTTGATTAGGGATAGTCAGCATGGTTTTGCAAAGGGTAGGTCATGCTTCACAAACCTTATTGAGTTCTTTGAGAAGGAGACCAAACAGATGGATGAGGGTAAAGCAGTTGATGTGGTGTATATGGATTTCAGTAAGGTGTTTGATAAGGTTCCCCATGGTAGGCTATTGCATAAAATTTGGAGGCATGGGATTGAGAGTAATTTAGCAGTTTGGATCAGAAGTTGGCTAGCTGAAAGAAGACAGAGGGTGGTGGTTGATGGGAAATGTTCATTCTGGAGTTCATTTATTAGTCGTGTATGGCAAAGATCTGTTTTGGGGCCACTGCTGTTTGTCATTTTTATAAATGATCTAGATGAGGGCGTAGAAAGATGAGTTCAGAAATCTGGTAGGGTTGTGGGTAGGGTTGGTAGGTTGTGGATAGTGCTGAAGGATGTTGCAGGTTATAGAGGGACACAGATAAGCTGCAGGGCTGGGTAGAGAGGTGGCAAATAGAGTTTAACGCGGAGAAGTGTGAGGTGAATTGAATGGCAGACATATTGAATTGAATTGAATTGAATTTATTGTCATGTGTACTGAGGCACAGTGAAAAGCTTTGTCGTGTGAGAAATACAGGCAGATCATAGCATACATAAGTAAATAATAGGTAAACGGCGGCAAAAACAAAAACACAGGTACAGATGAATGTTAAGAGTTTGTGAGTCTGTTCAGTATTCTAACAACAGTACGGTAGAACTGTTAGGAAACCGGCTGGTGTGTGTATTCAAGCTTCTGTACCTTCTCCCCGATGACAGAGGTTGTAGAAAAACATTGTCAGGGTGGGATGGATCTTTGAGAATGCTGGCGGCTGAGTAAATGCCAAATTTCCTCAGCTGCTGGGCCTTTGTAACCAGTGCGTCCACGTGAATAGCCCAAGAAAGCTTGTTGTGGATGACTACTCCAAGGGGCCTGAAACTCTCCACTCATTCCACCCTCTGTAAAGGGGGGCATGAGTAACATCCCGCTAATTCACTTTGGAAGGAGCAACAGGAATACAGACTACTGGGCCAATGGTAAGATTCTTGGTAGTGTGGATGAGCAGAGAGATCTCGGTGTCCATGTACATAGATCCCTGAAAGTTGCCACCCAGGTTGATAGCTTGAAAATGTGTTGCTGGAAAAGCACAGCAGGTCAGGCAGCATCAAAGGAACGGGAGAATCGACGTTTCGGGCATAAGCCCTTCTTCACCCAGGTTGATAGGGTTGTTAAGAAGGCATATGGTGTGTTAGCTTTTATTGGGAGAAGAATTGAGTTCTGGAACCATGAGGTTATGCTGCGGCTATACAAAACTCTGGTGTGGCTGCACTTGGAGTACTGCATGCAGTCTGCTCGCCGCATTATAGGAAGGATGTGGATGCATTGGAGAGGGTTCAGAGAAGATTTACCAGGATGTTGCCTGGTATGGAGGGAAGGTCTTCTGAGGAAAGGCTGAGGGACTTGAGGCTGTTTTCGTTAGAGAGAAGTGACTTAATTGAGGCATAGAAGATAATCAGAGGGTTAGATAGGATGGACTGTGAGAACCTTTTCCTCGGATGGTGATGGATAGCTTTAAATTGAGGGTTGATAGATATAGGACAGATATCAGAGGTAGTTTCTTTACTCAGAGTAGTAGGGGCATGGAACGCACTGTCCGCAACAGTAGTAGACTTGCCAAATTTAAGGGCATTTAAATGGTCATTGGATAAACTTATGGATGAGAATGGAATAGTGTAGGATAGACGGGCTTCAGATTGGTTCCACAAGTCAGTGCAACATCGAGGCCTGAAGGGCCTGTATTGCACTGTAATGTTCTATGTTCTAAACTGTACTGATCTGTATAAATCTGCACTGAGCTATTTTAATCAACACTGATCTATATCAATTTACACTGTTTGGAATCAGTCTGTATTGATCTATACCAATATTTATAAATTTACGTAAATCTGCACTGATCTACATCAATTGACTGATGTATATCAATTTACAGACCTATTTCAATCTCTGCTCAATCAATATCTGTACCAATTTATATAAATGTGCAATAATCTTTTTTAAGCTGCATTGATCTACATTAATCTTTACTAATCACTGATGTAGATCACTGTAGATTCATATAGATCAATGAATATTGCTCTAGATCAGTGGAGATTGTTATAAATCACTATATATTGACACAGATCGCAGTAGATTGAATCAAATTGATGTAGATAGTTTCAGATAATTATAGATTTATACAAAACAATGTGTATTGATCTTGGATCAGTGTTTATTGATATAAATTGATATTGGTCAGTGCACATTTATGTAGATTTGGTATAGATTGATGTAAATCCATACATATTGATATAGATCACTGTACCATATAAATATCCACTTATCAACTTTAATCTACAGCGATCTATATTACTCTACAGTGATCTATGTCAATGTATATTGATCTGTATCAATAGACTGTGATTGACATCAATCTATATGGATCTGAATCAATCTACTGTGATCTCTATCACTCAACAGTGATCTTTATCATCTACAAAGATCTGAATCAAACTGCACTTATCTGTATCAACCTGCACTGCCCTATGTCAATCTACACTGAACAATATAATTCTACAGTGATTGATATCAATCTACACTGCTCTGTATCAATCTAGATTGATCTATTTCTATCTACCGTAATCTATATCAATTTGAAATGATCTGATTCAATCAATGCTGACCTACACCAATCCATACGGATCTGTGGGCAGCACGCTGGCACAGTGGTTAGCACTGCTGCCTCACAGTACTAAAGACCTGGGTTCAATTCCCGACTTGGGCAACTGTCTGTGTGGAGTTTGCGCATTCTCCCCGTGTCTACATGGGTTTCCTCCCACAGTCCAAACGATGTGCAGGGTAGGTGATTTGGCCATGCTAAATTACCCGTAGTGTTAGGTGTAGGGGAATGGGTCTGGATGGGTTGCTCCTTGGAGAGTCGGTGTGGACTTGTTGGGCTGAAGGGCCTGTTTCCATGCTGTAAGTAATCTAATCTATATCAATCTCACTGATTTGTATCCATCGCTGGTTACTTATCTTCATCTGCAGTGACCGATCAATTCAGATTGATCTTTATCAGTTCAATAAAATTTAATCTCTATCACTGAGCTGTATAAATCCACATTGATATCTATCAATCTATACTGATCTATAGAAATCTACAAGAATCTGTATCAAGAATATTGATCTGCAGCAATCTAAAGTGATCTGTGTCTTATACAGTGATTTATAGCAAACTACACTGATCCACATCAATCTACACTGTTCTATATCCAGCTATAGTCATCTATATCAATCTACACTTGTCTACTTTAATCTACACTCATCTAATTCAATCTACACAAATCTGTTTCTATATCAGTCTATAGTGATCTATATCAAAGTACATGGCTATCTTTCAGTCTTCACTGAGCCCTATGAATTTACACTGCTCGATGTCAATTCACATTAATTTGTATCAACGACTTTGATCTATGGGAGGAAGTGAGGACTGCAGATGCTGGAGATGAGAGTTGAGAATGTGGTGCTGGAAAAGCACAGCAAGTCAGGAAGCATTCGAGGAGCAGGACAATTGACATTTCGGGCATAATCCCTTCATCAGGAATGAGGCTTATGGGCTTGGGGTTAAGAGAAAAATGGGATGGGGGTGGGGCTGAGAGGAAGGTAGCTGGGAATGTGATAGGTGGATGAAGGTGGGGGTGGGGTGGGGAGGTGATAATTTGGAGAGAAGGGTGGAGCGGATAGGTGGGAAGGAAGATGGACAGGTCAAGAGGGCGGTGCTGAGTTGGAGGTTTTGTGCTGGGATAATGTGGGGGGAAGGGGAAATGAGGAAACTGGAGAAATCCAGATTGATCCCATGTGGTTGCAGGATCCTAAGCAGAAGATGAAGTGTTCTTCCTCCTGGTGTCGGGTGGTAAGGGTTTGGTGATGGAGGAGGCCCAGGACTTGTATGTCCTTGGTGAAGTGGGAGGAGGAGTTAAAATGTTCGGCCACAGGGTGGTGGAGTTAGTTGGAGTGGGTGTCCCAGAGATGGTCCAAGCTGTCCTAACTCCCCCTCCCATGCCACCAAGAACACGCAGGACCTGGGCCTCCTTCATCGCCAAACTCTAACCATTCAACGCTTGGAGGAAGAACACCTCATCTCTGCATGGGATCCTGCAACCAAAAGGGATCAATGTGGATTTCTCCAGTTTCCTCATTTCCCCTCCCTCCCACTTTATCCCAGTCCCAAGCCTCCAACTAAGCACCACCCTCTCGACCCATCTTCCTTCCCACCTATCTGCTCCATCCTTCTCTCCTAGCTATCACCCAATCACCTCCCCCCCTGCCCGCCCCCCCTCCCCAGCCGCACCACCATTTATCTCCCAGACCTGCAAGCCTCATTCCAGATGAAGGGCTTTTGCCTGAAAAGTCAATTCTCCTTCTCCTTGGATGCTGCCTGACCTGCTCTGCTTTTTCAGCACCACACTCTCAACACTGATCTATATCAATCTACTGTGATCTATAACAGTCTACACTGGGGGCAGAGACATGGGTTCAAGTCCCACCTGTTCCAAAGGGTGTGCATCTCTGAAAAGGCTGACTAAAAGTATCTGGAGTGAAAAGGACATTTGGCCAAATGAACTCTCTTTCAGTTACTCAAATAACTGAAACACTATATCGTGTTAGAAACTTTTCTGTTTTCACCCATCCCCTCAATGTGGTTGCTGACTAACTTTCCAGTGATTAGTCTGCAATTACTGACCACAGAATTTTCTGGAAGTTACATTTTGATATGCGAGAGTACTTTCAGGAAACTTTTAAACATTTTGTGGAATCAATTTTCATCTTAGAGCATAAACAATTCTTTGCTCCCAAACTAAGATTTATTTTCTCTATAATATCTGGATTGAATTTCCATTTGTTGTCAATAGTAAGAAAATCAAACCTCTTCCTTGTCTTTATTTGCCTTAAATAAACCATTTTGAGTTGGTGCAGATGGAGAATTCACAAAGTCGCTTCATGACTGTCTGAATTATGTACAATTTGATTTGCCTGTCTTTCACCTTTCAAGTCACTTTTCTCATTATTGACTGTTAAAAGTTTAAGGACTCCCTTGGGTTTTCTCTCAGCTTGTGCTGGTCACTTTGCCAAACTGTGTAACTATTCTGTTTCCCAATATCTAACTATGCACTAGCTTAACTTCGGAGAGTACATCAGAGCCCTCTTGTGATCTAAACTGGGTATCATCGTTTTCCACATTGCGATCACACTTGCACATTACTGGAGGCATATATTTGCTTTACCAGTCTGTGTTAAAGGAAACTACCTGCATTGCAGTTGGTTTCTCCTAGAATGAGTGTTTGTTGCCAAAATGACATCAAGGTAATTGTGTTGCTTAATGCTGCTCTAATGAGTCTGTCATTTCCTGACCCAGCTACCTCCAGACCAAAGGGGTAGCCATGGGCACACGTATGGGCCCCAGCTATGCCTGTCTCTTTGTTGGCTACATAGAACAGTCCATCTTCTGTAATTACACCGGCACCACTCCCCACCTCTTCCTCCGCTACATTGATGACTGCATTGGCGCCACCTCATGCTCCCACGAGGAGGTTGAGCAATTCATCAACTTCACCAACACATTTCACCCTGACCTTAAATTTACCTGGACCATCTCTGACACCTCCCTCCCCTTCCTGGACCTCTCCATCTCCACTGATGACGACCGACTTGACACTGACATTTTTTACAAACCCACCAACTCCCACAGCTACCTGGATTACACCTCTTCCCACCCTACCTCTTGCAAAAATGCCATCCCATATTTCCAATTCCTCCGCCTCCGCTGTATCTGCTCCCAGGAGGACCAGTTCCATCACAGAACACACCAGATGGCCTCCTTTTTTAGAGACCGCAATTTCCCTTCCCACGTGGTTAAAGATGCCCTCCAATGCATCTCGTCCACATCCCGCACCTCCGCCCTCAGACCCCACCCCTCCAACCGTAACAAGGACAGAACGCCCCTGGTGCTCACCTTCCACCCTACCAACCTTCGCATAAACTAAATCATCTGCCGACATTTCTGCCACCTCCAAAAAGACCCCACCACCAGGGATATAGTTCCCTCCCCACCCCTTTCCGCCATCCATAAAGACCGTTCCCTCCGTGGCTACCTGGTCAGGTCCACGCACCCCCCACCCCCACCCTCCCATCCTGGCACCTTCCCCTGCCACCGCAGGAACTGCAAAACCTGTGCCCACACCTCCTCCCTCACCTCTATCCAAGGCCCTAAAGGAGCCTTCCATCAAAGTTTTACCTGCACATCCACCAATATCATTTATTGTATCCGTTGCTCCCGATGCGGTCTCCTCTACATTGGGGAGACTGGACGCCTCCTAGCAGAGCACTTTAGGGAACATCTCCGGGACACCCGCACCAATCAACCACACCGCCCCGTGGCCCAACATTTCAACTCCCCCTCCCACTCTGCCAAGGACATGGAGGTCCTGGGCCTCCTTCACCGCCGCTCCCTCACCACCAGACACCTGGAGGAAGAACGCCTCATCTTCCGCCTCGGAACACTTCAACCCCAGGGCATCAATGTGGACTTCAACAGTTTCCTCATTTCCCCTTCCCCCACCTCACCCCAGTTCCAACCTTCCAGCTCAGCACTGTCCTCATGACTTGTCCTACCTGCCTATCTTCTTTTCCACCTATCCACTCCACCCTCCCCCTTGACCTATCACCTTCATCCCCTCCCCCACTCACCTATTGTACTCTATGCTACTTTCTCCCCACCCCCACCCTCCTCTCATTTATTTCTCCACCCTTCAGGCTCTCTGCCTTTATTCCTGATAAAGGGCTTTTGCCCGAAACGTTGATTTTACTGCTCCTCGGATGCTGCCTGAACTGCTGTGCTCTTCCAGCACCACTAATCCAGAATCTGGTTTCCAGCATCTGCAGTCATTGTTTTTACCTACCTACGTTTTAGCTTACCAGTCCAGGCTGAGCGCTTATTCACAGCAGGGTCCCTGCATCTCCCTGAATATCAGTGTTACCTTCCTGTCTGATGCCAGAAATCAAAGCAATAGGATTGAAATATTTATCATTGTAGATTGATATATGTTTATATAACTATAGATTTCTACATATGTATTATTGTAGATTGATATACTGTATGTACCACTATAGATTGATACAGATCATTGTAGACTGATATAGATTGGTTTGGATTGATTGGAGATCAGCAGCAGGGGCAGCGCAGTTGCTGAGTGGTTAGCACTATTGCCTTATAGCACCAGGGACCCAGATTCCATTCCTACCTAGGGTGACTGTGTGTGGAGTTTGCACATTCTCCCCGTGTCTGTGCGGGTTTCCTCCAACAATCCAAAGATGTGCAGGTTGGGTGAATTGGCCATGCTAAATTGCCCGTAGTGTTAAGTGCATTAGTCATGGATAAATATAGGGTAGGAGATTAGGTCTGGGTGGTTTACTCTTCTGAGGGTTGGTGTGGACTTGTTGGGCCGAAGGGCCTGTTTCCATACTGTAGGGAATCTAGTCAATGTAGATTCATACAATTTGGTGTGTATTTCTATCAGCTCGTTTCAGGTGACGGATATAGATCAGTGTGGTATATATTGTTCAGTGGCTTGATATAAATCAGTGTGGTTTAACCTAGATCAGTGTAAGTTAATATTGAAGGATAGTAGCCAAAATTATGATATCAATCTGGAAAGGCTGAACTGGCAGGGGCTCAGGTTCCTTTAAGACAGAATGCTAATCACTGACCATCAATTGAGGCGTTTCAAATGTTAAAGTGGACATTGAGCAGTGGTTAGCACTGCTGCCTCACAACGCCAGAGACCCGCGTTCAATTCCCATCTCAGGCGACTCTGTGTGGAGTTTGCACATTCTCCCCGTGTTTGCGTGGGTTTCCTCCGGGTGCTCCGGTTTCCTCCCACAATCCAAAAATGTGCAGGTTAGGTGAATTGGCCCGTAGTGTTAGGTGAAAAGGAGTAAATGTAGGGGTATGGGTCTGGGTGGTATGCGCTTCAGCGGGTCGGTGTGGACTTGTTGGGCCGAAGGGCTTGTTTCCACATTGTAAGTAATCTAAAAAAAAAGTTTCCAATCCTAGCCAGACCACTGAAATAGAGACTCAAATTTCAGATAGCCCCTGCCTGTTATGTTCAGTACTTTGCTAGATTTTGCTCACTGGATGTTTATTCTGTTGAAAATGGCAACATAAAATTTCAATGATTCATTTTTATTGCTTCCAGAAGCCTATAAAGAACAGTGAACACTCATTTGATGGAATATTCAACAGTGCGTTACAAGTTATCGTTTTACAATTTACTGGACAATGGGAGCCAAACGTGTCATGCCTGAGGTTCAGCAGGTTACACAGTAGCTGCTGGTTACAGAGACTGGAGTAATGGACTGACATTTAGACAGTACCTTCCTTAACTTCAGGGGATCCAAAAATGCTCATCCTCCAAAAAAGTCATTTTTGAAAAGCAATTATAGTTGGAATAAAGGAAATACGGGACAAATTTGCAAACAATAAGCTCGCACAAGTAACATTGCGATAACATCCAGCTACACAATTGATGTGATGCTGCTTAAGGGATGGACACACAGAGGCAATTTCCTACTTTGACAGTGCAAATAGATATTTTATTATCAACTGGGAGGGCAGTCATGACTCAGCTTAACATTATATCTAAAGGACAACATTTCCAACAGTGCAGCACTCCTTCACGACTGACCCTCTGACAGTGCAGTATTCCCTCAGGATTGACCCTCCGACAGTGCAGCACTTCCAAAGTACTGACTGTCCGACAGTGCGGCATTCCCTCAGAACTGACCTTCCGACAGTGCAGTATTCCCTCAGTACTGATCCTCTGACAGTGCAGCAGTCCCTCAGTACTGACCCTCTGACAGTGCGGCACTCCCTCAGCACTGACCCTCTGACAGTGTCGCACTCCCTCAGCACTGACCCTCTGACAGTGTCGCACTCCCTCAGCACTGACCCTCCAACAGTGCAGCAACTCCCTCGGTACTGACCCTCTGACAGTGCGACATTCCCTCAGCACTGACCCTCCGACAGTACAGCACTCCCTCAGCACTGACGTTCTGACAGTGCGGTACTCTCTCAGCTCTGACTCTCTGACAATGTGGCACTCCCTCAGCACTGACCCTTTGACAGTACCTTCAGGAGTAGACCCACTTGGCGCCTCAGATATGCTCTCCCATTCAATAAGATCATGGTTGATCTGTGTATGTTTCACATTCCACATTTCCATTTACTCCAGTGCTCTCTGGTCCTCTTCCTAAGAAGAACCTTTTCACCTCTGTCAAAGAAAATATCCAGTGACCCCACCACCATTGCCTTCTGAGCTGGAGAGTTCTGAAGTCACACAGCACTGTGAGAAAAAGCATATTCTCTTTTCTCGGTCATGAAAGAGTGAGACCAATGTTTGAAATTGGGTCCTAGTTCTGCACTGATCCATAAGAAGAAGCATCTTTCACACATCCACATTGTCCAGATAATTCAGGATCTGATCCACTTCAATCAGGGTCACCCCTCACTCTCCTAAACTCCAGTGGGAACCAGCCCAGTGTGTCTAATCATTCCCTGTAACCCAACCCATTCATTCCCAGGATCAGCCCTGTCAGTCTCCTCTGAACTATCTCCTATGCATTTTAAAAGAAGGATCTCAAAACTATATGCAGTATTTGTGATGTGGTTTCACCACTGCCCTGGGATATAACATCTGCAGTTTTATGTCCAATTGTTCTTGCAGTAAAGGACAGAATTTCGCCCATTGGAATTTTTCCATTAGCTTTCTTGAGTGATGTGCTGTCCTTACTTCCTGAACCTTTACTGTTTCAAGCACCTGAACATCTCAGTCTCTGCACTTTGGCATTCTGCAGTGCTTCTCTGTTTCTGGAAAACTGTATTCCTTCATTCTTCTTGCCAAAATACTCAGCTTTTGCAATTTTTCTTCTTTCATAACAACAAGATGCTCCTGTCTGAAACAAGCTGTAGTTTATTGCTTAATAGCGACTACATACATGTTACGTTATCAGGTTAGACATTCTTACTAAGACATTGGGAGACATTGACAAAACATTTGTGATCTGGAGTTAATCTGTCCATTTCCTCAGCCACGACTGGATGACATCATAAGAATGGGTGGAGCTTAACACAGATTCTCACATTTAACTCTTTCAGAGCCATTTACATGAACGTCTCTGTATACTTTGCTATACTAAAGCTGCTAAATGATTGCAAACTTTGTTATTTTTCCTGCATCGATCAGTTGTTTTACTGAATTATTCATACAGTACAGAAGAGGTCGCTCGGCCCATCAAGTCTGTGCCATCAAAGCTAAATCTACACTAGTCCCACTTTCCCGCATTAAACCCACAGCCTTGAATGTTCTGATATTTCAAATACTCATTCAAGTACTTTTTTTAAAGCTTGTGAGGTTTTCTGCCTGAACTACCCTCCCAGACGGTGCATTCCAGAACCCACTACATTCTGGCGAAAAAGCATTTTCCTCAAATCCCCTCTAAACTTCCTGCCTTTTACCTTAAAATTAAGCTCCCTTGTTACCTCTTTTTAGAGTCATAGAATCCCTACAGGGAAGCAGACCATTCAGCCCATTGAGTCAACTCTAACCATCCAAAGAGCATCTCACCCAAACCCACATCCTATCCCCATAACCCTGCAGTCTCCATGGATAACCCACCTCGCCTGCACTTCCTGGTTACAGTGGACACTTTAGCATGGGTAATCCACCTAACCTGGGGGGGATGGTGGAGCACCCGGAGAAAACCCACGCAGACATGGGGGAATGTGCAAACGTCACACAGATGGTCGTTCGAGGCTAGAATTGAACCCAGGTCCCTGGCGCTGTGAGGCAGTGGTGCTAACCACTGAGCCACTGTTCCACCCTCATCAACCTGTTCAGAGAGGTTATCACACACCTCTGGGGCAGGTGGGACTTGAATCTGGGCATCCTGGTCCAGAGGTAGGGATAATACCACTGTGTCACAAGAGGACCACTCATGCCCCCCTGTTATTGACCCTTCACCGAAGGGGTATGGCTTCACTCTATCCATGCCCTTCAGAATCTCCCAACGGAAAATGATGCTGAACATTCCCAGTGATTGGTTGTGTTTGCTGTTTCCTTAACTGTGTTGGTGGAGCTCGAAGATGCTGCTAACTCTTTGCAGCCTCCGAGAGAGAGAGAAAGACAGGGAGAGAGAGAGAGAAGAGCAGAGTGCTGTTCATCCCTTCTACATACAGCATGAGCATCACTAGTAAGGCTGCCCTCATGGAAGTGATCCTCAGCCATCATCTTAACTCGACCTGAGGGACTGACTGGGCCATTTCAGATTAGGACACACCCACATCACTGTGGGTATGGAGTCACCTGTAAGCCAGACCGTGAATGGACTGCAGATTTCCCCTTCTAAAGGACATTCATGACCCAGATGTTTTTGCTTAAAGGCGCAATCCAATAGTTTGACAGTCCCCATTTGCTGAGGTTAGTGTTTGATTCCAGATTTACTTAATTGACTGAATTGAGATGCTCCAGCTGCCATTTGAGATAACTCTTGCCACACGATTAGTCTAGACTTCTCTCGTCTAATGAAATAACCACAGTGTGTTGGGCCCTTGATCTCTCTCCCACAGAAGCTGTTGAACCTTCTGAATGTTTCCAGTGTTTTCTGTTTTCATTTAATTTAAGATTTGCAGCATCTACAGTATGGGCAATTTAGATACTCAGGAACAGACTTGATGGGCTGATTGGCCTCTATTTATTTTGATTGAAGAACTACAAATCCATTTGTTTTCTTACTTTTAAGACATTTTCAAAGCTCTGCAATAGCACTTGTCAGAATTGAGTGGTTTCAATTACAAAGAGACCTTTCTAGATGAAGACAACAACTAAGAATTATATATCCAAGGCATATGGCAGGAGCATTATAAAATACACAGAGCCACGTAATGAAA
Source organism: Hemiscyllium ocellatum (assembly GCF_020745735.1). Taxonomy (NCBI): domain Eukaryota; kingdom Metazoa; phylum Chordata; class Chondrichthyes; order Orectolobiformes; family Hemiscylliidae; genus Hemiscyllium; species Hemiscyllium ocellatum. The sequence goes on along the minus strand of NC_083409.1, from coordinate 112,933,629 downwards.
TATTGGGTTTGATGACTGAAGGCTTGATTGAAGATGTATGTTTTAAGATCTGATGGAAGAATGGAAAGTGAGGTAGGACGGTTGACAGGTTTAAGACGGAATTTCCATAACCTGGAGACCAAAGGCAATGTGGAGCGATCGATATTAAACAAACTCCATATCTCAGAATTAGGGAGGGGACCGATATCTTGAGGGATTTAGGGAAGGGAGGAGATTCCAGCGATCGGGACGTGCCAAGACATGGAGGGATCTGAAACAATTTTAAAGTCAAGATACTGCCTGATTGGGAATCAATGTAAGTCAGCAAGCACAAAGGGTTGAGCCGAATTTACTGAAAGTTAAGATACATGTAGCTGGGTTTTGGAAGACCTCAATTTTACAGAATCCTTTTTTTTCGTTCATTGAATGAGGGTGTCACTGGCTGGATCAGTATTTACTTGCTGTAAGTAGACCCAATACCATTAAGAAGAGAGTTCTAGGATTTAGACCCAGCGACTCTGAAGGAACAGCTCAGTGGCTCTGTCAAAGAGCACCTTCCAAACCCATGGGCCACCTCCATTGAGAAGGGCAAAGGCAGCGGATACAGAGGAACACCACCCACCTGCAAGTTCCCCTTTCAGGCCACTCACCATCCTGATTTGGAAATATATCACTGTTCCCTGAGCGTCACTAAGTAAAATTCCTGGAATTCCCTCTCTGACAGCATTGTGTGCTTGCAAGGGTTCAAGAAGGCAGCTCACCCCCACCTTCTCAAGGGTCAGGTAGGGATGAGCAATAAATGCTGACCTAGCCAGTGATGCCACATCCCAGGAATGAATTATAAAATGAGTTGAGGTGAATGTCTTGTTTTCGTGTTGTAAAATTTCTTTCTGGTGAATATTAATTTAGTTCTGTACATTGAGTATGATGGGCTGAATGGCCTGCTCAGCACTGTAATAATTCTGTGATTTATTCATCTTTATTTCTCATGACAGGGTCCCCCAGGTCCACCTGGTGCAACGGGTCCTCCTGGGAAACGGGGAGCGAGGGTGAGTATGACAGAAAAACACTGAGCTCAGGGCCCACTTAGCTCCTTTCTGGTTTGTCCCTAATGACTAATTTAACTTGAGTTTGGGAGTCTCATCAAATCTCCACTCCATTACATAAGACCACCAACTCCCACTGTTACACTGTCACAGGTCAGTATTGAGGGAGTGCTGCACTCTCGGGGGTGAGTGCTGAGGGAGTGTTGCACTATCAGAGGGTCAATACTGAGGGAGTGCCGCACTGTTGGAGGATCAGTGCTGAGGGAGTGCCGCACTGTCGGAGGGTCAGTGCTGAGGGAGTGCCGCACTGTCGGAGGATCAGTGCTGAGGGAGTGCCGCACTGTCGGAGGGTCAGTGCTGAGGGAGCTCCACGCTGTTGCAGGGTCAGTGCTGACGGAGTGTCACACTGTTAGTGAGACAGTGCTGAGGGAGTGCCACACTGTCAGAGGGTCAGTGCTGAGGGAGAACTGCACTATCAGTGGGACAGTATTAAGGGAGTGCCGCATTGTCGGAAGGTCAGTACTGAGGGGATGCCGCACTGTTGGAGAGTCAGTACTGAGGGAGTGCCGCACTGTCAGAGGGGCAGTGCTGAGGGAGCTGTACATTGTTGGAGGGTCAGTGCTGAGAGAGTGCCACACTGTCAGTGGGACAGTGTTGAGAGAGTGCCGCATTGTCGGAGGGTCAGTGCTGAGGGAGTGCTGTAATGTTGGAAGGCCAGTGCTGAACGAGTACTGCACTCTCAGAGGGTCAGTGCTGAGGGAGCTCCAAACTGTTGGAAGGTCAGTGCTAAGAAAGTGCCACATTGTCAGTGGGACAGTGTTGAGGGAGTGCCGCATTGATGGAGAGTCAGTGCTGAGGGAGAGCTGAACTGCCATATTGAATTCTAAGAATGCTGGACTGGGTAGAGATGGAGAATCTTTTTGTTCTGGCTGGAGAGTATCAAACATGAGCTGACAATCTTGAAATAAAACATTGCCATTTTGCTGGAAAAGAATGTTCTCACTTATAAACCTCTTCCTCTGCAAACAGGGAACATTGAGTGTGTTCTGCATTGAGACTAGGAGCTGCCCAGGGACTGAGGAAGAGAGCGGGAAAGTGAAGTTTTTTGTTTATTTACCGATGTGTTGGAGGTGGGCGTTTCTGGGCAGGCCAACATTTATTGCCCACAGGACATCTTACTGTGGGACTGGGGTCACATGCAGGTCAGCAGTGTCCTCCCCTAAAGGGCATGAATGACAAAGATGAGTTTTCCTCAATAATCAATTCATGGTCATCATTTGACACCTAATTCCAGATTTTCTATTGGATTTGTATTCAATCATTTGGCATGGCAGGATTTGAATACAGGTCCCCAGAACATTACCTGGCTCTACAGCTGGTGGTAATACCACTGGACCATTGCCTCCCTTATACCAGAGGCAGGGGGTGGGGGGAAACCTCGGGCCATTATTCTGAGACCGTTCCTCATAAATCCAGCTGAGAGTTCAGCAGCAACTGCTTCTCCCCCAGACAGTGAGGAGGACAGGATGGTGGAGGACAAATATACGTCATCGGACAATGGAGCTATTAAAGGAAAGAAATGTAGAGGTACACGACAATGAAAACGATTGGTCTTTTCTCTATAACTGTTCATTCAAGGCAAACATTGACATAAATCTATTCATTTGATTACGGGCCAGTTAAGGTAGATCCAGCACCGAAAGAGTTAAGCTGCTGTCGCTGATGACTGAGGGGCTTTAAGTTCGTAAAGGTCATTTGTGGAACTCCTAAGCTTGCCTTAAATGTCAGCTTGACAATGATTCTGATTGTTTCAGGAGCAAATAGCTAAAGTCCCAGCCCATACATTTCACATATTCAAAGGGCACTGCAGGACTATCTGAATGTGTGGTCAGATTCGTCGGTGCTGGGGTGTTCAATGCGACAGTATTCAAGCTGCAGACAAACTAATGAGGGGACACCTCTTGAAAAACCTTTGAATAATTTTCCACCCGTATCCAGAAAGAGTTAGTTTGTGTAATCGTCCTGGCTGACCTCCTTACTTGTGAAGTGGTAGAATGTCAGCATTCATTAGTAAGTTACCCGTGACATTTGCTGGCACACTCCCTTGGCAGGCAGGACCAGCTGTACTCTGACACAAGTCATCAAAGCTGAACAGTGGGTCAACTCAAGGGCAAAGGGACAGAGCTTTGACTACAATCTACAAACCTGGAGGTGCTGAAGGGTCCTTCTCAATCTCAGGAGAGGTCCTGGATCAGAATGAACATGATACTGAAACTGTGAAAAACACCTTGTTAGACCTCTGCTCGTTCCAGCTGATGTGATCTACCCACTTCATCACAGGAAAACTGGGATCGCATTCAAGCCAGGACAGACAAGATTAATGTGAATTTTCTTTTTCTTCACTCATGGGACTGAGATGTCACTGGCTCAGCCAGCCTGTTTTATTGCCCATTCCTAATTGCCCTTGAGAATGTGGGTGTAAGCTGCTTTCTTGAACTGCAGCAGTCCATGTGCTGTAGGTAGACCCACAATGCCCTTAGGGAGAGACTTCCAGGATTCTGACCCAGCAACAGTGAAAGAACGGGGATATATTTCCAAATCAGGATGGTGAGTGACTTGGAGGAGAACTTACAGGGGATGGTGTTCCCATGTATCTGCTGCCCTTGTCCTTCTAGATGGAAGTTGGTGGTGGGTTTGGAAGGCACTGTTTGAGGATCTTTGGTGAATTTCAGCAGTGCATCTTGTGGATAATACACATTTGTAGGTGTGGTGCCACTCAAGTGAGATGCTTCATCCTGGATGGTGTCAAACTTCTTGAGTGCTGTTAGAGCTGCACAGATCCAGGGAAAGTGGGGAGTATTCCATCACACTCCTGACTTGCACCTTGTAGATGGTGGGACAGGCTGTGGGGAGTCAGGAGCTGAGTCACTCACCACAGTATTCCGAGCTTCTCACCTTCTTTTGTAGCCACTGTGTTTATGTGGTGAATTGAATTGAGTTTCTGATCAATGGTAAGCCCAAGGATGTTGATAGTGGGGGATTCAGTGATAGTAACACTGTTGAATATCAAGGGATGGGATTAAAGTATCTTTTATTGGATATGATCATAGCCTGGCAGTTGAGTGGTACAAATGTTACTTGCCACTTGTCAGTCCAAACCTGGATATAGTGCAGGTCTTGTTGCATTTGAACATGGACTGTTTCAGCATCTGAGGAGTCACATATGTTTGATGTCAGTCCTAATAACAAGAGACCATCAGACGCAGCAGCAGAAGTCAGCCATTCAGTCTGTTTGCCATTCAATGAGATCATGGCTGATCTGATAACTCTGACCCCACCTTCCTGCCTTTCCCCCATACAGTTTAGTCGTAGAGAGGTATAGCATGGAAACAGACCATTCGGTCCAACCTGTCCATGCCGACCAGATATCCCAACCCAATCTAGTCCCACCTACCAGGATCCAGCCCATATCCCTCCAAACCCTTCCTATTCATATACCCATCCAAATGCCTCTTAAATGTTACAATTGTACCAGCCTCCACCACATCCTCTGGCAGTTCATTCCACACACGTACCACCCTCTGCGTGAAAAGGTTGCCCCGTAGGTCTCTTTTATATCTTTCCCCTCTCACCCTAAACCTATGCCCTCTAGTTCTGGACTCCCTGAACCCAGGGAAACGACTTTGCCCATTTATCCTATCCATGCCCCTCATAATTTTGTAAACCTCTATAAGGTCACTCTTCAGCCTCCGATGCTCCAGGGAAAACAGCCCCAGCCTGTTCAGCCTCTCCTAGTAGCTCCAATCCTCCAACCCTGGCAACGTCCTTGTAAATCTTTTCTGAACCCTTTCAAGTTTCACAACATCTTTCCAATAGGAAGGAGACCAGAATTACACGCAATATTCCAACAGTGGCCTAACCAATGTCCTGTACAGCCGCAACATGACCTCCCAACTCCTGTACTCAATACTCTGACCAATAAAGGAAGGCATACCAAATGCCTTCTTCACTATCCTATCTACCTGCAACTCCACTTTTAAGGAGCTATGAACCTGCACTCCAATGTCTCTTTGTTCAGCAACACTCCCTAGGACCTTACCATTAAGTGTATAAGTCCTGCTAAGATTTACTTTCCCAAAATGCAGCACCTCGCATTTATCTGAATTAAACTCCATCTGCCACTTCTCAGCCCATAGGCCCATCTGGTCCAGATCCTGTTGTAATCTGAGGTAACCCTCTTTGCTGCCCACTACACCTCCAATTTTGATGTCATCTACAAACTTACTAACTGTATCTCTTATGCTCGCATCCAAATCATTTATGCAAATGACAAAAAGTAGAGGACCCAGCACCGATCCTTGTGGCACTCCACTGGTCACAGGCCTCCAGTCTGAAAAACAACCATCCACCATCATCCTCTGTCTTATACATATGCATATATGTTTGTGGGGTGAATATGTACTTGCAGAGTTACATTGTACTTTGTTCAAAAACTGCATGAATTCATGTAAGACTCTGTTATCTCACTTTTAGATTAGAAACAGTCTAAACATTATGGCACAGACAGAGAACACGGGGGGCTAACACCTTCAACATATTATCTGGCTAACACCAATTGTTACAGTTAACCTGAGAATGTAACTTTTAAAAAAAAAGTTTTGTGATTTACACATGAAAGAAGTGAAACTATCATGGTATTCGAACAGATGAAAGACTCAACAATCAATCAAGGTATTTTTCAACATATAATTTCAGTTACGTCACACTGTAAACTTTTGCTATAAATTCTGTGTCTTACAATTGTGGCCTCCACAACCACCTGATGAAGGAGCAGCGCTCCGAAAGCTAGTGCTTCCAATTAAACCTGTTGGACTATAACCTGGCGTTATGTGATTTTTAACTTTGTACCTGAGAAGATATAATTGCCATAGAGGAAGTGCAGTGAATGTTCACTAGGCTAATACCAGGGATGGCAGCACTGTAGCATGAGGAGCGGTTGGTTGGATTGGGCCTGTACTCACTAGAATTTAGAAGGGTGAAAGGGGGATCTGACTGAAACATTTAAATTCAACAGAGCTGGACAGACCACTCGCAGAGAGGATGTTTCTTCTGGTTGGGGAGCTTTGAAACATGGACACAGTGTCTCAGAATGCAGGGGAGACCATTTAGGACTCAGATGAGGGAAAATGTCTTCACCCTGGGATAGTGAACCTGCAGAACTCTCTGCAGAAAGCACTATGAGCGTTTCTAGATTTGAAAGGCATCAAAGAGTAAAGAGAGAATGTGTGTGCATGACATTGAGATGGAAAGTCAGCCATGATCCTCTTGTTGATGAAGCTGGCTCGATGGGCTGAATAGCCAACTCCTGCTCCTAGTTTCTGTGTTTACTGGGTAACATATTCCTGCTTTTATTGGTTGGTTCCTTTCATTTAAAGCAAGAACTCAGAATGATTCACAGATATTGTCAGTGTAAACTTCGCATGAGTCAATGGGGAGGCAGGAGCTCAGTGGTAATGTAACTGGGCTGGTAATCCAAACCCCCTGACTGGGTTCAATTCTGTGACAGCTGGTGAAATTTCAATTCAATTAAAAGTCTGGAATAAAAAGCTAGCCTAATAATGACCATGTAACCACTGTAAATTGTTTTAAAAACTCATCTGGTTCAATCCAGAAAAATGTGAGGTGGTGCATTTAGGGAAGACTAATTCTAGAGTGAGCTACAAAATGAATGGAAGAGCCTTGGGAAAAGTTGATAGGCAGAGAGATCTGGGAGTGCAGGTCCATTGTACCCTGTAATCTAATCTGTGCTGTTGGGGATGGGTCAGACCTGCCTCTGGGAAGGGAACTAAAGAGGAATAAGTTCCCTGGTTACAGTACGTTTGAGCTCAGTGATGGTCATCTGGTTTGCAGTTATTAGATCTGTTCCTCTGTCTTGTTTATAGCTGGAGATTCTCCACTGCCTACAGAGTTGGAAAAACTGAGTCAAATTGCTGTCAGCAAATTATAGAGAACTGTACCAATTCCAAATGTGTTTTTTTTCCCCCCTTTTACTAGTTAATGCTCATATTGTGAAATGTTAACATGATGCTGACCCTGATGTAATAGTGTGCTTCATGTCACTAGGGTTTACCAGGACAACATGGGAACCCAGGCTTACCAGGACTACCGGGCCCGAAGGTATATGTGACTCTGAAGTAATTAATCTGTGTCACTAACTTACCGTTTTCCATATGTAAACAGCCTTTGAAGTATTCCAGCTGCCCTAAACCATTAAATCATTATCTGCTGTGATTGACTGGAGCCATATGTGAATCAAACTCAGGTCCAGGGTGAGGAACAAAACTGCTTTCTCCTCCGGTGAAATATGATTGCTTCCTTGGACTGACATCAAAGGTCTGAAATGGCAAAGTTCGAGAAAAAAAGCAAAATTTGTTTGTCGTTTAGTTGCAAATTGTAGGATAGGCTCCTCACTTTGTTTCCAAGATCAAGCTGTGACAGTGGCTCAGTAATATGTTTGCACATCATATTGGTTCGATCGACTGTGTGGAATTTGCACATTCTCCCTGCGTCTGTGTGAGTTTCCTCTGGGTGCTCCAGTTTCCTCCCACAATCCAAAGGTGTGCAGATTATGTGGATTGGCAATGCATGCTAAATTGCCATAGTGTTCAGGGATGTGCAGGCCTGGTGGATTAGCCAACTGCAGGGTTACAGGAAAAGGTCAGGCGTGGGGGTGGTTGCTGGAGGGGGTGCTGCTCTTCAGAGGGATGGTGTGGACTCGATATGCTGAATGGCCTACTTCCACATTGTACAGGATTCTATGATGAGTCCCATTCCAGAGCCAGAAGTGTGGAATTATCCGTTGACCCTCAGACTGAACACTACAGTGCCGGAAAGATTTAGAACATAGAGTATAGAAAAGTACAACACAGAACAGGCCCTTTGGCCCAAGATGTTGTGCCGAGATTTAATCCTAATGTAAAATATAGTAACTTCACCTACGCACCCCTCAACTCACTGCTATCCATGTACATGCCCAGCTGTCGCTTAAATGTTCACAATGACTCTGCTTCCACCAGCACAGCTGGCAACACATTCCATACATTCACAACTCTCTGCATAAAGAACCTACCTCTGACGTCTCTTCTATACCTTCCTCCTAATATCTTCAAACTATGACTCCTCATACCAGTCAATCCTATCCGAGAAGGGTATGGGCCAAGTGCAGGGAAATGGGGTTAGAGCGGATGGTCATTTTGGTCAGCATGGACCAGTTTGGGCCAAAGGGCCTGTTTCCGTGCTGTAGGACTCTATCCTGATCATAGTAATCTCCTGCTCAGGAATGGGTGAAATATTTCAAACTCTTTCATTTTTCTTTCCTGTTTTCTTTGTTGGATGGACTGGGCTTGTTTTCCTAGGAGTAAAAGAGGCTATGAGGACAGTCTGAGTGAGGGATACCCACTTGTGAGAGGCACAGAGTAAATCATGAGAATCTCTTCCCCATTGGCAGACGTGTCTAAGACCAGAGGGTATCAGTTTAAGGAACAAGTGGTTTCAAGGAGATCTGAGAGCAGACGTTTTCACCCGGAGGGTGGGGGGGAATCTGGAACTCACTGCCTGTATGGGTGGGAGAGGCTGAAACTGAAGACTGAAGTATTTAGATGGGCATTGCAGTGCCATGGAGAAAGTGAGGACTGCAGATGCTGAAGATCAGAGTTGAGAGTGTAGTGCTGGAAAAGCACAGCAGGTTAGGCAGCATTCGAGGAGCAGGAGATTGGACGTTTTAGGCATAAGCTCTTCATCAGGAATGCCAAGGCATACAAGGCAATGAGCTAAGTTCTGGAAAATGTGATCCGAATAATTAAGTGGCTGTTTCTGATCACTCAATGGACTGAAGATGTAGCTGCGTTTTCTGTGCTTTAGGTGCTATGATTGTATGGCCCGATGAATTGGGTTTCTGGTTACTATTTTATAAACCGTTTCGACAAGAGGAAACATCCTTTCTGTATCCACTCAATCAAATCCTTCGTTACTTCTCCCTCAGCCTAGGCTGCAGTAACTTACTGCTCTGACATCATCCTTGGACAATTGCATCAGAGGAGACAGAGGGAAGTTGTGGAGGGGCGATTTCCTTACTGGGAGTCTGTGAACACAAGGGTTCTGCAAGGATCAATAGCTGGGACTGTTATTTATCATATATATAAATGATTTGGATGAAAATGTAGGCAGGCTGATTCGTAAGTTTGCAGACGAGATGAAAATTGGTGGCATTATGGATAGTGAGGAAGTTTGTCAAAGAAAGCAGCAGAATATAGATGAGTTGGAAACTTGGCTGGAAAATTTTATTGGCTGTTTATTCCAGACTTGGCTGTTTATTCCAGACAAGTGTGAGGTGGCGTATTTTGGGAGGCCAAATACAAAAGAGAAGCAGACAATAAATGGCAGGATCTGAGGAGCATTGGTGTACTGTACAGAGTGATCACAGGGTGCAAGTCCATAGCTCCCTGGAAGTGGCAACACAAGTGAAAACTTTAGTTAGGCCATAGTTGGAGTGTTGTGTGCTGTTCAGGTCACCACACTGTAGGCTTTGGAGAGTGTGCCAGAGCAGTTTACCAGGATGTTACCCAATAGCATTAGCTATGAGGACAAAGGGGATTACCAGGATGTTACCCGATAACGTTAGCTATAAGGACAAAGGGGATTACCGGGATGTCACCCGATAGTGTTAGCTATAAGGACACAGGGGATTACCAGGATGTTACCCGTTTCCACTAGCTATAAAGACAAAGGGTATTACCGGGATGTTACCTGATAGTGTTAGGTATAAGGACAAAGGGGATTACCGTGATGTTACCCAATAGCGTTAGCTATAAGGACAGAGGGGATTACCGGGATGTTACCCGATAGCGTTAGCTATAAGGACAGAGGGGATTACCGGGATGTTACCCGATAGCGTTAGCTATAAGGACAAAGGGGATTACCGGGATGTTACCCGATAGCGTTAGCTATGAGGACAGAGGGGATTACCGGGATGTTACCCGATAGCGTTAGCTATAAGGACAGAGGGGATTACCGTGATGTTACCCAATAGCGTTAGCTATAAGGACAAAGGGGATTGCCGGGATGTTACCCAATAGCGTTAGCTATAAGGACAGAGGGGATTACCGGGATGTTACCCGATAGCGTTAGCTATAAGGACAAAGGGGATTACCGGGATGTTACCCGATAGCGTTACCCGATAGCATTAGCTATAAGGACAAAGAGGTTTACCGGGATGTCACCCGATAGTGTTAGCTATAAGGAGTGTTTGGACAAACCTGGATTGTTTCTGCTAGAGCGTCGGAGGCTGAGGGGTGACCTGATAGGAATATATAAAATTATGAGAGGCATGGATAGAGCGAATGGTCAGAATTTGTTTCCCAGAGCGGAAATGTTTAATATTAGGTGTCATAGGTTTTAGGTGAGGGGGGGAAGTTTGAAGGAAACTGCAAGATAAGGAAGAATGTCTTCACTCAGAGTTGTGACGCTGTGGAATTCTCTCCCACAGGAAGCTGTTGGGGCCAGTTCATTCGATAGATTCAAGAGGGAGCAGGATGTGGCCCTTGTGGTTAAAGGGATCAAGGGGACTAGGGAGAGGGTGGGAATGCGATACTGAGATTGCATGGTCAGCCATGATCGTATTGAGTGGTGGTGCAGGCTCGATGGGCCGATTGGCCAAATCCTGCTCCTAGTTTCGGTGTTTCTGTGAGACCATTCAGCCCATCATGCCTGCACAAGCTATCCAAAGAACATTGTGACTTAGTGCCAATCTCCTGCCTTTTTCCCCCATTCCCTGCAAGCTATTTCCATCCAAATTCCATACAATTCCCTCTGGGATGCCTCAGTTGGGCCTGCCTCCACCACATTTCCAGACACTACATTCCAGACCCTAACCACTCATTGGGTGAGAAAGTATTGGTTTGTACATCAGCCTTGTTTTGTTTGGAAATCACTTTTAATTTGTGCCCACTCATTCTTTTTACAAGTAAGAACAGATCCTACTTATTTATCCAGCCTGCCATGATTTTGATCTATTAAATCTCTTCTCAACCTTCTTTTCTGTAAGGAGAACAGTCCCAATTACTTCAATCTGTCCTCATCACTGAAGTTTCTTATTCTGGGAACTATTCTTCTAAATCACTTCCATGCTCCCTCTCTAATACATTTGTATCTTTCCCATCGGGTGGCACTCTCGACTGTCCACAATACTCCAGCTGAGATCCAGCAAGTGTCTTATACAAGTTCACCAACATCTCCTTGCTCTTGTGCTCAATGCCTCTGTTAATGATAACGCAGAGGGTACTGTGTGCTTTATCAACTGCTCTCTCCACCTGCCCTGTCACCTTCAATGATGGGTGTGTGTCTACACAAGGTCCATTTGATCCTGCATCCTCTTTAGAATTATACTCCCTACTTTATATTGTCTTTCAATTTTCTTCTAATCAAGATGCATCACTTCACAGTTCTCTGCATTCCATTTCATCCATCTGTCCACTCCACTGACTTACCTATGTCCTTTCGGAATTCTATAATGTCTTCTTCACCGTTTAGGACCTTGATACTGTGGTGGTAATGTCATCAGACTCTTAATGCAGAGAGAGGTGAATGTTGTGAACACATTGGTTCCAGTCCCATCAGGGCTGAGGGTAGGTGTTGAAGTCAATTTGTAACAGCTGGAATATTAGCTAGTTTCAGTAACAGTAACCATGAACCTCTCATCCAGAGTTGTGAAAACCAGCAGGTTCACTAATGTCCTTTATAAAGGGAAGGAAGCTGTGGTCCTTACCTGGTCTGGCCTACATGTGACTCCAGACCCACTGCAATTATAGTTGATTCTTAGCTGGCCTGTGCAAAGGCCAAAAGAGTATCTAGAGTTCAATGATAGTTAAGGATGGATAACAAATGATGATCTTGCTAGTGGCACCCACATCCTGTAACAGAATAAAGAAAAACTCCTAGTGCTGGGGGGTATGCATGGGAATAAGACTCTTGTGATGCAGTGATAATGTTTCTTACCTATGTGTCAGAAGGTTTGAGTTCAAATTCTACACGCTGTCCTTCACCTAACAGGACCAGACAGGTTAATTTTAAAGTATTTGTTTTGCCTGAAAGAAGCCCGTGTTTTTGGAGGGCCTTGTCAGATAATGTGAATTTCTGGAATTAAAGATTAATAAGAAAGGAAAGGATTGTCTGGCTGTGTGAGCTCTGACAGATATCCCCTAGGGACAGCACTGTGGTGAGAGATAGCAACACCCAAGCATTGACTGTTGGAGAAAGTGAGGACTGCAGATGCTGGAGATCAGAGCTGAAAAATGTGTTGCTGGAAAAGCGCAGCAGGTCAGGCAGCATCTAAGGAGCAGGAGAATCGACGTTTTGGGTGTTTCCTGAAGAAGGGCTTATGCCTGAAACGTCGATTCTCCTGCTCCTTGGATGCTACCTGACCTGCTGCGCTTTTCCAGCACCACATTGACTGCTAGAGGGCTATCAGAGGTAACAGTACAGCAGCACAAGGAGAGACCAAAGCTGATGATTTCTGGTAGTGATTAGACAGATAGGGAGAGAGAGAGATGCAACGCAACCTGGGTTGCCTTATACCTCAAAATACAACAAAGAACTGCAGATGCTGGAAATCTAAATCAAAAACAGAAATTGCTGTAGAAACTCAGCAGAGCTCACAAAACCTGTGGAGGAAGAAACAGATTTAATGTTTCAAGTTCAATGACTTTTCAAAGTGTTCACTCCAGCATTGGACGTAAGAATGCAGGTGTAGCAGGCCGTGATTTGGAGATGTCGGACCAGGTTATGGTCCAACAGGTTTATTCGGGGTGTTGCTTCTTCATCAGGGAGCTGTGAAGGACTGTTGATGCTGGAAAGCTAGAGTCGAAAAGCGTGACTGCTGGAGAAGCACAGCAGACCAGGAAGCATACGAAGAGCAGGAGAGGGCCGATGAAGGGCTTAAGCCCAGAACTTTGACTCTGCTGCTCCTCAAATGCTCCCTGACCTGCTGTGGTTTTCCAGCGCCACACTTTTTGACTACATTCACTGGAGTTTAGAAGAATGAGGGGGATCTTGCAGATACTGTAAAATTGAAACTGGATTAGACAGGGTAAAGCTGAAAATGTGTTGCTGGAAAAGCACAGCAGGTCAGGCAGTATCCAAGGAGCAGGAGAATCAATTTTTCGGGCATGAGCCCTTCATCAGGAATGGGCCCTTTCCTGAAGAAGGGCTCATGCCCGAAACATCGATTCTCCTGCTCCTTGGATACTGCCTGACCTGCTGGGCTTTTCCAGCAACACATTTTCAGCGCTGATCTCCAGCATCTGCAGTCTTCTCTTTCTCTTAGACAGGGTAAAGGCAGGAAGGATGTTCCCAAGGACTGGGGTGACTAGGGCTCAAGGTCTAAGGATATGGGATAGGCCATTTACAACAGAGATGAGTTTTCACCCAGAGAGTGGCCAGTCTGTGGAATTCATTCCCACAGGTAGTGGTTGAGGCTAAAGCATCAGATGTTTTCAAGAAGATGCTAGATAAACTTCTTAAGGCTAAAGGGATCAAAGGGTGTGGGGAGAAACTAGGAACAGGGGACTGAGTTGGATGATCAGCCATGATCCTATTGAACGGTGGAGCAGGCTCGAAGGGCCGAATGGCCTCCTGCTGCTCCTGTTTTCTTTGTTTCCATGGAAGCAGGTGGGAGCTGCCGCAGTCAGCAGGACAGACAGTGAGAGGTGGAATAATTGATCATTTAAATATTCCAGCTGTCAAGCGTCTGCTAGTTCACACAAAAGAAAATATTTCTTGACAGTGTTGTTCCTCTCATAAACTTATTTCCCATAAGGTCAAACCAGAGAAAACAAGCCTCCGGCCAAATACATTTTTCCTTCTTAAGATTAACCGGCATTTTGTTAATTGTGACATTTCTAAGTGAAAGGGACTCGGTGTGGTTAATTCAACTTCCAACCAAATTCTTTCACGAGCCAATAATTCAATAAGTATTGAATACTGAACAAATCCATACAATACCGGCTCACTAAGATGAGATAAAGGATCAAAACGTGCCTGGTAGTGGAATATCAGTGAATGCAAAACTCAGTCTGACTCCATCAATAGCTTATTCGACAGGAGTTCCTTTCAACAGGTGCGAATCCCCTCATTTGCATGTCTCAGAGGTCTTATTAACAACAGCTCAAACAAAACTCTGCTGTCCCCAATCATAACTCACACCAATACCTGTTTCCCCAACACCTTTGTGCTGACTGACCTCCACTGGTTCCCATCTACCGGTGCTGTGTTTTTGAAGGTATCATCTTTATCTGCAGATCCCTCAGTAGCCCCTTGCCTCCCTCTCTATGTAATTGCCTTTAGCCCCTGTCAGCAGTTGGAATGCAGCAGTAGGGAGTTTATACTCCAGTTATACAGATATTGTGTGCTGTGAAGGCAGTTCAGAGAAGGTTTCCCAGACTAACATGTGGAATGAGTGGGTAGTTTTATGAGGAAAGATTGGATATGACAGGCTGGTATCTGCTAGAGTTCAGAAAACTAAACGACAACTTGACTCAAACCTGAGGGGACTTGAAGATGTTGTGAAACTTGAAAGGATTCAGAAAAGATTAACAAGGATGTTGCCAGGGTTGGAGGGTTTGAGATATAGGGAGAGGCTGAGTGTGTTTTCCCCAGAGTGGCGGAGGCTGAGGGGTGATGTTATAGACGTTTGTAAAATCATGAGCATAGATAGGATGAATACTCAAGGTCTTTCCCCCAGGGAAGGGGAGCTCAAAGTTAGAGGGCATAGGTTTAGGTGAGAGGGGAAAGATTTAAAAGGGACCTAAGGGGCAATGTTTTCATGCAGAGGATTGTGTGTGTATGGAATGAGCTGCCAGAGGAAGTGGTGGAGGCTGGTAAAAGGTATTTAGATGGGTATATCAATAGGAAGAGTTTAGAGGGGATATGGGCCACATGCTGCCAAATACAGTCACAGAGTCATAGAGATGTTGTGGTTCTGTTCGCCGAACTGGGAATTTGTGTTGCAGATGTTTTGTCCCCTGTCTAGGTGACATCCTCAAGTGCTTGGGAACCTCCTGTGAAGCGCTTCTGTGATCTTTCCTCCGGCATTTATAGTGGTTTGAATCTGCCGCTTCCGGTTGTCAGTTCCAGCTGTCCACTGCAGTGGCCGGTATATTGGGTCCAGGTCGATGTGTTTGTTGGTAGGTTCTGTGGATGAGTGCCATGCCTCTAGGAATTCCCTGTCTGTTCTCTGTTTAGCTTGTCCTATAAAGTAGTGTTGTCCCAGTTGAACTCATGTTGCTTGTCATAGAAATGTGAAACACGGAAACAGACCCTTTGGTCCAACTCGTCCATGTTAACCAGATATCCTAAACTAATCTAGTCCCATTTGCCAGCATTTGACCCATACCCCTCCAAACCCTTCCTATTCATATATCCATTCAGATGCCATTTAAATGCTATAATTGTATCAGCCTCCATCACTTCCCCTGGCAACTCGTGAAAATGTTGTCCCTTAGGTCCCTTTTATATCTTTCCCCTTTCACCCTAACCCTAGTTCTGGACTCCCCCACCCCAGAGAAAAGACCATGTCTATTTTTCCTATCCATGCCCATCATGATTTTATAAACCTCTATAATGTCACCCCTCAGCCTCCATTGCTCAGGGAAAACAGCCTCAGTCTATTCAACCTCTCCCTAATAGCACAAAACCCCCAACCCTATCAACATCCTTGTAAATCTTTTCTAAACCATTTCAAGTTTCACAATATCCTTCCGATAGGAAGGAGACCAGAATTGCACGCAAGAAACCAGAAGTGTTCCTTTCTTATTTCTCAGTTTCTCCCAAATAACTTCCGTGGATGTATTCCCAGGAATATCCTCCCTCAGTAAATAGGACAAGGTTAGTTTAGAATATCTGGTTGGCATAGATAGGTTGTACCAAGGGGTCTCTTTCCCTGCTGTACATCTCTATAATTCTCTGACTCTAAGTTGAAAGATGTTTCCTCTTGTGGTGGAATCTGAAACTAGAGATCACTGCTTCGAAATCAGCAATTGCCCGTTCCAGACAGAGATAAGAAGAATTTTTTGCCTCTCTGTTGGTGATGAGTCTCCAGGAGTCTCTTCCTCCAAAGGTGATCGAAGCAGAATCCTTGAATATTTTGAAGGCAGAGGTAGATTCTTGATAAGTGAAGGGAGGAAAGGGTAGTGGGGTATAGGTGTGACCGTGGAGTGATCCGATCAGCCATCCTCTTAATTAATGGTGGAATAAGGGACTGAGTGGCCTAATTTGTGTTTTCACAGGTGGTCTCTGCACTCCTCGAATCCTCACCCATTCAGCCTCCTCAATTTGAATCGCTCCATCATTTGTGGCCATATTTTTAGCTCCTGTACCCTTCTCCCACCCCTGGAATTCTTTCTCTAATCCTCTCTACCTCATTCTCTTTCTCCCTCCACGTTCTCTTTCTCTGTCATATTGTCTCTGTCTCTTTCTCATTGTTTCTCTCTGTCACATTCTCTCTCACTCTCTCCCTCTCTCTGTCCCTCTCTGTTGCATTCTTTGTCTGTGTCACATTCTCTCTCTCTGTCGCAGTCCCTCTGTCAAATTCTCTCTCTCTCTCTCTGTCAAATTCTCTCTCTTTGTCATATTCTATCTGTCTCTGTCTCATTCCCTCTCCCTATCACATTCTCTCCCTCCCCGTCGCATTCTCTGTCTTTCATTCTCTCTCTGTCACATTCACACTCTCTCTTGCTCTCTCTTGTGATGCTCCTGAAATCCTAAATCTATGAGCAAATATTTGATTCTCCGCTATCTCCTGCGATGACTTGGTGTCAGGTTTCCTGTGATTATTGCTCCTTTGGAGCATCTTGGAATGTATTCCTTGGTTAAAGATACTACAGAAATGCAGGTTGTTGCTCTGTAGTCTGTAAACCGACCAGATTTACCAATCGGAAACCACAGTCTGGATAGACCGTGAAGTGTCCTACTGTTATACTTTGTCTGTTTGCAAGACCTTTCTGATCCATATCCTAAAGAACTTTGCCACAACCAGAGGTGATTAAGTATAAACTATCTGTAAGGAGACGCTATAACAATGCACTCTCCCTTAATCCTTTGCTGTGATGTCAGTCCACACTCAGTGCTCAATCCTAAGGGTAGGATTTTAACCCACAGCCTTCTGACTCACCAGTAGCCAGTGCCAACAAACCTGATGAGGTTGTTTCAACCAGTAAGAAGGGTGCTTTGTTTGAGAATGATTCTCTTAGTTTCAGCCCACTGCTGTACGGTGCACAAGATGCATAAAACCATTGATGAGTAATAGCAAAACATTTTGATGGCTAAGCTTATTTTAATTGAGTTGAATTGAAGCCCTTTAGATGCAAATTCGAGCCTAATGGATGAGCATGTATTTCCATGGCGATGTTAACTTTTTATTTGTTGACTTAATTCTCCAGTGAATGAGAAACTGGGAAGGCAGATGCAATTTGCCTCACATAGATGCTAAATGTCTGAACAAATTAACCTTTCTCTCAATTTGTGGATTGCTCCAAACCAGTCATCAATAATTGCGTTATGTTCACGCAGTACTTACGGTCATTTATATAGCCACAGTTATTCGCATTGCCGATTTGCATTGTCTCATGTTATATCTGATAAGTCACGGTGAGTTGACTTGCCTTATGTTTGTTTATTATGTTGGTGCGTATATAATTCCTACATTAGGGCCCCAAAGGCGAACCTGGCTTATTCCCCATTAAAGCACCATCTGGCGAACAGGTAAATTGGTCTGGGGTCTCATGTGTGTGCCTGTGTCATGGGGAGTCTTCTGTGTAATCGTGTCTGTACTGCCCCTCACTGTCCATCACTGCTCCTTGTCTGCATGGTGCACACTGAATTACTCTGCTCTTTCAAGGAGAATTGGTTATCAGTGAAGTGAGACCTGCAGAGCCTGGTCAATGTGCATGATTTCAGTGTTGAGACATGGTGTTGCAAAGCATCGATGTGTTCTGCATGTCTTGTTTCTGCAGTTGCCATCAGTATTCGATCTGTGTGTGTTTTCTGTTTCATGTTAGTTTGGTTTCGCACGGGGCTGACAGGGTGTGGGCAGGGAGCGCTGGAGGGTCTCACTGCTGTCAATTAACTTTCTGTCTCCTTCTCGCACGAGGTGTTGGGTCTGAGTGACCGTTCCAAGTTGCATGAGATTACTTGAGAGCAGTGGCCTCAACCATTTGTCAGTCAGGCCGGGGTAATCAAACCGGTCACTTTAAACCAGATCAGCACTGGCAGTGAGGAGGTTAGGTACAGGAGGAGGCCATTCAACCCCTTGAACCTATCCCACCATTCAATTAGATTATGTTTGCTTGGGATGTCGTCTCTCTTTACTCACCTTAATATCATGTTCCATGACAATTTCAATTGATCTCAATTCTAATTGTTCAGCTCAAGGGAGATGACACCAGGACTTCTCCAGAAATGCTATTGGATTTATCTCCTGAATGGTGTGGCTCTCATTTAAAGATTCTCCAGCCACTGTTTTCAATTTAAAAATTCCCCCCCATCCCCCTCCTTGTCTCCTCCGTCTCCCTCCCTGTCTCCCCTCCCCATCTCCCCTCCCCATCTCCCTCCCTGTCACCCCTCCCCATCTCCCTCCCTGTCTCCCCTCCCCATCTCCCCTCCCTGTCTCCACCCACCATCCCGTCTCCCTCCACATCTCCCTCTACGTCTCCCATAAACACATAAAGTATTATTTTGTTCATCGTTCCCAATGAAGGAGGAGGGAACACTGCTCTCACGTAATCTCCCGAGGAACAATAACCCTGTAGAAAGTGTGGTTTGACTTACTGTTTCAATTTTAACTCATTCAGACTGTGATACAAAATCTTCTTTGGCCTGAATTCTCAGGGCTCTCTCATTGTTTAGTCAGTCTCCCTCTGGCTGAATCTAGAAGCTCCTTAGTAGCACACAAAAGATGTGCTCACCTGAATTAGTAGGAAGAGTAGGTCATTCAGCCCTTCCATACCTGCTCTGCCATTCATGGCTGGTCTGAATGTAGCTTCTTCTTACATTCCTGCCTGCCCTTAGTAAATATGAGCCCATTCAAATGGGGTGGGGGCAGGAGGAGGGGGAGATCTCTCAAAGACTTCACAGCAAACTGCTGAGGTTTTACTTTGGGAGAGTTGCCTGTGACATGAAGTTGACTCCTCTCGCTCTTTCCCTGTGTTACAGCTGACATCCTCAAACCTTGCAAACTGGTGGGTAACAGCCAGTGTCTCTGGGGGAGGGGGAACAGATGGGTGATGGGAACAGCTTCGCATGATGTCAAACCCAATGGGGAGTATGGATTACAATGAGATCTACGCTCTCATTGTGCCCAGAACAGAGAAGGCAAGAGAAGGCCAAAGGTGTTCAACCGAGCACAAAATCATACAACCCTGATGGCGGCTGTTCTGCCCAATGTGCATATTCTAGCTCTTTGGACAAGTTGTCCAATTTACCCCCCTCCTCCTGCTTTATTTCCAATTACCCTATCATTTTTTCCCTGATATGTTCTCTGAAGTCAGTGTGTTATGTAAACCTTCAACACACACCAACCAGAAGTGATAGTGGAATTCCCTGAAAGTATAAAATATTTAGTTTGACACTTTTGCGCCTCATCTTGTGATTTCTCTCCCTCTCTTTCTCTCTCTCTCTGACACACAGGGGGATCCAGGTCCCATCGGTCCAGTTGGCCCTCCTGGTCCATCAGGTCAAAAGGTAATAAACTTTTTTTTGTTCATAAAATATTTTCATCCAGAGTGTGCATTCAAAGACAAAAAAACCCCCAAAATATTGGAATGTTTTGAGCCTGGTTTCTTTTGTATATCCGGTGAATTTTAACACAGTGTTTTCTTACAGATAGTGAGTTTTGCTTGCTAAAAGACAGAATTGTTTCAGGAAAAGTTGAATTTCAACAGGCGATCCTAACCTGCTCAGGGAATTTAAAATGCCAGAGAGTAATGTCATTGTACAGCAATAATTTGAAGTCTGTCTTGGGGATGTATCTGAAATGAGCAAAGTTTCCACTTTCAATACATGGTATTCCATTGATGGCACCAGGACCTGTCTGTGACTCTAACCATCCCCTGGTTGAGTTTCCATTTTCTTCACCTTCATAATTCCAAAACCTTGCAGCCTTCTTCCTTACTCCCCTCCAGTCCCAGCTACCCATCACTGCCCTGTTCTCAGTAACTGACCTTGGGTGGCATGGTGGCTCAGTGGTTAGTACTGCTGCCTCACAGAACCAGGGTTAAGTCCCCACTTCGGGTGATTGTCTATGTGGAGTTTGCACATTCTCCCCGTGTCTGCGTGGGTTTCTTCCGGGTGCTCCGGTTTCCTCTCACAATCCAAAAATATGCAGGTCAGGTGAATTGGCCATTCGAAATTGCCCGTAGTTTGAGGTGCGTTTGTCGCGGTAAAATATATTGTAGGGGAATGGGTCTGGGTGGGTTACTCTTCAGCGGGTTGGTGTGGACTTGTTGGGCTGAAGGGCCTATTTCCATACTGTAGGGAATCAAATCTAATCCTTGTTTTCAGATCCAACCTCCGTGCCCCTCTGGGATGTCTGTGCTGTATTAATTCCTGCCTTGAGCTTGGTTCTCATTGCTCCACCATTGGTAGCTGAGCTATTGAGCTGCCTAAATCCTAAACCTTTTGAATTCTCTCCCTGGGTCTCTCTCCCACAGGCTGAGAAAGGGATTAAAAGGGAATCCTGGCCTTCATAGATTATCTTACAGGCTATAAGAACAAGGAAGTTATGACAAGCCTTTTTGAACTACTGCTTCAGCCTTGGCTGGTGTCTGGACCTTCGACATGGCTGAGGAAAGATTTTCAAGAATGATGAGGAACTCCCACTTCAGCGCTGGTGAAGAGTCACCTAGACATGAAACATTAACTTGCTGTCCCTCCCTGGATACTGTCTGACCCATTGTAATCTCCAGCATTTGTTGCTTTCAGTTTTGGCAGTGATTTGCTCCAGCCCTGGAATAGATTGTTAAATCTGCATTGTTCTCTTTGGAGAAGTTAGAGAGGACACTGGTTCAGGGTGGTCAAAATCAGTGCTGGGAAAAAGCCCAAAGAGAGGAGACTCTTTGCTTTAACATTGTTTCTGAGTGCAGGTTTCCTAAGGGAACCACAAGGTAAGGTTATATCTCCTCAACATCGTGCCTTCTACCCTTACAGAGTGTAGTATCTTGCCTTCAGGTCTTCCATCCAGGACTGATACTGGGCATTGAGTCATTGAACCACAGAAACATATATCCATATGGCAAAGTATGCAAGGCAGAGACAGATTAGTGCCAATTATGGATAGGTCATGGCTGGAGAACTATGTATCATTGTAGTGCCACAGTTTGCTTTGGGTTGAGAGCAGTCTCAGTTCACTAAGACTCCAGGAGGTAGATTATGAGGAGACATTAAATAATGAGCTTTGAATACCCTGGAATATACAAGGTTCTAAAGGAGTTGCTAATGACAGGGGGGACAGCAACAGCCCTGTTAGCTAGCATGTGCCACTTTGATGCTCACCATGATGACATTGGCTAACACCAAAAACACCTTCATTCATGGGATGAGGATGTTGCTGATTGGTCCAGTATTTATTGCCTATCCCTCACTGCCCTTGAGAAGAGAGACCGAGGGTTTCAGACACGTAGATCTGTGAAAGTTTTATCATAGGTAGACAAGGAGAGTAAGGAGTTTAGCGCACTTGTGTTCATCATGTGGACTATTGATTATAGGAGTTGGGACGTCACATTGAGATTGTACAAGACATTGTTGAGTCCTCTTCTGCAGTATTGTGTCCAGTTCTGGTTGCTGTTATTGGAAGGATGTGATTAAATTGGAGAGATTTGAGAAAATATTGAACAGGATGTTGCAGGGACTGGAGGGTTTGCGTTATGAGGAGAGGCTAGATAAGCTGGAACGTTTCTCGCTGAAGTGTAGGAGGCTGAGGGGTGATCTTATAGAGGTTTATAAACCCATGAGGGTGTGTAGGTAAGGTGAATGGCAAAGGTCTTTTTCCTAATGTGGGGAGTTCAAAACTGGGGGCATAGGTTTAAGGTGAGAGAAGAAAAATTTCAGAAGAACATGAGTGACAACATTTACACACAAGAGGATGATTTGCATATGGAATTAACTTCCAGAGGATGTGGTAGATGCAGGTACAGTTACAATGTTTAAAAGACATTTGGACAGCTACATGAATAAGAAAGCTTTAGAGGGACATGGGCCAAGTGCAGACATAGGATTAGTTTAATTTAAGAAACTTGGGTCAACCTGGACGAGTTGGACCGAAGGGTCTGTTTCCATGTTGTATGACTCCATGACTCAATGAGGTGGTGGTCAGCTACCTTCTAGAACCACTGCAGTCCATTGCTGTAGGTTGACCCACAATGCCCTTAGGAAGGGAATTCCAAGATTTTGACTCAGCAATGGTGAAGGAATGGTGATATCTTTCCAAGTCAGGATGGGGAGGGGCTTGGAGAGGAACTTGCAGGGAATAGTGTTTCCATGTATCTGCTGCCTGTGGCCTTCTAGATTGAAGTGGTTGTTGGTTTGGGAAGTGCTGTCTAAGGAGCCTTGAGGAATTTATGCAGGGCATCTGCCACTGAACTTTGGTGGTGGAGGGACTGATGGTGCCAGTCATGTGGGCTGCTTTGTCCTGGATAGTGTCAAGCTTCTTGAGTGTTGTTGGAGCTGCAACCATCCAGGCAATTGGGGAGTATTCCATCACCCTCCTGACCTGTACCTTGTAGATGATGGAAAGGCTTTGGGGGGTCAGGAAGTGAGGTACTTGTTGCAGTATTCCCAGCCTCTGACCTGCTCTTGCGGCCACTGTTTTTATCAAATTTCAGTAACGGATAGCTATTTTCTGATGAATCTCCATGGCAACACCTTGACTGCTGAGAGACACTTGCCAACTAACCAATGGCATGTGGAGTATAAATTGATGTTCCCTTAGAGGCCTTGGCATTCATGTAAATCTGTCCTGATGAGGACAGGGCAGTACATGTTGTCTACATGTCCAGGCTTTAGCAAGGCCTTAGACAAAGTCCCTCATCGCAGGCTGGTACAAAAGGTGAAGTCACATGAGCTCTGTGGTGAGATGGTATAAGTTGGATTCAGAATTGACTTAGTCATAGATTGTAGTTGAAGAAGGCTGATTTTCTGACTGGAGATCTGTGACCAATGGTGACACCCCTGTTTGTAATATATATATAAATGGTTTGAAGGAGAATGCAGGTGGCCTGATTCTTAAGTTTGCAGATGACATAAAGATTGGGGTTGGCTGCCAGGAGGATTGTGAGGATACAGCAGGATACAGGTAGGCTGGAGACTTGGGTGGAGAAATTGCAGATGGAGTTTAATCTGGACAAATGTGAGGTGATGCATTTTGAAAGATCTAATGCAGGATGGAAGTATAGAATAAATGGCAGAACTCTTACTTGCATCGACGTACAGAGGAATCCAGGCATACAGGCCCACAGTTCGCTGAAAATGGCAACACAAGCAGATAAGGTGATAAAGAAGGCTCCCAACATGCTTGTCTTCAGCAGTCGGGGCATGGAATATAAAAATTGGCAAGAGTGTGGTTCTGGAACAGCATAGCAGGTCAGGCAGCATCCAAGGAACAAGAGAGTCGACGTTTCAAGCATAAGACCTTCATCAGAAATGAAGGGCTTATGCTCAAAACATCGATTCTCCTGTTCCTTGGATGCTGCCTGACCTGCTATGTTTTTCCAGCACCACACTCTTGACTCTGATCTCCAGCATTTGCAGTCCTCACTTTCTCCTAGAAAAACTGGCAAGTCATGTTGCAGCTGTACAGAACTTTAGTTAGGCCACATTTGGAGTATTGTGTATAGTTCTGGTCACCACATTACCAGAAGGATTTGGAGCGGGCACAGAAACAGTTTACCAGGATGTTGCTTTCGAAGGTATTAGCTACAGGAAGAGATTGGAGAAACTTGGCTTGTTTTCACGGGAACATCAAAGGATGAGGAGCAGCCTGATAGATGCTTATGAAGTTTTGAGAGACATGGATAGAACTGACAGAGTCTTTTACCTAGGGTAGAAATGTCATTTACTGGAGGCACTATGTTTAAGTAAATTTAAAGGCGATATGAGAGGCAAGGTGTTTATGCAGAGGGTGGTAAGTGGCTAGAAGGTGCTGCCTGAGGCAGTGGTTGAGGTTAATATTATGGCTGTACCAGACATTGGTAAGGCCACATTTGGAGTACTGCATACAATTCTGGTCACCCTGCTATAGGAAGGATGTTATTAAACTGGAAAGGGTGCAAAAAAGATTGACAAGGATGTTATCGAGACTGGAGAGTTTGAGCAAGAGGGTGAGGCTGGCTCAGCTGAGTTGATTTTCCTTGGAGCGTCAGAGGCTGAGGGGTGACTTTACATACATTTTGTAAAATCATGAGGGGCACGGATAGGATAAATAAACAAGGGTTTTTTTTCTCAAGCTAGGGAAGTCCAAAACAAGAGGCATAGGTGTAGGGTGAGAGGGGAAAGATTTAAAAGGGACGTGAGAGGTAACTTTTTCACAGAGCAGGTGGTGCATATATGGAACTAGATGCCAGAGGAACTGAGAGAGGGTGGCACTGTGGCTCAGGATTGTGTATACAAATCACAATCCTCCTACATTCTTAGAATGCTTTAAAGACAAGAATATGAGACTATTTTGTTGGAGTCTTATATTATAGACTTTTAATTTAAAAATCATACATGTTGTAGGTTGTAAGAATGTAATCGCAGATGCGTTATCATGTATTTTACTGATAAAGTTTAGATGAGATTTGTATTGACTTAATGTATATAGTTATATGGGAAGAAGTTAAAGTGAACTTAGATTAAAGATCGGTATATTTCGGTAATGTGTTTGAAGAATAGAAAAAAAGAAGGCATCTTTTCATTCTGATGGTTCATTTTTTCTTAAATCTTTCAACTGCATTCTATGCTCCTGAGACAGATACCTTACTAACCTACCCCACACCTCAAGGACTTCTTCATTTTTAAATCTATTTTGAGGCACATCAAAATCCACATCATCTGGATTTGATTCCTCACTCCGTGGGGCAGTAACTAACACCTGTTTCTCCAGTTCTTTCTCTCTAGTATAATACAGTTTCAACATGTTCACATGACATACCTGATACCTTTTTTTTTATCTGGCATCTTTACTAGATAGTTCACCTGACTCAACTTTTTCTCAATTTGATAAGGACCACTAAACCTGGCTTTGAAGGGATCTCCTATCACTGGTGACAGTACTAACACGTCATCCCATTGGGAAAACGTCCGAGCCTCAGGGTTTTTATCTGCCACCTGCTTCATTCTACACTGTGCCCTCTTTAGGTGCTGTTTAGCTAACTCACCTATTCGATTTAATCGCTCCCTCACCTCCGATACATAAACTAAGTGTGAGATCTCTGACTTTGGTCCTGTCAATTTGTCTTTAATTAATTTCAAAGGGCCTCTCAGTCATGACCGAATATTAACTTGAAAGTAGTGAACTGAGTAGATTCATTTGTTGCATCTCTAATGGTAAACAATACGAATGGGATATGTCTATCCCAATCATTCCGGTAATCCTGACAGTATGCTCCCAAAATGGTCTTCAAGGCCTGATGCCATCTTTCTAAAGCTCCCTAAGATTCAGGATGATACACACTGGATTTAAAAGTGCTGTATACCTAAGCTATCCATAACCTCCTTAAACAGCCTCGCAGTAAAATTTGACCCTTGGTCCAACTGAATCTCTCTGGGTAGCCCATTTCATGTGAAGAAAGCTACTACCCTTTTTGCTTTGATACTCCATAGTGGAATTGCCTCTGGAAATCTGGTGGACACATCCATTATGGTTAATAAGTGCTGGTTCCCACTTTTAGTTCTCAGGAGGGGATCTACACAATCAATTATAACCACGTGAAAGGGTCTTCAAATGCAGGAATTGGCATCAAAGGGCCTGGTTTTATTCCCGCCTGTGGCTAACCTACAATTTGGCATATATGACAGATAGAACAAAAGTTAAACACATCCTTGTGCATTCCAGGCCAATAAAAATGTTTTTGAACCTTAACCTGAATCTTTCACACTCCTAGGTGACCCTATACAGGTAGTTCATGTGCTACCGTAACACTTCCTGTCTGTATGCTACTGGCAACAGAATCGGGTGCACTTCAGCCCATTTCTCCTCTGCACTAATCTGCCGTGGTCTCCATTTCCACCTGAGGGTTCTACCTTTCAGATAATAACCTTCTGGAATATTCTCTGCCTCCTTTTCAGAGTACACATCCACAGATATATCTTTTATCATCTTGTGTTGCTTTTACAATTTCCTTAGACTTTCAGGACTAAACACTTCTGTCTGACCCTCTGCCTGTTCAGGTTTTTCCCCACACCATTACGTCAAACAGAGTGTCTGCTAACTGAACCTCAACTCCTTCAACTTTCTCTTTTCACTTTGCGACTTATGATAGGGAGATCTGGTTACCACACAGTGTGGGGAAATACCAGGATATTTCTGTTTTACCTCCTCAGTTTTTTAGTCTTCCTTGGGCTTCCCCACAACAAGGGGTGTCACTCCCATCTTGGATCCTGCAAAATCATTTCCAAGAACAAACTGAATTCCTGGAACTGACACTTGATCAATCATTCCTTCTGTAACCTCCCCAGCCTTGAGTTGGCACTCTAACCTGATCTTACATAGGGGAACGCTAAATTTCTGCCCATCTATCCCATAGATTACCACACTCTCAGATAACGGATCAGAAAGTGTGTATATTTGCTCATCCCTTACTATCAGTGACTGGTTAGATCCTGTATCTCTCAAAATTCTAACCTCTTGTCCTTCTTCCCCTGTTCTTTCTGAATAAACGTTACCTACAGAGGTGAATTCTGTGCAGAGATCAGGTACTAACTCCATACCCAGCCCCTGTCCAGGCTGTGCACTCTCCTGCAGCTCCTTTACTACCTTCACTAACGCCACTGTCTGAGCTTATTTTATCACATCTTTTCCCACATGCCTTTCTTTTACGACTAGCACTGTGACTGTATGTGTCCCACTTTACCCCAGTGGAAACACCTGAGGCCTTTCACCTCCTTTCCATCCTCTTGGGCTTCTTTTTTACCCTGTGGTAAATTCTTACCAGTGATTGCTACTCTAGGTTTCGTAATGTAGGATCTCCCCTTCTCCCAACTTTTATCCCTCACAGGACAGCATTCTGGCCAGAAGCTTGTCTTATGCACCAACATGTGCTCATCTGCTAATTCTGCTGCCGTTCTCACTTCCTGAACTTTCTGTTCCTCCACGTGAATTCTTACCATCTCTGGAAGTGAGGTTTTAAACTCCTCCAGCAGAATAATCTCTTTTAGAGCCTCAAGGTCTTCGCTATTTTAAAGCCCGCATCTATCGATCAAAATGACTATGTTTAATGTTCGTGAACTCAATATAAGTCTGACCTGGTTCCTTCCTTGTGTTTCTGAACCGCTGTCTATATGCTTCTGGTACCAATTCATAATCACTTAAAATAGTCTGTTTAGCCTCTTCATAATCTCTTGACCCCTCATCTGACAGCACAGCTAATACCTCACTGGCTCTGCCTTCCAGTTTCGTCTGAAATAGCATTACCCGTAAATCCTCGGATCATTCCACCTGCCGAGCCAGGTTTTCAAATTAAATAAAGAAACCTTCAACATCTTTCTCATCAAAATGTGGCAGAGTTTTGACATATTTATATCTATCTCTACCTTCTCTTTTAATTTCCATCCTGTTAATTTGACTTTGTGACTAATTCTCTCTCTTTTTTTGTCTCTTCCTTTCTTCTCTCTCTCTTTGCTCAGCCAAGAACCTTCTCTCTCTCTTTTTCCCCTCTTTGTTTATCTTCTAACTCCATTTTCCTCAATTGTAATTTAAGTTTTTCTACCTTGACTGCACTTGTCTGTCTCTCTGGCATACCTAAGTGTTTGAGTAATTCCCTTACAATTTCAGCTTTACTTTTCCCCTGATTAAACCCAAATCTAATTTCTTTGCTAATTCTGGAAGTATGGCCTTTTTCTTTCCTTCTAAACTGCTTTGGTAAATTTGAGAATCATCTTCAAATCCCAAAATCTCTTTAGCAATTTTAAGAGCCACTTCTCGCATTTTTAATTTAATCAACCACAAGTCACCAAAATTAAACAAATTGCCTCACCTAAGTTTTATTTAAAGATTTAGGACACTAGCTTGCAAGTGTTTAAATCTCAGTCTAAACATGAATCTGAGACCCCAAACTGTTATGTACTGGGGTAAACCCTCCTGCTTAATTTAAAACTGCAACACAGAAAAGAGTTTCCGTGTGCAGTAATCTGTGAAAATTCAAGAGGCCAAGAACTATTTAAAGTCAAAAATTCACAACTTTATTTCTTAAAGTATAACAGAGAATAATCACCTGACAATTATTCACAACTCCTTCCTTTAACCTATCTTTTACTTTCCCTTCTACAATAGTAGTCCAGTAAAACCCCCGATTAAGATTTACTAAAATTCAAATTTTCAAAACCAGCCAGATGTCGAATCTTCTCTTTATATCTTCCTCTGTCTTCTTTTCTTCTTCTTAGGGATTTTTGTTTCACAGGTTATTGATCAATAAAGGTACCTTCAAGAGAGCTATTCTCTGGGCAGTCTGCAGATGCTGGTGGCTTGGCAATTCTTTTCCTAACTGTTCAATGTTTCCTAGTCTTATACCTCCAAAGGATCGGATTGTGCCATTGGTTTTTAATGTTGGCAATATGCTCAATTCAAACTTGATTGGAGTTTGGTATTTTTTGGAATATAATTTAAACTGATTGGCCTAATTTGAATTTGTTTTGTCATCTCCAAGCAACCAGCTAATTGAGTTGTTCAACCAAATGTTATATTATACCTTGATCAGAACACTTGGTGCTGTGTCAGGTGGTTCTGCTAGCTTTTAACTCACTTAAAGGTACAATATGTCCACATCTTCATAACAGTGGATTACTCTTTGGTGGGTCAGTATGGACTTGTTGGGCCAGATGGCCTGTTTCCACACTGTAGGGATTCTGTGATTCTATGAGGTGAGTACAATGACAACATTTAAAAGATATGTGGACAGGTACAGGGTTAGAAAAGATTACAGAGACAGGGAAGAAATGCAATCAAATGGGACTGGTTCAGTTTGAGAAACTTGGAGGAGTGAACCAAGGGTTCTGTTTCTGTATTACATGGCTCGGTGACTCTACAGCAGCAATGTTTAACAGGCACCTTGA
The DNA here is from genome assembly GCF_020745735.1 of Hemiscyllium ocellatum. Classification (NCBI taxonomy): domain Eukaryota; kingdom Metazoa; phylum Chordata; class Chondrichthyes; order Orectolobiformes; family Hemiscylliidae; genus Hemiscyllium; species Hemiscyllium ocellatum. Next base: position 112,904,254 of record NC_083409.1, on the reverse strand, counting down.
CAGATATATAACTAGGCAGGCAATAGAGGGATTTGGACCATCTAGAGGCAAAGGTTAGTTTCAAAAGGCACCATGTGTCAGTGTACTCTCGTTGGGTCAAAAGGCCTATTCCTGTGCTGTTCTGTTCCGAGTGCAAAATGAGAAGCTTTGAGGTTATTTTCAGCAAAATTCAAATGATATTCCAGCAAATAACTAAATGGAAGTGTCTTCCTGCATATTTCTTCATCATGCCTAACTCTTTACCATTTGCTTGAAAACTAAATAAGGTTTCTGTTGAATATTTATCAAAGTGATAATCTTTGACATTTAATTTGCGACAAAGTTCACTGCTGCATGATATGCCCACATCTGATTTTGAATGAGGCATAAGGAGGCAACTATTCTTTAGGCCTTGATGATATGTTGATTAAATATACAGCAAAGTAATTGTTGTTCAGGAATCGTTAGTCAGACATTGCCTTCTGTGTCACAAACTCCATTCCAATGTCACCAACTCTATCTCATTTCCTGGCTCCTGTCTTCACAAGGCTCAGTGCCTAATTCATACTTGATGCTGTTCAGTGAAATATTTCCCAGGGTCATTGCTGGAATGAGTGAGTTGTTTTATGGGGGAAGGTTGTACAGACAGAGTCTGTAACTGTAACTGGAATTTAGAATAGTCAGAGGTGAATTTATGGAAATATCTAGTATCCTGAGGGGTGATGACAGGATGGGTGTGGAGAGAATGTTTCCTTTTGGGGGGGGGAATCTAGAAAGCGCTGTTTAGGAAGCAGGCGTTGTCCATTTAAAGCAGAGATGAGGAGGATTGCTTTCTGACAGAGGGTCCTGTGTGTTTCAAACACTGCTTCCACCACCATTTGAGCACAAGAGAGTTTGACTATTTTTGTGATGAAGGTAGACAGCTTCTAGCTAAGCTTGGAGTCTGTCATAACTCAGGACTCCTGACTGGAAAAAATTATTTATTGTTGAGCACCATAATGGAGCTACCACTCATGGTCTACATAGACTAATCCCAACCCGGGCCAGGCATGCTGCAGATCCATCCCTCAGTCTGCTTTGTAAAGGGCTCAGGTTATGAGGTGAATGGGCCATTCAGCACACCGAGTCTGCTCTGCCATTCAGTGAGTTCATGGCTGATCTGGTAATCCTCAATTCCATTTTCCTGCCTTTCCCCCATAACCCTTGAACCCCTTACAGATTAAAAATCTGTCTATCTTAGCCTTGAAAATATTTAATGATCCAGTCCAACAGCCTTCTGTGGTAAACAAGCCCACAGATTCACTCCCCACTAAGTGAAGAAATTCCTCCTCATGAGTGCTACCCCTCACTGCACCCTTTGGCCCTAGTCTCTCCCACACGGGGAAACAACCTTTCCACATCGATCTTGTTAAGTTCCCTAAGAATTTTAATAAAGTTACCTCTCATGGGTACTGGCCGAACATACTCAATCTCTCCTCAAAGGACATTCAGAATCAAAGAGTGTGTGGTGCTCGAAAAGCACAGCAGGTCAGGCAGCATCTGAGTAGCAGGAGAATCGACGTTTGAGGCATAAGTCCTTCATCAGGAATTAGTCTCATTCCTGATAAAGGGCTTATGCCCAAAACGTCAACTCTCCTGTTCCTCAGATGCTACCTGACCTGCTGTGCTTTTCCAGCACTATACACTCTTTGACTCTGATCTTCTGCACCTGCAATCATCACTTTCTCAAAGGATACTCCCTCCATCCACAGGATCAGCTGAGTGAACCTCCAATGACAGTATATCTCTTCACAAACAAGAACATAGATTGCTGGAAAAACTCAGTAGGTCTGGCAGTATCTGTGAAGAGAAATCAGAGTGAACACTTCAGGCCCGGTGACCCTTCCTCAGAACTTTACTAAAGTTTGTTATATCTCATATTGGATAAGTTACCCAAAACTGTTCACAGTATTCCTGCTGCGTTGTACAGTTTTAGCAAAACTTCCTTATGTTTATATTCCATTCCCTTTGAAATCACGGCCAACATTCCATTTGCCTTCCCTGTTACCCACTGAAGTTGGTTGTTAGGTATTAGTGACTTCTACTGAAGACTCCCAAATCCCCCTTCAACACCCTTTACTAGTCTAGCCCCTCCAACCTAATCCCATCGCAGTAATCGCCTTGTCCCTGGAACCGTTCTTGTAAACCTCCTCTGAACCCTTGTTCCCTCCTCAAAGTATGGTGACCAGAGCTGGATGCAATACCATAGTTGTGCTTTGGCTAGTGTTTTACTCAGGTTCAGTATTAACTTCAGAAACAAAACCAGAAATTGTTGGGGAAACTCAGCAGGTCTGGTAGCACCAGTGAAGAGGAAGCAGAGTTTGTGTTTCGAGTTTAGTGATCCTTCTTCAGAACAGACAGAGCCTTCCACGCATACTGCCAGACCTGCTAAGTTTCTCCAACAATGCCTGTTTTTGTGTCTGATTTCCAACAGCTGCGGTTCTTTGTTGTTTTCAGTTCAGTGTTAACTTCCCTGCCTTTATTTGTCAAGCTCCTCGGTTGAGGGACCTGGTGCCTCATCGCTCCAAACTGCAAACAAATAAACTAATTAACATCAGAGGTAGGCCATTCAGCCGGCCAAGCACATTCCAACACTGGTTAAGATCAGGGCAGATGCATCCACCTATCACCATCCCACGAACCTTTCCCCCAGCACCCCCCTCCTCCCATTTATTTCTGAGCTCCCTTCCCCCTCCCCAGTCCTGATGAAGTGTCCTGACCTGAAACATCAGCATTCCTGCATCTCTGATGCTGTCTGACCTGCTGTGCTCTTCCAGCTCCACTTTAACTCGACGCTGAACATCCAGCATCTGCACCCCTCACTATCAGCAATGATAGCAGGGCAGATCTGATTGTAACATAAATCCACACCTGCTCCCGAGAACCTTTCACGTACTTTGTCTTCAAGAACCTGTCTTTCTCTGCCAAAGAATATTCAAAGGCTCTGCATCCATTGCCTTTTGAGAAAGAAAATTCCAAAGACCCACGCCCCTTTGAGGGAACATAACCACTTTTCATCTCCATCTTAGATGGATAACCCTTAGTTTTTATACAGTGGCTCAATTTCTAAGTGAGCTTGTTAATTTGAAGGACATTATTCAACTAAATGTAGTCTAAATTATCTTATGGGTTTGTTTTTCACTTTCTGGAGAGGTAGAAGAAGGTTTGGCGTTCAGACAAAGTGCTGGGAATACAGAGCAGGTCGGGTAGCCATTGTAGAGAGAGAAACCGAGTAAGTTTTTCAGATCAGTGGCCTTATCACAGAGCACCAGGAGTGATTTGTCAGGGCAGTAAACTAGAAAGTTAACTCCAAGGTGACAAACCGGTGATATCTCCTTTACTTCTCTCTCACACAGGTGGGTATTTCCAGTGTTTAGTTCAGATTTGCAGCATCTGCAGGATTCTGTGATGATTGAATATTTGCTAGGGCTGTACGTTTAGCTTCAGTGTTGGCTTCCCCTGCTCAGTTGTCCAGATAAATAATCTTATGACTGAACATTTGGAGTGGGAATGCATAATAGATTGAACTGTCTCCAGCTTTTGAAAAATAATCTGTTTTGGTTTTTATTCCTAATTACCAAAACCCTCTCTTTCCAGGATTCTCACTGTCACACCAAGTACTTAACAAATAAAGGAACATTGGATCGAGCTGGGGAAAGAGAACGTTGAAAGAGTTCTCCACTGCTCTCACAGTGATTTCACTGACAAGATTTCCGCTTGCAGGCAATCCCACACTAGGGGCCATAAATATAAAATGTTCTTTAAAATCCAGTCAGGAATTCAAGAGAAACCACTTTCCTCAGAAAGTGAAGAGGAGGTGGAACTCACTCCCACAGGGAGTGGTCAAAGTGATTTAAAGTGATCTGCGCATAAAGCAAGCATGGTGTGGGGAAAATATTTTACCCAGTGAGTAGTTCAGTGATGGAGTGCACTGTCCTGAATGTGGTGGAGGCAGGTTTCAACTGAGGCACTGGAGGGAATTGGATGCTCATTTGGATGGAAATAGAGCACAGAGATATGGGGGAAAAAGGAGGAGATTGGCGCTATAGAATAGAAACAGTGCAGACATCAGTGATCTCCTTCTGCACTGTAATAATTCTATGATTCTTTGAATGTTTTTGATGCATTTTAGAGGAACCGAGTTAACACTACACCTCACTGAGACGGCATACTGGAAATCAGGCCCCACTGTTTGAAAAGAGATAAAGCATTTTAAAAGTCCACAGGATTCCCCACTTTCCCTGACTTAGGTTGAGAGAAAACATGGGCTTAGTTTTGTAGTTAACAAGAATTACTGTTTATTACAAGTGAATAACCACACCTACTGATAAATAATAATGAATTACTGGCAAAAAAAACCTTTATTAATTAAAAACTCTAATCCTTTTACAAGCTTCTTCTTTACGCACAGACAAGAAAAAAAAGTGTAGGTGTTATGGGTGGGAGGAAAGGCTGGGAAAGCAGTTCAGTCATTCCTGGATTCAAGGGTTTGCAGAGATGGTTCATTTGCTGGTTATAACCCCACTTCCTGGTCTTCCATCTGCAGATGCTGTCACTGGTTTGGCAGGAAGTACACAGTGAGGCTCACTCACATTTATAAAAGGTCTCTGACATATTAATTAAAAATCGCAGGTTATAGAAATTGCTGTAGGGGAAAACAAAGCTGCTGTTCTTCCAAGTTAAGGTGGCTTTTAGTGCAGAGAACTGAGAGGTCTGATGGTCTTCACTGTGCCTTGTTCACAGCATCAAGATGTGTGATTGGTTTCCTGAGCCATTAGCAGGCAGAAGATGTTTGTCATCAATAACTGGTCACTAGTCCCCAGTGAATCAACTACTAGTACCAACCACCTATACACAGCCCCCTGGCTCTAGCTCATCTGTGCACTGCACTTCAGTTACTGCTGGAACCAGTAGCTGTGTAAATAGTGCTCCCCATGAACGTCAGGCTGTTTGTTTCCAAAGCATACACTAATCCTTGGTTTTAAAACTTTTCTCGTTTTAGTCCACAATCAAAAATACAGAAAAGTAAAAAGATACAGTGTCTAAAAAACAAGAGGGAGAGAGGGGGACAGATGGTTGCGATGATAGGGTGAGCTGAAGCAGAGCTGAGAGAAGGTTCTTCTGAAGTAGCTATCTCAGTCTGGACTAATAGTGTTACTGTGCTGGGAAATTCTCTGTAATTGTTGGAGTTATTTGTGACTACAGTCACGTGACAAATGCGTACAAGAGCACAAGGCAAGGAGATTAGGTTAAGTGTCTTCTCAGTCACTGGTCAAGCTGTCCAGTGGGAAGATTGTGGATCCCTGCATCTAGGGGAGGGTGTCAGGACCTGAGAGACAATGCAAAGGAGATTTACCGGAATGCTGCTGGAGATTTCCGTTCTGGGGGAGGCTGGAGAAACTGTGAATGTTCCCTTTCAGAGCAGGGAAGGTGAAGAGATCAAATCATGTCGGTCAAAATCATGACGGGTTTTGTTTGGACAAATCAGATGAAAGTATTTCCAGTGGCAGGAATGTCCAGGGGAGACAGATTAAAGGGAATTGGGAAAAGGCACAGAGGGCAAGATGAGGATTTTCTTTTGATCTGGAATACATTGCCTTAAAGAGTGGTACAAATAGCTTCAATCATAAATTTTGAAAGAGAATTTGATTAATGTTTGACAGAGAAACCCCTTAGAGGGTGATCGGGAAAGAATAGGAAGAGAGAGCCTTATTGGATAAATCTTTCACAGACACAGTAGGTCAAATGGCATCATTCTGTGCTGTCATTTTTAATTCTACATATTTTTGTTCAATTGTATTATGACCTTGCAGTATTTGGCAAAATGTAGAGGAAGAGATTGCTTGAAAGGGTGTGTAATTCTGCTTTGAATAAATGTGTCCCTTTTTAAAGTCTTCTCAGGCAAATATTATAATTACAGAGGATATGTGAGGGTGGCACAAGGGAGGTGGGCATGCCATGGTAGCAGGTCAATATTGCTGCAAGCAAAGAGATTTGGGTTCAAGGTTATCTAGATGGACGTCATAGAATAGGAGTTCCCTAATTGGGGCTGTTGATCTGGTCCAATCAGGGAGTCCTGGCTGACAGATATAACAGGAGTGTTTGTGTTCACTCTGAAAGCTGGCTCTCAGGGAGCTGGATCAGTGTCAAGAACTCTCCACGTGTAACTAAAGGGTCTGATGAACACTGAAAAAACAAATGAATTAACTTTGCATCTTCAGTGTCTCCCTGATATTAACTACACTGTGGAATTGATTTGAGTTGTTGGCACATTGTGTTAAGTTTCACTGTCTGGTCATGGAAGATATTTCATTTTTTCTAATATTTCTCTTTTAGGGTCCCAAAGGATATCCAGGGGCACTTGGACCTCCAGGGGAACGTGTAAGTAATGTCCTTTTCCATCATTCTGTTGTGTGGTCACTTGTTATTTCTCAGGTGGTGGACTTTTAAGTTGCTGTTCCCCAAGCTGCTACCCATATTCTAACTCACCCTCAGCCCTGTCTTTCGATCACTCCTTTGATCAGTGAATGGGGAAAGGCAGGCAAGTGGAGGTGAGGATTATCAGATCAGCTGTGATCTCATTGAGTGGTGGAGAGGACTCAATGGGCAGAATGGCCTACTGCTGCTCCTATTCCTTATGGTCTAATGGTCCTGATCCAGCAGTACTTCTGTGGGAACAGTGTTAGGATCTGGCAGGTTTTTGACTGAGGTCTCCACAAGGTTCCTCAGCTGTCCTTCCCATCACCTCCACCAGGCATTGACTCTATCCCATTGCCTTCCTTCCCTTGTCCCACTGGAGGCCCTGACATGGCCAATTCAGCTCAGAGGTGGGCCATTCTCCATCCTGGCCCCCAGTAAGGAGGGATTGTCTTAAGAGCAAAGGTTAAACAGGTTGGGACTCTACTCCCTGGGGTTTAGGCGGATGGGCGGTGATCTCATTGAAACATATCAGATTCCTAAGGGGCTTGACAGGGTCAATGCTGAGAGAGTGTTTCCCTTCATGGGAGAGTATAGGACTTGGGGATATATTCTCAGAATAAAGGGCCACTGATTTAAGTTGGAAATGAGGAGGAATTTCTTCTCTCAGATGGTTATGAGTCTTTAGAATTCCCTATCATAAAGAGCTGTGGGGGCAGAGTCCTTGTGTATATTTAAGGTGGACAGAGAGTGATTCTCGGTCAGTTGGGAAATCAAGGGTTCCAGGGAAAAGACAGGAAATTGGGTGTAAGATACTGGACACTGGGTTTCCTCCAATAGTCCAAAGATGTGCAGGTTAAGTGAATTGGCCATAGGAAATAAAGGGTTCAGTGATACATTCAGAGCCTGGGTCTGGGTAGAATGCTCCTCACAGGGTTAGTGAAAAATCAATGGGCTGACTGGCCTGATTACATACTTTAGGGATTCTATGAATGCCAGATCAACCATGATTGTATTGAATGGTGAAGCAGGCTCGAGGGGCTGACAGCCTCCTCCTGGAGTATGGTGTTGACCAACAGGAATAGTTCAGGGAGCTGGGAGGAACCTCTGTCAGACCAGGTCCCTGAGGGGAAGGTATGGTCATGGAAGAAGAGGTGGGAGCAGTCTCTTGGCTGTCCTTACCTGGTCTGACCTACATGTGACTCCAGACCCACAGCAAATGAAAACAGAAATTGCTTATGAAACTCAGCAGGTTTGGCAACATCTGAGTTAACGTTTGAGTCCATTGAGCCTTTTAGATTAGATTCCATACAGTGTGGAAACAGGCCCTTTGGCCCAACAAGTCCACACTGACCCTCCAAAGAGTAACTCACCCAAACTCATTTCCCTACATTTACCCCTGACTAATGCACCTAACGCTATGGGCAATTTAGCATGGCCAATTCACCCTAACCTGCACATCTTTGGACTGTGGGAGGAAACCGAAGCACCTGGAGGAAACCCACGCAGACACGGGGAGAATGTGCAAACTCCACACAGTCAGTCGCCTGAGGCGGGAATTGAACCCGGGTCTCTGGCACAGTGAGGCAGCAGTGCTAACCATTGAGCCGCCCTTCTTCAGAGCTGACTCTTAACTAGGCAATTATGGATGGGCAATAAATTCTGGCCCAGCCAGCGTTGCCCACATCCCATGGACAAACTTTTGAAAAACTCTCCCCACTCGCTGGGGAAGAACGTTGCCCTTGTATTTCTGATTGGATTTATTCATGATAAGGAATCCTGCAGCAAGTAACTCCCCTCCTGACTTCCCAAAGTCCTGCCCACCATCTACAAGGCACAGGCCAGGAGTGTGATAGAATATTCCCCACTTGCCTGGATGGGTGCACCTCCAACTCACCACCATCTTCTCAAGGACAACTAGGAACAGGCAATAAATACTGTGACACCTATGTCCCACAAGTGAGTAAAGAAATCATTTACTTACATTCTCTAGTCTGAGCTCTCAACAATTCATAACATAATGTCCATATGTTCTATCAAACTTTTCCTAAGTTAAAAACCTCTATCAATTGACCCATCATCCCTTAGGCTCTTTGCAAATGCAAATGTTGTTCCAATATGAGCCACACTGGTTTCACGTACAGTTGTCATTAGGAGAAAGAACAGATTTTTTTTCTTGGCAAGAATTTCAAACTCTTGCTGTTTGGCTGATCTTTGCTGTAATCCCTGGCCTGCTACTGGTCAGACTCTGATACAGCCCTCGGCCTGGACATAACTCGTGTCGATGAATGACAAGCAGTCTGCCACTTTACCCTGCACAACCCCACCCCAGCCCAAAAAACCCTCACCCTGACCCCTCACTCCACACCCCAATGCTCACCCCACCCCCACCCCCGTGTCCTTCACCCTGCCCCTCTCCCTCATTTTGAGAGGACTAGGGTATAAGAGCAGGGATGTCTAAGGCTCTGGTCAGACCTCGATTTGGAATAATGTGAGTAGTTTTGGCCCCCGTATCTAAGGAAGGAGGTGCTGGTGTTGAAGGGGGATCCAGAGGAGGTTTACAGGGATGATCCTGGGGATGAAGGCCTTGTAACATAAGGAACAGTTGTGGATTCTGGGTCTGCACTCAGTGGAGTTTAGAAGGATGAGGGGGGTATCTGATTGAAACTTACTGAATACTGAGAGGCCTGGATAGAGTGGGCGTGGAGAAGATGTTTCCACTGATAGGTGAGACTAGGGCCCGAGACCACAGCCCCAGAGTGAAGGGGTGACCCTTTGGAACTGAGATGAGGAGGAATTTCTTCAGCCAGAGGGTGGGGAGTCTGTGGAACTCATTGCTGCAAAGGGCTGGGGAGGTCAAGTCATTGAGTGTATTTAAGACAGAGAGGGGTTCCCAATTGGTAAGGGGATCAATGTTGAGAAACATATAAACCATGATTGAATGGCAGAGCAGACTCGATGGGCCGAATGGCCTAATTCTGCTCCCGTATCTTATGGAGAGTTTGGACAAACTAGGACAGACTGGGCCAGTACCTATTGGAGTTTAGAAAAGTTAGAGATGAAACAGAGAAGACCCTGCGGGGTCTGATGGGATGAATGTGAAAAGGATGCTATTCCCTTCTTGCAGAAGCAGTATCCTTAAATATTTTTAAGACAGAGGTAGATTAATTCTTGTTTAGCAGAGAAATTGAAGGTTATCAGGGACAGACAGCAATGTGGATATGAGGTTACAGTCAGATCGTGAAGGAAGGAGAAGACTCAATGGGCTGAATGGCCTACTTCAGATCCTAATTTATCTGTCCATGTTCTCGATTGGCGTGAGACACCCATCTGTTCATTAATGCCCATCACGGAATGCCCTTACCTAGTTTGACCACCATGTGACTCCAGACTCACAGCAAACTGGGTGTTTTTTAATTGATTTACAGGATAAGGGCCTCTCTGACTAGGCTAAGGATCATTTATTGCCGATCCTTACTTGCACAGACAGCAGTTAAGAGTCAGCCACTGTGCAGTCAGTCTGAGTCACCTGGAGACCAGACCAGGAGATCCTTGCCCTGAGTGACATTTGTGAACCTGATGGGTTTTCCTGACAATTGGCAATGGTTTCATGGGCATCATTAGACTCTTACTTCAAAACTGCTCTTGAATTTGAATTCCACTGTGGTGGGGTTCGAACCCCAGTTCCCAGAACATTACCTGCTTCGATGGATTAATAGTCTAGCGATAATATCGCTGAGCCATTGGCTCCCCAAAATGGCTAAGTCCGTCAGAGAGTTATATTGGAGAAGGTGACTCATCACTTTTTCACAAGGTAGTTAAGGATGAGCAAAAACTGCTGAGAGTGACCTCCACATGCTTCCTTTCAATAAATCTAGGATTGTGCCCAAGGTGTCCCCTTTGGTCTGTTATTTTTTGATGGTGGTCTGTATTTTAACGTCCGATGTTTCTCTGTGCAGGGTCCTCCCGGGCTGGCTGGAAATCCTGGAGTGAGTGGATACCCAGGCAGGCAGGTGCAGTAACTACACTTTGGATTTTACACTGGGGTCAGGCTGCTTCTGCCTCAGTCCCACAGTCGGCCAATCGCGGCCTTTCTTTACACCCTCGTATACCCTTGCTGGATTTGCATATGTCAAGCTTTTGTTTGGTGCCTAGAACATGAATCATACTGAAAAGGGAGACCTGCTCTTGCACATTCTCATCAGGACCAAATGCCCAACTTCAAGTGATGGTTACAGCTTTTACTGCAAGAGAAATGAGGTGCTGATTGGCTGATAAATTGGCTGAGGTGTTTATATGAATAAAGCAATGGGGAACTATTGGCTCCCTAAGTTTCTCTATAATTTTATTTAAATTTGTGCAAATTCCTTTGATTTGTATACATTGGCTCCCTGTTGAAGAATGTGTGTCATGCTTTTCTTAAATTGGTATTAGTGTAGATAGCGACACATTTGGGATTGTTGAACACGTACAATATTAGAGGCACATCCATCAGTATTGATTTGACCACAAGACAGAGGTGTGGAAGCAAGGCCATTCAGCCCATTGAATCCACTCTGCCATTTAATCATGGCTAGTGGGCATTTCAATTCCACTTACCCGCACTCTCCCCCAGCCCTTAATTCCTTGTGAGATTGAGAATTTATCAATCTCTGCCTTGAAGACACCCAACATCCTGGCCTCCACTGCACTCTGCGGCAATGAATTCCACAGGCCCACCACTCTCTGCCTGAAGAAATGTCTTCTCATTTCCATTCTAAATTGACCCCCTCTAATTCTAAGGCTGTGGCCATGGGTCCAAAACTCCCCGCCTCACGGAAGCAACCTCCCAGCGTTCACCCTTTCTCAGCCATGCATTATTTTGTAAGTTTCTCTTAAATCTCCAGTCAATCTTCTAAGCCCTAATGAATTCAATCCCGGGATCCCTAGCTAATCACCATATGTTAGGCCTACCATTCCAGGGATCATCTGATTTGATGTTGGATTTTGAAAGGGGGGTTAGTTGGACAGTCTGTACTGTGTCCATTATGAAATACTGAAGAAACATTGCTGGTTTTGATTTTAGAAGTAAAGGGGCTCTAGTTTAAGTTTGCATAAAAGTAAATCATAGTCAGATTTTGCCACATGTTAGAGGACAAATTTGCTTGGCAAATAGGATTTTATTTCTTGTTTATTGATGAAACCTGGAGTGAGTTTCCTTTACTTTAGACAGTGTCCATAATCAGGCATTAACCTTGAAGACAAAGTCTAGAGTTAGGATGTTAGCAACAATCCACTTCTACCTGGAATTCTTCAATAGGATTAATCCTTTTCCGAAATGAAAGACCAGAAGGGTCACTTTGGGATAAGGGTGACTTCAGCCCAAGGAGCCACCAGTAAAAGGCTGATGTCCTTCCAGAGTACACATTGTAGTCATGAACAACAATAATTCAGATGAGGTTTGAGGGGTTGAATGGCTCCCTTTTGTCCCAATTTTTGAATGGTTAAATTAAACCACACCGGAGATTGACTTGGCCATATTTCATATTTTGGCGATTGTGGAAAATAAGGCTGGAATTCCAACTCACTATTCTGACCAGGATTGTGACAGCATTGACTGGTGAAGTTGGGCTTATGATAGGCTAACCCATTGGTGGATTTGAGAAATGTACAAAAAGTAACTGAATAATTTGTTTTAAGTCTAATTCTGATTGATCACTGCCAAGTGTGTAAAATATAAAGGAAGAATAATGGCTGAAGTTAAGACACTGACACTAAATGTTGGCATTTAGGATAGAACAGATTCCTGAGGCTGAATGGCCTCCTCCTGCACCAATCCTCTTTGACCCATGTTCCTTGTGTAGTCAAAATGTTACATCGTGGAGTAAAACAACAACATAAAGTGGCATTTGAATTTTGAGAGTAATTTGTAAGTTGGCATATGGTGTCCACAGTTCTTATTAACTGAAAGGCTGTATAAATCCTGCTCATAGTTGATAGGGAGGTCTTTGAGAGTTAGTGCCACCATGTCTCTCAACGTTCATTTTGTTAAGAGCAAGTGCAATGTCAAAGGGAATCAGGGAAGACTCGAGGAGGATATTTTTTCCATGTGTGTCAGCTCTCCATTCTCATGAACAAATCAGGGAATCAGGTCCCACCATGTGAGAGGCAGGCATCTGGCTGAGACTATCTCCAGTTGGATAGTGAGAAGGCGGGTTCGCTCTTCAGCACAGTGTTGTGAAAGTTGGGTTCCAATTGAACATCCTCTGGTACTGAAAAAGCAACAGGTTGACCTCTCAAAAAAGTGAGAGGGATAAAAAGAGAATGTGGCTGTGCCAAGATGGCAGTACCTCCAATCCAAGCCTTTTAACCTTAAACTGAAACCTGGCCTCAGCAATTGGACTGTCTTTGTGGAGGGGAACCTGCGATCTTAACTACTAATATGTTGTTTCCTCTCTTTATTACAGGGTTTGGTTGGGCCGAAGGGAAAGCCTGGCCCGAAAGGTAGACGGGTGAGTACAACTTTGTAGATGCTTGAAGAATAACAGCAAGTGCGATGTGAAACAAGGAAGAGTTAGAACAGGCCATTCACCCCCACCCATCTCCATTCAACAAATTTATGGCTGATCATCCAGCTCAACTCCACCAACCCACTCTCTTCCAGTGTCTCTTAATTCCTTTAATACCTACAGAAACATACATCAGACATTGGAGCAGGCCATTCAACCCTTTGAATCTACTTCACCATTCATTGTGACTGTGGCTGTTTGTCCAACTCAACAGTGTGTTCCCTCACCTCCTTTGATCCCATTAGCCTCCAGTGCTGTATCCAACTCCTTCTTGAAGGTTTTGGCATTGATTGCTTTCTGTGGTAACGAATCCACTCTCTGGGTGAAGAAATTTCTCCTCAGCTCAGTCTCGATTTTTGTGCTGAATACATTCGATGACTGGTCATCCAAAGTTCTCTGGGATAGAGGATTGCAAAGATTGATAAGTGAATTTAAAGATCAACGAGTGAAGAAATGTTTCCTCATCTCTGTACTGCAGATTCCGCATTCTAAATTCCCTTTCCAGAAGAAGACTTTCTAATATCCAAGGATTATTATTATCCCAGAACACCTGGAGAAGACAGATCCCAGAAGAAATCCCGACTTGATAGATCACATGTTATGGTATTTTTGTTGAGCTAGTTAAGGTGGTAGCTAGTCACTGAGACATATTTACATCTGAGACAGTTAGAGACGGATAATAAACACTGGCCTGGACAGTGACACCCGCATTGCATGAATGAATTGTGAAAAACAGTGTATTATATATAGATATAATTTTTTGGAGCTTGAATTTCAAAATAGTGGGTATCTGGGTGTTTAGCATCAGGAATAACAGCTGTTCAAGAAGGGAGCTCACCTTAACTTTTCCAAGCAATAAATGCAGGCCCAGCCTGTGGCGCCCACATCCCATGAGCCTATAAATAAAACATGAACAGTTCTCAAATATAAACGTTGCTTTGACTGAACCTTGCAGCACAGAAGATGGCCTTTCAGCCCATTAGGTTTTTGTCTGCTTTGAAGAGTAATCCAATTAGTCGCACTCCCCCACCACCTTCAATTTGTTTTGCAAATTCCTATCGAATTTGCATCCGCTGCCCTATCAGGAGACTCTATTGCAAATCCAAACTACTCTCCGGGTAAAGGAAAGGATGTCTTCTTGTCACCTCTCACCATTAGTCAATCATAAGAAGTTGAAGATCTATATATTTGTTGGTTTTGAGTCATCAATTTAGAACGCGTCCGCCAAATTTTCTGCTAGTTTCACTCTCTTCAACGGTAAGCCATGTTTCAGCCTTATCCATCTCCCTGAAGACACTTTTAGACACCTCCTGTCCGTCCTCTCCACATTCTTCACAAACGATTATGCCCGGAATTGAATACTGCAGCTGGAATGAGAGATTTATAAATGTCTACCATAACCTCTTGGATTCTGCTCTGCATGCTTCTATTTATAAAGCCCAGGTCCCACATACTTCATTAGCTTCTCCGTTAACCTCCGTTAACGTGTGAGTATCAGAAACAAGAGTGATGAACTTACAGCATGGATCAGTACTTGGGGCTACGATGTTGTGGCCGTAACGGAGACATGGGTTTCACAGGGGCAGGAATGGTTGCTTGATGTTTCGGGGTTTAAAATGTTTAAAAAGAATAGGGAGGGTGGAAAAAGAGGAGGGGGTGTAGCATTGCTAATCAGAGAGTGCATCACAGCTACAGAAACGAAGGTTGTTGAGGAAGGTTTGTCTACTGAGTCAGTATGGGTGGAAGTTAGGAACAGCAAGGGAACAGCCACTATATTGGGAGTTTTCTACAGACTTCCTAATAGCAGTAGGGAGATTGAAGATCTCATAGGCAGGCAGATTCTGGAAAAATGCAAAGGTAGCAGAGTTGTTATCATTGACTTCAACTTTCCTAATATCGATTGGAAGCTCCCAAGTGCAGGTGGTTTGGATGGAGCCGTTTTTGTCAGGTGTGTTCAGGAGGGTTTCCTTACTCAGTATGTAGACAGGCTGACAAGGGGAGAGGCCATTTTGGATTTGGTGCTCGGCAACGAGCCAGGACAGGTGTCAGATCTCGCGGTGGGAGAGCATTTTGGTGATAGTGATCACAACTGCCTCACATTTAGCATGGCCTTGGAGAGGGAAAGGAGCAGTTACCGAGGGAAGATATTTAATTGGGGAAAAGAAAATTATGTTGCTATCAGACAGTAGTTGGGAACTACAGACTGAGAGCAATTGTTACACAGAAAGGGCACAACAGACATGTGGAGAGTGTTTAAGGAGCAGTTGTTGCGAGTGATGCACAAATTTGTTCCTCTGAGACAGACAAGAAGGGGTAAAATTAAGGAACCTTGGATGACGAGAACTGAGGAGCTTCTCATCAAAAGGTAGCAGCTTACGTAAGGTGGAGGAAGCAGGAATCTAGCACAGCTTTAGAGGATTACAGGCTTCCTAGAAAGGAACTCAGAAATGGACTGAGGAGAGCCAGGAGGGGGCATGAAAAAGACTTGGCAGGAAGGATTAGGGAGAATTCAAAGTCATTTTACTCATACATGAGGAATAAGAGAAAGATCAGGGAGAAGTAGGGCCGATCAGGGACAGCGCTTGTGTGGGGAGTCTGAGCAGATAGGGAAAGCCCTAAATGAGTCTTTTGCTTCAGTTTTCACTAAGGAAAGGGACCTTGTTGTGAATGAGAACTTTGAGGAGCTGGGAAACAGGCTTGACCAGATCAAGATTGATGAAGTTGATGTGCTGGAAATTTTGGAAAACATTAAGATTGTTAAATCCCCACGGCCAGACCAGATTTATCCTAGGCAGCTCCAGGAAGTGAGAAAGGAGGTTGCTAAGCTGCTGGCGAGGATCTTTGCCTCCTCACTCTCCACGGGAGTTGTACCAGAGGATTGGAGGGAGAAGAATGTTGATCCTCTTTTCAAGAAGGGGAATAGGGAAATCCCTGGCAATTACAGACCAGTCAGTCTTACAGCTGTGGTCAGCAAAGGTTTAGAAAGAATTCTGAGGGATGGGATTTATGACTATTTGGCAAAGCATAGTGTGATTAAAGGCAGTCAGCATGGCTTTGTGAGGGGCAGGTCATGCCTCACAAATCTTATTGAGTTCTTTGAGGAGGAGACAAGACAGGTTGATGAATGTTGAGCAGTGGATGTGGTGTATATGGGCTTCAGCAAGGCATTTGATAAGATTCTCCATGACAGGCTCATTCATAAAGTCAGGAAGTATGGGATGCAGGAAGATTTGGCTATCTGGAATCAGAATTGGTTGGCTGACAGGAGGCAGAGAGTGGTTGTAGATGGAAAGTATTCTTCAAAGTTTGGGAGAAGATTTGTAGCTCGGGTGCTTGTTGTTGTGGTTCTGTTCGCCGAGCTGGGAATTTGTGTTGCAAACGTTTCATCCCCTGTCTAGGTGACATCCTCAGTGCTTGGGAGCCTCCTGTGAAGTGCTTCTGTGTTGTTTCCTCCGGCATTTATAGTGATTTGTATTTGCCGCTTCTGGTTGTCAGTTCCAGCTGTCCCTAAGGAAAGCATTCAGCCTGGAGGCCAGTGTTGAGTGGGGTCCCTCAGGGCTCTGTTCTTGGGCCTCTGCTCTTTGTAGTTTTTATAAATGACTTGGATGAGGAGGTTGAGGGGTGGATTAGTAAATTTGCTGATGACACAAAGATTGGAGGTGTTGTTGATAGTACTGAGGGCTACTGCAGGGTCAGCACAACATAGACAGGATGCAGAGATGGGCTGAGAAATGGCAGATGGAGTTCAACCTAGATAAATGTGAAGAGATGCATTTTGGAAGGTCAAACTTGAATGTTGAAGATAGGATTAAAGACATGATTCTTGGCAGTGTGGAGGAACAGCGGGATCTTGGTGTTCAAGTGCATAGATCCCTCAAAGTTGTCACCCAAGTGGATAGGGTTGTTAAGAAAGCCTATGGTGTTTTGGCTTTCATTAACAGGGGGATCAAGTTTAAGAGCCGCGAGGTTTTGCTGCAGCTCTACAAGTCCCTGGTGAGATGACACTTTGAATATTGTGTCCAGTTCTGGTTGTCCTACTATAGGAAAGATGCAGAGGCTTTGGAGACTGTGCAAAGAAGGTTTACCAGGATGCTGCCTGGACTGGAGGGCTCGCCTTTTGAAGAGAGGTTGAATAGGATCAGACTTTTCTCTCTGGAGAGAAGGAGGAAGAGAGGAGACCTGATCAAGGTGTACACAATAATGAGAGGAATAGATAGAGACAATAGCCAGAGACGTTTCCCCAGGGCAGGATTGACTGGTACGAGGGGTCATAGTTTTAAGATATGAGGAGAAAGGTATAGAGGAGACGTCAGAGGTAGGTTCTTTACTCAGAGAGTTGTGAATGCATGGAATGTGTTGCCAGCGGTGGTGGTGGAAGCAGAGTCATTAGGGACATTTAAGTGACTGCTGGACATGCACATGGATAGCAGTGAGTTGAGGGGTGCGTAGGTTAAGTTACTATATTTTAGATTAGGATTAAATCTCAGCACAACATCGTGGCCCTAAGGGCCTGTTCTGTGCTGTACTCTTCTATGTTCTACCTTCCCAGAACACTGTCCCTTCCCCACCCGGGGCATCTTCACTCCAAGCCCACTTTAAAGTTGTAAAGCTGCTTTGTCCATCCATCCTAATTTGATCCGTCTTGGCATAAATAGTTCAGAAGATTTGCTCCTTACAGTGAGATCTGATTGAGCATTTGACCAGCTGATGCTTCCTTTTGTGCAATTATAGTTGTCAAAGTCGGTAAAATCTCCAGTGAGATTTGAACCCACTGACCCATGTTCGGTGAAGCTATGGATCTATAAAGTGAGCTGTGGAATTGCCCGGACATCTGTAATAGTTGTGCCTCGATTTGCAGTATTTTGGATTCGCAGTTTGGAAAAAGAAATCAGCTCCTTAAGGGATTGTTGAAGAATAGAGCTTTTATATTCAATGTTGGATATTTTAATGTGTAAATTGAGCCAGTTTTTCTTGTTGTCCTCAGCATTTTCATTTCTGATCACGGACTTGCTCTGTAACAATGGGCATTTCTCATTATATCAATCTTACAACACAGAAGGAGACCATTCAGTCTTACTGTTCTGTGCTGGTTTTATGCTCTATACAAATTTCCTCCCACACCTTCAACGTCTCACCCCACCCAAACAATCCCACCACCCCGTGGCCGAATACTTTAACTCCCCCTTCCAGTCCCCCAAGGACATGCAGGTCCTGGGCCTCCTCCATCGCCAAACCTTAACCACCTGTTGCCTGGAGGAAGAACACCTCATTTTCTGCCTGGGACCCTCCAACTACATAGGATCAAAGTAGATTTCACCAGTTTCCTCATTTCCCCTCCCCCACCTTATCCCAGTCCCAACGTTTCAACACAGCATCACCCTGTTTAACTGTCCTACCTGTCCATCTTCTTTCCCACCTATCTGCTCCACCCTCCTCTCCGACCTATCACCCCACATTTATTTACCTATCGCACTCTCAGCTACCTTTCCCACAACCCTACTCCCGTCCCATTTATCTCTCAGCCCCCTTGGCCCAGCAGCCTCATTCCTGATTAAGGGCTTATGCCCGAAATGTCGATTCTCCTGCTCCTTGGATGCTGCCTGACCTGCTGTGCTTTTCCAGCACCACACTCTCAAATCCCAACCTATCAGTCTATCCTTTTAATCCAGCTTCCATTTAAAGGTATTAATATTCATTCTGACCATTCCCTGTGGAAATTAATCTCACATTCTCCCTGTTCTCTGGATGAAATATTTCCCTACAAAAGCCAGATAGACTCTGGGATATGGAGAATGGTGGGATCACAGAGCTCTCTCATTTTTATTGGTTCATTCATGGGATGTGGGCATCACCAGCTGCACCATGCATTTATTTCCCATCCCTAATTACCCCTTGAAAGGTGGTAGTGAACTGCCTTCTTGAACCGCTGCAGCCCATGTGCTGTGGGTGAAATAACTCCACAGGGGCTGAGAATCCATCACCAAGCCCCTTCTTTATTTACAAATGAGGCATCCTCGACACTGATCCAGCTCCCTCAGGGCCAGCTCTCAGAGTGAACAAAACCTCAGACACTCCTATTTCTATCTGTCAGCCAGGGCTTCCTGATTGGACCAGATTAACAGCCCCAGTCAGGGAACTCACGTTTTAGGAGGTCCACCTACATTACAATCGCTGCAGTAGGTAGCCCCTGTGATGGGAATTCCAGACATTACAGTGTGTACCTTCTACGAAATGCACTGCGGGATTCTCTGACAGCACCTTCAAAGCCCTGACCATGACTTCAACTACCAGGAAGGACACAGACAGCAGGTACATGGGAACCCCTCTCCCCCTGAAAGTTCCCCTCCAAACTACTCACCATCCTGACTTGGAAATATATCACCGTTCCTTCATTGTTGTTTGGTCAAAATCCTGGAACGCCCTGCCTAACGGCATTGTAGGTCTGGAGTAGGAGTCAGCTGTTACTAGGGGGCACAGCTTTAAATTAAGGGGAGGTTGGTAAAGGACAGATGTTAGGGGTAGATTCTTTACTCAGCGAGTTGTTCATGGAATGCCCTGCCAGTATCAGTGGTGGACTCTCCCTCTTTATGGTCATTCAAGCGGGCATTGGATAAGCATATGGAGGTTATTGGGCTAGTGTAGGTTAGGTAGGCTTCGGTCGGCGCAACAAGGAGGGCCGAAGGGCCTGTACTGCGCTGTATTTTTCTATGTTCTATGTTCTATGTCTACCCATAGCACATGGACAGCAGTAATTCATGTTCTTTAGGTAGCTCACCCCCACCTTCTCAAGTCACAATTGGGGATTAATAAGAAATTCTGGCCCAGTTATTGATGCCAACATCCTCGCAATGAATAAATAAATCCCAACAGGAAAAGATCGATCTTAACTTTGTGGATCATGCTGTGTCGGAGAAAGTGAGGACTGCACTTGCTGGAATTATCAGGGCTGAGAATGGCGTGCTGGAAAAGTGCAGCGGGTCAGGCAGCATATGAGGACCAGGAAAATTGACATTTCAGGTATAAGCCTGATGATTTCTGATGAAGGGCTTATGCCTGAAACGTCGATTCTCCTGCTCCACAGATGCTGCCTGGTCATGCTATGGACCCAGTCTTGCAGTCTGTTCCTCTGATTGGCCAGGTCTGGGTCTACCTGCATCAAACTTGAGTCTTGTTTCACATCAAATACCTGAAATTATGTTGGTTAGAACAGATTACCTCATCTTACTCTTGAATTTTACCCTAAAACTATATCCAACAAGCGCAAAGAGAAACTGAAGGAATTACTTTACAATTTCCTACCTAAAAGTCAATCAAGGTCTCATTTTCTCATGTGGTCTGATAGATGTAACTCTGTTCATCCATAAAGCCTGCACTTGGACAGCACCTTCAGCAAAATAAACTGGTCGACAGGAATGGACTTAATCGATAATCTCTGATGCTGAGCTGAGAAAGGCCAGATGATCTGAAATCAGGTCAAATACAGTTTTCAGCAGCATGTGGAAGGAGGAGAGAAGGAGAGATGGTGAGGATGAGGATAGAATTCCTAATGTGCCAGAGGCCAGCATTGAAGGAGCGCTGAGATGTGTTTGGTAGGAATGCTCACGTATTGCTGATGTACCGTCATTGCTATAGAATTATGGGAGCCCCTGTGAGTCATGTTTTTACCAAACAGCAGGTCGATATTCTTAAAACTAAAGGCAGACTGTAAAGTAAGCCAGATTGCACAATTGTTCCACAACAGCCCATTGAGACTGTCCCAGCTTCTGGTGGGAGCAATTGACCCAGTGCCACTCCCTGACATTCTCGCTGTAACCCTGCACACATTGCCTTTTCAGACAGTAATCCAGTTCTCATGAAAGCTTTGATTAATTCTGCCTCCACCACACCACACTAATAACTCACTACTTATTAATCTTGAATTTGTGGTAAGCTCTGATTTAGATTTCCAGCATCTGGAGCATGTTTAGAGATAGTGAGAAATTTCCCCCTTTAGTCACGAACCAGTGGGAGTAGTTTTTAGGTAAGGAGTAGGAGGTGTTTTGAGAAGAAACATTTTCAGTCCAAGGGTGGTGGCTATCGGGAACTGATTGTCTGAAAAGGTGGTTACTGCAGGGATTCTCACAACATTTAAGGAATATCCAATTGACCATTTGAAATGGTCTTGGCCAAGTAATGGAAAATCGGATTAGAATGGGATATCTGCCGATCAGTAGGGGCATGATGGGCTGAACAGGCTCATCTGTGCTGTGAAAGCTCTAGGCTGTATAATTAAACAAGTTATAGTTTTTCCCACATGTTACTCCATCTGATAAATTTCTGCCCACTCACTTTACAGACTCTTTATGCCTTCTTCATGATGTACTTTCTTTGTATCATCAGCAGATGTAGCTTCCACACATTCAGCCCCTTCATTCAAGTGATTGATATGAATTGGAAATAGCTGAGGTCCCAGCACTGATTCCTGTGGCACACCATTCGTTATTTCCTGCCAACTTAAAGACTACCCATAATGCCCATTGTCCACTTCCTGTTAGCCAACCAATCCTCAATCTATGCTAATCTGTTCCCCCCTACAGGATGAAAAGAGCTTGTTTTTGGAATAGTGACCATTAAGGTTTACAGGATGCTGAAGGGGGAGGCGGGAGGGAGAAGCAGAGGATTGCTGGGAAGGTGATAAATATCTGGGAAACTGCCAATGCTTCTGGCCTGCTCCCACACAGTGTACCCATTATTCACTCTCCCACTTTGACTTTGTTACTGAGAGACGGAGCAGCTGCCAACTGAGCCAGCCCAGGAGTGGTTTTGATTGGCATTGCTTTTTCATTAATTGATGGCTACGGTTTTCTCTGCAGGGGTTTATCGGGCCTCCTGGGATGGTAGGACCACCTGGGCCAGAAGGTAAAAAGGTAAGTGTGTTCCCAGAATGCGCTCCGGCGGGATTATTCAATTGGTCCACAGTTTCTGAGTCTGATCCCTTGGCTGAGTGCAATAAACATTTCAAAAGTTTCTTTTATTCATTCATGGGATGTGGGCATCGCTGCCTAGGCCCATCCCTAGTTGCCCAAAGGATAGTTAAGGGTAAATCACATTGCTGTGGGTCTGGAGTCACACATAGGCCAGACCAGGTAAGGATGGCAGTTTCCTTCCCTAAAGGACATTACTGAGCCAGATGGGTTTTTCCTGACAATCGACAACAGTTTCACAGTCATTAGATTCTTAAGTGCAGAGTTTTACTGAATTAAATGTCTACCATCTGCCTTGGTGGGATTTGAACTCAGGACACCCCAAGAACATTGCTGAAAATGCGTTGCTGGTTAAAGCACAGCAGGTCAGGCAGCATCCAAGGAACAGGAAATTCGACGTTTCGGGCCAGAGCCCTTCCTGATGAAGGGCTCTGGCCTGAAACGTCGAATTTCCTGTTCCTTGGATGCTGCCTGACCTGCTGTGCTTTAACCAGCAACGCATTTTCAGCTCTGGTCTCCAGCATCTGCAGTCCTCACTTTTTACCCTAAGAACATTATTGACAACAAAAATAGGAACTGCTGGAAAAGATCAGCAGGTGTGGCAGCATCTGTCAAGAGAAATCAAAGTTAACCTTTCAGGTCTGGTGATGCTTTCCCCAGAACATTATCTCTGTCTCTGGATTAATACTCCAGTGATAACGCCACTTGGCCATCTGCACCCCTTCCAAACAATACCAAAGCCCATTGTCATTGTCTTTAAATCACGGCACAAGGGCAATCCTGGCAATGCCAGCAATGATTGCCCATCCCTAACTGTCCCTGAGAAGGTGGAGGGCCACATTCCCTGATTGACTTTCTGGGACTTTTCAGATGGGATTTATTTCAGATGAGTGGAGGACTGCTGAGAAGGTGATAACTATCTGGGAAGCTGCCAATATGTACCACGATTTCTGGCTGCTCACCCTCCCCCTTCAGAATCCTGTAAACCTGATCAGTGACATCCCAGACTCTGGCACCAGGGAGGCCACATACCTTCCGGGAGTCCTGTTCCTGACCACATATAGCCAGGAAAGGGATTGAGGATCTGAAAAGTGACTACAGAGAGCTAGTTTGGAAGCTGAAGAGCAGGATGAGTAGAGTGGTAATCTTGGGTTTGCTATTGTTGCCATGAGATGGTGAGGTGAGGAACAGTCAGCAAATGACCTCTCGACAAATGGAGGTCCCGATGCCTGAGGTAAGTATTTTAATGAGAGATTTAAAAGGAAATCTCATGCTGGATATGGAGTCACATGTAGGCCAGACCAAGTAAGGACAACAGATTTCTGCCCCTCAAGGACATGAGCAAACAATAATCTGATGTTTTCATGGTCACCAGATTTTCTTTCATTGTTAACCTTGAATTTAAATTTCCCAGTTGTGATGAGACTTGATTACATGTTCCTGGGCCTTTAGTCCAGGCCTGCAGGTTATTTCCCCCAAAACATAACCACTTAACCTCAGTAACCCATGGGATCACAGAAAGATAAGCAAATACTTTGTTTTTTCACACCTTTGTTACTGAAAAAATGTTGCTCATTTTAGACTTAGGATTGTCTGACTTTCTGTCTGTAATTCAACCGTTTGAAAGTTTCACCGCATTTCTGTTGTTTATGAAGGTGTATTGTGTGGTGTGTGTCATTTCCTTTTCAGGGTATTGCTGGACCCCGTGGGAAAAAGGGACCCAAGGGGAGACCGGTAAGTTCTTTTCTTGAGCAAATGATACCTTTTAGATTTTGAAATCTCACCCCAACCCCGTGAGTGACCATGATTGTGTGGTGCTGTGAAAGTTCTTAAGCCTGAAATGACAGTTTGTCGTATAAATCTTACACACATTTCTGTGACCTTTCTTGCTCAGAGGGCATAATTAAATCTGTTAAGGTATCACAAAAAGGAATTTCACACAATCATACCTCCGTCTTAATGCCAAAGTGTTTTCTGTCTTTGAAAGTCCAGGGAGTTCTGTAGTTTGATTGGCAGCATTGATATTGCAACACTGAGCTTTCACAATACTGCAGCCATTTACTTTCTAAATATTTATGCTTTTCTTAATACGTTCTGAGGGTAAAGGCTATGCAATTAATTTAGGATAAACTCAAAGAACTGCAGATGTTGGAAATCTGAAACTGAAGCAAAGCACGCTTAAAAAATACAGAGGGTCTGGCAGAATCTATGAACAGAGAAACAGATTTAATATTTTGAGTCGGGTGGCCTGAGATGAGGAGAGATTAGTTCTCCAACAGGATTGTGGAACTCACTGTCCCAAAGTGCAGCTGTCCCTATCCCCATCCCCAATCCTGAAGAAGGGTTACACCCAAAATGTTGACTTCTCTTGGTTAGGCCACTGTTGGAATATTGCGTGCAATTCTGGTCTGCTTCTTATCAGAAAGGTGTTGTGAAACTTGAAAGGGTTCAGAAAAGATTTACAAGGATGTTGCCAGAGTTGGAGGATTTGAGCTACTGGCAGAGACTGAACAGGCTGGGGCTGTTTTCCCTGGAGTGTTGGAGGCTGAGGGGTGACCTTATAGAGGTTTACAAAATTATGAGGGGCATGGATAGGATAAATAGACAAAGTCTTTTCCTGGGGTCAGGGAGTCCAGAACTAGAGGGCATAGGTTTAGGGTGAAGGGGAAAGATATAAAAGAGACCTAAGGGGCAACTTTTTCATGCAGAGGGTGGTGCGTGTATGGAATGAGTTGCGAGAGGATGTGGTGGAGGCTGGTACATTTGCAACATTTAAGAGACATTTGGATGGGTATATGGATAGGAAGGGTTTGGAGGGATATGGGCCGGGTGCTGGCAGGTGGGACTAGATTGGGTTGGGATATCTGGTCGGCATGGACAGGTTGGACCGAAGGGTCTGTTTCCGTGTTGTACATCTCTATGACTCTATGACTGTCCACCTCCTGATGCTGCCTGCCTTGCTGTGTTCTCCCAACCTCGTATCTATCCCTCCTGACGCTGCCTGCCTTGCTGTGTTCTCCCAGCCTCCTGCCTGTCCCTCCTGATGCTGCCTGCCTTGCTGTGTTCCCCCAGCCTCCTTCCTGTCCCTCCTGATGCTGCCTGCCTTGCTGTGTTCCCCCAGCCTCCTTCCTGTCCCTCCTGATGCTGCCTGCCTTGCTGTGTTCCCCCAGCCTCCTGCCTGTCCCTCCTGATGCTGCCTGCCTTGCTGTGTTCCCCCAGCCTCCTGCCTGTCCCTCCTGATGCTGCCTGCCTTGCTGTGTTCCCCCAGCCTCCTGCCTGTCCCTCCTGATGCTGCTGGCTTGCTGTGTTCCCCCAGCCTCCTGCCTGTCCCTCCTGATGCTGCCTGCCTTGCTGTGTTCCCCCAGCCTCCTGCCTGTCCCTCCTGATGCTGCTGGCTTGCTGTGTTCCCCCAGCCTCCTGCCTGTCCCTCCTGATGCTGCCTGCCTTGCTGTGTTCCCCCAGCCTCCTGCCTGTCCCTCCTGATGCTGCTGGCTTGCTGTGTTCCCCCAGCCTCCTGCCTGTCCCTCCTGATGCTGCTGGCTTGCTGTGTTCCCCCAGCCTCCTGCCTGTCCCTCCTGATGCTGCCTGCCTTGCTGTGTTCCCCCAGCCTCCTGCCTGTCTACCTTGGATTCCAGCATCTGCAGTTTGTTTGTGGAGTGGAGACGGCATCAATCCACAGATTCAAGAAAGAAATAGCTATGTTTTGGATGAAAAGCAGAATTAAAGGGCTGCAGGGAGCCGGCAGGAGAGTGGAGTTGAGACTGGGATAAGATTAGCCCTGATTATGTTAAATAGCACAGTGCACTCAAAGAGCTGAATTGACTACCCCGCTCCAAATTCATATGTTACGGGGAGATTGTGGGGAAAATAGGGTTGAAAAACCCTATGATTGAATGGTGGAGCAGGCTCGATTCGCTGAATGGCCTGATTTCTGCTCCTATGTTGTATGGTCTTATGTTCCTATGAATCTTCCTCAGATGGATTCCAGTGAATTTTACAAAATCAAAGAATGTTTCCTCTGAGAATGGAGTGCTCGTGAGACTCACTCCCATGGGGAGGGGTTGGAGCTCATAATATTGATGCATTTAGAGGAAGCTGCCAGAACACACGAGGGAGAAAGAATGACAAGGATGGACTGATAGGGTGAGGTGAAGAGAGGTGGGTGGGAGCTTGGGTGGAGTTTAAGGGTCAGCATAGACTACTTGGACTGAACGGCCTGTTTCCCAGTTTTACATTTGCTGACGTTTACCCTGGAATCCTGTGTAACTCTCTTCACTGGGGAATGATGCAATCATAGAGCGACATGGGTTGAGAAAGGTCAAAGATGTTCTCATTGAAATGATCATGAGTCACAGGTTGGATTGAAGAGTCTGTTTTTGGGCTGTGTAACTGTATCACTCTCTCGTCCTGTCAGAGGCTCAGAGATGGTTGGCACCTTCTCCCAGATTGGAATTGGGGCTGGAGGCCCCCGTCAGGAATGGGGTTGTTGGACATTATCAGAGAGGCCTTGAGGGCATTAAAGCACTTCTTCTGGGTGTGAGTTCCATCTTCTCACCTCTCTCTGGGGAAAAGTGTTTCTCTGATTGTTTTTCTTCATCCATTCATGGGAGTTTATGAGTGTGTCTTTGGAGCGTTTTCTTTCCCCTCCTGGTAGTCATTTGTTATGACAAAGAGCAGGGTAGGGAGCTTCTTTTGGCACCCCTGGGTCAAGATATGACCTTTCCCTGTCCAATGCGGCTGACCTCCCATCAGTAGTTCCTCAATGACTGGGGATGTTGGCTTGAGAGAGGTCACTGATACAGGATTTGGAGGATGTTGTGAAGATATTGCATGTGATGTCTCTCTTGGATTTTGAGGTATCCGCCATTTATTTTGTACTTCTGACTGAAGGTGGGTAACGTTGCTGCCCTGCAGAGTGTGTGCCTGGTGCCTGTGTTGAGGTCTTTATCACCAAATGCAGTGTTCCTCAGATAGCTAAAGGCTGCAGTGGCATCCCAGCACATTGGAGGTTACATTGAGTTTCATGTTGATGTGTACTCTCACTGGAAGGAGACTCTGATGCTGTGAGAGTGATCCAGACTGTGTTGTGGTTCGTCGTGAATGGATCTTGATCGTCAGGGAACAGGTTGTGGAGCAGGAGCAGGTTGGCAGAGGACTTTTTTTTGCCGGATGTTTAGGCAAGGCCCATTCTCTCAATGCTCTGTATATGCATGATTACAGTTTGGAGTTGAGCTTCTTATTATGTGCAAATGCTGGCGTTATCTGTGTCATGCAACTCAATGGTGGAGGTGGTTGGAGTGGTCTTGCCTCTGGACTGGGCTTCATGCAGTTTGAACATTTCTTGCTCATCCCTTAGAGAAGATTCTCTTCAGCAGGAAGCTCCATGGAGATGGGATGCATGATCAGAAATTCAACTGGACTCACCACATAAACACAGTGGCTACAAGAGCAGGTCAGAGACTGGGAATCCTGCAACGAGTAACTCACCTCCTGACTCCCCAAAGTCTGTCCCCAATCTACAGCGGCACAAGTCAGGAGTGGGATGGAATACTCCCCACTTGTCTGGATGGGGGCAACTCCAACAACACTCAAGAAGTTTGACACCATCCAGGACAAAGCAGTCCACTTGATTGGCACCACATCCACAAGCATCCACTCCATCCACCGCTGACACTCAGTAGCAGCAGTGAGTACTGTCTACAAGATGCACTGCAGAAAATCACCGATCCTCAGACAGCACCTTCCAAACCCAGAACCACTTCCATCTAGAAGGACAGGGGCAGCAGATGCATGGGAACCCCAGCCCCTGTAAGTTCCCCTCCAACCCACCACCATCTTGACTTGGAAATATATCACTGTTCCTTCACTGTCACTGGATCAAAATCCTGGAATTCCTTCCCTAAGGGTGTTTTGGATCACATGGTTCAAGAAGGCAGTTCAGCCCCAACTTCTCAAGGGGCAACTAGGGATGGGCAATAAATACTGGTCCCAGCCAGAGACACCCATAAAGAAATGAAAGTGGGTGGAGAGTTGAAGTGAGGAAGATGGTGAAGAGTTGATGTAGGAACATAGTCGTGTTTGATCCTGGCTTGCCTCCGTAATGGATATGATGGTGAGGAGAGGAGCTTGCAGGAGGCTGTGCAGCAGAGAATGGTGACAGATTCCTGCAGGAGGAGGATCTTCCATAATCCCTCTGGGTGACAGTGCCAAAGGCCTGTGTGAGGTCAATGAAGACCCATGCAGAGGGTGATGCTGCTTTCTGCATTTATCTTTGACTTGTCTTACCTTGGAGATCATGTTCATTCAGGATTGAACCTTCATTGTGACTCTAGAGGAGCCAGTGGATGGAGAGTTTAAGGAAGGTTTTTCCCTGGGGCTGACAGCAGGGAGGCTCCTGTGTGGATCCCATGATTGATTTCAGCAGCTCTCTTAGCACGGACAGAAAGTGGGAAAATAGGGTTGAGAAATGTGTACGTCATGATTGAATGGCTGAGCAGACTCAATGGGCTGAATGGGCTAATTTCTGCTTCAATGTCTTATGGTCTTATGGTCAATCTTGAAGATGGTCACAATGGCAGTGTCCCAGAGATACTTGGTCTCTGGTTACCTCACAGTGTGGCAGTACCAGCTATTGGCAGTGGGAGCTGGGATAGCAGGGGTAGATGGGGGAGTGTGGAGAGCTGGGAGAGCTTGGGAGAGTGGAGAAGCTGAGATGGAGAGGGAGTGTGGAGGGAGCTGCAAGAGCAGGGGTAGCTGGGGGCGTAGTGGACCTGGGAAAGCTTGGGGGAGATGGGGTAGCGGAGGGGGAGCAGGGAGAGCTGGGGGAACTTGGTGAATGGGGGACACTGGGAGTGTGGGGAAGTGGGGGGAGATGGAGGAGCTTGGTGAGTGGGGGGCACTGGGAGTGCGGGGGAAGCAGGGGGAGATGGAGGAGCTTAGTGAGTGGGGGGCACTGGGAGTGTGGGGGAAGTGGGGGAAGAGGGAGGAGCTTGGTGAGTGGGGGGACACTGGGAGTGTGAGGGGAACTGGGGGGAGATGGAGGAGCTTGGTGAGTGGGGGGCACTGGGAGTGCGGGGGAAGTGGGGGGAGAGGGAGGAGCTTGGTGAGTGGGGGGGCACTGGGAGTGCGGGGGAAGTGGGGGGAGAGGGAGGAGCTTGGTGAGTGGGGGGGCAGTGTGAGAGCGGGAGGAGCTGGGGGGAGATGGACGAGCTTGGTGAGTGGGGGGCACAGGGAGTGCAGGGGAAGCGGGGAGAGATGGAGGAGCTTGTTGAGTGGGGGGCACTGGGAGTGTGGGGGAAGCGGGGGGAGATGCAGGAGCTTGTTGAGTGGGAGGCACTGGGAGTGCGTGGGAAGCGGGGTGGGAGATGGAGGAGCTTGGTGAGTGGGGGGCACTGGGAATGTGGGGGGAGCTGGGGGGGGAACGGGAGGAGCGGGTGGAGGAGAGGGAGTAGGGGAAGCTGGGGGTAGAGGGGCAGCTGACGAAACAGGGGGAGCAGGTCAAGAAGGGGGAGTGGGTATAGCAGGGCAATTTCCTGGTCAACCACACAATGGAATGAGCCGTGTAGCCTGGATCCTCACTGTCTACAGCACCAGGCTTACATGCCCCACCATCATCACAATACAACCTCCAAAACCCATGGAGAAGGCATCACCAAAGATAATTTCCTGTGCCACTTATTTCACCAACCATCTGGGTGAGATGGTGGTCTCCTGGCAGTGTCACTGGGCCAGTAACCCAGAGACCCAGGCTAGTGCTTTGGAGAGATGGGATCAAATCACACCAGATGAGCTGGTGAAATGTAAATTCACTTCACTTCAACTCCTCTCAGAAATGGCAACTGTGAAACTCTCATTGGTTATTGTAATAATATATAGGCCAGCGAAAATCCCTCACACACCAACACAAGAGGTAAATCATTGAGGGTTAATCAGGAGCAATGCTGTTCAGTGATACAATTCACATCCCACCAAGTCAGGGATGCAACGCAAAATCAAAATACTACAGATGCTGGAAAGCTGAAATAAAGACAAAACAAAAAATTGTAGATAACAAGTCAGGTAGCATGTGGGGAGACAAACCATTTTAACTCCTGTAGATTTACTATCTCAGATCAATGCTGCAGTGACACTAGTTTCTATATCTGATCTGATTTGACTTATTATTGTCACGTGTACCATGATACAGTGAAAAATATTGCTTTGTGTGCTATCCAGGCAAGTCATACCATACATAGGTGCATCAGGGTAATAGAATGATGAATCTCTTATTGTCATGTGTATTTTACAATAAAACATAGTCAAAAGCTTCCACTGTCGTTGTGATTTTAGGACCATTTTGAATAGTTTAAGAATAATAAGAAAAGGATACAGCTTAAAGAGAGTCCGTCATCCTTTTGCCTCCACTACCAGTGCTGGACCCATCCAGCAGTGAAACTGCAAATCCCCAGGCCTGTCTTTCACCGCTGGTCCTACCTCAGTGTCACTGCCTCGGCCAAAGTAGCACCAAATACTGGGTTCCTGTGTTCACCCCTCCAACGGCCAGCTCCCCTACTCTTGCCCACTGAAATGGCCCAGTAAACCACCCAGCTCAAGGGCATTGAGGAATGGGTGACAAATGCCCACATTCCATGAAAAAATAAAGAAGGAAGCAAAAGCGCGATTGTTTAGAAGTGAGGAGGGAATGAAGTATTGCGAGGACCTTGCTACTTGCTAAAGTCACATATGCCTTCCATTAACAGCTGGTTAGAATACAGGACTGAGATTGGGTCTGTTCACCACAACTCTCACAGAGGGAGGTAGTTTCTGAGGATGTGGGCTGTACAGTTTGATAAATTGCTGCTGGTGAAGATGTGTGTTGTGCCGAGTGTGTGTGGAGAATTTGTTATTGGTTGTGATTATAATAGTGACCCACCATCACTCCCAATCT
This sequence comes from Hemiscyllium ocellatum, assembly GCF_020745735.1. Lineage (NCBI taxonomy): Eukaryota > Metazoa > Chordata > Chondrichthyes > Orectolobiformes > Hemiscylliidae > Hemiscyllium > Hemiscyllium ocellatum. The sequence goes on along the minus strand of NC_083409.1, from coordinate 112,873,382 downwards.
TTCACTGTCTGAGAGTCAGCGGTTCTCTCATGTGATTCCCTTCAATATAGTAGATGGTGAACAGTTCACTGGAAGGTGTAGAGGGAATAGTTTAAATTCCAAGCCAGGCTGTTCAGGGATGCTGTCAGGAAGCACTTTATCACATAAGCATTCCTGGGAATCTTGAAGTCTCCTACACCATCTGTCCACAACCCCTGCAGCCCCCACCCCAAACAAAAGACTTCAAAATGATGCACTGAGATTGATAAGTGTCTGCTCAGCATTGTTTATAAACCTGGGATATTCAGGGGGAAGTAAAATACAGGTCAACCAAGAGCTGAACAGATGATGGAACAAACAAGACGGGCCAAATGGCCTCCTCCACTCCATAGATTCATACAGTGCTGAAAGGCCCTTCGACCCATCAGGTCTGCACCAACATAACTATCACTGAAGGCACACTCATCCCAATTTCCTGCACTTGCTCCATATCCATGAATGTTTGAAAAGTTCATCCAAATATTGTTTAAATGTTGTAAGGTTTCCCGCTTCTGCTGCTCTCCCAGGCAATGCATTCCCGATTCCCACCACCCACTGAGTGAAAATATTTTTTCCAAACTCCCCTCTGAATATCCTGCCCCTTGCCCTAAAACTATACCCTCTCGTGACTGACCTCTCAATTCTCCCTGTCCGTACCCCTCATCATCCTATACACCTCAATCATGTCCTCCTGCAGGATTCTCTGCTCTTGAGAAAACAATCGAAGGCTACTTCCTCTATCCTTTCTGAACATGCTATAATAATGCTCAGAAGACGATATGCCATTAAATGTAGGTTGTGGTTCTCACTGGGGAGTCGTGTGTTCTGACAAAACATTGAAATTTGGTAAAGTGGGTGATTTGGTGACTCGGTGGTTAGCGCTGCTGTCCCACAACACCAGGGACCTCGGTTCGATTCCAGTCTTGGGTGTCTGTCTGTGTAGAGTTTGTACATTCTCCCAGTGTCTGTGTGAGTTTGTGCTCTGGTTTCCTCCCACTGTCCAAAGAAGAGTAGGTTCGGGTGAATTGGCCATGGGCACTTGCCCAAAGTGTCTAGCAATGTGTAGCCGTGAGAAATGCAGGGTTACAGGGATGGGATAGCTTGGTGGGTCTGGGCGGGACATTCCCTGGAGGACAGGTGAGGCCTTGATAGACCAAATGGCCTCTTTCTGCACTGGAGAGATTCTACGAAAGCCTCTAAGTTTCTCTGGATGCTTAGCTGGCACATCTTCAGGGGTTTTACTCAACTTTCTGAAACTCCCAAAGTTGGCACAGAAATATACATTTCACTGGATGTGGGATCTTGAAATGATTAAATTGCTCCTACGTTGTCTTCTGCTTCAAACTCCCTGTACTTCCAACAAGAAAAGCACGCTGCTTAACAAACAATCAAAAATGTGCTCAATAATTTAACATTCCTACTTGGAAGCTCTGATATAAACCAAATAGATTGCAATTCTATTACTTCCAGAGACACAAGATTTATGTTTCATAAACACCTTTAAACACTGTCTGAGGACCCAAAGTGTTGGTACATAATGAAATGCAGTTACTGTTGTAATGTAAGAAACACAGCAGTCAATTTGCACAACACGATCCCACCAATAGTAATGCAATCACCACCTCGGTTGTTTGTATCAGTGGGGGCGCTCAAGAGATAAGTTCCAGAAACAAACCCTGACTGTAGGGCGACAGAGCCATACAACATTACGACAAGTTAGGGTAGGGTTGACGGGGAAAAACTGTTCCCATTGGCTAATGGTACAAGATCAAGTGGGATCAGACCTACAGTTTAGAGAAAGAGATGCTGGAGGAGGAGGAGGAAGAGCTATTAAGCAGTGAGTGTTAGTGACCTGGAATTCAGTGCTGATGAGGCTGCTGAAAGGAGGAAGTGTACTTGAAGGACTGTAGGAACAGAGCAGGGCACTGGGTCTGAAACAATGACAGAAGCTACTAGAGAAACTCAGCAGGTCTGGCAGCATCTGTGGAGAGAGAAAGCAGAGTTAGCATTTCAGGTCCAGTATCCCTTTTTCAGAACTCACTGGGACTGACTGGCTTGCTTTACTTAGAAGTCACACGACACCTAGTTATAGTCTAACAGGTTTACTTGTCCTTTTATTTGCTCCTTTGTCTGGGGAACTGATGAAGGAGCAGCGCTCCAAAAGCTTGTGATTTCAAATAAACCTGTTGGAATATAACCTGCTGTCATGTGACTTATGACTTTGTCAACCCCAAACAACACTAGTACCTCCATGTTTTTACTTGGAGAGCCGGCATGAACTCATTGACCTTGGTCACGGCATGATTCTCAGCTGGAAAATTATGTTCAGTTCTGGGCATCACATTTTGCAGGGTGTCCAGGTGTTGGAGAGGGTGTGGAGGAGTTAACCAGGATGTGACCAGGAATGAGGAATTTTTGTTTTGTGGAGAAACTAGAGACACCAGGAACTTATACAATTCTAACAGGACCAGACAGGACAGATACGTGAAGAATGGTCCCAATGACTGGGGACTTCATGACCAGAGGGTCACGGTTTAATGATAAGAGTTTGTCATTTAGGACTAAGATGAGTCTGTGAAATTCTCTACCACAGGAAACTGTTGAGGCCAAAATATTGAAAACACTCAAGAAAGATGTGGACACGGTTGTCAGAATTAATGGGATCCAAGAATATAGAGTGAAAGCATAAAGAAGGGACTGAGTTGGATGATCAGCTATGATCATATAGAATGGCTGAAGTGGATCAAAGGGCAGAATGGCCTCCTCCTGTTCCTGTCCTATGATTCTGTTTTTTGGGATTGGAATGCTATTAAAACGAGTCTGAAATATTCACAAGAATTAGTACATTGGGTATACATTGTGTATTCACAACATCAGTAAGATGTGAGGGTAAGGTAAAGTTGGATAAACGTGGAATCATCTTGGAGATGACATCAGAAATACAAAAAAAAATTCAGACGAAACGGTGACTTGTGTTGATCCCTCAATCAATGTTGCAAACTGGTAATATGGCTGTGAGAGCTTCCTGTGTACCAACTGGCTGTTGCAGTTTGTACATGACTACAACCACTTGCATGATATTGTGCTCCCGATGTAGAGAAACATGTCAAAGTGTACCACAGAAGCTGTATCACTCGAAATAATAGCAACAAACTAGACATGGAGTATCTTCCTAAATGAGAACAGAAGGAAAGAATAGGAAAGGAATTTCAGAGCTTAGAGCCCAGGCTGATGAAGGAGTGGTGATCGATGCAGAGTCACAACGTTTATTCAATGATAACGTGCTTTGGGACTCCTTAAGGTCCACAGAAGTTCTGATATAAATGCAAGTCCTTCTGACAGATTAGCCATCTTGTCTTGACCTGCTCTCTGGTAAACACGTTCTGAAACGAGAAACCGTTTCAGACACTCAGTGTGGATGGCACTCGGTTTTATAAATTGTCAAACTGAAGAAAAGAAAAAAGCCCTTCAATAAATCGGTGGCACCTCAATGAAGTCAGTTTACAAACCGGGATGTGCTGCAGTCTCTTCAGAGGGTTGGTGTGGACCGAATGGCCTGTTTCCACACTGTCAGGATTCTATCAGTACTGACCCTCTGGCAGAACAACTCTCTGTCAATCTACTGGGACTAAACTGCTTACGTCCAATGAGCCACAAGGAGGCGTCAGATCCTTCTTTATTTGCTACTCTGATACAGTCAGGATTACAGTCAGGAATCATTCCATTACATTTGAAAACCGGATTATTCCAAGTGGAATGATATACTTTTACTTTGTGTTGATAAGTATTATGTTGATAAGTATTATGTTAATGGTCAGATGAGGTGATATTTGATTCTATCAATATGCCTGATGTCATGAGAAATTTGAGCCCTGTAGATTGGGAAAACTGCTCCCAATGGGTGAAAAGATTGAGAACAAGAACATAATACAGACATGATGGACCAAATGGCCTCCTTCCAAATGCAACAATTAGGTGATTGTTATTTATGTTGTAGCTCATCAATTAGTAGTTTCACCTCAGTATCAGAGGGTTGTGGGATCAAGTCTCCATTGAGAGAGACAAAAGCAGAAACTGCTGGAAAAGCTCAGTGGGTCTCGCACCACCTGCGGAGAGAAATCGGTTAATGCTTTGCATCCAGTAACTCAACATTACCAGAGAGATTTGAGCATTGAATGTAGATTGACAGAGAGTTGTACTATCACAGGATCAGTACTCATAGAATCTTGACAGTGTGGAAACAGGCCATTCAGTCCGTACCAATCCTCTGAACAGCATCCCACCCAGAACGACCCCTGTAACCCTGCATTTCCCACAATGGCCCGAACATGGCTCCCTGTTGCTGTGAGACAGCCGTACTAACCACTGAGCCACCATGCTGTCAGGGGCTCAGTACTGAGGGGATTTGCACTGTTAGATGCATTGACAATGATTGTCATTTTGGTGGGTCTATGTGTGACTTTGATATTTCCTGTGTTTTTTATTGTGCATTACCCAGTTTTTCACAGAAATGTCAGGCCATCCCTTTGCACAGAATTGTCCTGAACCCACAGACCTATTGACCCATCTGCTCTGTGCTGGCTTTATACAGCATGCTCCAACCTGTCTTCACTTATCCCTATCAACATATTCCTCATTTCTTATCTTGTGTGTTTATCAAGCTTCCCTTAATTGTACCAACAATATTCACCTTGAACAGTCCCTGTGGGAGTCTGTCTACATCCCTATTACTTTCTGGATGATGAAGCCTCCCTCTAGGTTATATAATGACCGACAATTGTATTGGCCCTTTCCCTGGATATCCCTCACCCCAGCCCCACGGGAAGAAACATTTTCTCTATTTCAATATTATCAAACCTTTTCATAATTTAAGGATTTCAGTCAGATGGTTCTGTTTCCTTGAGTAAGGGTTTCTGGTCTGTCCCACCTTTCCCACTGGTTAAAGGTTTTGTTTCTGGGAAGATGAGCCAAAGGCCATTTGGATTTAGGCCATGGATCAGCCGAGATCTCATTGAATGGTGGAGCAGGCTTGAGGGGCTGAATGGCCTACTCCGGTTCCTATGGAATGTGGGAACATTGTGCTTAGGAGCTTGAGTAGGTCCCTTGGCCCCTTGAGCTATTTGATAAGAGCAAGGTTGAGTTGGTTGAGGTCTTACCTCCCCTTTTCTTTCTGCCCCCATAGTCCTAGACTCTCATATCAGTCAACAAACATCTAACCCGGCCTTGAGAAATCTTGGTAGCTCAGTGAACGGGAGGTCATCCTCTGTATGATTCTACAATAAATTCAACAACCCAGCCTCCTCTATTTTCTTGGAATAAAGAATTCCAGAGACTATAGATCATCTGACACAAAGCAAATCTTCACCTTCAAGAGGGAGACCTCCAATTCTTGAACCTTATTCTGGGAACAGTAAGAACTGCAGATGCTGGGAGTCACAGTCGATAAAATGTGGAGCTGGAAAAGCACAACAGGTCAGACAGCATTGAAGTTGCAAGAAAGTTGATGTTTTGGGGCAAAAGTCCTTCATTAAGACTCAAAACATCGACTTTCCTGCTCCTCTGCTGCTGTCTGATCTGCTGGGCTTTGCCAGCTCCACATTTTATCAACTGTGAATCTTCAGTGTCTGCAGTCCTTACTGTTTCCAAGTTATTTAAAACTATGTAGATAGGCCGACTAGAGGGGAGGCCATGTTGGATTTGGTGCTTGGCAATGAGCCAGGCCAGGGGTCAGATCTCTCGGTGTGAGAGCATTTCGGTGACAGTGATCACAACTCCCTGACCTTTAATATAGTCATGGAGAGGGATAGGAGCAGTTGGTATGGGAAAGTATTTAATTGGGGGAGGGGGAATTACAATACTATTAGGCAGGAACTGTGGAGCATAAATTAGGTACAAGTGTCCTCAGGGAAATGCATGACAGAAATGTGGAGGTTGTTTAGGAAGCTCTTGCTGATAGTGCTGGAAGGGTTTGTCCCATGGAGGCAAGGAAGGGATGGTAGGGTGAAGGAACCTTGGATGACAAGGGATGTGGAACATCAAATAAAGAGGAAGAAGGAAGCTTACTTCAAATGGAGGAGGCAAGAATCAGACAGGGCTTTAGAGGGTTACAAGGTAGCCAGGAAGGAACTGAAGAATAGATTTAGGAAAACGAGAAGAGGGCATGAAAAAGTGTTAGCGGATAGGATTAAGGAAAACCCTAAGGTATTCTACACTTATGTGAGGAACAAGAGGATGTCCAGAGTGAGGGTAGGGCCGATCAGGGATAGTGGAGGGAACTTACGCCTGGAGTCAGAGGAGATAGGGGAGGTCCTTAATGAGTACTTTGCTTCGTATATGCTAGTGAGAAGCAGCTTGACATTTGTGAGGACAGCGTGAAACTGGTGGATACGCTCAAACAGGTTGGTGTTAAGAAGCAGGATATGTTGGAAATTTTGAAAAGCATAAGGATAGGTAAATCCCCTGGCTTGGTGGAGTTTGCATGTTCTCCCCATGTCTACGTGGACTTCCTCCCACAGACCCAAGCTGTGCAGGCCAGATGAATTAGCCATGGGCAATGTTATTTGAAAAGAGGGAAAAAAAATGAGATAAGAAATGACAAGAGAGGGCACACCCCGTGCTCAGAAGCCCTCCCCCAAGGATTCTCCAGGAAGCGAGGGAAGAGATTGCTGCACTTTTGGTGATGATCTTTGCATCTTCACTTTCTACTGGAGTAGTGCCAGATGATTGGAGTGTGGCAAATGTTGTTGCTTTGTTCAAGAAAGGGAATAGGGATGATCCTGAGAATTACAGACCAGTCAGTCTTATGGCAGTGGTGGGCAAATTATTGGAGAAGATTCTGAGAGACAGGATTTATGTTGCTTTGAAAAGCATAGTTTGATTAGAGATAGTCAGTGTGGCTTTGTGAGGGTTAGGTCATGCCTCACAAACCTCACTGAATTCTTTGAGAATGTGACTAAACACATTGATGAAGGTAGAGCAGTGGATGTGGTGTATATGAATTTTAGCAAGGCATTTGAAAGTAAGGAAGTATGGGATACAAGGAAATCTATCTGTCTGGATACAGAATTGACTGACCTATAGAAGACAGAGGGTGATAGTAGATGGAAAGTATTCAGCCTGGAGCTCAGTGACCAGTGGGTGTTCCGCTGGGATCAATTCTGGGACCTCTGCTCTTTGTGATTTTTATAAATGACTTGGACAAGGAAGTAGAAGGCTGGGTTCATAAGTTTGCCAATGACACGAAGGTTCATGGAGGAGTGGATAGTATGGAGGGCTGTTGCAGGTTGCAACAGGACATTGACAGGATGCAGAGCTGGGCTGAAAAGTGGTAGATGGAGTTCAACCTGGAGAAGTGTGAAGTGATTCATTTTGGAAGGTTGAATTTGAATGTAGAATACAGGGCTAAAGGCAGGATTCTTGGCAGTGTGGAGGAACAGAGGGATCTTGGGGTACACATCCATAGATCCTTCAAAGTTACCACCCAGGTTGATAGAGTTGTTAAGAAGGCATATGGTGAGTTGGCTTTCATTAGCAGGGAGATTAAGTTTAAAAGAGCTCTGAGGCTATATTGCAGCTCTATAGAGCCCACTTGCAATTGTGTTCAGTTCTGATCACCTCATTATAGGAAGGATGTGGAAGCTTTAGAGAGGTGCAGAGGAGATGTACCAGGATGCTGCCTGGACTGGAGGTTATGTCTAATGAAGAAAGGTTGAGGGATCTAGGGCTTTTCTCATTGGAGTGAAGAAGGACAAGAGGTGACTTGATAGAGATGTACAAGGTGATGAGAGGCTTAGATAGAGCGGATAGCCAGAGACTTTTTACCAGGGCAGAAATGGCTATCAGGAGGAGGCATAATTTTAAAGTGATTAGAGGAAGGTTTAGGGGAGATGTCAAAGGTAGGTTCTTTACACAAAGAGTGGTGGGTCCATGGAATGCACTGCCAATGGTGCTAGCAGAGTCAGAGATATTAGGGACATATAAGTGGCTCTTGCATAGACCCATGGATGACAGTAAAATGAAGGGTACATAGGTTATTTGATCATAGAGTAGGATAAAAGGCTGGCACAACTTCAAGGTATGAAGGGCCTGTACTGTGCTGGACTGTTCTATATTCATATGCAAAGCCTCTTCCAAGGCTGCCCACTTTCAAGAGGTTTTCCTCCTCCCTCTGAAGAGAGCTCAGTGAGTGTCTCTCCCACTGTGACCCCCTGCTTATCTCCTCTGCCCTGCAGCTCATCGCTGCAAATGTGTTGCTGGTCAAAGCACAGCAGGTTAGGCAGCATCTCAGGAATAGAGAATTCGACGTTTCGAGCATAAGCCCTTCATCAGGAATAAGAGAGAGAGAGAGCCAAGCAGGCTGAGATAAAAGGTAGGGAGGAGGGACTAGGGGGAGGGGCGATGGAGGTGGGATAGGTGGAAGGAGGTCAAGGTGAGGGTGATAGGCCGGAGTGGGGTGGGGGCGGAGAGGTCAGGAAGAGGATTGCAGGTTAGGAGGGCGGTGCTGAGTTGAGGGAACCGACTGAGACAAGGTGGGGGGAGGGGAAATGAGGAAGCTGGAGAAATCTGAATTCATACCTTGTGGTTGGAGGGTTCCCAGGCGGAAGATGAGGCGCTCCTCCTCCAGCCGTCGTGTAGTTGTGTTCTGCCGGTGGAGGAGTCCAAGGACCTGCATGTCCTCGGTGGAGTGGGAGGGGGAGTTAAAGTGTTGAGCCACGGGGTGATTGGGTTGGTTGGTTCGGGCGGCCCAGAGGTGTTCTCTGAAGCGTTCCGCAAGTAAGCGGCCTGTCTCACCAATATAGAGGAGGCCACATCGGGTGCAGCGGATGCAATAGATGATGTGTGTGGAGGTACAGGTGAACTTGTGGCGGATATGGAAGGATCCCTTGGGGCCTTGGAGGGAAGTGAGTGTGGAGGTGTGGGTGCAAGTTTTACATTTCCTGCGGTTGCAGGGGAAGGTGCCGGGGGTGGAGGTTGGGTTGGTGGGGGGTGTGGATCTGACAAGGGAGTCACAAAGGGAGTGGTCCTTGTGGAACGCTGATAGGGGAGGGGAGGGAAATATATCCTTGGTGGTGGGGTCCGTTTGGAGGTGGCGGAAATGGCGGCGGATGATACGTTGTATGCGCAGGTTGGTGGGGTGGTAGGTGAGAACCAGTGGGGTTCTGTCTTGGTGGCGGTTGGAGGAGCGGGGCTCAAGGGCGGAGGAGCGGGAAGTGGAGGAGATGCGGTGGAGGGCATCGTTGATCACGTCTGGGGGGAATCTGCGGTCCTTGAAGAAGGAGGCCATCTGGGCTGTGCGGTGTTGGAATTGGTTCTCCTGGGAGCTGATGCGGCGGAGACGAAGGAATTGGGAATATGGGATGGCGTTTTTACAGGGGCAGGAGAACCAATTCCAACACCGCACAGCCCAGATGGCCTCCTTCTTCAAGGACCGCAGATTCCCCCCAGAACTGCCCCCTGTAAAAACGCCATCCCATATTCCCAATTCCTTCGTCTCCGCCGCATCTGCTCCCAGGAGAACCAATTCCAACACCGCACAGCCCAGATGGCCTCCTTCTTCAAGGACCGCAGATTCCCCCCAGAGGTGATCGACGATGCCCTCCACCGCATCTCCTCCACTTCCCGCTCCTCCGCCCTTGAGCCCCGCTCCTCCAACCGCCACCAAGACAGAACCCCACTGGTTCTCACCTACCACCCCACCAACCTGCGCATACAACGTATCATCCGCCGCCATTTCCGCCACCTCCAAACGGACCCCACCACCAAGGATATATTTCCCTCCCCTCCCCTATCAGCGTTCCACAAGGACCACTCCCTTTGTGACTCCCTTGTCAGATCCACACCCCCCACCAACCCAACCTCCACCCCCGGCACCTTCCCCTGCAACCGCAGGAAATGTAAAACTTGCACCCACACCTCCACACTCACTTCCCTCCAAGGCCCCAAGGGATCCTTCCATATCCGCCACAAGTTCACCTGTACCTCCACACACATCATCTATTGCATCCGCTGCACCCGATGTGGCCTCCTCTATATTGGTGAGACAGGCCGCTTACTTGCGGAACGCTTCAGAGAACACCTCTGGGCCGCCCGAACCAACCAACCCAATCACCCCGTGGCTCAACACTTTAACTCCCCCTCCCACTCCACCGAGGACATGCAGGTCCTTGGACTCCTCCACCGGCAGAACACAACTACACGACGGCTGGAGGAGGAGCGCCTCATCTTCCGCCTGGGAACCCTCCAACCACAAGGTATGAATTCAGATTTCTCCAGCTTCCTCATTTCCCCTCCCCCCACCTTGTCTCAGTCGGTTCCCTCAACTCAGCACCGCCCTCCTAACCTGCAATCCTCTTCCTGACCTCTCCGCCCCCACCCCACTCCGGCCTATCACCCTCACCTTGACCTCCTTCCACCTATCCCACCTCCATCGCCCCTCCCCCTAGTCCCTCCTCCCTACCTTTTATCTCAGCCTGCTTGGCTCTCTCTCTCTCTTATTCCTGATGAAGGGCTTATGCTCGAAACATCGAATTCTCTATTCCTGAGATGCTGCCTAACCTGCTGTGCTTTGACCAGCAACACATTTGCAGCTGTGATCTCCAGCATCTGCAGACCTCATTTTTTACCTGCAGCTCATCGCCCATACTCATTCACAATCCTGCCTCTATAGTCATGTGTCCTTCCTGAGCACTTGTCTGTGTAACCAGCTTGTCCCCCATGGGCTACAGGTAATGTCAGACCACCCCTTATATGGGATCATCCTTGTGAACCTTTGATACATTTTCTGAAAGGTTTCATAATGTGGGGTGTAGGTTATGCACAGCCCGTGTTTCAAATGGTGGCCAAGTGGTTAAGGTGTGGTTAAGATTAAGACTCCATGGGCATATGTCTCTGTTGATAGCTGGGGGTATTTCTGGGTGGTACGGTGGCTCAGTGGTTAGCGCGGCTGTCTCACAGCGCCAGGGACCTCTGTTCGATTCCACCTTTGGATGACTGGCTTGGTGGAGTTTGCATGTTCTCCCCATGTCTACATGGGCTTCCTCCCACAGACCCAAGCTGTGCAGGCCAGGTGAATTAGCCATGGGCAATGTTATTTGAAAAGAGGAAAAAAAAATGAGATAAGAAATGACAAGAGAGGGCACACCCCGTGCTCAGAAGCCCTCCCCCTCCACCCTGTTGTGTCCAGGGATGTGCAGGCTAGGTGGATCACCCATGGGAAATACAGAGTTCCAGGGATAAGGGAGGGAGGTAGGTCTGCATGGAATACTGTGCACACTCAATGGGCTGAATGGCCTGCATTCGCACTGTCGGGATTCTGTGATTCGAATTTGAGTTTAATACAACTGCCTTGCCGTCCTGTGGAAACAGCTCCCGACACTGGCCTTGCTGATGTGGAATTTATTCTTTGTTTTCACAGGGATATCCAGGTGCTATTGGAGCAAGAGGCCCTCCTGGTTCTGATGGCAACCTAGTGAGTTACATCCACCAATCGCTCTTGCTCGTTATACTTTCTGGCTTAAAGGGAAACTGTGTTGACAGCTGTGTAAAGATTAGAACCATCCATTGAAGTGGAATCCCTTGTGACACATGCCCACAGGCACTCGCAGTCCCGGCAAATGCAAATACCCTGAAGATCAGGGCGAGGATTAATACATTACCCCACAATTTCCCCTTCCATCAAAACCTGCCTCAGAAAACTTTCAGCTGTTTACAATGACTCTGACCCAGTAATTTTCTGCAGTTATGCTGTTGCTGCCAAATTAGGAGCAGAATTTGCATTGCAGATGAATGCAAAATGAGTTGCTTTTGTTTTGAATATGTTTCAGATAAATCTTTCATCTCCGGAAGCCACAATGCAGTCTCTGATTCTATGAGGGCATTTTTTTTTCAAACATCTCCATAAATGTTTAAAGAAAAATAATCAAATGTAAAGCTTAAGTGTCTGTTTGGCCGGTTGCTCGTAGCCACTCTGAGCAAGAGGTCAGCTGGTCTTGGTATATCAAAGTCAGAAGTCACATGACACCAGGTTATAGTTCCACAGGTTTATTTGAAATCACAAGCTATCGGAGCACTGCCCCAGTCCTAACCCCGTGGTCAGCGCTCCGAAAGCTTGTGATTTCAAATAAGCCTGTGAGACTATAACCTGGTGTCATGTGATTTCTGACTTTGCCTAAATGTGATAGCCTGGGGTGGAACCAGACCATTGTTTATCCTCCACTCTTTAATGTTTAGAAATGAAACATGTGATGAGGGAGAGGCAAGGCAGGAAGTTGTTGGTGCTGTAGTCCTCGGCAACATAGATGGCACCAAAAAGCTGCCACTCCTCCTGACGGGAAATTCCAAGAAGCCGTGATATTTTGTGAAATGTCCAGACACGAAGCCCCCATGGAGGAAGAGGCGATTGAGACCACCTGAATGATCTGCTACGTTATTGAGGAAAGTGGGTCAAATGGAATGTTCAATCGCTTCCCCACCTCTTTCTGAAGAGTAGGGATGCTTTGAGGTTTCAGGCTGTCAGCACAAATCCAGGTTTAACTCCATCCATGACACAACAGACTCCTGGGAAGACTGGGTGCTCAGCAGAATAGGATTTTTGAGTCTTCCTGGATCTAACTCCATGGGATACAGGAGCAGAATTCAGCCATCCAGCCCATTGAGTCTGCTCCAAATGTTTTTCTCAATGACTTTCAGAGCAGGATGTCAGACCATTGTATAATGTGAACAAATGGGAAAATTAAGACATTTGTTCCATATTGGCTGAAGCACTGAGCATCACTCTGGGTTATTTTCACATGGGCCACAGTTGTAGATAAACCAAGTTACACAGGGCCCTCCTCAAAGCTCCTCTGTTTATAGACAGTTCCATATGACTGAAATTCACTTTATGTTTGTCCAATGAGTGTAACAGGTGTCAGTGTGAGAAACTAACATGGAACTTAATATTTGCAGGGATTGCTCGGAGGAATTGGTCAACCTGGATTTCCTGGCCTCACTGTAAGTGATTTCTGTTTACACAGTACTGTGTTACTCTTCAACTGTTCAATGCGGAGGATGAAGGGATGATCTGATTGAAAGTGTTTAAGATGATAGAAGAATTTGATCGGGTCAGGAGAGTTAATCTGTCTCCTCTGTGAGTGAAAGGGTTGATATGGGAATCAGTGACAAGGGTTAGCACCTTCTGATGTGAACCAGGCCATTCAGGGGGTAATGACAGGAGGCACATCCTCACAATGAGGGCAATAGCAGTCTCAAAGCCTTCCCTCAAAAAGTTATTGAGACTGGGAATCGGGGGTAGTGCTCAATTAATAATTTCAAGACTGAATTTTTTTTTGTTCATTTGTGAGATGTGGGTGTCACTGGCTAGGCCAGCATTTATTGCTCAGCCCTAATTGCCCCAGAGGGCAGTTAAGGGGCAATCACATTGCTGTGGGTCTGGAGTCACATGTTGGCCAGACCAGGTAAGGATGGCAGATTTCCTTTTTGAAAGAACATTGATGAACCAAATGAACTTCTCTCCCCAAAAACCAACAACCGTCTCATGGTTTTATTTAATGACAGATTTTTATTGCACTGAACATTTTTAAATTTATTTGTGGGACATGGGTGTCTCTGGCTGAGCCAGCGATTACTGCCTGTCCCTAGTTGCCTTGAGAAGGTGGTGATGAGCTGTCGTTTTGAACTGCAGTGTGGAGGAGCCAGTCTTGGACAGGGGTGGACAAAGTTAGAAATCACACAACACCAGGTTATAGTCTGACCGGTTTATTTGGAAGGACAAACTTTTGGAGCGCTGCTCCTTCATCAGGTAGCTAGTGAACCGCTGCAGACCATGTGCTGTCGGTAGACCCACAATGCCCTTAGGGAGGGAATGCCAGGATTTTGACCCAGTGACAGTGAAGGAATGGTGATATGTTTTCAAGTCAGGATGGTGAGTGGCTTGGAGGGGAATATGCAAGTGGTGGTGTTCCCATATATCTGCTGCCCTTGTCCTTCTAGGTGTAAGTGGTAGTGGGTTTGGAAGGTGCTGTCTGAGGATGTTTGGTGAATTTCTGCAGTGCATCTTGTAGATTGTACACACTGCTGCTACTGAGCGTGGGTGGTGGAGCGAGTGGATGTTTGTGGATGTGGTGCTAATCAGGTGGGGGCTGCTTTGTTCAGGATGGTGTCAAGTTTCTTGAATTCTTGGAGCTGCCCCCATCCAGGCAAGTAGGGAGTATTCCATCAGCCTCCTTACCTGTGCCTTGCAGATGGTGGACAGGCTTTGGGGAGTCAGAAGGTGGGTTACTTGCCGCAGCATTCCCAGCCTCTAACCTGCTGTCGTAGCCACTGCATCTATGTGGTCAGTCCAGGTCCTTTTCTGGTCAATGGTAACCCCCGGGATGTTGATAGTAGGGGATTCAGTGATGGTAATCCCCAGGATGTTGATAGTGTGGATTCAGTGATGCTAACCTGTGGGCAGCACAGTGGCTCAGTGGTTAGCACTGCTGCCTCACAGCACCAGGGACCCAGGTTCGATTCCAACCTCGGGGTGACTGTCTGGAGTTTGCACGTTCTTCCCGTGTCTGCGTGGGTTTCCTCTGGATGCTCCAGTTTCCACCCACAGTCCAAAAATGTGCTAAATTTCCCATAGTGTTAGGTGCATTAGTCAGAGAGAAATGGGTCTGAGTGGGTTACTCTTCGGAGGGTTGGTTGTGGACTGTTTGGCCCAAAGGGCCTGTTTCCACACTGTAGGGAATCTAATCTCTAACCACCGGGATGTTGATAATGTGGGATTCAGTGATGGTAACCCCTGGGATGTTGACAGTGGGGGATTCGGTGATGGTAATCCCTGGGATGTTGATAGTGGGGGATTCAGTGATGGTAACTCCCAGGATGTTGACAGTGGGGGATTCAGTGATGGTAACCCCCAGGATGTTGATCATGGGGGATTTGCTGAACGTCAAGGCGCAATGGTTAGATTGCCTCTTCTTAATGAAGGTATTTGTGTGGCGTGAATGTCACTTGCCACTTGTCAGTCCAAGCCTGGATATTGTCCATATCTTGTTGCATTTGAACATGGATTGCTTCAGTATCTAAGGAATGGTGAATGGTGCTGAGCATTGTGCAATCATCAGCGAACATCCCATCATCTGACCTTATGATGGAGGGAAAGTAACCTGGGGGTTACCAACACTGAATCCCTCACTATCACCATCCTGGGAATTACCATCACTGAATCTCACACTATCAACATCCTGGGAATTACTATCACTGAATCCCTCACTATCATCATCCTGGGAATTACTATCACTGATGAAGCAGCTGAAGATAGTTGGGCCTGGGATATCCTCCATCTTCCATGGTAGCTTCCGAACCTTAGGCCTCAGGACCTTACCTGAGTCTCTGGGATAGTTGTCTTGTGAAAACACCACTAAGTCTTCTCCTGCCCTGACCGTTTTGAGAGAGTTTGGTTCAGTGAGGGCATTATGGTGGCCAAATGGAATAATGGTATAGATCAGTTTGGATCTCATGTAATTGCAGAACATTATTCATGTTACATGCACACACCAAAACAGAAATTGCTAGAAAAGCTCAGCAGGTCTGGCAGCATCTGTGGAGAGAAAACAGAGTTAATGTTTCAGCCGAGGGGCCCTTCCTCAGAACCCCATTATTAATGTATGGTTATGGATAGGTTTTGTTTTTATAATTGTCATATTCATGCAGCCTACAGTTTTGGCAAGTACTGCTTAAAGCTATTCTGCGCGGAACTATCTTGGTAAGTAACTGCCGTTTCTAATTATCACTTTATGAGCATTTTCTAATGCACTTGTCAGGATCTTCTTGTAAGTCCTTGGCCATCAGTCAACCCATGGGTGTTTTCTAGATCTCAGAATCTAACAGCTGTTCTGAAGACAAGCTAATCTCTGTGTTTTACATGGGAATCATGCCAGTTGCAAATGGCTCATAAATTACTGCTATTAATGGAAGAACGCTGAGGGAAACGAAGCCACGTGGGAAATAATTTGGACTGATACCAACTGAAGGAGTTTGTTCGGCCCATTGTCCCTGTGCTAGCTGCTTGAAATTATTGTTCAATGGATCTCCAGTCCCCACAAGTTATTGTTGAATCCGTTTCCAATGCTCTGTCACTCAGTGCGGTTCCAGATTACAACTACATAACACATTGAAAACAAATTCTCTTTATCCTGCTCTCTTGTTCCTCACTTGAATAAAATCCCCTCTCTTTACTGACCCTCCGGACAGTGGAAAGAGTGTTTCTCTTCAACCTTTCAAAGTTGTTAACAAATCTCATCTTAATGGTTTATTTTCTACGGGAGGATTTAAACAAATGAGAAGATGGTGAGACATTATTGTGGTAAATAGTGAATTATTGAAAACCTGACCAAATCTTTAAACATTGAGTTCATTCTCCAATTCTAATCCTCCAGTCCTGCAAATCTGTTGCCCATGACAACATGAAACATTTATCCTAGAATAGTACATTTTCTTTAATCGTAAGGTTTTTTTTGGAATGTTAAGAAAGCACTTTCCAGATCTTGGAATCCTCCCTAGTGTAAGAAAGGGAAATATTCTTCAGTGAACTGAATAGTCACTAATTGAACATCAAGATGAGTCCTGAAGACATTCGAAAGATCTGTTTATTTCACCAAAATATATAATTCTCTTTGAGATGTGGATGTCAGGGAAAAATTTGAGTTTTGACAAAAATTGAATTATGTTGCAGGAAATAGCAGCATGTTTACAGGAGTCTGGATATTTTTAGGATGAACCTGCAGCTGTTTTAATAAGGATCTGTTCTAAAGCCGGGGATAGGATGGCGAATTGTGCAGGGCAGATTTACCAGAGCACTGCCTGGGCTGAAGCAGTTCAGTTGGACAGAGACGCTGGACAGGTTGAAATTGTTTCCCTCAGAGTAGGAAAGGCTGAAGGGAAACCTGACTGAGATCTACAGAGTTCTGAAGGAGATCACAGAGATAGGTGTGAGGCTATTGAGGGATTTGAAAGCATGGGTGGGAATATTCAAATCAAAGTGTTGCATCTGGGAGCCAGTGTAGTTTTGCAAGACATGGTAGCGTAATGATTACATTACTGGATCAATGATGTAGTTACAGGAGTTTAAAAGCCACCAGCGCAAGGGAAGAATTAAAATTCTACATGCTCCATATACCTGGAATGTGAATCTGGTATCAGTAGCGGTGGTTGTGAAATTGAATACCCGTCTGGTTCACTAATGTCCTTTAGGGAAAGAATTCTGCTGTCCTTACCTAGTGCGGCCTACACGTGACTCCAGACCCACAGCAATGTTTTTGAATGTTGCTTGCCCTCTGAAATGGCCAAGCAAGGCCAATGTAACTAACTACCATGTTCACAATGCTGGCCCAGCCAGTGGCGCCCACAATTGCATAACAAAGGGGACGGGATTTACTGTAAATTCAGATCATCTCTGGACTTTAACAAAAATCATTCATGGGATGTGGGTGTCACTGGCTGGGCCAGCATTTATTGCCCCTCCCTAATTGCCCAGAGGGCCGTGTGGGCGGCACGGTGGCACAGTGGTTAGCACTGCTGCCTCACAGCGCCTGCGACCAGGATTCAATTCCCGACTCAGGCGACTGACTGTGTGGAGTTTGCATGTTCTCCCCGTGTCTGCGTGGGTTTACTCCGGGTGCTCCGGTTTCCTCCCACAGTCCAAAGATGTGCGGGTCAGGTGAATTGGCCATGCTAAATTGCCCGTAGTGTTAGGTAAGGGGTTAATGTAGGGGTATGGGTGGGTTGCGCTTCGGCGGGTCAGTGTGGACTTGTTGGGCCGAAGGGCCTGTTTCCACACTGTAAGTAATCTAATCTAATCTAATCAACCACATTGCTATGGGTCTGGAGTTACATGTAGGCCAGACCAGGTAAGGATGGCAGTTTCCCTCCCTAAATGACATTTGTGACCCAGCTGGGTTTCCCCCTGATAATTGGCAACAGCTTTGTGATCATTATTAGAATCTTGATTCCAGATTGTTATTGAACTCAAATTCTACCATCTGCCCTCGCAGGGTCTCTCCATAATGTTACTTGGGTCTCTGGATTAATAGTCTAGCAATAATTTAGATTGATCCCCTGATGAGTTTAAGATTGTGAGAGATGAAATGTCAATTCCAAAAATCCTCAGGGCACAGTACAATGTGTCAGGAAATGGGAGTGATCCTGCACTCGGGATATTGCAGGCAGCTTTGACAATACATGAGGACTAACATTGGGCATCTCCCACCCACCCATGGGCACCATCCATACAGCTTGATCAGACAATACCTTACAAAAGTGGGCTCTACTTCCAAAGTGCTGTACCAAGAGCAGATGGTGCTGGAGAAACTCAGCAGCCCTGGTAAAGAGAGAAACAGAATCATTGTTTTGAGTCCAGTGGCCCTTCTTCAGAACTGCTGGACTCAAAACCTGAACTCTGCTTCCTCCCCACAGATGCTGCCAGATCTGCTGAGTTCTTCCAGCACTTTCTGGTTTTGTTTCAGATCTCCAAGATCAGCAACTCTTTATTTTTTTTCTTCAAAACTGCTGCAAAACCATCTGAGATACTCAGTGGTCATGACAGGTGCTATATAAATGTAGATACATAAAAATAAGGGGCAGGAGAATGCCCTTGAAGCCTGCCACCATTCAAACTGATCATCCAACCCAGTCCCCCTCCCACTTTCTCCCCATACCCTTTGACCCCTATAGCCCTGAGAACTATGTCCAACTCCTTCTCAAAAACATTCAATGGTTTGGTCTCAACCATGTCCTGTACAGAATTCCACAAGCTCACCTGTTCTGGGTGAAGACATTTCTCCTCAGCTCAGTCCTAAGTGGCTGACCGTGAGACCTGCTGTTCAGGTTGTGAATGCAAGCCTTCATTTCTCTTGGAGACCTGTCAGTTCCCCAGCAGCGTCAGGCTGAGAGAGTAACAAGGGAGAGGTCTAGCTTCCCTGCTCTTAGTTTTGATGTTTTCCTCAGTGCCTTGCCAGGCTAGAGAATAACATTGGGCTGCACCCACCAATGCATTCCAGCTACACATTTTTAAGTTCTGCACCCACCAATTGGTGAGTTCACACATCGGCCTCCACTTGCAGAAGTCACTGCCACTCACGGACTGTGGGGATTCCACACTGAAACAATCTACACAAAGTTGGCTACAAAGTCCAGGCTGGAGTCCCTCCAGCTGCAGAGTTGCACCATAATATGTCCCATCAGTTCAAAACTCATTGGTTGGACCATATTTGAAGAGCAATAAGGAAACACCACTCAGCCCCTCAACTCTGACTGAACATAAAAGAGTTGGTTGAATTCTCTCAGAAGGTTGTGGGTTCAGTTCCTACCTCAGTCTCTCATACACACATTTTCGGTTGGTACCGGCGTGTTCACTGAGGGAATACTGCATACTCTGATGTGTTTCTTTAATGAGAACCAATAGTCTGCCTGCTCCATAGGTACACAGAAAGTTCCCAGGCATTATTCCTGAAAGAGCCAGGAACTCGGTTTATCTGTGAATCAGCATCTCAGAGTGAATGATCAGGTTCCTCTCGCTGGGAGCTTGCTGTGTGTCCATTGGCCACTGTGTTTCCTACAATACAATAGTGTCTACCCTTCAAAAAATATTTTGTTCACTGCACAGCATTTACTGTTGTCCTGCAGTTTTGAAAGATGATATATAAATGCCCATTTGATTGGCACCCCATCCCCTCCCTCCACCACCGATGCTCAGTAGCAGCAGTATGTACCATCCACAAGATGCACTGCAGAGATTCACCAAAGATCTTCAGACAACACCTTCCAAACCCACAACCACTTCCATCTAGAAGGACAAGGGCAGCAGATACATGAGAACACCACCCCCTGTAATTTCCCTCCAAGCCACTCACGATCCTGACTTGGAAATATTTCACTGTTTCCTCAGTGTCGTTGGGTGAAACCTAGAATTCATTCCCTAAGTTCTGCCTACAGCACATGGACTGCAGAGATTCAAGAAGTCAGCTCACCCCCAACACTTTCTCAAGGATTTCTAGGCCAATAAATCCTGACCAGGCAGCGACACCCACATCCCACGAGTGAACAAAAAGAAAGATGTTTTCTTTTATGCATTTTATGAAATCATCAGTAATTTGTATTTTAACTTGATCCATCTGCCTTCGGGCGGTCCAGCAAAACATATGTACCTCTCTGGTCTAAATCATTAGTTGTCGGATTGCTGTTTGCAATTGTGGCATTCTATTGTTGAATAAATAATTGGAACTATGGAACAATTAATTAAACGAAATGTAGGTTAGCTACATTGGTAACACGGCGAAGAAAATACCGCCATAATGGAAGATTCAAAAATCTGTTCCTCCATATTTATGACAGTAGGAAAATTTAAGGGGTGAACAAAAATCAATTGAAGTGTCAATGGTTATAGGAAAAGGCAGGAAGGTGGAATTGAAGGTTATTAAATAGGCCATGATCTCATTGAATGCTGGAGCAGACTCGATGGGCTGACTGGTTTCCTGCTGCTCCGATATCTTATGGTCTAAATGATGAGCATGAAAGTAAGGAAGAAAAAGGGAGGCATTTGATGCTCACCAGAATAATAATCACAGTAGAAATCAGGAAAAGTATCTCAAGGGCAGGAGAGAAGCATATGCTGGAATAAGAGAGGCTAAGAGGAAGGCTGGCTGGCTGTGCTAAAACAAAAAGTAAAATGTTCTTCAAACATATTAATAGTGAAAGGTTTGTGAAGGACAGAGTGGGGCCCATAAGGAACAAGCAGAGAAAGTTATTTACTGAAGCAAAGGATACAGCAAAGGTAATGAATGAATGTTTTGCTTGTGTCTTTACCAAATTAGAAGATGGTAACAATGGCCTAGTTGAAAACGTGGGCATTGAGCAACTGAACAGTATAGTGATAGTGATGTTTCCAGGCCCAGATGGGATTCCAGATTGCTGAGAGAGTTAAGGAAGCAATTGTGGAGCCATCAACAGAAATTTTCCAGGCCTCTCTTAGTTCCAGGAGACTGTAGGATTACACATGTGACACCATTGTTTAAGAAAGGGACAAAGGATAACTCGAGAAACTACAGTCCTGTCAGCTTGACATCAATGGTAGGGAAACGGATGGAGGCCATAATGCAGGATAAGGTAAAGAGACAGAAAAATAAGTTAATTAGACAGTTAACATGGCTTTGTCAAAGACAAGTCATGTCTTACAAATTTAATTAAGTTATTTGATGATGTGACACAGGCAGTGGATGAGGGTATTGCTGTAGATGTTGTATTTTTGGACTTTCAGCAAGCATTGGATATGGTACCACATGACAGGTTTGTTATCAAATCAGAAATGTTCGAGATGATGGTCCTTGGTTGCCTGGATTAGAAGTTGGCTATAGGATAGGAAACAGAGGGTAGGGAGAGATGGGTATCTCTCAGATTGGAGACGAGTTGAAAGTGGTGTTCTCAAGAATCAGTGTTGGGACTGTGGCTTTTTCTGATTCATATCAATGATTTGGAAAGGGGTGTTGTGGGCAAAATCTCTAAATTTGTAGATGATACTTAAGTCAGGGAGAAGAGTGAACTGTGAGGATGATGCTGGGCAGCTTCAGAGGGACATTTAAAAGTTGGCCAAATGGCAGACACCTGATGGTTGAATTTCAATGCAGAGAAATGTGGGGTAATGCATTTTGGAAGAAGAAACACAGAGACATACAGGCTCAATGCTACAAACTTGAGGGGAACTAGCTTTTGGAACGCTGCCATGAATTCTGTGTCTTCCAATCTTACACTCCACAACCACCTGATGAAGGAGCAGCGCTCCGAAAGCTAGTGCTTCTAATTAAACCTGTTGGACTATAACCTGGTGTTGTGTGATTTTTAACTTTGTACACTCTAGTCCAATACCGGCACCTCCAAAACATGAGGAGAATACAGGAGCAGAGATACCTCAAGGCTCACGTGCATAATTGAAGGTGGCCAGGCAAGTTGAAACAGTTGTTAAGAAGGCATATAGGATCCTTGGGTTTATAAATGGAGGCATCCGCCTATAAAAGCAAGGAAGTGATGCTTGCACCTCTACAAATCATTGGTCAGACACATTTGGAGTATTGTGTATAATCTTGGACATTTTATTGAAAGAAGGGTGTTAAAGCCCTGGAGAGAGTTCAAAGGAGATTTACTAGAGTGATCCCAGGAATGAGGGCTTTTAGATACAAGGAAAGATTAGAGAGATTGGATTTATTGTCCTTGAAGCAGAGAAGGCTAAAAGGTCACAGTTTCAAGATTGCCATCAAGCGAGCTAGTGTGAGATGAGGAGAACCATCTTTTCTCAGAGAGTTTTGGGATTTGGAATGCACTGCCGAGGAGAGTGGGGGAGGCAGGTTCCACGGGAGGTTCCAAAGGTGAGCTGGAGTTGATGTTAGAGAAATATGGCGATAGGACTGGAGAATGGAACTAGCTGGGTAGCTCTTTCAGGAGCTAGTACAGATGTGAACAGCCTCCTTTTGCACTGGCAAATTCTATGATTCCATGTTGAATGAGTAATTTTGTAACAAAGAGCGTTATTTGATGCTGAGATTTTACTGACAGATAGACTAAAGTACAAAAGTAAGAAAGTTGTGTCAAACCTTTCAAAGGCCCTTGTTAGGCCTCAGCTAAACACCACATTTAATGTTAGACATCAAGGCTTTGGAGAGATGTCAGATTTAACCAGAGAAATCAAGAGAGAAAACTGCAGATGCTGAGATTGTTCTCCGTCCAGTTGAGAAGGAAATGTGAGGATTTTGATTGTGGTGCTGAGAGTTATGAAGGATTTTGATTTCCTTGAGCTGCTGTAATATGGCCAGCCAGAATTTATGACCCAGTCCTCATTGTCCTTGAGCACTCCGAAGGAATAGAAGCCCACGGGGATAGGGTAAGATGAGGACAGGTGCAATTGTCAACTCAACCACCTTGATCTTGTCCTATTATGTAAAAGGGATAGTGGGGATAATCCTGGAAGTTACAGGTCTGTAAACCTCATGTCACTAGTAGAGAAATTATTGGAAAAGATTCTCAGATCTATATGCGTTTAGATATGGATGTATTTAGCCAATGGACGTATTAACAATGGACAACATGGGTCTGTGCAGGGGAGGTCGTGCCTCACTAACTTGGTCGAGTTTCTTGAGGAGGTGATAAAGATGACTGATGAGGGAAAAGTGGTTGATGTTGTCCACATGGACTTCAGTAAAGGCTTTGGCAAGGTCCCTCATGGCAGACCAGGACAAAAGGTGAAGACACATGGTATCAGGGTGAGCTGGCAAGATGGTTACAGAACTGGCTTAGTCACAGGAGACAGAGGGTAGCAGTGAAAGGATACTTTTTGGAATGGAAGGCTGTGACTAATGGTGTTCCACAGGGATCAGTACTGGGACCTCTGCTGTTCACAATCTATATTAATGGTTTGGAGGAAAACATAGCTGGTCTAATTAGTAAGTTTGCAGACGATACAAAGATTGGTGGATTTGCGGATAGTGAGGAGGATTGTCAGAGGATACAGCAGGAGGAGGCATGGACAGAAAGCTGACAGATGGAGTTTAATCCAGACAAATGTGAGGTGATGTATTTTGGAAGGTCAAGTACAGGTGGAAATTATACAGTGAATGGCGGAACCCTTAGGAGTATTGATATGCAGAGGGATTTGGGTGCGCAGGTCCACAGATTACTGAAGGTGGCAGCACAGATAGGTATGGGAGTGAAAAAGGCTTATGGATATTTGTAATAATAAGCAGCTGTAATCACTTATGAGTAAGTAGTCTAGAGTAAGCATTTGGAAAGACAGAAGTATATTGGTGATGTTTATCCTGATGTGGCCTGTTTATCCCACACTCCCTGAGTAACATACAAGTGCCCCTCTCTCTCTATCTGTAAAAGAGCCAGAAATAAGAAGCAGGTCAAATTGAAAAATACATGATCAGCTAATAAGAGATTAGTAAAGAAAATTAAAGTTCATGGTATAGGAGGTAATGTAATGATGTGGCAGACAGGAAGCAGAGAGTTGGAATATTGGGTCCTTTTCAGAGTGGCAGGCAGTGATGAGTGTGGTACCACAGGGGTCAGTGCTGGGACCCCAGCTGTTCACAAACTACATTAACAGCTTGGACAAAGGAGTTTGATTAGATTCCCTACAGTGTGGAAACAGGCTCTTTGGCCCATCAAGTCCACACCGACCCTCCGAAAAGCAACCCCTCCAGACCCATTCTCCCACACCTAACACAGTGGACAATTTAGCATGGCCAATTCACCTAACCTGCACGTCTTTAGACTGTGGGAGGAAACCAGAGCACCCGGAGGAAACCCACACAGAGATGGGGAGAATGTGCAAACTCCACACAGACAGTTGCTCGAGGCAGGAATTGAACCCGTGTCCCTGGCGCTGTGAGGCAGCAGTGCTAACCACTGAGCCACTGTGCAGCCCAAGTGTTTCCAAATGTGTAGATGACGCTAAGCTGGGTGGCAGTGTGTGCTGGGAGGAGAATTGTAAGAGGCTGCAAGATGACTTGGACAGACTGGCTAAATGGGCACATACTTGGCAAATGCAGTATAATGTGGATAAATGAGAGGTTACCCACATTGGTCACCAAAACAGGAAAGAAGGTCATTCTCTGAATGGTGGTAGTTCAGGAAAAGCTAAGGTACAACAAGACCTGGGTGTCATGGTGGGACAGTGAATGAAGGTTGGCATTCAGATGCAGCAGTCAGTGAGGAAAGCTAATGGCATGCTGGCCTTCATAATGAGAGGGTTGGAGTATCAGAGTAAAGGTGGCTTGCTGCAGTTGTACAGGGCCTTGGTGAGGCCACCCCTTGAGTATTGTGTGTAGTTTTGGTCTCCTAGTCTGAGGAAGGTCATTCTTGCTACTGAGAGAGTCCAGCAAAGGTTCACCAGATGGATTCCTGGGATGGCAGGATTGAAATATGAGGAAAGACTGGACCAACTGGACTTAAATTCACTGGAATTCAGAAGAATGACGGAGATCTCATAGAAACATACAAAATCCAGACGGGACTGAAAAGGGTAATGTGGGAAGAATGTTCCCAATATTTGGAAAGTCCTGAACCAGTGATCACAGGCTAAGAATAAAGGGAAAGCCATTCAGGACTGAGATGAAGAATTTCTTCACTCACTGAGTGGAGAACCTGTGGAATTCTCTCCCACAGGAAGCTGTTGGGGCCAGTTCATTAAATAGATTCAAGAAGGAGCTGGACATGGTCCTTACAGCTAAAGGGATCCTGGGTATGCGGAGAGGGCGGGAGTGGGATACTGAGATTGCAGGATCAGTCATGATCGTATTGAATGGTGACGAATGCTTTACTCCTGCACTGATTTTCCATGTGGCTTACAGCAGAGGGAACGCCTTGCTGACATTGACCACAACTTTCTGTTGTTCTTACAGGGTGATGTAGGTCCTTCAGGATTAATCGGTCTCCCAGGAATCCCAGGGCCTCAGGTACACCTCTTCATTTCCTCAATTGGATTTTATTTGAATCTCAGAAGGATTGTCTGTGTGGTGAGGTTTATATCTTTCAGATGGTACAGGACTATCTCATTGTCTCTTTCTTCAATTCTCTGCAGGGTCTGATGGGAAGTGCTGGACCACCTGGATTGAAAGGTGATAAGGTGATCTACATATTTCCCTCTTGTTTTTTTTCTGGGTGCTTTAATCTATAAGGAATTAGTAGATCTAAAAAGTACATTTTTTCCAGGAATTTGTTGAATGTGCTTCCAACCACTGCGGTGTATTTCACAGGACACCCAGCACCTGTGTTTACAGGGCAAGCAACAATTACAATTTTCATCAGCTCCTTGAAAAACAATTAATAAGCCCCACAGAATGTGAAACAAGAAACATCCATTGCCACAGTGAATGTCAGAAGGATGCAGGATAATGAATAAAGAGAGGGAAAGAAAGATGAGAGAGAGAGAGAGAGGACAGGAAGATAAAGTACAAAATATAAATTTCTTTTCGCGAGTTTTGAGAAGATTTGTAGCTGCGGTTGTGGTTCTGGATGTAGGTTTGCTCACTGAGCTGGAAGGTTCATTTTCATAAAACTAATGAAAACAAAACTTCCAGCTCAGCGAGCAAGCCTACATCCCGTAAACTTTTGTTTGGATTTAGAAAAATGTCTCCCTATATAATTGAAAGCTGAAGGAATGTCACTTTACAAACATAAATGTTAATTTCCAGTTCTGGAGTCAAAAGCACAAATTGCCATAAAACTCAACTAGTCTGACAGCATCAGTGGAGAGAAATCAGAGTTAACATTGATCCTTCCTCAGAACTCTTTAATTCCAGAGAGATTGTTTACAAATATTTAAGACGGAAAACTTTGTTTAAAGGGTACTTGGACTGTAGTGGAAAATTAGAACTGTGCTAACTTTCTACGGGGAGTTAGTGTAGGTCAATACTGGTGTGGGAACGTGCAAATGGAGAGTCTGATAGTGAGAGGCACTTCTCATGTGGCTGATGGAGAGCAGTGTATCATAGATGGCGGCTTCTGGGTTATCGGGCTTTGCGACACATCACCATCCAGTCATTGGAAGTTGCTGTGGATCAGTGCACAATGATTGTGAGCTCAAACAGCCTGCCCCCTGTAACTCTCAGCAGAATCTGGGTTGAAATGTGCATAAAGCAGTTGGGGAGAGAGGGAGAGAAACCACATGTGAAGTGAGGTTTTTTACCCCTGCAATGCTTAGAAAATGACACAAGATAAACAGTATATTTAATTCATGGGTTCCAGGCTTCTCTTGTCTGACGTCATGTGATTTACACCATTCATGAGTTTAAACTTCTGGCTGGCTCCAACATCAATTGAAACCATATTGTTCTTGAAGAAGTGACAGAGATTTTAAAATGATGGAAGGGCTCTGCTTTCATTCATGTGCATGAGCTTGAGGCAACATTTTTAATAAATTGTTTTCAGATCTGTAAAGT
Source organism: Hemiscyllium ocellatum (assembly GCF_020745735.1). NCBI lineage: Eukaryota > Metazoa > Chordata > Chondrichthyes > Orectolobiformes > Hemiscylliidae > Hemiscyllium > Hemiscyllium ocellatum. The sequence continues at coordinate 112,846,395 of NC_083409.1, read as the reverse complement.
ACTTGTTATTTGGTCAGAATGTAGACGCACAGCTCCCCAATTTCTAATGCCATGATTATACTGGATTTTAAACTTAATCTAACTCCTAAGTCATTTCTGAAAGTACAACATATTGAGTAACCCTCCACAAATATTGCATTGAAATTAATGCAGGGCTGTGCTTGTATTCGGAGTACTCTCCTGAGGATTCCCTCATACATTATGAGTTTATAAATTTTGTCCAGTTGCTGAATTAAATATTTTCAAGGTGTCTGCCTACTACCTATTGTAAAAAAAAGCCTCTTCAGGATTCGACAGATCTAAATTCCTCCTTGTAGCACTTTAAATGTGATCCCGAACTATTTGTGAAGAAGCAGAAATCTCACCCTACAGGTTGTTGGAACCATGACCCATGTACAGGTAAGTCTCATGTTACTGGTCAAGGTAGAAGTCCATCCTAGAGGTATACCAGCTGCTATCCTCAAGGTAAATTAGGGATGGACAGAAGGGCCACAGTTGGATTGAAGAAAGGGTCAGAGTTCAGATGGGAAGCCATTAAGACCAGGCCAGTGCTGGTTGCCCATCCCTAGTTGCTCTTGTGCAGTTACAGTACAAGCCTTCCTCTGAAATGGCCCGATCATGCCACTCAGTTCAAGGGCAACTAGGGAGGGGCAATAAATGCTGACCCTGTCGACAGTAAAGAGTCAGAGTCAGGAGTCTTTCTGGTTGAGAATGTCCGTCAATATTCCTATTCATAGCATCCACACAGAACCAAAACATTGGGACCTCTTCTTCCTAGAAAGCAGAAGGTAGAGGCTGTGACCTGACTGGGACATTAAAATTTAAAAAAAAGGGTCTGAGAAGGTAACTGTAAATTGTTTTTTCCCATTTGAAGGAGAGGCCAGAACAGGAAATCATAAAAGTACGACAGTCATTCATAAATCCAACTGGGAATTCAGGAGAAATCTCTTCCCCAAGAGAATGGAGAGAATTGGAGCTGACTCCCACAGGGAATAGTGGAGGTGAATGTTGTCAGTGTCTGTCAGGGGAGGCTGGGTAAAGATATGAGCAGGTTTGAAGGGATGAATGGCCTATCCTTGTTCCTTGTTCAAATGGGGCAGAAAACCATCAAAGGAAAAGGTGAGATAAGGAGGCGATGGGAGGATGTTTCATGTAGAGAATTAATACCAGAATGGACTCATTGGACGGAATGGCCTGTTTCTGTGCTGGGTAAGATTTTTGTCTGAGTCAGAACCATCCACCAGATTCCCTTTCTGAATTGTATCTACCTCCTAGTTAAAATGCACCCCCTAATTTCCATCTCTCCACCTGGAGCACTCATTCCTTCCACAACGTCAATCGAAAACCGAAATATTTCCAGACACAAATAAATAACAAAGTGTGGAACTCTCATTTACCTTTTACAATTGATTGTTCCTTGATTTTTTTTCTTTCTCTCTCAGTCAGTTGAGCTAGGGATTTTGGGATTGTTGTCTGTCCACATTGTAATATAAAACGAAACATTGGCTCCATCACATGTCTGTTCATCAGTTGTAATGTAGTCACAGTGTCTGCAATAGATTGTTTCTGCAGAACATAGAAGTTATTTAAAACACCAGCTGCATCTACGATACTGAGTGGAATTACTCCAGATTAAAATGTCCCCAAAACCATTTTCTACAAATTACACAAGTTCATAATTTAGAGAAAAAAAATCGCCCATACTATGGGTTGTTTGAATCATTCACAAAATTTTATGATCCCTGACACTTTGCTCATTTTGTCTGCACCTCATATCTTAGAGGGTAAAACATTAACAAACAGACACCACTCAGAGAAATCCTAATGGGGTTCAATTCAATTGTAAAGCTACATGATTTTTAAATGCATGGGCCACGATTTTGCCATTATTGTTTTGCCTGAGGGGAGCTGAAAAAAACTCATTATTTTCTGTCAACTGTTTGAAGCAGCTGTTTTCGGTGAGGTAGCGTGCTGTTTGACAAGTTGTTTTTGTGAAGTGGAAATTCTCATGGGGTCATTGTGTGTGCCTCTCTCTCTCTCTCTCTGATGGAACGATGTCTAGGGGGATCATGGTGTGTTGGGTGCACCTGGGGAGCGAGGATATCCTGGTGACCGGGTAAGTTTTCAAACTTTGGTTCAATACACTTTCCCCCAAACAACCAGTTGGTTAAAAAGGATAGTGTGGGGTTAGCATCCGTCAGAATAACGCGTCTGTGAAAGAATTGGACTTGCTGCTTGGTTTTTACAAATTGTTTAAAGCAAACAGCTTCTGAAACCAGAACCCATTTCACAAGATTCTTTCTTTTAAGAGTTACGGATTTTTACTGGGACGTATACTTTTCTTATTTAAAAGGCACAAACAAATGAGTGTTTCTTGAAAGAAACATTTTTATAAGATCACTGATTTTGCCGTGAATGATGTGGTTTTTGGGGGGAGAGGGATATGTGATTAGATTACTTACCGTGTGGAAACAGCCCTTCGGCCCAACAAGTCCACAACGACCCACCGAAGCGCAACCCACCCATTCCACTACATTTACTCCTTACTTAACACTACGGGCAATTTAGCATGGCCAATTCACCTGACCTGCACATCTTTGGACTGTGGGAGGAAACCGGAGCACCCGGAGGAAACCCACGCAGACACGGGGAGAACGTGCAAACTCCACACAGTCTGTCACCTGAGTCGGGAATTGAACCCAGGTCTCAGGTGCTGTGAGGCAGCAGTGCTAACCACTGTGCCACCGTGTCGGCCACTGTGTTTAACAGTCGCCTCCAGCAGTGCTGAGCTCAGTGAGTCACCTTGAACCTGTTACACTGCAGAGTCCCACTCAGACCAACACATCGTTGGGGCACACACAGGATACATGAAAATGTACATCCACACGTATGCAATGACTCACATTTATGTAGTGCCTTTGATATTATAACACCGCGGTGATATTGGGCAGATGACCACGTGCTGAGAGTCAAAGATGTCAGTTTGGTTTGTTTTACAAGATGGGGACAAGCAGGTGAGGCCAATACTCATTGGAGTTCACAAGAACGAGAGGAGATGCCTTCATGGTACAGTGGCAGGGTCCCTACCTCTGAGTCAGGAGGCCTGGGTTCAAGTCTCACCTGCTCCAGAGCTGTGTTGTAACATCTCTGAATAGACAGATGAGAATACAACTTGTGGGAGAGCTAAGATTCTGAGGGGGTAGGACAGCAAGGATGTGGAGAAGATGTTTCTCCTTGTGGAAATATTGGGAATGAAGGAAGGGCTGGCAGATGAGGGGTCTCATTTTGAGAAGAGATTGAGGAGGAATAGAGAATCACTGAAAACCACTTGCCCAGCAAGCAATGAAGGCAGGACGATTCAATATCTTCATGACTGAGGGAGACAGAAAATGCCTTGGCAGCCAGTGGTTGTGGAGGGAAGGAATAAGGCCCCCATTGGCTCAGCCATGATCTTATTGATAGGTGCAGAATGGTCAAGGGGCTGAATGCTTCCCTAACAGAGGGAGTGAGTGGACAGAATGAAGTGCCAATCTGTCAGATGAGGTGGTAAGTCATGAACTCCTCTGCTCTGTCAAGTACACACCATTGATATCAAGAAACGGTTGCAGGGATTGGACAGTGCTGAGGTTCTGGGCCCTGGCAACCTTGCAGCAATAATACTGAAGCCTTGTGCTCCTCTAGGCAAGCTGTCCCCGTACACTTACAATGCTGTGTCTACCCGACAAAATGTCCAGATATATCTGACCCACAAAAAGGAGAAATGGTGACCTCATGGTATTATTGCTAGATGTTTAATCCAGACTTGGGGACCTGGGTTCAAAACACATCATAGCATATGGTGGAATTTGAATTCATCAGTCATTTTGAATTAAGAGTACAATGATGATCACGAAACCGTTGTTGATATTGTTGGGAAAACCCAACTGGTTCACTAATATCCGTTAGGGAAGGAAACTGCCATCCTTACCTGGTCTGACCTACATGTGACACCAAACCCACAGCAATGTGGTGACTCTCAACCATTCCCTGGGCAATTAGGGATGGGCAATAAATGCTGGTCCAGTGACACCACATCCCATGGACTACTAGGATAAATCTAACCCTCCAATTCCCTCCACATCAGTCTACTCTCCATCCTCAGTAAACTGGTGGAAGGTGTCACCAATAGTGCTACCAAGCAGCATTGCTCAGTAACAACTTGCTTGGTGGAGCCCAGTTTGGGTTCCCCCAGGGCCACTCAGCTCCTGACCTCATTAGAGCCTTGGGTCAAACATGGACAAAAGAGCTGAATCCCAGAGGGGAGGGGAGAGTGGGAGTCCTTGACATCAAGGCCACATTCAACCAAGTATGGCATCAAGGAGCCCGTGCAAAACTGGAATCAATGGGTATCAGGGAAAAACTCTCTGCTGGTTAGAGTCATACATGGCCCATAGGAAGATGGTTGTGGTGGTTGGAGATCGGTCAACTCAGCTCCAGATTTGGTCTGAAAAGTAGAAAGTAATAATCATGCCACATAAATGTCACCATCTCCAAGAAGAGATCATCTAACTATTGATTCTTGACATTCAATGGGGTTACCATCATTGAATCCCCCACTATCAACATCCTGGGGGTTACCATCACTGAATCCCCCACTATCAACATCCTGGGGGTTCCCATCACTGAATTCCACACTATCAACATTCTGGGGGTTACTGTCACTGAATCCCCCACTATCAACATCACAGGGGTTCCCATCACTGAATCCCACACTATCAACATCCTGGGGGTTACCATCACTGAAACGCCCACTATCAAAATCCTGGGAGTTACCATCACTGAATCCCACAGTATCAACATCCTGGGAGTTCGCATCACTGAATCCCCCACTATCAACATCCTGGGAATTACCGTCACTGAATCCCCCACTATCAACATCCCAAGAGTTACCATCACTGAATCCCCCACTATCAATAGCCTGGGAGTTACCATCACTGAATCCCCCACTGTCAACATCCTGGGGGTGACCATCACTTAATCCCCCACTATCAATATCCTGGGGGTTACTGTCACTGAATCCCCCACTATCAACATCCTGTGGGTTACCATCACTGAATCCCCCATTATCAACATCCCGGGAGTTACCATCACTGAATCCCACACTATCAACATCCCGGTGGTTACCATCACTGAATCCCCCACTATCAACATCCTGGGGGTTACCATCACTGAATCCCCCACTATCAACATCCTGGGAGTTACCATCACTGAATCCCTCACTATCAACATTCCCGGGAGTTACCATTGACCAGAAATTAAACTGGACTCATCGATATACATAGTGGCTACTAGAGGAGGACAGAGACTAGGAATACTGTGGTGGGTAACTCACCTCCTGACTCCCCAAAGCCTGTCCACCATCTACAGCAGCAAAAGTCAGGAGTGGGATGGAATACTCCCCACTTTCCTAGATGGGGGCAGCTCCAACAACACTCAAGAAGCTCAACACCATCCAGGACAAAGCAGCTGCTTGACTGACACCCCATCCACAAGCCTTCACTCCATCCAGCACCAATGCTCAGTAGCAGCAGTGTGTACTATCTACATAATACACTGCAGAAACTCACTAGGGTTCCATTCCCATGAGACTGGTTGGACAGGGACAGGAAATACATGAGCCTGACCTGCAAGTTCCCCTTTCAAGCCCCTCACCAGCCTGACTTGGAAAAATATCGCCGTTCCTTCAGTGTTGCTGGGTCAAAATCCTGGAATTCTCTCCCTAAGGGCATTGTGGTAAACCCACAGCACATGGACTGCAGCGGTTCAAGAAGGAAGCTCACCCCCACCTTCTCAAGGGGCAACTAGGGACGGGCATTGAATACATATAAAACAACCAGTGACATACATATGCCACATCCCTGGAAGAAATAAGAAAGTAAAGAGAAGGGATGCCATGAGCTAATTTTGAAGAATAGTGGCAGTGTAGAGACATTGAAGGGAGGATTTCCATTTTTGAGCTTCAATGATCTCCAACTCTCTGCTGCCTTCCTGGATTGAACCTCACACACCTGGCCCCACCTCACCACCTTTGTGAAGAATTCTGCAAGGCAAAAGATCATGACAAGGAGTCTATCTCTCCCTGAAAATGGCCACGCAAGTAGATCGGGTGGTAAAGAAGGTGCACGACATGCTTGCCTTTATTGGTCGGGAAATTGAGCACAAGAGTCAGGATGGAATGGTGCAGCTTTATAATGCTTTGAATAGGCCACACTTAGAGTATTGTGTTCAATTCTGGTCACTACATTACAGGAAGGATATAGAAGCTTTGGAGAGGATGCGGAAGAGGTTTACCAGAATGCTGCCTGGATTAGAGGGTATGTGCTGTAAGGAGAGGCTGGAAAAACTCGGGTTGTTTTCTCTAGAGTGGCGGAGGCTGAGGGGAGACTTGATGGAAGTTTATAAAATTATGATATGCTTAGACAGGATTGAGGGTCAGAATCTTTTTCCCAGCTTGAAATGCAGGTTCATAGCTCCTTGAAAGTGGAGTTGCAGTTAGATAGGACAGTGAAGAAGGCATTTGGTATGCTTTCTTTTATTGATCAGAGTATTGATGCAGGAGTTGGGAGGTCATGTTATGGCTGTACAGGACATTGGTTCGGCCATTGTTGGAATATTGCATGCAATTCTGATCTCCTTCCTATCGGAAGAATGTTGTGAAACTTGGGTTCAGAAAAGATTTACAAGGATGTTGCCAGGATTGGAGGATTTGAGCTGTAGGGAGAGGCTGAACAGGCTGGGGCTGTTTTCCCTGGAGGGTCAAAGGCTGAGGGGTGACCTGATAGAAGGTTTACAAAATTATGAGGGGCATGGATAGGATAAATAGACAATAGACAAGAGGTGCAGGAGTAGGCCATTCTGTCCTTCGAGCCAGCACCACCATTCATTGTGGTCATCCTCAATCAGTATCCTGTTCCTGCCTTATTCCCATAACCCTTGATTCCACTATCCTTAAGAGCTCTGTCCAACTCTTTCTTGAAATTATCCAGAGACTTGGTCTCCACAGCCTTCTGGGGCAGAGCATTCCATAGAGCATAAATAGGCAAAATCTTTTCCCTGGGGCCAGGGAGTCCAAAACTAGAGGGCATAGGTATAGGGTGAGAGGGGAAAGATATAAAAGAGATCTACGGAAACAGTCCCTTCGGTCCAACCTGTCCATGCCGACCAGATATCCCAACCCAATCTAGTCCCACTTGCCCATATCCCTCTAAACCCTTCCTATTCATATACCCATCCAAATGCCTTTGAAATGTTGCAATTGTACCAGCCTCCACCACATCCTCAGGCAGCTCATTCCATACACGCACCACCCTCTGTGTGAATAAGTTGCCCCTTAGGTCCCTTTTATTCCCCTCTCACCCTAAACTTCTAATTATGGAGTCCCTCAACCCAGGGAAAAGACTTTGTCTATTAATCCTATCCATGTCCCTCATGATTTTATAAACCTCTATAAGTCACCCCTCAGCCTCTGATGCTCCAGGGAAAACAGCCCCAGCCTATTCAGCCTCTCCCTATAGCTCAAACCCTGCAACCCTGGCAGCATCCTTTCACATTTCACGTGTTCTATGTTGTAAGGAAATAAATCTCAGCCCGAGAGGGGTCCACACGGTCAGGATCAATGCTCCTCACTCAGTCGAAGTGTGCCAATAATTCATTCTGCCAGACTCGGGTGACCTAATAACCAGGGCAGCCTTCATGGAACCTTAACAAACCTTAATGTTGGTGAAAGTCAGGAATGAAACAAGTCTGATTGATCGACAAAGCAATCACCTTTCCAGCATCCCTTATGGGCTGAGATGACCGAGTCTGCACCCATTAGCTCCTTGAGGGAGTTTCTGCACCTCTCTCCACTCCTGATCAATAAGCCTTCTGTCCATCCTGTGTCTGAGACATCTATCCATCACTCTTTTCAACTGTGACACCTCCTACTGTATGTTCACTATCACAGTCCCTCAGTCTCCCTCCCAGTTGTGGCCCCCTTCTCTCCCACAGTTGCAGAGAACCATCCTCAAGTGGCCTTGCCTGATTTGTTCCATCACTGGATTGTAACCACCTGGCCCTCAATGGGCTAGAGCTCTGCTGGATTTACGGGTCTCCAAACACTGGGGTTTTTTGACTGCTTTCAGTCTCTGTTGCTAATTAATTGCCGTGTCGAAAAGGCTGACTGAGAATAACTGTTATTGTTGATCTGCCATTTCAGTTACCATCAATGTGACCTTTGTGACTTTTCTTTAAGGGAGCAACTGGTTTGCCTGGACCACCAGGAATGAGAGGGAAATCAGGACCACAGGTACTGTAACATTGTGCTCAGTTTTTAACAGTGTGACCCAGATTCAGCAGGTTAACTCTTGGCTTCATACGTTATTCACTTGCAGTAAAATTATCAAACTTTGTGTTAAATTGAGAAAGAACTCATAAAAGCGACTATAAACCTGATGGAGGGGAACCATAGAGGCTGTCTTTTCTTTCATCCTCGTTTCTCAGGGCCAGGCCGCAGGTTCCTATTGGGCTGCTTGATGCTAATGGGCAAAGTTCTCCAGTGGTTGGCTCTTGCCTGTGGAGCCTCTGCCATGCTCTCCCTGCCCGCCATTTACAACATCACAAATACAGCACCTATCGCCAACCAGCTCTGGACTGGCACTCAAGTCCAGAGCCTCTGGTCCAGAGGTACAGACACTACCCACTGCCTCACAAAGAGGAGGTACACAGATTATTAATTAGTGATGGGTTGAAGGGTTATTGGAGACCAGGCAGGAGAGTGGATTTGAGACCGAGGTGAGCTCAGTCACGATGGGATTGAAAGCCGAAGCAGGCTCAAGGGGCTGAATGGCCTTCTCCTGCTCCTATTTCCTGTGTCCTTATGATCATCCAACTCCATTTCCTGTTTCTGCTCTCTCCCCATATCCCACAATCCCTTTGGCCCTCAGGTATGTATCTAACTCCTTGAAAACATTCAATGTTTTGGCGTCATCTATTTTCTGTGACAGTGAATTCCACAGGCACCCCACTCTCTGGATGAAGACATTCCTCATCATCTCAGTCCGAAATGACCTACTGTGTATCCTTAGCCTGTGACCTTGACCTTGTGAAAGGGTTAGAGCTTCCTCCATTGGGGCAGCACTGGTATCTTGCAGGTACCGTGCGTGTGGTCACCAACTTGAAGTCAATGTTGATTTATTTCCATGAGATGATTGATGAAGATAGGGCCATGAATGTTGTCTATGTGCTCTTTATGAATACAGTTGACAATGTCTCTTATAGAGTGATAGAACCGTCTGCAGTGTGGAAGCAGGTCATTCAGCCCATCAAGTCCACACCAACCCTCTGAAGAGCATCCCAACCAGACCCACCCCCCTCCCATACCCCTGTAACCTGCATTTCCCATAACCCACCCTGGTCTGTAGATCCGTGGACACTCGGGACAATTTGGCATGGCCTATCCGCCTAACCTAGACATCTATGAATTGTGAAAATAAACCGGAGCACCTGGAGGGAACCCACACAGACACAGAGAGAATGTGCAAACTCCACACTGACAGTCACCAAGGGTGGAGTCGAACCTGGGTCCGTGGTGCTGTGAGGCAGCAGCACTAACCACAGAGCCACCGGGCTACTTTCACAGTAGGCTGGTCCAGAGGATTAAGTGGCATGGAATCCACAGTGAGCTAGTACATTGGATACAAAATTGACTTGGTCACAGAAGACAGAGGGTAGTTGTGGAGGGGTGTTTTCCTAACTGGAGGTCTGTGACCAATGGTGTTCCTCAAGGATCGATGCTGGGATCTCTGTTGTTTATACAGGTCGTTCTGCTAAAACGTGACCCTGTGCTATAGAAAATTGCCCAGTAGAAGATTGCTAATAGAAAATCATTATTCCCATTCATTGGAAAGTTTATATCCTGCAAACATTTCATCAATCACGTTCTAGCCAATTCATGTTAATGAAACACACGTTTTTGCAGAACGCTCTGTAATTTATATCAATGATTTGGATGAACATACGGATGGTTTCATTAATATGTTTGCAGATGACTGAAGAATTGGTGAAGTTATGGAAAGTGAGGAAGTTTATCAAAGGATGCAAGAGGATATCGATCAATTGGGTAGTCAAATGGCAATTGGAGTTTAATCCAGACAAGTGTGAGGTGCTGCATTTTGGGAGGTCAAACGCAAGAGAAAAGCATTCTATCAATGGCAGGGCCGTAAGGAGCATTGCTATACAGAGGGATGTTGGGTGCAAGTCCATCACTCCCTGAAAGTTGCTACACAAGTGAGTAAGGTGGGAGAGAAGGCTTGCCTTTATTAGTCAGGGCACTGAGTATAAAAGTTGGCAGGTCATGTTGCAGCTATATAGGACTTTAGTTTGGCCACATTTGGAGCATTGTGTGCAGTATGCACATTATAGAAAGGACACAGAGGCTCCGGAGAGGGGGCAAAAAAGGATTTGCCTGGATTGGAGTGTATTAACTATAAGGAGAGATTGGACAAACTTGGATTGCTTTCACTAGAGGCTGAGGGACAAGCTGATAGAAGTGTATAAAATAATGAGAGGCATTTAATTCCCTTTCCCAGGGTGGAAATGTCAAATATTCGGGGGCATATGTTGAAGGTGAGAGGGGGAAAGTTGAAAGGAAATGTGTAAGACAAGTTTCTCACACAGAGGGTGGTAGGTGCCTGGAACACACTGCCAGGGAAGGTGGTAGAAGCAGATACGGTAGCAATGTTTAAGAGGCATTAGACAGACACAGGAACAGGCTTCAGTTAGAGGGATAGGGAGCATGTGCAGGCAGACAGGATTAGAATGATATCATGTTCAGTACACAGACATAGTGGACTGAAGGGCCTGTTCCTGCGCTGTACTCTTCCATGTTCTGTATGTGAGACATTGAAGCACTTGATTGAAGAAGAATTGTTTTGTCCTCCTATGTTTCTGATATTCAGAAAGACTTGGCTGACATGTTTTTTTTCTTTTTGCCTTAGGGTAAAGTTGGAGATCCTGGGCCCCAAGGTTTACCAGGTCCTCCAGGACCAGAGGTTAGAGCTTCAAAGTAATGAATTGTCGTTGTGATTTCTCATTTCTCCAGCAGTTTGATGTCCCCACATCCGTTTGCATTTATATTGCACCACTGGCTCAGTTAAAACCTCCCAAGGTGTGGACATTAAGAATGTAGGAAATAAAGGCAGGAGTAGGCCATAACTCAAGAGTTCTTCAAATCTTCATTCTTCAGTTAAAAATCACACAACACTAGGTGATAGTCTAACAGGTTTATTTGGAAGCACTGGATTTCGGAGCACTGCTCCAAAGATGAAGACGCAGTGCTCCGAAAGCTAGTGCTTCCAAATAAACCTGTTGGACTATCACCTAGTGTTGTGTGATTTTTAACTTTGTACACTCCAATCCAACACCGGTGTCTCCAATTCATTCTTCAGCTCAGTTTTTCCACCCAAGTCCTTATAATCAGTGATTTACTTTGGGTCAAAAAAGTTGTTGACTTCAGCCTTGAATATGGTCAGAAGTCACATGACACCAGGCTATAGTCCAACAGGTTGATTTGAAATCACAAGCTTTCGGAGCGCTGCCCTTTCGTCACGTGGAATGATGAAAGAGCAACACTCAGAAAGCTTGTGATTTCAAATCAACCTGTTGGACTATAACCTGGCTTTGCATGACCTCTGACCTTGTCCATCCCAGTCTGACACTGGCACCTCTACATCATGGCCTTAAAAGTGCTCAATGGCTGAGGAGTGACTGTCCAGCAAAATTAACAACAACGTCACAATGGAGACTCAGGAACAATGGAGATTTGATGGAATTCAGGTGGAAATCAGTCAGGAACAAACTAAATGGCCAATCACAGGAATATATGATACAGGAGCACAGATAGCCTGTGCAGTCTGTTCTGCCGTTCCCAAGGTCATGGTCAAAATTGGGCTTCAGTTCCACTTTCCCTCAGTCCCCACATCCCTTGATTCCCTGAGAGGTGAACCATCTGCCCAGCCCAGCCTTAAATAACGGAGCACTCATGGAGAGGAACATTTCAAAGACTCACAATCCTCTGAGTGAAATGAGTTTTCCTCACTTCTGACCAAAATGATTGACCCCCTTCTCCCAAGACTGTGCCCCTGTATTTTTTAGATTCCCCTGACCAGAGGAAAGAATCTCTCAGTGCCTATCCTCTCAATCCTCTCCAGAATCTTCTGGTTTTCGATGATACTGCAGATTATAGGCCTAACTTACTGACCAGTTTGCTCAATTTTGTATCTTCCTGTCTGAAATAATATTTCTCACAGTATTGAAGTTTTCTGATAAACTCATTAGTAAGCTCCCAGACCCATTATTATAAAATGTAGAGTGCATTGTGTGAGTGGGCAACAGAATATTGTGAAGCACGTAAATTAGAGTCCCAACCAAGGGCTACTGGATCTCAGTCACTTGTCTACCAAAGGCAACCCAGAGAAAAGGCTAGAACAGGTTGAAGGAATGAATGGTCTACTCCCATTCCATGAACTTGCAGGAGTTAAAAATTAGCCAGCATTTGCCTGCAGTTCATCAGCTGAATAACAAACTGATATATGTAATAACTCCACCTAGAGTGAGTCAACAAACTTAAAGTTAATTAAACATAGAAAACGAGATTCTATATTATTTTGCTATTGCTCATAGGATTTGAAAGAGACAGGTATTTTGTAGATAATGCCGCAAACAGATTATTTTTGCCTTTGGTGTGACAGACTGTTTTCATCGAATTGTCCGATCTCATCCCCATGATTAAAATCCCAAAGCATCAAGTTTCAGCAGAAAATGAATCATTTAGAATTACAGAGGATGACATACACCCACCTTTGTAGCTATCAGACCCAGTGTTTATGATTGTGCTCTTACTAGAGACTGGGAGATAAATCTCTAGTATTGCTGTGAAATTTCCCTTTAAAAGAATGTTCCAGAAACAAGGGCTTTCTGCCAATGTACAGCCGAAAACTAAGTCCAGGCACTTCCAACAACTTACTTTGGGGACTTAGTTTAGCGAAGAAAGATCTGAATTAAAGTTTCCATCATTATTTAAAACAAGAGACCCAGCCAATTGCTTGTTCTAACTGATTTGTTCCTGGCATTTATTCATTCTGTATTTATGTTAACAGCTTCTGTTACTGTTGCAAAATAGCTTTAATGACAGGAGGCTGAAATGAGTTGATGTGAGAATGATATGATAATCTACTCCCACTTGCCGGCACCCGGCCCATATCCCTCCAAACCCTTCCTAGTCATATCCCCATCCAGATGCCTCTAAAATGTTATAATTGTACCAGCCTCCACCACTTCCTCTGGCAGCTTATTCTAGACCCGTATCACCCTCTGTGTGAAAAAAGTTGCACTGTAGGTCTCTTTTATATTAGATTACTTACAGTGTGGAAACAGGCCCTTCGGCCCAACGAGCCCACCCAAACCCATTCCCCTACATTTACCCCTGCCCCTGACCCTACGGGCAATTTAGCATGGTTAATTCACTTAACCTGCACGTCTTTGGACTGTTGGAGGAAACCGGACCACCCAAAGGAAACCCACACAGACACGGGGAGAATGTGCAAACTCCACACAGTCTGTCACCTGAGGCAGGAACTGAACCCGGGTCTCTGGTGCTGTGAGATAGCAGTGCTAGCCACCGTGCCGCCCACTATATCTTTCCCCTCTCACCCTAAACCTATGCCCTCTAGTTCTGGGCTCGCCTACCCCAGGAAAAAGACTTTGTCTACTTATCCTATCCATACCCCTCATAATTTTGTAAACCTCGATAAGGTCACCCCTCAGCCTCTGACACTCCAGGGAAAACAGCTCTCTCCCTATAGCTCAAATCCTCCAACCCTAGCAACATCCTTGTAAATCTTTTCTGAACCCTTTCAAGTTTCACAACATCTTTCTGAAACATTAGAGAGACAAGTTTGATAGGATAATAGAAGGCGGAGTGAAGAAAATAAATACTTATCTCATTATCATGACCTTGTGACTCCACAAGGCACAAGCCAGGTGTGTGATGGAATATTCATTATTGGCAGCTCCAACAACACTCAAGAAGCTTGACACCATCCTGGGACAAAGCAACCCGTTTGACTGGCACCACATCCACAAACATCCACTCCCTCCGCCACTGACGCTCAGTAGCAGCAGTGTGTACTATCTACAAGATGCACTGCAGAAATTCGACAAAAATTCTCAGACAGCACCTTCCAAACTCACGGCCACTTCCATCTAGAAGGACAAGGGCAGCAGGTACATGGGAACACCACCCCCTGCACATTCCCCCTCCAAGCCACTTGCAGACCTGGAAATTATTACAACACCCAACTAGAGCTATAGAAAATCCCTCATTAATCACCTCATGGAGCTTGTTGAGTATGAAGTCCCATGGTAACAGGCTCTCTGGCTCCCCACCGGAGCCCTTTCCAAAACAGTCCCAGAAATGAATCTGTAGAACAGTCTTTCTCAGGTTGAAACTACCCCACATACACCACGAGTGGTGGCTCCCTCTTGGTGTTGAACAATAAACAAGGTTCCTTTCCAGTCAGGTTTTCCTGAGTTATGAGAGACTGTATCACTATTCCTTCACTGTTGCTAGGGTAACACTGGATAGGATCTCATGAAGGAATCTGCCACTGATTGGAGAGCTGCTGAGAGACCCTTGCTGCCTCCTTCAAGGGCTGTCCTTTGATCATATTCCCAGTCAAGTCCTAGCAAGCCCACCCAGCAGCTCTAGACTGGAATTAAGACTCTGGGGGCAGAGGTGCTGTGAGCCAATCATAGTTTGGCATCTTTTGTGTTCAGTGTCGCCATGGGGGAGGGCTGTGGCTGCTGCTGAAGGGGGCGGCCGATCCCCACCACCCCCTCCCCCACCCCCACCCCCCCACCAACCCCCCCCCCCCGCCAACCCAGGTCAAAGGTAAGACATTTAAGGTAGTGTTTCTGGGTAAGAGGGGGTCAAGGGTGCCGAGAGCAAGGGGTCTCGCTGGGCGCTCCTCTGACTGACGTCCAGTCCTTTGATCAGGCTGCCCACACAGTTGGCCACAAGAGGTAGTCCCAGCAGAAAGCTGAGGTAATCCCTGTCATAGGAATTAATTGGAGCTTGGGGCCATTAAAGGACTAAAAGTTCACCGTCGGCCTTATTGTTCCTGTCCTGAGCTTGATCACAGAGGAGGAGCGAAAGTTGTAGATCTTGGATAAGCTGGTTCCCCAGACTTGTTGCCAGGATGGTGGGGAGAGACTGGGCAGCCTGGGCCTCGGGATTCTCTCCAGTTTTGAAGAATGTGAGGATGACCTCATTGAAACCGATAAAATACTCTTAAGGGATGGACAGGGTGGATGCAGGTAAGATGTACTCTCTGGTGGAGGGACGTCTGGAATCAGGGGCCACCATTGAATCACATGGGACATACCATTCAGGCCCAAGATGAGGAAAAATTTGTTTTGCCTGTGAGGGTGGTGAGGGTTTGGAATTCTGTGCCCTTAGAGAGCTGTGGAAGTTCAGTCTTTGAGTATATTAATAAATATTTGTGGTAGAAAGGGTAACAGAGATAGTATGGGGATGAAAAGCCTTGGAGCATTTAGTCAATCAGAAAAGACATTCGGATCGGTACCTGACTAGGAAATGTTTAGAGGGGTAGGGGCCAAATGCAGGCAAGTGGAGCTGGTTCAGTTTGGGAATACTGGTCAGCACGGACAAGTTGGACCGAAGGGCCTATTTCCACGCTGTGTGACTCGCTGATTGTATTAAAAGGCAGAGCTGGTGGAATGGGCTCAATGGTCTCTGCCTTTCTGATGTTCCACTCTGTCTAAATAACTAGCATTCCAACTCTGAGCTTGCCATCTCTTAGGAGCAGACATTAAGAACTCCCAGATGTACAAATTAAGAACAGAATCAGACCATTTGGCCCTGTGACCCTCCATCACCAATCAGCAAGAATGTGGCCAATCTGTTCATGTTTCAAATTTGACATCCCTCAGAAACATTTCAGTATTATTAAGGGAGAGGAATGCAGATTTTTGTTAGTTAATGGAACAATGACCCACTTGCATCACCTTCTGAGGCAATTAATTCACACAATCCTCTGAAAGAAAATGTTTCTCCTCATCTCATGGCAGCCTTGTCATTTTAAACTAGGTCTCCTAGTTCTGGATTAAAGTGAGGACTGCAGATGCTGGAGATCAGAGTCCAGATGAGAGTGGTGCTGGAAAAGCGCTATAGGTCAGGCAGCATCCGAGGAGCAGGAAAATCGATGTTTCAGGCAGGACTCCTTCTTCAGGAAGGATGAGAAGGGCTCCTGCCCGAAACGTCTATTTTCCTGCTCCTCCTAGTTCCCACATCCACCGATGCAGTCACCCTTCACTCATCTAAACAACAAAGGAAACAGCCCTGTTTGTCCAATCTCTCCCCATCAGCCGACCTGCTCATCCAGTTTTCAATCCAGTACACCTCTGAATTACCACCGACATGATTCCCCCTTCCCCCAGTCCTCTCCCAGCATCATGTACCTACATATTCCACATGGGTAATACCAATAGATACAGCCCCACCAATGTCCAGGGAGTGAATAAAGAGGCTGTGAAGATGCAGTAGGTATGAATCAATGAATCAAAGTGCAGGTAGTTATACAGAGAGAAGTAGGTAGAAGCTACTGTGTTGTGATAATGTCACTCAATTAGTGATCAGAACCCCAGGCTGATGTTCTGAAGAGATGGGGTTCAGTCCCACCATGGCGGAGGTGAAATTTTAATTCAGTAAAAAGCTGGAAGATAAAGCTAGTGTAGTGATGACCATGTAACCAGTGTTGATTGGCATAAAAACCCACCTGATTGATTATGGTCTTTATCCAGTCTGGATTGGCATGTGGCTCCAGACCTACAACAATACACTTGACTCTTAACTGCTTCCAGGGCAATAAAAACTGGTCTTGCCAGCGATGCCCACATGCCCACTTGTCCCATTTCCATCTAAACCCTTCCTATTCATATACCCAACCAGATACATTTTAAATGCAGTAGTTGTACCAGCCTCCACCACTTCCTCTGGCAGCTCATTCCATACACACAATACCCTCTGTATGGAAACGGTGCCCTTTTATATCTTTTCGCTTTCACTTTAATCCAATGTCCTCTAATTGTGGACTCTCCTACCTGGGAAAAAGGGAATATTTACCCTATCCGTGCCCCTCATGATTTTATAAACCTCTATAAGGTCACCCCTCAGCCTCCAGGGTAAACTGTCCCAGCCTAGTAAGCCTCTCCCTATAGCTCAAACCCTCCAACCCCATCCTTGTAAATTTTTTCTGAACACTTTCAAGCTTACAACATCTTTCCTTTTGCAGTGAGACTAGAAATGAATGTAACATTCCAAAAGTGGTGTCAGCTATATCCTGTCCAGCCGCAACATAACCTTCCAACTCTTATACTCAATCCACTGACGATAAAGGCAAGCATGCCAAACTCTGTCTTCACTACCCTGACGACCTGTGACTCCACTTTTAAGGAACTATGAACTTGCACTCCAAGGTCTCTTTATTCAACAACACTCCCTTGATAAAAACAATGACTACAGATGCTGGAAACCAGATTCTGGATTAGTGATGCTGGAAGAGCACAGCAGTTCAGGCAGCATCCAAGGAGCAGTAAAATCAACGTTTCGGGCAAAAGCCCTTAATCAGGAATAAAGGCAGAGAGCCTGAAGCGTGGAGAGATAAGCTAGAGGAGGGTGGGGTGGGGAGAAAGTAGCATAGAGTACAATGGGTGAGTGGGGGAGGGGATGAAGGTGGAGTGGATAGATGGAAAAGAAGATAGTCAGGTCGGACAGGCCATGGGGACAGTGCTGAGCTGGAAGTTTGGAACTAGGGTGAGGTGGGGGAAGGGGAAATGAGGAAACTGTTGAAGTCCACATTGATGCTCTGGGGTTGAAGTATTCCGAGGCAGAAGATGAGTCTGGTGGTGAGGGAGCGGCGGTGAAGGAGGCCCGGGACCTCCATGACCTCAGCAGAATGGGAGGGGGAGTTTAAATGTTGGGCCACAGGGCGGTGTGGTTGATTGGTGCAGGTGTCCCGGAGATGATCCCTAAAGCGCTCTGCGAGGAGGTGTCCAGTCTCCCCAATGTAGAGGAGACCACATTGGGAGCAACGGATACAATAAATGATATTAGTGGATATGCAGATAAAACTTTGATGGATGTGGAAGGCTCCTTTAGGGCCTTGGATCGAAGTGAGGGAGGAGGTGTGGGTGCAGTTTTTGCAGTTCCTGCAGTGGCAGGGGAAGATGCCAGGATGGGAGGGTGGGTTGTAGGGGTGTGTGGACCTGACCAGGTAGTCACGGAGGGAACAGTCTTTGCGGAAGGTGGAAAGGGGTGGGGAGAGAAATATATCCCTGGTGGTGGTGTCTTTTTGGCGATGGCGGAAATGTCGGCGGAAATGTCAGCGGATGATTTGGTTTATGCGAAGGTTGGTAGGGTGGAAGGTGAGCACCAGGGGCGTTCTGTCCTTGTTACGGTTGGAGGGATGGGGTCTGAGGGCGGAGGTGCGGGATGTGGACAAGATGCGTTGGAGGGCATCTTTAACCATGTGGGAAGGGAAATTGCGGTCTCTAAAGAAGGAGGAGGCCATCTGGTGTGTTCTGTGGTGGAACTGGTCCTCCTGGCAGCAGATACGGCAGAGGCGGAGGAATTGGGAATACGGGATGGCATTTTTGCAAGAGGTAGGGTGGGAAGAGGTGTAATCCAGGTTCTGTGAGAGTCGGTGGGTTTGTAAGAAATGTCAGTGTCAAGTCGGTCGTCATTAATGGAGATAGAGAGTCCAGGAAGGGGAGGGAGGTGTCAGAGATGGTCAAGGTAAATTTAAGGTCAGGGTGGAATGTGTTGTTGAAGTTGTTGAATTGCTCAACCTCCTCGCGGGAGCACGAGGTGGTGCCAATGAAGTCATCAATGTAGCGGAGGAAGAGGTGGGGAGTGGTGCTGGTGTAATTACGGAAGATCAACTGTTCTACATAGCCAAAAAAGAGACAGGCATAGCTGGGGCCCATACGTGTGCCCATGGCTACCCCTTTGGTCTGGAGGAAGTGGGAGGATTCAAAGGAGAAATTGTTAAGGGTGAGGACCAGTTTGGCCAAACGAATGAGAGTGTCGGTGGAAGGGTACTGTTGGGGATGTCGGGAGAGGAAAAAACGGAGGGCTTGGAAGCCCTGGTCATGGTGGATGAAGGTGTATCTCGTCCACATCCCGCACCTCCGCCCTCAGACCACATCCCTCCAACCATAACAAGGACAGAACGCCCCTGGTGCTCACCTTCCACCCTACAAACCTTCGCATAAACCAAATCATCCGCCGACATTTCCGCCACCTCCAAAAAGACCCCACCACCAGGGATATATTTCTCTCCCCACCCCTTTCCGCCTTCCACAAAGATCGTTCCCTCCGTGACTACCTGGTCAGGTCCACGCCCCCATACAACCCACCCTCCCATCCTGGCACCTTCCCCTGCCACCGCAGGAACTGTAAAACCTGTGCCCACACCTCCTCCCTCACCTCTATCCAAGGCCCTAAAGGAGCCGTCCACATCCATCAAAGTTTTACCTGCACATCCACTAATATCATTTATTGTATCCACTGCTCCTGATGCGGTCTCCTCTACATTGGGGAAACTGGATGCCTCCTCGCAGAGCACTTTAGGGAACATCTCCGGGACACCCACACCAATCAACCACACTGCCCTGTGGCCCAACATTTCAACTCCCCCTCCCACTCTGCTGAGAACCTGCAGGTCCTGGGCCTCCTTCACCGCCGCTCTCTCCCCACCAGACGCCTGGAGGAAGAACGCCTCATCTTCCGCTTCGGAACACTTCAACCCCAGAGCATCAATGTAGACTTCAACAGTTTCCTTATTTCCCCTTCCCCCACCTCACCCTAGTTCCAAACTTCCAGCTCAGCACTGTCCCCATGACTTGTCCTACCTGCCTATCTTCTTTTCCACCTATCCACTCCACCCACCCCCTCCCCCACTCACCTATTGTACTCTATGCTACTTTCTCCCCACCCCCACCCTCCTCTAGCTTATCTCTCCACGCTTCAGGCTCTCTGCCTTTATTCCTGATGAAGGGCTTTTGCCCAAAACGTTGATTTTACTGCTCCTTGGATGCTGCCTGAACTGCTGTGCTCTTCCAGCACCACTAATCCAGAAACACTCCCTAGAACCTTACCATTAAGTGTACAAGTCCTGATAAGATTTGCCTTTCCAAAATGCAGCACCTGACATTTATCTGAATTAAACTCAATTTGCCACTCCTCAGCCCATTGGTCCATCTGATCAAGATCTCGCTGTGTCCGAGGTAGCCTTCTTCAGTGTCCACTACTCCAATTTTAGTAATTATATCTCCATATCTCCTATGTTCACATCCAAATCATTTATATAAATGACAAAAGCACCGGTCCTTATTGCACACTGCTCATCACTTCTGGAGTCGAGGACATATACATTGCAAAATAAATGTGGAGCAACTTGCCATGCTATTCTTCATCCACCCTCCGTACATATGGAACTATGTTCATGACATTCATAAACTCCCAGAAAAGTGCACAGGATGAACAATTTATAGGCTAATGCCTGGAACTGGTAATCGCGCTGTTTTTACGAAATCGGTTGCAGATGTACACCAAAGCCTCACATCTCCTGATGTATTCATAAAACTCCACATTTATTCATGCCAAACCTGCCTTGTTAAAATTAGCAGAATGCATTCCAAGGATGCAATGTCTTAATTGTTTATTAATAACAGGCTGAGTTTACTCACACAGGAATCTTGTCTTTTCCTGGAACAAGGTTTAAGGGAAACAGAGAATGAGCTATCAGGAAAGTATAAGCTTATCTGAAGTTCAAGCGAATTAACTTAAACTTTGGTTCTCAAGTTTAATGGACTTGATGATATGCAAGAGTTGATAATAGCCAGATGGTGCAGGTAATGAATATAGTGCAAAACATTTTCAATGTTAGTGCATGACCATTTTAAAGGTATGGTATGGAAACAGAGTCGTTATGTCATTGAACCAATCACAGAATTTTACAGTATAGAAGGAGGCCATTCAACCCATCATGTCTGTACTGGCTCCTGAAAGAGCTACCCAGCTCGTCGCTTTCTCTGGCCCAATCTCCATAGCCCTCTAAATCCATCCCTTTCAAATACCTATCCAGCTCTCTTTTCAACTCTTCTGGAATCCAGCTCCTTTACTCTCCAGGCAGCACATTCCAAATCCCAACAACTCTTGGAGTAAAGGCATTTCTGCTCATCTCACTCCGAGCTCTCTCATTGCCAATCTTGAAATTTTACTGACATACCAGCTAGTGAAAACAGAATATCCTTCTTTACCCTATCATAATTGTTCATAATTTTGATCATCTCAATAAGGTCACCTCTTAACCTTCTCTGCTTGAAGGAGAATAAGCCCAACCTTTCCTTCTATCTGAAATCCCTCATTCCAGGGGTCATTCTAATAAACCTCCTTTGAACTCTCTCCAGGGCTTTAACACCCTTCCTTAAATAAGCTGCCCAGAACTGAACACAAAGCATCATGATCCATAGACATGAGTTAAAAATCCCAACACAGCAGCTGGGGATTTCAAGTTAGTTAAAATTAAATGAATAACAGGCTAGTGAAGGTAATGGTAATAATCATAGAACATGGAACAGAATGCACAGAACAGGCCCTTCGGCCCTTGATGTTGTGCTGACCTTTTGTCCTACTCGAAGATCAAACTAACGTAGCTACCATCCATGTGCCTATCCAAGAGTCGCTTAAATGCCCCTAATGTATCTGACTCTACTCCCACAGCTGGTAGTGCATTCCACACATCCACCATTCTCTGTGTAAAGAACCGACCTCTGACATCTCCCCTAAACCATCCTTCAATCCCCTTAAAATTATGCCCCCTTGTGGTAGCCATTTCTGCCCTGGGATTTTTGTTAAAACCCATCTGTTTCACTAATGTCCTTTAGAAGGGGAAATCAATTGCCTTTATCCAGTCTGGCCAAATGTGACTCCAGACCAGGGCAATGGTGTTGTCTCTTAACTGCCCTCTGAAATGGTCCAGTTAGCCACGCAAATAAAACCAAGAACTACAAATGCCAAAGATGTGAAGCAAAAACAGAAATGGCTGGAGAAACTCAGCAGGTCTGGCAGCATCTGTGGAGAGAAACACAGAGTTAACATTTTGAGTCCAGTGACCCTTCTTCCGAATCCGACACAATTTATTACCCACCACCATGTGGTTATTATCGACTTCTTCATGTGATGAAGTTGTGAAGAGATCTTGTTGGACTCAAATGTTAACTCTGTTTGCTGCAAGATCTGCTGAGTTTCTCCAGCAATTTCTGCTCTTGTTCCAACAAGTCACTGAATTGTATCCAAGAAGCTGACTCACGATCAATCTCTCCAGGCCAATTAAGGGAGGGCAATAAATGCCAGCCTAGCCAGCACTGGCCGCGTCTTGTGAATGAATAAAAGAAGTGGACGGAGAATTTTACAGCTTAGGACCTAGGGAGCTGCAGAGATGGACTGCACAATGGAGAGATTAAAATAGGAGGTGCCTGGGGGCAGAGATTGGAGGGTTGGAGGAGAGTTGATATGGTGTGGAGGGGAGGCAGAGGCAGTTTGGGGAAAAGGCAAGTCTTGGAAGGATTTGTACAGAGGAATGAGAGTTTTATGACTGAGGCATTACAGGGCACTGACGTTTCACTGCCACTGAAGAAAGCTGTCCTGTTTGAGAATGCAACCGATTTCCAGTTTTCCTATGGTCAGGATTTCTTAAATGCTACTTTGGAAAACAATGAACATCATCAACCACTAATTCAGTAAAATAGTTCAGTGCCTTATTGAACTGCGAGGGATGTGTGGAGCCTGATGTGATCTTTGGTGCTGAAGTGACATTCTTTGGGAGATCATTCCCTGGAAATGATTGCAGGAGAAAGAGGCAGCATGAGGATAATGAATCCAGAATAACAGAAAACCAGGCAGAGAATTCCATCGGGAAAATGGAAAGAAGCTGCCATTTCTGATGAATTCTCAGATTTATATCAAAGTGAGTTCAGCAACAATGGATCCTTTTGAAGTAAAATGACTTGTATCTGGCTTTGTCCCTAACGTTCCACCCAAACGAAGTGTGCATGTCCTTTGCCATCTGACAGTAGTTTGAAAGCAAGAAGCAAAGCAAAAACAAGAGGGAATAAGACTGGAAATATTGTCTGATTTCTCTAAAGCAGACATCCACATTCACTTAAAAAATGATGGAGTGGTAACTAGTGAGGATCTTAGCCTTAAACCACAAGAGGATACAGATGGGCTGGTCAGAGGCAAATAGAATTTAATTGGGCTAATTGTGAGGTGCTGCACTTGGGCAGGATGAACAAGACAAGGGAATACATGATGAACAGTAGGACTCTGGAGCACCGAGGGTCAGAATGTGCATGTCCATTGGCCCCTTGTGATAATGTGACAGGTAGAAAAAGTGTTTAAGAAGGCGTATGGGATATTTGTCTCTTCTAGCTGAGGCGTAAAGTTTAAGAGCAAGGAAGCCATGTGAAACTGTATAAAACATTTGGTTAAGCCACAGCTAATGTACAGTGTGTAGTTCTGGAATCCATATTATAACACTGGAGAGGAAGCAAAGGAGGACATTGCTTGGGATGGAGAGTTTTAGTGATGGAGAGGCATTGGATAGACTGGGGTTAGTTTACTTAAAGCAGAGGAGACCAAGAGGGGACATGATTGAGATGGAGAACATGATGAGGAACATAGATAGGGTAGACAGGAAGAAACGTCTCCCTTTGATGGAGGGAACAATGACCTGGGGACAGAGATTGAAATTTTCCCACTGTTTTCAGAATTGGAGAGGGGTAGGTGGACCTGAAATGTTAACTCTGATTTCTCTGCACAGATTCTGGCAGCAATTCCCGCTTCTGTTTCTGATTGCCATCATCCACAATTCTTGAGGGTGATTTTTCACCAGATTGATATTTGGAATGAGTGGGTTGTCTCATGAGGAAAGGATGGTCAGACTGGGCTTCTCTCCAGTGGAGTTTAGGGGAGTAATCAGCAATGTAATGAAACCACAAAAACCCTGAGGGGACTTAAACGGGAGGATGTGCAAAGGATGTTTCCTCTTGTGAGAGAGTCTAGAACCAGAGTCACTTTTGAAATAGAGATGAGTTTTTTATTCTCACAGAAGATTATGAGTCTTTGGTATGTTCTTCCTCAAAAGATAGTGAAATCAGAGACTTTGGTAGATTCTTGATAAGCAAGAGTGTGAAAGGTTATCAGAGGTAGGCAAGAATTTGGCTTTGAGCTGACATCCAAGATCTTCATTTTTCATTCATCCATGAGATAGGGGTGTTGATGGCTAGGCCAGCATTTATTGTCCCTGAGGACAGTTAAGAGTCAATTCCATTGCTGTGGGTCTGGAGTCACATGTAAGCCAGACCAGGTGAGGATGGCAGTTTCCTTCCCTAAAGGACATTAGTGACCCAGGTGGGTTTTTCCAACATTGGTTTAATGGTCAACATTAGACTCTTAATTCTAGATTTTTATTGAATTCAAATCCCACTATCTGATGTGGCAGGATTTGAACCCAGATCCCCAAAACATTACAAAGATCGCTTGATCAACAGGGCAGTGATAATACCATTAGGCCATTGCCTCCTGACTTATAACTGTTCTTGTTAACTGGTGCAGCTGGCTCAAGGGGTTGAATATCTTGTTCATGCTTCTACTCAGGTGTCCTATTGTCCCTGTGACCAAAACACAAAGTTTTCCTTGGTCTCATTGGCAACCATTGCACGGTTAGTCAAGCAACTGGCAAAGAAACACCAATCTAAAACACACAACCTTTGAGGGCATTGGAAGCAAATTGAATAATATTTATTGATATAGAATTAGATCAATATTTGGAAGAGGGTTAGATTTTGGGATTTATGACCTGAAGCAAAAAAAAGGCAGTTGATTGTAAGTAATTTTTGGCTAGTTTATTAGAATTAGATTTGTTGTCACGTGCACTCAGGTGTAGGAATACAGGAGTACAGAAATACCACATGGTGATAATTAGACAAAGTTAAAAATCACACAACACCAGGTTATAGTCCAACAGGTTTAATTGTGTGCTTTCCATTAAACCTGTTGGACTATAACCTGGTGTTGTGTGATTTTTAACTTTGTACATCCCAGTCCAACACCAGCATCTCCAAATCATAATTAGACAAGAGTATGTTGCTGGAAAAGCACAGCAGGTCAGGCAGCATCTGAGGAACAGGAGAATTGACATTTCGGGCATAAGCCCTTCATCAGGATTGATGCTTATGGGCCAGGGGCTGAGATATAAATGGGAGGGGGGTGGGGTTGGGGGGAAGGTAGCAGGGAATGTGATAGGTGATGAAGCATGGTAATAATTAGGTAGAAACAGGATATAAGACATGACAGGATGAGGGGGGACTCTCGCATTCCAGAGCAGGTGCAGTTGGCTCACTGTCTCTTTATCTCAGTAAATTATTGGGGAAGTATCCTATTACTCACTGATGTGTAGGAACCTCTTCCCTGGGTCTTCATGCCCCTATTGTGGTCCATCATCCTCCTGAGGGAGGCAGCTGCATGCCCCCGACCCTGAACAATGTCTAACATTCTCTTATCATCGTCCCCCTTCACCCTGCTCGATGTCAGTTTACATAATAAGACCATATGATAGAATTAGGCCATTCAGCCCATCAAGTCTGCTCTGACATTCGATCATGGTTGATACATTTCTCAATCCCATTCTTCTGCCTTCCCTTATAACCCTTGACCCCCTTATCAATCAGGAACCTATCTATCTCTGACTTAAATACACACAAAGACTTGGCCTCCACAGTCCTCTGTGGCAATGATTTCCACAGATTCCCTACCCTCCTTTACAAGAATGGTACTAGAACTCAAGGGTCAAAGTTACAGGGAGAGGTTGGATAAACGTTTTTCCTTATGGGGTAGGAGACTGATGGGGGGGTTTATAGAAGTGTATAAGATCATGAGAGGCATGAATAGGGTGGATGCACTCAGTCTTTTTCCCAGGATTGGGGGTCGAGGACTAGATGGCATCAAGTTAAGGTTAGAGGGGAAAGAATAAAAGGGAACCTGAGGGGCAACTTTTTTACGAGAGGGTGGTACGCATATGGAACGAGCTGCCAGCAGAAGTGGTTGAGGTGGATACATTAACAATATTTAAAAGGCATTTGGGCAAATACATGGATAGGAAAAGATTAGAAAAATATAGGCCAAGTGTAGGGAAATGGGGTTAGTATGGACGGACATTTTGGTCGGCATGGTCTAGTTTGGGCCGAAGGGCCTCTCTCTGTGCTGTAGAACTCTGTGGCTCTGTCTGAACAAATCCCTCCCCATCTCAATTCCAAAGGGTCATCCCTTCAGTCTGAGGCTGTGCCCTTAGGTTCGAGTCTCTCCTGCTGGAGGACTCAGCTTCTCCATGTTCCTTCCACTGGGGTCTTCCAAACTATTGTATAAGATTCAATCAGATGCCCCCTCATCCTTCTAAACTCCATCGAGTACAGACCCAGAATCCTCAACTGCTCCTCATATGGCAAGCCCATCATCCCTGAGATCATTCTTGTAAACTGGTTTTTGTAAGTTGGAACAGGAACACTGGGTAGCTTGGTTGGCAGGATGACTGGTTAGTGATGCTAATAGCATGGGTTCAATCCCCACACCTACCTGAGGTTAGTGTGAAGCTCTCAACCTCTGTCCTTACCTGAATATGATCAACAATCACATGATGCCAGGTTATGGTGCAATGGGTTTATTTGAAAATCTTAGCTTTTGGAGCACTGCCTCTTTGGGTGCTCACAGCACTCTGAAAGCTAGTGTTTTCAAATAAACCCAATGGTCTATAGCCTGGTGTTGCATGATTTTTGACCTTGTCCAACCCAGTCTGACACCAGCGCCTCCACGTCATGGCTACATGCAGCATGGTGACCCTCAGGTTAAACCACCACCAGTGCTCTCTCTGTCTCTGTCTCTGTCTCTCTCCCTCTCTCTTTAATCAGACATCAGCCGATGACACTGTGGTACTTTAATGAGTTTCATTTGTCGCCACAATGTGGAAAATGCCAGCTTTTACGTGGCTCAATTTTTTTACAAGATAAAATCTTCTGGGACTCTGCAGGAGAAAGCTGCAGAAAATGGGACTTCTTTCAGAGCTAGCACAAACATGATGGGTCCAAAGGTCTGTGCAAGGTAGTGCAGCTCTCTGCCCTGAATCTATGGTTAGGTTAATATCACACAGACAGGGTGTTTAAACTTAATATCCATAAGGTTACAAGGAAGAAAAACATTTGTGGATGGCTTAGGGAAATATTTGCTTTGTATATTTCTCACACATGTGTGCCATTGTGTTTATGTTACATTTAAAAGAAATAGAGCTTGAAATTTAACTACTTCCAGATCTTTTTCAAATCATTCCAGAACGTTTCATAATTTGAACAGCATTGTCCTAAGTCCCTCAGCCACTGGGGGAGCTGGACAAACGCTGGATTTGACTTTTCGCTGGCGAGGTTGTGTCCTTTGGCTGAAATTTCGGTTTGATTTCCATCTGATCAGCAGAGCTGAGTCAAATCAGATGTGGGGCATGTGGAGGTGACTTGGCTGACTTGTGGCAGTGTGACGTTAGAGACTGTGCATGTCCAGCCTGACTCAGCCTGATGCCAGTGTGTAACAGAACAGAACCACATGGCCCCCAACCTGTTCAATCAAGTGGTGCAGCTCAACGTATTTGGTTTAAAAGTTACTTTGCTGAAATCATACAACCAAGAGGAGGCCATTCAGCCCCTCCAGCCTAGCCTGTCATTCGAAAAGAATTCATATGTTGACCTGGAACTTAACTCTTATCTAGAGACCCTGATACAAAAATGTTTTAACCTTAACAGAAACTACTGGTGAAACTCAGCAGGTCTGACAACCTCTGTGGAAAGAAAGCAGAGTTAGCATTTCAAGGAGAAAGTGAGGACTGCAGATGCTGGAGATCAGAGCTGAAAATGTATTGCTGGAAAAGCGCAGCAGGTCAGGCAGCATCCAAGGAGCAGGAGAGTCGACGTTTCGGGCATGAGCCCTTCTTCAGGAATTTCAAGTCCAGTCACTCCTCTTCAGAACTGTCGCATGTGTGCTGAAGACAAAGTTGGGGAAGGGGAGGGATGAGCAGATAGGTGGAGACATAGCCCAGGAAGGTATATATAAAGGGGAAGGTAAACACAGAGATTAGAGATGGCAGGACAGGACTGAAGAAAAACCGAAGGAGTGATAATAAGAGCTAAGCTTAGGAGAGAATGGGTGAGCTGTACTGAAAACAATTGATGTAATGTGATAATGGGCCTCGGAGCACGTGAGATAAGTAACTGTGCTAAAACCAACCCACGCCATAACAGGACCAGGTTACAATCTTTGTTCAAGATATTCCATTTGCTTCCAAATCAATCACTTTTTTTTCACAGAACAGAATCAGAAATTGCTGGAAAAGCTCAGCAGGTCTGGCAGCATCTATGGAGAGAAATCAGAGTTAATGTTTCAGGTCGAGTGACCCTTCCTTAGTTCTGATTTCTTTGAGAAGTGATAACTCTACTTTCTGCCCACAGATGCTGTCAGACCTGCTGAGCTTTTCCAGCAACTCCTGATTTTTATTCTGATTTGCAGCATCTGCAATTCTTTTGGTTTTTACTTTTGACGGAGACAGTTCCACAAATGGGTGGGGGAGCGATTTCTGACAACCCCCTGAATGGTCTGGCTGGGAGTGGAAGGTTCCGCACCTCCCACCCTCCCACCCGACCAATTCTCTCAGCTAAAGGGAAACCAAAGCTAGGCTGTACAAACTGTCCTCTTAAATTACTTGGTGAGACCTTCAGTGAAGACCTCGAAATGAACGGTATTATTGATTGATTGATTGATTTTGGTGTTATATGTTTCTCTGTCTTTTCCAGGGGTTTCCAGGGGACATTGGCTTACCGGGCCCTAATGGACCACAAGGTACGAAGGTACGTTGGCAGGTGAAATATTGGACCAGTTATTCCAGAGAAACTGAGAATGTTGGAGGTGCTAAAAGGTCAAGCAGTTTGAGAGAGAAAGAGATAAAGGGTTTTATTGTACATTGTGCTGTCAGCAGTGTTGGAAATGGGAGAGCAGGTAAAATACCACCATCGACAGAGCCAGCCTGATCCCGCAAACCAGAGTGGGATGGCAGCAGTAGGCATTGTGCCATCTGAGCTCATTAGATTTCTTTTAAATTCATTCTTTGGGTGTGACAGACTAGGCCAGTGTGGGAGTGATCTCTCGGAGGCAATAAACTTCAGGAGACAGCAGAGTTTGGGCACAGGGTTGTTTATTGAAGCAGTCGCTGGTATAAAGACCATCCCATTCGATGGTTTAATGTGGGAGCTCAATCACCCCCTTAATCTTTGACTCAGATTGGAAGAATGATGGTCTGATCCTAACACAAGCAAATTTCCTTTTATACATTTTCTTGTCACTTTAACATGGTCGCACATACTCCCTCCCCCTGTATACTATTGGTTAATTAATGCTGGGCTTTTCAATTATGATGGGGTTTTCTGTATGAGTAATTGCTTGTTTCTGTGATTTCATTGGGCTATTTTAGGCCATTGGGTCAAGTTGAATTTTGCATGGTTACCAGTGACCCCCATCGCTCTCTGTGACATCTGTGTCTGTTCATTCAACTAGCTACTGTCCATGTTAAGAGATAATCTTAGAATCCCCAGTGTGGAAACAGGCCCTTCAGCCCAACAAGTCCACACCGACCCTCCAAAGAGTAATCCACCCAAACCCAATCCCAATTCCCCTACATTTACCCCTGATTAATGCACCTAACCTACACATCCCTGAACACAATGGGCAATTTAACATGGCCAATTCATCTAACCTGCACATCTTTAGACTGTGGGAGGAAACCGAAGGAACCCACGCAAACACGGAGAAAACGTGCAAACTGCACACAGTCACCTGAAGCTGGAATCGAACCCGGGTCCTTGGCACTGTGAGGCAGCAGTGCTAACCACTGAGCCACCATGTTGCCCTTTTCCAATACTTGTAATTAGATTTAAACTCTTTTTTTTTAATGATTTATATCTGCATATGTGTGTGTGTTAAATCTATAATTTATTTGAAAACTGTATCTATGATTATCTTGAAGAAATTTTATTAAAATTTACTCATAATATTCGACAGAATGATGAGAAAAATCTTAAGCGAAACAACTAATTGGCGTGAAATATCCATAACTGAGGATCGCAGTTTCATATTGTAAACCCAGTCTCACAGAGAGTACAGCGTTTTCCCACACTCTCTAATTTCTGTTAAACACAAACTTGTTGGGATTTTTGTCAGCCATTTTATGTTGCTTTGTCATTGATGGCCCTGACTGCCATCATTGATTGTTCATCCCTAATTGCCCAGAGGGAGCATGGAATATATGTAGGCCAGACTAGGTAAGGATGGCAGATTCCCTTCACTGAAGGACACTAGCAAACCAGGTTTTGCCTGACAATTGTTTTGTGGCCATCATTAGTTTATTCCAGATTAGTATTTTTATTCAATTCAAACTTGACCATCTGCCATGGTTGGATTTGAACCCGGGTCCCCGGTTCATTGGTGGTCCCTCTGGATTAATAGCACAGTAACCATATCACTAGGCCACACCTCCCCTTTACCTTCTTTGATGTGGGTCCTCATTTATCTGGTGGCAGAAGAGGCTACCATCATTGTATGGCTCCCTAACTGGGCATCTGGTACTATCAGAAACACCACTTTCCCTGACCCCCTCACCACATTCCCCCAAAGGTGTAAGGTGACAGGTCGGAATGAGGCAGGTGGAGGTCAGATGCCCATGTAGTGTGAATTTCAATGGCAGATTAAGTCCAAAGGGACTTCCTCTTGCTCTTACTTCCTATGTTTCAATGGCTTCTTGAATCATTCAACCATATAAAACACAAATACAAAATGCTTAATTCCTTAAGTTTCTCTTATGTAGCAGTCAGTCTGAAGTAAGTATAATTTTTGGCTAAATCTGATGGACTTTCTTTTGATTTTTTTTTCTGTGTGTGTGTACCCACATGTGCGTGTGTACCCGCATGTGTGTGTGTGTACCCGCATGTGGTGTGTGTTTGTTTGTGTGTGTGTGTATATATATACCACGTGTTTTTGTGTATGTGTGTATACCCGCATGTGTGTGTGTGTACCCGCACGTGTGTATGTATATATACCACGTGCTTGTGTGTGTGTATATATGTGTGTGTATACGTGTGTGTGTATATACCACGTGTTTGTGTGTGTATACGTGTGTGTATACATGTGTATGTGTATACGTGTGTGTATACGTGTGTGTGTGTATATACCACGTGTTTGTGTGTGTCTATACATGTATATACCACGTGTTTTTGTGTGCGTGTGTGTATGTGTGTGTGTATATACCACCTGTTTGTGTGTGTGTGTGTATACCACATGTTTGTGTGTGTATACGTGTGTGTGTATACCAAATGTTTGTGTGTGTGTGTATATATACATGTGTGTGTATACGTGTCTGTGTGTGTATACCACATGTTTGCGTGTGTATATGTGTGTGTGTATACCAAATGTTTGTGTGTGTATATGTGTATACGTGTGTGTGTGTGTGTGTGTGTGTGTGTGTGTGTGTGTGTGTGTGTATACATGTGTGTGTAACTGTTTAGGGAGTTCCAGGTGACAGAGGACCATTAGGACCCCAGGGAGCAAAGGGACAACAGGTAAGGCCTGGAGGAGGTTTCTGTGGGTCATCAGGGTAGGGGTCACCTCTCAAACGTAAGAGCAACATCTGAAATTCCTACTCAATAAGTAGATCAGGTACAACAGATCCATAATCTAGGCATTTCTTGGCATGTCTCCTTTAAAGTTATTGCAAGAAAGATTTGCATTTGTATAGCACCTGGCCCAGCAACAGAACGTTCCTAAATAAATGACAACAAATAAAAAGACTGTTGAAGTTTAGTCCCTGGTATGCCAATGCAGTGACCAATAAGGGGCACAGCAAACTTTGACAAAAAAGCAACATGACTATCAACAGATCGTTTGTTTGAGGATATTGTCAAAACTAAAGGGAAAACTCCCTTGGTCTTCTTTAAAATAGCATGGCAGGATCTTTCACACCCCCAGCACTGACCCTCTGACAGTGCGGCACTCCCTCCCCCAGCACTGACCCTCTGACAGTGCGGCACTCCCTCAGCACTGACTCCCGAAACAGTGTGGCACTCCCACAGCACTGACCCTTCAACAGTGGTGTACTCCATCACTACTGACCCTCCAACAGTGCTGTACTCCCTCAGTACTGACCCTCCAACAGTGCTGTACTCCCTCAGTACTGACCCTCCAACAGTGCTGTACTCCCTCAGTACTAACACTCTGACAGTGCGGCACTCCCTCCCTCAGCACTGACTCCCGAAACAGTGTGGCACTCCTACAGCACTGACCCTCCAACAGTGGTGTACTCCGTCACTACTGACCCTCCAACAGTGCTTACTCCCTCAGCACTGATCCTCCATCAGTGTGGCACTCCCTCATCACTGAACTTCCGACAGTGCTGTACTCCCTCAGTACTGACCCTCCAATAGTGCAACGTTACCTAAGTACTGACCCTCTGACAGTGCGGCACTCTCTCAATCAACAATTTGCTACCTGTCAAAATGAGACATTTAAGGTTGAAATTGGGACAGGTGTGAATTGATATAATATAATGTTTATTGGCTAGAGTTGAAAGAATGTTTGTTTGCAATCAGCAGTATGAACTTGCTGCAGTATTTAGATTAAGTAATTAATGTGCAAATTGAGCAAGGATTGAAAGTTAACAAGTACTCTAAGAGCAACAGGATGTACATGTAAAGCTAGTAGCTTAAATAGGCCAGTATGACCCTCTTGTGGTGCAGTTACAGTGTCCTTACACCTAGACGAGGAGGCCTGGATCAAGTCCCATCTGCTCCAGGGATGTGTAATGACATCACTGTACAGGTTGATCGGGAAATATAGGTTAAGTAACAAAAGAATGAGCTAGCAAATTCTGGAATTTAGAATGTCAATGCTTCTCTCTTGTTTTATTGTTGAACAAAGTCCAAAGAACATTCCAGCACAGGAACAGGCCCTTCGGCCTTCCATGCCTGTGCTGAACCAGATCCTCGATCTAAACCTGTCAATTATTTTCCAAGGGTCTGTATCCCTCTACTCCCTGCCCATTCATGGATCTGTCTGAGATACATCTTAAAATTGCTATTGTGCTCACCTCTACCACTTCTGCTGGCGACGCGTTCCAGGCACCCACCACCCTCTGCATAAAGAACTTGCCATGCGTATCTCCCCTAAACATTTCCCCTCTCACCTTGAACTCATGACCCCTAGTAATTGAGTCCCTCACTCTGGGAAAACATTTCTTGCTATCCATCCTGTCTACACCTCTCATGATTTTGTAGACCTCAATCAGGTCCCTCCCCAAACCTCCTTCTTTCTAATGAAAATAATCCCAACCTACTCAGGCTCTCCTCATAGTTAATGCCCTCCATAGCAGGCAACATCCTGGTGAACCTCCTCTGCACCGTCTCCAAAGCATCCACATCCTTTTGCTAATGTGGTGACCAGAACTGTCGAATTGAGGAAGCACATTGTTGAATTAAGTGCCTAGAAATTTCTGAAGAGATGCTGCTGGAACAAGAGGTAACAGGTGAATCCTGTAAATATGTCTATTATTAGGAAAAGGATATCATAGATCACTATGTGACTTGGGATCAAATTAACACCTACATTCAGGAACCAATTTGTGTATTAACAATTGCAAATTTGCCCTTCCAGCAGGATTTTTTTTTAGTTTGTCCATTCTGTTCTAACGTCTGCTGTGCATATTTGTGATTGCAGAAGTTATAATCTCTAACATATTTGAAAATTTATCCTTGTTCCACAGGGGGACGAAGGCCCACTGGGACCTCCAGGAAGTCATGGACCACTGGTAAGATTCAAACCTTACAATTGCAATATTTCTCCAAAACAGTGAGCTAATGCCTCACAGCATCACTCTGTGACAACGCCGGCCCCTGAGATCCAGTTTAGCATCCTGTGTTATAAATCCCCTGATTAAAACCTCTCTCAGGAAAAATACATCACATTGTGCCCCATTAAACCAATTGTTTTTGCATTGGATTCATGTGCAATCAATCACATGTAAAAAGGCCCATTTCCTTTTAGGATTTTTCCTTTTACATTTAGCAGGAAACCCACTTAATGAATCAGAGACGTACAGAATGTTCATTGAAGTTTGCATCTTCCTGAAACATGTGCCAGGAGATTTTAGCTGCAATGAATTTTCAGAAGCAAAAGGCATAGAGAGGGGTTTAAAGTGCTCTTACTTGGTGAATGTTTTGCCCTAGGTTGACATTATTGTTCAGATTTCCATGCTGTACCTGATCTATATGCATGGGCACATTTGCCAGGTTTATCACAGGACTGGCACGCAGTAAATGTTGCCAAGACAATCAGCTGACTTAAACCTGAGTAGACGATATCAACAGTGAGACTCCCAGTGAAGCATGACGTTCTGCTTCATTGGGAACAAAGACTAAGATGTCACCTTTAATTGACATGCGATTGGATGGCAGAATTGCATATCCTTCCTTTATTTTTAACCTCCTGTTAGGACATGTTGTGGCACAGGCATAGTGCCCAGGACCAGACCGACTTGGGTTCAAGTCTCACCTGCTCCGTTGGGGTATAAAAACATTTCTGAACAGGTTGGTTTGGAAAATAGGTTAAATAAGTAAGTAAAAATGTTTGTTAGGGGGCCCTCTTGTGGTAGTTGTCCCAACCCTGAAGCAAGAGACCGGAGTTCAAGTCTCACCTGTTCCAGAGGTGTGTAATGACACC
Organism: Hemiscyllium ocellatum; assembly: GCF_020745735.1. Classification (NCBI taxonomy): domain Eukaryota; kingdom Metazoa; phylum Chordata; class Chondrichthyes; order Orectolobiformes; family Hemiscylliidae; genus Hemiscyllium; species Hemiscyllium ocellatum. Next base: position 112,811,381 of record NC_083409.1, on the reverse strand, counting down.
TCTGGACAGTTAGATTAGGAAAATAAGTGAAATTATTTTTTTTTAAACAATATGTTAACATCTCGTTCAGAAAAACACCTCTCATTCATGTGGACCCCTTAATATACAATATCCTGTTTATTAGGGCAATTGTAGAGCAGCAATACTGTCCAAACCTCTGAGCCAGGAGTCCCAGCATCTAGGCTGCAGAGAGACACTGAAACTAGGAGCAGGAATAGGCCATTTGACCCATTGAGTTGCTCTGCTGTTCACATCTCACCTCCTCCACAGGGCTGTAATAACATCTCTGAACAGGTTGGTAAGAAAATATCGACTGCCTTTCATTTTCAGGATGCCAAAGTTGTAGAATTTGGATGAGGGGGAGACGATGGCCATGTGGTGTTATCTCTAGAATATTCATCCAGAAACTCATCTCAGCTTCTGGGGATCCAGGTTCAAAACCCAACATGGCAGGTGGTGGAATTTGATTTCCATAAACACTGTCTGGAATAAGAACCTACTGACAACCAATAAACCATTGCCGATTTTTGGAAAAACCCATCTGGTTCATCGATCTCCTTCAGAGAAAGGAACCTGCCATCCTTACCTGGTCTGGCCTAGGCAGGAGTCCAGACCCACTGACACAGCAAACTGCTTGGTTCGAGGGCAGTTAGGGATGGACAATAAATGCTGGCCAGCCAGGGCCACCCATGTCCCATGAGTAAATCATAAAGAATCATAGATACCCCACAGTGTGGAAGCAAGCTGTTCAGCCCAACAAGTCCACACTGACCCTCCAAAGAGCATCCCACCCAGATCCATCCCTCTACTCTATCCCTGCAGCCCTACACCTCCCTGGGCTAACCCACCTAGCCTGCACATCCCTGGACACTATAGGCAATTTTCCAATGATCAATCCATCTAACCTGCACATCTTTTCCTCCGAGTGCTCTGGTTTCCTCCCACAGTCCAAAGATGTGTTGGTCAGGTGAATCGGCCATGCTAAATTGCCTGTAGTGTTAGGTAAGGGGTAAATGTAGGGGTATGGGTGGGTTGCGCTTCGGTGGGTCGGTGTGGACTTGTTGGGCCGAAGGGCCTGTTTCCACACTGTAAGTAATCTAATCTAATCTAATCTAATCTTTGGACTGTGGGAGGGAACCAGTGCACCCAGAGGAAATCCACGTAAACATGGGGAGAATGTGCAAACTCCCAACAGTCACTCGAGGGTGGGATCGAACCCGGTCCCTGATGCTGTGAGGCTGCAGTGCTAACCCTTGAGACACCGTGCTGCCCGTAATAACAAAAAAAAATTTAAACTACCAGAAAAAAATAAAAATTAATGGGAGTTTGTCACATTCTTAAGACCATGAGAGCAACCCATCATGTCTGTCCACTATACAGTAAGATCCTGGCTGATCTGATTATCCACAACTCCACTTCCCTTTTTATCCCCATCTTTTGATTATGTTCTACTTGCCCCATGTGTAAGTGAGTACATATAGATCTGACATTTGTTCATCACAAGGATTAAAGGGATGTTAGAATGAGCAGACGAGCAGGCTGGGAGGGTCTGGTGGAGTTAGGTGGAGTCAGTGTTCCTGTGGTACATAAACCCTGGCTCAGGTCAGCTTGGTGAATGGCCTGTGATACAGGACGTTGAAGGGAAGGGGCTGTTGGCCATTGTTTAGGGAGTTGAAAGGAAGTGATATACAGAGGAACCTAGATTATCCGAATGATACAGACAGGGAGTATTTTGTTCGGATAATCAACTGTTCTGATAATTGAATGTCCAATAATCAAACGTTCGGATATCACAGTTTAGTCAAGCATCGGGACCTTGTGATCTTGTTGGACCATCCGAAATTTGGGTAATCAGTGTTCAGATGACCAAAGTTCCTCTGTAGTAGGCAGATGGAGAGAGAGAGAGAGAGAGAGAGAGAGAGAGAGAGAAGCAAGCACACAGAAAGCTGGAGAAACTCAGCAGGTCTGGCAGCATCTGTGGGGAGAGAAACAGAATGAAGATTTTGACTCTAGTGACCGTTCTTCAGAACCCTGTTGTAAACTCTGCTGCCAGACCTACTGAGTGTGTCCAGAAATTTCTGGTTTTGTTTGGAATCTCCAGCATCCACAATTGTTGGTTGTGTTTGGAGGGTCAGTTGTTGATTGTATTTGGTGGATCAGTTGTTGGTGCTATTTGGTGGGTCAGTTGTTGGTCTATTTGGAGGGTCAGTTGTTGATTGTATTTGGTTGGTCAGTTGTTGGTTTTATTTGGTGGGTCAGTTGTTGGTCTATTTGGTGGGTCAGTTTTTGGTTTTATTTGGTGGGTCGTTTGTTGGTTTTAATTGGTGGGTCAGTTGTTGGTTCTATTTGGTGGGTCAGTTGTTGGTCTATTTGGTGGGTCAGTTGTTGGTTCTATTTGGTGGGTCAATTGTTGGTCTATTTGGTGGGTCAGTTGTTGGTTCTATTTGGTGGGTCAGTTGTTGGTTCTATTTGGTGAGTCAGTTGTTGGTCTATTTGGTGGGTCAGTTGTTGGTTTTATTTGGTGGGTCAGTTGTTGGTTCTATTTGGTGGGTCAGTTGTTGGTCTATTTGGTGGGTCAGTTGTTGGTTTTATTTGGTGGGTCAGTTGTTGGTCTATTTGGTGGGTCAGTTGGTTCAATTTGGTGGGCCAGTTGTTGGTTCTATTTGGTGGGTCAGTTGTTGGTTCTATTTGGTGGGTCAGTTGTTGGTCTATTTGGTGGGTCAGTTGGTTTTATTTGGTGGGTCAGTTGTTGGTTCTATTTGGTGAGTCAGTTGTTGGTTTTATTTGGTGGGTCAGTTGTTGGTCTATTTGGTGGGTCAGTTGTTGGTTTTATTTGGTGGGTCGTTTGTTGGTTTTATTTGGTGGGTCAGTTGTTGGTCTATTTGGTGGGTCAGTTGTTGGTTTTATTTGGTGGGTCAGTTGTTGGTCTATTTGGTGGGTCAGTTGGTTCAATTTGGTGGGCCAGTTGTTGGTTCTATTTGGTGGGTCAGTTGTTGGTTCTATTTGGTGGGTCAGTTGTTGGTCTATTTGGTGGGTCAGTTGGTTTTATTTGGTGGGTCAGTTGTTGGTTCTATTTGGTGAGTCAGTTGTTGGTTCTATTTGGTGGGTCAGTTGTTGGTCTATTTGGTGGGTCAGTTGTTAGTTCTATTTGGTGGGTCAGTTGTTGGTTTTATTTGGTGGGTCAGTTGGTTCTATTTGGTGGGTCAGTTGGTTCTAGTTGGTGGGTCAGTTGAGCTGGTTCAAAGTGCTGCTGACATTGAGGGGATGGAGGTATCCCACTCCAACACGCTGACACTTCCCACAAAGCATCATAATCACGGAGACACACAGAAAGCAGGAGGAGGTCATTTGGCCCTCATGCCTGCTGTCCCATTCATGAAGATCATGGCTGATCCTCCCTCTCAATGCTATATTCCTGTTTCCTCTCCAGGCCCCTTGATAAAATTTGGAAGTGTTCTCAATCTCTTCCTTGAATATACTCAGTCTGTCAGCCTCCACACCTTCCTGTGAGTCTGTTGGCTGGTTGACAATTTGACTCCCCCTTATGCCCCCACCCTAGAAATCCAATCAGTGCTGGTCATTGGAGTTCAGGCTGAGCTTGGGACACTAGAGTGATGCTTTCACAAGAGAAGCAAGGAATCCTTTCCTCACAGGATGTGGGAAGTACTGGTCAGGACAGCATTTGATATTCATTTCTAATTGCCCTTGAACTGAATGGCTGTCTTGACCATTTTAGAATCACATGTAGGCCAGGCCGGGTAAGGATGGCAGATTTCCTTCCCTAAAGGACATTACGGAACCAGATGGATCTTGGTGACAATCTAACCAATACTGAGATGAGTTTTACATTCTAGATTTGTTAAATGAATTTAAATTCCATCAGCTATGGAGGTTATAATTTAAGCCCACAACATTGGCATGTTCCTTTGGGTTACTAGGCCTGTGACATTACCATTACTCCCCTATTTCCCCAACACAAATGTGCTTAAAATGTGGAATTTCCACTGGTAGACAGTTAGCAATGTCCTTTTTTGTTACTCACACGTGGGACATGGGTGTCACTGACTGGGTGTATCTTTATTGCCTGTCCCCAGTTGTACCTTAAGAAGGTGGGTCTGCTGCTTTCCTCATCCTTTGCAGTCCAATGTTTAGAATTGAAATTGAAGATTGTTTGAAGTTTGATAGTCTTGGGTATTGAGAGATACTGAGCCAAGGTGGAAGGATAGAATTAAGAGCATTGAGTGGCAGAACAGATTTGAGGGGTTGAATAGCCTGTGTTTGCTATAAATTTGATCTAATTGTTTTTGGCTGTTGAAAGTCCGGTTTATTTCTGGCGAACAATATATCAATTTGTTTTAGGGAAGACCTGGTCGAAAAGGATACCCCGGAGTGCTTGGATTAGACGGCATTAAGGTAATAGTTACATTCTTTCATTGCACAAATCATTCTGACATTGGGCACACAGTGGTCAGTCAGGAAACCATTGTTGTTCCATCGACAGCTGGAAAGAATTATTCCTGTCAAATTACATGCGACATGTTTACATCACTAATAATAAATATTTTCCATCCTTCTTCTGATCATACAGGGAGAGCAGGGAGATTTGGGAAACATTGGGAAGATTGGAGAACAGGTAGGTTTGAGTCTTTGCCACGTCCAATTGATTTTAAGCATCAAGAAGGAGATGTGTGTTTAGATCTGGCATTAGCTTCGCCTTTACAATGTTAGGTCGATATCAGAACTGATGGTAGTTCTTTTGGTGAGACACTGGGGACACATCTGGAACCAGTGCTTTGTAGGTTCAATTGAAATGATGGCAATGAGCATGTTGTTCTGTCCATACGCAGGTGAGACTGAGGGGTGACCTTATAGAGGTTTATAAAGTCATGAGGGACATGGATAGGATAAATAGACAAAGCCTTTTCCCTGGGGTGGGGGAGTCCAGAATGAGAGGGCATAGGTTTAGGGTGAGAACAGAAAGATTTAAAAGGGACCTAAGGAGCAACTTTTTCACGCAGAGGATGGTACGTGTATGGAATGAGCTGCCAGAGGAAGTGGTGGAGGCTGGTACAATTGCGACATTTAAAAGGCATCTGGATGGATATATGAATAGGAAGGGTTTGGAGGGATATGGGTCAAGTGCTGGCAAATGGGACTAGATTAGTTTAGGATATCTGGTGGGCATGGATGATTTGGACCGAAGGGTCTGTTTCCGCACTGTATATCTCTTTAACTTGATGGGTGCAACAAGCTGCCAGAGGGAGTGGAGGAGGCTGGTACAATTACAGCATCTAAAAGGCATCTGGATGGGTATATGAACAGGAAGGGTTTAGAGAGATAGGGCCAAGTGCTGGCAAATGGGACTAGATTGGGTGAGTATATCTGGTCGGCATGGATGAGTTGGACCGAAAGGTCTATTTCCATGTTGTACATCTCTGTGGCTCTTAGTGTTCGGTTGTCAATTGCATTATTAATGTTACAAAACATTTGTTGCCAAAGTTTCTGTCTTGAATTCATCAGGACAAGTCCAAAAATACCAAGTTGCAAACAATCAGAACAATTTACACTTCAGGAGTAAAGAATTAGCGAGTTTTGAAAAGATTTGTAGTTCAAGTTGAGGTTCTGGATGTAGGTTTGCTCACTGAACTGGAAGATTCATTTTCAGATGTTTCGCCAGCATACTAGGTAACATCTTCAGTGGGCCTCCGGACAAAGCACTGCTGATGATTCCTGCTTTCTATTTATAATGTTTGGGTTTCTTTGCATTGGTGATGTCATTTCTGGTGGTCACCCAGACCTCTCTGTCCATCAATTCTCCCCAAGGCTTTTCCATTACTGTATAGTTCGTTCTTGAATTGGAATTTTGAAAATGTATCACCTCGCATTTGCTTGGCTTGAACTCCATCTGCCATTTCTCTGTCCAACTCTCCAGTCTATCTATATTCTGCTGCATTCTCTGACAGTCCCCTTCAGTACCTGCCACTCCACTAATCTTAGTGTCAACTGCAAACTTGCTAATCAGACCACCGATATCTTCCTGCAAATTATTTATATATATATCCCGAACAACAGTGGTCCTAACACCAATCCCTGTCGGACAGCACTGATCACAGGTCTCCATTTTGAGAAACTCCCTTCCACTACTACTCTCTGTCTCCTGTTGCCCAGCCAGTTCTCTGTCCATCTAGCAGTACACCCTGGACCCCATGTGCCTTCACTTTCTCCATCAGCCTACCATGGGGAACCTTATCAAACACCTTACTAAGGTGCCATCTACAGCCCTTCCCCCAGTAATCAACTTTGTCACCTCCATAAAGAATTCTATTAGGTTTGTAAAACATGACCTTCCCTGCACAAAACCATGCTGCCCAATGCTGATAAGCACATTTTCTTCCAAATGGGTATAGATCTTATCCCTCAGTATCTTCTCCAGCAGCTTCCCTACCACTGACGTCAGGCTCACCGGTCTATAATTACCTGGGCTATCCCTACTACCCTTTTTGAACAAGGGGACAACATTAGCAATTCTCCAGTCCTCTGGGACCTCCCCCATGTTTAAGGATGCTGCAATGGTATCTATTAAAGCTCCAGCTATTTCCTCTCTCGCTTCCCTCAGTAACCTGGGATAGATCCCATCCGGACCTGGGGACTTGTCCACCTTAATGCCTTTTAGAATACCCAAAACTTCCTCTCTCCTTATGCTGACCTGACTGAGAGTAACCTAACCTCAACATCCGCCATGTCCCTCTCCTCAGTGAATACCGATGCAAAGTACTCATTAAGAATCTCACCCATTTTCTCTGACCCCACGCATAACTTTCCTCCTTTGTCCTTGAGTGGGCCAACCCTTTCTCTAGTTACTTTCTTGCTCCTTATATATGAAAAAAAAAGGCTTTGTGATTTTGCTTAACCTTGTTTGCTAAATATATCTCTTGACCCCTTTCAGCTCTCTTAATTACTCATTTCAGATTGGTCTTACATTCCCGATATTCTTCCAAAGCTTTGACCATCTTCAGTCGCCTGAACCTTATGTACGCATCCTATTTCCTCTTAGCTAGTTTCACAATTTCACCTGTAATCCATGGTTCCCTCATCTTGCCATTTCAATCTTTCATTTTCACAGGAACATACCTGTCCTGAACTCTAATCAACCTCCCTTTAAAAGCCTCCCACATATTGAATATGAGTTTCCCTACAAACAGCTGCTCCCAATCCACATTCCCCAGCTCCTGCCGAATTTTGGTATAGCTGGCCTTCCCCCAGTTTAGCTCTTCCTTTAGATCCACTCTCATCTTTGTCCATGAGTATTCTAAAACTGACAGAATTGTGATCACTGTTCCCAAAGTAATCCCCTACTGAAACTTCCCCTGGCAGGACTCATTCCCCAATACCAGATCCAGTGCGGCCCCTTTCTGAGTTTTACATACTCCTCTAGAAAACCCTCCTGGATGCTCCTTACAAATTCTGCTACATCCAGACCTCTAATAATAAGCAAATCCCAGTCAATATTGGGAAAATTAAAATCTATCACCACCATCCTGTTGCTCGTCCATCTTTCCATGATCTGTTTCCATATTTGTACCCCTACCTCACGCTCATTGTTGGGAGGTCTGTAGTACAGCCCCAACATTGTTCCAGCACCCTTCTTATTTCTGAGCTCTGCCCATATTGCCTCACTGCTTGAATCCTCCATAGTGCCCTTCTTCAGCCCAGCTGTGATATCCTCTCTGACTAGTAATGCGACTCCTCTACCCCTCTTACCTCCCTCTCTATCCTGCCTGAAATATCGCTATCTTGGGATATTTAGCTGCCAATCATGCCCTTCCCTGAAGTCTCAGTAGTGCAATAATATCATACTCCCAGGTACTAATCCAAGTCCTAAGTTCATCTGCCTTACCTACTACACTTCTTGCATTAAAACAAATGCACCTTAGACCACCTGTCCCTTAATGTCCATCATCTGATCACACTGACTTCATTATCTAGTTCCTTACAGGCTTCAGTTACTACCTCCTGACAGTCCACTGACCTCCTCATTTGGTTCCCATCCCCCTGCCACATTAGTTTAAACCCTCCCCAACAGTGTTAGTAAAAGCCCCTCCCCAAGGACATTGATTCCAGTCTGGCCCAGGTGGAGACTGTCCAATTTGTAATAGTCCTGCCTTCCCCAGAACCAGTCCCAATGTCCCAAAAATCTGAACCCCTCCCTCCTGCACTATCTCTCGAGCCACACATTCACACTGAATATTCCATCGTTCCTACTCTGACTAATGCGTGGCACTGGTAGCAATCCTGAGATTACTCCCTCGGAGCTCCAACTTTTTAACTTGGTCCCTAACTCCCTAAATTTAGCTTGTAGGACCTCATCCCATTTATGACCCATATCATTGGTACCTGTATGCACCATGACAACTGGCTGTTCATCCTCCCCCTTGAGAATAATTTTGCAGCCAATCCAAGACATCCCTGACCCGTGCACCTGGGAGACAACATCCCATTTGGTAATCTCATTTTCGACCACAGAGCTGCCTATCTACTCCCTTTACAATTGAATCCCTTACTACTATAGTCCTTCCACTCTGTTTCCTGCCCTTCAGTACAGCAGAGCCAGCCACGGTGCCATGAACCTGGCTACTGCTACTTTTCCCTGGTGAGCCATCTCTCCCAACAGTATCCAAAATGGTATACCTGTTTTGGAGGGAGATGACTGCATGGGACACCTGCACTGCCTTCCTGCTCTTTTTCTGCCTTTTGGTCACCCATTCCCTTTCTACCTCAGCAATCCTAACCTGCGGTGTGACCAATTCACTAAATGGGCTGCCCACAACCCCCTCAGCATTGCGGATGCTCCGAAGTAAGTCCATCTGCAGCTCCAGAGCCGTCATGCCATCTAACAAGAGCTGCAGATGGTCACACTTCCTGCACATGAAGGAGTCAGGGACATCAGCCACATACCCTGAGCTCCCACATTGAGGAAGAGGAGCATTACATGGATCTGAGATCGCCTGCCATTTATAATGTTAAATCCAACTTTAGTCTTAGCTTATTTAAATGAAAAAGAAAAGTTTTCACCAAATCACTCAATAAAACAATTTTAAAAAACAGGAAATAGAAAAACCTGATCAACTCACACAGAGTCTCTTTATTTTGGTTCAATGAGGAGAGCGGGTGGGAGACACTGCATGTGTAGTGTCTCGGGTTCAGCAGCTACCCAAATAAAATGGTTTCACTCACCTTCCCAGCAACCCTCTGGTCCTCGCTCTCACCTCTCGACCAATGGACACCCCGACAGGGACTATAGGCTCCTTCTCGCCAGTTCCCGGGTCTTTCAAAAACAGCCTGATGCCCGAACATATTCCTTTGGTTTTACAGAGAATGGGTCCCTCTGTCTGAGTGCATTATCACTTCTATTCATGTTTCAAGCTCAAGTGTTTATATTTCTTTGTTGTTAGTGTTAGTGTAGCCACAAACTCACTCAGGGCTCTATTTGCAGCAATACTCAGGTTCTCCCAAGAGGCTGCTGCCATTATTAATTTCAAAAAGAGGCAAGGGGGTGGCCAAAATTCCTACTGGCCAATAGAGATGATACATCTGAATATCACAAGACATAAGAGCAGCAGTAGGCCATTCAGCCCATTGAGTCTGTTCTGCTATTCAGTGTGATCATGGCTGATCTGATCATCCTCAACTCCAATTTCCTGCCTTTCCCCCATAACCCTGATTCTCTTCCTGATTAAACATCTACAATGTGGAGGTGTTGGTCTTGGACCAAGGGGTACAAAGTAAGATGACACATGACACCAGGTTATAACCCAACAGGTTTATATGTAATCAGCATGGTGGGCCAATGGTCAGCACTGCTGCCTCACAGCGCCAAGGAATGGGGTTCAATTCCAGCCTCAGGTGTCTGTATGGAGTTTGCACGTTCTCCCCGTGTCTGTGTGGGTTTCCTCCAGGTGCTCCGGTTTCCTCCAGGTGCTCCAGTTTCCTCACACTGTCCAAAGATGTGCAGGTTAGGGTGGATTGGCCATAATGTTCAGGGATGTGTCAGCTAGGTGCATCAGTTAGGGATAAATGTAGAGTAGTAGGGTAAGGGAGCTGGTGACTCTTCGGAGGGTCAGTGTGGACTTGTTGGGCTGAAAGGCCTGTTCCACATTTTAGGGATGCTCTGGATTCTATGATAAGCTTTCGGAGCAGTGCTCCTTCATCAGTTGAAGTGAAACGCTGTCTCTCTCAGCGTCGAATTTACTTAACAAGCCAGCCTCGACAGCCCTCTGTCGGAAAGAATCCCACTTCCCTCTGAGAGAAGCTGATCCTCCTCATCTCTGTCATAAATTTGTGACCCCTGATTCTGAGATGATGCCCTCTAGTTCCAGATTCTCGTACAAGGGGAAACAGCATTCAGCCTGTCAGGTCTCCATCTTTGGTGTTTCAGTAGAGGCACCTCTTATTCTTTGAGATTCCAGTATGTGGCCAACCTACTCAGCCTCTCCTCAGAAGACAGTCCCTCCTTATCTGGAACCAGCCGAGTGAACCTTCTCTGGACTGCCTCCAATGTCAGTGCATCTGTCCCGAGATAAAGGCCCCAAAACTGGTCTTGGTATTCCAGCTGTGGTCTGACCAGTGCCTTGTTTAGTTTTCGAAAACCTCTCTACTTCAATACATTATTCCCTTTCCTATTACCTGCTAAACGTGGATGATAACGTTTTGTGATTCTTTGCAAATCCTTGGATGATTCGTGCTACATGGTCTATTTCTGTACTGTAACACCTGCTACATCACGGTAAAACAGGCCATTCAGCCCAGCTGGTCCAGGCTAGTATTTATGCTACGCACGAGTGTCACCTTAACCCTTGCCACCTCACCCTATCACCAGATCCTTCAATGACTTTCTCCGTCGGGTTGTTAACTAACTCCCCTGACACATATCTCTGCCTGTCCCCTTATTACTCCGTGTGCAGGTGAGGGCTGCATTCTCATCACTCTCAGTGTAAAGAGGTTGTTCCAGAATTTCCCATTGAGTTTATCACTGGCTCTGTCTTGCTAAAACTCCTGATTTTGGACGCTCCCATTTCTGCATTTTAAAATGTACCCTAGTGTCGATTATTTTACCAATCCACTTTGAAGTGGTTAAGTCATTGTGGTTATGCCTTGTGGGAACATATGTCCTGTTGCATATCAGACGTTTACACACTTTCAGATTGGTAACTTCAGTCCTTCTTTGTCCCGCAGTGCTTTGTAAAACAGAAAAAAAAAAGCCATTGGTTAGAACTAAATGATAATCCATTACTCTTGCACAAGCAGCTGCTCTAGATTTGCTGCTAGACTGGAGGGCAATGCTCAGTCCGAGAGGAGACTCTAATATAGTCAAATAATGCACAGGGCTATGGGGATAAAGCAGGAGATTGGCATTAGGTAATAAAGCTCGCTTCGGGAGCTCGAGTGAGCACAGTGGCCCGTTCTGTGTTATAACAAATCTAATTCTGTGACCTGAAGACACCGATCAAATCCACGGGGAGATTTATGGTGCAACCTTTGTGATTTTAACAGAACAAATGAACAGAAACTGTTTCCAATGGCAGCAAGGTACTGACACGAGACTATTAACCCAGGGACCTTGCTAATGTTCTGGAACAAAAACAGAAGTTACTGAAAAAAGTCAGCCGGTCTGGAAGCATCTGTGAAGAGAAATCAGAGTTAATGTTTTGGGTCCAGTGACTCTTCTTCAGATAGACAATAGACAACAGGCAATAGGTGCAGGAATAGACTACTCTGCCCTTCAAACCTGCACCACCATTCATTATGGTCATGGCTGATCATCCTTAATTAGTATCCTGTTCCTGCCTTATCTCCATTACCCTTGATTTCACTATCCTTAAGACCTCTATCCAAGTCTTTCTTAAACAAATCCAGAGACTGGGCCTCCACTACCTTCTGGGGCAGAGCATTCCACTCACCCACCACTCTCTTGGTGAAGAAGTTTCTCCTCATCTCTGTCTTAAATGGCCTACCCCTTATTTTTAAGCTGTATCCTCTGGTTCGGGACTCACCCATCAGCGGAAACATGTTTCCTGCCTCCAGAGTGTCCAATCCTTTAATAATCTTATACATCTCGATCAGATTGCCTCTCAGTCTTCTAAACTCAAGCATATACAAGCCCTGTTGCTCCAATCTTTCAACGTAAGATAGTCCCACCATTCTGGGAATTGACCTTGTGGACCTACGCTGCACTCCCTCAATAGCCAGAATGTCTTTCCTCAAATTTGGAGACCAGAACTGTGCACAATATTCCAGGTGCAGTCTCACCAGGGCCCTGTACAGCTGCAGAAGCACCTCTTTGCTTCTATACTCAATCCATCTTGTTATGAAGGCCAGCATGTTATTAGCCTTCTTCACCATCTGCTGTACCTGCATGCTTACCTTCATTGACTGGTGTACAAGAACACCCAGATCTTTTTGTACTGCCCCTTTACCTAACTTGATTCCAGTTAGGTAGTAATCTGCCTCCCTGTTATTGCCACCAAAGTGGATAACCATACATTTATCCACATTAAACTGCATCTGCCATGCATCTGTCCACTCACCTAACTTGTCCAGGTCACCCTGTAATCTCCTAACATCCTCCTCACATTTCACCATGCTACCCAGCTTTATATCATCAGCAAATTTGCTAATGTTACTATTAATACCATCTTCTATATCATTAATATATATTGTAAAAAGCTGCGGTCCCAGAACTGATCCCTGCGGTACCCCACTGGTCACTGCCTGCCATTCGGAAATGGAGCCGTTTATCACTACTCTTTGTTTCCTGTCAGCCAACCCATTTTCAATCCAAGTCAGTACTTTGCCCCCAATACCATGCGCCCTAATTTTGCTCACTAACCTCCTATGTGGGACTTTATCAAAGGCTTTCTGAAAGTCCAGGTACACTACATCTACTGGATCTCCCTCGTCCATCTTCAGAGTTACATCCTCAAAAACCTCCAGAAGATTAGTCAAGCATGATTTCCCCTTCATAAATCCATGCTGACTCTGACCTATCCTGTTACTACTATCCAGATGTGTCATAATTTCATCCTTTATAATAGACTCCAGCATCTTTCCCACCACTGAGGTCAGACTAACTGGTCTATAATTTCCTGCTTTCTCTCTTTCACCTTTCTTAAAATGTGGTATAACATTACCCACCCTCCAATCCGCAGGAACTGATCCTGAATCTATCGAACTCTGGAAAATAATCACCAATGCATCCACGATTTCTCGAGCCACCTCCTTCAGTACCCTGGGATGTAGACCATCAGGCCCCGGGGACTTATCAACCTTCAGACCTAACAGTCTCTCCAACACCAATTCCTGGCAAATATAAATTCCCTTCAGTTCAGGTCCTTCAGCCACTGTTACCTCAGGGAGATTGCTTGTGTCTTCCCCAGTGAACACAGATCTGAAGTACCAATTCAACTCTTCTGCCATTTCTTTGTTCCCCGTAATATATTCCCCTGTTTCTGTCTTCAAGGGCTCAATTTTAGTCTTATCCATTTTTTCCCTTTCATATACCTAAAAAAGCTTTTACTATCCTCCTTTATATTTTTGGCCAATTCACCTTCGTACCTCATTTTTCCTCTGCGTATTTCCTTCTTAGTAATCCTCTGTTGTTCTTTAAAAGCTTCCCAGTCCTCTGTTTTCCCACTTATCTTTGCTATGTTATACTTTTTCTCTTTTGACTTTATATGTTTCTTAACTTCCCTCGTCAGCCACGGCCACCCATGCCTCCTCCTAGGATCTTTCTTTCTTTTTGGAATGAACTGATCCTGCATCTTCTGCATTATACCCAGAAATATCTGCCATTGTTCCCCCACTGTCACCCCTGCTAAGGTATTGCACCATTGACCTTTGGCCAGCTCCTCCCTCATAGCTCCATAGTTCCCTTTATTCAACTGAAATATTGTCACTTCCAATTGTACCCTCTCCCTCTCAAATTGCAGATTGAAGCTTATTGTATTATGGTCACTACTTCCCAATGGCTCCTTCACTTTGAGGTCCCTGATCAATTCTGGTTCGTTGCACAATACCAGATCCAGAATTGCCTTCTCCCTGGTCGGCTCCAGCACCAGCTGTTCTAAGAATCCATCTCTGAGGCACTCCACAAAGTCTCTTTCTTGAGGTCCAATACCATCCTGATTCTCCCAGTCTACCTGCATGTTGAAATCCCCCATAACAACTGTAGTAACATCTTTGTGACAGGCCAATTTCAGCTCCTTATTCAACTTACACCCTACATCCATACTACTGTTTGGGGGCTTGTAGATAACTCCCAAGAGGGTTTTAGATTTAGATTAGATTCAAATCAAACTTAGATTAGATTACTTACAGTGTGGAAACAGGCCCTTCGGCCCAACAAGTCCACACCGACCCGCCGAAGCGCAACCCACCCATACCCCTACATATACCCCTTACCTAACACTACGAGCAATTTAGCATGGCCAATTCACCTGACCCGCACATCTTTGGACTTGTGGGAGGAAACCGGAGCACCCGGAGGAAACCCACGCAGACGCGGAGAGAACATGCAAACTCCACACAGTCAGTCGCCTGAGGCGGGAATTGAACCCAGGTCCCTGGCGCTGTGAGGCAGCAGTGCTAACCACTGTGCCACCGTGCCGCCCAAATTTCTATCCTGAGAATTTCTCAGCTCTATCCACACTGACTCTACATCCCCTGATTCTAGGTTCCCCCAAGCAAGGGACTGAATATCATCCCTTACCAACAGGGCCACCCCACCCCCTCTGCCTGTCAGTCTGTCCTTACGATAGCACGTATAGCAAAAAAATGGTTAAGACTAAAATTGGGCCCTTGAAGACAGAAACAGGGGAATATATTATGGGGAACAAAGAAATGGCAGAAGAATTAAATTGGTACTTTAGATCTGTGTTCGCTGGGGAAGATACAAGCAATCTCCCTGAGGTACCAGTGGCTGAAGGACCTGAACTGAAGAGAATTTATATTTGCCAGGAATTGGTATCGGAGAGACTGTTAGGTCTAAAGGTTGATAAGTCCCCGGGGCCTGATGGTATACATCCCAGGGTACTGAAGGAGATGGCTCGAGAAATCATGGATGCGTTGGTGATTATTTTTCAGAGTTTGATAGATTCAGGATCAGTTCGTGCAGATTGGAGGGTGGCTAATGTTGTACCACATTTTAAGAAAGGTGAGAGAGAGAAAGCAGGAAATTATAGACCAGTTAGTCTGACCTCAGTGGTGGGAAAGATGCTGGATTCTGTTATAAAGGATGAAATTATGACACATCTGGATAGTAGCAACAGGATAGGTCAGAGTCAGCATGGATTTATGAAGGGGAAATCATGCTTGACTAATCTTCTGGAATTTTTTGAGGATGTAACTCTGAAGATGGACGAGGGAGATCCAGTAGATGTAGTGTACCTGGACTTTCAGAAAGCTTTTGATAAAGTCCCACATAGGAGGTTAGATTAGATTAGATTACTTACAGTGTGGAAACAGGCCCTTCGGCCCAACAAGTCCACACTGACCCGCCGAAGTACAACCCACCCATACCCCTACATTTTACCCCTTACCTAACACTACGGGCAATTTAGCATGGCCAATTCACCTGACCCGCACACCTTTGGACTGTGGGAGGAAACCGGAGCACCCGGAGGAAACCCACGCAGACACGGGGAGAACGTGCAAACTCCATACAGTCAGTCGCCTGAGTCGGGAATTGAACCCGGGTCTCAGGCGCTGTGAGGCAGCAGTGTTAATCACTGTGCCACTGTGCCGCCCACAAAGTGAGGAAATTTAGGGCGCATGGCATTGGGGGCAAAGTACTGACTTGGATTGAAAACTGGTTGGCTGACAGGAAACAAAGTGATAAACGGCTCCCTTTCAGAATGGCAGGCAGTGACCAGTGGGGTACCGCAGGGATCAGTGCTGGGACCGCAGCTTTTTGCAATATATATTAATGATATAGAAGATGGTATTAATTGTAACATTAGCAAATTTGTTGATGATACAAAGCTGGGTGGCAGGGTGAAATGTGAGGAGGATGTTAGGAGATTACAGGGTGACCTGTACAGGTTAGGTGAGTGGACAGATGCATGGCAGATGCAGTTTAATGTGGATAAATGAATGGTTATCCACTTTGGTGGCAATAACAGGAAGGCAGATTACTACCTAAATGGAATCAATTTAGGTAAAGGGGCAGTTCAAAGAGATCTGGGTGTTCTTGTACACCAGTCAATGAAGGTAAGCATGCAGGTACAGCAGGTAGTGAAGAAGGCTAATAACATGCTGGCCTTCATAACAAGATGGATTGAGTATAGAAGCAAAGAGGTGCTTCTGCAGCTGTACAGGGCCCTGGTGAGACCACACCTGGACTACTGTGTGCAGTTCTGGTCTCCAAATTTGAGGAAAGACATTCTGGCTATTGAGGGAGTGCAGCGTAGGTTCACGAGGTCAATTCCTGGAATGGCGGAACGACCTTACGCTGATAGACTGGAGCGACTGTGCTTATATACCCTTGAGTTTAGAAGACTGAGAGGGGATCTGATTGAGACGTATAAGATTATGAAAGGATTGGACACTCTGGCAGCAGGAAACATGTTCCCGTTGATGGGTGAGTGCCGAACCAGAGGACACAGCTTAAAAATACGGGTAGACCATTTAGGACAGAGATGAGGAGAAACTTCTTCACCCAGAGAGTGGTGGCTGGGTGGAATCTTCTGTCCCAGAGGGCAGTGGAGGCCCAGTCTCTGGATTCATTTAAGAAAGAGTTGGATAGAGCTCTCAAAGATAGTGGAATCAAGGGTTATGGAGATAAGACAGAAACAGGAAACTGATTAAGGATGATCATCCATGATCATATTGAATGGTGATACTGGTTCGAAGGGCAGAATTCCTACTCCTGCACCTATTGTCTATTGTCTATTGAATATTCATTTCCCAGGCCCTGTCCACTTGAAGCCATGTTTCAGTTATCCCCACAATATCGTATCTGCCAATTTCCAAAAGAGCCTCAAGCTCATCCATCTTATTTCCATTATTTTGTGCATTTATATATAGTATTTTTAATTTGTTACTGCCCTCACCTTTCCCATCAACCCCTATTTCATTCAACCTTACGGCATGATCCCTTTTTGAATTTTCTGTTTCATTGGTACAGTTGTCTTTCTTGACTTCCCTTGTTCTAACTTTCCTTTCGATTTCCTTCTTAAACTTCCAGTTTGTCCCCTCAGCGCTCCGAAAGCTTGTGATTTCAAATAAACCTGTCGGCCCATAACCTGGTGTCATGTGATTTCTGACTTTGTCCACCCCAGTCCAACACTGGCACTTCCACATCATGAACAATACAGGGCCTTGGTGAGGCCACCCCTGGACTATTGTGTTCCCCGTTCGGCTTCTTATCTAAAGAAGGATGTTCTTGCTCTTGAGGAAGTGCAATGGAGGTTTCTCAGATTGCAACTGGGGATGGCAGGACAGCCCTACGAGGCGGGATTGAGTCAGTTAGGATTGTATTCACTGGAGTTCCGCAGAATGAGGAGGGGATCTCATAGAGACTTATAAATCGAATGAAGAACTTCTACTTCACTGACTGGTTTAGTTCTGGAGTCAAAGGGTTAAAACCCCACAATATTAATTTTATTGGAGATATCTTCAGGAAGCCAAAGAATTTGATTTCTTATGACATGCAGGTTTTAAAGCCCTCCCATTATGTCCAGGCCTTTCGAATAATCTGGGACAGAGATGGATCATATTTGATGTCATCCAGTCAGGCTGGCACACTCTTAAAGGGTTTCACTGAAACCTTTTTTGGATTTAAACTTTGACAAAAAGCTTATGCAGACAATGTGGTTTTTGTTTTCCTTCGGTTTAGCAAACCATGAGTAATATTTCCTAAAATGTTTCTCAATCGGGTTAAAGCACTGGCTTCTTTATCTTGATCTGATTTCAATCAGTATGATCTGACAACAATGTGTTTTTTGATGATTAAATCGCTCAGTCCTGGACTCAGCGAGTGTGCTTCCACACCACAAAAATGGCCAGAATTTGCTCTTTGTGTTTCTGGAGGTCCAGGGTGAGCTGAGGCCAGTAGTTGAAACATCAGACTGCTGCAGGGAGTTGCCACTCTGTTTTTGGATCCAGTAGATCTAAATAGAGATCCATTCACATCCTGCAGAAGCAGGAGGGAGCCAGTGACTAGTTTTCACTGGATGAGGTCATTCAGGGACATGGAAGCAAGGCTTGTCTGGTCACCAGCCATGGTGGTGTTGAATGGCAGAGTAGGTTAAAGAGGCTGAATGGCCTCCTCCTGCCTCTAGGTAATGATTTTGAAAAGATTCAAGAAAGCTGTCTTGGAGCCTAATGGTGTTCTGTGTCTGTCTCTTTCCAGGGTCCTGTTGGCTTGCCCGGTCCTAGAGGCCCCTCAGGAATAGTTGGTGAGAAGGTAAGTCCTAACATGGCACTCTTCTTCGACTGAGACCATTCCGATTTCTCTGAAAAGGAGCTTTTGTTTCCAATGCTTTAAGATGTTTCCAGCTGTTTCCTGCTATCCCAGGGATAAGTGTTGTGATAGAGCCTTGGACTAGACCTCACTATAGCAGGTCAGTCTGCCTGATAACTGGATTGCAATGCAGAGTGATATCAATATCATGGCTTCAGCTGAGGTTATTGTGATGGAACTATTCACCTTAAACATGGTGCCCCTCAGGCAAAACCACCATCAGTTCTCTCTGTCTAGTGAGAGAGCAGCTCTATGATCTGATAAGACCGTGGTGATTTTACCTTCATGATATCAGATCACGCATTGGTTAGACATCCTGCCTCATCCCATCCTAAACAGGATCAGGGTCAGGGAGAGAAATCATGAGATTGTTCTATTCCAATGATGCTTACTCTCCCCCTGGTTAAACCCTCCCCTTTACATTCTTTGGCTGCTCCAAACTGGGGGCCAGTCCCAGTGGAGTTAGATTGTTTTATACAGATTCAATAAAATCTCTTGCTATTGTTTGTAAACCCATTGTCCAAAACACCATCAGAGACCGAAGATGGGCACAGCTGAAAGATTTTGACCAGGTAATTTCTGCTGTTTATTTTTTAACTGCACTTCAGATCTCAATCTCAAACTTAAATTTAACAATTGTCACTATTCATTATAATCGTGCCCATTTGCATGATCCCCAGAAAGTGTGTCGCCTTAAACTAGAGATTCTACATTAATTTGCAAATAATTAATTGCCACCATAATTTCAAAGTTTCTGGATCCTATTTGGCTGAACATTATTTCTGTTGCCAAGGTTGAAACCACTCTTCCTTCTTTGAAGTCTCTATCTATCTCTTCCCCAATCCCTGAAGCTTCTCTCTCTCTCTCTCACACCCTTGCATCCTTCCCTCCCTCTCTTCTACACGCCTATATCCTCTGTCTGCCTCTCTCTTGGCCCCACTGCATCCTCCCTACCTATCCCTCTCCTCTTCTACCCAAGTAAAGTTTACTTCAATCTCCCAACTCCCTTGAAGCCTCCCTTCAGCCCCCAACAGTCTCCATCCCCGTCCTGCTGAAGTCTCCCAGTCCCTCTCCACCCATCTTGTAATCTCCTTCTCTATCCCATCCACCAGCATCTCTCTGATGCTGCCCTCTGATGCTGATGCTGCAGGTTGTTTCTGTATGAAATATTGAGAAGTTTATATCTGCTTCCTCAGGTCATCGATGATAGACAATCAGAGAGATGTACTGGAGTTAGTTGATCTATTTGTAGAGTAGAAAGCTGAAAATGTGTTGCTGGAAAGGCACAGCAGGTCAGGCAGCATCCAAGGAGCAGGAGAATCAACGTTTCGGGCATGAGCCCTTCTTCAGGCTCATGCCCGAAACGTCGATTCTCCTGCTCCTTGGACGCTGCCTGACCTGCTGCGCCTTTCCAGCAACACATTTTCAGCTCTGATCTCCAGCATCTGCAGTCCTCACTTTCTCCTCCTATTTGTAGAGTAAGAGAATAACAGCTGATAACTATAAAAAAGCAAAAAACTGTGGATGCTGGAAATCAGAAACAAGCAGAAAATGCTGGAGAAACTCAGCAGGTCTGGCAGTATGTGTGGGGAGATAACTAAGTTCACTTTCAGGTCTGGTATGAATTTGCTTCAGGACAAAGTTCTGAAGAGAACTAATATTTATATAGCCCTTAACAGAATAAAATATCCCAAGGCATGAGACAGAAGTGATTAATCAGCTAAATCTGACACCAAGCCTGAGATTTTGAAGCAGGTGGTCAAAGAGGTAATGTTTTATGGAGTGTCTTCAGGAGACAAGGAGGGGGGGAAAGATTCAAAGAGGTTTCAGGAGCACGTTCCAGATGGAAAGTGTGATCACCAATAGTGATGACAATTGAGGAATCACCATAGGCCAGGACTGGAGGAACACCGAAATTGTGTGGGTCTGTAGGTTTGGAGGAAGTTACAGAGATAGGGAGATAGCGAGGGGGTGAGACAATGATGGGATTTGAATCATAGGGAGAGTTTTAAATTCCTGTCTTACCACACTCGGAGCAGGTAAATCAATGAGCTCCCAGCTGAGGGATAAACACGTTTTAGTGCAAGTTAAGGCAAAGACAGCAGAGTTTAATTCCCACAGTCATGAGGCAGCGCAGAGATCTACTCTGGAACTGGAAATATACCTTGGACAGACATCTTTCAAATTCCAAGTTATCGCTGTAACTCCACCAGGTGTATGATACCTGCCCTGTCTGAAGAAGGTTACCTCACTGCTGTGACCTGTCAATAACATTAACAGACAAGGTCCACAGGAAACACATTCGTGTGTTTGGTGTCATAATGATGATCACAGAAGGAACTGAGACCGAGAGTAAATCAATATGAGGAACCTGTTTTTAGATTACTTACAGTATGGAAACAGGCCCTTCAGCCCAACAAGTCCACACCAACCCTCCAAAGCACAACACACCCAGACCCATTCCCTTACATTTGCCCCTTCACCTAACACTACGGGCAATTTAGCATGGCCAATTCACCTAACCTGCACATTTTTGGACTGTGGGAGGAAACCGGAGCACCCGGAGGAAACCCACGCAGACACGGGGAGAATGTGCAAACTCCACACACAGAGTTGCTTGAGGCAGGAATTGAACCCAGGTCTCTGGCACTATGAGGCAGCAGTGCTAACCACTGTGCCACTGTGCCGCCCATGTTAACAAAAACAACATGCATGTATGTAGCACCTTTCATGGCTTCATAATGTCCCAAAATGCCATAAAACCAATGACGGACCTCTTTGAAGTACTGTCACTGTTGTTTGTTTGTGCAGCGTTGATCTTTTGATATGATCCCAACTGAAAAGTAAGTTTTAAGAATAAAGATGTCTTACTAGACGTGGCATCACAGGGTAATCCTGAGGCCACGCTTATAGACTCATGAAGATGTACAGCACGGAAACAGACCCTTCGATCAAACTCGTCAATGCTGACCAGATATCCCAATCCAATCTAGTCCCATTTGCCAGCAATGGGCCCATATCCCTCCAAACCCTTCCTATTCATATACCCATCCAGATGCCTTTTAAATGTTGTAATTGTACCAGCCTCCATCACTTCCTCTGGCAGCTCATTCCATACACACACCACCCTCTGTGTGAAAAAGTTGCCCCTTAGGTCCCTTTTATATCTTTCCCCTCTTACCTTAAACCTATGCCTCTCTAGTTCTGGACTCCCCCACCCCAGGGAAAACACATTGTCTATTTATCCTATCCATGCCCCTCATGATTTTATAAACCTCTATAAGGTCACCCCTCAGCCTCTGACATTCAAGGGAAAACAGCCCCAGCCTATTCTCCCTCTCCTTACAGCTCAAACTCTCCAATCCTGGCAACATCCTTATAAATCTTTTCTGAACCCCTTTTAATTTCACAACATGCTTCCTACAGCAGGGAGACCAGAATTGCACGCAGTGTTCCAGTAGTGGCCTCAACAATGTTTTGTACAGCCACAACATGACCTCCCAGCTGCCATACTCAATCATAGAATCATAGAAACTTTACAGCGTAGAAGCAGGCTATTTGGCCCATCGAGTCCAACCAACCCTCTGAAGATCATCCCACAGAGACTCACCCCCCGGTCTCTGTAACCCTACATTCCCCATGGCTAACCCAACCAGCCTGCACACAATAGGCAAAAGTGAGGACTGCAGATGCTGGAGATCAGAGTCAAGATTAGAGTGGTGCTGGAAAAACACAGCAGGTCAGGCAGCATCCGAGGAGCCGGAAAATAAATGTTTGGGGCAAAAGCCCTTCATCATTCCTGAAGGGGAGAATGTGCAAACTCCACATGAATAGTTGCCCAAGGCTGGAATCAAACCTGGGTCCCTGGCATTGTGCGGCAGCTGTGCTAACCAGTGAGCCACCATGCCAATAAAGCACTGATCAATAAAGGCAAGTATACCAAATGCCTCCTTCACTATCCCAACTACCTGCAACTCCACTTTTAAGGAACTATGAAGCTGCATCCCAAGGTCTCTTGGTTCAGCACCACTCCCCAGAACCTTACCATTAAGTGTATAAGTCCTGCCCTGATTTGTCTTGCAGGACTGCGTATAGTTTTTGTGTCTTTAGAAGGCTAATGGAATGCATCACAGGAGGATTTGCGTACAGGAATACTTGTTTCAGTTGAGTAGGAGTTTGGTTAGACCTGGTGTATTGTGTACAGTTCTGGTCTCATTATCTCAGGACAGAAGTGATTGCCATTGCGTGAGCGTTGTGAAGGTTTGCCAGACTGGTGCCCAGGATGGTTGGACTGTTCTATGCAGAGAGATTGGACAAACTGGACCTGTATTCTGTAGAGTTTGGAAGAATGAAAGATAACCTCATTGAAACTAACAAAGTACTGACAGGGATGGATAGGATTGATGCAGGTAAGATGTTTCTCCTGGTTGGAATGTCTAAACCCAGGAGCCTGTGTTTAAAAACTTGGTGCCACTTGGTCTGTAATGAAGAGAATTTTTTTTAAAATGCAGAGGGTTGTAAATACTTAGAATTCCCTACCCCATACAGCTATGGAAACTCAGTCTTCCAGGATGTTCAGTATATAGATTGATGGATTCCACATTCCCAGTGATATAGGGTTTTGGAGTTGAAGTCATTGTAATGGTCAAATCAGCCCATCATTCTAATAAATGGCAGGGAAGTTTCAATGGGCTGAATGGCCTACCTGATTATCAGAAGGGCTTTGGTTTGCTCAGTTGGCTGGATGGCAGTGTACAGTGCACATCAACCCTCTGAGGAGTAACCCACCCAGACCCATTCCCCTATCCTATACTTACCCCTGACTAACACAATGGGCAATTTAGTATGGCCAATTCACCCAATCTGCACATCTTTGGATTGTGGGAGGAAATCCGCACAGACGTGGGGAGAACGTGCAAACTCCACACAGGCGGTCGCCCAATGCGGGAATCGAACCCAGGTTCTTGGAGCTGTGAGGCAGCAGTGCTAACCACTGAGCCACCATGCCACCCACAATTCCCTCCACTGACTCAGGTTACTGTGAAAATCCTGTGTTCTCAGCTTTGAGCCCAGCCCTGGCCCGAGGCATGGTGACCCTCAGGTTAAACTCACTATCAGGTTGTCTCCCTTTTTAATGAGCCACTCTGGGACTCTGGCAGCTTTTCAATGGGTGAATGTGCTCAAAGTTTGTGAGAAGATTTGTAGCTCAGGTGCTCGTTGTTGTAGTTCTGTTCGCCGAGCTGGGATTTGTTGCAGATGTTTCATCCCCTGTCTAGGTGACATCCTCAGTGCTTGGGAGCCTCCTGTGAAGTGCTTCTGTGATGTTTCCTCCGGCATTTGTAGTGGTTTGAATCTGCCGCTTCCGGTTGTCAGTTCCAGCTGTCTGCTGTAGTGGTCGGTGTATTGGGTCCAGGTCGATGTGCTTATTGATAGAATCTGTGGATGAGTGCCATGCCTCTAGGAATTCCCTGGCTGTTCTCTGTTTGGCTTGTCCTATAATAGTAGTGTTGTCCCAGTCGAACTCACGTTGCTTGTCATCTGCATGTGTGGCTACTAAGGATAGCTGGTCATGTCGTTTTGTGGCTAGTTGGTGTCCATGGATGCGGGTCGTTTGCTGTCTAGACAGATTCAAACCACTATAAATGCTGGAAGAAAGATCACAGAAGTGAATGTGCTTGATGGGCTAAGTGGCCTACTTATGTTATTCCGTTCCATCAGTGGCTTGGTGAAAGGTTGGGAAGATTTTGAGTGTTTGTAATGATCTTCTGTCTGTTGAGCATTGCTTGACCCTGTGACTTATGTGTTTTTTTAATTCAGGGAGACCGTGGTGAACCAGGTCCTCTAGGACCACCTGGAGAGAAGGGATCCATGGTAAGTCAGATTGGCACGTTTCTCGACGGCAAATGCAAGTCCATTCCCAATGCAGTGCTCAGTTTTGCTTTCCATGTCTATGTGCTTTCCTGGGGCAGGGACTGAGAAAGTAAGAATCATAAACTGGTTATAGCACAGAAGGAGGCCATTCGGGCCGACCATGTACATGTTGGCTTCCCTGCAAAAGCAACCATGCTCGTCCACTTCCTCCTAGCCCTGTCCATTTCAGAAACAGCTAGGCCATGATCCCAATTGAATGGTCAAGGGGCTGAATGGTCTCCTCCTGCTCTTTCCTCATTTCCTGGTGGGTTTGAAATGCGGGTGGTTCTACTATAACACAAATTCATTGCAATGTGATTGATGAATTGGGGACATTGTTTCTAAAGCATGAACTTTTAAAGCATGTATTAGCTAGAAGGTGATTCCAGCCCCTTTAGTTTAAATGGTGCTGCTGTTCCACGATTTTCTTAGAACACGGTATTGCATGAGAACAGAACTACCGCGTTTTAACAGAACTGACTGTCTGACATAGATCAGACTCAACTTTACAAACACTTACACATTCATTAGTTTTTGAATGGTGCAAGTATTTCCAAGAGCTCTAAGGTTAAGCGTGGATGAGCAGGTCAGAAATAGGGTGATAAATCTGGAGGAATGGGATAGTCTCTCAACCCCTGAGATTTACACCCTTTGAGTAATTATTTCCCATGTACTTAAGTTTAGGAGAAGGCTATGCTCACACTGTATAGCCTTACCATTAAACTTAACGGTGGACAGTGGGGAATCCATCAACCAGTTCCATCAATACTTTATAAATATCATCTGAGACTGTATCTGTTATGTAATTACACTGTGCATAAGTTACAGATAGAGCACTGGAATCAAATACAACATAGAACATTACAGCACAGTACAGGCCCTTCATCCCTCAATGTTGCACCGACCTGTGGACCCAATCTGAAGCCCATCTAACTTACACACATGGCACACAAACACTTGAAGTGCAACACAAGTGCATTTATATACCAATATTAAAATGGGAAAACATCCCAAGGCAGAGGAAGAAGGATTCCGAAAGTCATACAGCATAGTAAAGGGGCTCATTGAGTCTGCACTGACAGTAACTACCCTCAAAGGTGCATTAATCCCAATCTCCAACACTCGGCCCATATCCTTGAATATTGTGGTGTTTGAATGTGCTCATCCAAATGTTTAAGGGTTGTAAGATTTCCAGCCTCCACTACCTTCCCAGGCAGTGCATTCCAGATTCCCCCCACCTGCTGAGTGAAAAAGATTTTTCCTAAATCCCCTCTGAATCTCCTGCCCCTTACTCTCAAACTGTGCCCCCTCGCGATTGACCCCTGAACCAAGGCGAGCGGAGAGACCAAGGGGACCCAAGGAGGAGAGAAATCTGGAGAGGTTTAGGGAGGGAAGTTGAAGCTTGATAGCTGAGGGCAGGACCAACAATGACGGCCTGAATAAAACAGGGTAGTGCAAGAGGCCAATATTTCTGCAAGTGATGAGATTGTGGGGATGGAGGGATTGACAGAGATAGGGAATGGTGGGGGCAATTAGGGATTTGAAACAAAGCTCAGATTAAACTCAAAACATTATCAGTACAAGAGTAGACATAGAGAGTACAAGGGTGACAGTTGACTGGGACTTGGCACCATCTTTGACAGGATGAGGACATCGCTGGCTCGGCCAGCATTTATTGCCCAACTCTAAATACCTAAGGGTCAGATAAGAGTCACCCACATGGCGGTGGGTCTGGAGTCACGTGTAGGCCAGATCATGTAAGGATGGCACTTTCCTTCCCCAGATGGATTTGTGTTTGCCCTAGGCAGCGTTTCTTACAGTCATAGAGTCATAGAGATGTACAGCTTGGAAACAGACCTTTCGGTCCAACGAGTCCATGCTGACCAAATATCCCAACCCAATCTAGTCCCACCTGCCACCACCCGGCCCATATCCCTCCAAACCCTTCCTATTCATATACCCATCCAAATGCCTTTTAAATGTTGCAATTGTACCAGCCTCCACCACTTCCTCTGGCAGCTCATTCCAGACCACCCACTGTGTGAAAAGGTTGCCCCTTAGGTCTCTTTCCCCTCTCACTCTAACTCTATGCACTCTCGTTCTGGACGCCCCCACCCCAGGGAAAAGAATTTGTCTATTTATCCTTTCCATGCCCCCTCATGATTTTATAAAGCTCTATAAGGTCACCCCTCAGCCTCCGACACTCCAGGGAAAACAGCCCCAGCCTATTCAGCCTCTCCCTATCACTCAGATCCTCCAACCCTGGCAACATCCTCGTATACCTTTTCTGAACCCTTTCAAGTTTCACAACATCTTTCCAATAGGAAGGAGACCAGAATTGCACGCAATATTGCACAGTGGCCTAACAATGTCCTGTTCAGCCGCACCATGACCTCCCAACTCCTGTACTCAATACCCTGACCAATAAAGGAAAGCATACCTTCTTCACTATCCTATCTCTTTTTTGTTCCACATTTTCAGTTTCACCATCTGCCATGGCAGGGTTCAAACCCATCTCCTTAAACAAAAAAACCCAAAGAACTGTGGGTGCGGGAAATCAGAACCAAAACCAGAAACTGCTGGAAAACCTCAGCAGGTCTGGCAGCATCTGTGCAGTGTGGAAGTAGAGTTAACAGTTCGAGACCAGTAACCCTTCCTCAGGACTTGAAATGTTAGTTCTGCTTTCTCTCCACAGATGCTGCCAGACCTGCTGAGTTTTCCCAGCAATTTCTGTCCTCAGAACATTAGTCTGGAGCTCTGGAGCACTGTGTTACCACTACACCATCATCCAGAGCTGAGCACAGAGCTTTAGGGTGAGTACAGGAATTAGGGAAGTGAATGGTATATTACCGTACCATACAATTTGGTATCATAATTCCCGTAACTTCCTTTGAAGGTATGCTGTATCACAAAACTAAAATATTTCCACCAGTTATCGAGTAAAGCTAGACCAGGGCTTCAGAGAGTTTCATGTTATTTGTCAGAGAATTTCAGTTCTTTTTGAAATGAGAGTGTAAGATTATAAGGCCAGAAGACATAAGAACAGAATTAGGCCATTCAGCCCATTGACTCTTCTCTGCCATTCAACCATGGCTGATATTTTTCTTAACCCCATTGTCTTGCCTTCTCCCCTTAACCCTTGACCCCCTTATCAATCAGGAACCTATCTCTGTCTTAAGTACACTCAGTGACTTGGCCTCCAAAGACCTCTGCGGGAATGAGTCCCACAGATTCCCCACCCTCTGGCGAATGAAATTTCTCCTTATCTCAGTTCTAAAGGGTCATCCCTTCACTCTAAGGCTGCGTCCTCAGTCCTAGTCTCCCCTACAGGTGGAGACATTTTCTCCATATTCCCTGCATCCAGGACTGTCAGTATTCTGTTAGTTTTGATTTGATTCTTCCCTACCCTCATCCTTCTAAACTCCATCAAATACAGACCCAGAGTCCTAAGCCACTCCTCATATGAAAAACCCTTCTGCCCAGAATCAATCTTGTAAACCTCCTTTCGAACTCCCCAAAACCCGAGCCAGCACATCCTTCCTTAGGTATGGGGTCCAAAACTGCTCTCAATACTCCAAATGCGGCCTGACCAGAGCCTCGTACAGCCTCAGCAGTGCACCCCTGCTCTTGTATTCTCACCCCCTTGAAGTGAATACTAACGTTGCATTTGCTTTCCTAACTGCCGACTGAACCTGCATGTTAACCTGAAGAGAATCCTCAACCAGGACTCCCAAACCCTTTCTGCTTCAGATTTCTGAAGCCTTTCCCCATTTCGATGCCCAGAAAGCAGCAGCTAATTGCTACTTATTGATGATGTATTTGCTGAGAGAGAGTTTAAAGTTATCAGAAAGGTTTGAGGAAGTTAGGGCTATATTCTCAGATAACAGAAATCTGAGGAATGAATTGATCGAGGTCTTAAAATAATGAAGGAGTTTGATGGGTTAGATGTGGAGGAATTGTTTTCTTTTGTGTGTGAGTTCAAAACCAGGGATGATAAATATGAGAATCTCACTTTTGTTTAATTCACTCATGGGATGTGGGTGTCACTGGCTGGGTCAGCATTTATTGCCTGTCCGTAGTTGCCCCTTGAGAAGGTGGGGGTGAGCTGACTTCTTGAGTCACTGTAGTCCATGTGCTGGAGGTAGACCTTAGGGAGGGAATTCCAGCATCCTGACCCAGTGACATTGAAGGAATGGCGATATATTTGCATGTCAGGATGGTGAGTGGCTTGGAGGGGAATGTGCAGGGTGTGGTGCCACTGTCATGAATAAATCCGGTCACAAATTCAGGACAAGTGTCTTTCCCCTGGAGAGTCAGGAGAATGTGGAAATCACTCCCTAGGGAATTGCTGAGGTGAATCAGGTCAATATGTTTAAAAAGCAGCTGGAAAAAACACTGTGGGAATGGGAACAGACATGAAGGATATGCTGATGAAGTTCAGTGAAAGGAGCTGGGTAGAGGGTTCATGCACATTAACACCGATTGAATGACAGGTTTCTGTTCTCGAGATCTAAAATAAAAACAGAAATTGGTGTAAAAACTCAGCAGCTCTGGCAGCATCTGAGAGGAGAAAGCAGAGTGAATGATTCCAAGTCCAGTGGTGATTCTTCAGTTCTGTTTCTGTTTCAGATTTCCAGCATCCGTAATTCTCAAGTTTTTCAGTTCTGAAGATTCTACATGAACATTAAAAGGACATCATGTGTAGCTACTGGAACACTGTAACTTGGAAGTTGGGCCTGAGACTGAAGGCTGTCTCCCCTCTTCCCGGTTGCCAGATTGTTATTCATTGAGGTTTTGCAAACACTGCTATTGGCAGGGAGACAAATGAAACACATTGAGCGATCGGAATAAAAAATGGTACATTTCCTAGAACTGCCTCAGGCTCTCTCAAGTCTCCATATGTTCTGATGCACTGTCAGTTCGGAGAGAATGTTCTTTTAAACCGAGGCAGAGATGCTTAATATAGGCTGTTTATCAAAGAGTAAAACAAAGTGTTGTAATCTAACTCCAGACGCTTTGTGAATAAATGCCAAATTTTAGTTCAAAATGCACTTAGATGAAGTTGTCTGATATGAGCTTGCAGGGTTATGGAAAAAAAAACATGGGAGTGAGGGGGTGGTCAACACATGATTCTCTATGAAGGGCTAGTTTGAAGACAGTGGACTCAGTAGCATCGCCTTTGTTGTGTGTTGATAGGATTACATTACCATTACAGGGTTCTGTTGTTTTGAATAAAAATTGAAAGAACTGTAGATGCTGGAAATCAGAAACAAAAACAGAAATTGCTGGAAAAGCTCAGCAGGTCAGAGAACTGAGAACTTCAGAACTGAGAAAGGGTCACTGGACCTGAAACTTTAACTCTGATTTCTCTTCACAGATGCAGCCAGACCTGTTGAGCTTTTCCAGCCATTTCTGTTTTAACTCCTTTGTTTTGTCGCCCTTAGAGGTAATGCGTCTGAGAATGTGCAGAGTGTTCTGATCTTTGAGGCGACATAGCTAGGCTGTGAGAACAAGGAAGAGGCAAAAGCACTTTTATCTTTGACTACACTGTTCAGAGTCTCCAGAACAAAGAAGAAGTGAGCTGACAGCTCTTCCTTGTTTGAACTAAGCTTGGTGGCTTGGGAGAGCCACTCGGAGTGCAGTGTTTATCCTCAGAGTCAAGGTGTAGTACACAGGTATGGTCCTTTATGCATTCTTACCCCTGAACCAACAGCACACTGACTGTGTGGATTTGCAAACACTTGGTAGAGCAAGGAAATGCAATTTAGCTCAGAATCTGTCACTACGGAACGGAGAGGTCCATATATAGACCATGACCTGAGTGATTCACATTCCTTATCCCGATGCTGTGCCATTGTCCAGAGTTGAGGAGCGCTGGATTGTGAACGTCCAACCAGGAGGCACTCTGGCGTAATCTGCTTCTTTCCTCAAAGAATGTTGCAGATTTCGTGAGATCTGCTCTCCTTTATTGAATCATCAGACAGCAGATAAGACCTTCTGGAAAAGCAGCAGGATAGGCCATTCAGCCCATCAAGTGTGCTCCACCATTCAGTGGTCTGATAGAACATCATACATTACAGCACGGGAACAGCCCTTTGCCCCACCATGTCTATGCTGACCACTATGCTTTCCTAAGCTATTCCCATCTGCCTGCACATGATCCATATTCCTCTATTCCCTGCCTGGTCATGTGTCTGTCTAAATGCCTCTTAAAGGTTGCTAACATGTCTGCTTCGACCACCTCCCCTGGCAGCGTGTTTCAAGCACTTACCACCCACTGTGTGAGAAACCCGCCTCACACATCTCCCCTCACCTTCAACCTAGGCCCCTAAGTATTGGACATTTCCACTCTGAGAAAAAGACTCGCTAACTATCCACCCCATGAATGCCTCTCAAACTTCTATACACTTCTATCAGGTCATCCCCTCAGCCTCTGATGCTCTAGTGAAAACAGAAGGAAAAATCACACACCAGATTATAGTCCAACAGGTTTATTTGGAAGCACTAGCTTTCAGAGCACTGCTCCTTCACCAGGTAACCAGTGGGGCAGGATAATAAGACACAGAATTTATAGAAAAAAATCACAGTGTCATGCAACTGAAATGATATATTGAACAAACTTAACAGCAATCTAAGTCTTTCATCTTTTAGAATGGGTTGCAGGTTTCGGTTCATTAATATGTAAATCCCAGAATTTCTTTCAAGTCACATTCTCAAGATAAGTTAAGGTCTTATAAAAAAAGGTGACATCTCAGCTCAGACACTATTACAGGTGTGAGGTTAGTGTTTGTCCTTATCTCAATCTTGAGTCAGACTGGTGCTATTTCCAAAGTAGGAATTTATAAAATGTTACACGGATTGACTGGCTGCATTGACTGGCTGTAGGTTGTGTGCTTTTTGAGCAAAATAGAATGCATCTGCAAATATAATTCAGCAAATACAAATTCACCCCATAGACTTGTGTGTGTGTGTGTGTGTGTGTGTGTGTGTGTGTGTGTGTGTGTGTGTGTGTGTGTGAGTGTGTGTGAGTGTGTGTGTGTGTGTGTGTGTGTGTGTGTGCACATGAGGGAAAGAGAGAGTGTGCATGTGAGTGTGTGCGTGTGAGTGAGCGCACGTGAGAGTGTGTGTTTGTGTGTGTGCCTGCTTGATAGAGTGTGTGTATGAGTGTGTTGGAGTATAAGCCTGTGAGAGGGTGTGTGCGTGGGTGAGTGTGGGGGCTGTATGTGTATGTGTCTGAGTGACAGTCTGTGTGACTGTGTGAGTATGTAAGTGTGTGTGTGTGTGTGTGTGTGTGTATATGTGTGGGGGAGGGGGAACGTGTGTGGGCGTGTGGTGTAGTGGGGTCACCTGTAGTGTGACATGAACCCAAAGTCCTGGTTGAGGCCATCCTCATGGGTACTGAACTTGGCTACCAGCCTCTACTCTGCTACTCTACATTGGTGCATATTCTGAAGTCCACCTTGGAGGATGGTCGCCTGAAGACCTGAAGCCAAATGTCCCAGACTGCTGAAGTGTTCCCCGACTGGGAGGGAACACCCCTGTCTGGTGGGTGTTGCACGGTGTCCATTCATCTGTTGTCGTAGCGTCTGCTCAGTATCACCAATGTACCATGCCTCGGGGCATGCTTGCCTGCAGTGTATGAGATAGACAACGTTGGCCAAGTCACATGAGTACCTACCGTGTCCATGGTGGGCAGTGTGCCCATGTGTAATTATGGTATCCATGTTGATACTCTGACATGCATTGCAGTGGTTGCCATGACAGGATTATACTAGTGAAAACAATCCAAGTCTGCCCGATCTCTCCTTCTAGCTAAAACACTCCAATCCAGGCAATATCCTCTTTTGTAGCCCCTCCAAAGCCTCCACATCCTTCCTATAGTGTGGTGATCAGAACTGCACACATTATTTCAAAAGTGGCCTAACTAAAGTTTTCGACAGCTGCAACATGACTTACCAACATTTGTACTCAGTGCCCCGACCTATGAAGGCAAGTGTGCCATACGCTTTCTTTCCACCTTATCCACTATGTTGCCACTTTCCGGGAGCTATGGATTTATATCCCAACATCTCTCTCACATCAGTGCTCCTAAGGGTCCTACCTTTAATGGTATACATTCCTATGGACTTGACCTTTTAAAACGTATCACCTCACACTTGCCTGGATTAAACTCCATCTGCCATCACTCTGCCCTACTTTGTAACTGCTCTATATCCGGCTATATCCTTTGACAACATTCCTCACTATCCACAACTCCACTATTTTATGGTCGTCTGCAATCAGACCACTGACATTTTTATTCAAATTGCTTATATAAATTATAAACAACAGAGTGCCAGCACTGATGCTTGCAGAACAAAACTGGTCACAGATCTTCAATCAGAAAAAAACTCCCCTCCACAGCAACCCTCTGTCTTCTTGATCAGGCCAACTTTGTATCCACTGTGGACCCCAGGTGAGTTAATCTTAAGCATGTCACGTTGGAACCTGTCAAATGTTTTAGTACAGTCCATATAGACAACATCTAACTGCACAACCTCACCAATCACTTCATCACTTTCTTAATAAAATCACAATCAAGATCTCCCTTGCATAACGCCATGTTGATTACCCATAAAAAGTCAGTACTTCTGCAAATGCAAGTATATCCTGTCCATAACAATCTTCTCCAATAATTTCCCTAGCACCGATGTAAGGCTCACCAGCCTTTAATTTCCTGGATTATCCCAATTTCTCTTCTTAAAGAAAGGAACAACGTGTTCATTCTCCCATCTTCTGGAACTTTGCCTGTGGCTAAAGAGTATATAAAGAGTCCATTCTATTTGTAGTCATTGGGACGATATCTTTGAACATTTGATTGCTGAGGTGGAGGGTTAGCAGCCTCGGTATTTTACCATGAGCACTATTTGAATGACCAATACACGGCATGTGATTCCTCTCATTGTTTGGTTTAAGGAGGACATCAAAGGAAATGCAGAGCAGGCGCTATGGTTACCCAGTTTATAAATTTTGTTTTTGAAAAATGTGGATGAGGGAGACCATCTCAAACAAACACCAAAGCAATTGTTTGCAATTGAATGTAGCAATTGTCAAAGTGTACAGAGCAATAAACATTAACAGTTAACCACAGAGCAATGTGTTTATTAGGGCACAGGCCAATTTAATGAGAACACTCTGTGATTCCAGTGTTTATCCAAAAGGAGATGCACTCATATTAAAAAATGAATGACTAGAATCTACTCTGATTTTTATGGGTATCTGCCTCTGGGATTCTAAGCTTCTCATCAGTGACTGTGAGTGACAGGATCTATCACAGCATCAGGACTAAGACAATGGGCCAAATGGCCTCTTTGTACATCGTAACGTTCTCTGATTTTTAATTTTTTTTAGTTAAGGTGGTGTTTATTTATTACAAGTATTGTCCATCTCTAGTTGCCCCTTGTGCGGCTGAGTGACTCAACTGGCCACTTCAGTGGGAAGTTAAGATCCAACCATGCTGGAGTGAATCTGCAGACATGTTGATATTCGGTGGGGTGTGGGTGCCATTGGCTGGGCCAGCATTTATCGGCTTTCCCTAATTGCCCCTTGAGAAGCTGCTGGTGAGCTGCCTTCTGACACTGCTTCAGTCCATGTGCCGTCGGACCACAGTGCATTATCTCAGAACGCAAGGTCTCAAATTTAGGATGCAGATGGGGAGGAGTTTCTCCTCTCTGAGGGGAGTGAATCTGTGGAATTCTTTACTGCAGTGCTGTTGACGCTGGGCATTAAGTATTTTCAAAACTGAAAATAATAGATTTTGAAACCATAAGAAAATTGAGGGTTGTGAGGGGAAGGACAGGAAAGTGGAGTTGAGGATGATCAGATCCACTGTGACCTCATTGAATAGCAGAGCAGACTCGATGGGCTGAATGGCCCGTTTCTGTTTCGACATCCTGTTGTCTTATGGATTTATAAAAGCTCCATGAATCCAAAAAGGTGGAGATTGGGTCAAAAATCGGAAACAAGTCAGGAAAGGCTGTTTCCCATCGGGCTCCACATAGGTAATGCTGCTGTGACTCTAAGGTCATTGGTCTGGGGATGTGGGTTTTAAACTCATCATGGCAAAGGCTGGGATTTCCATTTAATTCATAAATCTGATTATAAATCTGATGATCATGACATCGATCATCATCCATCCTGAAAAGTCCAATCATTTGGTTCGTCAATGTCCTTTAAGGAAGGAAATCTATGGTCCTTAGCCGGTCTGGACTACGTGTGACTCCAGACCCACAGCAGTGGTGTTGACACCAAACTGTTTTGGATGAATTGGGAACAAATGCCATGTGGACTACCAACAATGAAGACAATGAAATTCCACTCTCTTTCTCTGGCATCATTTTGAGGAGATGTGTTTGGTTATCACAATATCTATTGGTTGGATTCAGCCAGCAGCTCTGAAATGTACCAAAATAAAACACCCAACCAACAAACTCACTCCTGCCAAACTGGCAAATCAAGGCCGACATTAATCCCCTTGTTGTTGTTTCCTTTGACAGGGTTACATGGGACCTCCAGGTTTACCCGGTCCTGTCGGAGAACAGGGACAGCGAGTGAGTAAATCTTTCTTACACTAAAGTAACCGAAATTCTCAGCTTAAATCTCATTTCAGTTCAGCTCCACTCTCCCGCAGTGAGTGGAATAATGAAGCAGATGAGAAGGCAGTCAGTTCCTGCTCCTGATCTTCAAGTTGCTCCATTGTCTGTGTGAAACTCAAGGCTCCATAGTCGATGATGCCCTCCAACACATCTCCTCTAATTCTCGCACCTCTGTCCATGAACCTCACCCCTAGATTAGAGTGGTCCTGGAAAAGCACAGCAGTTCAGGCAGCATCTGAGAAGCAGGAAAATCAATGCTTCAGGCAAAAGCCCTATCAGGAATAGAGGCAGGGTGCCTGCAGGGTGGAGAGATAAGCTAGAGGAGGGTGGGGGTGGGGAGAATGTAGCATAGAGTACAATAGGTGAATGAGGGTGGGGAGGAAGGTGATAGGTCAGAGAGGAGGGTGGGGGAAGGTAGCAGAGAGTACAATGGGTGAATGGGGGTGGGGATGGAGGTGATAGGACAGGAAGAAGGTGGAGTGGATAGGTGGGAAGGAAGATGCACCTGCCCTATTGAATCCCATCCCTCCAATCACAACAAGGACAGAACCCCCTGTCCTCACCGTCCACCCCAACAACCTCACATCATCCCCTGTCACTTCCACCATCTACAAACAGACCCCATCACCAGAGATATATTTCCCTCCCCACCCCTATCTGCACTCCGTAAAGACCTTTCTCTCCAGGACTCCCTTGTCAGGTCCATGCCCCCCACCCTCCCCTCCTGGCACCTTCCCCTGCCACCGCAGGAAGTGCAAAACCTGCACCCACACCTCCCCCCTCACCTCCATCCAGGGCCCTACAAGATCCTTCCACATCCAGCAGAGATTTACCTGCACTTCTACACACATCACCCACTGTGTCCATTGTTCCCGATGTGGTCTCCTCTACATCGGGGAGACAGGACGGCAACTTGTGAACTGTTTCAGAGAACATCTCTGGGACACTCACACCAACTAACCCCACAGCCCCGTGGCCGAACACTTCAACTTCCCCCTCCCACTCCACCAAGGACATGCAGGTCCTGGGCCTCTTCCACCGCCAAACCCTAACCACCCGACGCCTGAAGGAAGAACACCTCATATTCTGCCTTGGGACCCTCCAACCACATAGGATTAATGTGGATTTCCCCCCTTTCCTCATTTCCCCTCCTCCCACCTTATCCCAAATCCAACCTTCCAACTTGGCATTGCCCTCTTGATCTGTCCATCTCCCCTCCCACCTATCTGCTCCACCCTCTTCTCCAACCTATCACCATTGTCCCCCACCTTCATCTACCTATCGCATTCTCAGCTATCATCCCTCCAGCCCCACCACCCTCCCATTTATCTCTCAGCCCATCAGCCCATAAACCTCATTCCTGATTATGCCCGAAACGTTAACTCTTCTGCTCCTCGGATGCTGCCTGGCCTGCTGTGTTTTTCCAGCACCACATTTTTAAAATCTGATTGAAGATTTGTAGCTCGGGTATCCGTTGTTGTGGTTCTGCTCGCCGAGCTGGAAGTTTTTGCTGCAAACGTTTCGTTCCCTGGCTAGGGAACATCATCAGTGCTGTTGGAGCCTCGTGTGAAGCGCTGCTTTGATGTTTCTTCCGGTATTTATATTGGTTTGTTCTTGCCGCTTCCGGGTGTCAGTTTCAGCTGCAGTGATTTGTATGTGGGGTCCAGGTCGATGTGTCTGTTGATGGATGTTCTTGCCGTTTCCGGGTGTCAATTTCAGCTGTAGTGGTTTGTATATGGTGTCCAGGTCAATGTGTCTGTTGATGGAGTTTGGGGATGAATGCTATGCTTCTAGGAATTCTCTGGCTGTTCTCTGTCTGGCTTGTCCTATGATAGTGGTGTTTTCCCAGTCAAATTCATGTTG
This sequence comes from Hemiscyllium ocellatum, assembly GCF_020745735.1. NCBI lineage: Eukaryota > Metazoa > Chordata > Chondrichthyes > Orectolobiformes > Hemiscylliidae > Hemiscyllium > Hemiscyllium ocellatum. The sequence goes on along the minus strand of NC_083409.1, from coordinate 112,774,457 downwards.
CTGGTTGTCTGAGTGTATGGCTACTAGAGATAGCTGGTCGTGTCGTTTTGTGGCTAGCTGATGTTCATGGATGCGGATTGTTAGCTGTCTTCCTGTTTGTCCTATATAGTGTTTTGTGCAGTCCTTGCATGGTATTTTGTAAACTAAGTTAGCTAGCCACAAAACGACACGACCAGCTATCTCTAGTAGCCATACACTCAGACAACCAGCAACATGAATTTAACTGGGAAAACACCACTATCATAGGACAAGCCAGACAGAGAACAGCCAGAGAATTCCTAGAAGCATGGCATTCATCCCCAAACTCCATCAACAGACACATTGACCTGGACACCATATACAAACCACTACAGCTGAAACTGACACCCGGAAACGGCAAGAACATCCATCAACAGACACATCGACCTGGACCCCACATACAAATCATTGCAGCTGAAACTGACACCCGGAAGCGGCGAGAACAAACCAATATAAATACCGGAAGAAACATCAAAGCAACGCTTCACACGAGGCTCCAACAGCACTGATGATGTTCCCTAGCCAGGGAACGAAACGTTTGCAGCAAAAACTTCCAGCTCGGTGAGCAGAACCACAACAACCACATTTTTCAAGTCTGGTACTCCAGCATCTGCAGTCCTCACTTTCTCCTAGTTGATCTTAACCTACTGCGAATCCTCTTGCAAGGATGCCTACCTTGAAGAAGCTCTCCTCCTCCCTCTACATGGATCTCATTGAGTCCCTCTCTCACTGCACCCCCCAGGTCATCTCCACTACGGGCAATTTAGCTTGGCCAATTCACCTAACCTGCGCTGTGGGAGGAAACCAGAGCACCCGGAGTAAACCCACGCAGACACGGGGAGAATGTGCAAACTCCACACAGACAGTTGCCCGAGGCTGGAATTGAACCCAGGTCTCTGGCGCTATGAGGCAGCAGTGCTAACTGCTGTGCCACCGTGCCTTACTTTTGGCTCATTTCCCTTAATAACTTAATTTATCCATCTCAATTTAAAACTAACAACTGATCCAGTATCCACGGCTGTTTGTGGAAGAGAGTTCCAAACTTTTCCCAGTGTGTGTGTGAAAGTGCTTCCTAACATCTCTCCTGAATGCTCTGGCCCTAATTCTCAGACTATGCCCCTGGTTCTAGAATCCCCAACCAGTGGGAATAGTTTATTTCTATTTATCCTGCCTTTTCCTGTTTATATCTTGAAGACTTTAATCAGGTCACCCTTAACCTTCTACATCCTACAGAAAACAGGACTCATTTGTATAATCTCTCCTCACTTAACCCTTGAACCCAAGCTACCTCAGTCAGTGAAATGATACAGCAGTCAATGATTCATGGGCACTTGAGTGATTGATAGAAGCTGCTGGTTCTTAGATCTGTGTCATCAATGGAACAGTCTGTGTCAACTCAAATTTATCAAATTTATTACAGTTTGAAAATAAGGGGTAAGCCATTCAGGTCTGAGATGAGGAAGAATTTCTTCCCTCAGTGAGTTGTGAACTTGTGGAATTCTCTCCCACAGGGAGTTATTGGGGCCAAATTATTAGATATATTCAAGAGGGAGCTGGACATGATGCTTGCAGCTAAAGGGATCAAGGGGCATGGGGACAGGGTGGGAATGGGACACTTAAAATTGTATGATCAGCCAAGATCTTATTGAATGGTGGAGCAGGGGGGGAGGGCTGATTGGCCTACTCCTGCACTGAGTTTCTGTGTTTCTATCAGGCCCCATTTTAACTAAGTAAGGCCCCTGCTAAATTAGGAGATAATGAGGATTGCAGATGCTGGAGAATCTGAGTTAATAAGACGTGGCACTGGAAAATCACAGCAGCTTAGACAGCGTCCGAGAACCAGGAGAGTTGATGTTTTGGGCACACGTCGCTTTTTAAAATGTTTAATTCTGGGATGAATGCAGGCTTTGGTTTTCCTGTTAAAGAGAGATCCATGGTGATGTTTTAGACTTGGATTCTTCAATTGGCTTGATGGTCCAAGTTGCTGAGCTATCTAACCATTGGCCCCCTGGTCATTCTCAAAAGGCCCAAACATGGGGAACACCTCTCACTTTATGAGAGTCAGAAATAACAGCAGGTAGTGCCTGTCCTGCCCTTGGCTGGTTCCCCTCCCACCAGGGACCACGCTGCTATCTGCAACCCACCTAGATTAGATTCCTTACAGTGTGGAAACAGGTCCTTTGGCCCAACAAGTCCCCACCGACCCTCCGAAGAGTAACCCATCCAGACCCATTTCCTGACACTATGGACAATTTAGCATGGCCAATCCACCCTGACCTGCACATCTTTGGTCTGTGGGAGGAAACCGGAGCACCCGGAGGAAACCCACACAGACACGGGGAGAATGTGCAAACTCCACACAGTCAGTCACCCAAGGCTGGAATCGAACATGGGACCCTGGTGCTGTGAGGCAGCAGTGCTAACCACTGAGCCACCATGTTGCCCCTGAGACTAGGAGAGCTGGTTATCTGTCTCCTCTGGGAGCTGGAGGATTTTACAAGTATCATAGAGAATCATCACGAAGGCATTCCTGGTGAAGGGCTTTTGCCTGAAACATTGATTTTCCTGCTCCTCAGATGCTGCCTGACCTGCTGTGCTTTTCCAGCATTATTCTAAGCTTGACTCTAATCTCCAGCATCTGCAGTATCCACTTTTGCCACATCCCTTTTACCTTGTCTGGACATCCCCGCTCTGCTTTGCTGGATAGTGGTCCCATATAGGGGACATCTTCTTGACAAATTTGCAAAGCATTGTGGGAACGTGCGTCTCAGAAAGATGCTATTCTGTCCCTCAGTCCTGTGCTATCTGTGGAGCAGTCATGTATGGTCTTCCATTCCTACTCTTTGACTGTAATCCAATGGGTTCCTCACCTTCATCCAGATCGTGACTGATCTTTCTCAGCACCATTTTCCCAGGCTATCACTTGATGTCTCATATCTCTCGAAAGATATTGGTGTCTACCTTGAATGTACAACGGGATTGAGTGTTTGGACCCCTCTGGGCATCACCCTCTGAGTGAAGACCTTCCTCTCCACCTCTGTCCTAAACAGCCCCTTCTTCAGAGAAAAAATAAACTGGAAGATGCTGGAAATCCAGAACAAAGGCAGAAATTGCTGGAGAAACTCATCAAAGTCTGGTGGCATCTGTGGAGAGAGTAAGCAGAGTTCTTGATTTAGGTCCAATTTCAGGTTCACAACCAATCTGAGGAAGGGTCACTGGACCTAAAATGTTAATTCTGCTTTCTCTGTCCCTGCCGAGATTTTCCAGCAATTTCCATCCTTGTTGCCTCCTTCTGAGTTTCTGTCTGCAGCTTCAAATCAGGATGGTAGCCAATCAAATATTGGCAGGCTGACCTCTAATCTCAGGTCACAGAATGCAGGAGGAGGCCATTCAGCCCACGGTGCCTGTACTAGCCCTCTGAGCATGTGAACTCAGTGCCAATCTCCTGTCTTTTCTCTCATAACTCTGCCCACTGTTTCTATTTAAACTACCCATCTTGTACCTTCCAGCCCTGGATACCTAACCGGGTGTAATTCTTATATCTCACCAGGTGTTTGCTTCTTTTGTAAAATTATTTAAAACTGTGCCATTTGATTTTTGATCAGTTTATTGTGCGAGGGGGGAGCCGTTTCTCCCAGTAAGTGCTATCTCGCTCCCTCGTGATTTTAAAAATGTCTGTCAAATCTCTTCTCTGCCTTGTCCTCTCCAGGGAGAACAGTCCCAACTTCTCTGATCGATCCTCATCACTGAAGTATCTTTCCAGATCCTCCCATGTTTTGTATTATCTGCACAATTTGGAAATTTTAATACTCTTGCGATAATGCCCCTAGGCCGCCATCTCTCCTTATTTACTGTATACTTTCCTCTTGCATTCATCCTCCCAGAATGCATCACCCCACACATGCCTGGACTAAACTCCATCTGCCATTTTTCTGCCTAACTTTCCAATGAATCTATATCCTGCTGTATCCTTTGGCAATCTTCCTCAATATCCACAACTCCATCAACTTTAGTGTTGTCTGCAAACGTACCAATCAGACCATCCATATTTTTATCCAAACTGTTTATGTATACTACAAACAGCAGAGGTCCCAGCACCGATCTTTGTGGAATAGACCCCCAGTGAGAAAAACATCCCTCCACAACTACCCTCTGTCTTTATGACTGAGCCAATTTGTATCCAACTCACTAACTCCCTGTGGATCCCAGGGGGTTTGAATGTTGTTGAATGCTTTATTCAACATCCACTGCCTTAGCTTCATCAATCTCATTGTCACTTCCCCAAAACAAAACTCAATCAAGTCCTCCCTACACAAAGCCATGCTGACTACCCCTAATAAGTCTGCTGAAAATGTGTTGCTGGTTAAAGCACAGCAGGTTAGGCAGCATCTCAGGAATAGGGAATTCGACGGTTCGAGCATGACCCCTTCATCAGCCACTGTTCTCCAACTGAGAATCACTTGTCACTTGTTGTTGTCTAGGGTCTACCAGGACGGAGAGGATCATCAGGGTCACCCGGTGCCAAAGGGAGAAGGGTAAGTCAGATTGAAGACGGAGGAACAATTCCTTTGTAACTCCGCCGTTGTCTAATCTCTCTGTTTGCCCCACTTTGAGAGAGTTTATAAGGTGCAGTGTTCTCTGAAGGCAGCAAGCCGGTTTCTGCTGGTGATGGGGTTGTTCTGATTTGTGAGGCATCAACAGCTTCCACTGCTTTGACAGCACAATGTATCCCTTCAGGAGAAGGAGGTAGGTGTGGTGCTGGATTAATTGTGAAATTTATAGGGACACTGTGCTGCCCAACTGTCAGGGTCCACTTCTTGAGCTGTTGGGATGTGTTTCAGAGGCATGCAAGACACTAGATTTAACATCTGATCAGCTGCAGGAGTTGTCAGATAGATTATATAGTCACACATCAATCCAAGGTGGGACTCCATCCTAGATTTATTTTCAGGGTTTGTGGCCTTCATTGCTGAATCCCTCCCCTGTCAACATCCAGGGGTTAGATTAGATTAGATTACTTACAGTGTGGAAACAGGCCCTTCGGCCCAACAAGTCCACACCGACCCGCCAAAGTGCACCCACCCAGACCCATTCCCCCACACCTAACACTACGGGCAATTTAGCATGGCCAATTCACCTGACCTGCACATCTTTGGACTGTGGGAGGAAACCGGAGCACCCGGAGGAAACCCACACAGACACGGGGAGAACGTACAAACTCCACACAGTCAGTCGCCTGAGGCGGGAATTGAACCCTGGTCCCTGGCGCTGTGAGGCAGCAGTGCTAACCACTGTGCCACCGTGCTGCCCGCAGAAAATTGACTAGACTCACCACAAAAACATAGTGGTTAAAAGAGCAGGTCAGAGACTAGGAATCCTGCAGTGAGTAACTCACCTCCTGACTCCCCAAAGCCTGTTCCCCATCTACAGCAGCACAAGTCAGGAGTGTGATGGAATACTCCCCACTTGCCTGGATGGGGGCAGCTCCAACAACACTCAAGAAGCTCGACACCATCCAGGACAAAGAAGCTCATACTTCCACCAATCAGCACTGTCCCCTCCTACAGGATAAGTATCGGTTGTCTGGTTTATTTGCATTCTTGCAAATGGTCCTGATAAGGATGAGAAACATTGACAAAATGTCAAGTTTTTTCAACAATATTCAAGCTTCTCTGGTTCAGTGATGGTGTCGTAGACAGCTTCATAGTGAACTTTAAAAGAAAACACCTAGACCGAAAGTTTTTGAAACATTTCGATAATTAGGCCGGCCCTCAAAAACAAAGCTTAACTTGAGATGACTCCTCAACTACTCACAAACGAGTGTATTTACCAGAATCGCCTGACGGTGATTCATCCATCCCAGGGAATCTGCTGGCTTTGTGAGAATCTGGATACCAGAGTGATGCAGGTGGGAAAGATGGTGAAAAGGAATTTAACATTTAATAAAGGCCAGATACAATGGTGATGGCAAAGCGTGCCTATACAGAGCAGCCAATCCAGAGTAGCCATTACAGAGCAGCCAATCCAGAGCAACCATTACAGAGCAGCCAATCCAGAATAGCCATTACAGAGCAGCCAATCCAGAGCAGCCAATCAAGAGCAGCCATTACAGAGCAGCCAATCCAGAGTAGCCGATCCAGAGCAGCCATTACAGAGCAGCCAATCCAGAGTAGCCATTACAGTGCAGCCAATCGAGAGCAGCCATTACAGAGCAGCATGTTCACCGCAAGGCCTTTGGCACTGCCTAACCTCATTGATAAGATTCACACAATCAATTGTTAAGAGCAGATGCTGCGTTTACAGTGTGGATCTCAGAAGAGGCTGAGCCGTTTTTAACAAGAAACGTTCTCATTGTTGTTAGGGACCAAGAGGGCCGGATGGATCTCCAGGAGAACCAGGGCCCCAAGGGAACAAGGTAATTATTCACTTTCACTGAGTACAGTTTGAGAATCGGTTTGGGTCCCTGAGCACACACTTTGCTGAACTGCTGTGTGACCAAATCGAGTGGAAAACTGTTTGCTCATTTGGCACATATACTTCCAACAAAAACAACTTGATGATCTGGTGAAGTCCAGGGTTTCCATCCAGGCTGCTGCTATGTGGCTGATGTCTGAATGTCCTCATTCTATGCTCCTAACAACAGCCAGAGGCCGGACGTTCATGTTGCCATCGTGGAGTTAACGTACAATTCACAAGATTAGCTGTGGGCCTGGACACACAATTGTCACAATGGCTGAGAGTCTCTCCATCACTCCACACACAGTCCCTGCAGTGTGAAAGTAAGCCATTCAAACGACACCAGCTGATGAGCATCCCACCCACCCCTCGTAACTCTGCATTTCCCATGGCTAACACATCTAAACTACACATCGCTGAACACTACGGGCAATTTAGCATGGCCAATCCACCCTGACCTGCACAACCTTGGACTGTGGGAGGAAACCAGAGCACCCGGAGGAAACCCACACAGACACAGGGAGAATGTGCAAACTCCACACAGACAGTCACCCGAGGCTGGAATGGAACCTGGGTCCCTGGTGCTGTGAGGCAGCAGTGCTAACCACTGTGCCACACCGGAAGTATTTACTTATGATAACATTCCATAAAGATATGTTTGCTTTACAGGGAGAAAGAGGTGATCTGGGCGAAAAAGGTGAATCTGGAGTTATTGTAAGTGTGAAAGGCTGATAAGATTTTGCAAAGAATCCCCCATTCCAGCCCCCTGCAGTCAACTCCATATTCAACATCTGTTTTTTTTTAATTGCAGGGAAAAGCTGGGAATCCTGGAGAGCGGGGAGCACAGGGTCCCCCGGTGAGTATCACTCAGTGTTAAATCTCTTCATAAGAAGCAGAGAGACAGAGATTGCCATTTCTCTAGCCCCTTCAATACCTTCAGGAGACCCCCAGGTGTTTCACAGCCAGTGAGAATGTTTGAAGTCCAGTCACTGCTGTCATGAATGGAGTATACACAGCAAGATCCCATAATCAGCAATGTGATCATCACCAGGTGATGTGTTTTAGTGAGGCTGCCAGATGGGTAGGTATTGACACAAGACACAATTGTGTTGCTTCTGTGTTCAGTTGTGCTTTTAAATTGTTTACCTTCAACATAGAGAATAACAGAGCATTAAATTAATGTCAAATTTCAAAGAAAGCACAGCTGACAGTGCAGCGCTCCCTCAATTCTGACCCTCCGAGAGTGCAGCACTCCCTCAGCAATGACTCTCCGACACTGCGGCACTCCCTCAGTACTGACCCTCTGACAATGCAGCACTCTGTCAGTACTGACCCTCCAACAATGCAGCTCTCTCTCAGTACTGACCCTCCAACAGTGCGACACTCCCTCAGTACTGACTCTCTGACAGTGCAGCCCTCCCTCAGCACTTACCCTCCGACAGTGCGACACTTCCTTGGCACTTACCCTCCAATAGTGCGGCACTCCCTCAGCACTGACCCTCCGACAGTGCGGCACTCCCTCAGCACTGACCCTCCGACAGTGCGGCACTCCATCAGCACTGACCCTCTGACAGTGTGGCACTTCCTCGGCACTGACCCTCTGACAGTGCGGCACTCCCTCAGCACTGACCCTCTGGCAGTACAGTTCCCCCTCAGTAATCACCAGGACAAAGGGGAGTTAAAATCGGAAGTAGTAGAGATTCCAAAAAGTCACATGGAGGTGGATTGAGAAATGAAGTGATGTGGCAGGGGAGATGATGGCCGTGTGGTGCCCTCGCTGGGCTGGGGCTGTTGGTCTAGAAACTCCAATAATGTCCTGGCGTTCCAGGTTTGATTCCGACCAGAGATAATAGTGGAATTCGCAGTCAGTAAAGGCCTGGAATTTAAGCGTAATGATGACCATGAATCCATTGTTGACTGTCGGGTAAAACCCACCTGGATCACTAATGCCCTTTAAGGAAGGAAACTGCCATCCTTTCCTGGTCAGGCCTCCATGTGGCTCCAGACCCACAGCAGTGTGGGAGACTCCTTCTGGGATGGGTTATAACTGCAGACACACCCTCCTCCCATGAATGAATAAAACAAACAGCGATGGTTGGGGTTGATCTCAGACCTGTCTGCAATGTGAAATTATAAACAAGTAGAGGAAGGAGCAGTAATTGTTTAATGCCTAAATGCTGTCCACCTTCCTCAATGAGGAGAGTGATGTGGCCTCTAAGCTGTGAGAGTTTCTCAGTGTGCCTGTTAGGAAAGCTGGTAGAGACTTGAGCATTCCTAACCCTACCATTGGGTATTTTCCAACCCATGATGGGTTAATGAAGCTAGACAGGCCATGAAATGATCTTGTCAAATTAGGTTTAGGAGAATCCCAAGGCATTCTATAGATACGTTAAAAACAAGTGGATAACTGGGGAGAAGGTAGAACCACTCAAAGATAAAGGAGGGATCTTGTGCTTAGAGGCACAGGATGTGGGTGAGATCCTAAATGAGTACTTTATAACAGTATTCACCCAGGAGAAGGATATGGAGGATAGTGAGATTAGTATGCAGCATGATAATATGCTGCAGGACTTTGAGATCAAGGAAGAAATGGTGTTGAATGTCTTGAAGCACATTAAAGTGGATAAGTCCCCAGGGCCCAACGGTATCTACCCCAGGTTACTGAGAGAGGCAAGAGAGGAGATTGCTGGGGCCTTGACCAAGATCTTTGTATTCTCACTAACCACTGGAGAGGTCCCAGGGGACTGGGGATTGGCGAATGTTCCTCTGTTCAAGAAGGGAAATGGGAATAATCCAGGGACCAATAGACTGCTGAGTCTCACATTGATTATTAGGAAGCTATTGGAGAGAATTCTTAGCGATAGGATTGAAACACATTTGGAAGAGCATGATCTAATTAAGGAGAGTCACGTGGCTTTGTGCAGGGCAGGACATGTCTTACTAACTTGACTAAATCTTACAAGGAGGTGGCAAAGGTGATTGGTGTGGGCAGAGCAGTAGATATTGTCTGCATGGATTTTAGTAAGGCTTTCGACAAGATTCCTCACGGTAGGCTCATCCAGAAGATTAAGATGCATGGGATCCACGGTGACCTGGCCGTGTGGATTCAGAATTGGCTTGCTCATAGAAGGCAGAGGGTAGAGGTGGAAAAGTGTTTCCCAGGCTGGAGGTGCATGACTAGTGGGATCCACACTGGGACCTCTCTTGTTTGTGATATATATCAATATCTTAGATGAAAATTGTTGGATGGGTTAGTAAGTTTGCAGGCGATATAAAGATCTGTGGAGTTGTGGTTAGTGTAGAAGGTTGTCAAAGGATACAGCAGGATATAAATCAGTGAGGGAGAAATGGCAAATAGAGTATAATCTGGGTTAGTGTGTGGAGTTGCACTTTGGGAGATCAAATATTATGGAAACATATAGTTAATGGCAGGAGCCTGAACAGCATTGATGTACAGAGGGATCTTGTCGCTCAAGTCCATCGCTTCCTGAAAGTGACCACGCAGGTAGGTCGGGTGGTAAAGAAGACGTGTGGCATGCTTGCTTTTATTGGTCGGGGAATTGAGTACAAAAGTCAGGATGTCAGCTTCATAAGACTTTGGTTCAGCCACAGTTAGAGTATTGTGTTCAGTTCTGGTTGCTACATTACAGGAAGGATGTGGAGGCTTTCAAGAGGGTGCAGAAGAGGTTTACCAGGATGCTGCCTGGATTAGAGGGTATGAGCTATAAGGAGAGGCTAGAAAAACTCAGGTTGTTTTCTCTGGAGCGGTGGAAGCTGAGGGGAGACTTGATAAAATTATAAGATGTATAGATAGAGTTGACAGTCAGAATCTTTTTCCCCAGAGTTGAAATGTCTAAAACTAAGGAGCATGCATTTAAGATGAGAAGGGGCAAAGTTCAACGGAGACATGAAGAGCAAGTTTTTACAGAGAGTGGGAGGATATGGAACACAATACCAGGGGTGGTGGTGAAGGCAAATATGATACGGGCATTTAAGGGGCTTTTAGATAAAATCATGAATATGCAAAAAATGGAGGGATATGACACAAGGGCAGGCAGAATGAATTTGTTTTATTTGGTGTCATGATTGGTACAACATCATGGGCCAAAGGGCCTGAACTTGTTCCTGTCCTGTAATGTTCTATGTTCCCAAGGGGTCATTAGTCTGTGAGACTGCCTTCCCAAAAGAGCAGGGGTTGGGTGGGGGGGGGGGGGGGGGGGGGAGCGGCATGATCACAGTTGGGGTGATCTCCTTCATGAGACCAATATGGATTTGAGCCAAGTACTGGGCTATGATCACATGGCCACAAACCTCCTGCACTGTAACCTGCAAGGCCCAGGTGGTGTCTGGAGTATGCTCAGTGCTGCTGTATCAATGAAGCTGTAATCAACCCAACAGCAATCTTCCATTCAATGCAATCTGCTTCCGTCCATATTTTTACATTTGGATAAAACCAGGATATCATCACAAAGCCTGGGTGGTTTTCGCTGTTTCAAGGTGGGAGCTGTGCTTTTATTGATAAGGCAGTCACAAGTTGATGGGGGAGGGGCAGGGAGCGTAGACAGGACAGAGGAGTTGAGAACACAACCAAATCCGCCCCAGTCTCATTGAGTGGCAGGGACTGAGTGACTGACTTTGGAGGCCTGTGTTGTTCTGTCCCTCCCCTGTGATTGAAAGAAGAGCAGTTGCCCAAATGCCAACCTTCTGCCCTCTAAAACTGGCAGAACTGACCGTTGGTTACATTCTGGGTTTGTGCTGTTTACAAAAGTCATGGTAAATAACTTTAACATCGTTTTCAGAACTTACTAAGAGAATGGTGCATTAACATGGGTTTCTCTTTCCTCATTATTGGACTATTGTAATCATTAGAACATAAACCATAGGAACACCAGTAGGCCATTCAGCCCATCAAGCCTGCTCCATCATTCAATGAGATCATAACTGATCTGATAATTCTCAACTTGACTTTCCTACCTTTCCTCCATAATCCTTGATTCTCTTCCTGATTCAAGGCTGAGACAGATATTTTTAAGATACTCAATGATCCTGCCTCGACAGAGTCATAAAGCGTTCCATAGATTCACTAACTAATGTTTCATTTTCTTGCTAATATCCATTTCACAACCAACCCTCTCTGACTCTAATTTTCACATTAAATTGTTAAATACAGAATTCATGCCAGGTCTGTGTGTCAGTTAGGACAACAGTGACTGGACTGCGAATGGACTCGATTATGTGAACGGTACATTTTGATATCCCGAGGTTTTGAAAGGTTCCGTAATAAATACCCGTTATGTTGTTCATGGCACGGGATGTAGCACGTTGTTAGAGTATTTCCTGCCTTGCCTTTTATTCTGTAGTTCACCTTATGAATTATTTTAACAGTGAGTTGGAACTGGTTTCCAAAATCCAAGAGCATGTGTGAGTTTTCACCGTTTGGATCTTGTTTCAGGGATTGACAGGATCTCCTGGGAGCACTGGAGAGATGGGACCTCCTGGAAAACCAGTTGAGTTATCTTCAGTTTTAGAGGCACCCGAGTGAAAGGCTTCCTCTGTACATATGATCCGTAACAATACACTATCTGTAGCAGTACACTATCGGTGTCAGTACACTATCGGTGTCAGTACGCTATCGGTGTCAGTACACTATCGGTGTCGGTACACTATCTGTAGCAGTACACTATCGATGTCAGTACACTATCGGTGTCAGTACACTATCAGTAACAGAACATTATCTGGATCAGCAGCCAACAGGAAAATTTCTCATGAACTGAAAGCAATTCTCGCAGTCACACAACACCAAGTTATTGTCAGAGTCATAGAGATGTACAGCACAGAAACAGATCCTTTGGGTCCCAACTCATCCATGCTGACCAGATTACCTAAATTAATCTAGTCCCACCTGCCAGCACTGGGCCCATATCCCTCCAAATCCTTCCTATTCATATACCCATCCAGATGTCTTTTAAATGTTATCATTGTACCAGCCTCCACCACTTCCTCTGGCAGCTCATTCCACACACGCACCACCCCCTGTGAGAAAAAGTTGCCCCTTAGGTCTCTTTTGTATCTTTCCCCTCACCTTAACCCATGACCTTTACTTTTGGACTCACCCACCTCAGAGAAAAGACCTTGTCTATTTACCCTATCCATGCCCCTCATGATTTTATAAACCTTTATAAGGTCACCCCTCAGCCTCCAACACTCCAGGGAAAACAGCCCCAGCGTGTTCAGCCTCTCCCTATAGCTCAAATCCTCCAACCCTGGCAAAGTCCTTGTGAATGTCTACCAGGTTTATTTGAAATCACAAGCTTTCGGATTGTTGAAGGAGCAGCGCTGATTTTAAATAAATCTGTTGGTCTCTAAGAACATAAGGACTAGGAGCAGGAGTAGGCCATCTGGCCTGTCGAGCCTGCTCCACTATTCAATAAGATCATGGCTAATCTTTTCGTGGACTCAGCTCCACTTACCGCATTTTCACCATATCCTTAATTCCTTTATTTTTCAAAGAAGTATCTATGTTAGCTTTAAAAGCATCTACTGAAGTAGTGTCAACTACTTCCCTGGGCAAGGAGTTCCACAGATTAACAACCCTCTGTGTGAAGAAGTTCCTTCTCAGTTCAGTTCTAGCCCTGCTCCCTCTAATCTTGAGGCTATGCCCTCTTGTCTTAGTCTCACCTACCAATGGAAACATTCTCTCTCCTTCTATCTTATCTATTCCCTTCATAATTTTATATGTTTCTATGAGACTACCCCCTACATTCTTCTGAATTCCAATGAATATAATCCCAATCTACTCAGTCTCTCCTCATAAGCCAACCACCTCAACTCTGGAATCAACCCAGTGATCCTCCTCTGCACCCCCTCCAGTGCCAGTACATCCTTTCTCAAGTAAGGAGACCAAAACTGCACACAGTACTCCAGGTGTGGCCTCACCAGCACCTTGTACAGCTGTAACATAACCTCCCTGCTTTTAAACTCAACCCCTTTAGCAATGAAGAACAAAATTCCATTTGCCTTCCTAATTCCCTGTTGTACCTGCAGACCAACCCTCTGTGATTCATGCACAAGGACACCCAGGTCCCTCTGCACAGCAGCATGCTGCAACTTTTTACCATTCAAGTATTAGTCCTTTTTACTGTTATTCTGACCAAAATGGATGACTTCACATTTACTAACATTGTAGTCCATCTGAAAGACCTTTGCCCACTCACTCAATGTATCTATGTTCCTTTGCAAAGTTTCACATCCTCTGCACACTTTGCTCTACCACTCATCTCTGTGTCATCAGCAAAGTTTGACATCGTACACGTGGTCCGCAATCCATATAAATTGTGAATAATTGGGGTCCCAACATCAATCCCTAAGGCACACCATTAGTGTGTGGGAAATCATGTCTCACAAACTTGATTGAGTTTTTTGAAGAAGTAACAAAGAAGGTTGATGAGGGCAGAGCAGTAGATGTGATCTATATGGACTTCAGTAAGGCGTTCGACAAGGTTCTCCATTCAAAGTTTGTGCGAAGATTTGTAGCTCGGGTGCTTGTTGTAGTGGTTCTGTTCGCCGAGCTGGAAGTTTTTGTTGCAAATGTTTCGTCCCCTGGCTAGGAGACATCATCAGTGCTCTGGAGCCTCCTGCGAAGTGCTTCTTTGATGTTTCTTCCGGCATTTATAGTGGTCTGTCCTTGCCGCTTCTGGGTGTCAGTTTCAGCTGTCCGCTGTAGTGGTTGGTATATTGGGTCCAGGTCGATGTGTTTGTTGATGGAGTTTGTGGATGAATGCCATGCCTGTAGGAATTCCCTGGCTGTTCTCTGTCTGGCTTGCCCTATGATAGTAGTGTTTTCCCAGTCGAATACAACAGAAACTGAAACACCTGGTCAGCGGATCCAAACACTCCATACAATCAACGCAGGAATTCTTGGACGCCATCAGGAATACACACATAGACAAAGAAGAAACCATGATCTCATTTGACGTGACGGCACGGTTCACTTCGATTGACAAAACCCTAGCCAGAGAAACAATAGCCAACCTACTGGACATACATAACAGAAAACAGGAGGCGGAACCTATCAACAAAGACGGCATACTTAAACTACTGGACTTGTGCCTCACTACACACTTTACATTCAACAATCAGATATACGAACAAATCAATGGAACAGCCATGGGATCACCAATCTCGGGACTCATAGCAGAGGCAGTTATGCAAAGGTTAGAACAAACAGCCCTACCACAAATTCAACCCAAACTCTGGGTCAGATATGTCGATGACACTTTCGTAATCATCAAAAACACGGAAATAGAAAAAACACACCGGATCATCAACGCCACACTCACAGGAATCCGATTCACGAGAGAAGTAGAAAAGGATAGCCAACTCCCATTCCTAGATGTGATAGTACAGAGAACACCGAACGGAGAATTCACCACAAGGGTACACAGAAAAACAACACACACAGACCAAGTCCTAAACTATGAAAGTAACCACCCCAACACACACAAACGAAGCTGCATCAGGACACTATTCAAAAGAGCTACAACACACTGCAGTACACCAGAACTGCGAAAAGAGGAAGAGGAACACCTATACAAGGTATTCGCCAAAAACGGATACCCGCGCAACTTTATCAACAGATGCCTAAGAGATAGACCACGGAACGAGGACATGCCACAACCAAAAGGACTAGCCACACTACCATACATCAGGAGCGTTTCAGAACTGACAGCCAGACTACTGCGACCCCTAGGACTCATAACGGCACACAAACCAACAGCCATGCTCAGACAACAACTTACTAGAACAAAGGAGCCAATACCCAACATGAGCAAAACTAATGTAGTTTATAAAATACCATGCAAGGACTGCACAAAACACTATATAGGACAAACAGGAAGACAGCTAACAATCCGCATACATGAACACCAACTAGCCACGAAACGACACGACCAGCTATCCATAGTAGCCACACACTCAGACAACAAGCAACATGAATTCGACTGGGAAAACACTACTATCATAGGGCAAGCCAGACAGAGAACAGCCAGGGAATTCCTAGAGGCATGGCATTCATCCACAAACTCCATCAACAAACACATCGACCTGGACCCAATATACCAACCACTACAGCGGACAGCTGAAACTGACACCCGGAAGCGGCAAGGACAGACCACTATAAATGCCGGAAGAAACATCAAAGAAGCACTTCGCAGGAGGCTCCAGAGCACTGATGATGTCTCCTAGCCAGGGGACGAAACGTTTGCAACAAAAACTTCCAGCTCGGCGAACAGAACCACTACAAGGTTCTCCATGGAAGACTGATTAGCAAGGTCAGATCTCTTGGAATAAAGGGAGAACTAGCCATTTGGATATAGAACTGGCTCAAAGGTAAAAAACAGGGTGGTGGTGGAGGGTTGTTTTTCAGACTGGAGGTCTGTGACCAGTGGAGTGCCACAAGGATCGGTGCTGGGTCCTCTACTTTTTGTCATTTACATAAATGATTTGAATGTGAGCATAAGAGGTACAGTTAGTAAGTTTGCAGATGACACCAAAATTGGAGGTGTAGTGGACAGCGAAGAGGGTTACCTCAGATTACAACAGGATCTGGACCAGACGGGCCAATGGGTTGAGAAGTGGCAGATGGAGTTTAATTCAGATAAATGCGACGTGCTGCATTTTGGGAAAGCAAATCTTAGCAGGACTTATACACTTAATGGTAAGGTCCTAGGGAGTGTTGCTGAACAAAGAGACCTTGGAGTGCAGGTTCATAGCTCCTTGAAAGTGGAGTCGCAGATAGGTAGGATAGTGAAGAAGGCGTTTGGTATGCTTTCCTTTATTGGTCAGAGTATTGAGTACAGGAGTTGGGAGGTCATGTTGCGGCAGTACAGGACATTGGTTAGGCCACTGTTGGAATATTGCAAGCAATTCTGGTCTCCTTCCTATCGGAAAGATGTTGTGAAACTTGAGAAGGTTCAGAAAAGATTTACAAGGATGTTGCCAGGGTTGGAGGATCTGAGCTACAGGGAGAGGCTGAACAGGCTGAGGCTGTTTTCCCTGGAGCATCGGAGGCTGAGGGGTGACCTTATAGAGGTTTACAAAATTATGTGGAGCATGGATAGGATAAATAGACAAAGTCTTTTCCCTGGGGTCAGGAAGTCCAGAACTAGAGGGCATAGGTTTAGGGTGAGAGGGGAAAGATATAAAAGAGACCTATGGGGCAACCTTTTCATGCAGAGGGTGGTACGTATATGGAATGATCTGCCAGAGGATGTGGTGGAGGCTGGTACAATTGCAATATTTAAGAGGCATTTGGATGTATATATGAAAAGGAAGGGTTTGGAGGGATATAGGCCGGGTGCTGGTAGGTGGGACTAGATTGGGTTGGGACATCTGGTCAGCATGGGCGGGTTGGACTGAAGGGTCTGT
This sequence comes from Hemiscyllium ocellatum, assembly GCF_020745735.1. NCBI lineage: Eukaryota > Metazoa > Chordata > Chondrichthyes > Orectolobiformes > Hemiscylliidae > Hemiscyllium > Hemiscyllium ocellatum. Next base: position 112,757,558 of record NC_083409.1, on the reverse strand, counting down.
TTCCATGCTGTACATCTTTATGACTCTATGACTCTATTAGTCACTGATTGCCAGCCAGAATAGCACTCAGTTACCCCTACTCTTCGCTTCCTGTCAGTCAAACACTCCTCTATCCATGCTAAAACTTTACCCCTAACACCATGCATCTTTATCTTATGCAGCAGCCTCTTGAGGGGCAACTTGTCAAAGGCCTTTTGGAAATCTAAGTATACTACATCCACTGGGTCCCCATTGTCCACCCTGCTTGAAATATCTTCATAGAATTCCAAAAGATTTGTGAAGCATGACCTGCCCTTCATGAACCCATGCTGCATGCACCATAACCTGGTGTCGTGTGAATTCTGACTTTGCCCACCCCAGTCCAACACCGGCACCTCCACATCCACCTTCCTGGGTGTGTGTGAGAACCCCCACCCCCACTTGTGCTTCTTCTGTCTCATTGAAAATAGACACTTAGGAGAACTCAATAGCTGTTTACCAAGTGATGTGGACACTCCAGCACCACTGTGGCAACATTCTTCAGCACAGTACCATCCCAGGATTCAAAGCTTGGGAATGGGGGCAACAAAAGGTCAACAAATAAGGTGAGTGGGCAAGTTAGGGCATTGAGGAGATGACAGTTGAAAATGTGTTGCTGGTTAAAGCACAGCAGGTTAGGCAACATCCAAGGAATGGGAAATTCGACGTTTCGGGCATATGCTCGAAACGTCGAATTTCCTATTCCTTGGATGCTGCCTAACCTGCTGTGCTTTAACCAGCAACACATTTTCAACTGTGATCTCCAGCATCTGCAGACCTCATTTTTTACCCTTTATTGAGGAGATGAGGCAGCAATTGACTGACAGCACAAGGATTGCTGACTGCATGGATGGTGAACATATTCCCTGCAGTTACAGTGACTGCGAGCACAGCCTTATCTCAAATGGAGACAGGAACGGTTTAAAGTGACTGATGGATCCCCAGAGAAGCTTTGATCACAGAAACATCACCATGTTTCTGCTACAGTTATATTCAGCTGATTTAAGGCACATTTGTGGTAAGATCTATTCATAAACCTCCAGGAAAACCTCACTGTAGATTCCCTACAGTGTAGAAGCCGGCCATTCTGCTCATCAAGTCCACACCAACCCTTCAAAAAACATCCACCCAGATCCATTCCATCTCAATAGCCCTGCATATTCTATGGCTATTCCACTAGCCTGCACACTCCTGAACACTATCACCCACACAGACACAGTGAGAATGTGCATACTCCACACAGACCGTCGCCTGAGGCTGGATTCGAGCCCGGGTCCCTGGTGCTGTGAGGCAGCAGTGCTAACCACTGTGCCACCCTCACAATGTTCAGAAGGTGTCCTAGGTTGTGTTTCGTAACCATTAATGTGATTCGACAACGCATTTTGTCGAATTCTGGGCCCCAGACCTAAGGAAGTGAGTGAGGGGATTGGCCTGGCTGCAGAGATGGGCAAGGCATGCAGGCCTGAAGGAGTCCGGACTTTAAACCAAAGGGAAAGTTTAAGGAAGATTTGATGAGGTGTTCAAAACCATGGGGAGGAATTACTCCTGTTGGCGCAAGGACCGAGAACCACAGGAGACTGGATGTTGTTGGATGGGCTGAATAGTCTGCAGTCATTCCATAATTAATTCCCCGCTCCTTACTGCATCATCACAACAAGATATTGGCAAGAATCCGATTGAGGGTGACGGCAACGAGAGATTGTTAGAGCAAAGTGCACCAATTTAATTTGAAATCACCACCTCTCTCAGTACCTCTCAATACATCGATATTGTGTAGAATGATGTCTGCATAAATATTTCTTAATATTCCTGTTCAATGAAGTTCTGTCTTTTTGAACACCTTGGTTTGTGGTTTAATACAGAACGTTGTTTGTGTTATAGGGCCCTCGAGGCCAACCTGGTGAAGTTGGTACTGTCGGAGGGATTGGTCCGGAGGTAATTATTTCAATACCTTATTTCTTCCTTAGCTTGTGTCACGCTTTGCCCTGGTCCTTGTTGAAATGTTAAATTCCATACACAGTAAAAAATAAAATCCTGAGGATGCTGGAAATCTGAAACAAAAGCAGAAATTGCTGGAGAAACTCAGCAGGTCTGGCAGCATCTGTGCAGAGAAGAACAGAGTTGATGTTTCGAGTCCAGTTCTGATGTAAACAGAAGCTGCCGGATCTGCTGAGTTTCTCTAGCATCTGCTACTTGTGCTGAGAAGCTGGAATTTTGTTTTCTGTCGGGCCCAATGTTGTGCCATATGATTGGCCAGGCCAATAATCATCACTTGATCAATATCTGAAAATAATTACCTAATCAATACCTCGCAGTCATTTGTGGAACAGATAGAGGCCTTTCAGCCCATTCAAATTCATGCTAACTCTCTGTGGTGCAATAAAAATAAAAGGTGCTGGAGAGGTTCAGCAGGTCCGGTAGCACTTTTGTTTATTACATTGTGGGATAGGGCTGTGTCCAGTATTTATTACCCGTCCCTAGTTGCCCCTTGAGACGGTGGGGGTATGCCAGCTTCCTGAACCGCTGCAGTCCATGTGCTGCAGGTAGACCCACAATGTCCTTAGGGAGGGAATTCCAGGATTTTGACCCAGTGACAGTGAAGGAATGGCGATATATTTCCAAGTCAGGATGGTGAGTGGCTTGGAGGGGAATGTGCAGGGGGTGGTGTTCCCATGTACATGCTGCCCCTGTCCTTCTAGGTCAAATGGTCGTGGGTTTGGAAGGTGCTGTCTGAGGATCTTTGGTGAATTTCTGCAGTGCATCTTGTAGATAGTACACACTGCTGCTACTGAGCGTGGGTGGTGGAGGGAGTGGATGTTTGTGGATGTGGTGCCAATCAAGTGGGGGCTGCTTTGTCCTGGATGGTGTCAAGCTTCTTGAGTGTTGTTGGAGTTGCCCCCATCCAGGCAAGTGGGGAGTATTCTATCCTGACTTGTGCCGCTATGGATGGTGGACAGGCTTTAGGGAGTCAGGAGGTGAGTGACCACAGAGAAGTTGAAGAGGAGATTTAACGGACGTGTCCAAAATTCTGAGAAGGTTAAAGGGAGAAACAGTTTGCAGTGACCTGAGGATTTGTATTTATCCAACTGACAACACAACAGGGAGTTCTATTCTGGAGTGCACTGCCTGAAAAGGTGGTAGAAAAGTTTTTAAAGAATAATAATTTGCAAAACTGGATAAATTCTTGAAGTGGAAAATATTTATGGGGAATGGGTAAAGAGCGTGGTGAGAGTGGGAGGTCTTTCAGAGAGCTAGCACAGAGCTAATAGGCTGCAGGTCCTCCCTCAGTTTGTGTCATTCAATGATTCTATCAGAAATGCTTCACATTATGAAGAGTGTTTTTATTTTTAATGGCACAGGGACCTCCAGGAGCAATGGGAGATCCGGGGCACCCAGGGGAACCTGGATTCAAGGTAGGTGTGTGACCTAATCAGCTCACAAACCAGGGGCTCCCTACCTCGTACAATCACACCGAGGTCGCAGGCTCAGGTACAACTTCCCGTCAGCATTAACAGTTGGAGACATTTAGCTTGCACTACAGATCACTTTAGTCTACTTGTGGTCAGGAAATTTGAACTCCCTACTTCAGAAAGAACTCTGAGGCAAGCGGATCTCAGACTGAGATGAGGTGGAATTGTCTTCACCCACAGCCTGTAGAATTCACGACCACAAAAAAAAACTGAGGCCAAAACTTTGAATGTTTCCAAGAGGGAGTTCTAAGGAGCTAAATGGATCAAAGGCCATGGGGAGAAAGCAGGAGCGTGGAGTGGGTGGGGGGGGGGGGGGTGGTGGTCAGCCATGATCATATTGAATGATGGAGCAGGCTCAAAGGGCCGAATGGCCTACTCCGGGCCCAAATTTCTATGTTCCTATGCTCCAAAGGCTCACTCCAGTCGGACAGTGGGTTGAGAGGACAGTCCTATGAGGGGAAGTGGAGAAGGTTAGGCCATTATTCCCAAGAGTTTTGAAGAATAAGAAGGTGTGTAGAAAGAGAATTCTCAAAGAAGAGAGAATAGATGGTGTGAGGCTGTCTCCTCGGCTGATAACTCGGGAATACAGAGCCATGGGCTAGGTTTCTTTGACCGAGACAGGTAACTCGAGTCGGGACATTTCCTGACCCAACAAAGGTATCTCAGCACAAAGTTTCCCAAACAGCAAAATCAGAAATTGCTGGAAAAACTCAGCATCTGTGGAGAGAACACGGAGTAATCTTTCTTCAGAATTTCAGAACCTCTTTCCCCAAAGGTTAATTCCTGCTGTAGGAGAGGGTGGAGATACTGAGGTGGGACAAATTCTGACCCATCCCAGTCGAAGGCAGGTCAGAGGTAACTGTAGGGGAGCCTGAATACCCAGGCACTCTGGGATAATAGGCCCTTCCCCTTAACTGTGGTCATCTCCTGCTGCCATTTTGGAAGCCCCATGGAGCCACTGGAAATCAGTGAAAATCTGGCCAATCGTCTCACTTAGACATGAGGGGTAGTTTCTTCACTCAATGGTGTTGAATCTTTGGAATTTTCCACGTCAGAGGCCAAAGCCTGCTCAGTTACTGAGGAGAATCACCACCATTTTACCACAGAGAATGGCAGGCTCTTACTGTCTGTTGGGAGAGTGAAGGAGGATGATGTTCATGTTGGAGATCTTTCTACTCTAGCTCCTATTTCTCTGACCAATTAATCTGTGAATCTCATTGTGCTGTTACAAAGTGGGTGCCTTAAGACAGTCAATCTCCCCGTCCAGTCAAGAAATTGCTTTTCTTCTTCCACTTCTATGAATAGCAGCATCTGAAGGTACGTGTAACAGGACCTCCAGCAGCAGGTGGCAACAGTGAGGGAGGACACCAAGCAGGGCAGCTGGAGCAGTCAAACCGACCCCCTCTGAAGGAGGGAGGCTTGATAGGGAGAAAAATCAGACAGATAAAAGCAGATGTAAATGATAGGGTTCAATCCATATAAATACTTCCTTGATTAATTATAATGTTCCTTCATGTTGATAATTAACTAATGTTAATGGAATAAAGGATCCCTGCTTCATGATGTTTGGGCTGCCTGTGTGTTCAGAGCTCAAGTTCCATGAGCAAAACCCTTGAGTATATTCCTCTTGTTCTGATGATTTGGTCCATTCAATTTTTTCCTTGATTTATTTTTTTCCTCATCCCAGTCCTTACATGTTTTGCATGAGGTCACTTTCAACAGAAACACTCTTTATTTCTGCATTGATTTAGACATTTCTGGTTGCCAATTCCCAGTGTTAATCAGACCTTGTCCAGAAACATTTCATTCCAGAGATGTCCTTTGAAACTCAGTGTTGTTGATGTGAGAATGAGCATGCAGTCTCCAGAGACAAAGAGGTGACCCATAAACTGCCAGCCAGCAAAAGGTGCTGTTGGATGTTATAATTCACTCTGTGTTATAGTCCCCTCCCTAACCATCACTCCCCCAGCACAAGAACGTCAGCAATGGGGAAATATGAAAACAAAGATGGGAAAATTAAATTCAGAGAATTGGTTCACTAGGTGTGCAAGCAGAGAGCAGGATGGGCCATTGGAACATGGTGAGAGTTAGATTATGTTATAGACCAGACCAGACCCTTTCAAAACATTTTAAGAGGTAGCCTAGACCCTAACTTTTTGTTACCTTAAATTCAAATGTAAAGTGCAGTGTTCTGGATGCACGCAACTGGTCAAACTACTCGACATTAAACAATTTATTTAAACATTATCATTAAAATATGACCAAGGAAAGAGGAATTTAGCATAACATCTCCATTGGAAAACTTAACAGAACAACAGATAGTAACTACTACTAATTAACCGTTTTGACATAGTAACATCCCATAAACACTCCCCTTGGCAAAAAGGCAAATCCAGAAAAATAGGTTTGTCTCACAGGAATCAGGGAGTGTCCCAGAGGACTAGAAAATCGCTAACATGGCATCCCTGGGAGTCAGGCAAAAGACAGAAAATTACAGACTGATTAGCCTGACCTCGATCATGGGTAAGATCCTGGAATCCATTGTGAAGGGTAAGATTTCTGTTTACTTGGAAGTGTGTGGTAAAATAGGGCAAAGTCAGCATGGTTTCATCAAGGGGAGGTTATGCCTGACAAATCTGCTCGACGTCTTTGAGGAAGTAATGAGCAGGTTAGACCAAGGAGAGCCAATAAATGTTATCTACCTGGACATCAAGGAGGCCTTTCACAATGTGCCTCACAGGAAGCGACTGAGTAAGATATGGGCCCATGGTGTTAGAGGCAAGGTGCTAGCATGGATAGAAGCTTGGCTGTCTGGCAGGAAGCATAGAGTGGGGACAAAAGGGTCTTTCTTAGGATATGACAAGTGGTGTTCCGCAAGGCTCAGTGTTGGGACCACAACTTCTCACTTTATACATTAACGATCTGGATGAATGAACTGAGGGCATTCTGGGTAAGTTTGCCGAGATTCAAAGATAGGTAGAGGGACAGGTAGTATTGAGGAGGTGGGGAGACTGCAGAAGGATTTGGACAGGTTGGGAGAGTGGGCAAACAAGTGGCAGATGGAGCACAGTGTGGGAAAATATGAGGCCATGCACTTCGGTAGAAAGAATAGAGGCACAGATTATTTTCTAAATGGGGAGAAAATTCAGAAGTCTGAAGTACAAAGGGACTTGGGAGTTCTAGTCCAGGATTCTGTCAAGGTCAACTGGCAGGTGGGTCAGTAGTTAGGCAGGCAAATGCGATAATGGCATTTATTTTGAGAGGACTTGAATATAAAAAGAGGGATGTATCTGTAAGGCTCTGGTCAGGCCACATTTGGAGTATTGTGTGCAGTATTGGACTCCAGATCTCAGGAAGGATGTACTGGCCCTGGCGTGTATTCAGAGGAGCTTCATGAGCATGGTCCCAGGAATGAAAAACTTAACATATGAGGAACTTTTGAGGATTCTGGATCTATACTCGATGGAGTTTAGAAGGATGAGGGAGGGGATCTAATTGAAGCTTACAGAATGGCCTGGACAGAGTGGATGTTGGGAAGATGCTTCCATTGGTAGGAGAGACTAGAACCCAAGGGTTTTAGACTAAAGGGGAGACCTTTTAGAATGGAATAAGAAGAAACGTCTTCAGCCAGAGAGTGGGGAATCAATGGAATTCACTGCCACAGAAGGCTGTGGAGGCCGGGTCATTGAGTATACTTAAGACTGAGATAGGTTCTTGATTAGTAAGGGATCAAGGGTTACAGGGAGAAAGTGGGAGAATGGGGTTGAGAAACTTATCAGCCATGATTGAATGGTGGAGCAGACTCGATGGGCTGTATGGCCTAATTTCTGCTCCTATGTCTTATGGCCTTATATGTAACCCAGCAGCAGAGAGAGAAACACCAGCTTCTAACTGTAACTGAGACAAGAAAAAGATAGCTCCTACTTCTTCAAAACTCCAGCAGCTTCTGCTGAATCTAAAAGCGAAAAGAAAACCCCAGAAAACCTGGTCTGTGAGAGTTGGCCACACCCATCCAGGCAGCTTCTATTGTTCCAACTTCATTAAAAAAACCACAACCTGTTAACATTACTGACTTTCTACCTGGATGTCTCAGCACATCTACCTTAAAACTTCCCTTCAAATAAAACCCTGGGCAAAGTAACCTCTTAAAGCCACAGTTACAGACAGCAGAGCCTTGAATATGTGAACATTTACAGAAGCAGAGAGAGAGTAACTGGCAAAATGTGGAAGCAGTTAATTTTACAGGCAGCAAATAGATCTTTTTTCAAATCCTTGTCCCATCCTAGCCCCTACATCCCTATCACCTTCCCAATCCTCCACACACTTCCGATTCTGGTCTTCCTACAGTAGCATCCGGCATGGTGGCACAGTGGTTAGCACTGCTGCCTCACAGCGCCTGAGACCCGGGTTCAATTCCCGACTCAGGTGACTGACTGTGTGGAGTTTGCACGTTCTCCCCGTGTCTGCGTGGGTTTCCTCCGGGTGCTCCGGTTTCCTCCCACAGTCCAAAGATGTGCGGGTCAGGTGAATTGGCCATGTTAAATTGCCCGTAGTGTTAGGTAAGGGATAAATGTAAGGGTATGGGTGGGTTGCGCTTCAGTGGGTCGGTGTGGACTTGTTGGGCCGAACGGCCTATTTCCACACTGAAAGTAATCTAATCTAATCATCTCTCCGTTCACTGCAGTGTGCCACAGAAACCCTCTGCCGCTCTCATTTCCACATGCTCCTGAAAACATATCTCTTTGGCCAAGTCCCGATCCTCTGTCCTTATCTCTGTTTTTATGGACATTCCCATGAAGCATCTCAGAGCATTTCATTGCAATTGATTTCTTCGTGGGTCGCAGGTATTGCTGACTGGGCCAACATTTGTCGCTCATTCCTAATTGCCCCTGAACTGAGTGGGTTTATACAACAGGGTGAAAGTGAGGACTGCAGATGCTGGAGATCAGAGTTTAGATCAGAGTGGTGCTGGAAAAGCACAGCAGGTCAGGCAGCATCCGAGGAGCAGGAAAATCAACGTTTCAGGCAAAAGCCCTTCATCAGGGTTTATACAACAGTCAGCAATAATTACCATTAGAATAGCTTTTAATTTCAAATTTATTGTATTAGATTTCACAATCTTCCATGATGGGATTTGAACCTTTGTCCCCGGAGTGTTAGTCTAATGCTCTGGATAACTATTTCAGAGACATTACCGCCTCCCTCAAGCCTGTAATCCACAGCCCCAAAGCACTTGTTTAAATCACACTGTGGCAAATAAATAGAAATCTAAAATCCGAACTGGAAAGCTAGACTCAGTAACAGTGCCCAGGAAAATGGATCACTAATGTCCTTTGGGGAAGAAACTCTGTCATCCTTCCCCAGTCTGGCCTGTATGTGACTCCAGACCCACAGCAATGTGATTGGCTCTTAATTGCTATGTGTTGTGGCTGAGCAAGCTACTCAGTTCGAAAGCAGCCAGGAATAGGGAACAAACCAAATTGTACCCATGTTTGAAACCCAAGTAAAGCAATAGATGGTATGTTCAGATGTAGCTTTTGAGCACATTTTGCAAGATCACCCTGTGTGGTAATTACAAAAAATAAGTTGTTTACCAAGCAAACCAATTGAGCAAATTATTTTTGTTCATTCAGGGAATATGGGCACAGTGGCAAGGCCAGCATTTATTACCCATCTGTAAAGGTTAAGTCAACCACATTGCTGTGGGTCTGGACTCACGTGCAGCGCAGACTAGTTAAGGGTGGCAGATTTGCCTCCCAGAAAGACGTTAGTGAACCCTCTGGGATTTTACAACAATTGACAGAGTCACCGTTAGACCAACTTTTAATTCCACTACTTTTTAAATTAAATTCTCAGCCTTGATGGTGAAATTGCCTGGGTTTCTGGATTACTAATCCAGTAACATTACCAGGACATCACTGCCTTTCCCTCATGTGATGAACTTTATTTATTTCTCAAAGTGGAATGTTAATGGATCTTGTCTCTCCTTTAAAACAGGGTGAATTAGGACCAGCTGGAAACATTGGAGAACCAGGACAAACCGGTTTGAGGGTGAGTTCAGATAAGACCACGGTCTGAGTCCTGTCCAAACAGCCCATTCACGGCCACATTCCTTGTTTCATTTCTGAAGAGCATCATATGCTACCAGAATCTTCCAATGCGTGATACAACAAGTCAGTGATTTTGTTGGTATTTTGTTTGATTCAAAGTAGTAGCTGTTACAAAAACAAAACCCAGCAGCTGGGAGGAACCCAAATTAAAAGCAGTAAGTTGTGAAATGTGTAAGCGATGGCAGCAGTGACTGCCTTAGTTTCGAAACAAATTTCTGTGAAAACCCATTTAAGTTCCTTGGAGACTGATTAGCACACACCATGAAACTACTAAATGGCTCAGTATGTTTTTTAACATTATTTTCAGAATTCAGCTCACTAAATCACAGCTGACAAATTGGCATGTTTATTAGTGCTGCCAGGTTTTTTAAGGAGTGTTTTTTACTCCATTCCAGCTGCACCAATAAAACAGCACCAGGTTCTCATTCATAAAACATATTGAGCCGAGCTTGACAATGGAGAAAAGGATCTGGTGCTATTCAAATGAAAAAGGGAATCTTGTGTTTGATTAGTCTATCCGTGCTCCTTCTCAGAAGTTTGTTCTTGTGAAAATACAAATCATTTTATTGATAATTTGAAATGTTACTGAACCGCCTCAGTTTTGAGAACACTTTAAATGCAATTCCTCGATTGCACCAAAGTAATAACTCCAACCAGTGGAGGATTTATGGCCTTTCAAAGCAACTTGCCATGTGCTAAATAAAAACCAAAACAACTGCGGATGCTGTAAATCAGAAACCAAAACAGAAATTGCTGGAGAAACTCAACAGGTCTTGGAGCATCTGTGGAGAGAAATCAAAGTTGATGTTTGAGGTCAGTGATCCTTCTTCAGAACTGATGCTTGACAGACCCTGCTGAGCTTCTCCAGCAATTTCAGTTTGAGTTTCTATTTTACCTTGTGCCTTTGTTTTCTCCAGAGTGGTGTTTTGGCTCCTGCTTTGATAACTGCAAGAGCTGGTGACATGTCCACTCTGCAATGTTATTGCTGCAGTGCTCTGAAGCTAAATGGTAGCTGTGGTTTAGAGGCTTGCCTCTGAGTCAGAAGGCTACAGTTCATGCACTCGAATCCTGGAGTAGGACAAGAGTGGAATGTACTGAGTTACTGACAAGGTACTGCACTATCAGTGGGCCCTCTTCCAGACCAGCATTTGGACTGAAACCCTGCTCCATTGATGTTCATGTTCTCTTTCCATATTCTTTATAAACAGTAGCGAATTCTTCCTGGCGCCCTGGTCCATATTGATCCCTCTAACAGCCTCACACAACAGATTAATCAAACCAGGAACTGCAGATGATGCAGATCTAAAACAAAAACAGAAAACTCGGCATGTCTCTTTGCCTCTGTGGAGAGAGATATTTTGAATGCAGTGGCCCTGCTTCAGAATGTTAACTCTGCTTTCTTTCTCTGCAGATGTTGCGAGACCTGCTGAGTTTCTCCAGAAATTTCTGTTTTTGTTTCAGATGGTCTGGTCATGATCAGATTTCTATTTGTGGGATCTTGCTATGCACAAATTGAGCATCTTGCTCCCTACTTTGCAGCAGTGACCATATTTCAGAACGTATTTGACTGGCAATCAAACACTCTGGGATATTGCGAAATGTATTATATATAAATCTAGTGGGGATTTTGTCTATCTTTATTTCAAAAGCATGGGAACACACTCCCCCGAGTCTGCTCCTGCAAGTTGTTTATTTTTCTGGATTATGTACACAACACCATTAATGGATAAGATTCCTTCTTAAATTTCATCATTCATTAGTCATCAGGAAAGACAGTTGTGATCTATAAACATTCCCTAATCCATGTTTAGTTAACCACACTGATATTATCATGTTGTAAATAAAACATGGAATGGACTTCAGAATATCTTCGCTCTTTGGGTCACCAACATGAAAGGCAATAAATTATCCATGGAACAATTTTCCAAAGTTCAGGCTTCAGTTAGTTGTAGCACACAATTATCGTCATAAATCTTCACAGCAGGAGAGTTTTCTGAAGAAAGAGTGTGGAATTCGAAAACTATCTTGCAGATCTTTTAATTGCTGAGAATCCACAGAAACTGGCCATTTGACCCATCTGCTCCATGCTGGTTTTTCTGATCCTCCCCCGCTCTTGGGATCTCATTCTATCAGCCTCTCCTCAATCACTGTCACCCTCCATGGCATTACTCAACTTCTACTTCAATGTAGCCTTAATTATTCAGGTCATTGGGCATCCCTTCACGTTCTACTCAGCTGTTGATATTTTACTGATACCTCCATTTAACACTTTTGATCACTTGCAAAGATTTGTTATTCAGCCTATAGACATTTCATTCATACCATTTGTACTTATCTGTTGACCCTCTTAATTATCTGGGATTATCTTGCCATTATCCCTCCATCTGTATATTCTGTGCCTGTGCCCTTCCCTCCATTTCACCTGATGAAGGAGCAGCGCTTCGAAAGCTTGTGAATTCAAATAAATCTGTTGGACTATTGCCTGGTGTCATGTGACTTCTGACGTTGTCCACCCCAGTCCAACACCAGCACCTCCATTTCAATGTAACACAAGATGATTTGAGTCCAGGAGCAGTGAAGCCTTGCTTTATAGAGTCATAGAGTCCTACAGCACAAAGACAGTCCCTTTGGCCCAAACTGGCTCATGCTGACCAAAATGTCCATCCACACTAACCCCATTTCCCTGCACTTGGTCCATATCCTTCTAAATCTTTTCTATCTACGTATTTGTCCAAATGCCTTTGAAATGTTGTTAATGTACCCGCCTCAACCACTTCCACTGGCAGCTCATTCCATATGCGTACCACCCTCTGTGTAAAACAGTTGCCCCTCGGATTCCCTTTTATTCTTTCCCCTCTAACCTTAAACTGATGCCCATCGATTCCCCAACCCTGGGAAAAAGACAGTGCATTCGCCCTATCCATGCCTCTCATGATCTTATACACCTCTATAAGGGCCCTCCTCAGTCTCCGACACTCTAAAGAAAATGTCCTAGCCTGTCAATCCTCTCCCTATGACTCAGACTCTTTAGGCCAGGCATTATCCTTGTAAATTTCTTTTGCACTCTTTCCAGTTTAATGACATCCTTCCTACAGCAAGGTGACCAAAACTGATCACAATACTCCAGGTGCGGCCACACCAACGTCTTGTATAATTGCAACATAACTGCTCAACTTCTATACTCAATGCCCTGACTGATGAAGGCCAGTGTGCCAAAAGCCTTCCTCACTGCCCTGTCTACCTGGGACTCCACTTTCAGAGAACTGTGAACCTGAACTCCAAGGTCCCTTTGTTCCACTACATTCGTTAAGGCCCTACCATTCACCATGAAACCCCTACTTGGATTTGACTTTCCAAAATGCAAGACCTCACGCGTATCTATATTAAATCTTCAGTTGTACAGGAACTTGGTTAGACCATATGTGGAGCACTGTGTGCAGGTTTGGTCTCTTTATCTCAAGAAAGATATTATTGCCATAGAGGGAGTGCAATGAAAGTTCCCCAGATTTGTTCCCGGGATGGTGGGAGGGTCCCATGAAGAGGAATTGGACAGACTGGCCCTGCAGTCTCTAGAGTTTCAAACAGCGAGTAGTGATCTTATTGAAACCAACAAAATACTTCGAGGGATAGACAGAACAGATAGGTCTAAGATGACTCCCCCCTGGATGAGGAATGTGGAACCAGGGGCACAATTTAGAAATAATGAATGATCATCATAAAGGTAGTGGTGAGCCTTTGGCATTCTGTACTCCAGAGCACTGGGGAAGATCGGGCTTTGTGGATGTTTCAATAGAGATTAATGATTCTTTTTGTTTATCAAAGGCTTATCAGGATAACGTCGATAAAAAGCATTGAAGTGTCCAATCAGCTGTGATCTCATTAAGTGAAGGAGATTGATGGGCTGAGGAGCCTTATCCTGTTCCTGTGAGAGATTTATAAAATCATGAGGGGTATGGATAGGATAAATGGACAAGGTCTTTTCCCTGGGGTGGGGGAGTCCAGAACTAGAGGGCATAGGTTTAAGGTGAGAGGGGAAAGATTTAAAAGGGCAACTTTTTCACACAGAGAGTGGTGCGTGTATGGAATGAGCTGCCAGAGAAAGTGGTGGCGGCTGGTACAATTGCAACATTTAAAAGGCACTGGATGGGGACATGAATAGGAAGGGTTTAGAGGGATATAGGCCAAGTGCTGGTAAATGGGCCTAGATTAGATTAGGATATCTGGTCAGCATGGACAAGTTGAACTAACAGCTGCAAATGTGTTGCTGGTCAAAGCACAGCAGGTTAGGCAGCATCTCAGGAATAGAGAATTCGACGTTTCGAGCATAAGCCCTTGAAGGGCTTATGCTCGAAACGTCGAATTCTCTATTCCTGAGATGCTGCCTAACCTGCTGTGCTTTGACCAGCAACACATTTGCAGCTGTGATCTCCAGCATCTGCAGACCTCATTTTTTACTCCAAGTTGAACTAACAGGTCTGTTTCAATGCTGTACATCTCTATGACTCTATGATATTACTCACCTCACCCACTCCTAGTGGCAGTGAGTCCCACATTCTCATCTCACTCTTTCTCTCTCTCTCTCTCTCTCTCTCTCTCTCTCTCTCTCTCTTTCCCCCCACCCTCCCCAATCTCTGCTTCCTCCTGCATTCCAATTTGGAGTCGTCAGTGACTGTCTTATATTGATAACCCTGAGATTCACATCGACCCACACAGCGAGAGCACGGTGTGCAGTTCTGGAGTCCACATTGTTGGGTGGATGTGATAGCACTGGGGACGGAGCAGAGGAGGAGATTTCCCAGGATGTTGCCTGGGCTGGAGAGTTTCAGTGATCGAGAGAGATTGGGTGGACCAGGCCTTTTCCCTTGGAAGAGAGGAGACTGAGATGGGACGTGATGGAGGTGGAGAATGTGATGAAGGGTATAAGCAGGAGGAAACCTTTCCGCTTGATGGAGGGATCTGTGACCCAAGGCCTAGGTTTAAGGGAAGGGGCAGAAGATTTACAGAGCATATGAGGAAAAATGTTTTCATCCGGCTGGGGGTGGAGTGGGGAGGTAATCTGGAACTCCCTGCCTGGACGGGTGGGAGAGGCAGAAACCCACAGCACATTGAAGAAGGATTTAGATGGGCCAAAGCAAACAGGCAATGGGCCAAGTGCTGGGAAATAGGATTGGAAATGTTAGATGGTTGCTTTGACCAATGTAGAGCTAATGAGCTAAAGAACCTTTCTCTGTGCCATAGATCTCTATGACTCTATCAAACTCATTCGCCTACATTTTATATCTTTTCAATTTGTTTTAGTAAGACAAATAATAATTACAGGGTAAATCTTCAAACTAGCCTGGAGTTGATGGGCTCAGTGGTCTCTCTTTGTGCCACGATGACTCTACAGCCCTTTACGTTTTCTCTTCCCACAATAAAAACAATGACCTCTCTTTTGTTTTCACCCAGGGAGAGCCAGGTCCAGTGGGAGAAGATGGAATACAAGGAAAAGATGGGATCAAGGTAAGGTTTCTAAGATTATTTTCTGGTGCCCAATGTTATAAACTCACAAAGAGAAGTTTTCACCAAATGCAGTTACTAGTTCAGGATGACGTTGGGGAGTTTCGGAAGGTCAGGCCAATCACTTTGACTAAAGGTAGATAGCCCATTGCTACCACTCCATCTCTCTCTGTCTCTCCCACTCCAATATTCACTTGATCGATTAAACAACAACAGCTTGCATTTACCTAGCACTGCTAACCCAGTAAAATATCCCGAGGCACCTCAAGTACTAAGCCACAATGAGCTCCTAAAACATGATGGGCAGTTTCAGCGAAGAGGTGGGTTTTAAGGGGACTGTGTAAACGAGGAGTAGGCGGAGGTGAATTCCACCGCCTGGAGCCCAGCACCTGAAAGCCCAGCCACCGACGGTGCCCCAATAAAACAGGCGATGCTGACAAGGTCAGAATAATGCAGAGGTCTTACAGGGTTTTAGAGTCACAGCAGTTACAGAGATTGGGAAGGTCAAGGAGCTGGAGGAGGTGACTGAGATAGTGAGGGATGTAGGAGCTGGAGGATGCGACTGAGATAGTGAGGGATATAGGAGCTGGAGGAGGTGACTGAGATAGTGAGGGATGTGGGAGCTGGAGGAGGTGACTGAGATAATGAGGGATGTAGGAGCTGGAGGAAGTGACTGAGATAGTGAGGGATGTAGGAGCTGGAGGAGGTGACTGAGATAGTGAGGGATGTAGGAGCTGGAGGAGGTGAGAAAGATTGGGTAGGTCCAGGGGCTGGAGGAGGGTATAGAGATAAAGAGAGTCTTGGTCTGTAAATAAAAGTAAGAAAT
This sequence comes from Hemiscyllium ocellatum, assembly GCF_020745735.1. NCBI lineage: Eukaryota > Metazoa > Chordata > Chondrichthyes > Orectolobiformes > Hemiscylliidae > Hemiscyllium > Hemiscyllium ocellatum. Next base: position 112,741,635 of record NC_083409.1, on the reverse strand, counting down.
TTAAAATCCCAACATTGGTGGAATAGAATCCCTACAGTATGGGAGCTGGCCAGTCAGCCCATACTAACCCTCCAAGGAGCATCCCAGTCAGACTCACTCCATCTTACCTCTGTATTTACCATGGTCAATCCACCCTGACCTGCACATCTTTGGACTGTGGGAGGAAAGCGGAGCACCCAGAGGAAACCCACGCAGACACGGGGGCGAATGTGCAAACTCCACACAGACAGTAACCTGAAGCTGGAATCAAACCCAGGTCCCTGGCGCTGTGAGGCAGCAGTGCTACCCGCTAAGCCACTGTGCCGCCCTGTGTAATTCAATACTTACAGGAGAGGTGTACGTGGACTGTTTCCAGTGAGCATGCTCACTTGGTCATGTTTGGTCAAAAGCAGCATGTGTAATCGGACACTGACCCTTGTGGTGGCTTATTATGGAGAACATAGAACATTACAGCGCAGCACAGGCCCTTCGGCCCTCGATGTTGTACCGACCAGTGGAACCAATCTGAAACCCAGTTATCCTAGACAATTCCAATTTCATCCATATGTTTATCCAATGACCATTCAATTGCCCTTTAAAGTTGGTGAGTCTACTACTGTCGCGGTCAGTGCGGACCACACCCCTGCTACTCTCTGTGTAAAAAAACTACCTCTGACATCTGTCTTAAATCTATCACCACTCAATTTGAAGCTATGTCCCTTCGTACAAGCAGATGTCATCATTCCTAGGAAAAAGATTCTCACTGTCCACCCTATCTAATTCCCTGATCATCTTGTATGTTTCTATTCAATCCCCTCTAAGCCTTCTTCTCTCTAATGAGAACAGACCCAAGTCCCTCAGCCTTTCCTCACAAGACCTTCCCTCCAGGCAGCATCCTGGTAAATCTCCCTGCACCTTTTCCATGTTTCCACATCCTTCCTGTAATGGGACAGCCAGAACTGTACACAATATTCCAAGTGAGGCCACAGTAGCGTTTTGTCCATTTGTCCATGACATCATGGCTCCAGAACTCAATCCCTCTACCAATAAATCCTAACAACCATATGCCTTCTTAACAGCACTATCAACCTGGGTGGCAACTTTTAGGGATCTATGTACATGGACACCAAGATTCTCTGCACATCCACACTACCAAGAATCTTTCCATTGACCCAGTACTCTGCCTTCCCATTATTCTTCCCAAAGTGCATCACCTCACATTTAGCTGCATTGAACTCCATTTGCCACCTCTCAGCCCAATTCTGCAGTTTATCCAAGTCCCCCTGCAACCTACAACATTCTTCCACACTGTCCACCACTCCACTGACTTTAGTGTCGTCTGCAAATTTACTAATCCATCCACCTATGCCTGCGTCTACGTCATTTATAAAACTGACAAACAGCAGTGGTCCCAAAACAGATCCTTGCGGCACACCACGAGTAACCGGACTCCAGGCTGAATATTTTCCATCAACCACCACTCGCTGCCTTATTTCAGAAAACCAGTTTCTAATCCAAATTGCTAAATCACCCTCAATCCCAATTCTCAACATTTTCTTCAAAGGTCTACCATGTGGAATCTTATCAAAGGCTTTACTGAAGTCCATGTATACTATGTCAACTGCCCTACCCTCATTTACATGCTTGGTCACCTTCTCAAAAGGCTCAATGAGGTTTGTGAGGAACGACCTGCCCTTGACGAAACCATGTTGACTACCTCCAATCAAATTGTTGCTTGCTAGATGATTATAAACCCTATCTCTTACAATCCCTTCCAAAACATTTCCTACAACAGATGTAGAGCTTTATAATAACCTGGGTCATCTCTACTGCCCTTCTTGAACAAGGGCACAACATTTGCAATCCTCCAGTCCTCTGGTACTAAACCTGGAGACAATGACAACTCAAAGATCAAGGCCAAAGGCTCCGCCATCTCCTCCCTAACTTCCCAGAAGATCCCCGGATATATCCCATCCAGCTCAAGGGACTTGTCTACTTTCACACCTTCTAGTCTAGTAATCTGTAAGTCAGTTTTCTCCTCTACAATATTCTCCTTTTTCTGAATGAAAACAGATGAGAATTATTTATTTAGCACCTCTCTGATCTCCACAGGGTCCACACACAACTTCCCACTTCTGTCTTTGCCTGGCCCTATTCCTACCTTCATCATCCTTTTATTCCTCACACACCTATAGAAAGCTTTAGGGTTCTCTTTTATTCTACCGGCCAAAGACTGATCATGTCCCCTCCTCGCTCTTCTCAACTCTCCCTTTAAATCCTTTCTCGCTAATCTGTACCTCTCCATCGTTTCATCTGAACCATCTTGCCTCAACGTCACATAAGCCTCCCTCTTCTGCTTAACAAGTGATACAATTTATTTCGTAAACCACAGATCCCTTACCTTATCACTTCCTCCCTGCCTGACAGGGACATACCTATCAAAGACACGCAATATCTGTTCCTTAAACCAGCTCCACATTTCGATTGTCCCCATCCCCTGCATTTTGCTACCCCAGTCTATGCCTCCTAAGTCTTGCCTAATCACATTATAATTGACAGTCCCCATCTATAACTCCTGTGCGGTGGCATGTACCTGTCCCTTTCCATCACTAAACTAAAAGTTACTCCAGTAATTCTTTTCTTCCTGATATACCTATAGCTTATTTGTGAGACTAATTCCTTGGCAAAATGATATTTCCATTTAACAAGTTTTAGCATATCTTCCAATGTTGTTTGTTTTGTGTTAAACCTGGGAGAAATCCAATGCAAATTTCTGTTATATCAGCTGTGTCTGAAACAGTATAATCTTCTCATCGCAACATCATTCCAACTTCAATTCTGCCTGCGTGTCTTACTTTGTAAGGATAACATCAACTTAAACGCTTCACAGATGTTAGATTTTACACTTTTGTAAACTTGAATTCTACCTCTATTGTTGTGTTCTACTTTAACTTGAAAGGGCACGCCATGAATCCTGCCCCACAGGCTGCCTCAAAATGAATAAAATCCCAGTGAAACCACCAAAATGTAAATTTACCAGGCTGGCCGCCATTTGGGATAAAGGAAATTCACACTAAGTTTTATCATTAACAGATAAATAACTATTTGTTATATTACGTTTAACAAAGGATGGAGAAATGGAATGGCTTTTAATCTAATACTGTACAACTTAAACTACAGAGGAACCTCAATTATCCGGCATTTGATTATCCAAATATCGGATTATTCGGCAAGATTAACTGAACTTTCAGAAAGCTTTTGATAAAGTCCCACATAGGAGGTTAGTGAGCAAAATTAGGGCGCATGGTATTGGGGGCAAAGTACTAACTTGGATTGAAAGTTGGTTGGCTGATATGAAACAAAGAGTAGTGATAAGCGGCTCCATTTTGGAATGGCAGGCAGTGACCAGTGGGGTACCGCAGGGATCAGTACTGGGACCACAGCTTTTTACAATATATGTTAATGATATAGAAGATGGTATTATTAATAACATTAGCAAATTTGCTGATGATACAAAGCTGGGTGGCAGGGTGAAATGTGAGGAGGATGTTAGGAGATTACAGGGTGACCTGGACAAGTTAGGTGAGTGGTCAGATGCATGGCAGATGCAGTTTAATGTGGATAAATGTATGGTTATCCACTTTGGTGGCAAGAACAGGAAGGCAGATTACTACCTAAATGGAATCAATTTAGGTAAAGGGGCAGTACAGAGAGATCTGGGTGTTCTTGTACACCAGTCACTGAAGGTAAGCATGCAGGTGTTCTTCTGCAGCTGTACAGGGCCCTGGTGAGACCACACCTGGAGTACTGTGTGCAGTTCTGGTCTCCAAATTTGAGGAAAGACATTCTGGCTATTGAGGGAGTGCAGCATAGGTTCACGAGGTCAATTCCTGGAATGGAGGGATTACCTTACACTGAAAGACTGGAGCGACTGGGCTTGTATACCCTTGAGCTAAGAAGACTGAGAGGGGATATAATTGAGACATATAAGATTATGAAAGGATTGGACACTCTGGCAGCAGGAAACATGTTTCCGCTGATGGGTGAGTGCCGAACCAGAAGACACAGCTTAAAAATACGGGGTAGACCATTTAGGACAGAGATGAGGAGAAACATCTTCACCCAGAGAATGGTGGCTGTGTGGAATGCTCTGCCCCAGAGGGCAGTGGAGGCCCAGTCTCTGGATTAATTTAAGAAAGAGTTGGATAGAGCACTCAAGGATTGTGGATTCAAGGGTCATGGAGATAAGGCAGGAACAGGATACTGATTAAGGATGATCAGACTTGATCATATTGAATGGTGGTGCAGGCTCGAAGGGCAGAATGGCCTACTCCTGCACCTATTGTCTATTGTCTATTGAACGAAATACTGCCCACCCGTGTCCTTCAGATAATCGAGGTTCCCCTGTATATCCCTTCAAAAAACACACGCACACACAGACATGCACACACACGCACTCACAATAAAGAAAACAAGGGGAGGGGACGGCCTCATGGTATTATTGTTGAACTGTTAATCCAGAGACCCAGGTAGCTTTCTGGGGGCCAGGGTTCAAATCCTGCCCCAGCAGATGGTGAAATTTGAATTCAATAAAACTCTGAAATTAAGAGTCTAAAGATGACCATGAGTCTATTTCCGATTGTCGGAAAAGCCCATCTGGTTCGCTAATTAGAGAAGGATATCTGCCATCCTTACCCGATCTGGCCAACATCTGGTTGATTCTTAACTAACCACTGGGCAATTAAGGACAGGCAATTGCCTAGCCAGCAATGCCCACATCCTGTGACTGAAGGGCTTTTGCCTGAAGCGTTGATTTTTTTCCAGCTCCTCAGACGCTGCCTGACCTGCTCCACTCTCGACTCTGATCTTCAGCAGCTGCAATCCTCACTTTCACCTAAAGAATAAAACGAGATAGTTTTACTTTGAGTAAGAATGTGGTCAGGCAACACAAAATTCCATAGCTCAAAAACCTGGATTTTGAGGATAAGTTTGTTGGGTGAATAGTTGATCAGGTGGAGTGAGGTCTCGTTAACATTATTTATTTTAAGTCTCTGTCTATATCTCACAGAGTGAGGGAGACAGAGATAGTGAGGGGGAGGAAGAGAGAGAGAGTGAGAGTGAGGGAGAGATGGATGCTTTCTGTCCTCAAATTCTGGAGGTTTCTCTCTCTGCTGCCTGACACTTTGAGCCTTTAATACTATGCAGCTGAACCAGTGCCAGGACTGTTGTCAGGCAGGATTTCCTTATTCAAATGTCTCTTGATGCCTCTCGGTCTCAAATTCTCTCAAACAGGACTTCAAAAAAACAACATTGAATTACACGGCCCAAAAAATGCAGCGCTTAATTTTCAAGTTGCAAAACTATCCTGATATTTCAGTTTGAGCTGTTCCTAAATTCCATATCCGTCTACAGTTCCAAAAAAGGAAAAATATGTAATCTCTTCCAAATGCCTGTAACTAAGAGAGGAATTGAGTAGTGACTCCCAGAGTAGGAAATGTGATGAAGAAGGTGGGAGCTAACATTTTGAAATTACGACTGTGGGTTCACGTTGGGAGATAAAGTCAGTAATCTGTTTGTGTCGAGTTGGATCTCACTCTGTGCAAGTTGATGCTGTGTTGGGGAGGTGTCATTTCTAATGCATTTGCATCCAATGAATATTCAAAGAATCCCTGTATGGCTACAGTACAGAAACCATTCGGTCCATCATGTCTGTTCTGGTGCCTCACCTCTGCCTTCTCCTGTTCCTCTTCACTCGCTCCCTTTTCTGATCCCAAACCAATTCTCTGCTGAATTTTTGGGTTGACCATGCCTCCATCACACTCTCAGGCAGTGCATGCCAAATCCCAAGTACACACTTTGGGTCAAAGTATTCCTCTTCCTGCTGCCACTGCATCTTTTGCCAAGTACCTGAACCTTGTGCCCTCCCGTGTTGTTGATCCTTCTCCCAGTGGGAAATATTTTTCTCTTCTCTGTTCTGAATAGATAAAATCTCCTCTCGACCTTCTTTTTTCTAAGGCGGACAGTGTGAATTATCCTGAACGGTCCTCATAACTGATGATCCACATACTGGGAGCATTCCCTGAATCTTTCCTGCACCCTGTCCAATGCCTTTCCATTCTTCCTGAAATGGAGTCCTCAGAAGGAAGATTCCAGATGAGCCCAAACCAGGGTTTAATACAAGGTCACCATGGGCTCCCTGCTCTTGTACTCTGTGCCCTATTTATAAAACCAACTTTATTAACCTCTTTGTCTATCTGTCCTGCCACCATCAATGATGTACGCGCACACAGGTCCTCCACTCCCTCTTTAGGGTGGGTGGCACGGTGGCACAGTGGTTAGCACTGCTGCCTCACAGCGCCTGAGACCCGGGTTCAATTCCCGACTCAGGCGACTGACTGTGTGGAGTTTGCACATTCTCCCCGTGTCTGCGTGGGTTTCCTCCGGGTGCTCCGGTTTCCTCCCACAGTCCAACGATGTGCGGGTCAGGTGAATTGGCCATGCTAAATTGCCCGTAGTGTTAGGTAAGGGGTAAATGTAGGGGTATGGGTGGGGTACGCTTCGGCGGGTCGGTGTGGACTTGTTGGGCCGAAGGACCTGTTTCCACACTGCAAGTAATCTAATCTATATCCCCTAGAATAATAGAATGTTATGTTTTATTGTGAATGGAATTGAATGCAAGAGTAGGGAGAGGGTCTTGTCCACATGCCGGTGAGGCTACATCTGGAGTCCTGTGCACAGGACTGGTTCCCTTTCCTAAGGAAGGATGGACATGCATTGGACGCAGATCAGAAAAGGTTCAATATCCTGGGCTGGGTGAGGACGTGTTGGCCAGGATAGAGTTATTGCAGCTGGAACTTGCAGGAGGAAGAGATGATTTCTTTCAACTAAAGAAGATCCTTCTCGGTCCATAACCAGGAAAGGCTGTTTCCTCTTGTAGAAGATTCTAGAACCAGGGAGTCACTGTTTAAAAATAAGGGGTGGTATTTTTAACCTCGATGAGGAGAATGGGGGGGGGGGCACTGATGTCGTAGTTGGGTCATGGGGCTAGTAAGCAAGAGTGAAAAAGTGAGGACTGCAGATGCTGGATATCTGAGCTGAAAATGTGTTGCTGGAAAAGCGCAGCAGGTCAGGCAGCATCCGAGGAGCAGGAGTGAAGAAGGGTTTATGCCCGAAATGTCGATTCTCCTGTTCCTTGGATGCTGCCTGACCTGCTGCGTTTTTCCAGCAACACATTTTCAGCTCAACTAGTAAGCAAGAGTCCCAAGGTAAGGTTCTAGGAGCATAGACTTGAATCCCATCATGGCAGATGGTGATACTTGAATTTATTAGCAATCTGGTCTAACAACAACACTACTGTTGGTTATGGTAAAAACCCATCTGCTGCACAAATGGCGGTTAAGGAGGGAAATAAGACCACAAAACATAGGAACAGAAATTAGGTCATTCAGCCCATCGGGTCTGCTCCTTCATTCAATCCTAGAGACAGAAAACCCCGCAGATGCTGGAATCCAAGGTAGACAAGCAGGAGGCTGGGAGATCAGGAGGGACAGGCAGGAGACTGGGAGAACACAGCAAGCCAGGCAGCATCAGGAGGGACAGGCAGGAGGCTGGGAGAACACAGCAAGCCAGGCAGCATCAGGAGGGACAGGCAGGAGGCTGGGGGAACACAGCAAGCCAGGCAGCATCAGGAGGGACAGGCAGGAGACTGGGGGAACATAGCAAGCCAGGCAGCATCAGGAGGGACAGGCAGGAGGCTGGGGGAACACAGCAAGCCAGGCAGCATCAGGAGGGACAGGCAGGAGGCTGGGGGAACACAGCAAGCCAGGCAGCATCAGGAGGGACAGGCAGGAGGCTGGGGGAACACAACAAGCCAGGCAGCATCAGGAAGTAGAGAAGTCAACGTCTCAGGTGTAACCCTTTTTCAGGCTTGGGCGTGGGTGGCAGGGGAGCTGCAGATAAAGTTGGGGGGGGGGAGATTGAGTGGGGAGGGGGTGGCAGGATGGTGAGGTAGGGATAGGTAAACACAGGTAGAAGGTACTACCTGGTTGGTCGATGGGAGAAGTGAATCCGGTTGGTGGCTGGAAGGAAGGGTTGGTCAGAGGAACAGAGGTGGGGGAGGGGGGGTACATCTGGGGAGGAGCTGGGAAGGGAGTCGGAGGTGGGAAGGGGGGTTATTTGAAATTGGTGTACTCAGTGTTGAGTCCTCCAGGCGGAAGATGAGGTGTGGTTCCTCCAATTTGCAGTTAGGATCGTTCTGGCAATGGATGTGGCCCAAGGTGGTCATGTCGGAAAGGGAGTGGGAAGGGGAATTAAAGTGGGTGGTGACTGCTAGGTCAGGGTGGCCCCTGTGGGACCCACTGAGATGCTCGCAGAATGTGCTCTGAGTTTACGTTTGGTCTCCCTGATGTAGAGACTGGTGTGGTGGTTAGTGAGGACAATGAGGACCCTGTCTTTAATGCGTTTGGAGGGGATGGTTTTAGAGCAGTGGAGGGGTAGAGGGCTGTCTGGGTGATGGGGGGACAGAAAGCATGTTGTTCAAAACCTGCATCCTCCATTGCCACAGCGAATCAGATCACAAATTGGAGGAACAACCGCCTGGGCAACCTTCAGCCCGGAGGACTCAACATTGAGTTCTCCAATTTCAAATAACCTCCCTTCCCATTCCCCCCTCCCGTCCATTTCACTGACTGACCCTTCCTTCCAGCCGCCAACTGCTTTCACTTCTCCCACAGACCAACCAGGAGATCCCCGCTACCTCGGGAAGGGGCCATACTGGACCTGGTGTTGGGGAATGAGCCCGGCCAGGTGGCTGAAGTTTCAGTGGGGGATTACTTTGGGAATAGTGATCACAATTTGATAAGTTTTAGAATAGTCATGGGCAAAGATGAGAGTGGTCCTAAAGGAAGAGTGCTAAAATGGGGGAAGGCCAACTATAGCTAAATTCAGTAGGAGCTGGGGAATGTGGATTGGGAGCAGCTGTTTGAGGGTATATCCACATTTGATATTTGGCAGGCTTTTAAAGATAGGTTGATTAGAGTTCAGGATAGACATGCCCCTGTGAAAATGGGGAATAGAAACTGCAAGCTGAGGGAACCATGGATGACAGGTGAAATTGTGAGACAAGATAAGAGGAAAAAGGGAGCATACATAAGATCTAGGAGACCGAAAACAGACAAAGCTTTGGAAGAAAATTGGAAATGCAGGACCAATCTGAAACAAGGAATTAAAAGGGATCATGAGGGAAAGTCTCAGATACAGTCACATAGATGGATTAAATCCAGGAAGGGTGAGAGAGGTCAGCACCTAGGGCAGGAGTCTTTTGTGGATATACCCATTTCAAACAGGTATGCTGTTTTGGAAAATGTAGGGGGTGATGGATCCTCATGGGAATGTAGCACGAACAGCCAAGTTTCTGGTATTGAGACTGGCTCTAAGCAACGAGGGGTACGTCGGCTTCCAAGAGATCGATTGTGTTAGGGGATTCTGTAGTCCGAGGTACAGACAGACGTTTCTGTGGCCAGCAGAGAAAAAGCAGAATGGTGTGTTGTTTCCCTGGTGCCAGGATCAAGGATGTCTCAGAGAGGGTGCAGAATGTTCTCACGGGGGAGAGGGGCCAGCAGGAGGTCATTGTCCACATTGGAACCAACAACATAGGAAGGGAAAAGGTTGAGACTCTGAAGGGAGATTACAGAGAGTTAGGCAGGAATTTAAAAAGGAGGTTCTCAAGGGTAGTAATATCTGGATTATTCCCAGTGCTACGAGCTAGTGAGGGCAGGAATAGGAGGATAGAGCAGATGAATGCATGGCTGAGGAGCTGGTGTATGGGAGAAGGATTCACATTTTTGGATCATTGGAATCTCTTTTGGGGTAGAAGTGACCTGTACAGGAAGGATGGATTGCACCTAAATTGGAAGGGGACTAATATACTGGCAGGGAAATTTGCTAGAACTGCTTGGGAGGATTTAAACTAGTAAGGTGGGGGTGGTGCCCAGGGAGATAGTGAGGAACGAGATCGATCTGAGACGGGTACAGCTGAGAACAGAAGTGAGTCAAACAGTCAGGGCAGGCAGGGACAAGGTAGGACTAATAAATTAAACTGCATTTATTTCAATGCAAGGGGTCTAACAGGGAAGGCAGATGCATTCAGGGCATGGTTAGGAACATGGGACTGGGATATCATAGCAATTACAGAAACATGGCTCAGGGATGGACAGGACTGGCAGCTTAATGTTCCAGGATACAAATGCTACAGGAAGGATAGAAAGGGAGGCAAGAGAGGAGGGGGAGTGGTGGCATTTTTGATAAGGGATAGCATTACAGCTGTGCTGAGGGAGGATATTCCTGGGAATACATCCAGGGAAGTTATTTGGGTGGAACTGAGAAATAAGAAAGGGATGATCACTTTATTGGGATTGTATTATCGACCCCCGAATAGTCAGAGAGAAATTAAGAAACAAACTTGTAAGGAGATCTCAGCTATCTGTAAGAATAATAGGGTGGTTATGGTAGGGGATTTTAACTTTCCAAACATCGACTGGGACTGCCATAGTGTTAAAGGTTTAGATGGAGAGGAATTTCTTAAGTGTGTACAAGACAATTTTCTGATTCAGTATGTGGATGTACCTACCAGAGAAAGTGCAAAACTTAACCTACTCTTATCACATACTGTTGCTGTTGCAAATTCCTCATCGCTTCTATCTGTCTCTCCAACTGATCCACTCGATCTGATAAGATTCGCAGCCGACAGCATTTATGGCAGATATAATCCGCAGTAACCCTTAAACTCTCTTTAAACTCCCACGTCTGACAAGAAGTACATTTCACTCTATTGAAGACCATTTTTGCTCCTTCACAATCTACAGACCCAGAAAATAACACCGTCTTATTCCTCTACAAATACTGCCCCAGGTTAAATTAATAGTTATGGCTTATATTTTAAGTTTAATCAAGAGACATATCTCCAAAAACATATAACCAAGAAAGAATCCACTTTACTCACTACTGCAGCCTTTCTCTTGGACACACTTAAAACAACAATGAACTTATCGGATTCTGTGCTGTGAACTTCGCCCAAACAGGTTCCTCCAAGATTAGTTGTGAAATTCACTGTTGAGGAAGTGCTGGATGTCTTGAAATGGTTAAAGGTGGATAAATCCCCAGGACCTGATCAGGTGTACCCAAGAACTCTGTGGGACGCTAGAGAAGTGTTTCTGGGCTTCTTGCTGAGATATTTGTATCATCGATAGTCACAGGTGAGGTGCCGGAAGACTGGAGGTTGGCTAACGTGGTGCCACTGTTTAAGAAGGGTGGTAAGGACAAGCCAGGGAACTATAGACCAGTGAGCCTGAACACGGTGGTGGGCAAGTTGTTGGAGGGAATCCTGAGGGACAGGATGTACATGTATTTGGAAAGGCAATTACTGATTCAAGATAGTCAACATGGCTTTGTGCGTGGGAAATCATGTCTCACAAACTTGACTGAGTTTTTTGAAGAAGTAGCAACAAAGTTTGATGAAGGCAGAGCAGTAGATGTGATCTATATGGACTTCATTAAGGCGTTCGACAAGGTTCCCCATGGGAGACTGATTAGCAAGGTTAGATCTCATGGAATACAGGGAGAATTAGCCATTTGGATACAGAACTGGATCAAAGGTAGAAGACAGAGGGTGATGGTGGATGGTTGTTTTTCAAACTGGAGGCCTGTGACCAGTGGAGTGCCACAAGACTGGTACTGGGCCCTCGACTTTTTGTCGTTTACATAAATGATTTGGATGCGAGCGTAAGAGGTACAGTTAGTAAGTTTGCAGATGACACTGAAATTGGAGGTGGAGTGGACAGCGAAGAGGATTACCTCAGATTACAATAGGATCTGGAGCAGATGGGCCAATGAGCTGAGAAGTGGCAGCTGGAGTTTAATTCAGATAAATGTGCAGTGCTGGACTTATACACTTAATGGTAAGGTCCTAGGGAGTGTTGCTGAACAAAGAGACCTTGGAGTGCAGGTTCATAGCTCTTTGAAAGTGGAGTCACAGGTAGATAGGATAGTGAAGAAGGTGTTTGGTATGCTTTCCTTTATTGGTCAATATATTGAGTACAGGAGTTGGGAGGTCATGTTGCGGCTGTACAGGACATTGGTTAGGCCACTGTTGGAATATTGCGTGCAATTCTGGTCTCCTTCCTATCGGAAAGATGTTGTGAAACTTGAAAGGGTTCAGAAATGATTTACAAGGATGTTGCCAGGGTTGGAGGATCTGAGCTACAGGGAGTGGTTGAATAGGCTGGGGCTGTTTTCCCTGGAGCGTCAGAGGCTGAGGGGTGACCTTATAGAGGTTTACAAAATTGAGGAACATGGATAGGATAAATAGGCAAAGTCTTTTCCCTGGGGTCGGGGAATCCAGAACTAGAGGGCATAGGTTTAGGGTGAGAGGGGAAAGATATAAAAGAGACCTAAGGGGCAACCTTTTCACGCAGAGGGTGGTATGTGTATGGGATGAGCTGCCAGAGGATGTGATGGAGGCTGGTACAATTGCAACATTTAAGAGGCATTTGGGTGGGCATATGGAGGGATATGGGCTGGGTGCTGTCAGGTGGGATTAGATTGGGTTGGGAGATCTGGTCAGCATGGACAGGTTGGACCGAAAGGTCTGTTTCCATGCTGTACATCTCTATGACTCTATGAAATATGTTTAGCAAACAGGGTTAAGGAAAATCCCAAAGCCTTTTATTCATATATAAGGAGCAAGAGGGTAACGAGGGAAAGGATTGGCCCACTCGAGGGCAAAGGAGAGAAGTTATGCTTGGAGTCAGAGAAAATGGGTGATAGTCTTAACGAGTACTTTGTATCGGTATTCACTGAGGAGAGGGACATTATGGATATTGAGGTTCGAGATAGATGTTTGAGTACTCTTGGTCATATTGGCATAAGAAGTGATGAAATGTTGGGTATTCTAAAAGGCATTAAGGTGGACAAGTCATAGTCATAGAGATGTACAGCACAGAAACAGACCCTTCAGTCCAACTCGTCCATGCCAACCAGAATATCCTAACCTAATCTAGTCCCAAGACCCCAGGTCTGAATAGGATCTATCTCAGGTTACTGAGGGAAGCGAGAGAGAAAATAACTGGGGCCTTAAAAGATATCTTTGCAGCATCCTCGAACACAAGTAAGGTCCAGAGGACTAGAGAATTGCTAATGTTGTCCCATTGTTTAAGAAGGGTAGCAGGGATAATCCAAGCAATTATAGACCAGTGAGTCTGACGTTGGTGGAAGGGAAGCTGCTGGAGAGATACTGAGGGATAGCAACTATTCCCATTTGGAAGAAAATGGGCTTATCAGTAATAGGCAGCATGATTTTGTGCAGGGAAGGTCATATTTTACCAACTTTATGGAATTTTTTGAGGAGGTGACAAAGTTGATTGATGAGGGAAAGGCTGTAGATGTGATATACATGGATTTCAGTAAGGCGTTTGATAAGGTTCCCCCTGGTAAGCTGATGGAGAAAGTGAAGTCACATGGGGTCCAGGGTGTGCTATCTAGATGGACAGAGAACTGGTTGGGCATTAGGAGACAGAGCGTAGTAGTTGAAGAGAGTTTCTCGAAATGGAGAAAGGTGACCAGTGGTGTTCCACAGGGATCAGTGCTGGGGCCACTGTTGTTTGTGATATACATAAATGATTTGCAGGAAGGTGTAGGTGGTCTGATTAGTAGGATTGCAGATAACAGTAAAATTGGTGGAGTAACAGATAGTGAAGGGGAATATCAGAGAATATAGCAGTATATAGATAGACTGGAGATTGGGCAGAGATATGGCAGATGGAGTTCAATCCTGGCAAATGCAAGGAGGTACATTTTGGAAGATCCAATTCAAGAACAAACGCTACAGTAAATGGAAAAGCCCTGGGGAAAATTGATGTACAGAGAGATCTGGGTGTTCAGGGTCCACTGTTCCCTGAAGATGGCAACATACGTCAATAGAGTGGTCAAGAAGGCATACGGCATGCTTTCCTTCATCGGATGGGGTCTTGAGTACAAGTGTTGGCAGGTCGTGTTATAGTTGTGTGGGACTTTGGTTCGGCCACATTTGCCATACGGTGTACAGTTCTGGTTGCCACATTACCAAACGAATGTGGATGCTTTGGAGAGGGTGCAGAGGAGGTTCACCAGGATGTTGCCTAGTATGGAGGATGCTAGCTATGAAGAGAGGTTGAGTAGATTAGGATTATTTTCATTAGAAAGATGGAGGTTGAGGGGGGACCTGATTGAGGTCTACAAAATCATGAGAGGTATAGACAGGGTGGATAGCAAGAAGCCTTTTCCCCTGAGTGAGGATCTCAATTACTAGGGGTTACAAGTTCAAAGTGACAGGAGAAAGGTTTAGGGGAGGTATGGTGGAAAATTCTTTATGCAGAGGGTGGTGGGGGCCTGGAACATGTTGCCAGCTGAGGTGGTAGAGGTGGGAATGATAGCATAATTTAAGATGTATCTAGACAGATCCATGAATGGGCAGGGAGCAGAGGGATACAGATCCTTAGAAAATAGGTGACAGGTTTAGATAGAGGATCTGGATCAGCACAGGTTTGGAGGGCCGAAGGGCCTGTTCCTGTGCTGGAATGTTCTTTGGTCTTTATTCTACCTGTGTTCACCTATCCTTACCACACCATGCCACACAACCCCCCCCCACCCAAAACCTTCCCCCACCCCCCCCCTCTTTTAACTACAGTTCCCCTTACCTCCACCTGCAGTCCTGAAGAAAGGTTACATCCGAAACGTTGACTCTTCCACCTTGTGATGCTGCCTGGCTTGCTGTGTTCTTCCAGCCTCCTGCTCGTCCACCATTCAATCATAGCTGATCGATTTCTCAACCCCATTCTCCCGTTCTCTCTGTATAAACCTTGATCCCCTTGGCAAACAAGGAACTATCTACCTCCATCTTAAATCTGGCCTGCATGTGACTCCAGACCCATGGCAATGTGGTTGACTGTTAACTATCCTCTGGGCAATTAGGGACAGCCAATAAATGCTTGCCCAGCCAGCAATGCCCGTAATCCATGAGTAAATCTTTAAAAATATTTCTCACAGAGTGGCATATGTCTTCCTCAAAGGGTAGTAGAACAAAATCCTTGCGTTAAGACAGGCATATGAATATTCATGATAAGAAAAGTTATTGGGGGGCAGTGGAAATGTGGAGGGATCTTATTGAATGGTGAAACAGATTTATGGGGCAAGTGGGCGACTCCTGCATATATCTGTAAATAAGTCTTAGAATGATTCAATAATCATACTGACCAAACAATAACATTAATCATCTCATTGATAGGGAGAGTTTATTTAAATTCAAGAGAATTAAAATTTCTTTAACTACATAAATCTAGATAAGTGAAAGCATTACGAGTAGTGATCATGAAACTTCAAAGTATCGTAAAATCCATTGTTTCTGCCTTTTACGAAAGGAACTCTGCTGTTTGGCCCACATTTCATCTGTTTGCAAATGTGTGATTGTCCTTTCAGTGGCTTGGCAAGACACTTTGTTTCAAACAGGAGCCTGGGGTTTAATAAGCTCACTAGTAATGAAGGCTGTTCTTGCCGGGGTCTCCCACATCCCAACAGTAGAATATTACTGGGATCAAAATAAAGCAGCTTAATCTGAAAATGCTAGGATCAGTCACCACAGAATAAGAGGCTTTTGCGCATTGTGGCTGTGCACACTTTGGTGAGCTTATCCTGTTAGTCTGTTTAGTTGTTTCTGCATCATCAGTAAAAATTGTTTTCCTTTGCAAGTATTTATTAAATTCCCTTTCAGACATTATTATTGAATCTTCCTTCATACACATCCATCCTCACTCACTCACTCACACTCACTCTCTCTCTCTCTCTCTCTTTCTAGTCACTCACACTCTCTCTGTCTCTGTCTCTCACGCACACACACTCATACAGTCCACACACAGAGACACACACTCTCTCTCACACACAATCCCCACAAGCACCCAGTCCCCACATACGCACACAGCCTCACACAGATAAACACAAACACCCGTACAGGCATGCACAGTCTCACATTGGCATGTGCACATACACATGCCATTTCAGATTGCAACAACTCATTGTGTGCTAGACAATGAATATCCTATCTGTTTGCATGAAGCTAAGAAAAAGCAAGGGATAGTAAGCATTGGATGGCTGCCAATCAGTATAGGGCAATGTCTAAAACTGTAAAGTGAAGGTGTCGGTAGCAAAGGGAATGCAGTACTCATCACTTACTTCAATCTGCAGACAGTCTGGATAGAACTAATGAGCACCAGGCTGTGGGGGAAGAATTTTTGGAATGTGCAATAAGATTGCTTTCCAGAGCAGTGGGCTGAGGAACCAACAGGGAACAGGTCACTTTAAATCTAGCATCATGCAGTGAGAAAAGGCTAACTCGTAACCTTGTTTGAGTGGACTCTTTAGGGAAGGTGGTTAAAAATGGTGCTGTTCGATCCAAAGCCAGGAGATTGCCCAGGCTGGGGTGATGTAGCTCAGGTGAGAGACCTGGGAAACTACTGTTGTTTTCTCTAGAACAGGGAAGGCTGAGGGAACTCTGGTTGAGGGGCACACAGCTTTCGAGGCAGAGATAGGGAGAAACATTTATCTTTATTATTCATGCACAGGAGAGGGCATCATTTGTCAAGCCCAGAGGGTAATTAAGAGTCAACCGCACATTGCTGTGAGTCTGGAGTTAGGTGTAGGCTAGACCGGGTAAGGATGGTAGATTCCTTCCTTGGAGGACATGAGTGAATCAGATGGGCTTTCCCTAACAATTGGCAATGTGTTCGTGGTCATCATTAGACTCGTCCTTCCAGATTTTGCTGAATACTCTTTCCCCCATCTGCCATGACAGGATTCGAATCCGGATCCCTGGAACATTGTCTGGGTCTCCGGATTAACAGTCCAGTGTTAATACCACTCCCCTTATTTTACCTCCTTGTAAAGGAGTTTGGAACTGAGAGCATAGATTTTAGTTCAGAGGAAGTGGTTTAGATGAGATTACGGAATATTATTTTCACCCAGAGGGTAGTGGCTATGGGAAACTCACTTGTGTAGCGGGGCCGATGTTGGACTGGGGTGGACGAGATCAGAAGTCACACAGCACAAGGTTATAGTCCAGCAGGTTTATTTGAAAGTTTGTGATTTCCAATACACCTGTTGGACTGTAACCTGGTGTTGTGTGACTTCTGTCTTTGAAAGGATGGGAGATGCAGAAACCATCACAGCGTTTAAGAAGTATTGAGACGACTTGAAGCACCATCGGTCAGGCAGCATCTGAGGAGCAGGAGAGTCGACCTTTCGGGCATAAGCCCTTCATCAGGAATTATCAGGCCTATACTCGAAACATCGACTCTCCTGCTCCTCGGATGCTGCCTGATCGGCTGTGCTTTTCCGACACCACATTCTCGACTCTGATCTCCAGCAGCTGCAGTCACCACTTTCTCCGACTTAAAGTACCGTGAAGTATGTGGTTCTGGGTCAAGTGTGAGAAAATGGAGGAAAGCTGATTGCCACTTGTTGACCAACATGGAGGCAATAGACCAAAGGGCCTCTTTCTGTACTGTAATACTGTATGACTGCAGTGCTTCCAGAGTCAGGAAGGTAATAGAGGGACCCAGACTAACATGACTGCCTAAAAACACCAAGCAAATAGGAATTACAAATGGAAATTTATTTTAAACAACAAGTTATGACCAGGAAGAGCAGTGGAAGAAGTTCTAAGAAGAACTGAGGAAGGGTCACTCGACTCGAAACGTTAACTCTGATTTCTCTCCACAGATGCTGCCAGACCTGCTGAGCTTTTCCAGCAATTTCTGTTTTTGTCTCTGATAATAATTTTCAAAGGGGAGTTAGATCAATGGTTACAAAGGAAGCATTCGCAGAGACAGAGGAAAGAGCAAGTGACTAACTGAGCTGTTGTTTCAGTGACAATGGAACAAATGGCCTGTTTGTGAGCTACAAGGATCAATGTTCCCTCTCTGTCTCCTTTGTGCAAGAAACTGACTGAATGATCTCACCACCCGAAAACATTTATGGAACTGTTCAATAATGGCTTGAGTTTGACTGGTAATGGTAATGATTAATCAAATTAATGGCAATGATTGCCGATCTTAATGATTCCTCAAGTTTGATTAGTAGATACCATCACGATTAATCAAACTCATGATAATGATTAGGAGAATGTAGGGACTGCATTTGCTGGAGATCAGAGTCGTGAGAGTGGTGCTGGAAAAGTTCAGCAGGTCAGGCAGCATCCGAGGAGCAGGAGAATCGACATTCCGGGCATGAGCCCTTCATCAGTGTGTTTCCAGCATCATACTCTTCGACCGGTGGTAATGATTACGAATGCTAATGATGATTGGTGTTTGCTCTCATTGCAGGGTGAACTGGGTAATCCAGGTCCGAAGGGGGAGATGGGGGAGAAGGGGGACACTGGAGCTCGAGGAGTTGCTGGTCCAGTTGGAGCCTCTGGAATTAATGGAATGCCGGTAAGTCCAGAACCTGGAAAATATCTCTCACTGAACTCACGGCAGCTCTTTCTCTTGGTGGGCAGATTGCCTCTTTTTGAACAAGCTCTTGCTACAGAGAAACCAATGGGGAACTAAAGGCAGGGGGTAAGAATCAACTACCAAGAAATTGGAAGCAAAGCTCACAGAGGTAGAGGAAAGAGCAGGAGACTATTCAACTGTTTCACTGATAATGGAACGAATGGCCTGTTTGTGTGCTGCAAGATTCAATGTTCCCTCTCTGTCTCCTATGTGTAAGCCCCTCAATAATTCCAGAAAGGCTTGACCCTATCCCTTTTGTTTGCAGAGGTGAATGTATGTCATTTCTAGTGAGCAGAAATGAATCAAAGGTTCCCACTGCTTTCTGCAAGGCAACACCTCGGCCAATCAGGGTAACGTTGTGTCACGCCATCCTGACCTGGAGCTGTATTGTCAATCTGTCAGTGTCATCAGGTCAGACTCCTGACTGAGGGGTGACCTTATAGAGGTTTATGTTAGAACTAGAGGGCGTAGGTTTAGGGTGAGAGGGGAAAGATTTAAAAGAGCCTAAGGGGCAACTTTTTCACGCAGAGGGTGGTACGTGTATGGAACAAGCTGCCAGAGGAAGTGGTGGAGGCTGGTACAATTGCAACATTTAAAAGACATCTGAATGGGTATGTGAATAGGAAAGGTTTAGAGGGATATGGGCCGGGTGCTGGCAAATGGGACAACATTAATTTAGGATATCTGAACAGCATGGACGAATTGGACCAAAGGGTCTGTTTCCGTGCCATACATCTCGATGACCCTATCCCTGTAAGTCCTTTCCTAGCAGCACTCAGTGTGTCCCTACACCCCAAGTACTGCAGGAGTTTGAGAAGGCAGCTCACTCCCGCCTCCTCAAGGGCAATATGGGATGAGCAACAACACCAACATTCCTTCAACACATTTTTGGAGCCAGTGCTTTTTTTCCCCTGCAGTATAAATTGTTGTGATCCTTTGGAAATTTAGTATTCTTGCATTTGTCATGATGAGCGCAAGATAAACAGCTTCAGCAAAGTCTGGATATCGATTACATAATTCACAAATAGGTCTCAAACAAAGGAAAAAGTGAGGTCTGCAGATGCTGGAGATCAGAGCTGAAAATGTGTTGCTGGAAAAGCACAGCAGGTCAGGCAGCATCCAAGGAACAGGAAATTTGACTTTTCGGGCATAAGCCTGATGAAGATTCCTGATGGAGGGCTTATGCTCGAAACATAGAATTTCCTGTTCCTTGGATGCTACCTGACCTGCTGCGCTTTTCCAGCAACACATTTTCAGCTCAAACAAAGGAAACCATTTAACTTTCATTGTTAAACACCATGCTGCTACTCATGTGATTCAACCAAGAACTAAATATTTGCTTGTTTTTTTTTAAGTTGGTTCGTGACCATTAACTGTGAGACCCAACACCCCTATTTCTTCTAAACTCCAGTGAATATAGTCCTAACTAATCCAGTCCCTCTTCATCCATCCAGTGCAGCCATCTCAGGAATCAGTCTAGTAAACATTTGTTGCCGTCCCTCCTTACCCAGAACATTTTTTCTCAGGTAAAGAGATCAAAACTGAACACAATACTCCAGGTGTGGTCTCACCGAGGCCCTGTGTAATTGCAGCAAGATAGAGATGCCTGCTCCTGGTACTCAAATCCTCTCACTGTGAAGGTCAACACGCTATTCACAAGCTGCTGGTGAAGATTTTAAGGGATAGAACCTATTCCCATTTGGAAGAAAATGGGCTTATCAGTGATAAGCAACGTGGTTTTATGCAGGGAAGTTCATGTCTCAAAAACCGAATAGAATTATTTGAGGAAATGACAAAGTTGGTTGATTGAGGGAAAGGCTGTAGATGTGATATACATGGACTTCAGTAAGGCGGTGATAAGATTCCCCATGGTAGGCTGATAGAGAAAGTGAAGTCACATGGGGTCCAGGGTGTGCTAGCTGGATGGATAGAGAACTGGCTGGGCAACAGGAGACAGAGGGTAGTAGTGGAAGGGAGTTTCTCAAAATGGAGGCCTGTGACCAGTGGTGTCCCACAGGAATCTGTGCTGGGAACCACTGTTGTTCGTAATATACATAAATGATTTACAGGAAGGTATAGGTGGTCTGATTAGCAGGTTTGCAGATAACACTAAGATTGATGGAGTAGCAGAAAGTGAATGGGAATATCAGAGAATACAGCAGAATATAGATAGATTGGAGAGTTGGGCAGAGAAATGGCAGATGGAGTTCAATCCAGGCAAATACAAGCTGACACATTTTAGAAGATCCAATTCAAGAGTGAACTATATAGTAAATGGAAAAGTCCTGGGGAAAATTGATGTACAGAGAGATCTGGGTGTTCAGGTCCATTGTTCAATGAAGGTGGCAACACAGGTCAGTAGAGCGGTTAAGAAGGTATACGGCATCAGATGGGGTATTGAGTTCAAGAGTTGGCAGGTCATGTTACAGTTGTATAGGACTTTGGTTCAGCAATTTTTGGAATACTGTGTACAGTTCTGGTCGCCACATTACATAAAAGGTGTGGGTGCTTTGGAGAGGTGGCAGAGGAGGTTCACCAGGATGTTGCCTGGTATGGAGGGCGCTAACTATAAGGAGAGGTTGAGTAGATTAGGATTATTTTCATTAGAAAGATGGAGGTTGAGGTGGGACCTGACTGAGGTCTACAAAATCGTGAGAGGTGTAGACAGGGTGGATGGCAACAAGCTTTTTCCCAGAGTGGGGGACTCAATTACTAGGGGTTACGAGTTCAAAGTGACAGGGGAAAGGTTTAGGGGAGGTATGGAGGAAAATTCTTTATGCAGAGGGTGGAGAGGGCCTGGAACATGTTGCCAGCTGAGGTGGTAGAGGCGGGAACGATAGCGTGATTTAAGATGTATCTAGACAGATACATGAATGGGCAGGGAGCGAAGGGATACAGATCCTTAGAAAATAGGTGGCAGGTTTAGATTGAAGATCTGGATTGGTGTAGGCTTGGAGGGCCGAAGGGCCTGTGCCTGTGCTGGAATGTTCTTTGTCCTGTGCCTTCCTCACCACCCGCTGCCCCTGCGTGTTTATTTTCAGCAACGGGTGTTCAGGGACCCCCCCTCCCCCAGGTTTGTTACACCTGCCCCTTTCCAGCCTATCACCAATCAGATCATAATCCGCTTCCTGTTTTCGCCAACAACGTGGATAACCTCACATTCATTCACAGCATTCCTCATCTGCCGTGCTTTTGCCCACTCACTCAACTTATGAAAATCACACTGAAACATCTCTCTATCCGCCTCTCCACTCACCCTCCCTTCCAACTTATGTCATCTGCCAACCTGGAGAGATTGCATTTACTTCCCCCATCTACATCATCACTATCTCATGTGAACATTGAGGTCCAAGCACTGATGCCTGAGCTCCCCAAATAGCCACTGAATGTGCCTTGGAAAAAGACCCATTTCTTCCTGTCCTATGCTTGCTGGATGCCGGTCTGTATCAGTCCCCTGCCCCCAGTCCCATGTGCTTCCGACATCACTGTCACAAGTCAGTCTGCCTCCCTTCTGTGGTCTCAGAGCAGTAACTGAAGGTCAGAAAGCACCCAGCCCCTTAAATACTTACGGGTGAAGAGGGCATATACGGTGAGCTACTGGAACATCAGGAATGAAGATGGTGAAATGAATGGGCCATGAATTGCTACCAGGTAGGGGTTTTCATACGTTTCACACCTCCTCAACCCAAACGGTTTTGTTTTTGTCTCCACAGGGACCTGAAGGGAAACGGGGAAAACCAGGACAGCGAGGGCGCTCAGGGAAAAAGGTTTCATCACATTTTTATGTCGGGGAATTGTCGAAACATTCAGGTCATTTAGTTTTATCGACAAAGTCTGAAATCAGTGGCCTGACTCAGGCCTCGAGGTTGGGAGCAGAGAGGTTATAATTGCTGGGTTTGATTGCTCAAAGGACAAAGAACAAAGAAAATTTACAACTCAGGAACAGGCCCTTCGGACCTCCAACCTGAGCCGATCCAAATCTACTGTCTAAACTTGTCAGTCAATTCCTAAGTATCTGTATCCCTCTGCTCCCCACCTACTCATACATCTGTCCAGACGCATCTTAAATGAATCTACCATGCCTGCCTCTACCACCTCTGCTGGCAACGCGTTCCAAATGCCCACCACCCTCTGTGTGAAGTACTTACCACGTGTTTCCCCCTTAAACTTTCCACTTCTCACCTTGAAAGAGTGACCTCTCGTTATGGAATCCCTGACCTTGAGAAAAAGCTTGTCTGTATCCACCCTGTCTATACCCTTCATGGTTTTGTAAACCTCATTCAGGTTCCCCCTCAATCTCCTTTTTCCTAATAAAAATAAACCTAACCTACTCAACCTCTCTTTATAGCTAGCACCTTCCATATCAGGCAACATCCTCGTAAACCTTCTCTGCACCCTCTCCAAAGTGTCCACATCCTTTGGGTAATATGGCAACCAGAACTGTACACAATATTCCAAATGCGGACGAACCAACGTCTTGTACAATTTTAACATGACTTGCCAGCTCTTATACTCAATACCCCGTCCAATGAAGGCAAGTATACTATACTTCTTGACCACTCTATCCACCTGTGCAGCTACCTTCAGGGTACAATGGACCTGCACTCCCAGATCTCTCTGCCCAGCAACTTTTCCCAAGGCTCTTTCATTCATTGTATAATTCACTTTAGAATTAGACTTGCCTAAATGCATCACCTCACATTTGTCTGGATTGAAATCCATTTGCCACCTTTCCGCCCAACTCTCCAGTCTATCTATATCCTCCTGTATTCTCTGACAGTCCCTTATGGTTTCTGCTATTCCACCAATCTTTGTGTCATCTGCAAACTTGCTGATCATACCAACAGTGCCCTCTTCCAGATCATTTATGTATATCACAAACAACAGTGGCCCCAGCACTGATCCCTGTGACATTCCCGCTGCCAGGAAAGTTTCAATCGGGATCAGGAATCAGATTGCTAGCCTAATGAAGTGGGCAGGAAAAGTACGCTCATTAATGCCCCAGTCGGGGGTGATTTGCAGCCTCAGAGGTACCTTGTTGCTGGAGGAACATCCTGGTGAAGGAATCTCCAGTGCAATCCCATCCTTCCTAGGGTGTGGGGACCAGAGGTGCACACAGTACTCCAGCTGTGGCCTCACTAAAGTCATAGAGTCATATAGTTATAGAGATGTACAGCATGAAAACAGACACTTTGGTCCCCCAACCCAATCTAGTCCCACCTGCCAGCACCCGGCCCAGATCCCTCCAAACCCTTCCTATTCATATACCCATCCAAATGCATCTTAAATGTTGCAATTGTACCAGCCTCCACCACATCCTCTGGCAGCTCATTCCATATACGTACCACCCTCTGCATGAAAACGTTGCCCCTTAGGTCTCTTTTATATCTTTCCCCTCTCACCCTAAACCTATGCCCTCTAGTTCTGAACTCCCTGACCCCAGGGAAAAGACTTTGCCTATTTAACCTATCCATGCCCTTCATAATTTTGTAAACCTCTGAGGTCCCTGTACAAGTTGACCACAACCTCCCTGCTCTTATCATCTATGCCATAAAGGCAAGTGTACCATATGCCTTCTTAATCATCTCATTAACCTGTCCTTCCAGCTTCAGGGATCTGTGAACAAGCTCCCCAAGATCTCTCTGTCCCTCTGAGCTTCCGAGTGTCTTGTCATCCATTGAGTACTCCCTTATCTTGTTCCTTCTTCCAAAGTACATCCCCTCACATTTATTTGGGTTAAACCCCACCTGCCACTGAGTTGCCCACCTTACCAACCCATCCATATCTTCCTGTACCCAACACCTTCCTCCTCACTGTCAATCACCAGGCCAGTCTCCATACCAATGCAAACTAACTTATCACCCCTCACCGATTTCCTTGTTTATTGTCTATGTCTGTCATGAATATAAAGTGATTGGAAAACTAAGAATGCATCGTTCTGCACTTTGTTTTCAAGGGGGAGAAGGGACACCGGGCACCTCCTGGGGAACAGGGAGATCGAGGTGAACAAGGACCACGAGGAGAGGCAGGGCCCAAAGGAGTGAGGGGCTCTCGAGGATCAATGGTAATTTACAGCATGATGTGGAGGGGCTGGTGTTGGACTGGGGTGGACAAGGTCAGAAGTCACACACCAGCTTATAGCCCAACAGGTTTATTTGGAATCACAAAAGCTTTCAGAGCGCTGTCCCTTCATCAGTCATCAACACTTTACCTGACGAAGGAGCAGAGCTCTGAAAGCTTATGATTCCAAATAAACCTGTTGGACTGTAACCTGTAATCTGAATGTTCAAGCTGTTTATAGAGTGGCTCTGACAACATTAGGATGTCCCAAAACACACTGTGCTCCACAAGGTGCTATGGAAGTGCAGTCACTGCTGCATGGTAGTAACTCAATACTCAATGGGTAGCTCAGGAAGATTCCACAGAAAACTTTCATGTGAAAGACCAGATCTTAGCTGGCTTCAGTTACTGAGGGGTCAGTGTTGTACAGGGCCCAGGGGAGATCCTGTGGGGTCAGTGTTGTACAGGGCCCAGGGGAGATCCTGTGGGGTCAGTGTTGTCTAGGTCACAGGGGAGATCCTATAGGGCTTGTTCCATCTAATTGCGAGGGCAGGCTGGGGTTGGTTTTAATTTCTCACCCAAGCTATAACACCGCCAAAAGCACGGCCCTGCCTCCTGCTCCAGTATCAGCCTGATGAGCGCAGCTACAGTTTCAATGGGAGGTCACAGAGGGGCTGGGGGAACAGGGTAAGGAGTTGTCTATAATAAGCCAACATGTGAATACAGCATTTCATCCTCCAAATACTCCCTTGGAGCTCTCAGACCATCCTGACTTGGAAATATATCGCTGTTCCTTCAATGTCGCTGGGTCAAAATCCTGGAATTCCCTCCCTAAGGGCATTGTGGGTCTACCCACAGTAGGTGGACTGCAGTGGTTCAAGAAGGCAGCTCACAACCACCTTCTCAAGGGGCAACTAGGGACGGGCAATAAATACTGGGCCCAGCCAGCAGCACATTGTATACATCAATTATTGCTTTAATGTCTCTCACAGTCTATATGATATTTCATCATTGGTATTGGCTGTACCCAACATCTTTTGAAGAATTTGATTGGAACAACTTAAGTTCATGCTTTTAACCATTCAGTCAAGACATTCCAGATTATAAAGATGGTGTGAATACATTTTTCACATAATTAGCCTGGATTTGGATGCAGAATTTGGAAAGCCTCATAAACTAAGATTTTACTAAACTGTCGGGCTGCATTGACTTATTGTCGAGCTATTTTCCCCCACTGGGAGCTCAATAAAGTATAACATTTAATAGTTAATGTTTTCACATTATTTCTAAACCAGAACAGTTTCCTCTTGATTTTCATTATTTAGTGAAGTTCTGGTGATTATGCGTGTGGTGGTGGGAATGATTAGAATTGATGTTTAAGCACTGTTACACTGAATGCCATCACATTGCACCGATTTGGAAGTAATGATTTCTATTGTGCAAAGTCTTTATTCCTGCAGAGTAATTATTTCTATCTATACAGGGGCCTCCTGGTTTGATGGGACCAATAGGGGAGCCAGGACTTGTGGGATATCCGGTACGTGAGTAATGATCCGAGCTAAAAACGTCCTTCATTGATCTTGAGCAAACCCCATTTGGAGAGTTCACCCTTGCAGAGAGTGCAGTACCAACAGCCCAGATAGCATTGGGACACTAGGAGTTAGCTTCTCAATGGAGAATTACATTAAGTAGGCCTGGATTCCTTGGAATTTGGGAGGGCAAAAGATGATTAGAGCAAGCTTTGTAGGACCTTGAGAAGAAAAAGGTGGATGGAGAGAATGTTTCTTGCTGGTGGATGAGGGTGAAAGGCTCTCAGGAACAGGTGACTTGGGTAAAAATCAAACCAGGCCATTCAGAACAGAAATTGGAAGCACCACCCCCTGCAAGATTTCGCCCCCCCCGCCATAGCCACTCCCCATCCCGACTGCCGCTGAGTCAAAATCCCAGAATTCCCTCCCTAAGTGCATTGTGGGTCTACTTCCTGCACATGAACTGCAGTGGTTCAAGAGGGCAGCTCACCCCCACCTTCTCAAGGGGCAACTAGGGATAGGTAATAAATGCCATTGACACCCATCTCCCAGAAATGAATACAAAAACATTTTGTCCCAAAAGGTGGAAGAAAGTTTCTTCTGCTGCTGGGACCAAGGCTTAATACAATTCAGAGTCAAAGGGATGGGACGTGAGAAAAAGATCATCCATCATCTCATTGAATGGTGGGATAGACTAGAGGGGCAGACTGGCCTTGTTCTGCATCATTTGGTTGTTTGGAGTGGTTCTTTATTTGCATTACAGATCCCCAGGCTTTTATCTTGTTTTATCAAGATCCATTGCATGTCTATAGAACACAGGAGTTTATAATATAAACTGTGGGAACGAGATAATCAGTGTCTTACTCCTGCAATTTCAACTAAAAATCCAAATTCACAATTCCAGAAATATCCACCATGCACTTTTAGAAATTTTTCATCCATGAATTTAAACAAATAATGTATTTAACTCAGTAAAATTTGATATGATCAGTGAAGATTAACATGGTGCATTCCACATTTGATAACCAGCTGTAACCAGGAATTTGCTGTTTGTTTTGATTAATTTCTCATTCCATTCCTTAGATTTACATATCCCTACTGTTGA
This sequence comes from Hemiscyllium ocellatum, assembly GCF_020745735.1. NCBI lineage: Eukaryota > Metazoa > Chordata > Chondrichthyes > Orectolobiformes > Hemiscylliidae > Hemiscyllium > Hemiscyllium ocellatum. The sequence continues at coordinate 112,714,390 of NC_083409.1, read as the reverse complement.
TTTTAACAGTGAAGGTGGGAGGATTGGTGTGGTGTAGGACAGAAATGCACTTTTTTGACACAGCTGGCTTTAATACTTGGTCTTTTAAATCAAAAAGGAGAGAAACATAGGAACGAAGACCAGGAGTAGGCCATTTGGCCCTTCAAGCCTCTTCCACCATTCAATAGGGTTATGGCTGATCATCCAACTCAGTCCCCTGTTCCTGCCTTCTCCCCAGTACCCTTTGATCCCTTTAGCCCTAACAATTATATCTAACTTTTACTTGAAAATATCCAACATTTTGGCCTTGACCACTTCCTGTGGCAGAGAATTCCTGAGGCTTTATTCAGAGTTTGGACATCAGGACAGTGAAGGCTGAGAGGAGACTTGGTAGAATTGTTCTGAAGCATGAAGTCACATTTAAGACAATCAACTAAAGTTACAGAAGTCACATGTGGAAAGCGATTGTACAGTGAACAGTTAGTATTCGGATATTTGGTGAGTATTCAATCAGTGATTGGTCCCTCTCTAAGGGCCTGATAGATACAGGTTCAGGGATCTACTTCACAAGGGGATTGGACAGGCACCCAGGGAGATGAGGGAAGAGCTGGGTGAATGGGACCAGCTAGCCGTCTGTTCAAACAAGACAGCACAACCTAATGGGCCATATGGCCATCTCACCATGTGATAAGATTCTCTGATTTGATGGTCCATAAACAGCAGAAACATAAGAATGTTCCTGAGGGATCTGGGTGTTTGGGTGCACTGGTCACAAATTGATAGTGATTAATTAATTGCAGCAACAGCATGCGATCAGGATGCTGAAGGATTGTTATCCTTTGTTATGAGAAGAATTGAACATATAAGTGAGGATGTCAATCTTCAATGTGACAGGGCATTAGTGAGACCATGACTGGATTACTGTGTAGTTTTGGTCTCCTCATTTATGGAAGGATTTACAGAATAGACAGATCCACAGCAATGTGGTTGACTCTTAACTGCCCTCTGGGCAATTAGGGATGGGTAATAAATGCTGGCCTAGCCAGACACACACATCCCGTGAATGAATTTTCAAAAACCAACATTGTATAAAACCTTATCAGGACGTTGCCGGGGATTAACATCACATGGATAGTATAGTTATGGTCAAGGATAAAAATTGATTGGTCTTTAAATATTTATAAAAAGTATTGTCCCTTGACCATTGGGGATTCATGAGCCCTGAGTCATAGTGGACACTCAGTTAGTTTTTATGTCGCCTGGTCATGGGAATCCTCGAAATGGACAATGTGTTTTTCCTCCAGGGTCATCAAGGGCCATCGGGACCTCAAGGACCCCCAGGACCAAAGGGAGAGAAGGTAACTCTTGCATTGTGTTGGCAGTCAGCATTGTCAGGATTGTGTCCCACCTGCTGGACATTTGTACTCTGAAAGGATTTCTGGGGAAAAAATAATGAAAGTTAGGAAGTTAACCTCAAAAATTCAATAGCTGACCAAAATATTTAATCTCCAACAACAAATATGGTAAAGGGTTGTCATATTTTGTTAGCTGGAAACAAGTTGTAACATGGAGGAAAAGATGAAATTTCATTTGTGGTTATATTTAAGTTTGGCTTGTTTTTTTAATTTAACCAAGGTCGGAAAGTAATTTTGAACAGTGAGTTTAAAAAAAACATTTTCAAGAAATCCTATGACTATCAATAAATGAAAACATGGCACCTGGGGAAGCTGTGTTTGCTAACTTGAATTTTAAAAATCAGACGGAAAGGGACAGGGGCTCATTCACGAGTTTGTTCAGAGTGAACAGCAGAGGTGCTGTTAGTTCAGCAGTCAGGGCAGAAAGAGAGACGTCCGAACTTTCTCAGAAGATGACTTCAAAAGCAGAATGCTGTTGCGGTGTCAGAAGGGAAGAATGTTCTACAATGTTGTTGAGGATGTGAGTTTAAGAAACTCCTGCTTGACAGTAATAATAGGCTGAGTTAGCAGCTTGGCTAAAAGTCTCAGGGAGAGGCATTGATTAAAGAAAATAACATCAAGCAAATACTGAAAGTTTGCAAAAAACAACTGGAACAGGAAGTGTGGAGAGAGTGTGACTCTTCCCTATGGCAACTGAAATCATTTTGGGTTAAAACAGTTGACTCTTTCTTTCTGATACTGGGCATAGTTCATTCCAATAGCTGTTGTGTTGTCTGATGTAATACAGTTTATGTATTTTTATTTCAAAAAGGCATTGTTATCCTTTCATTGAAAGTACATTGGCAACCACTTGTGAATTTGATGAGTGCCTGACCCTCCCTCCCCGATGGTAAACATCAGAGAAGAGTTAAGCATCTGTTCTATCGAGCCCAGCTGGGATTATGACACAACTCTCCTTTATAGGTGGCTGTTAATGTAGAGGGGCATCATAAATCCCTACTCAGGAGCGGAAATGAAATGAACTTTAACACTGGATCATGTCAGGAGAGATAACAGTGATGAGCCAAAACAAGGTCAAGTAGATTGGCTTCATGAAGGATCGTAAAGGATGAATGAGAGGTTTCAAGAGCTTGGAGAACCATAAGGCCATAAGAAACAGGAGCAGAAGTAGGCCATTCGGCCCCTTAGAGTCTGCTCTGTCATTCAATGGGATCATGGCTGCTTAGATACTCTGCAGGTCCACTTTCCTGCCCTTTCCCTATAACCCTTGATTCCCCGACTGATCAGGAATCTCTCCTTCAACTTTAAGTGTACATGAATACTGTTGTGGTTCTGTTCGCCGAGCTGGGAGTTTTTCTTGCAAACGTTTCGTCCCCTTTCTAGGTGGCATCTTCAGTGCTTGGGAGCCTCCTGTGAAGCGCTTCTGTGCTGATTCCTCCGGCATTTATACTGGTTTGAATCTGCCGCTTCCGGTTGTCAGTAGCTGTCCGCTGCAGTGGCCGGTATATAGGGTCTATGTCGATGTGTCTGTTGATCGAATTCGTGGATGAGTGCCATGCTTCTAGGAATTCCCTGGCTGTTCTCTGTTTGGCCTGTCCTATAATGGTGGTGTTGTCCCAATTGAATTCGATCAACAGACACATCGACCTAGACCCTATATACCGGCCACTGCAGCGGACAGCAACTGACAACCGGAAGTGGCAGATTCAAACCACTATAAATGCCGGAGGAATCAGCACAGAAGCGCTTCACAGGAGGCTCCTAAGCACTGAAGATGTCACCTAGAAAGGGGACGAAACATTTGCAAGAAAAACTCCCAGCTCGGCGAACAGAACCACAACAACGAGCACCCGAGCTACAAATCTTCTCCCAAACTTTGAATACTTGAATACTCTATCTCACAGCTCTCTGTGCCAAGGAATTCCACAAACACTCCACCCTCAGAGGGGAAGGAGCTTGTGAAATTCATGGCACGGCTGCCATGGGATTGTCCAATTGCAAGAACCCAGAGATGTTGCCAAGCTGTTACCCGGAGCTGGCTGATGCTCTGATGTTAGCTGCCAGCCTGCTGTATTAGCATGGCAGAGAAACCTTGGTGAGATTTCCTGGCAGAGGTCTTTCATCTTGTTATTGGTCTCAGTGACTGTGGTGACAGATCCCACAAAAAGCCTCTGGCTGAAGACAGGCTTAATCTTGATAAACAGTAAATGCTTAATATGTTTGGAATTCAGGGCTAGTTACATTATGTTGCAATAGATACATGACGGTCTTCATCAGATTTCACTGAAGAACACCACCCCCTGCATGTTCCCCTCCAAGCCACTCACCATCCTGACTTAGAAATATATCGCCGTTCCCTCACTGTCACTGGGTCAAAATCCTGGAATTCCCTCCCTAAGGGCATTGTGGGTCAACCCACAGCACATGGGCTGCAGCAGTTAAAGAAGGCAGCTCACCCCCACCTTCTCAAGGGGCAGGGAATAAATGTTGGGCCCAGCCAGTGATGCCCACATCCCACAAGTGAATTGAAGAAAGTACACATAACTACAGGAACAGCACGTGAGAACTGATAAGCCCTTCCCAGGAACAGTCCTTTCTCATCCTGAGGGGACTGAGCCTATCTCATGTTGTTAATTAAATCTTTCAGGTACTAACTGCCTTGTACTGTTACCTACACTGCAGCTCTATGAACTCACTGGAGTTGTTCGTGACTTGGCCTGATATTCTCAGTCAATATCGGAGTAACATTTAGCAGAAATGCAAAGGTGTTTTTTTATCTATGCAGCACAGAGCCTCCCTGTTTGCTTTGAGTTATCACTAACTTTGATCTGTGTCCCTTTTTCTCTCCCACTGCTAGGGGTATCCAGGAGACGACAGTGCTGAGATCGGACTCCCTGGGCCTCTAGGTGAACCAGTAGGTCATGCTTTTCATAGCAAATCACGTTAATTCTTTAAAACCTGGCCTCAGTGTTATCTTGCTGCCTGTTTCTTCTCTGTACCTGAGTTTCAGTGGAGGGATTTAACAGATTTGTCAATGTAGACACTTGAAGACAGTGTCAGATTCAATAAAGTGTGGCACTGGGCAAAGCACAGCAGGTCAGGCAGTGTCTGAGGAGCAGGAGAGTCGATGTTTCAGGCTTAACCCTCCATCGGGCTTGCCTTGTCAGAATCTCGTCAGTAGTAAGGTACGGATTGTGACCCTGAGTACAGTGTGTTCTCAGCCAGTGGTGCTGCTTGGGAATGAGAGATTTCCACATAGCGGAGGGTGGTGGAGAGCAGAATTCAATCGAAGATGGACTCTCCCTATTGTTGACAGTAAAACCCCTGTACGCTCATGGGCTAGGCAATGATTGGTGGTCTCGCACAGGGAAAGAGAGATATAGTCAATGTTTATGGAACCACAGAACAATACAGCACAAAAGAGGCCATTCAGCCATCATGCCTGTGTTAGCTGTTTGAAAGAGCTCTCCAATGAATCCCTCAGCCTTATAATTCCATCCCCTTCACACTTCTTTTCAGTGCTACTCTGAAAGTTATCACTGAGTCTGTTTCTACCGCTCCTTTAGGCAACGTTTTTCTGATCAAAATAACATTCCCTTCATCTTCCTGTTCACAACTCTGTGCATCACATTGACCTTGTATTCCCTCTGTCTTCACTGGGATATGTTTAAACTGTTTATTATAATTGTTGTGGTATGAGTGAGCAAGCGAATAAATGCAGGTCAAGGAGGAAAAAAGATTAATCACAAAAAAGAAACTTTCTGAATCAGAGTGTGCCCAGTCAGATCAGAAAGTGCTGGAAGTGCTCAGCAAGTCAGACAGACTGTGTGGGCAAGGTCAGAAATCGCATGGCACCAGATTATAGTCCAACAGGTTTATTTGAAATCACAAGTTTTTGGAGCACTGCTCTTTGTCAGCTCCTTCACCTTCACCTGAGGAAGGAGCAGCACTCCAAAAGGTTACGATCACAAATAAACCTGTTGGACTAGAACCTGGTGTCATGTGATTTCTGACCTTGTCCACCCCAGTCCAACACCGACTCATCCATATCACAGTGTCTGTGGAGAGTCATAGAGTCCTACAGCACGGAGACAAGCCCTTGGCCCAAACTGGACAACACCAAGCAAAATGTCCATCCACCCTATCCCCTTTTCCCCACACTTGGCCCATGTTCTTCTAAGCTGAAAATGTGTTGCTGGTTAAAGCACAGCAGGTTAGGCAGCATCCAAGGAATAGGAAATTCGACGTTTCGGGCATAAGCCCTTCATTTTGCCCGAAACGTCGAATTTCCTGTTCCTTGGATGCTGCCTAACCTGCTGTGCTTTAACCAGCAACACATTTTCAGCTGTGATCTCCAGCATCTGCAGACCTCATTTTTTACCCCATGTTCTTCTAAACCTTTCTTGTCCATGTATTTGTCCAAATGCCTTTGAAATGTTGTTAAAGTACCCACCTCAACCACTTCCGCTGGCAGCTCACTCCATGTAAGCAGAAGTGGGTACTGCAGATGCTGGAAATCAGAGTGGTGCAGGAAAAGCACAACAGGTCAGGCAGCATCGAGAAGCAGGAAAATCGACACTTCGGGCAAAAGCCCTTTGTCAGGCATAGCCCTTCATCACTCCATATGCGTACCACCCTCTGTGTAAAAAGGTTGCCCCTCAGGTTCCTTATTATTCTTTCCCCTCTAATCTTAAACCGATGCCCTCTAGTCCTCGATTCCCCAGCCTTGGGGAAAAAGACTGAGTGCATCCACCCTATCCATGCCTCTCATGATCTTGTACACCTCTATAAGTATCCCCCCTCAGTCTCCTACGCTCTAAGGAAAAATGTCCATGCTTGTCCAACCTCTCCATGTAGCTCAGACCATTGGGTCCAGGCAACATCCTTGTAAATTTCTTATGCACTCTTTCCAGTTTAATAACACCCTCCCTATAGCAAGGTGACCAAAACTGAACACAATGCTCCAAGTGCAGCCTCACCAATGTCCTGTACAACTGCACCATGACTTCCCAACTTCTATACTCAATGCCCTGACTGTTATCTATATCAATGATTTGGATGAGAATGTGCAAGGCATGATCAGTAAGTTTGCAGATGACACTAAAATAAGCAGTGTCGTGGACAGTGAGGAAGGTATCAGAAATTGCAGCAGGACCTTGATCAGCTTGGGAAGTGGGCTGAGAAATGGCAAATAGAGTTTAATATAGATAAGAGTGAGATCTTGCATTTTGGAAAATCAAATGAAGGTAAACGTGTCACGGTGAATGGTAGGGCCTTAAGGAGTGTAGTGGAACAGAGAGACCTTGGAGTTCAGGTGCATGGTTCTCTGAAAGTGGAGTCGCAGGTAGACAGGGCAGTGAAGAGGCTTTTGGCACACTGGCCTTTATCAGACAGGGCATTGAGTATAGAAGTTGGGAAGGTATGTTGCAGTTGTACAGGACGTTGGTGAGGCTGCACTTGGAGTATTGTGTTCAGTTTTGGTCACCTTGATATAGGAAGGATGTTATTAAACTGGAAAGAGTGCAGAAGAAATATACAAGGATGTTGCCAGGACTCAATGGACTGAGTTATAGGGAGAGGTTGGACAAGTGTGGACCTTTTTCTTTAGAGCTTAAGAGACTGAGGGGGGATCCTTATAGAGGTGTATAAGATCATGAGAGACATGAATAGTTGTGGTTCTGTTCGCCGAGCTGGAAGTTTTTGCTGCAAACGTTTCGTTCCCTGGCTAGGGAACATCATCAGTGCTATTGGAGCCTCCTGAGAAGCGCTGCTTTGATGTTTCTTCCGGTATTTATAGTGGTTTGTTCTTACCGCTTCCGGGTGTCAGTTTCAGCTGTAGTAGTTTGTATGTGGGGTCCAGGTTGATGTGTCTGTTGATGGATCCTCTTGCCGTTTCCAGGTGTCAGTTTCTGACACTGACACCCGGAAACGGCAAGAAGATCCATCAACAGACACATCAACCTGGACCCCACATACAAACTACTACAGCTGAAACTGACACCCGGAAGCAGCAAGAACAAACCACTATAAATACCGGAAGAAACATCAAAGCAGCGCTTCTCAGGAGGCTCCAATAGCACTGATGATGTTCCCTAGCCAGGGAACGAAACGTTTGCAGCAAAAACTTCCAGCTCGGCGAACAGAACCACAACAACAGACACCCGAGCTACAAATCTTCAACCAGACTTTAGACATGAATAGGGCAAATGCACTTAGTCTTTTTCCCCAGGGTTGGGGAATTGAGGACTAGAGGGGCATTGGTTTACGGTTAGAGGGGAAAGAATAAAAGGGAATCCGAGGGGCAACTGTTTTACACAGAGGGTGGTACGCATATGGAATGAGCTGCCAGTGGAAGTGGTTGAGGCGGGTACATTAACAACATTTCAAAGGCATTTGGGCTAATGGTAGGCTACTTGGTAGTGTGGATGAGCAGAGGGATCTTGGTGTCTATGTACACAGATCTCTGAAAGTTGCCACCCAGGTAAATAGTGCTGTGAGGAAGGCATATGGTGTACTGGGCTTTATTGGCAGAGGAATTGAGTTCCGGAGTCCTGAGGTCATGTTGCAGTTGTATAAGACTCTGGTGAGGCCTCATCTGGAGTATTGTGTGCAGTTTTGGTCGCCATACTATAGGAAGGATGTGGAAGCTTTAGAACGAGTGCAGAGGAGGTTTACCAGGATGTTGCCTGGAATGGTAGGAAAATCTTATGAGGAAAGGCTGAGGCACTTGGGGCTGTTCTCATTGGAGAAGAGAAGGTTTAGGGGAGATCTGATAGAAGTGTATAAGATGATTAGGGGTTTAGATAGGGTAGATACTAAGAACCTTTTACCGCTAATGGAGTCAGGTGTTACTAGGGGACATAGCTTTAAATTAAGGGGTGGTAGGTATAGGACAGATGTTAGGGGTAGATTCTTCACACAGCGGGTTGTGAGTTCATGGAATGCCCTGCCCGTATCAGTGGTGAACTCTCCTTCTTTATGGTCATTTAAGCGGGCATTGGATAGGCATTTGGAAGTTATTGGGCTAGTATAGGTTAGGTAGGATTCGGTCGGCGCAACATCGAGGGCCGAAGGGCCTGTACTGCGCTGTATCCTTCTATGTTCTATGTTCTATGTTCTAAATACGTGGATAGGAAAGGATTGGAAGAATATGGACCAAGTGCAGGGAAATGGGGTTAGCGTGAATGGACATTTTGGTCAGCATGGACCAGTTTGGGCCAAGGGCCTGTCTCCGGGCTGTAGGACTCTATGACTGTCCACAGACACTGTCTCTGTGCTGTAGGACTGCATAACGACGATTAAACTAACTGGCCAATAGTTAGCTAGTTTTGTCTCCTTAACTTTTTCAATCCTCTGGGACTTTTCCAGAATGTAAGAATTTCTGGAAGATTACTACCAGTGCATCTCTGTAGCTACTTGCTTTAATATCCTAAGAATTGCCCAACAGGTCTGAGAAACCTATCAGGCTTTAGTCTTATTGATTTCCTGGCACTTTTCCTGGTGAGATGGATGTTGTATTGATTTCATCTCCTCCTTTCAACCCTGGAATATCCCTGGGATATCCCTGCTGTGCTGCCTTTGTCACTGGCTCAGAGCCCCGTTATAATCCAGTCTCACTCACTTCTCCTTCCCCCTTTGTCTACAACATCAAAGCCATCATTTTCCACATCCTTTCACTTCTGATGAAAAGCTGCACTAGATTCAAAACATATACGCGGTTTCTGTTTCCACAGGTGCAGCCAGACCTGCTGAGCTTCTCCAGATTTATTTCACATTTCTAGAATCCACAGGATTTTACTTTACTATTTTGCTTTCTTTTGGACTATCTATTTCTTTTTGACTCCAATTTTTGCTCATCTCCTCGATGTCAGGGGCTGTCCCTCTTCCCTCCCCTCTGGAGTCCAGCTCTTTTGTCCATCTTTGACCCAAGGCTGGAATGAGGTCAGGAGCTGAGTGACCTTGGGGGGACCCAAACTGGGGGTCACTGAGCAGGTTATTGCTGAGCGGGTGCTGCTTGATAGCGCTGTTACTGACCCCTTCCATCACTTTACTGAGGATGGAGAGTAGACTGATGGCGTGGTAATTGGCCAGGTGAATTTGTCTTGCTTTTTATGTTCAGGGCATACCTGGGCAATTTTCCACATAGATACCAGTGTTGTAACTGTGCTGGAACAGTATGGTTAGGGGAGCAGCAAGTTCTGGAGGAGACGTCTTCAGTACTATGGTGTATTGAAAGTGATTTAATCTCAAGTGACTGAGTGAAACTTGGGTCTTTATGGATATATGACAGAGTGCTCTCTGTTTCAGGGTCCTGTAGGTCCTCGTGGAGATAGTGGTGAACCAGGAGATGAAGGGTTTAAGGTAATTACTTCATATTATTCCACATTCTACAAGCTAAGGTCAAACTGTCCCACACAGGATGCTGGTAGGTGCTGCTTGTTATCTGGAGCTAGAATACAGTTTGTCAGAACTCTGGTAAGGGAAGGGTGTTGGCCATACAGGAGAGTATCGCAATGAAACACAAGATGACATTGTCCCAGATCCTTTAGACTCGAAACGATGGGAGGCAGGACTTCTTTCCCAAGCTGTACATCAGAACCTTGGGATAGTCCTGACCCACTCATTGCCATGGGAATAACCTCGGGATAGTCCTGACCCACATCACCATGGGAATTACCCCGGGATAGTCATGACCCACCCATCACCGTGGGAATAACCCCGGGATAGTCCTGACCCACCCATCACCGTGGGAATTACCCCAGGATAGTCCTGACCCACCCATCACCGTGGGAATAACCCCGGGATAGTCCTGACCCACCCATCACCGTGGGAATTACTTGAGAAGTCTGAACATCTGATAGGAAATTCCCTGCTCTGAGAAGGTCTCTCGCTCTGAGTTGGATCTGGAGTTGTTGGACATTTCTGTGGGACTAAGTTAAACAGAAAACGTTAGACAGAAAATTCCAAGTCTAGTTACTGAGCGGCTATAGAACTGATGTCACCCCTGACGGTCACTTTCTCTACACTCCTCATCCCCTTCCCCCATGAATACCCCCAGAATCCAACCCAACTACCATCCGCACCTCCTACCCAATCACCCATTGAGTCGATATGACTAGCCTTCCTAAACCCATGACCCTTCCCTGGTGGACCCTCACCACTTGATGACCTTTGACCTCTTGGAATGACCTGACTAACCCCACACCTTCCATTACCCCCTCCCTCCCCCCAGTCTGACCACCCCTCCTGATCCACCTTGCCAACAGCCCATCCCCAAGCTTGCCCACTTACCACCCTGCAGTGGATGGCACTGGAGATGTTGTGTAGACGGACTGTGAGTTACAATGACCAGGAAGGACATGCTCTGGTCCTTAAAAATAAGGTCTATCACTGACCAGCGCAATGGACATGACTCAAAAAGTGGTGAAAATATCGAGCTGGTGACCAGGGGGATCGAGCCTGGGGTGTGTTACAGATTCACCAAGTGGCAGGCTCAATGTATCTTTCAGGGACCTAACGAGGTGAAAGGGACGTTCTCCGTAATTCCATGCATACGCTGATCATCAATATCAACACGACAACAATGTGTTAGGGAGTAATCCGAGAGAGAGGGAATCAATCCAAAGCTGGTGTTCCCCTGCAGAATTCCCTTGGAGTTTAGCTCCACGTGTGGAATCCTCCTTTGACAAATTCTCTGTAAAGCTGAGCAGAATGGTTGGGTGTGGGGTGGGGGGTGTAGAATGGGGGTAGGGGGTGGTCGTTGTGGGGGCTGATGGGAATGATTTGAAGATTGATTCTGGACCTGACTGCATTCTCAAACACCACACACAGCAGGTTCACCCAGTTTGACCATTCTGCCTGATTTCTGCAGGGTTACGCAGGGTTGCCAGGACTGAGGGGAGCTGCAGGACAGCAAGGATTGCCGGTATGACATTCTACACAGCTATCTGTTTGACATGAACAACAATATGCAACATGAGCCACCAAATGCTGTACTGATGGAGTGTCGCACTGTCACAGGGTCAGTGCTGAGGGAACGCTGCACTGTCAGAGGGTCAGTGCTGAGGGAGTGCCGCACTGTCAGTTGTGTTATGTTTTTTATGAGACTTTAAACCATGGTCCCTTCTTGTAGCTACTGGTTTGAGGGTAACCTGGGACATTCTCTGCTGTGTCCCAGCCAAACATCATGTGACCTTGGAGCTGAAGCTTGGCTCCACCTGCAAGCGTACCTTCAGAAACTCCTGGAGTAGGACTCCCACGTCGCTTTGCACTTCAGACTCCTGAATTTTCTCTCCATTTAGAAAACAGTCCATCCCTCTATTCTTCCTCTGAAAGTACATGACCTCACTTTCCCACCTGTCATCTTCCTCCTGTTCCTGTAATGTAGTTTCTGGCTGTGAAGATCTTTTTTGTGAAATGCTCTCTCTCTCGCTCTCTCTCTCTCTCTCTCGTTGATATTGTGAATTTATCTCCATGTTATGTTTCTTTCTCCTCCATTCAGGGAGATTCAGGTGATCCCGGAGAGCAAGGGCTTAAAGGAGAAAAAGGAAAGCAGGTACGAGGTGCAGACAAATTTCGCGCCCTCCACACATGTCCAGTTGGCTAAGTGCTCAGATCAAGTCCAGTGTTGGCTGTGGCTAATGGGAGGACTCCTGCCAATCACTCAGGAGGTCCTGGGTGAAGAGTGCATCCTCAATGTCGAAGGCACTGCTTGGGGTTTCTCAGCTACAGTGAGACTCTTCCTGAGACAGTGCCCCAGTTAAGTGAGGAGGTGTATTCCTGTAATATCTGTTGCAATCTATTCATGTGCCAATAACCTTTTTAGGAAAAGACATTCAAACTTACAACAACAGCCACATGGCTTAGCCAGCAGCAGCCAGAACCCTTGCACAGCCTGCATTTAGATAGCACCTTTATTGCCCCACAACCAGCCCAGGTGCTTCACAGGCAGGTTATCAGAGAAGATCAGGGATTGATGAGAACCTGGAACTCGATGAGGTGAATTATGTCAGTGTGTTTAAATTGTGTGTGAGGGAGGAAGGGAGGGAGGAGCATGTGGAAAGTGAAGATCAGGTTAAATGGGAAATTCCTTTGAAGTATAGCATTGGCTTGGTCCATCCAGGCTGAATGGCCTGTGGCTATGCTGTACATTCAGTGGGACTGTGTAAACATTGACAGCGAACCATACTGAGACAAATGGTTCCAAACTTAAACAAAGCTGAAGATTTGAAGAAGCAGAAAGTGGTTTAGTGAGGGAATTCCTAAAATGAATTCCCACTCACTGCTCCATATGGATCACAACCCCCCCTGCTCCACCCCCCACCCACAATGGGAGGGATGGTGCCAAGCTGCAGAGACCCTGACTTACAGCACTGAAGGCAATTAGTGTCAGCATCAGGCATTACCCCTGGCAATGGGAAAGCCTTGACTCCTGGCCCAGTGCTGGCTATGGGGATATGGTTATGGGGCTGGATATTGGGTGAGGTCAAGTCCCAAAATTAGACCTTGGAAAGGAAAACTTGAAAACCGGGTGTGAGGAGGGACGTCCCCAGTTTATTTTCTGCAGAAATCCTTCCTTGACACATCAGCTATGAGCAATGTGGGGGCTGTGGTGATACAGAGCTGAAAATGTGTTGCTGGTTAAAGCGCAGCAGGTCAGGCAGCATCCAAGGAACAGGAAATTCGACATTTCGGGCATAAGCCCTTCATCAGGATTCATTCGAACAGGAAATGTCAGCATCTGCAGACCTCACTTTTTACTCGCTGTGGTGATACAACCCGTTTCAGGGTGTTGCTGTGTGGCAGCTGGTCAGGATTCCTCTGTCACAGGGAGTATGTGAGACAGAGGGCTCCCAGACTCTGACCTTTACTTGCAAGAAAGTCTGTGCTCCCTTATCCTTTCATGTGTAATCATCTTTAAACCAGTGTTCCTGTCTTATCTGCAGCCACACCGAAAGTATTGTCAGCGAGTGTTGAGAAGATTTGTAGCTCAGGTTGAGGTTCTGGATGTAGGTTTGCTCACTGAGCTGGAAGGTTTGTCGCCACACCAAGGTGACATCATCGGTGAACTCACCACACCAATGTGAGGACGAAACGTCTCAAAACAAACCCTCCAGCTCAGCGAGCAAGCCTCCATCCCTGGATGAGCTAAATTTCCATGTTTCATAAATCCCAGAAGTGGAGTAGCTGCAATACCCCACAAAGTTCTGAAGAAGTGTCCTGACTAATTGGTGTTAAGGTGGTTGGTACATGGTATGGACCAGACCAGACCCCCTCAAAATATTTTAGGAGGGTAGCCTCGACCCTAACTATTACTTATTTTAAATCAAATGTAAAATGTGTTCTAGATGCAATGCAACTGGTCAAACTACTCAACATTAAACAAAGAACATTCCAGCACAGGAACTGGCCCTTCGGCCCTCCAAGCCTGCGCCGATCCAGATCCTCTATCTAAACCTGTCACCTATTTGCTAAGGATCTGTATCCCTCTGCTCCCTGTCCATTCATGGATCTGTCTGAGATACATTTTAGATGACGCTATCATCCCCACCTCTACCAACTCCGCTGGCATCGCGTTCCAGGCATCCACTACCCTCTGCATAAAGAACTTGCCACGCGTATCTCCCCTAATCTTTTCCCCTCTCACCTTGAACTCATATAGAATATAGAACGTTACAGTGCAGTACAGGCCCTTCGGCCCTCGATGTTGCACCGACCTGTCATACCAATCTGAAGCCCATCTAACCTACACTATTCCATATACGTCCATATGCTTGTCTAATGACAACTTAAATGTACTCAAAGTTGGTGAATCTACTACCGTTGCAGGCAAAGCATTCCATACCCTTACTACTCTGAGTAAAGAAATTACCTCTGACATCTGCCCTATATCTATCACCCTTCAATTTAAAGCTATGCCTCCTCGTGCTCACTGTCACCAGACTTGGAAAAAGGCTCTCCCTATCCACCCTATCTAACCCTCTGATTATCTTATATGTCTCTATTAAGTCACCTCCAACCTTCTTCTCTCTAACGAAAACAGCCTCAAGTCCCTCAGCCTTTCCACATAAGACCTTCCCTCCATCCCAGGCAACATCCTGGTAAACTCCTCTTCACCCTTTCCAAAGCTTCCACATCCTTCTTATAATGCCATGACTAGAACTGTACACAATACTCCAAGTGTGGCCGTACCAGAGTTTTGTTCAGCTGTAGCATAACCTCATGGTTCCGGAACTCGATCCCTCTATTAATAAAAGCTAAAACACTGTATGCCTTCTTAACAACCCTGTCAACCTGGGTGGCAACTTTCAAGGATCTGTGTACATGGACACTGAGATCTCTCTGCTCATCTACACTACCAAGCATCTTACCATTAGCCCAGTACTTTGCATTCCGGTTACTCTGACCAAAGTGAATCACCTTACACTTGTCCGCATTAAACTCCATTTGCCACCTCTCAGCCCGGCTCTGCAGCTTATCTATGTCTCTCTGTAACCTACAACATCCTTTGTCACTATCCACAACTCCACTGACCTTAGTGTCGTCTGCAAATTTACTGACCCACCCTTCATGACCCCTCATGACCCCTGTAATTGAATCCCTCACTCTGGGAAAAAGCTGCTTGCTATCCACCCTGTCTATACCTTTCGTGATTTTGAAGACCTCAATCAGGTTCCTCCCTCAAACTCCGTCTTTTTAATGAAAATAATTCTAATTTACTCAACCTGTCTTCGTAGCTAGTACCTTCCATACCAGGCAACATCCTGGTGAACCTCCTCTGCACCCTCTCCAAAGCATCCACATCCTTTTGGTAACGTGGCGACCAGAACTGTACACAGTATTCCAGAGGAGGCTGAACCCAAGTCCCAAATTACTGTAACATGACCTGCCAATTCTTGTACTCAATGCCCTGTCTGATGAAGGAAAGCAGGCCTTCTTGATCACTCTATTGACCTGCGTTGCCACATTCGGGGTACAGCAGACCTGAACACCCAGATCTATCTGTACATCAGTTTTCCCCAGGGTTTTTCCCTTTACCATATAGTTTTCTGTAGAATTGGATCTTTCAAAATGCGTCACCTCGCATTTGCCCAGATTGAACTCAATCTGCCATTTCCCTGCCCAACTCTCCAATCTATCTATATTCTGCTGCATTCTCTGACAGTCCCCTTCATTATCTGCTACTCCACCAATCTTAGTATCATCTGCAAACCTGCTAATCAGACCACTGATACCTTCCTCCAGTTCATTTATGTATAAACACTGCAATTAAAATACAACAAAAGAAAGTTGAGTTTAGAATATCTACTCTATTAGAAAACTTAACAGAATAATAGATACAGTAACTATTACTAATTAACTGTTCCAATATAGTAACATCCTATAAACCCACAAATTCAGAAATCTAACGTTCTCATGTGCAATTGAGCAGCGGAGAGAGAAAATATATCAAGCAAAAACTCAGAGAGCAAAGGCCTAAGGGAAAGGAGGTACGCGGTTAGAGAGGGAGTAGCAGCCTGGAGACATTTACTGCAGGTTCCAGCCCTGTTGAGACTCCAATAGCAACTGAATCTCAAAGCTAAAAAACTAGAAATCCTTGTCTGTGAGAGCTGGCCACACCCAACCAGGCTGCTTTTATTGTTCCAACTTTTATAAAAAAGCAAGGCCTCACAAGTTGTTTACACTATAAGCTATGTCTGCCCAGAAAATTCAGAGACTAGTCTTTACAGAATCAGAGAGGGCACCGAGAGAGGTCGTTCACCCATTGTGCCTGTCCCGGTACTTTGTAACATCTATCACATCTCCCCCTACCTTTCCCCACAGCCCTGTGAAATATTCTCCTCCGAGTAGTTATCCAGTTCCTTTTTGCAAGTTATTATTGGATTTGCTTCCATTGTCCTCATAGACAATGTGTATCAGATCACAACAACTCACTGTGTTTTAAAACCATTCTCATCTCCTCCACCCCCTGCAGTTTCTTTGCCAGTTAGCTTATTCTTTGCACTCTTGATCCTTAAGGTAGTAAGTTTCTCCCGTTTTACCCGATCGAAAATCTTCCCAGTTTTAAACACTTTCATTAAATCTCCCCTTAGCTTTCACTGCTAGGAAAACAATAACCTCAGCTTCTGCAGTCTGTAAATTCTCGAACAATGGCCATACATTGACCATAGCAGTTAAGGTGCTCCACTTATCTTCATGGCTGGTGCCAAAGAACACAAAGTACGATGTTGTTTTATATAATCCACAGTGTTCCTAATTCGTTTTCACAAAAAATAAACAGCCTTAAATTAGCTTTATACAGCGGGTTGGAGAAATTATTGAACAGGGCAGGGTTTCTGGGGAAAGAACAGTGACACAACAGAATAGATCCAAGACCCTTTTCGCAGAGCCAGTACAGGAGCAGTGGGCCGAATGGCCGCCTCCTGGCCATCGCGATTCTCTGATTGTGTCGGTAACAGAGGCAGGGGGAACATTGATGAAAATACGATGAAATAACGTTAACGCTGAGGTGTCTGCAATGCTTGCAGGGCCAAAAAGGGGCGAAAGGATCACCTGGAGAGCCGGGGAAACCAGGATTATCAGTGAGTATCCCCTTCACGGCCAAGAAACCTTCCTTTTCACCACTCAAGATTGGATTGGAACGAAGAACGTGGCTTAATTTCTCCAATGATCTCAGCGATTTCTGGACCCAAATTTATACCCAGTGGCCCACGTCTAACCTAACTTTTACAATTTTTAAAAATTTATTTGTGGGAGGGGAGTGTCACTGGCTGGACCAGTAATTATTGTCTGTCCCTAGTTGCCCCTTGAGAAGGTGGGGGTGAGCTGCCTTCCTAAACCGCTGCAGTCCATGTGCTTTGGGTAGACCCACAATGCCCTGAGGGAGGGATTTAAACCATCAGTGCTCTCCAAGGTGTCATGTATAAAAGTGCAGAGTTGAGTAACACATCCAGCTCTCACATCACTCAATGTTGTATCTCAACACCAAAGGACCCACAGTGAAGGATGCCTTTGTGTTGTCACTGTTACTAACTTGGCAATCTCACTCACAGATCCATGGAGGCTGAAGGACCTCCTCACTAAAAGTTAATTCATGGATGTAAGCATCAGGAAGCAGGCCAGAAGCCCTTGTGAAGCTGGTTCTCAGGCACCTTCTCAACAAGGGAGTGGTACTAACATTGTCATTACTGGACTCGACTCTAGAGGCCTGGGCTAATGATCGGGGAACACCAGATCAAATCCCAACAGCAACAGAATTTAACTCCAATTACTTCAATGGATATGAAGTAATAAGTGGGGGTTAGATTTACACCCCTTCCCACCACCCCCACCCCACCACCCCCCCTCACCCTGCCGTTGGCAGGTTTGAAGACAGAGGGGGCAGTAAAATCCCAGAGGTGGTCCCTCAGCTTCCTGAACTCTTATGGTTTGGGGAGGTGCATAGAAACCTGGAGCAGGAGTAGGCCATTCAGCCCTTCGACCCTGCTCCACCGTTCAATCTGCTCACAACTGACCCATCCAACTCAGTCCCCTGTTGTCACTCCCTCCTCCAAACCCTTTTACCCCTTTAGCCCGAAGAACTGTAACTAATTCCTTCTTGAAAACATTCGATGTTTTGGCCTCAAATGCTTTCAGTGACAGTGATTTCCACAGACTCCCCACTCTCTGGGTGAAGACATTTCTCCATGTCTCAGTCCCAAATGGAGCAGGGTCCAGGGGAGGCATCAGATGACCCACCCCTCCATGGGCTGATTGAAACCATTAGCACTGGGATTTACCCCATAACAGGGCTGGGGGTGGGGGCAGGGGGTGGGGATGGGGTTGGAGGTGAGGAATGTGGTCCATACCATATGGGGAGCTCTGGATAATCAGGATGGGCAAGAAATGCTGGCTATTTATCCATCCCATGTATGAGTAGAAAAAAGGGCAGCAGATACATGGGAATATCACCACTGACAAGTTTCCCACCAAGCCACTCCCTAGTCTGACTTGGAAATATATTGCTGTTCCCTCAATATTGCTGGGTCCAAATCCTAGAATTCTCTCCTGAAGGGCATTGTGGCAGAAATAGGAAATAATCAGATCTTAGTGAATGGGGAGCAGGCTCAAGGGGCCAACTGGTCTATTCCTAGTCTTAAACTCTATGTCTTTCAGGACTGGGATGGTTCTGGAAGGCAGCTAAGCGTATCTCTCTAGATAGACAGAAAAGCATTGACCCAGCCACTTCCCAAGCTGATTAAAGTCAATGAAATGGAAGTCCACGGATAAAGTCCACGGAAATGGAAGATGAAATGTGGGATGCAAAGGAACATAATAACAGAAAGAAAGTGGCAATGAAGAAATGGTAAGGTTGATAGATCCACTCTCAGCTCCAAGAAGGTTAACACACAATAATTACTGGGGCTGGAGCGGTGAGGGAAATGTTTGAATTTAGACATGGTGGAGGGTATCGTGCAGTGGCAATGTCTCAGCCGTTCTGTAGCTGACTCTGTGTCAGGAAAGAGGTGACATTGTAAACAATATCTGCAGACACTTGAAGAGAAATTGCACCCATCCCTTCTTAAGGGAATTCGAGATGGAAGAGCAATTATCCCAGCTTTTCCAGCCTCCCACCCAAAGGCCATGGACGTGTTCAGTGACATTCCTCAGGAACTGTTTCTTTCCGTCATTTTCCAGGGAATCACAGGACCACCTGGGAAAAGAGGAGCAGAGGGACAGCCAGGATTGAGGGGAAAGCCAGGGAATGTCGGAAAGACAGGAATTCCTGGAAATCCTGGGCGACCTGTAAGTATGCCTCACCTTTCATTTCCCTTTGACACATTTTGTTTGGGAACGATGTGCTGGACAAGATGAGAGATGGGAGGAGTGAACACTTCCCAGTCCCGGAATCCATTACAGCACCAAGCAGTTCCAGAACACAGTACAGCATAGGAACAGGCCCTTCAGCCTACCATGTCTGTGCTGACCATGATGACATTCTAAACTAATCCCATCTGACTGCACATACCCTATCCCTCTATTCCCTGTTGGTTCATACGTCTGTCTAAATGCCTCTAAAACATTGCTATTGTATCTGCTTCTGCCACCTCCCATGCAGCGTGTTCCAGGCACCTACCACCCTCTGTGTAAAAGACTTGCCTCACACATCTCCTTTAAACTTTCCCCCTCTCACCTTAAACCTACACCCCATAGTATTGGATATTACCACCCTATCCATGCCCCTTACCGCTTTATAGACTTGGGTTCATCCTGTTAAAAAGCTTCACTTTTGGCTGTAATAACCAACTCACTGTGCATAGGAAACTATGCAGCACAGTGGCTCAGTGGTTAACACTGCTGCCTCATAACACCAGGGACCTGAGTTCAATTCTACTCTCAGGTGACTGTCTATGTGGAGTTTACATATTTTCCCCATGTCTGTGTGGGTTTCCTCCCACAATCCATAGATATGCAGGTTCAGATGGATTAGTCAAGGGAAATTGTCCATTGTGTCCAGGGATGTGCAGGATAGGTGGGTTAGCCTGGAAAATGAAGGGATAGAATGTTTCTCAGAAGGTTGGTGTAAACCTGTTGGCCAAATGGCCTCTCTTTCTCTAGTGTAGAGATTCTACTTTTATCAGATTGCCCCCCAGCCTCCATTGTGAACAATCCAAGTTTATCCAACTCCTCGTTATAGCTAATAAGCTCTAATCCAGGCAACAGCCGAGTAAACTTCTTTCACACTCTCTCCAAAGCCTCCACATCCCCCAGCAGTGTGGCAAAGTTTAGACAGGAAAAATTAAAACCTGACAGAATGAGACTCCATCCTTTTTAAAAGTTTGTTTTCAATAATTAGAGAGGGTGACTGGGAAATTAATCCTTACCCTGCTTTTGAGAGGATGCTTCGCATACTGCCAGTATGGCTGGTTAGTTCAGTTGGCTGGATAGTTAAACTGTGGTTCTGAATCATGTCAATAGTCTGAGGTTGAATACCAGTTGTGGCTGAGATTAGTTCGGGACCTACATCACCATCCGCCTACAAAGGGGAGGTCACAGTTTAAGCTGTCAGCCACTGACTCTCAGTTAATACAGAGAGATACCTGGGGAAGAAAGACAGGTGAGGGCTGACTTCTTGTGGCAAATTCAAATGCTGTCTATGGCACAACTAGTAATATCACACCCCTCACTTCATTAGAAGGCTGAGAGGGGATCTGATTGAGACGTATAAGATTATTAAAGGATTGGACACTCTGGAGGCAGGAAGCATGTTTCCGCTGATGGGTGAGTCCCGAACCAGAAGACACAGTTTAAAAATAAGGGGTAGGCCACTTAGAACAGAGTTGAGGAGTAACTTCTTCACCCAGAGAGTGGTGGGTGTGTGGAATGCTCTGCCACAGAAGGCTGTGGAGGCCCAGTCTCTGGATACATTCAAGAAAGACGTGGATAGAGCTCTTAAGGTTAGTGGAATCAAGCGTTACGGGGATACAGCAGGAACAGGATACTGATTGAGGATGATCAGCCATGATCATAATGAATGATGGTGCTGGCTCAAAGGGCAGAATGGCCTACTTCTGCACCTATTGTCTATTGTCTATCTCAGTCAGCTGACAGAAAAGCCACATTTCACAAAGTTTGCAGATGAAGGTAGGAGGAGGGACAGATAGTGTTGAGGAAGCAGGGAGGCTGCAGATAGACTTGGACAGGCTGGGAGAGCGGGCAAAGAAATGGCAGATGGAGTACCATGTGGGAAAGTGTAAGGAGGAAGAATAGAAGCACAGACTATTTTCTAAATGGAGAGAGACTTTGGAAATCTGAACCACAAAGGCCCTTGGGAATCCTCATTCAGGATTCTCTCCAGATTAACATGCAGGCTCAGTTGGCAGTTACAAAGGCAAATGCAGTATTAGCATTCATTGATTCAAACTGTCACGCTTACCTGGTCTGGCCTACATGTGACTCCAGACCCACAGCAATGTGGTTGACTCAACTGCCCCCTGAGCAATTAGGGATAGGGCAATAAATGCTGGTCCAGCCTGTGATGCCCTTATTTCATGAATAAATAAAAATGAATATGAGGAATGGTTGAGGACTCTGGGTCTGTACTCGATGGAGTTTAAAGGGATGAGGGGAGTATCTGATTGAAACTTATCGAATACTGAGAGGCCTGGACAGAGTGGACGTGGAGAAGATGTTTCCACTAGTAGGCGAGACTAGGACCTGAGGGCACAGCCTCAGAGTGAAGGGGCGACACTTTAGAACTGAGGTGAGGAGGAATTTCTTCAGCCAGGGGGTGAGGAATCTGTGGAACTCATTGCCTTAGAGAGCTGTGGAGGTCAAGTTATTGAGTGTATTTAGGACCGAGATAGATAGTAGCTGATTAGTAAGGGGATCAAGGGTTACTGGGAGAAATGGGGTCGAGAAACATATCAGCCATGATTAAATGGCAAACTGGCGCAATGGGTCAAATGGGCTAATTCTGCTTCGATATCTTGTCTTATTTTTGTGGAACTAATGACGGAGCATTGTAATGAGGGAAACAGCTGCTGGTTAGTTGAGTTGAAGTGGATGTGGGCCCCTCTCCTAAAGTTGCTGTCCAATTTGTGAATCAATTTCAGAATGTGCAGTGACCCTCAGCATTGCTCTGTCAGAACACGCTACACCAACACGTTACACACCCTGGACCATAGCAACAAGGGATTGGCAGAAATTCAACTCTTTCTACATGCAACTACATCCCTTTGTGCTTAAAAATAAAACAAACTCTTTTGAATGGGAAAGGGCTGCATTTACTAATCTCCTGGAAAGAAATTGTTAAATGTCCACATTCTGTGCACTGTGCGGCAAGTTACACAGCCCAAATCTTGCTAGTTTCATGACCTCTGCTGGTTAAAAAATGCATAGCATTGTTTCTCAAATAGAAAGCGTTATCACTGCGATTCAACTTTTATTAGGTTTTTTTTATATGAATGTGATTTTGCAAAATGCTTGTAGAGTATTTCTAGCATTGAAATGGCCCATATTGCCGTGAGGGGCAAGAATAGGTGAGTAGCAAAGGTCTTTTTCCTGGGGTGGGGGAGTCTTAACTAGAGGGAACAAGTTTAGGGTGAGAGGGGAAGGATATAGAAGGGACCTAAGGGGCAACTTTTCAATACAGAGGGTGGTACATGTATGGAATGAGCTGCCAGAGGAAGTGGTACAATTACAGCATTTAATAGGCATCTGTGTGGGTACATAAGTAGGAAGGGTTTGAAGGGATATGGGCCAAATGCTGGCAAATGGGACTAGATTACACAGAACCATAGAATATAGAACAGGCCCTTCAGCCCTCAATGTTGTGCCATCTTTCTATCCTACTCTAAGATCAGACTAACCTACGTACCCTTCATTTTACTACCATCCATGTGCCTATCTAAGAGTCTCTTAAATATCCCTAATGTCTCTGACTCTACTCCCACAGCTGGCAGTGCATTCCACACGCCCACCACTCTCTGTGTAAAGACCCTCCCTCTGACATCTCCCCTAAACCTTCCTCCGATCACCTTAAAATTACGCCCCCTTGTGATAGACATTTCCACCTGGGAAAAAAATCCCTGGCTATCCATTCAGTCTATGCCTCTCATCATCTTGTCCCCCTCTATCAATTCACCTCTCATCCTTCTTCACTCCAATGAGAAAAGCCCTAGCTCCCACATGTCTTTCTTCATAAGATATGCCCTCCAGTCCAGGCAGTATCCTGGTAAATCTCTTCTGCTCTCTCTCTAAAGCTTTCACTCCTTTCTATAATGAAGCAACCAGAACCGAACACAATATTCCAAGTGTGGTCTCATCAGGGCTCTATCAAGTTGTAGCATAACCTCGCAGCTCTTAGACTCAATCCCTCACTAATGAACACACCATACACCTTCTTAACAACTCTATCAACCTGGGTGGCAACTTTGAGGGATCTATGGATGTGTACCCCAAGATCCCTCTGTCCCTCCACACTGCCAAGAATCCTGCCTTTAACCCTGTATTCCGTGTTCAAATATCACCTTCCAAAATGAGTCACTTTACACTTTTTCAGATTGAACTCTATCTGCCATTTCTCAGCCCCATTCTGCATCCTGTCAATGTCCTGTTATAATCTACAACAGCCCTCCACACTATCCACAACTCCACCAACCTTCATGTCATTGACAAACTTACTAACCCATCCTTCCACATCCAAGTCATTTATAAAAATCATAAAGAGCAGAGGTCCCAGAACAGATCCCTGCGGAACACCACTGGTCACCAAGCTCCAGGCTGAATACTTCCCATTGATTACCACCCTCTGTCTTCTATGGGCCTGCCAAGTCTGTCTCCAAACAGCCAGATTTCCCTTTATTCCATGCTTCCTTTCTCTCTGAATGAGCTTACCTTGGGGAACCGTATCAAACACCTGGCTAAAATGTGTAAAATACTTCACCTTCATCAATGTGTTTTGTCACATCCTCAAAGAATTCCATAAGGTTTGTGAGGCATGACCTGACCCTCACAAACCCATGCTGATTATCTCTAATCAAATTATGGTTTTCCAAATAATCATAAATCCTGTCTCTCAAAATCCTCTCCAATATTTTGTCCACCACTGATATAAGACTGACTGGTCTGTAGTTCCCAGGATTATCCCTATTCTCTTTTCTGAACAGGGGAAAAATATTTGCCATCCTCCAATCATCCTGTACTATTCCAGTGGACAGTGAGGACACAAAGATCGCTGCTAAATGTGCGGCAATCTCTTTCCTCACTTCCTGTAGTAACTTAGTAACAGAGTTGAGAGTGTGGAAAAGCACAGCAGGTCAGGCAGCATCTGAGGATTAGGAGAATCGACATTTCGGGCAAAAGTCCTTTATCAGGAATACTTTCCATCCACCATCTATGAACTCAGTCCTGATGAAGGACTTATGCCCGAAACATCGACTCTCCTGCTCCTTGGATGCTGCCTGACTTGCTGTGCTTTTCCAGCACCACACTATCGACTCTGATCTCCAGCATCTGCAGTCCTCACTTTCTTCCAGTAACTAAGGGTACATCCCGTCTGGCCCAGGGGATTTAGCTATCCTTATGCTTTTCAAAATTTTCAGCACATCCTTCTTCCTAACATCAACCTATTCGGGCATATCAGTCTGTTTCAGACTGTCCTCAGAAATGTCAAGGTCCCTCTCAGTAGTGAATACTGAAGCAAAGTACTCATTAAGGACCCCCCCCCCCACCACCTCCGACTCCAGGTACAATTTCCCTCCACTATCCCTGATAAGCCCCACCCTCACTCTGGCCATCCTCTTGTTCCTCACATAAGTGTAGAATGCCTTGGGGTTTTCCTTAATCACACCCATTAAAGCTTTTTCATGCCCTCTTCTAGCTCTCCTAAGTCCATTCTTCAGTTCCTCCCTGGCTACCTTGTAACCCTCTAGAGCCCTGTCTAACCCTTGCCTCCTCAACCTTAAGTAAGCTTCCTTCTTCCTCCTGACTAAGTGTTCCACATCCCTTGTCACCCAAGGTTCCCTGACCTTGCCATCCCTTCCTTGTCTCAGTGGGACAAACCCATCCAGCCCTACCAGCAGGTGCTCTATCTGTCTTCAGTTTGTGTATGTATGTACATACATATGTATGTGTCCTTTTTCTTTTTGACTAAGCTCTCGATTACTCTTGTCACCCAAGGTTCCCAAATCTTGCCCTCCTTATCCTTCATTTGCACAGGAATGTGCTGGTCCTAAACTCCAATCAACTGGCTTTTAAAAGATTCCCAGATGCCCAGATGTGGATTTTCCCTCAAACAGCTACTCCCAACCTGCATTCCTCAGTTTCCTCCCTGATATTGTGGTAGTTTGGCTTCTGTCAATACTTACACCTGAGGACTATTCTTATCCTTAACCAGCAATAACTTAAATGTACAGAATTATGGTTACTGTTCCCAAAATGCTCTCCCACTGAAACTTTCATCACCCAATAGGGCCCATTCCTCAATTCCAGGTCTAGAATGGCCCCTTCCCTGATTGGGCAGTTTACATGTTGTTCCAAATATATTGTTGTAAAAACCCATCTGTCATTCAGGGAAGGAAATCTGCCATCTTTACCTGGTCTGGCCTACATGTGACTCCAGAACCACAGCGATGTGGTTGACTCTTAGAAATTAAGGACAGGTAATAAATGCTGCCCAGATACCACAAGTAATTTCTTTTACAATGCATTTAATTTGTTTAGAACTCTGGAATTAAGAGTCTAATGATAACCATTGCTGATTGTCACAAAAAACATCTAGTTGACCAATATCTTTTAAAGGAAGATGGTTGACTCCCATCTGCCATCTGAAATGACCCAGTTGTAAGAGCTGATAAAAAGGAATTAAAATGGGCAGACCACCTGGCATCAACGTGGGCACAGAAAGTAGGTACCTGGTGCAGGCAGGACATTATTGTGAGGTGAGAAGTTCTCATGGTTATTATGGGGCAAGTCAGATATTAACTGCTGAAATCTGTACACAATTTCACTGGGGCGGCATGGTGGCTCAGTGGTTAGCACTGCTGCCTCACAGCGCTAGGGTCCCAGATTTGATTCCAGTCTCAGGTGACTGTCTGTGTGGAGTTTGCACATTCTCCCTGTTTCCTCCCAAAATCCAAAGATGTGCAGGTCAGGTGAATGGCAGTTCTAAATTGCCTGTAGTGTTAGGTGCATTAGTCAGAGAGGAATGGGTCTGAGTGAGTTACTCTGCGGAGGGTCAGTGTGGACTTGTTGCGCCAAAGAGCCTGTTTCCACATTGCAGGGAATTTAAAAGAGCAGAAATGTGGAACATCTCAATTCACTTTGTTAGTTCACAGTCCAGGCTACTCACAATACAATGCATGCAACTACATGAAGTGGCAGACTTATTCATGTCTTCCCCGTGAAATATGCCTGAACAGGTTATAACTGGGTGCCTTTATCAGTAAGTGACTTTATTTTAATGACATGATAAGTGAGGATTAATGGCAAATACATTTCCTGGCTCTGAAAGTTTTGCTTTGCAAATGTAGTGTCATTCCTTCAGAGCTGAACTAATATTACAGAGTTCTCCAAATGTCTCAGCCAACTCTGACCACTTTGTCTTAAAGCCAGCAGCCATTCCTTAACCATTGACCAGAGACTAAGGGAAAAAGGGGCCGGGTAGGGAATGCGAGGAACAATCCATTTTTTGAATAGCACTCGGGCAGTAAGGTATCTCCTTTTATTTAAGAAACGGCAACAGCCGAGGGTAAATTCAATTAGCTTATCACTCTTTGGTTTTGTTTAAATTTGGGTGATTAGATTAAATTCCCTACAGTGTGGAAACAGGCCCTTCGGCCCCACCAGTCCATACCGATCCTAAGAAGAGTAACCCACCCAGACCCATTTCCCTCTGACTAATGTACCTAATACGATGGGTAATTTAGCATGGCCAATTCACCTGACCTGCACATCTTTGGAATGTGGGAGGAAACCGGAGCACCTGGAGGAAACCCACACAGACATGGGGAGAACATGCAAACTCCACACAGACAGTCGTCCGAGGCTGGAATGGAGCCTGGAACCCTGGTGCTGTGAGGCAACAGTGCTAACCACTGAGCCACCATGCTGCCAATTTATAACTAATTGTGGCCAGTTAGCTCAGTTGGCTGAATGGCTGGCTTGTAATACTAACAGCATGGGTTCAATTCCCACACTGGCTGTGTTACCACAAAAAAATCTCCTTCTTCAACCTTTCCCCTTGCCTGTAGCATGGTGAGACTCAGGTTAAACCACCACCAGTCCTCTCTCTCCAATGAGAGAGCTGCCCTATGGTCTGGGAGGACTATGATGGCTTTTATGTGTAGATTATTGGTGGGAGGGAAATGGAGATTTGGAGTAGGCAAACATCACTTGAAAAATGCAGTGTTCAAGATCCAATCATCTTCAGCTGCTTCATCAATGACCTTCCCTCCATCGTAAGGTCAGAAGTGGGGGATGTTTGCTGATGATTATACAATGTTCAGCACCATTCTCCACACATCAGATACTGAAGCAGTCCATGTTCAAATGCAACAAGATCAGGACAATATCCAGGCTTCGGCTGACAGGTGGCAAGTAACATTCGTGCCACACAAATGCCAGGCTGTGACCATCATCAATAAGAGACAATTTAACCACTTCCCTTAACATTCAGTGGTGTTACCGTCACTGAATCCCCCACTATTAATATCCTGGAGGGTTATCATTAACCTGAAACTCAACTGGACTCACCACATTAGCACAGTGGCTGCAAGAGAAGATCAGAGGTTAGGAATCCTGCAGCGAGTAACTCCCCTCCTGACTCCCCAAATCCTGTCCACCATCTACAAGGCACAAGTCAGAAGTGTGATGAAATACTCCCCACTTGTCTGGATGGGGGCAACTCCAACAACACTCAAGAAGCTTGACACCATCCAGGACAAAGCTGAAAATGTGTTGCTGGAAAAGTGCAGCAGGTCAGGCAGCATCCAAGGAGCAGGAGAGTCGACGTTTCGGGCATGAGCCCTTCTTCTTCCTGAAGAAGGGCTCATGCCCGAAACGTCAACTCTCCTGTTCCTTGGATGCTGCCTGACCTGCTGCGCTTTTCCAGCAACACATTTTCAGCTCTGATCTCCAGCATCTGCAGTCCTCACTTTCACCATCCAGGACAAAATAGCCCACTTGATTGGCATCACATCCACAAATATCCAGTCCTTCCACCACCCACGCTCAGTAGCAGCAGTGTGTACTATCTACAAGATGCACTGCAGAAATTCACCAAAGATCCTCAAACAGCACCTTCCAAACCCACAACCACTTCCACCTGGAAGGACAAGGACAGCAGCACCTCCCCCTGCAAGTTCCCCTCCAGCATCTAGATTAGAGTGGTGCTGGAAGAGCACAGCAGTTCAGGCAGCATCCGAGGAGTAGGAAAATCGATGTTTCGGGCAAAAGCCCTTCATCAGGAATACAGGCAGAGAGCCTGAAGGGTGGAGAGATAAATGAGAGGAGGGTGGGGGTGGGGAGAAAGTAGCATAGAGTACAATAGACAAGTGGAAGAGGGGATAAAGGTGATAGGTCAAGGAGGAGAGTGGAGTGGATAGGTGGGAAGGAAGATAGGCAGGTATGACAGGTCATGGGGACAGTGCTGAGCTAGAAGTTTGGAACTAGGGTGAGGTGGGGGAAGGGGAAATGAGGAAACTGTTGAAGTCCACATTCATTCCCTAGGGTTGAAGTGTTCCGTGGCAGAAGATGAGGCGTTCTTCCTCCAGGCGTCTGGTGGTGAGGGAGCAGCGGTGAAGGAGGCCCAGGACCTCCATGTCCTCGGCAGAGTGGGAGGGGGAGTTGAAATGTTGGGTCACAGGGCAGTTTGGTTGATTGTTGTGGGTGTCCCAGAGATGTTCCCTAAAGCGCTTTGCTAGGAGGTATCCAGTCTCCCCAATGTAGAGGAGACCACATCGGGAGCAACGGATACAATAAATGATATTGATGGATGTGCAGGTAAAACTTTGATGGATGTGGAAGGCTCCTTTAGGGCCTTGGATGGAGGTGAGGGAGGAGGTGTGGGTGCAGGGTATGCAATTTCTGCGGTGGCAGGGGAAGGTGCCAGGATGGAAGGGTGGGTTGTAGGGGGTATGGACCTGACCAGGTAGTCACAGAGGGAACAGTTTTTGCGGAAGGTGGAAAGGGGTGAGATGGGAAATATATCCCTGGTGGTGGGGTCTTTTTGGAGGTGGCGGAAATGTTGGCGGATGATTTGGTTTATGCGAAGGTTTGTCGGGTGGAAGGTGAGTACCAGGGGCGTTCTGTCCTTGTTACGGTTGGAGGGATGGGGTCTGAGGGCGGAGGTGCAGGATGTGGACAAGATGCATTGGAGGGCATCTTTAACCATGTGGGAAGGGAAATTGCAGTCTCCAAGCCACTCACCATCCTGACTTGGAAATATCTCGCCATTCCTTCACTGTCACTGGGTCAAACTCCTGGAATTCCTTTCCTCAGGGCATTGTACAGCACATGGACTGCAATGGTTCAAGGAGGCAGTTCCCCAACAATGGCTAAAGGGTAATAAGGAATGGACAACAAATGTTGGTCCAGAGCCACCCATTTCCCAAGGACAAACAATTAAATGTCCTTTCATCTCCAGACCAGGATATATTTGATGTTCAGAATTACGTGCTCCTAATGGTTAACTCTGTTTTTATTGTTTTGGATGACGGTGGCTCCCCTTGTTTGAATGGCTGTTTCATGAGTTGATGTGGTTTGTGCAGGGCAATCTGGGTGATCTTGGGATGGTTGGACTGGCTGGTGCCCCTGGACCAAGGGGTGCTCCCGGAGAACCAGGTCTGGTGGGTGACAGAGGAAGACGGGGACCAAAGGTAATCTCCCAAACTTACCGCTGGTCAGCTGACCACCCACACAGACCGATGTGTCTTACAATCCGGACATTCCAAAAGTAACTTATTCTGAGCAATTCTATAAATCACTAGCTCATAAAGTGTACAGTATTTTGTTTATATTTAATGATTCATTTTATTTTGCAAGTTATTTCAGCCAGAAACACAGCACTGCACACATACCATCCTCTGTTTCAACTTGTCCCATTTCGCTTTCCCAGCTAAACCTACCTGCAGGAACCTAACTCTGGCTTTAACATTGATTCCTGTGGGAAACTGTGCTTCACTAAAGTCATTCCAATTAAAGATGTGATTTTCAGGCATGAAGCTGCATCTTTAGGTGGGGACTATTTGTACTCATTCTATAACAAAGACACCAGGATTGAGCTTCCATCTGTAGTCTGGCAAGTGTCCTCCATTCCCAGGATTCCCTCTGCACCATTCCATCTCATGTTATTAACAACCAGAAGAATTGCAGATGCTATAAATCAGAAACAAAAACAGAAGTTGCTGGAAAAGCTCAACAGGTCTGGCAGCATCTGTGATGCTGCCAGACCTGTTGAGCTTTTCCAGCAACTTCTGTTTTTGCATCTCACTCCATTTGTGTCTCGGCAGGGTGAGAAAGGGTTACCGGGTCAACCTGGACTCCAAGGAAACCAAAGGGGACGTGCTGGAGTGCAGGGCGATCAGGGAGCCTTTGGGGAGCCTGGGCCGAAAGGACGAAAGGTACGTGTTCACGCGGCGTTCCTGATATTTGACAAACGCAATTGTGTCTAAACACCTCCAGCTAAGCCACACAGAATATGTTAGATGTAGTTTATAGGGCAAAAGGGGGATCCATGGGTATGGAATGGAGGCAGAAGCAGGCTGCGAAATTGAAATGCAGAGCAGGTTCAAAGGGGCTGAGTAGCCTACTCCTGCTCTTCCAGAGTCATAGAGTCCGACATCAGGGAGTTAGGCCCTTCAGCCCAAACTGGTCCATGCTGACCAAAGAGTCCATAAAGTCTGGTTGAAGATTTGTAGCTCGGGTGTCCGTTGTGGTTCTGTTCGCCGAGCTGGAAGTTTTTGCTGCAAACGTTTCGTTCCCTGGCTAGGGAACATCATCAGTGCTATTGGAGCCTCCTGTGAAGCGCTGCTTTGATGTTTCTTCCGGTATTTATAGTGGTTTGTTCTTGCCGCTTCCGAACAAAGGACCCAATAGCCAGCACGAGCCAAACCAACGTAGTTTACAAAATACCATGCAAGGACTGCACAAAACACTATATAGGAGAAACAGGAAGACAGCTAACAATCCGCATCCATGAACATCAGCTAGCCACAAAACGACACGACCAGCTATCCCTAGTAGCCATACACTCAGACAACCAGGAACATGAATTTGACTGGGAAAACACTACCATCATAGGACAAGCCAGACAGAGAACAGCCAGGGAATTCCTAGAGGCATAGCATTCATCCACAAACTCCATTAACAGACACATAGACCTGGACCCCATATACAAACCACTACAGCTGAAACTGACACCCGGAAGCGGCAAGAACATCCATCAACAGACACATCGACCTGGACCCCACATACAAACTACTACAGCTGAAACTGACACCCGGAAGCGGCAAGAACAAACCACTATAAATACCGGAAGAAACATCAAAGCAGCGCTTCACAGGTGGCTCCAATAGCACTGATGATGTTCCCCAGCCAGGGAACGAAACGTTTGCAGCAAAAACTTCCAGCTCGGCGAACAGAACCACAACAAGAGTCCATCCACTCTAACCCCATTTCCCTGCACTTAGCCCACATCCCTCTAAACCTTTCCTATCCATGTATTTGTCCAAATGCCGTTTAAATGTTAATGTACCCGCCTCAACCACTTCTGCTGGCAACTTATTCCATATGCGTACCACCCTCTGTGTAAAAAAGTTGCCCATCAGGTTCCTTGTTACGCTTTCCTCTCTAACCTTAGACCTTCAGGGTGGCACGGTGGCTCAGTGGTTAGCACTGCTACCTCACAGCTCCAGGGACTCGGGTTCGATTCCAACCTTGAGCGACTGTCTGTGTGGAGTTTGCACATTCTCCAAGTGTATGCGTGGGTTTCCTCCCACAGTCCAAAGATGTGCAGGTTAGGTGAATTGGCCATGCTAAATTGCCCATAGTGTTAAGTGCATTAATGTAGAAAAATGAGTCTGGGTGGGTTACTCTTTGGAGGGCCAATGTGGATTTGATGGGCCGAAGGGCCTGTTTCCATGCTGTAGGGAATCTGATCTAAAATGATGCCCTCTATCCTCGATTCCCCCACCCTATCAATGCCTCTCATGATCTTATACACTTCTATGAGGGCCGCCCCCTCTCAGTCTCCAAAGCTCTAAAGTAGAAAGTTCTAGCTTGTCCAAACTCTCCCGATAGCTCAGATCTTTGAGTCCTGGCAACATCTTTGTAAATTTCTTCTGCACTCTTTCCAGTTTAATAACATCCTTCCTATAGTAAGATGACCGAAACTGAACACACTCCTCCAAGTATCTCATCTTAATTGGAGGTTTCATGTTTCTTGAGCTGTCTCGAGTGAACTAAAACAGCAGAAGAGTTACTATTGGCTCCCAAATCCCTTTCCATCTTAAACACTTAGTGAGAGTTACTCTTTCAGATTGGGAATAGGAAGGGAGATGTACATTTATGTAGTGCCTTTCACCACCATGAGCCGGGTGAACATGGGTTCTCATCCCTTGGTGTATCACAGCAGGAGGGCCTTGGATAGTGGGCATTCCCACAGTCGCCTAAATCTTTAGTGTGCCCCTCAACACATAGTCCTGTCAGTTTGCAACACTCAGTGGCCAACAGCTCTTTACACTGGAAAGGCATGGACGGACGAAAGAGCATTTGACCCTCCAGCAGCAATTAATGCTTCTTTTGGTGTGGAACCCAAGGCAAAGCTCAGAGAGGACAGAGTTGAAGGCAGATACTTGATTACCATGCCTTTTAAAGATGAAAGATTATTGGGAATTTGCAGTATCATAGAGTAAGATTAAATTCAGATCAGCCATGATGTTATTAAATGGTGGAAGAGGATTAAAGGGCTGAGTGGTCAACTATTATTCCTTGTTCATATAATTCTGAAGGAATATCATCAAGGAATTCTTTCAGCTCTATATAGTAGCACACAAACCCACCAACACTCTCAAACAAAAACTAACAAACTTAAAAGACCCAGTACATCCCATGGACAAAACCAACATCATCTACAAAATTCCATGCAAGGACTGCCACAAACACTACGTAGGACAAACAGGAAGAAAGTTAGTCACCAGGATACACGAACACCAGCTAGCCACAAAAAGACACGACCCTCTCTCCCTCATAGCCCTACACATGGATGAAAAAAAACACCATTTCGACTGGGACAACACATCTATCCTGGGACAGGCTAAGCAAAGACATGCCAGAGATTTCCGAGAGGCCTGGCACTCCAACCACAATGCCATAAACAAACACATAGATCTAGATGCCATCTGTCAACCCCTCAGAAAACGAACAGGAAATGACATCACCATAAACCCCAGGAACCCCATCCAGGACAAAGATATAAATAGAAAGCAGGAGACAACAGCTTCACTTCACTTGGAGGTCGCCACTGATGATGTTACCTGGTCAGGTAATGAAATGTCTAGATATCAGACCTACAGCTCAGCGAGCAAACCTACACCCTTGGATGGTTCTAATCTCCCTTAGTAACACCCTACATTATCAGAGAAGATCAAGAGTGGGACTTGAACCTTGTGACTCAGAGGTACCTGTGCATGTTAACTGACATAAAATCAATTTGACAGTGTGGTCTAAAATTGCCTACCCAGGGTTGGACTTAGTGCTGGAGGTTTATTCCTGTGCCATCCAATTCGCTATTGGCCAGTCACCATCTCTACGCTTGACCTTCTTTCCCGGGAAGGGGTACTGGCGTTCTGTTCCCTGAATGAATAATTTTATTGTCACGTGTATTTGACAGTGCAACTTACAATAAAATACAGTGAAAAGCTTTCAATCATCACCACGATGCTGTGCCATTCTGCTAGTTCTATGAGTAAGAGTGAAATGAAAAGATCCTCCTGATTGGATAACGATTAACCGAGTCAAACAGTCTTTTCTCCCCCATCCCTCTGGGGCCTTTAGAATCGAGAAGCAAATTTGCTCAAAGGAAATGAAGGAACAGCAGTAGCGGTTGGTTTTGGTGGCTGGAAGATGTTTCTCTCAGGTGTTTAAGGTGGCCAATGCGCAGTTGTGTCCACACACAAAATCTTTCATGTGGTCAGCACAGAAGAGGCCATTCAACCCAGCAGTTCAGGGCTGAATCCTTTGAACAGACATCTGGTTGTCCCCACTGCCCTGCTCTTTCCACCTATCCTTGCAATTTGATCTCTTTCAAATTCCCCAGGATTACCATTGAGTCTATCATTCCATCCAGCAGCACATTCTCCAGCTGTGTCACTCATTGTACAAAGATAATTTTCCTCAAATTATTTGAGTTTATTTCTGTCAATCATTACAAACTCTGCATCCTCTGGGTATCAGACATTCACTGAACAGCATATTTTGTCAAACTGTGTGTCGTTATTGAAATTGTCACTGTGGAAATCTAACCTTTCTGATTTGAAATCAGTACAATGTTTGTTTGTTTTCAGGGAGATGGTGGTGATCGAGGTTTGATGGGATTTCCTGGCTTTCAAGGTCCAAAAGTACGTGGATGCAATTATTCTCCCTTAAAATATACTTGACGTGCAATTTGTAAAGCCACATTTTAAAATATTGTGACTTGAATATTCCAAAAAGTGCGATAAAATTCAACTCTCCTTCATGCAACATCTTCCTCTCTTAGGAACTCCTCTGCCATTGGAACACTCTTAAGTATTTACTTTATACAGTCTTTATTGGGTATATTGGCCAATGGCAAATTGTTTCAAAACTATACACATGTGAAAGGCAATATAGGAAGATCTTGTTATGAACAACAATATGGTATTTCCCAGCAATCTCCTTTACGGATACTCAATCCCAGTGAAACATCACTCTTCACTTCACTTCAAAATTTCTTACTGAACTGACGAGGAATTCACTCCCCGAGAGTTTGGTGGATGCTGGGACACTGAGTAAATTTAAGGTTTGTAATTAGTAACAAACTGAAGGATTCTAGAGATTGGGCAGGAAAGTGGAGTGGAAGCTGACGTGAGCTCAGTCATGATGGTAATAAATCAAGGGGGCATGGATAGGATAAATAAGCAAAGTCCAGAACTAGAGGGCATAGGTTTAGGGTGAGAGGGGAAAAATATAAAAGAGACCTACGGGGCAACTTTTTCACACAGAGAGTGGTACATGTATGGAATGAGCTGCCAGAGGAAGTGGTGGAGGCTGGTACAATTGCAACATTTAAAAGGCATTTGGATGGGTATATGAATAGGAAGGGTTTGGAGGGACATGGGCCGAGTACTGGCAGGTGGGACTAGATCGGGTTGGGGTATCTGGTCGGCATGAAGGGTTAGACCGAAGGGTCTGTTTCCTTGCTGTACATCTTGACTCTATGACTCTAAGGGGCTGAATGACCTCCTCCTGCTCCTAGATATTACATGCTTGTGTTTTCTTCCCTGAACCAAGATAAAACATGTTTAAGATAGAGACATAGAATAAATGAGAACTACTAAACCATTGAGTTCAAGTTCCATAATGCAGCCATGAATTGTGTGTTCAGTTTTAGATATGTAGCCAATGAAAGTCTGTGTTTGTTTTATTTCGGCAGGGTCCAGTTGGAGATATTGGTTATAAAGGAATTCAAGGTCCAAAGGGTCCAATGGGATTGTTTGTAAGTGAAACGTTTTGTCTTGTTTGTTGAAGACGGAGTTTGCTTTCTGCTCCAATGAGCCCACGTTACAGTGAGTCACGGTGACTGCTCTCTGTTAGTGGGTCATCAGGACTCAAGCAGTGGGAATCCCATCAGAAACAGCTCTTGTCACAAACACTGACTCCAGGGACAACCAGTGTCCAATTCCCTGGAAAACCCGGATGAGTGCATCCAAGATGCAGGAGCTGTTTCAATCCCAAACCCTTCCACAGGCTCACTCCCAGAGTGCAGCACTACAGATATCTGTATGTCTCATCACAGCAGCCTCCCTTTATAAGTTCCATTAGTACTTACTATAAGCTTTCAGTAACAACTGCATTAACCCACCACTGACAGCAGACACGGGAAGATTTTAAGTTCAAAAGGAGAAGGGATTTAAAATGGATACAAAAGGCAGAAGGATCGCAGCGGGTGAGTTTAGTGGACGGACATCAAGAGTGGGGTGGAGGGGAGTGGTGGAGGGAGCAACCTGCCCTGATTAGTCCAAGAGCTCACTGGGACTAAGGTACCGTGCCATGTACCTCTCCAACAACATACTCCAATCTGAAATGGCTGCTGGCCAACTTTCCTGAGGATTGACCCAGGCAGGTCACAGGGAGGCAATCAAAGAGGGATCCACCGGTAGGTGGCGTTTGGGCACTGATACCCGGCTGCAGCAGGGGCTAGGGGACAGGTTTCAACAGGACTTTTGGACAATCTGGGGAGCACGGTGGCTCAGTGGTCAGCACTGCTGCCTCACAGCGCCAGGGACCCAGGTTCAATTCCAGCCTCGGAACAACTCTCTATGTGGAATTTGCACATTCTCCCCGTGTCTGAGTGGATTTCCTCCCACAGTCCAAAGGTGTGCAGGTTAGAGTGAATTGGCCATGCTAAATTGCCCATAGTGTCACAGGGATGTGAAGATTAGGTGTATTAGTCAGGGTTAAATGTAGAGGAAATAGGGAAGGGGAATAGATCTGGGAGGGATACACTTCGAAGGGTCGGTATGGACTTGTTGGGCCAAATGGCCTGTTCCCACACTGTAAGGATTCTGTGAAATCTGCTGGTATCACTACCAAAAGGACCAAACCCCCATCAGTACCCACCTCAGCAACAGGACAGTTTCACTTTGTGGAGAGACTCAGTCTCTGCAGCTTTGAAGAATGAGAGTCAATCCAACAGAAATGTGTGAGAGGTTGGAAAGCTTGGCAGGGAAGGGGAGAAGAGGCTGTTTTCCTCTGACTGGGAAAGGTAACGCTAAGGATGACAGTCTCTGGCTAAGGAGTCATAGAAACCCAACAGTGTGGAAGCAGGCCATTCGGCCCATCAAGTCACATTGACCCTCTGAACAGCATCCCACCCAGACCTACCCTATCACCCCACATTTCCCATGACTAACCCACCCAGTCTGCACATCCCTGAGCAATTTAGCATGGCCAGTCCACCGTAACTTGCACATCTTTGGACTGTGGGAGGAAACTCACGCAGGCACAGGGAGAATATGCAAAGACAGAGGGACAGTCGCCCGAGGCTGGAATTAAACCCAGGTCCCTGATGCTGTGAGGCAATAGTGCTAACCACGGAGCCGCCATGTCACCCTATGGGTCAGCCATTGAAGACTGACATGAGGTGAAATTCCTTCATTCAGAGGTCTATGATTATTTTGGATTTCTGTACTCCAGAGAGCGATGTTCCATCGTTGAACCGATTTAATGTTGAATTCTATACATGGTTAATAAAGATTATTAAGTGTGTAGACTTCTGTACACAAAGGGAATTGATGGGTGTGAGGGAGTGAAGGGGCGGAGTGGTTGTTAAGTCTTTATGTAAATCCATTGTAATTCCTTCAAGCTCCCTCCTGTAAGCTAACGTAAGAGCTGCAATAGGAAGCATTCTTGGAATCAATGGCTCATCCAGGGACTATCTCGTCTTGACATGTGACTGAGGGAAAGCAAGACAAGGACAAGGAGCTCCCTGCCACCTGCCACCCACTCAGCGAGAGAAACCCAATATAACTGAATCATTATATAAAAGCAAATTACTGCAGATGCTGGAATCTGAAACCAAAAGAGAAAATGCTGGAAAATCTCAGCAGGTCTGGCAGCATCTGTAAGGAGAGAAAACAGCTGACGTTTCGAGTCTAACTGACCCTTTGTCAAAGCAGCTTTGATAAAGGGTCAGTTAGACTCGAAACGTCAGCTCTTTTCTCTCCTTACAGATGCTGCCAGAGCTGCTGAGATTTTCCAGCATTCTCTCTTTTGATAATCGAATCATTGTTAAATATTGTGTCAACGCATCCCCAAATCCGAGAGCAGGTCACAACCTAACAGTCAATAAATAATTCAGTTACAGATTAAAAAGTGGCAGTTGTGCAGGTTCATAGCTCCTTGAAAGTAGAGTCGCAGGTAGATCTCACAGCAAAGAAGGCATTTGGTATGCTTTCGTTTATTGGTCAATGCATTGAGTATAGGAGTTGAGAGGTCATGTTGCGGCTGTACAGGACATTGGTTAGGCCACTTTTGGAATACTGCATGCAATTCTGGCCTCCTTGCTAGAGGAAGGTTGTTGTGAAACTTTAAAGGGTTCAGAAAAGATTTGGAGGATGTTGCCAGGGTTGGAGGATTTGAGCTATAAGGAGAGGCTGAACAGGCTGGGACTGTTTTCCCCAGAGCATCAGAGGCTGAGGGGTGACCTTACAGAGTTTTATAAAATCATGAGGGGCATGGATAGGGTAAATAGACAAG
This sequence comes from Hemiscyllium ocellatum, assembly GCF_020745735.1. Taxonomy (NCBI): domain Eukaryota; kingdom Metazoa; phylum Chordata; class Chondrichthyes; order Orectolobiformes; family Hemiscylliidae; genus Hemiscyllium; species Hemiscyllium ocellatum. The sequence continues at coordinate 112,676,018 of NC_083409.1, read as the reverse complement.
GTCTTGATAAATTCTGGATGTCACAAGGAATTGAGGGCTACGGGGAGAATGCGGGTAAGTGGAGTTGAAATGCCCATCAGCCATGATTGAATGGCGGAGTGGACTTGATGGACCGAATGGCCTTACTTCCACTCCTATGTCTGATGGTCTTATGCTCTTTTCCCTGGGTGGGGGAGTCCAAATCTAGATGGCACAGGTTTAAAGTGAGAGGGGAAAGATATAAAAGGGACTTAAGGGGCATCGTTTTCACACAGAGGGTGGTGTGTGTATGGAATGAGCTGCCAGAGGAAATGGTGGAGGCTGGTACAATTGCAACAATTAAAAGGCATCTGGATGGGTATATGAATAGGAAGGGTTTGGAGGGAAATTGGCCAATGGGACTAGATTAATTTAGGATATCTAGTTGGCATGGACGAGTTGGACCGAAGGGTCTGTTTCCATGGTGTACATCTCTATGACTCTACCCTGTGTTTATTCAACTTTCCAATATTTTTTGTCCAAATAGGGAAACACTGGACCATTTGGACCCACTGGAATTATCGGTCCTGCTGGGAAACCGGTAAGTGTCTGGATCTGTCATACAACATCTCCAACAGCGAGTGTCCCACGATGATTTCCCTTTAACCTTGTCAACCCCATCAGGGGAGGTGTTGGATTAGTCGTATCATCACCAGACTATTAATCCAGATACCCAGGTAATGTCTTAGGGACCTGGGTTCAATTCCTATGGGAGAAGGTGAAATTGGAATTCAACAACAAAATAAAATCTGGAATTGAATTGAATTTAATGTCATGAGTACCAAATCACAGTGAAAAGCTTTGTCTTGCAAGCAGTACAGGCAGATCACAGAGTTAAGTAGCATAGATAGTAAATAATAGGGAAACAGCAGCAAAAACCAAAACACAGGTACAGGCGAATGTTCAGAGTTTGAGTCCATTCAGTATTCTAACAACAGTAAGGTAGAAACTGTTTCGAAACCGGCTGGTGCATGTGTTCAGGGTTCTGTATCCTCTCCCCGATGGTAGAGGTTGTAGAAAAACATTGCCAGGGTGGGATGGATCTTTGAGAATGCTGGCGGCCTTTCCTTGACAGCGGGCCTGGTAGATGGATTCTGTAGATGGGAGGTTGGCCTTTGTGATTGTCTGGGCCGAGTTCACCACTCTCTGTACCTGTCTCCGATCTTGAATGGTACAGTTGCCATACCAGGTAGTGATACATCCAGACAGAATGCTCTCGATGGCGCACCTATAAAAGTTGGCACGGGTATTCACCGTCATGCCAAATTTCCTCAGCTGCCTGAGGAAGAAGAGACGTTGTTGGGCCTTTGTAACCAGTGCATCACATGAAGAGTCCAAGAAAGTTTGTCATGGATGACCACTCCCAGGTACTTGACATTTTCCACGCGTTCCACCTCTGTGCTGTTAATGGGGGGGGGGGGGGGGGGGGGGGGGGGCGCAGGAGTAACATCCCGCCGAAAGTCAATAATGAGTTCCTTGGTTTTACTGGCATTGAGAGCTAGATTGTTCTCAGTGCACCATTTATTCAGGTCTTCCACCTCTCGTCTGTAGTCTGTTTCATCACCATTTGAGATTTGACCAACTATGGTGGTGTCATCAGCGAACTTGTAAATAGTATTAGTCTGGTATTTGGCGATGCAGTCAAGGGTATACAGTGAGTACAGTAGGGGCTGAGTACACACCCCTGGGGCCTCCAGTGTTGAGTGTTAGTGAGGATGAAATATTGTCCCCAATCTTCACCGACTGTGGCCTGTGGGTCAGGAAACTGAGGATCCAGTTGCAGAGAGTGGGGCTTAGTCTGAGATCACTAAGTTTAGTAATCAGTCTCGAGGGGATAATAGTAAAGGAATGATGACTTTGTAACCATTGTTGGGGGAAATGCATCTTGTTCACTAATGTCCTTTAGAGAAGGAAACTACTATCCTTCCCCAGTCTGGCCTACATGTGACTCCAGACCCACAGTGACTGGGCTGACCTCTAACTGCCCAGAGGGCAAGTAGGAATGGGCAATAATGCCTACATCATGTGAATGAAGTATTAAAGAAAGTCTGAAGAGAACATCTCTCACATTGACTGTCTAAACAAGACCATTAGGTCCATCCTCTGGCTACTGCAATAGTGTAGTGGTCATGTCACTAGCCTGGTAGCCTCGAATCCCAGGTTAATCTTCTGTGAGCACCAGTTCAAATCCTGCCATGACAACCGGTGAAATTTGAGTTAAGTGGAAATTTTGGAATTGAAAGCAAGTGTAATGGCCGTCATTTAACCACTGCTAATTGTTGTAAAAACTCATCTGGTTCACTAACGTCCTTTCAGGAAGGAAACCCATCCTTAGCTGGTCTGGCTTCCATGTGACTCCACACCCACAACAATGTCTGGATTAGTGGTGCTGGAAGAGCACAGCAGTTCAGGCAGCATCCAAGGAGCAGCGAAATCGACGTTTCGGGCAAAAGCCCTTCATCAGGAATAAAGGCAGTGAGCCTGAAGCATGGAGAGATAAGCTAGAGGGGGGTGGGGTGGGGAGAAAGTAGCTTAGACCTGGGAGTTGCAGTGGGAGAGGGACACCCTGAGATTCTTGTAGAGAGAGGAGGAAAACTTCTTCAAGGCAGGCATCCTTGCAAGAGGATTCGCAGTAGGGTTAAAATCAACGAGGTAAACACAATGACTGCAGATGCAGGAAACTAGATTCTGGATTAGTGGTGCTGGAAGAGCACAGCAGTTCAGGCAGCATCTCTACAAGAATCTCAGGGAGTCCCTCTCCCACTGCAACTCCCAGGTCTAAGCTACTCTCTCCCCACCCCCACCCTCCCCTAGCTTATCTCTCCATGCTTCAGACTCACTGCCTTTATTCCTGATGAAGGGCTCTTGCCCGAAACGTCGATTTTGCTGCTCGATGGATGCTGCCTGAACTGCTGTGCTCTTCCAGCACCACTGATCCAGAATGTAGTTTCTAGCATCTGCAGTCATTGTTTTTACCCACAGCAATGTATTTGATTCTGGTCAATTAGGGATGGATAATAAATTCTGAATAAATTCCTAAATTATCCAATTATTCCTTCAGTAATTCCATCCTCCAAAGCTCCATTTGGGATTTGCTCCTTAATTCCAATTGGATCTTTGCATGAAGAACTTATTGATGCAGGTTTGATTTTTTGCCTTTCTTTATTTCAAACCTGTTTCTTTCACCTTACCTCATTTTAAAGCGAACATGGGGGGTAATTGGCAAAATACCCCAAGCATCATGACAGCAAGAATGTCACAAAGACAAGCTGCCCGATGTGGACGTGCCGGGGGGATTCTTTTCCACAGAGCTGAGAGAGAGAGAGAGAGAAAGCGATCAAAGTGATTGGAGAAAGAGAGTTTTGACGGAGTAAATAAAGAGAAACTGTGTCTCGGGGCAGGAAGGTTAATGTCCAGAGGGAGATAGACGAGGGGAATTTATTTGACGCTGAGTAATTAGATTAGATTAGATTACTTACAGTGTGGAAACAGGCCCTTCGGCCCAACAAGTCCACACCGACCCGCCCAAAGCGCCAAAGCGCAACCCACCCATACCCCTACATTTACCCCTTACCTAACACTAGGGACAATTTAGCATGGCCAATTCATCTGACCCGCACATCTTTGGAATGTGGGAGGAAACCGGAGCACCCGGAGGAAACCCACGCAGACACGGGGAGAATGTGCAAACTCCACACAGTTAGTTGCCTGAGGTGGGAATTGAACCCGGATCTCTGGCGCTGTGAGGCAGCAGTGCTAACCACTGTGCCACGGTGCCGCCCACATTGTGATCTGGAACATGGCCCCTGGTGGAAGCAGATTTAAACGAATATTGGAGCAACACAGGAGGGAGACCAGAGTGAGCAGGCTCCTGGAGAAGAGCAGGGCACGAGGTTAATGTTCGAAGAGCTGCTCCAAGCTGAACGGCCTCCTGTCTATTGCTCGATGATATCAGAGCCACGAAACTACCGTGTGACAAGCATCTAAAATAGCTTAAGAAAATTATTTACCTCATTATTTCATAACTATTTAATTAATTGATGTAATTATTTAATCATTGGATCAGAAGTAGGCCATTCAGCCCCTCAAGTCTGTTCCACCATCCAATGAGATCACAGCTGATCTGTGACCTAACTCCATATATCTGCCCTTGACCCGTACCCCTTAATGTCTTTGCCTAACAAACACTCATCTACCTCAGATTTAAAGTTATTGATCCAGTATGTTATTGATTATTGCATCATTACTTTTCAATTAATGTCTGTTCTTTTTCTTTTCCATCATAGGGACCAAAGGGAGTGAAAGGAGCCAGGGGGGAAATGGTAAGGCTTTATCAGACATCACCAGTTGTGAAGCCACCTTTCCACACGTTTACAAGATAATTGAGATGTCACTAAGTTGCATGTTGCTAAATTTCCAGTTTGACAGATCTCAATATTTCAATAGGTCTACAGGTTTGGTATACATCGAGCAGGTTGGTGTGATGGTCACCTGGAGTTTAAACAGCAGGTGGACTGAATGGCCTGTTGCAGTGCTGTACATTTGCTGTAACTCTATGTAATAACACAGACAGGGTGAAGGGTAAGGTGGGTGGACTGACCTTTATGTAGAAGGAAACATCTCAGTACAGCGCAGTTGGGCTTCTGTCTTTGAGGTCTTCCTGAATCTTTATGAGGTTAATAGCAGAACATATCAAATCGGGAATGTGTAGCAAACTCTCAGAACCTATTGATTAGATTAGATTACTTAGTGTGGAAACAGGCCCTTCGGCCCAACAAGTTCACACCGAGCCTCTGAAGAGCAACCCACCCAAACCTCTACATTTACCCCTTCACCTAACACTACGGGCAATTTAGCATGGCCAATTCACCTGACCTGCACATCTTTGGACTGTGGGAGGAAACCGGAGCACCCAGAGGAAACCCACGCAAACACGGGGAGAATGTGCAAACTCCACACAGGCAGGAATTGAACCCAGCGCTGTGAGGCAGCAGTGCTAACCACTGTGCCATCGTGCCACCCATAAGGATGTGAATGTCATTGCTAAGTGCAGTTTTTGTTGCCTATCCCTAATTGCCCCAGTGAAGCTGCTGCTGAAACAGCCTTGAATTCGTCTATGTAGCTTGCTTGGCCATTCCAGAGGGCAGGTAAGAGTCAGCCACATTGCTGTGGGTCTGGAGTCATGTGTAGGCCAGACCTGGTGGAGTTGGCAGATTCCTTCCTTAGACCACATGAGTGAACCAGATGGGTTTTTACAACAATTCAGTCATTTCTATATGAGCCTCCTCCTTCAGATTTTTGTCTCACCCTGTCAACATGTCTGCTATTCCATCCTCATGTGCTGAAGTCTGTCCAAAACTATACAAACACGAGTCAGACCACGGCTGCAATACTGTAAACAGTTCTGGGCACCTTATTCAAGGAGAGATATTCTGTTGTCAAAGGCAGTTCAGAGCAGGTTCACTCGGCTGATACCAGGTACCGAGGGACTGTCTGATGAGGAGAGTTTGGTGAGATTGGAATACAGAAGAGTGAGAGGTGACCTTACTGAAGCATAAAATATTCTTAGGGGGCTTGACGGCATAGATGTGGAAATGAGAAGAGGTTTATTCATGCTCCCCTTTGTAGGGGAGTCTAGGAGCAGAGAGATTAATCTCAGAATAAGGGGCCACCCATTTAAGATAGTGATGAGGAGGAATTTCTTCTCTCTAGGGGTGGAATGAATCAGTGGAATCCTTCAACACAGAGGGCTGTCGAGGCTGGGTTGTTAAATATATTCGAGGCTGAGAGAGACAGATTTTTAATTAGTAAGGGGGATTGAGGGTTGTGGGGAAAAGGCAGGTGTTGAGCTGAAGATGGTTGGACCAGCCTTGAACCTATTGAATGGCAAAGCAGGCTCAATGGGCTGAGTGGCCTGCTTCTACTCTTATGGTCTCTAAGCATTCATTAGGAAAAGAGGAAGCCATTCAGCCCATCGAAGCTACTCTGCAGAGTGTACCTATTACAGTGCACCTTACACCCTCCCAGTGGTAGCGAGTTCTATTTTGAGACAATGCAAAGAGTATTCTGCTGCTTTCTGATGGCAGTGTTTATGCAGAGGATATTCGAGACTCTACAGGATTGACTAGAAATGGACGGGGACTTCAAACAGTTCCAATGAAAGCCATTGCTTACAGGATGAAAGATATTGACCTGTTTATAAAATAGGAGAAAGTGAGGACTGCAGATGCTGGAGATCAGAGCTGAAAATGTGTTGCTGGAAAAGCGCAGCAGGTCAGGCAGCATCCAAGGAGCAGGAGAGTCGACGTTTCGGGCATGAGCAACACATTTTCAGCTCTGGTTATAAAATACTAATGGCTTCTTCATGAATCACTCAGCCATGAACAAGATTCTTCTATAATCATCATGGAATCCCTACAGTGTGGAAACAGGCCCTTCAGCCCAACAAGTCCACACTGACCCCTTTGCAGAGTAACCCACCCAGACCCATTCCCCTCCCCTATATTTACCCCTCACTAATGTACCTAAACTACATTATGGGCAATTTAGCATGGCCAATTCACCCAACCTGCACATCTTTGGATTGTGGGAGGAAACTGGTGCACCCGGAGGAAACCCACGCAGACACGGGGAGAATGTGCAAACTCCACACAGACTTGAGAGTGGAATCGAACCCGGGTCCCTGGCACTGTGAGATAGCAGTGCTTACCACTGAGCTGCCATGCCGTCCACCGTAAACAAACAAAATGTTATGCCAATCGATTTAGTTTGTATATTTTTGATCTAGCAGGAGTAGATCTTAATCAAAGTGTTTCAGGGATAATGACCATTGAAGAGCTTACGCAGATCAGGGAAGGGACAGATTCCATTACACCCTGTGGGCAGTTCATTATCAAACTGTTCTGAACGTGGAGTGAAATGAGGAACAATAGAGAGATTGTTGTTTCTTGCAGGTTCTAAAGTGGAGTCATAGTGGACTGGAGACATGGACTCTGTCTCTCTCTCTCACAGACCCTGCTGGGTTTCTCCTGCAGTTATGTTTTCATTTCAGATTTCCAGCATCTGCAGTAGTTTGTTTTTGTGCTAATTGTCAAAAAAGGTGATTTTCAATCAGACATACCTCAAGAAGGGGATGGAACCTGAACTGTGGTCCAAGGGTCTAAGCACCCTGCTCCAAGATGTTGTTACATACCTCTGAAGCCAATAGGACTTGAATCTGAGTCTCCTGGCTCAGAGATAGGGACAATACTACTGCACCAGAAGATTATCTCGTGTTACTTGTCTATCGGTTAAGTGTTTAATTGTATTCAGGTGACTGGGGAGTCACTGGCACCCTGAAACAAGGGGACCAGTTAGCTCATTTGGTTGGATGGCTGGTTTGTAATGTTAAGTGACCCCAACAGCGTGGGTTCGATTTCTGCACCAGCTAAGGTTCCAGTGAAGGTCCCACCTTCTCATCCTCTCCCCTCACCCGAGGTACAGTGACCATCAGGTTAAACCCCCAGCAGTCATCATTCTCTCCCTCCTTAATCAGAGAGTGGTGCAATGGCAACGTTTCTTGCAACAGACGATACTAAACTAGGGAGAATAGCCAATCATAAGGATGACGCTGAGAGTCTGTGAAAATTTTAAAGGTTGAGGTGAATAGATTCTTGGGGATAAGATGATGGTGGGGGGTAGGTGGGACGTGGAATAATCAGATCAGCCGTAAGCTTACTGAATCGGGGAAGAGGATTGAGGGGCCGAGTGGCTTGTTCTTACTGCTAGCTCGTATTTCAGAAGAAGAATCAGACAGGACTCGAAATGATCACTCTGTCTCTCCAGCAGTTAATTATTTCTGGGTCCTCATGTCCCTGTCTGGAGAGTTCAGAGCTCCTCGGCTCGGTGAGGAAGATCTGCCGTCGGACTGACTGCACCGACAAATCTTAGCCGAACCTTCCAGGCCTTGCCAAGACGATCAGAAGCTGTACCTGAAGAGAAAGGGTTCATTCCATGAGACATAGGAGCAGAGGTTAGGCCATTCAGCCCATCGAGTCTGCTCTGCCATTCAACCATAGCTGCTAGGTTTCTCAACCCCATTCTCCCCTTGATACTCAAGATCCTATCTATCTCAGTCTTAAATATACTCAAAACATCCACTCCCACCAAAATGATTTTTGAAACATTCCTACTGTCCTTACGGTCACACTCCAGCTTAAATTCTTCGTCCTTGTTTTCCAATCCATCCATGCCTAGAGCCCTCCAGGTTTTTGGCATCTCTTCCATATCGCCCTTTGCAATCTCAGCGAACTTTAGATTCTTACACTTCTCCAGTTTACAATACTCCTTGACTGAGGGAACCTGAAGCTTTGGAAATCCCCCCATAAACTTTGCTGCCTCTCATTATTCAAAAAGTCTCTTTACTCTCCCTTTACCTTAGTAAAAGATTATAGCACAAAGTAGAATTGTACGGTGACAGACTGGATAGAAGACTGGCTGGTTGGCAGATAACCGGTAATATCTATAAATGGGTCTTTTTCTGATTGCTCAGGCATTGAGTGAGATTTCTCAAGGGATTGTGCTAACCCCTTGACTTTTACAATTTAGAACGATGACTTACATGAGGGGAGCAGAGTTTAACACACTATCCAACACTTTTCACTGTATTTTGTAACAAGATACAAGTAACATCAAATAAATCAATATCACAATCCAGAGCATGACACCTAGATTTGCAAACATTGAAAATACAGGTCTGTTGTGAAGAGGATGAAATTAGGTCACAGAATGGTATATACTGGGCAAACATCTGGCAGACGGAGCATTCTGTAAGAAAATGTGAAGCTGTTTCATTTTGATAGGAATAATAAAAAGGTAGGCAAGCAGGAGGCTGGGGGAACACAGCAAGGCAGGCAGCATCAAGAGGGACAGGCAAGAGGCTGGGAGAACACAGCAAGGCAGGCAGCATCAAGAGGGACAGGCAGTAGGCTGGGGGAACACAGCAAGGCAGGCAGCATCAGGAGGGACAGGCAAGAGGCTGGGAGAACACAGCAAGGCAGGCAGCATCAAGAGGGACAGGTAGGAGGCTGGGGGAACACAGCAAGGCAGGCAGCATCAGGAGGGACAGGCAGGAGGCTGGGGGAACACAGCAAGGCAGGCAGCATCAGGAGGGACAGGCAGGAGGCTGGGAGAACACAGCAAGGCAGGCAGCACCAGGAGGGACAGGCAGGAGGCTGGGAGAACACAGCAAGGCAGGCAGCACCAGGAGGGACAGGCAGGAGGCTGGGGGAACACAGCAAGGCAGGCAGCATCAAGAGGGACAGGCAGGAGGCTGGGGGAACACAGCAAGCCAGGCAGCATCAGGAGGGACAGGCAGGAGGCTGGGGAAACACAGCAAGGCAGGCAGCATCAGGAGGGACAGGCAGGAGGCTAGGAGAACACAGCAAGGCAGGCAGCATCAGGAGGGACAGGCAGGAGGCTGGGGGAACACAGCAAGGCAGGCAGCATCAAGAGGGACAGGCAGGAGGCTGGGGGACACAGCAAGGCAGGCAGCATCAGGAGGGACAGGCAGGAGGCTGGGGAAACACAGCAAGGCAGGCAGCATCAGGAGGGACAGGCAGGAGGCTAGGAGAACACAGCAAGGCAGGCAGCATCAGGAGGGACAGGCAGGAGGCTGGGAGAACACAGCAAGCCAGGCAGCATCAGGAGGGACAGGCAGGAGGCTGGGGGAACACAGCCAGCCAGGCAGCATCAGGAGGGACAGGCAGGAGGCTAGGAGAACACAGCAAGGCAGGCAGCATCAGGAGGGACAGGCAGGAGGCTGGGAGAACACAGCAAGCCAGGCAGCATCAGGAGGGACAGGCAGGAGGCTGGGAGAACACAGCGAGGCAGGCAGCATCAGGAGGGACTGGCAGGAGGCTGGGGGAACACAGCAAGGCAGGCAGCATCAGGAGGGACAGGCAGGAGGCTGGGGGAACACAGCAAGCCAGGCAGCAACAAGAGGGACGGGCAGGAGACTGGGGGAACACAGCAAGCCAGGCAGCATCAGGAGGGACAGGCAGGAGGCTGGGGGAAACACAGCAAGCCAGGCAGCAACAAGAGGGACAGGCAGGAGACTGGGGGAACACAGCAAGCCAGGCAGCAACAAGAGGGACAGGCAGGAGACTGGGGGAACACAGCAAGCCAGGCAGCATCGGGAGGTGGAGAAATCGACGTTTCAGGTGTAACCCTTCTTCAGGAATAATAAAAAAGCAGAGTGTTATTTAAATGAAGAATGACTGCAGAATTCCCTGCTGGGGAAGATTCTCGGTGCGTGAGTCATGGTGAGTGCAACTGCTGCATGTAATTAAGGAGACGAATGGAAAGGTATCTTTGAATGTGACGGTAAGCTGATAGGGAACTTGAGTACAAATGAAAAGTGATACATTTTATCCATGTTTTTTCATCTGATATTCATCAGGACCATTCACAAGAATACCAATTCAAGGCAGCATCCAACAGCCTCCTTGGCTCACAAACCTCATTCCTGATGCAGAGCTTATGCTCAAAACATCGAGAATCTCCTGCTGCACAGATGCTGCCTGACCGGCTGTGCTTTTCCAACACCACACTCTTTGATCTCCAGCATCTGCAGTCCTCACTTTCTCCTAGAATCCAACATCTATACTGTCTCCATAGAAGTAACAATGGTGCACATCAGTTGGCAGGTCATTAGTGAGACCACATTGCAGACACTCTGCACAGTATTTACCTTCTTACTGAAGAAAGAAATGTGTTGAAGGTGATTGAGAGGATATTTACCTTGAATGAGCAATGGTCTTATGAAGAGAGGTTGGCTAGACTGGGCTTGTTCCTACTGGAGTTTGGAAACTGAGCAGAATTGTTTGATGTGTCTAAGATTCGGAATGGTCATGACAAGTTGGATGTGGAAAGGATGTTTCCTTGTGTAGGTCAGTCCAGAACTAGAGGCCATTCAAGATTGCCCTTTTGGGGTCAGAGACAGGGAGAAGCTGTTTCTCAGAGGGTTGTGTGATTTTGGAATTCTGTTTCAGAAAGCAGCAGCAGGGGTTTGGACGGTGGGATCAGGTATTATTGGGGGTAGATGTGTCACTGGATTATAGGTGCTGGAAGAGCACAGCAGTTCAGGCAGCATCCGAGGAGCAGTAAAATCGACGTTTCGGGCAAAAGCCCCTCCTCAGGAATACCTAGTAGATGTGTAACTGGAAGCACAAACAGAGCAGGAATCATCTCATCGAATGGAAGGACAGGTTGACGGGTTGGGTGGCCTATCCTTGTCCCTGGTTTATATGTTTATTTCTCTTTACATGGCTCAGTGCTGAAGTCTGATTAATAAACAAGATGCTATGAAACACATTTCGTTTCAGACCCTGGAGATTCTGTGCCAGAATCAACAAATCTCACATGTCGAGTTAGGTGTTTTCTTAGACTTCTATATGCAAATAACCCACTGCCCTTTTCAAAAATTCCTGTTGGGGCAAGATTTCAGCACGTGTTGCTATTGAGAGGATTGATCTACAATTTCAACATCGTTGGTCAATGGAAACAGCTAAATGCAAAGTCCTTAATGGACAGTCAAATAAAATACTTATTCATTACAGAGAGATCATTATCAGGCCACTTGTGGTACAATGGTAGTGTCCCCACCTCTGAGCCAGGAGACAAGGCTCAAGTTCCACGTGCTCCAGATGGCATGTCAGAACACCTCCGAATGGATCAAATAGGAAAACATCTAGAGATCATCACTACAAAGTTTCCACCAAACAGGAATTTAGGGAGAGAGTAGAGATGGGGGTGGGGATGGGGTAGGCGGTGCGGTGAGGTGGAACTCATGAATATTGTTTCCATTGTTAAGGAGAACATAAATAAAGACAGAAGGGAAAAATGAAAGGATGGATATGGTGATGGAGTGAGATGGAAAGGGGTGGGAGCGGGGAATGAATACGAGCAGACAAGCAGGGCTGAATGGCCTCTTTCTGTACTGTAATTGCCCCATATGTTTTGGAATTGAATTGGATTTATTGTCGCGTGTACCGAGGCTTTGTCTTGTGAGCAATACAGGCAGGTCACAGAGTTAACACCATAAGAGCATAAGAAATAGGAGTGGGAGCAGAGATAGTAAATAGTAGGTAAACAATGGCAAACACAAAAACACAGGTACAGGCGAACATTAAGAGTTTGTGAGTCCATTCAGTATTCTAACAACAGTCGGGTAGAAACTGTTTCGAAACCGGCTGGTGCATGTGTTCAGGCTTCTGCACCTTCTCCCCGATGGTAGAGGTTGTAGAAAAACATTGTCAGGTTGGGATGGATCTTTGAGAATGCTGGCGGCCTTTCCTTGACAGCGGGCCTGGTAGATGGATTCTACAGATGGAAGGTTGGCCTTTCTGATTGTCCGGGCCAAGTTCACCACTCTCTGTAACTGTCTCCAATCTTGAATGGTACAGTTGCCATACCAGGCAGTGATACATCCAGACAGAATGCTCTCAATGGCGCACCTATAAATATTGGCAAGGGTATTCGCTGTCATGCCAAGTTTCCTCAGCTGCCTGAGGAAGAAGCGATGTTGTTGGACCTTTGTAACCAGTGCATCCACATGGAGAGTCCAAGAAAGCTTGTTGTGGATGACCACTCCCAGGACCTTGACACTTTCCACTCGTTCCACCCTCTGTGCTGTTAATGTGTAGGGGGGGGGGGGGGGCGGGGAGGCATGAGTAACATCCCGCCGAAAGTCAATAATGAGTTCCTTGGTTTTGATGGCATTGAGAGCTAGGTTATTCTCAGTGCAACATTTTTCCAGGTCTTCCACCTCCCGTCTGTAGTTTGTTTCGTCGCCATCTGAGATTCGACCGACTATGGTGGTGTCATCAGCGAACTTGTAAATGGCATTAGTCTGGTATTTGGTGACGCAGTCATGGGAATACAATGAGTACAGTAGGGGGCTGAATACACACCCCTGGGGGGCTCCAGTGTTGAGTGTTAGTGGGGATGAAATATTGTCCCCAATCTTCACCTGACTGTGGCCTGTGGGTCAGGAAACTGAGGATCCGGTTGCAGAGAGTGGGGCTTAGTCCGAGATCACTATGTCTAGTCATTAGTCTCAAGGGAATAACAGTGTTGAAGGCTGAACTGTAGTCAATGAGTAGGATTCTTACGTAGCTGTTCTTGGTGTCAAGGTGTTCTAGGGAGGAGTGAAGGGCAAGTAATAGGGCATCTGACATGGATCTGTTAGTCCGATAGGCAAATTGGAGTGGGTTAAGAGAAGTGGGGAGGCTGGAGTTGATTAATGCCATGACCAGCCTTTCAAAGCACTTCATGACCACCGAAATTGGTGCCACTGGGCGGTCGTCATTGAGACATGCTGCATGACCTTAAAAATGTGTTGCTGGAAAAGCACAGTAGGTCAGGTAGCATCAAAGGAACAGGAGAATTGACATTTCAGGCATAAGCCCTTCTTCCTGTCTGGACAGCCCTTGGCTGTCTTAATGGCTCTGTGAAGGTCATACTTGGATTCCTTATATTTGAGTGGGTCTCCTGATCTGAAGGCCTCACGCCTAGTTTTTAGCAGGTTCTGGTGGGGGACACCTGGATTGACTTCCTCGGTATGCAATCCTGAATGAGATTAGAATATAATCCCTATAGTATTGAAAAAGGCTATTCAGCCCAACAAGTCCACACCAACCCTCTGAAGAGCATCCCATCCAGACCCAACACCCTATCCCCATAATCCTGCATCTCCCATGGCTAACACACGGTGGCACAGTGGTTAGCACTGCTGTCTCACAGCGCCTGAGACCCGGGTTCAATTCCCGACTCAGGCGACTGACTGTGTGGAGTTTGCATGTTCTCCCCGTGTCTGCGTGGATTTCCTCCGGGTGCTCCGGTTTCCTCCCACAGTCCAAAGATGTGCGGGTCAGGTGAATTGGCCATGATAAATTGCCCGTAGTGTTAGGTAAGGGGTAAATATAGGGGTATGGGTGGGTTGCACTTCGGCGGGTCTATGTGGACTTGTTGGGCCGAAAGGCCTGTTTCCACACTGTAAGTAATCTAATCTAAACCTAACCTACACATTCTTAGACACTATGGGTAATTTAGCATGACCAAACTCCCTAACCTGCACATCTTTGGACTGTGGGAGGAAACCGGAGCACCGGGAGGAAATCCACACAGACAGCAGCACACCTGAGGCTGGAATCGAACCTGGGTCTCTGGCGCTGTGAGGCAGCAATGCTAACCACTGAGCCACGGTATCAAGAAAGGAAGCTTGGTTTCATTATGCAGTGATTATTAATGCCTTTGTTCTTTGTCAGGGACCTGCAGGACCACAAGGCCAGCCTGGACCACCTGTGAGTAGATCTTTTCATCATGTTTTTTGTTTCAGTTTTTTTACCCGTATGGCTACAATAAAGTGAACTCTTTCATTGCAGGGTCCTCCTGGGTCACCTGGTCCATTGGTAAGTGATATCTAATGGACACTTACTCCCCCTCTTTCAGTCAAAATCTTCATGTTCTCACTTTTCATACCTGCACCTTGGAAATCTCTGTATACTCTTTGAGGGGAAAAAAGAGCAACTGTTTTCCTGAATTTGAAGACTGGACCAAACATCATTTTACATACGATTGCAGACTTGAATCGTGACCAACTATACACCATTAGGAAAATGCCCAATAGATTTCCCAGGCCCCTTTCCACCCACATTCCGGGACTTTTCCTAGACTCTGACAGAAAGACAGACTTAGAAGAGTCATAGGTGCAATTTCCAACATGAATTAACCTGTCGACTCTTGGTGTTTTCAAGGGTGTTGTATGCATTCACATTTCTCACGGTTTTGAATAAAATCCCCCTGTTTTAAATGCTGTGAGAATGTTTCCCTCTGGCCATAGAGTCTAGAATGTCGGGTCACAGCCCCTGGCTTTTGACCCAGGGTAGGGTACCCAGGAGCAGGGGGTATCACAGCTCCACAAACCAAACCTTTAAAATTGTCCCCGAAACAAAAACAAAACAAAGAACTGCAGGTGCTGGAAATCAGCAACAAAACCAGAAATTGCTGGAGAAACTGAGCAGGTCTGGCAGCACCTGTGGAGAGAAAAACAGACTTAATGGTCCAGTGACTCAAGAAGGACCTGAAACACTAAATCTGTTTCTCTCTCTACAGATGCTGTCAGACCTGCTGAGTTTCTCTAGCAATTTCTGGTTTTGTCTTTAAAAATTGCCCACCTGTATTTCTGATTTTCAGTTTGGTGGTGATGGGTGAATCTGCAGAACTCATGGCTACAGAGGGCTGTGGAAGCTAAACCATTGAATGTATTTACGGCAGAGATCGACAGGTTCTTGACTGATAAGGGAATAAAGGGTTACAGGGAGAAAGCAGGAGAATGAGATTGAGAACGATATCAGCTATCATCGAATGGCAGAGCAGACACGAGGGGCTGAATGGCCTCATTCTGCTTCTATACCTAATGGGGCTGGATTGGGGGTTGTCCCGGGTGACTGGAGAAAGCAGCTGCGATTTACTGAAGAGAGCTGAGTGGAACTTCTGTCTCCAGCACAGTAAAACAGTCAAGATTAAAACATAAAATATTGACCTTGCTCCCATAATTTCACTTTCACACACTCCTGAGCCAAAACTATAGCATCCCTCTACCATTCCCACAGCCACTCACACCTCTGTGCCAACCTGTATCCATTTATCCACCCTCATGGCCCAGCCTGTGCCACTCTATACCAATCTACACATCCCCCATAGCCTGTCACTCCTCCTTGTGCCACCTTATCCTCCAAGTCATCCCAATGATCCAATGTAACCCCATTCCAAATTATGTCCCCCAGTCACAACCCTTCGCCCTTCCCTCTCCAACTCATCCAATATCCACCATAGACAAGCTTCCCATGCCCTGTGGACAATGTCTGTTGTTGATGTCACCATTGGAATAAAATTTCTCATCTAGAGTCTAATCCCTTATGTGAACAAATATTAAGAAGCAGCTGAAGCTGACCACCAAAATGCCCACTTGACAGACCACCCCCACCCCGTTGTGACAATGTTAGATTGACAAATCTGTCATGCAGCACTCTGAAATACTTAGCCACTTTGGATTTGATTCCCTACAGTGTGGAAACAGGCCATTTGGCCCAACAAGTCCACGCCAAAGAGCAACCCTTCTAGACTCATTTCCTTCTGACTAATGCAACTAACACTATGGGCAATTTAGCATGTCCAATTCACATGACCTGCACATCTTTGGACTCTGGGAGGAAACCTACGCAGACACAGGGAGAATGTGCAAACTCCACACAGACAGTCGCCCAAGCCTGGAATTGAACCCGGGTCCCTGGTGCTGTGAGGCAGCAGTGCTAACCACTGAGCCACTGTGCCACCCCAGACATTTTTATTCGGACAATTCCTTAACACTTTTGCTAATTCCAATGGGTTTTTGCACTTTCTATGTTCAACCTTCTCCACAGTTCGTAACCTTTAAGGCACCTGACCTCCTCCCCCAAAGGATACCTCATGTTCCCTGCCCCTAACATAAGTAGCCCTGACCCCACACCCCTGCAGTGTGCTGGGGTAATACCTCAGCTTTCCAAAGGGATACTCTGACTGTCCAATGGAAACGCGTTGAGAAAGGATTGGCTCTTACTTGGTCTATGACTGAAATATCCAGTAGTGCCCAGCTAGTGCACACGTAATTCTTCTCCAAGTGAAGGTGTGGGATTCTGGGTGAAGACTTGAGGAGGATGTACTGAGTCAGCAATGTCAGAAACTTGAAGCTATGGGAGTGGACAGTAAGCAATGGATTCACTTTGGTTGAAGTATTTGGTTTTGTGTCAGTGAAGTGCCAATGAAACTGAAAGGAAGCATTGACAGGACAGGTATGAGGTTGGCCTGGTTACACAGAAACTGTCAGGTTTTTATATTCATTGTTTTGTGTTTTTACTTGGAATGTAAAACACAGGAATGTAAAACCAGTCTGTGTCAGTGTTCCTCCTCACCCAAGCCTCCTCCTACATATCCGTCATCTCACCCTAACAGGCATCCTGCACCATTCTCTCTCATGTGTTCATCCAGCTGAAACATATCAATGAAGTTCACCTCAAGCACACCCTGTGATAGTGGGTCCCACATTCTTCCCACTCCCTGGGTAACAGGGATGTTTGTATTAGTGACTATCTTACACTGAGCCTAAGTCCTCTTGTGGAGTTGATGGGACTTGGTGTCTAACCTGCACTGAAGTGCTTTGATGTTGATTCTGAATGTTTGAGGTGTTCCATTTCACAATAGTAACATCCATGAAGCTTGCTGAGCAGGAAGTGCAGCAACAGGGCAGTTCTGACTGATGGTTTCTGTTTCTCTCTTTGTCCTTCATGGTTTGTAATGTAGAGACATTCGGATATTAATACCGCGATCCGAGCCTTGATTGCATCCAGTGAAGCCCTGCAGTTTGAGGTGAGTATCCAATCCCATCTGTGACTCAACTGTTTCCTTCGGCATCATCATAAGAGCGCTCCTCACCCAGCAGTAATTGTGGATTCACATCACATGGGCGATTTAACCGTGGATAACCAGCTCTGAATGTTTGCTGTCTGTAACATTTGAAGCTAATCTGGTTCATGTGGGAAAGAAATAAGCTATTGCCTCTGAAATGGCCAAGTAAGCCACTCTGTTCCAGGGCAGTTAGGGACAGTAAGAACTGCCAGAGACATCCCATAAAGAAAAATGCATTGTTAATCATAGAAACCCCACAGTGTGGGAACAGGCTCTTCGTCCCAACAAGTCCAGGTCAATAGGATAGTGAAGAAGGCGTTTGGGATGCTTTCCTTTATTAGTCAGAGCATGAGTACAGGAGTTGGGAGTCATATTGCGGCTGTGCAGGACATTGGTTAGGCCACTGTTGGAATATTGCATACAATTCTGGTCTCCTTCCTATTGGAAAGATGTGAAACTTGAAAGGGTTCAGAAAAGATTTACAAGGATGCTGCCAAAGTTGGAGGATTTGAACTATAGGGAGAGGCTGAACAGGCTGGGGCTGTTTTCCCTGGAGCGTCAAAGGCTGAGGGGTGACCTTATAGAGGTTTAGAAAATTATGAGGGGCAAGAATAGGGTAAGCAGGCAAAGTCTTTTCCCTGGGGTTGAGGAGTCCAGAACAAAAGGGCATAGGTTTAGGGTGAGAGGGGAAAGATACAAAAGAGATCTAAGGGGCAACTTTTTAACGCAGAGGGTGGTATGTGTATGGAATGTGCTGCCAGAGGAAGTGGTGGAGGCTGGTACAATTGCAACATGTAAGAGGAATTTGGATGGGTATATGAATAGGAAGGGTTTGGAGGGATATGGGCTGGGTGCTGGCAGGTGGGACTAGATTGGGTTGGGATATCTGGTCGGCATGGACAGGTTGGACCGAAGGGTCTCTTTCCAAGCTGTACATCTCTATGACTCTAAGTCCACACTGACCCAACAAAGAGTAACCCACCCAGACCCATTCCCCTACATTTACCCCTGACAAATGCACCTAACCCACACATCCCTGAACACTGACGGCAATTTCACATGGCCAATTCACCCTAACCAGCACATCTTTGGATTGTGGGAAGAAACCAGAGCACTCAAGGATGGAATCAAGCCCAGGTCCCTGGCGTTCTGAGGTAGCAGTGCTAACCACTGAGCCACTATGCCACCCACTATTAATTGTTTCCTGTTTTAACATTTCATTGCTTGCATCCACCATGCCTGGAAATGCATCTTTAAAAGGTATGTCTTAGTTGACCGCTTTGTCGAACATCTCCCTTCTGTCCACAGGAACGACCCTGAGCTTCCAGTTACCTGCCATTTTAACACACCTTCCCCCGTTCCCTGGCCAGTGTCTCTGTCTCAGCCTTACTGCAGTGATCCAACGAAGCTCAGCACAAGCTGAAAGAACCACATCTCATTTTCTGCTCGGGAACAGTACAGCCTACAGGACTCAATATCGGGTTCAATAATTCCAAGGGATGTGCACCTTCTCCCATGTCCTTATCAACTACCCACCCCACACACCGGACCTTGTCATCCAATCAAACAGCCCATTGTCAGCACTAACGTGGTGTCTGTCAGCAGCTACCGACTCCCCCAGGCTCCCAGTCTGTCCAACAAATTTTCTCTCTCGCTGGGTTCCTTCTCTACCTCACCCCTGACCCCATCTGCACCAAATATACCACCTTTTCCCAGATACAATCATTTCTGAAGAATAATTTCTGAAGAAGAGTCACTCAACTTGAAACATTAACTTTGCTTTCTGTCTCCATGAATGCTGACAGACCTGCTGAGTTTTTCCAGCAATTGTTGATTTTTGATTCTGGGTGTGTATTAGATTAGATTACTTACAGTGTGGAAACAGGCCCTTCGGCCCAACAAGTCCACACCGACCCGCCGAAGCGCAACCCACCCATACCCCTACATTTACCCCTTACCTAACACTACGGGCAATTTAGCATGGCCAATTCACCTAACCCGCACATCTTTGGACTGTGGGAGGAAACCGGAGCACCCGGAGGAAACCCACGCAGACACTGGGAGAACGTGCAAACTCCACACACAGTCGCCTGAGGTGGGAATTGAACCCGGGTCTCTGGCGCTGTGAGGCAGCAGTGCTAACCACCGTGCCGCCCATAACCAGTGATCAGGATCCACTTATTTTTGCCACCTATTACATCCTCAGAAAGTGCAATGAGATTAAATTAGATTAAGTAGAATTGTTTTTGCATGAATATGAATCAAAACAGGAACAAGCGATGAAAGGGGAGGCTCTCAGAGTTCCTTTGTACTCTGTTAGGACCAGGTTCCTGGTGAAGATCCTCAATTTGTCCTAAATGAGGAACAGCAGCTTTGCCATTCTTTGTTCAACTCCTCCCTTAGTTGGTGACAAAATGAGTCATATAGAAAGGGTATTAATATATAGAGTATATGCCACCGTGCCGCCCACTTGTTTAGTGTTTGAACATAGAACATAGAAAAATACAGCGCAGTACAGGCCCTTCAGCCCTCGATGTTGCGCCGACCCAAGCCCACCTAACCTACACTAGTCCACTTTCCTCCATATGCCTATCCAATGCCCGTTTAAATGCCCATAAAGAGGGAGAGTCCACCACTGCTACTGGCAGGGCATTCTATGAACTCACGACTCGCTGACTAAAGAATCTACCCCTAACGTCCGTCCTATATCTACCACCCCTTAATTTAACGCTATGCCCCCTCGTAATATCTGACTCTATACGTGGAAAAAGGTTCTCATGGTCAACCTGGATAGTTTCGCTTTGCTCCTAACTCTCCAGTCTGTGCCCGTTTATCTCACACGTACAATTAATGTGTTCCTAGAGTTACCAGAACACTGAAGTCGCACACATGGAGCAAGGAATGGGGATATTCAAAACTTTACACTATCTCAGCAGTCTGATGCAAAATATCAAGAACCCCCTGGGAACCAAGGAACATCCTGTTCGGGTTTGCCGGGATTTGTTGAACTGTGAAAGTCAACTATCTAACGGTGAGAGGAGCTCTGTAACTGTAGACTGTCTCCTGAAAACTGCAACTGCTCAGCTTCAGGTTTCTGATACACGTCCTTTCTCCCGCCTGCAGATAAATACTGGATCGACCCCAACCTGGGCTGCTCTTCAGATACTATCGAAGTATTCTGTAATTTTAACACTGGCGGCCAGACGTGTTTACACCCTGTCACTACATCCAAGGTAACGCGAGGTTCCAGTGAATGTGGAAAGAAAGGGAGGGCGGCTGGGATTGATCACCTCAGACAGAGAAGGTTCACTGATGATTTCACAGAGATGTTCAAAATCATGAAGAGAGTCAGTAGAGGGGAATCACCCACAAAAGGACATACATTTCAAACAAGTTGGTAAAGCAAATCAACGCAATACAAAGGTTGTAAAGTTGTTGGGATCTGGAACTTATTTCCCTTAAGAGCAGGGGAAAATCAAATCAATAAAAGATACAGAACCAACTTATTAAGAACTGTGGATGCTGTAAATCAGAAACTTGGGAAATTTTAGATTAGACTTACAGTGTGGAAACAGGCCCTTCGGCCCAACAAGTCCACACCGACCCGCCGAAGCGCAACCCACCCATACCCCTACATTTACCCCTTACCTAACACTACGGGCAATTTAGCATGGCCAATTCACCTGACCCGCACATCTTTGTGACTGTGGGAGGAAACCGGAGCAAACCCACGCAGACACGGGGAGAACGTGCAAACTCCACACAGTCAGTCGCCTGAGTCAGGAATTGAACCCGGGTCTACAGGCACTGTGAGGCAGCAGTGCTAACCACTGTGCCACCGTGCCGCCCACTAATGTTAACTCTGATTTGACTCAACCTGAAGCGTTAACTCGGATTTCTCCCCACAGACACTGACAGCTCTGTTGAGCTTATCCACAATTCCTGTTTTGGTTTGTTTTTTATTCCCTCTCATGGGAAGTGAATGTCATTGCCACATACAGCATTTACCCACGGGGTAATACTGTTACTGATACAGCCCACGGGGTAATACTGGGACTGATACAGCCCACGGGGTAATACTGTTACTGATACAGCCCACGGGGTAATACTGGGACTGATATAGCCCACGGGGTAATACTGGGACTGATACAGCCCACGGGGTAATACTGTTACTGATACAGCCCACGGGGTATATCAGAGGGTAGCTTCAATCATGGTTCCCCACAATCACTGATCTGATCCATTGGAGAAAATTTTCCCCTGAGTTCCTTTACAAATCCCATCCGGAAATATGGAGCATTGATTAAATCTCCTCATTCCTGATGAAGGGCTCCGGCCCGATTCTCCTGTTACTGGGATGCTGCCTGTCCGGCTGTGCTTTTCCAGTACCACACTCTCAACTCCGATCTCCAGCGTCTGCAGTCCTCACTGTCTCCTAAATCTCCTCATAACCTTCCCAACTCGAAAGAGAAACAGCCCCAAATTCTCCAATTTCTTTGTAACACTAATATTCACATTGTTTGTCTTACATGTCATTAAAAGCCTTTGTGGTTCAGTTTGAATTTCATGAATTTTGCATTGATCTTGTTTTTAACCAACTATTTTTCTTTGCAGCTGGATTTTGGAATTGGAAAAGTACAGATGAATTTTTTACATTTGCTCAGTTCTGAAGCCACACAGACCATTACAATACACTGTCTCAACTTCCCAGTTTGGAAGAACACTACCAACAAGGATCCCTACGCTAATTCCATACACTTCAGAGGATGGAATGGCCAAATATTTAAACCAAATACAGTATTTCAACCCAAAGTTATAAGGGATGGGTGCAAGGTAACTTCCTGAGAATTTTGTAATTAACAATTCAGGTCCGTTTCTGAAATTAAAACGGAAAATTTTGGAAAACGAAACCAAAGAGGAGTCATGTTGGACTCAAAACGTTAAATTCTGCTTTCTCTCCTTAGGTGCTGCCAGACCTGCTGAGTTTCTCCAAAAACTTTCACTTTTTATTTCAGATTTCCGGCATTTGAGCACTTTGCTTTTTCTTCAAGTTAATTGCTTGTGGCGAATTCAGTTTGGGTAACACGGTGGCTCAGTGATTAGCTCTGCTGCCTCACAGAGCCAGGGATCCAGGGTCAACTTTAGCCTCAGGGGAACTGTCTGTGTGGATTAGATTAGATTCCCTACAGTGTGGAAACAGGCCCTTCAGCCAACACGTCCACACCGACCCTCCGAAGAGTAACCTACCCCACTGCATGATGCACCTAACACTATGGGCAGTTTAGCATGGCCAATTCATAGAACATAGAACATTACAGCGCAGTACAGGCCCTTCAGCCCTCGATGTTGCGCCGCCCTGTCATACCAATCTGAAGCCCATCTAACCTACACTATTCCATTGAAGACATGTCCAATGACGACTTAAATGTACTTAAAGTTGGCGAATCTACTACCGTTGCAGGCAAAGCATTCCATACCCTTACTACTCTCTAAGTAAAGAAACTACCTCTGACATCTGTCCTATATCTATCACCCCTCAATTTAAAGCTATGCCCCCTCATGCTCGCCTTCACCATACTTGGAAAAAGGCTCTCCCTGTCCACCCTATCTAACCCCCTGATTATTATATATGTCTCTATTAAGGCACTGCTCAACCTTCACCTCTCCAACGAAAACAGCCTAAAGTCCCTCAGCCTTTCCTCATATGACATTCCTTCCATACCAGGCAACATCCTAGTAAATCTCTGCACCCTTTTCCAAACCTTCCACATCCTTCTTATAATGCGGTGACCAGAACTGTACACAATACTCCAAGTGCGGCCGCACCAGAGTTTTGTACAGCTGTAGCATAACCTCCTGGTTCTGGAACTCAATCCCTCTATTAATAAAAGCTAAAACACTGTATGCCTTCTTAACAACCCTGCCAACCTGGGTGGCAACTTTCAAGGATATGTGTACCTGGACACTGAGATCTCTCTGCTCACCTACACTACCAAGAATCTTACCATTAGCCCAGTACTTTGCATTCCGGTTACTCCGGCCAAAGTGAATCACCTCACACTTGTCCGCATTAAACTCCATTTGCCACCTCTCAGCCCAGCTCTGCAGCTTATCTATGTCTCTCTGTAATCTATAATATCCTTCATCACTATCCACAACTCCACCGACCTTAGTGTCATCTGCAAATTTACTAACCCACCATTTTACGCCCTCATCCAGATCGTTTATAAAAATGACGAACAGAAGTGGACCCAACACCAACCCTTGCGGTACACCACTAGTAACTGGACTCGAGGATGAACATTTCCCATCAATCACCACCCTCTGTCTTCTTTCAGCAAGCCAATTACTGACCCAAACTGCTATGTCTCCCACAATCTAATTCCACCGCATTTTGTGCAATAGCCTACTGTGGGGGACCTTATGAACGCCTTGCTGAAATCCAGATATACCACATCAACTGGTTAACTCTCATCTACCTGTCTGGTCACCTTCTCAAAGAACTCAATAAGGTTTGTGAGGCACGACCTACCCTTCACAAAACCGTGCTGACTATCCCTAATCAAATTATTCTTTACCAGATGATTAAAATTCTATCTCTTACAACCTTTTCCAACATTTTACCAACAACTGAAGTAAGGCTCACTGGTCTATAATTACCAGGGTTGTCTCTACTCCCCTTCTCGAACAGGGGAACCACATTTGCTATCCTCCAGTCTTCTGGCACTATTCCTGTAGACAATAACAATTTAATGATCAATGCCAAAGGCTCGGCAATCTCCCAGAGGATCCTAGGATAAATCCCATCCGGCCCAGGGGACTTATCTATTTTCACACTCACTGCAGGATTTCTAATAGCTCTTCCTTGTGAACCTCAATCCCATTTAGTCTAGTAGCCTGTATCTCAGTATTCTCCTCGACAACATTGTCGTTTTCTAGAGTGAATACTGTCAAAAAATATTTATTTAGTGCTTTCCCTATCTCCTCTGACTCCACACACAACTTCCCACTACTATCCTTGATTGGCCCTAATCCCACTCTCGTCATTCTTTTATTCTTTAAATCCCTATAGAAATCCCTATAGAAAGCCTTACCCTGATCCTAGCCATCAACAACTTCTCATGTCTCCTCCTGGCTCTTCTGAGCTCTCTCTTTAGGTCTTTCCTGGCTACCTTGTAACCATCAAGCGCCCTAACTGAGCCTTCACATTTCATCCTAACATAAGCCTTCTTTTCCCTCTTGACCAGAGATCCCCCTTCCTTCGTAAACCACAGCTCCCGTGCTCTACAGCTTCCTCCCTGCCTGACAGGTACATACTTATCTAGGACACACAGTAGCTTTTCCTTGAATAATGTGCCCATTTCTAATGTGCCCATCCCCTACAGTTTCCTTCCCATCCTATGCTTCCTAGATCTTGCCTAATCACATCGTAATTACCTTTCCCGCAGCAGTAACTCTTGCCCAGTGGTATACACCTATCCCTTTCTATCACTAAAGTAAACATAACAGAATTGTGATCGCTATCACCAAAGTGCTCACCCGCTTCCAAGTCTAACACCTGGCTGGGCTCATTACCCAGTACCAAATCCAATGTGGCTTCGCCCCTTGTTGGCCTGTCTACATACTGTGTCAGGAAGCCCTCCTGCACACACTGGACAAAAACTGACCCATCTATAGTACTCGTACTGTAGTGATCCCAGTCAATATTTGGAAAGTTGAAATCCCCCATGACAACTACCCTGTCTCTCTCTCTCTCCTATCGAGAATCATCTTTGCTATCCTTTCCTCTACATCTCTGGAACTATTCGGAGGCCTGTAGAAAACTCCCTACAGGGTGACCTCTCCTTTCCTGTTTCTAACCTCAGCCCATACTACCTCAGTTGACGAGTCCCCAAACATCCTTTCTGCAACTGTAACACTGTCCTTGACCAACAATGCCCCTCCCCCATCCCCTTTTACCATCTTCTCTGTTCTTACTGAAACATCTAAATCCTGGAACCTGCAACAGCCATTCCTGTCCCTGCTCTATCCATGTCTCCGAAATGGCCACAACATCAAAGCCCCAGGTACCAATCCATGCTGGAAGTTCCCCCACCTTATTCCGGATGCTCCTGGCGTTGAAGTAGACACACTTCAAACCAACTTCTTGCTTGCCGGTGCCATCTTGCGTTCCTGAAACTTGATTTCGGACCTCCCTACTCTCAACCTTTTCTATACTCGAACTATAATTTTGGTTCCCATCCCCCTGCTGGATTAGTTTAAACCCACCCTAATAGCCTTAGCAAATTCCCCCCCTAGGATATTGGTACCTCTCTGGTTCAGATGAAGACCATCCTGCTTGTAGAGGTCCCACCTATCCCAGAAAGAGCCCCAATTATCCAAGAATCCAAAACCCTCCCTCCTGCATCATCCCTGTAGCCAGGTGTTCAACTCCCCTCTCTCCCTATTCCTCGCCTCACTAGAACGTGGCACAGGCAACAAACTAGAGACAACAACTCTGTTCATCCTAGCTCTAAGCTTCCATCCTAGCTCCCTGAATTTTTGCCTTAAATTCCCATCTCTCTTCCTACCTATGTCGTTGGTGCCTATGTGGACCACGACTTGGGGCTGCTCCCCCTCCCGCTTAAGGATTCCAAAAACATGATCAGAGACATCACTAACCCTGGTAGCTGGGAGGCAACACACCAACCATGAGTCTCTTTCGTCCCCACAGAACCTCCTATCTGTTCCCCCTAACTATGGAGACCCCAATGACTACTGCTCTGCTCCTCTTCCCCCTTCCCCTCTGAGCAGCAGGGACAGACTCTGTGCCAGAGCCCTGTGCCCCACTGCTTTCCCCTGGTAGGTTCACTCCCCCCCCCCCCCCAACAGTATCCAAAACGGTATACTTATTGTTGAGGAGAATGGCCACAGGGGATCCCTGCACTGCCTAAACTGCACTTCTTTTTGATTGTGGGAGGAAACCGAAGCACCCAAAGGAAACCCACGCTGACGTGGGAAGAATGTGCAAACTCCATACAGACAGTTGCCCGAGGCAGGAATTGAACCCCTGTCTCTGGCGCTGTGAACCACCGTGCTATCCCGAACATGGAGTTTCCATGTTCTCCCCGTGTCTGCGTGGGTTTCCTCTGGGTGCTCCAGTTTACTCCCACAGTCCAAAGATGTGCGGGTTACATGATTGGTCCTGGGAAATGCAGGTTTACCGGGATAGGATAGGTGGATGGATCTGGATGTGATCCTCTCTGGAGGAAAAAGTGAGGTCTGCGGATGCTGGAGATCAGAGCTGAAAATGTGTTGCTGGTTAAAGCGCAGCAGGTCAGGCAGCATCCAAGGAACAGGAAATTCAACGTTTCGGGCCAGAGCCCTTCATCAGGAATTTCCTGTTCCTTGGATGCTGCCTAACCTGCTGTGCTTTAATCAGCATCCTCTTTGGAGGATCAGGATGGGCCAAATGGCCTACTTCCACACTGAAGAGTTCCATGATCACAGATACCTTATTGAGCTACTCAGAAAATGTTGAGAGTAACACAACACAGAACCTAAGGCACAGACATTTCCTCCCCCTTTGTTATCACCATATCCTTCCACTCCTTTCTCTCTCCTGTGCTAATCCAGTTCCCCCTTAAATGTATCAATTTTGTTCATCCCAACCATTCCCTGTGGGAGCTGGTTTCACATTCCCACAATTCTCTTGAGGAGGAAATTTCTCCTGAATCCTGATTGGATTTATTAACGTATCTCTTATAATAATAGTCTCTCGTTTTAACCCCTCATAGAACCATCACCTCTTCCCTCACTCCCCTTTTGATATTGCAAAGAAATTCAAAGCCCAGTCTTCTGTTTTCTGAAATAAACGTTTCCGATCTGTTCAGATTTCAGACTGGGGAGATGATGGTCTTGTGACACTCAAACTCAAACTGTTATTCCAGAAACACAGCAAATGCTCTGGGAACCCAGGTTCAAATTCTGCCATGGTATTGAATTTGAATTCAGTGAACATCTGGATTTAGGAGACTGATCATGACCAGGAATCCATTGACAAGTGTTGGGGGAAAACTTCGAGGAGAAAGTGAGGACTGCAGATGCTGGAGATCAGAGCTGAAAATGTGTTGCTGGAAAAGTGCAGCAGGTCAGGCAGCATCCAAGGAGCAGGAGATTCGACGTTTCGGGCATGAGCCCTTCTTCAGGAATTCAGGATTCCTGAAGAAGGGCTCATGCCCGAAACGTCGACTCTCCTGCTCCTTTAATGCTGCCTGGACCTGCTGCACTTTTCCAGCAACACATTTTCAGCTTGGGGGAAAACTTTGTCTGGTTCACTAATATCCTTTAGGGAAGGGAACTGCCATCCTGACCTGGTCTGGCCTACATGTGACTCCAGACCCACAGCAATGTGGTTGACTCTTGACTACCCTCTGGGCAATTTGGGATGGGCAATAAATGCTGGCCTAGTCAGTCCTGTGAAGGAATTTAAAAATGATTTTCCTGAAGGATGTGACCTCTCATTTCTGGCTTTATTATTTTAAATCTGTTCTCGCGCTCACCCAGTACCTGAGCTGTCTCGATTCTATAATGTCAAGTTCAGAGTTAGAGTCATAGTGATGTATAATACAGAAACAGACCCTTCGGTCCAACTCGTCCATGCTGACCACATATCCTGAATTCATCTAGTCCTATTTGCCAGCACTTGGCCCTTGTCCCTCTGAACCCTTCCTATTCGTACACCCATCCAGATGCTGTAATTGAATCAGCCTCCACCACTTCCTCTGGCAGCTCATTCCATACACGCACCACCCTCTGGGTGAAAAAGTTGCCCCTTAGGGTCCCTTTTAAATCTTTACCTTCTCACCCTAAACTTATGCCCCCTAGTTCTGGACTCCCCCATCCTGAGGAAAAGACCTTGTCTACTTCCCCTATCCATGCCCTCATGATTTTATTCAATTATTGTTAAACAGAATGGTACTGTACATGAATTCAGCAAAGCACTGATTAATGCATCAGCTTGATTTCACACTTGAGAGGTATAATGTTCTGCAGAAATCATGACCTGGAACCAGATCCCAGGTTTCAAATTACATGAGTTTGCAGAATGAATCAAAATTATACCATACAGGACATTCACCTCAGCACATCAGTGAACTGTCAACGCATTTTCAGTTGTCAAATAGCCAATGAACATACAGGCAAAATATCTTTCTGCCATGCAAGTGCTGTAATAGTAGCACCAAATATCTAATGTTACATTCACAGGTTCGAGACAACTTTAACATTATCTCTCCACTTCTCACTGTTATCCCTCCATTTCAAAAGGTGAATGATAGACCGGGAACCGAGCGTTGTGCAGTTTTTTATCATCGCATTTTACAGAACATCCTAAATGTAGGCTCCTGAAAGAGCTACCCAGCTAGTCCCATTCTCAGCCTTACCTCTGTCACCCCCTAACTTCATCACCATCAATTCCATTTCACCAGCTGTCTGGGTGCAATTTGAACCGGTATTCGTTGGGATCCTCTGGTTTACAGGTCCATCAGCGGGGCCACCAACTCAACAGTGCCCCCTAAAACCCCTCTGCTCCTCGACTCTGCTTTGACCCTGATTTGTTTGTTCATTACAGATTCAAGATGGGACATGGCGACAGACACAATTTGTTTTCGACACTCAGGTTGTTGGTCAACTTCCGATCGTTGAAATTCACGAGCTCCCTCATGTCACATCAGCGAGACAGTACCGGGTAGAAATTGGTCCAGTGTGCTTTCTGTAGGAGGACACCGGAACTGAGTTACCCTCATTAACTCGGTCAGGAAGCCAGCCTCCCTGGAGCTGTCAGCTTTTGGAGAGATTATCTCTGTTCGCTGTGGAGCGTTCAGGAACATTTTTGATTCAAACTGACTCCTCAGGAAGAGTGAATTGATGCCTCTCTGTCTCAGTCACTGCGGTTAGCTGGAAATGAAGGCATTTGATGTATCGGGCACAATATTCTGTGCTCCAAGTCATAGTTCTGACCCCAATGGTCATGGAATCTTTCAGTAATGTATCAGTTGTGATTTCAGCTCCAATCACTTAGTCAAGACTGAGAAAGAAAGACCCTTAATAGCACTGAAGACTACTTGTTGCAGAAAGGTGCAATGTCTTCCGATGAGAGGTGGAAGACAGCTCGGAACAAGTGCGCAGTTTTATCTAATCTTGTCCAAATGTGGAAGAGTCCTCTACCTCTGAGTCGCTGCCTGTTCCCATCCGGACTCTGATTTTGACAGGTCAGGAAGTTCCTCATGTTCAACAGGCCTGTTTGTTGAGAGCCCTGTCTTGCCCACATCCTGGAGGGACACAAGGTTAGGTCAGGGTGATTCCCAATCAGATTCAGGCCATTGTTGGTGTTTGATACTGGCTCAGCAATGATCTTTCTGCTGTCTGTGCAGGTAAATATTGGTCCCCAACTGAGGAGGATCTAATTTATCTGGAGCCAGGTTGATTATAAACACCACTTGATGGTAAAAAGCTTGTCCCCAGTGCATTTTGGAACAATGCCCTTGTTTGGATATTGGGTGACAGAGTTGCCAGTGAGGACTCACTCTCCACTGAGAGGCATGCCCCCTTGGCACCAACTCAACCTTCCACTTCCTTCCCTGTCCCCCCAACACCACCCCAATTCCCAAACCCCAACATTCCAAAGTGCAAGTTGTTGGACAGGTTCGAAAAGAGCATAAGAAGTCCTGGTGCCAACACTCAGCAGAAGGCATTCTGTCGTGGAGCACCAAGCACAGACACAGAGCCATGCACCTACCTATCCCACATCTGGTAGTAGTTCAACAGGTGAGGTTCTTTGGGTCCACCTAGACCAAGGTGGGTACTGAATCCTGGGGACTGACTTACACATTGGCATTCTCAGGTGATGTCCCTTTCCCTGTCATTCCTGAACCTCAGTGTTTGCTCATGCGATGGACATCTCATTTCAACAGATACAGATAGAAGGAACTGCACGCTATAACTGCACACCACATCTGCCTCCCGGGTGTCCTAGGTGCTAATATTAATAAGGTGCTACGGTTTTGATATTATGTTGTTTTTTGAAATGTATGTACTGGCTACATTCAGTATTTTTCTGTTTCAAAAGTACTTATTTGGTCATTTATTTCTATCAGAAACATTATTTATATGAACTGTGTAATTATACCAATTGTGTCTTACATTGTATGGAAGTGCTGTACAGATTGGCACAGTGTGTGTGTGGTGACTGTAGATAGATGAAAATGCTTTGCTAGTTAGAGGAATGTTGTAGAACAACTACATGCTTTCTGTTCAGCTTTAAGGTTGTACCTTGCCTTTATATATTAAATTTTGATCTCTCACTCAAGGACATGCAATTTAATGTTATTTGTGTATATTTTGTATAGTTGATTTAGGACTGGGTCAAACAATTTACAGGTAAAAACAATGACTGCAGATGCTGGAAACCAGATTCTGAATTAGCGGTGCTGGAAGAGCACAGCAGTTCAGCAGTAAAATACTGCTCCTTGGATGCTGCCTGAACTGCTGTGCTCTTCCAGCACCACTAATCCAGAATCAAACAATTTATAGTCAGTTCATCAATTAAAGGTTTTATTTAACCTGTTATTATTAGAATTGTAAAGACAGCAAAAGTCTATTTCATCCTGAGTTATTGAATTCCCATTCCACTATCACCAGGACAACTATAAAAATGTTATTAATTTATAGCTTTTATTGCTTGTTTACTGAAACTAACTTAACAAACTGACTTCACTCAATACAAAAGGTAAAGTCACTGTGGCCAGGAGGATGGTGGAATACTCCCCACTTACCTGGATGGGGGCAGCTCCAACAACACTCAAGAAGTTTGACACCATCCAGGACAAAGCAGCTACTGATTGGCACCATATTCACAAACATCCACTCCCTCCACCATCAACGCTCAGTAGCAACAGTGTGGACTATCTACAAGATGCACTGCAGAAATTCACCAAAGATCCTCAGACCCACAAGCACTTTCATCTAGAAGGACAAGGGCAGCAGATACATGGGAACACCACCCCCATGAGTTCCCCTCCAAGCCACCCACCATCCTGACTTGGAAATATATCACCATTCCTTCACTGTCATTGAGCCAAAATTCAGGAATTCCTTCCCTAAGGACATTGTGGGTCACTCTACAGCACATGAACTGCAGCGGTTCAAGAAGGCAGCCCACCCCCACCTTCTCAAGGGGCAACTAGGGACAGGCAATAAATGCTGACCCAGCCAGCGACACCCACATCCCACAAAATGAATACGTTTTTTTAACAAGTCTTACTAGACCAAGAGGCTGCTGTCTCATTAGAGAGAGAGGAACGAGTGGTGGTGTTTTAACCTGAGACAAAGGGCGAGGTTAAGAAGACAGCCCTGCACGGTGACCCTCAGCTGATGTGAGACTGGAACCCACACTGTTGGTGTCACTGTACACTGTAAACCAGCCATCCAACCAACTGAGCTAACCAATATAACCCCTAGCTGTTCTATCTAACTTGCCATAAGATATTGTGCTGATTGCTATTCTGATTATGTTGCAAGTTCTCCAGAACTGTAAGCAGGTTACTGTTCAATACAATAGAGAAGTTCCAAAATAACAGCAGAGATCCAAGTTCATTTAGTCAGAATTCAACAAATTTCTTTGAACTGTTGCTATTAAATTCTACTTATCAACAACTTGCTCATTCCATCAGCAAGGTGATTTTGCAAGTTCTGATACAATAGAAGGGTGTTTCTTTGAATTTGTAATTTACAATGTTTTAGTTGTACTTTACATTCTCCAGGATAAATCTTTTGGTCATTATACTTCATAGTTTAGTGACTTGAGGAACAAGGTCTTTAACTTATGAATATTAGCATGCAAGTACTTATACCCTATCTCCTATTCTAACCAGAATTAAACCATCTAGAATTCAGAGGGTTAAGGAGTGATCTGATCGAAGTCTACAATGTATTAACAGGAAAAAACAGGGTAGATAAAGTTGAACTATTTTCACTGGTTGGAGATTCTAGAACGAGGGGCATACTCTGAGAATTAGGGCCAGACCATTCAGGAGAGACATTAGGAAGCACTTCTACACACACAGGGTGGGAGAGGTTTGGAATCCTCTTCCACAAACAGATGCTAGATCCATTATTAATTTTAAATCTAAGTGAGATACATTTCTTGATAAATAGTCCTACGTTCCTATCTGACATTTGAAAAAAAGGATTGTTAAGAGGATAGGAAATACAAAAGCAAAACATTAGAGTTTAAAGTACAGGTAAAGAAACTTTGCATCAGTACCAGATGTAGTTCTTGAACAAAAGCTATCAAATCCCATTGTCTGACCTTTCATAGCCTTTCACTGAAAATGATCACCTGGTTGGAATCCTGAGATTCCAGTTGATTGTTGACTGTGGCCTATGACTCACTGCCAGGGCAAGTCCAGAATGTTAAACCTACAGAACTACACGATATTTCCAGCACAGAAACAGCCCCTTCTGTAAATTGGCCCGTATCAGTGTTTCTCCACCCGCCTCCCTCATTCCAGCCTATCTTTACCTATATCTTTCCATTTCTCTCTCTCTCATGCATTCACTCACCTCCCCCTGAAATGTCCCAATAAGATTTGCCTTGAAGAATGGGCTCCTTATTCTCCTCAGCCTCGGAGTAAATACATTTCTCCAGAATTGCTGATAGGATTTCTCCCTGTCTGGGACTTTTGGACTGCCCCATTTAAGATATTTTGTTACTTTTTTCTCTTTCGTTTCTTTGGAAGGGAGGTGAGCAGGGATGGTAGCGCAGGCAGTGCAGTGTTCCTCGTGTGGGATGTTTGATGTGAGGGACACCTGCAGGGAGTGCACCCAACTCCAGCTCCTTGACGACCATGTTAGGGAACTGGAAGGACAACTGGATGAACTCAGGATTATTCAGGAGGCAGAGACAGTTAGAGATAAAAGCTACAGAGAGGTAGTTACTTCTAGAAATGAAGATAGGTAATTGTCAGAGGGGTAAGAAGCAAACAGTGCAGGGATCCCCTATGGCCATTCCCCACAGCAGGTATTCCGTGTTGGACACTGTTGGGTGGGACCAGGGGTAAGCCATGGGGTACAGGTCTCTGGCACAGAGCCTGTCTCAGTTGCTCAGAAGGGAAGGGGGGAGGGGAAAGGAGTAGAGCATTAGTCACTGGGGCCTCCATAGTTAGAGGGACAGATAGGTTCTGTGGAAATGAGAGAGACTCACGGTTGATGTGTTGCCTCCCAGGTGCCAGGGTCCATGATCATGTTTTTGGGATCATTAAGGGGGAGAGGGAGCAGCCCCAAGTCGTGGTTCACATAGGCACCAGCGACATAGGTAGGAAAAGCGATGGGGATTTAAGGCAGAAATTCAGGGAGCTAGGGTAGAAGCTAGGAACTAGAAAAAACAGAGTTGTTATCTCTGGTTTGTTGCTTGTGCCATGTGCTAACAAGGTGAGGAAAAGGGGGAGAGAGGAGTTGAACACATGGCTACGTGGATGCTGCATAAGAGAGAGTTTTGAGTTCCTGGATAATTGGAGCTCATTCTGGGGTAGGTGGGACCTCTACAAACAGGATGGTCTTCACCTGACCCACAGGGACACCAATATCCTGGGGGAGAAATTTGCTAATGTTCTTTGGGAGGGTTTAAACTAATTCAGCAGGGGATGGGTATCTGAATTATAGCTCCAATGTCCAGGAGATTGAGAGTAGTGAGGTTATAAATAAGGATTCAAGGTTACAAGAATGCACTGGCAGACAAGAAGTTGGTTTGAAGTGTGTCTACTTCAACACCAGGAGCATCCGGAATAAGGTGGGTGAATTTGCGGCATGGGTTGGTACCTGGGACTTTGATGTTGTGGCCATTTCGGAGACATGGATAGAGCAGGGACAGGAATGGTTATTGCAGGTCCTGGGATTTAGATGTTTCAGTTAGAACAGAGAAGATGGTAAAAGAGGGAGAGGTGTGGTATTGTTAGTCAAGGACAATATTACGGTGGCAGAAAGGACGTTTGAGGACTCAGCCACTGAGGTAGTATGGGCTGAGGTTAGAAACAGGAAAGGAGAGGTCACCCTGTTGGGAGTTTTCTATAGGCCTCCGAAAAGTTCCAGAGATGTAAAGGTTAAGGATAGCAAAGATGATTCTGGATAGGAGCAAGATTAACAGGGTAGTTGTTACAGGGGATTTTAACTTTCCAAATATTGACTGGTAATACTATAGTTCAAGTACTTTAGATGGGTCAGTTTTTGTCCAATGTGTTGCAGGAGGGTTTCCTGACACATATGTAGGCAAGGCCACATTGGATTTGGTACTGGGTAATGAACCAGGCCAGATGTTAGATTTGGAGGTAGGTGAGCACTTTGGAGATAGTGACCACAATTCGGTTATGTCTAATTTAGCGGTGCAATGGAATAGGTAAGTAATACAGGCAAAAGTTATAGCTGGGGGAAAGGCAATTATGATGTGATTAGGCAAGATTTAGGATGTGTAGGATGGGGAAGGAAACTGCAGGAGATGGGAACAATTGAAATTCGAAGCTTATTCAAGGAACAGCTCCTGTGTGTCCTTGATAAGAATGTACCTGTCAGGCAGGGAGGAAATTGTCGAGCGAGGTAGCCATGTTTTACTAAAGAAGTTGAATCTCTTGTCAAGAGGAAGAAGAAGGCTTATGTAAGGATTAGACGTGATGGATCAGTTAGGGTGCTTGAGAGTTACAAGTTAGCCAGGAAGGACCTAAAGAGAGAGCTAAGAAGAGGCAGGAGGGGACATGAGAAGTCATTGGCAGATAGGATCAAAGAAACCCCTAAAGCTTTCTATCGGAATATAAGGAATAAAACAATGACTAAAGTAAGATTAGGACCAGTCAAGGATAGTAGTGGGGAGTTGTGCATGGAGTCAACAGAGATAGGAGAAGTGTGAAATGAATATTTTTCATCAGTATTCACACAGGAAGAAGAAAATGTTGTCGAGGAGAATACTGAGATATGGGCTACTAGGCAAGACAGGATTGAGGTTCATAAGGAGGAGGTATGAGCAATTCTGGAAAGAGTGAAAATAGTTAAGTCCCATGGGCCAGATGGGATTTATCCTATGATTCTCTGGGAAGTCAAGGAGGAGATTGCAGAGTCTTTAGCATTGATCTTTATGTCATCATTGTCTACAGGAATAGTGCTGGAAGGCTGGAGGATAGCAAATGTTGTCCCCTTGTTCAAGAAGGGGAGTAGAGACAACCCTAGTAATTACAGACCAATGAGCCTTACTTTCATTGTGGGCAATGATTTGGAAAAGATTATAAGAGATATGATTTATAATCATCTAGAGAGGAATAAATTGATTAGGGATAGTCGACACAGTTTTGTGAAGGGTAGGATGTATTTTGGGGCCACTGCTGTTTGTCATTTTTACAAATGACCTGGATGAGGGCGTAGAAGGATGGGTTAATAAATTTGCTGATGAAACTAAGGTCAGTAGAGTTGTGGATAGTGCCGAAGGATGTTGCAGGTTACAGAGGGACATAGATAAGCTGCAGAGCTGGGCTGAGAGGTGACAAATGGAGTTTAATGTGGAAAAGTGTGAGGTGATTCGCTTTGGAAGGAGTAACAGGAATGCAGAGTACTGGGCTAATGGTAAGATTCTTGGTAGTGTAGATGAGCAAAGAGATCTCAGACTTCATGTACATAGATCCCTGAAAGTTGACACGAAGCTTGATAGGGTTGTTAAGAAGGTGCAGGGTGTATTAGCTTTTATTGGTTGAGGAATTGAGTTTTGGAAACATGAGGACATGTTGCAGCTGTACAAGGCTTCAGAGGAGATTTACCAGGATGCTGCTGATATGAGGAAAGGCTAAGGGACTTGAGGTTGTTTTCATTAGAGAGAAGGGTAAGAGATGACCTAATAGAGACGTACAAGATAATCAGAGGGTTAGATAAGGTGGGCAGTGAGAGCCATTTTCCTCAGATGGTGATGGCTAGCACAAGGAGACACAGCTTCAAACTGAGGGGTGATAGACATAGGACAGATGTCAGAGGTAGTTTAATTACTCAGAGAGTAGTAGGGGTGTGGAATGCCCTGCCTGCAACAGTAGTAGCCTCGCCAACATTAAGGGCATTTAAATGGTCATTGGATAAACATATGGATGACAATGGAATAGTGTAGGTTAGATGGGCTTCAGATTGGTTCCACAGGTCTGAATATAATTACTGCTAAATTACTATTCCTCAAAGGCTAATTTTATATTTGTGGGAAGGCAAATTTCTCAAAGATATTAAAAATTACATAATTAATAAAGGTTTGGTGATATTGACATTTTAACTTCTACCTAAATCCAGTCAATCACTTATTATTTTCAGTCTGAAAAATTATACATAGAAACAGAGAAGCTAGGAGCATGAGTAGGCCATTCGGCCCCTCAAGTCTGCTCTACCATTTGATATAATCATGGTTGATCTTCAAGCTCAATACGCTAATCCTCACCCCTCTCTCCCCCCATATCACTTCATCCCTTTAGCCACCGGAGTTATATTTACCTTGACCTTGATAATGCTTTGGCCTCAACCACTGTCTGTGGCAGTGAATTCCACAGCCTGCACACTGTCTGGGTGAAGACATTTTTCCTCATCTCTGTCCAAAAAGGTTTATCCCTTATCCTTAAACTGTGACCCTTGATTCTGGGCTCCACACCATCAGGAGCATCTTCCTACCTCTACCCTGTGTAGTCCATTTCCATGGATTCCCCCTCATTAATCTAAACTCCAGTGACTACAATCCTAACTGACTCAATGTCTCCTCATATGTCATCCCAGGAATCAATTTGGGAAATCTTCATTGTACTCCCGCAATAGCAAAAACATCCTTCCTCGGATATGGAGATCAAAGCAGCACACAATCCTCCAGGAGTGCCCTCACCAAGAACCCGGTACAATTGCAGCAAGACACCCCTGCTCCTGTACCCAAACCCTAGAGACCAACATACAGTTTATCGTCTTCACCACCTGCTGCACCAACACACTTACCTTCAGCGACTGGTGCATGACGATGCCCACGCCTTGTACATTCCCCTCTCTCAGTTTACAGCCAATCAAATAATAATCCTTCCTTGCTGCCACTGGGGAGACTTCAGGTTGATGTGAGGTTTTAAAAGGAGTTGATGAAGTTTTGAAGGATTCAGTTTGGTTGAGCCTGCCTGAAAGTCTTGAATTAACTGCTTCAAACTATTGACTTCGACACAACAAGCCAGAGCTATCAGAAATACAAGCTACAAACTGGATATCCAAAAGCCAGCTCATATACAGGAACACACTTCATTTCACTTAGATTAGATTAGATTACTTACAGTGTGGAAACAGGCCCTTCAGCCCAACAAGTCCACACCAACCTGCCAAAGCGCAACCCATCCAGACCCATTCCCCTACATTTACCCCTTACCTAACACTACAGGCAATTTAGCATGGCCAATTCACCTAACCTGCACATCTTTGGACTGTGGGAGGAAACCCACGCAGACACAGGGAGAATGGTGCAAACTCCACACAGTCAGTTGCCTGAGGCGGGAATTGAACCCGGGTCTCTGGTGCTGTGAGGCAACAGTGCTAACCACTGTGCCACCATGCCGCCCACTAAATGATGGCCTAGCCAGATACATCCCATAAGTGAATAAAATAGGAGATAAATCCATAATAGAAGATAGACCCATCCCCATCCTTGATTCTTGTGAGGAGGGGGTAATTCCACAGGGTGTATGCAGTAAGGGTTCTCAGCATCGTGTTTGATGTACTGCTGGAATGCTGAGCACCAGCAAACATCCACTGAATCCCAGACAGAAGGCCCTAACTAAATGTCCTGGCCTCTAAGTTACAGAAAATCCCACTTCAAGTGGAAGAAAATTTACACTTTTTGATTGATCTAAATACCAGCTGGTGCAGGCCCATTGAATGTGTGCTCAGCATTCCAGCAGTACATCAAACATGATGCTGAGAACCCTTACTGCATACACCCTGTGGAATTCTCCCCTCCTCACAAGACTCAAGGGTGGGGGATGGGTCTATCTTCTATTATGGATTTATCACCTATTTTATTCACTTATGAGATGTATCTGGCTAGGCCAGCATTTATTGCCCATCCCTAATTACCCAGAGGGTAGTTAAGAGTCAACCACATTGCTGTGGGACTGGACTCACATGTAAACCAGGTGAGGTAAGGATGGCAGTTTCCATCCCTAAAGGACATTAGTCACCCTGATGGGGTTTTCCAACAATTGACATACTCATCATTAGACTCAGTTAAAAATCACACATTGTGTGATTTTTAACTTTGTCCACCCCAGTCCAACACCGGCTCCTCCACATCATCAATAGACATATAATTCCAGTTTCTTTATTGAATTCAAATTCCATTATCTGTTGTGACAGAAGTTGATCCCAGGTCCCCAGAACATGAGCTGAACGTCTGGATGAATATTCTAGTGATAATACCACCGGCAATCGCCTCCCAGTGAGAGAGACAATTCATATCATCTGAATAAACCTTTTATTTCATTTTCAAATTCCTTGGCTTTTCAAAAGAATGCTGTGCACCATCCGATTCCACCCTGCACCATCTGATTGTTATGGAATTGAACAGAACTGGTATAAAGATAACTGCCTTAGAGAGGCAACTTTAATTTGAAATAAAATCTTGCTTGTTGTGATTGCAAGATCAGGTTCCTAAGAAGAATTAATTGATATTGTTTCCGCCTTTAAAAAGTAAAGTGCATGCAGCCACTCCTTAAATGTTTGTAGTTTTTATGAGTTACAGTCACATGGTTAAATGGGAGAAAACAGTTGGGTCTGAGGAAGGGTCTCCAGACCCGAAACATTAACTTTGATTTCTCTCCACAGATGCTGCCAGACCTGCTGAGCTTTTCCAGCGATTTCTGTTTTCGTTTCTGGTTTTAGCCAAGATGTATGTAAAGGAGACTTTTTTAAAATCAAAGGTAAATGAAATATGTCAAAACATGCATTCAAGCAATACTTACAGAAATTTACAATCACAACCTTATCTTGTGGCATGTCCATTTTCTGACCAAATAAAGCTCAATAATAAGAGTAAATCTGTATATGTTCCCATTCCTTAGAGAGAGCTATCTCTCACATCAGAATAATGAGCTCAGGTAAATAGATATTCATTCAAAGAATAATGTACTGGCCTCGGCTCTTTGACACTTTTTTTATCTAAACCAATCACACATGCTTCAGGCTAGGTGAGTGTGATTACCGTTGACATGAAGGCAGGATTTGTCACAATTCGCTGGGCTACTGTTTCTGGAAAGTGGAAAATGAGAAGGTTTACTGGGATTGCCAATTACTCTTTGACTCAAAGTGACCCAGGATAGAAGAGAACCACACCAGCTTCCATTATCAGCAATAAAAATGTAACCTTATTTATGTAACCTTATTTAGTTTGGAGAGACTAAGCATAATTCGGTTACATTTAATTTAGCGATGGAAGTGGACAGGTAAATGCCACAGGGCAAGAGTTATAGATGGGGAAAGGGCAATTATAATATGATTAGGTAAGATTTAAGAGGCATAAAATGGAGCAGCAAAATGTAGGGGATGGGGACAATTGATATGTGGAGCTAGTTTAAAGAACAGATATTGCATGTCCTTGATAGGTATGTCCCTGACAGGCAGGGAGGAAGTGATAAGGTAAGGGAACCGTGGTTTACTACAGAAATTGTATCACTTGTTAAGCAGAAGAAGGAGGCTTATGTGACGTTGAGGCGAGATGGAGAGGTACAGAGTAGCTCAGAAGGATTTAAAGAGAGAGTTAAGAAGAGCAAGGAGGGGACATGAGCAGTCTTTAGCCGGTAGAATAAAGGAGAACCCTAAAGCTTTCTATAGGTATGTGAGGAATAAAAGGATGACGAGGGTAAGAATAGGGCCAGGCAAAGACAGAAGTGGGAAGTTGAGTGTGAACCCTGTGGAGATCGGAGAGGTGCTCAAAGAATATTTCTCATCTGTTTTCACTCAGGAAAAGGAGAATACTGTAGAGGAGAAGACTGAGATACGGGCTATTAGACTTGAAAGGATTGAGGTTAGTAAGGAGGAGGTGTTATCAATTCTAGAAGGTGTGAAAGTAAATAAGTTCCCTGGGCCGGATGGGAATTTTCCGAGAAATCTCTGGGAAGCTAGGGAGGAAATGGCGGAGCCTTTGGCCTTGATCTTTGA
Organism: Hemiscyllium ocellatum; assembly: GCF_020745735.1. Classification (NCBI taxonomy): domain Eukaryota; kingdom Metazoa; phylum Chordata; class Chondrichthyes; order Orectolobiformes; family Hemiscylliidae; genus Hemiscyllium; species Hemiscyllium ocellatum. The sequence goes on along the minus strand of NC_083409.1, from coordinate 112,635,293 downwards.
GTCGTCATTGTCTACAGGTTTAGTACCTGAGGACTGGAGGATTGCAAATGTTGTGCCCTTGTTCAAGAAGGGCAGTAGAGATGACCCAGGTAATTATAAACCAGTGAGCCTTATGTCTGTTGTAGGAAAGGTTTTGGAAAGGATTATAAGAGATAGGACTTATAACCATCTAGCAAGCAATAATTTGATTGGAAATAGTCAACATGGTTTGGTCAAGGGCAGGTCATGTCTCACAAACCTCATTGAATTTTTGAGAAGGTGACTAAGCATGTAGATGAGGGTAGGGCAGTTGACGTGTTATACATGGACTTCAGTAAAGCTTTTAATAAGGATCCACATGATAGGCTGATGGAGAAAATGCAGAGGCATGGAATTGAGGGGGATTTAGCAGTTTGGATTAGAAACTGGCTTTCTGGAAGAAGGCAGCGAGTGATGGTTGATGGAAAATATTCAGCCTGGAGTCCGGTTACTAGTGATGTACCACAAGGATCTGTTTTGGGACCACTGCTGTTTGTCATTTTTATAAATGACGTAGACGCAGGCATAGGTGGATGGGTTAGTTAGTTTGCAGATGATATTAAAGTTGGTGGAGTAGTGGACAGTGTGGAAGAAAGTTGTAGGTTGCAGGGGGACTTGGATAAACTGCAGAATTGGGCTGAGAGGTGGCAAATGGAGTTCAATGTTGATAAATGTGAGGTGGTTCACTTTGGGAAGAATAACAGGAAGGCAGAGTACTGGGTCAATGGAAAGATTCTTGGTAGCATGGATGTGCAGAGAATCTTGGTGTTCACGTACGTGCATCCCTGGAAGTTGCCACCCAGGTGGATAGTGCTGTTAAGAAGACATACGGTGTGTTAGGTTTCATTCGTAGAGGGATTGAGTTCCAGAGCCATGATGTCATGCTGCATCTATACAAAACGCAGGTGTGGCCACACTTGGAATACTGCATACAGTTCTGGTCGCTCCATTACAGGAAGGATGTGGAAGCATGGAAAAGGTGCAGGGGAGATTTACTAGGATGTTGCCTGGTCTGGAGGGAAGGTCTTATGAGAATAGGCTAAGAGACCTGGGTCTCTTATCATTGGAAAGAAGAAGGCTCAGAGGGGATTTGATAGAGACATACAAGATGAACAGAGGATTAGATAGGGTAGACAGTGGGAGTCTTTTTCTGAAGATGATGAAATCTGCTTGTATGAGGGGGCATTGCTGCAAATTGAGAGGTGATAGATTTAAGATCGGATGTCAGAGGCAGGTTCTTTATTCAGGGAGTGATAAGGGTGTGGAATGCCCTACCTGTCAGTGTAATTAACTCAGCCACATTAGGGCCATTTAATCAATCCTTGGATACACACATGGATGATGATGGGATAGTGTAGGGGGATGGGCTTAGGTTAGTTCACAGGTCGGCGCAACATCGAGAGCCGAAGGGCCTGTTCTGCGCTGTATTGTTCTATGTTCTATGTATGTAACACACTGAATTTAACAACAATAAAAATATCGGATTTCTAACTTATGTAACTTAAACGTTACCCTTTATGACATTCGCACACAAACGTTCACACGCTCTCACTCAAGTACAAACACACATGCACTCATTCACTCACACACTTTCACACACATACATATACGCACTCACACATATATGCACATGTACTCTTGCACACATACTCTCTCACACGCACACGCAAAAACAAATACACATACACAGAGATATACATGCATATTCACTTATGCATATGGACTCGCTCACATACACACACTTACGCAAACACATGAAACCAGGGGTTATGAGGGGGGGGAGTAAGAAAAGTCAGAGGAAACGAATTCTCAATCCGAACGCTCAAAACTAGATACATTGAACACAGAACATAGAACATTCCAACTCAGTACAGACCCTTCAGCCTTTGATGTTGCGCCGCCCTGTGAAACCAATCTGAAGCCTTTCTAACCTACACTATTTCATTTTCATCCATATGTCTATCCAATGCCTATTTAAATGCCCTTAAAGTTGGCAAGTCTATTACGTTGCAGGCAGGGCGTTCCATGCCCCTACTACTCTCTGAGTAAAGGAACTACCTCTGACATCTATCCTGTATCTATCAGCCCTCAATTAGAAGCTATGTCTCCTTGTGTTAGCCATCACCATCTGAAGAAAAAGGCTCTCACTATCCCACTAAGCCTCTGATTATCTTGCGTGTCTCAATGAAGTCATCTCTCAACCTTCTCTCTAACGACAACAGCTTCAAGTCCCTCAGCCTTTCCTCAAAAGACCTTCCCTCCATACCAGGCAACATCCTGGCAAATTGCCTCTGAATCCTTTCCAAAGCTTCCTTCCTATAATGCAGCGACCAGAACTGTACACAGTACTCTAAGTGCAGCTGCACCAGAGTTTTGTACAGCTGCAACATGACGTTATGGCTCCCAAGCTCAATCCCTCTCCCAATAAAAGCTAACACACCATATGCCTTCCTAACAACCCTAATCAACCTGGGTGGAAACTTTCAGGGATTTATGTGCATGGACACCAAGATCTCCCTGCTCACTTACACTCCAAAGAATCTTACCATGAGCTCAGTATTCTATATTCCTGTGCCTCCTTCCAAAGTGAATCAGCTCACACTTTTCCACATTAAACTCCATTTGGTTCCTCAATCATTTTCCTTTCTTTAGGAAATGCCCATACCCTTGGTACCACCGTGTACCAACGACCTCTAACCCATCACCCTCCCCTTACAGGATGCCCTGCAGCCATTCAGTAACATCCTTGATGCTAGCACCAGGGAGGCATTTTCAATTTTGTTTTTCATCATTTCTGAACATGCTTGACCTCTTTCGACAGAAAATTGGAATTATCCCCTTTGCCAATGCCCTATACACCACCCACACTGCACATTCTGTTTGGAGGGTGGGCATTCCTCAGTCAGGGGCTCCCAACACAGTCAGGCGTGGGCATCGCTCTCGATCAGACCAGAGCCTTGGACACAGGTGGTTGATGCTTTGCGGAAGGCAGAAAGGGGTGGGGAGGGAAATATATCCCTGGCAGTGGGGTCCGTTTGGAGGTGGCAGAAATGTCAGTGGATGATTTGGTTTATGCGAAAGTAGACAAGTCTCCTGGGCTTGATTTATCTGAGGATTCTCTGGGGAACTAGGGAGGAGATAGCAGAGCCTTTGGCTTTGATATTTGAGTCGTCATTGTCTACAGGTTTAATACCTGAAGACTGGAGGATTGCAAATGTTGTGCCCTTGTTCAAAAGGGCAGTAGAGATGAGGAGAAAGTGAGGACTGCAGATGCTGGAACTCAGAGCTGAAAATGTGTTGCTGGAAAAGCGCAGCAGGTCAGGCATCATCCAAGGAACAGGAGATCCGACGTTTCAGGCAGATAAATTTAAGGTCAGGGTGGAATGTGTTGCTGAAGTTGATGAACTGTTCAACCTCCTCGAGGGAGCACAAGGTGGCGCCGATACAGCGGAGGAAGAGGTGGGGAGTGGTGCCGGGGTAATTACAGAAGATCGACTGTTCTACGTAGTCAACAAAGAGACAGGCACAGCTGGGGCCCATACGTTTGACCTGCACATCTTTGGACTGAGGGAGGAAACCGGAGCACCCGGAGGAAACCCACGCAAACACAGGGAGAATGTGCAAACTCCACGCAGACAGTTAACCGAGCTGGAATCGAACCTGGGACCCTGGTGCTGTGAGGCAGCAGTGCTAACCACTGAGCCTCCGTGCCATCCTAAATACAGTTGTTCTCCCCGGTGGGGAATTGAACCCCGGTCTCCTGCGTGCAGGCGGGGATACTAACCACTATACTACCAAGGAACTTACAATTTTATAAATCCATTAAAGGGAACAGGTTAACCTGGAAAAGTGTAGGGCCCATTAGGAACCAAAGGGGCAATCCATGTGTGAAGTTACAGAATATTGGAAGGGTGTTGAATGATTACTGCTTTTCAGTCTTCACTCTGGAAAAGGAGAATGTAGGTATGGAATTCAGGAAAAGGGACTATCAGGAATTTGCACGGTTTGATGTAGGAAATGGGGAGATACTGAAGGCTCTGTCGGGCTTTAAAAAAGACAAATCCCATGGTCCAGATGAATTGCATCCCAGGCTGCTATGGGAGGTGAGACAGGGAACTGCAGCAGCTCTGACACAACGTTTTAATTCCTCTTTGGCCAATGCCAGGGGACGGGAGGACGGCTCATGTGGCTCTACTTTTTAAGAGGGCTGGTAGAAATGAGCCAGGAAATTACAAACCAGAGAGTCTCCCATCAGTGGGAGGGAAACTATTAGAGAGAATTCTGAAGGAGTGAATTAACACCCATTTGGAAAGACATGGGTTAATTAGGGATAGTCAGCTTGGCTTTGTCAGAGGGAGGCCATGCTTAACAAATTTGCTCAAAGTTTTTGAAAATGTGATCAAGAGTGTGGATGAGGGAAGTTCAGATGATGTAGTTTATTTGGATTTTAGCAAATATTTTAACAAGGTTCCACATGCGAGACAGATTGAGAAGGTTAAAGCACATGGAATTGTGGAAAACTTGGTGAGGTGGATCAGAAACTGGCTCAGTAACAGGACACAAAGGGTGGTGATAAAAGGCTGTTGGAGCAACCAGAGGCCAGTGTACCCCAAGGATCATCACCAGGACCCTTACTGTGTGTCATTTACATTAATAATACAGATGAAAATGTTGGGGGAATGGTTGCAGATGGTTGTAGGTTACAGAAAGCTAGAGATGGGTTGGTCAGATGGATAGACTAGTGGCAGATGGTATTTAACCCTGATAAGTGTGAGGTGATGCACTTTGGAAGAAGAAACAAGGGAGTATTTAATAATAAATGGCAGGATACTGGGTAGCTCAGAGGAACACACGGGTCTTGGGTAATTATTCACAGATCCCTGAAGTAACCAGGGCACGGGAATAGGATAGTTAAGAAGGCATATGGGGCTTGCTTTCATCAATTGTCAAGCATAGAACTTGGAACATTACGGCGCAGTACAGGCCCTTCGGCCCTCGATGTTGTGCCAATCTGTGAAACCAATCTGAAGCCCATCTAACCCACACTATTCCATTATCATCCATATGTCTATCCAATGACCATTTAAATGCCTTTGAAGTTGGCAAGTCTACTACTGTTGCAAGCAGTGTGTTCCATGCTTCTATTACATTCTGAGTAAAGAAACTACCTCTGACATCTGAGTCAAGAATGTGGTGCTGGAAAAGCACAGCCGGTCAGGCAACATGCGAGGAGCAGAAGAAACAATGTTTTGGGCATTGGCCCTTCATCAGGCTTATGCCTGAAACGTCGGTTCTCCTGCTCCTTGGATGCTGCCTGACCAGCTGTGCTTTTCCAGCACCACATTCTCAACTCTGATCTCCAGCCCTCACTTTCTCCTACCTCTGACATCTGTTCTATATCTATCACCCCTCAATTTAAAGCTATGTCCCCTCGTGCTCGCCGTCACCATCCCAGGAAAAAGGCTCTCCCTGTCCATGGCATAGAGTATGAGAGCAAGGCGGTAATGTTGGAGTTGTATGGAGTGTTGGTCAGTCCACAGCTGGAGTACATGCAGTTCCGGTCACCCCACTACAGGAAGGATGTGATAGTACTGGAGGGGTTACAGTGGAGATTCATCAAGGCGTTGCCTGGGATGGAGAAATTGAGCTATAAGGAGAAACTAGAGAGGCTTGGATTGTTTTTAGAGCTGAGAAGACTGAGGGGGAATGTATTGAGGTGTATAGGAATATGAGGGATATGGACAGGGTGAATAGAGAGCAGCTGTTCCCCTTGGTTGACGGGTTAATCACAAGAAGGCATAGTTTTAGAGTAAGAGCAGATGATTCACAGGGGATCTGGGAAAAGCTTTTTCACTCAGCAGGTGGCGGGAATCAGGAATACATTGCCTGGAAAGGTAGCGGAGGCCGGAAACCTTGCAACATTTAAACAATATTTGGATGAACACTTCAAATATCATAACATTCAAGGATAAGGAGCAAGTGCAGGAAATTGGGGTTAGCTTGCCTTTAGTGGTAGTTATGTTGGTGCAGACCCACTTGGCCGAAGGGCCTTTCCTGCGCTGTATGAATCTATGACAATGGTCACAACAAGCGTAGAGTGCAGCATAGTGTTGGCATGGCTAAATGGCAAACTATACTGAGCATGATGGGTGTGCGCGGCACGGTGGCTCAGTGGTTAGCACTGCTATCTCACAGCACCAGGGAGCTGGATTTAATTCCAGCCTTGGGTGACTATCTGTATGGAGCTTGTGCAAGTTAGGGTGGACTGGCCATGCTCAATTTCCCCTTGTGTCCAGGGATGTATGGATTAGTTGCATTTGCCATGGGAAGTGTAAGGGGGTGGGTTTGGGTTGGATGCACTTTGGAGGGGTGGTGTGGACTTGTTGGGCCAAATGGCCTGTTTCCATGCTGTCAGGATTCTATGATATGGAACTGTGTTTGAACTTTTGCATTATTTTATACAGTTGGTTTCAATGAACAGTGATATATTTCAAAGTCAGAATGTTGATGGGCTTAGAGGGGAACTTGCAGGGGGTGGCGTTCCCATGTATCTGCTGCCCCTTGTCCTTCTGGATGGAAGTGGTTGTGGGGTTTGGAGATCACAACCCGAGAAAGCAGACAATAAAAAGATGAACTCTCAGCTGGAATACATAAACCACAGACATATTTATCCACTATATGTGCATCTGAATGAGAAATAAATACTGTTCATTGTGTAACTGAGTGGGTTCTGCATACACAATATTAGAGTAATTTGGAGGGGGGTTATATCCCATTAAAGACCCCTCTTGTGACAGCTGAACAAAGGAGTGATTGAAACAATTTGGTCATTTAACCTTCAAATTAGATATTACAAACAAGCCGATTATAGAAACTCAAAAAGGAAAATAAAACAATAAAATGTCACAACTCAGTTTGACATATTTAAACATAGGGTTGTTTCTGAACAAACACCACCAGGGCTGAGTGACTATTCCTGTAATTCTGCTCGCCACATACAGCCATCAGAATGGTTACCACGGTGACAACATCAAACAAACCAAGGAGGTGAGATTATTGGGGGGCAGCAGAGAGTGCTGGGATGGGGTGGGGGGGGTAGTGGTGAAAGGGAGAGTGCGGGCAGTGGTAGGGGTAAGGAGCGAGGTGGGGTGAGATGAGGTGGTGGGGGCCAGGAGCTCAGGGATGAGCTGCCTTCCTGAACCGCTGCAGTCCATGTGCTGCAGATAGACCCACAATGCCCTTAGAGAGGGAATTCCAGAATCTTGACCCAGTGACAGTGAGGGAAGGGAAAGGAAGAGCCCAAACACACCTTCCAGGTGAAGCAGCACTTTACCTGCACTTCTCACAATCTAGTCCAACACATTTGCTGCACACAATGTGGTCTCGTTTACATTGGGGTAATGAACGTAAACTGGGTGACTACTTTGCAGGACACCTACATTCTATCCGCAAGAAAGACCCTGAGCTTCCAGTCGCCTGCCACGTCAATACCCCACCCTGTGCCCTGTCTCAGAGTTGCTGCAGTGGGTTTCCACTTGGGGACCCTGCAGCCTTCAGGACTCAATATCAAATTCACTAATTTTAGTGCTGGAGACACCTTCTCCCATGTCCTTACCCTGACCCCCATACACCAGGCCTTGTTATCACATGGCCTGCTATGATACACTATCCATTGTTAGCCACGAATGGTCCCCTTTAGCAGCCATTCATTCTCCCAGGCAACTGTTCTCCACTCCTTTGTCTGTCCAACTGTTCTCTCTCTCTCTCACTGGGTTCTATCCCCACCTACCATTTAGTCCTTCCCCCTCCCCCACCATATGTTCTGCATAAAAAACAACATTTTTCTAGCTACGATCAGTTCTGAGGAAGGGTCACTGGACCCGAATCATTGACATAGAAAATTGATGCAGGAGTAGGCCATTCAATATGATCATGGCTGATCATGTGATCTCAGTATCCCATTGTCCCCATACCTCTTGATCCCTTTAGCTGCAAGGACCACATCCAGCTCCCTCTTGAATCTATCTAATGAACTGGTCCCAACAGCTTCCTGTGGGAGAGAATACCACAGGTTCACAACTCTCTGAGTGATGAAATTCTTCCTCATCTCAATCCCAAATGGATTACCCCTTATTCTTCGACTGTGACTCCCTTGTTCTGGACTACCCCAGCTTCAGGAACATTCTTAACTCTGTTTTCTCGCCACAGATGCTGCCAGATCTGCTGACCTTTTCCAGAAACTTCTGTTTTTGTTTCTGTGGAACTATAATTCACATTAATTGGAGAATGAAGTGGATACGTTGACTTGAGTTTCATCTTTGCTAAGAATAAAAATGAGGTACGGACTTCTCACTGACCAGAAACAAGATCAACATAAAGTATTCTCAGAGCTAAAGGCTCAACGACTGGAGACTGAGGAAGGTTTGGAAATTTAATCGAAATAAGGACATATAGATCCCCATCAAAACGGAAGGATGTGGAGGGACAAATCTGCAGGAAATTACAGAGGGGTGTAAACATCATTGAGTATGCCATGATGTAATTGAGAAGATTGAACCAATTGTGCCACTCTGGTGCACAGGTTGTTCCAAAATCTATAAAATCTGATGAGAACACTCGAAAATAAACGTACATGATTAACTGCTACTCAGGACCAAATCAATTCACACCAGATTTCATCAAGACCAGAAAAAGAATTCCATTTATTCTAACACACTCAACATCAACAAGACCAGCAAGAAAACTAAAATGGATTTCTAATATGTACAATTTAAACTACAAATGGTTTAAGACAAATACTCACCTCAACTCCAGGACATCTCTGCAGGAGCTCCTCAGGATAGTATCCGAGGCCCAATCATCTTCAGCTGCTTCATCAATGACCTTCCCTCCATCATAAGGTTAGAAGTAGGAATGGTCACCAATGATTACACAATGTTCAGCACCAATCACCACTCCTGGTACTGAAGCAGTCCATGTTCAAATGTAGCAAGTTCTGGACAATATGCAGGCTTGGACTGACAAATGGCAAGTAACATTCATACCACATGAATGCCAGACTATGACCATGTCCAAGAGACAATCATTGACCAGAAACTCAATTGGACTCACCACATAAACACAGTGGCTACAAGAGCAGATCAGAGGCTGGAAATCCTGCAGCGAGTAACTCCCCTCCTGACTCCCCAAAGCCTGTCCACCATCTACAAGGGACAAGACAGGAGTGTGATGGGGGCAGCTACAACAACAGTCTAGAAGCTTTACACCATCCAGGACAAAGCAGCCCCCGCTTGACTGGCACCACATCCACAAACATCCACTCCCTCAACCCCCCCAATTCTCAGTAGCAGCAGTGTGTATCATCTACAAGATGCACTGCAGAAATTCACCAAGATCCTCAGACAGCCCCTTCCAAATCTGTGACCATTTCCGTCTGGAAGGACAGGGGCAGCAGATACATGGGAACACCACCCCCTGCATATTCCCCTCCAAACCACTCACCATCCTGACTTAGAAATATATCCCCTTTCTTTCACTGTTGCTGGGTCAGAATCCTGGAATTCCCTCCCTAAAGACATTGTGGGTCTACCTGCAGCGGTTCAAGAAGGCAGCTCACCCCCACCTTCTCAAGGGGAGGTGGGGAGCGGGGTGACAGGGGTTGGGGTGAGGGGAGTCAGGGTGAGGGGGAGTCAGGGTGAGGGGGTGTCAGGGTCAGGGTGAGGTGGGTCGGAGTGAGGGGAGGTCGGGGTGAGGGGGAGGCCAGCGTGAGGGGGAGGTCGGGGTGAGGGGGAGGCCAGCGTGAGGGGTTTTGGGGTGAAAGGGGGGTCAGGGTGAGAGGGGTCGATGTGAGAGGGGTCAGAGTGAGGGGAGGTCGGAGTGAGGGGAGGTCGGGGTGAGGGGGGGGCGGGGTGAGGGGGGCGTCGGGGTGAGGGGGTCGGGTGAGGGAGGGTCAGAGTGAGGGGAGGTCGGAGTGAGGGGAGGTCGGGGTGAGGGGGGCGTCGGGGTGAGGGGGTCGGGTGAGGGAGGGTCAGGGTGACGGGGGTTTGGGGTGAGGGGGGTCAAGGTGACGGGGGGTCAGGTTGGGGTGACAGAGTGAGGGGGTCAGGGTGAAGGGGGTGTCGGGGTGATGGGGGTGAGGGGGGTCGGTGTGCGGGGGGGTCAGGGTGAGGGAGTGTCGGGGCATGGAAGTCGGGTGAGGGGGTCAGGGTGCTGTGGATCAGGGTGAGGGGGTCAGGATAAGGGCGTCGGGGTGAGGGGAGGGGGGAAAGGTATGGGGGTCAGGGTGAGAGGGGTCAGGGTGAGGGGGTCAGGGTGAGGGGGGTCAGGGTGAGGGGGGTCAGGGTGAAGGGGCCAGGGTGAGGGGGGCTCACAGTGAGTGAGGGTCGGGTTGACGGGGGGTCGAGATGAGGGGGGTCAGGGTGAGAGGGGTCAGGGTGAGAGGGGTCAGGGTGAGAGGGGTCAGGGTGAGGGGGGTCAGGGTGGGGTGGATCTGGGTGAGGGGGTGTCTCGGTGTCAGTTGTTGTTGTATCCGGAAGCGCCGGCTCGAACCCGGAAGTGGGAGGGGGCGGAGCTTAGAGCGAGAACCGCATGGAGCCGCTTCCCCAGGGTGGGGGGAGAGACCCCGGGGGTGGGGAGAGAGACCCCGGGGGTGGGGACAGGGTCAGTGCCCGGGCCCTGGGCCCCGGCTCCCCGCTTCCTGCAGCCGCTCGCAGCCCGGGCCCGGGCCCACGGGGAGACATTCCCAATCCCGATCCCATTCCCAATCCCGATCCCATTCCCAATCCCGATCCCATTCCCAATCCCGGGGCCACGCCACTGTCTTCCCATCCCCTTCCCGGAGTCAGAGACTCTCCCCTTCCCAATCCCAATCCCAGTCCCAGGGCAGATTCCCCCATTCCCATTCCCAATCCCAGTCCCAGGGAAGACTCCCCCATTCCCAGTCTCAAGGCAGACTCCCCCATTCCCAATCCCAGTCCCATTCCCAAGGCAGAATCCCTCATTCCCAGTCCCAATCCCAGTCCCAGGGAAGACTCCCCCATTCCCAGTCTCAAGGCAGACTCCCCCATTCCCAATCCCAGTCCCAGGGCAGACTCCCCCATTCCCAATCCCAGGGCAGACTCCCCCAATCCCAGTCCCAATCCCAGTCCCAGGGAAGACTCCCCCATTCCCAGTCCCAATCCCAGGGAAGACTCCCCCATTCCCAGTCCCAATCCCAGTCCCAGGGCAGATTCCGTCTTTCCCAATCCAGGAACCAAAGCCGAGAATCCCATTCCCAGTGCGGGAGCTGGGGGTCTGCACTTGGGAGCCAGTGCCGACAGTGTGGACCCTGACGTGTCGGAGGAGAGGCAGCGATGTTCCTCTGGGAAACGGAAGATCTCCCTGTCAGGGTAAGGACGCTGACTCCGAGCTGTTTGAATGTGGGGGGTGAGAGGGTGATACTGGTGTCTGTGACAATGTCACTGGAGAGGGGAGGCTGTGTGTCCGAGGGAAGCAGGGACAGCCACTCCCTGACCATGCAGCTTCTCTGAGCAGAGGTCACAGTCTACGAGTCAATGATTAGGGGCATGACCGTACACAAAGAGGCCATTCAACCCCTTGACTCTTTCCAAGCGGAATGGATTCTTCCTAAGGTGTGGACACAAGTTCTAGTTGGGTCTTGAGTGGACCTTTAAACAGATTCCTGCTATTTGTGAAGTCTTTAAGATCCCATTAGCTTTGCTAATCATTCCCTCAAAACGTGCCACCGCTCTCAAAGCTGGATATACAGGAACCTCCCGATCCTCCTTGTGAGCAGGATTGGGCCCTGTCTCTCAGGAAGGATGTCCTGGCATTGTGGGGGAGCGGGTATATAAGAATGATCCTGGGGATGAAGGATCAGTTGAGGGCTCTCGATCTGTCACTTGATGGAGTTTAGAAGGATGAGGGGGGCATCTGATTGAACCCGAATATTGAGGGGCCTGGATGGAGTGGACATGGGGAAGATGTATCTCGGCATGGACGAGTTGGACCGAAGGGTCTGTTTCTGTGCTGTACATCTCTATGACTCTATAGCAGGAGAGATGGCAGGAGAATGGGATTGAGAAACACATCAGCTATGGTCGAATGACAGAGCAGACTCAATGGGCCGAATGGCCTAATTCTGCTCCTGCAGCTTATGGTCTTCGTTCTGAGGAGAAAGTGAGGTCTGCAGATGCTGGAGATCAGAGCTGAAAATGTGTTGCTGGAAAAGCGCAGCAGGTCAGGCAGCATCCAAGGAACAGGAAATTCGACGTTTCGGGCATAAGCCCTTCATCAGAATTCCTGATGAAGGGTTTATGCCCGAAACATCGAATTTCCTGGTCTTCGTTCTGAGGAAGGGTCACCAGACCCAAAACATTAACTCTGATTTCTCTCCACAGACACTAATGGACTTGCTGTGCTTTTCCAGCGATTTCTGTTTTTGTTTCTGATTTACAGTAACCGCAGTCCTTTTGGTTTTTATTAAGTTGTGGTTGAGCCAGTTTGTTCTATTTCTTTCACGCGGACATCATTGGCTGGGTCCTTACTAATTGTCCTGGGAGAAGATGGTGCTGAGACCCTTTCTTGGACCGCTGTGGGGGAGGGGCTCTCAGACTGCCATTAGGGAGGGAGTTCCTGGATTTTGACCCAATGATGGTGAAGTCATGGTGATATATTTTCATGCGAGATACGTGTGGCTCAGAGGGGAACTTGCAGCCGATCAAAGTCTTGAGACATGCGACTGAGAAAACAGGAGCAGGAGTAGGCCATACGGCCTTTGAAGCCTGCTGCACTGTTCAGTATGATCAGGGCTGAACACCCAACTCAGTCCCCTGTTCCTGCTTTCTCCCTTGAGCCCTAAGACCTGTTTCTAACTCTTTTCGAAAACACTCAGTCTTTTGGCACCAACTGCCGTGATAGAGAATTCTACAGGCTCCCAGTCTTCATGAAGACAGTTCTCTTCAACTGAGCCTGAAATATCCTGCCTTGTCTCCTTTGCCTGTGACTCCTGAGTCTGGGCTCACTGCTACATCTCTGACAAAGGGTTTCACCTTGCTCATTGTTTGCATCTTCTCCCAGTTTAGTATCATTGACAAATGTTGAAGTTCTGTGTCCTGATAGCCAAGTTGTTTTTAAATGTGACACAAAAACTGGATCGTAGTTAATCGTCAGTCGCCATTAAGTGGTGAATTCAGTATGGCAGCACCTATACAGATCAGCCAACCAATACTCAACTCTCATAAAGTATGGATGTTGTTTATTTTGGTATTTCCTACAACATGTCCTGATAAAAAATAAACACCATTATTTCAGCAATACATAAATTTCTATACAACTAAATAACTAGATTCATTGGTCTGGCACTCAGGGGTTGCTCTAGGAGAAAGTGAGGACTGCAGATGCTGGAGATCAGAGCTGAAAATGTGTTGCTGGAAAAGCGCAGCAGTCAGGCAGCATCCAAGGAACAGGAGCTTCGACGTTTCGGGCATAAGCCCTTCATCAGGGCTTCTCCTGAAGAAGGGCTTATGCCCAAAACGTCGAATCTCCTGCTCCTTGGATGCTACCTGACTGCTGCGCTTTTCCAGCAACACATTTTCAGCTCGGAATGCCACCATCCTCTAGCCTAGCGGGGAGAGGGATGTCTGAAATACAAGCAGAAATGTTTGGTGTTTTGTTAGCTTGGCTGAGGAATTACAGCCTTGCCCCTCGCTATCAATGTAACCTCCCACAGCTCCACAATTCTCCGTGATTTCTTCCTCTCATGAAGTCTAGTCCCTCACACATCCCAACTTCAACTGCTTCACCACTGGTGGCTGTATTTTCAGCTGTCTGGACCCCAAGCTCCCGGTTTCCTTTCCTCAACCTTTCCACCTGTCCCTCTGTCTCTCTCGCACACTCTCAGTGTCTCTCGCTCTGTCTCTCTCTCTCACACTCTCTCTCTCACACTCTCTCACACTCTCTCTTTCTCTCACTCTCTCTCACACACTCTCTCTTGCTCTCTCACACACACTTTCTCACACACACTCTCCCTCTCACATGCTCCCTCTCTGTCTCTGTCTCTCTCTCTCTCTCTCTCTCTAACTCTCTCTCACTCTCTCTCTCACACACACTCTCTCCCTCTCTCACGCTCCCTCTCCCTCTTTGTCTCTGTCTCACTCTCTCTCTCTCACTCTCTCTTTCTTTAGGCCCTGCTTGAGATCCACCTTTTTGGCCAAACATTTGGTCACCTGCCCCAATCACTCCTGAAGTAAAAGCAGAAAGTGCTGGAAAAGCTCAAAAGGCCTTGCAGTGTCTGCAGGGAGGCAGAGTTAACATTGCAACTCGGCAGGCTCGTCTCCAGAATATCTCCTCCTGCTGGCCCTTTCAGGCACTCACCATCAACACGATCACAAGACTGACCAGCTCCTACCAACCACAGTCTCCTCCAAACCTTTCACTCCTTTAATGTACCAATATCTATCATAATGGCATCGAGGTCTACAACATAGATACAGGCCCTTCGGCCCGACTTGTCCATGCCGCCCAGTTTTCACAGTTTTAACCTGCATTTGCTTGCGTTTGGTCCATATCCCACTATACCTGTTGTCTTGTATGTTTTCAGTGATTGAGTATTCAGTCTTTTGGATTCATAACCCTTCAACTGAAGGAATTACTCTTCATCTCAGTTCAAAATAATTGATCTGCTTATTCTGAGACTGTGGCCCCCAACTCTCAACTCCCCAACCAGGGTCAGAAATGATCTTGCATAATCCCTGAGGGTGTCTCAGTGATGTAGGAACAGGAGTAGATCATTCAGCCCCTTGAGCTTTTTCAACGTTCAACGAGATCATACCTGATCTGTTGCCTGACTCCGTATCCCTACCTCTGGCCCATAGCCCTTAATAGCTTTTGCTTAACAAAAAATTATCTATCTCAGGTTTACAACTGATCGAGCATCCACTGCAACTTGTGGAAAGGAGTTCCAAACCTCTCCCACCCTATGTGTATGGAAGTGCTTCCTAACATCACTCCTAAATGGTCCAACCCTAGTTCTCAGACTATGTCCCTAGTTCTGGAATCCCTAACCAATGAATCGACCCTGTCTTCTGTTAATATTCTGAAGACTTCAATCAGATCCCTCCTTAACCTTCAACATTCGAGAGAAAATAAGCCTCATTTGTGTAATCTCTCCTAATAATAACCTCTGAAATCCAGGTATCATGAAAAATAGAACATAACAGTGCAGTACAGGCCCTTCGGCCCTCGATGTTGTGCTGACCTGTGAAACCAATCTGAAGCCCATCTAACCTACACTATTCCATTCCCGTCCATATGTTTATCCAATGTCCATTTAAATGCCCATACAGTTGGCGAGTCTATTATTGTTGCAGGCAGTGCATTTCACGCCCCTACTACTCTGAGTAAAGAAACTCTATATCTGCCCTATATCTATCACCCCTCAATTTAAAACTAAGACCCCATGTGCTAGCCGTCACCATCCGAAGAAAAAGTCTCTCCCAGTCCACCCTCTCTAACCCTCTGATTATCTTATATGTCTCAATTAAGCCACCTGTCAACCTTCTCGTGAACAAAAACAGCCTCAAGTCCCTCAGCCTTTCCTCGTAAGACCTTTCCTCCATACCAGGCAACATCCTAGTAAATCTCCCCGAACCCTTTCCAAGGCTTCCACGTCCTTCCTATAATGCGGTGACTAGAACTGTACACAATACTCCAAGTGCGGCTGCACCAGGGTTTTGTACAGCTGCAGCATGACCTCATGACTCTGAAATCCCTCTACCAATAAAAGCTAACACACCATATGCCTTCTTTAAACCCTATCAACCTGGGTGGCAAGTGTCAGGAGTCTATGTACATGAAGTCTGAGATCTCTCTGCTCATCTACACTACCAAGAATCTTACCATTAGCCCAGTACTCTGCATTCCTGTTGCGCCTTCCGAAATGAATCACCTCACACGTTTCCACATTAAACTCCATTTGCTATCTCTCAGCCCAGCTCTGCAGCTTATCTATGTCCGTCTGTAACCTGCAACATCTTCAGCACTGTCCACAACTCTACGACATTAGTATCATCTGCAAATTTACTAACCTATCCTTCTACGCCCTCATCCAGGTCATTTATAAAAATGACAAACAGCAGTGGCCCCAAAACAGACTCTTGCGGTACCCCACTAGTAACAGAACTCCAATATGAACATTTCCCATCAACCACCACCCTTTGTCTTTTTTTCAGCTAGCTAATTTCTGATCCAAACCACCAAATCCCCCTCAATCCCATGCATCTGTATATTGTGAAATAGCCTACCATGGGGAACCTTATCAAACACCTTACTGAGATCCATATACACCACATCTACCGCTTTACCCCCATCTACCTGTTTGGTCACCTTCTCAAAGAAGTCAATAAGGTTTGTGAGGCACAGCCTACCCTTCACAAACCATGTTGACTATCCCTAATCAACTTATTCCGCTCTAGATGATAATAAATCCTATCTCTCAAAACCTTTTTTTAGGATGTTGTGAAACTTGAAAGGGTTCAGAAAAGATTTATGAGGATGTTGCCAGGGTTGGAAGATTTGAGCTATAGGGGGAGGCTGAACAAGCTGAGACTGTTTTCCCTGGAGCGTCGGAAGCTGAGGAGTGACCTTATAGATGTTTATAAAATCATGAGGGGCATGGATAGGGTAAATAGGCAAAGTCTCTTCCCTGGGGTCGGGGAGTCCAGAACTAGAGGGCATAGGTTTAGGGTGAGAGGAAAAAAGAATCAGAGACCTAAGGGGCAACTTTTTCATGCAGAGGGTGGTACGTGTGTGGAATGAGCTGCCAGAGGAAGTGGTGGAGGCTAGTATAATTGCAATATTTAAAAGGCATCTAGATGGGGATATGAATAGGAAGGGTTTGGAGGGATATGGGCCGGGTGCTGGCAGGTGGGACTAGATTGGGTTGGGATATCTGATCGGCATGGACGGGTTGGACCGAAGGGTCTTTTTCTGCGCTGTACATCTTTATGACTCTACAACACAATAACTTTACCCACAACCGAAGTAAGGCTCACTGGTTTATAATTACCAGGGTTGTCTCTACTCCCCTTCTTGAACAAGGGAACAACATTTGCTATCCTCCAATTTTCTGGCACTATTCCTGTAGATGATGAAGACGTAAAGATCAAAGTCAAAGGCTCAGCAATCTCCTCCCTGGCTTCGCAGAGAATCTTAGGATAAATCCGATCTGGCCCAGGGGATTTTTCTATTTTCACACCTTCCAGAATTGCTCTCACCTCCTTGTGAACCTCAATCTCGTCTAGTCTCCGTATTCTACTCGACAACGTTGTCTTTTTTCAGTGTGAATGCTGAAGGAAAATATTCATTTAGCGCTCTGTCTTGTAAACCCATGTTGTACTCCCTCCAAGGACAATCTACCCTTCCTAAGGAGAGATGCCCCAATCTGCTCACAGAGCTCCAACTGAGTTCTATCCAGGGTTCATTGTATTTGCCTTCCTACTGCCAACTGAACCTGCATGTTAACCTTAGGAGAATCCGGAACCTGGATTCCCAAGTCACTCTGTTTTTCCGATTTCTGAAACATTTTTCCATTTGGAAAATATGCCTCCATTCTTCCTACCATAGTGCACAACCTCACACTTGCCCACGTTGTATTCCATCTGCCAGTTCTTGGTCCACTCTCCCAGCCTGTCCAAGTTCTTCTGCAGCTCCCCCAGTTCCTCAATGCTACCTGTCCCTCCACCTCTCCCTGGGTCATCTGCAAAGAGATAGATACAGGAGGAGAAAGAGAGAGAGCGTCTGAGAGATTCAGGGAGTTAACTCCATGTTGTTGGGCCCGGGCAGCTGAAGGCACAGACCTCACTGAGAAAGTGATTAACATCAATCCAGAATATGAGTTGATTGGAAGAGTGACTGTGGCCATCTCTGATGGAGAGAGACCGTCTGCACAACAGGAGGTAAGGCAGGTGCCCCAGCCACATTCTGAGGGAGGGACCTGTCCGGTGGTCTACGCAGCCGCAAATCTGAATCTGGCGGTTTATTCTGGAGGTGAGGGAGTACTTTGAGGTTGGTGTAGGATTCTGGAATTCCCAATTTAAAGCTGTTCCCTTTTCATTTTGTCTCCAAACAGGTGTGAAACATGTGGCGGTGCAGAGGCAAAATACAGGTGTCCTCGCTGTCTGGCCTATTCTTGCAGGTAGAAGACCAAGTTCTGGTGAATTTTATAAAACATTGATGCAACCACAGCCTGAGTATTGCGAAGGAGAGCCAGTGGCCTAGTGGTAATTATCACTGGGCTATTAATCCAGAGAAAGTGAGGACTGCAGATGCTGGAGATCAGAGCTGAAAATGTGTTGCTAGAAAAGCACAGCAGGTCAGGCAACATTCAAGGAGCAGGAGAATTGACGTTTCGGGCATGAGCCCTTCTTCAGGTCCAAGGTTAACAGTATATGAACAATTCCTGAAGAAGGGCTCATGCCCGAAACATCGATTCTCCTGCTCCTTGGATGCTGCCTGACCTGCTGCGCTTTTCCAGCAACATATTTTCAGTATTAATCCAGAGACCCAAGTAATGTTCTGGGGACCTGGGTTTGATGGGAGATGGTGGAATTTGAATCTAATGAAGGAAAAAAAGTCTGGAATTAGGCCAAATAAACCACGGGACTGTTATTATCTGTAAACCTATCTGGTTCTTGTTGTTGTGGTTCTGTTCGCCGAGCTGGGAATTTGTGTTGCAGATGTTTCGTCCCTTGTCTAGGTGACATCCTCAGTGCTTGGGAGCCTCCTGTGAAGCGCTCCTGTGATGCGCTCCTGTGATGTTTCCTCCGGCATTTGTAGTGATTTGTATCTGCCACTTCTGGTTGTCAGTTCCAGCTGTCTGCTGCAGTGGTCTGTATATTGGGTCCAGGTCGATGTGCTTATTGATTGAATCAGTGGATGAGTGCCATGCCTCTAGGAATTTCCTGGCTGTTCTGTTTGGCTTGTCCTATAATAGTAGTGTTGTCCCAGTCGAATTTATGTTGTTTGTCATCTGAGTGTGTGGCTACTAAGGATAGCTGGTCGTGTCGTTTCGTGGCTAGTTGGTGTTCATGGATGCGGATTGTTAGCTGTCTTCCTGTTTGTCCCATGTAGTGTTTTGTGCAGTCCTTGCATGGGATTTTGTACACTACATTGGTTTTGCTCATGCTGGGTATCGGGTCCTTCGTCCTGGTGAGTTGTTGTCTGAGAGTTTGTTGGTTTGTGTGCTGTTATGAGTCCTAGTGGTCGCAGTAGTCTGGCTGTCAGTTCGGAAATGCTCTTGATGTATGGTAACGTGGCTAGTCCTCTGGGTTGTGGCATGTCCTCATTCCATTATCTTTCCCTTAGGCATCTGTTGATGAAATTGCGCGGGTATCCGTTTTTGGCGAATACATTGTATAGGTGTTCTTCTTCCTCTTTTGGCAGTTCTGGTGTACTGCAGTGTGTTGTGACCCTTTTGAACAGTGTCTTGATGCAACTTCATTTGTGTGTGTTGGGGTGGTTGCTTTCGTAGTTCAAGACTTGTGTGTGTGTGGCTTTCCTGTATACCTTTGTGGTGAATTCTCCGTTCGGTGTTCTCTGTACCATCACGTCTAGGAGTAGGAGTTGGTTGTCCTTTTCTTCCTCTCTGATGAATCGGATTCCAGTGAGTGTGGCGTTGATGATCCGGTGTGTGTTCTCTATTTCTGTGTTTTTAATGATTACAAAGGTATCATCCACATATCTGGCCCAGAGTTTGGGTTGAATTTGCGGTAAGACTGTTTGTTCGAACCTTTGCATTACTGCTTCTGCTATGAGTCCCGAGATGGTTCACTATCTGGTTCACTAATGGGAAGGAAACTGCCACCATCACCCACTTCAGCAATGTGGATTACTCTCAAATGACCCTCTGGTAATTAAGGATGGGCCTAGCCATCCTAATAAATGCCTCTGAACCAGTGATGCCCAAATGATTAAAACAAAAATGTTTAGAAAATCATAGTAAAATCAACATATGTCTAGGTCCCTTGAGCCTGCTCTGTCACTCAACAAGATCCTTGTTGGTCTGTTTTAACAACTGAGGCTTGTTTTCTCTCAAATGTAGAAAATTAAGGGATGATCCAGTAGAAGTTTTCAAGATATTAACCGGAAGAGACAGGGTAGATACAGATAAACTGTTTCCATGTTTAGGTATTCTAGAACCAGGGACATAGTTTGAGATTGAGTGCCACACTGTTCAGGAGAGGTGTTAGGAAGCACTTGGGCACCAGAAGGTGGGAGATATTCGCTAGTGGTGAGTGGCCTGTTTGCATTTGGGTCTGTTGTCTCCCAGTAGGTAGCTCTGGGCAGTGTGTGGTGGGCATGGAGCTGGAGAAGTTGCCAGTCCTCTCCACACGTGGAATCATTTCCTGTTGTTTTGTTTTGCAGCTTACCCTGTGTGAAGAAGCACAAAGCCGTGGATGGCTGCAACGGAGTGCGGGATAAAACAGCCTTTACACCCCTCAGTCACTTCACCGAGATGCACCTCCTCAGCGGTAAGCGTCTTTCGGTCTGGGGGTTGGGTGGGTCTTTTTACGCTGGGAGCTGATGTGGTCTTGCTGATTTAGATTACAGGTTCCTGGAGGACACTGGGAGATTGACAGACATCGCAAATCGTGACCACACTGTTCATCGGCCGAGCACCAACAAATTTGTACGTTCCAACCTTGGTACCGATCCGGGGCTTTTCATGAGAGTTTCACTTCATTCGGGGGCGACTGCTACCTCACAAGGCGGTTCAAGCAGTTTGTCTGCTGTTCCATTCTAGGAAGAGTCACCCCGGAATCTCAACGTTAACTCTGCTTTTCTCTCACCACAGAGGCTAGGGGATAGTGAGGACTGCAGGTGTTGGAGAGTCAGAATCGATAAAGCCTGACGCTGGAAAAAGTACAGCAGGTCAAGCAGAGTCTGAGGAGCAGGAGAGTCAATGTTTCGGCGACAAGCCATTCATAAACCAGATCCTGAAAAAGGGTCTTGCCTGAAATGTCGACTTACTGAGTCCGTCTCTGAGCTGCCCCCAACAAAATAATATCATTCCTGAAATAAGGGGAACAAAATTGCTCCCAATACTCCATATGTGATCCCCCCAGCACTTTGTACAGTTACAGTAAGACTATGGTTCCACTGTTTTCTCAGGGAGAGAGTTCCAAAGAATCAACACCTTCCAAAAGAAAAGATATGTTTCATTTCTGTTTTAACTACAAATTGGGTGATGGATTTAAGACAGATGTCAGAGGCAGGTTCTTTACTCAGAGAGAGGTAAGGGTGTGGAATGCCCTACCTGCCAATGTAGTCAACTCAGCCACTACAATCCTTGGATGAGCACATGGATGATAATGGGATAGTGTAGGGGGACAAGCTGAGAATAGTTCGCAGGTCGGCGCAACATTGAGGGCCAAAGGGCCTGTTCTGCGCTGGATTGTTCTATATTCTAAAGACTAACCTCATGTTTTTAAACAATGGTGGGAGATGGCAAGAGACAGGGAAGATGGAACCCAGTGGCAGCCATTACAGTCTTAGACCCCTGTGACCCCATGATTGACCTGTACCTGTGGAAGCCCTGTTCTAGACTACACCCTCTTTGGTTCAGAGTGCTCCCGAGTTTCAAATCATCTGGAAAATCTGAAATTGAGGAGGCACAGAGTTATCAGAGAATCTTGTGTCTGTCCGAGTGTTTGGGCACAATGAGGAAGGAGCTGGAGGATTTTGAAAGCAAGGTTACGAATTTTAGAAGTCACTGGATTAATCTTCACCTTGGGCAAAGTGTTAGTTTTACTGTGAGTGATTCTCTCGAATATTCTCCTGTGTTTTTGTGATGGTGTCTCTTCCTTTGCAGCTAAACATTATGAAAAACAGAGCTCTGAAGCATAACATCAACCTGAAGCTTTTACCCATTGGGTTTACAAAAAGAAGAGAGAATTCAACGTATTTCAATAAGAAGTAAGTTTTCATAGTGAGGTGCAGGCAGTGAACGATGGAAATCTGTGCAATTCCACACTTGCCCATGAGTGCTAGGAGTGTGCACCCTTGCTGAGCTGACACCTTTGGATAAGACAGGGGAAGACAGAAATTCACCTGCTTCGATAAAACGTGGCACTGTTTATGTTGCATGGTATTTTAGACACAGTTTGTTAATAGGTGGTGCCATTGTGGGAATGTTACTGGATTAATAATCCATGAGGCCCCAGTTGATGTTGTTGGGAACATGAGTTTGAATCCCACCACAGCACCTGATGGAATTTAAATTCAGTTCATAAACCCAATGGGAATGGTTTAAAAAGCTGCTGTCAGTAATTGTGAGCATTAAATAATCATCAATTGTCATTAATAAGCTATCTCATTTTTGGGAACACTGGAATTGGAGAAGGCCATTCAGCCCCTTGAGTCTGTTCCACCATTTAATATGATTGTGACTGATCTGTGGCCTGACCCCATATACCTGCCCTGGGACCATATTCCTTGATATCCTCCTAACCCCATATATCTTGGCCCAGAACCCTTCGTACCCTCCCTACTCCATATATCTCCCCGGATCCATATCCTTCATACCCTCCTAACCCCATATACCTGTCCTGGGCCCATAACCTTCATACCCCCCAACCCCATATACCTGCCCTGGGCCCATAACCTTCATACCCCCCAACCCCATATACCTGCCCTGGGCCCATAACCTTCATACCCCCCTAACCCCATATGCCTGCCCTGGGCCCATAACCTTCATACCTTTCCTTAATGAAGAAACATCTATCTCAATTTAAAATTAACAACTGATCTCACATCCACTGCTGTTTATGGATAAGTTCCTAACATCTCTCCTGAATGCTCTGGACCGTAATTCTCAGACTATACACTGAGTTCTAGAATCCCCAAACAGTGGAAATAGTTTATCTTTGCCTATCCTGACTTGTCTTGTTAATATAGAGTGCAGTGCTGGTAAAGCACAGCCAGCCAGGCAGCATCCGAGGAGCAGAATAATCGACATTTCAAGTATAAGCTCTTCTTCAGGAATGTGACATTTCCTATTGAAGGACTTATGCCCGAAATGTCGATTCTCTTGCTCCTCGGATGCTGCCCTGACCTGCTGTGTTTTTCTAGCACCACACTCCTGACTCTGATCTCCAGCATCTGCAGTCCTCACTTTCTCCTTGTTAATATAGAGTCGTATAACACAGAGCGAGACCAGTCCACACTGAATATAATCGCCAACTAAACTCCTCCTGTCTGCCTGCACTTGGCCCATATCGCTCCAAATATTTCTTATTCATGAACCTATCCAAATGTCTTTTAAACATTGTAACTGTACCTACATCCACCATTTCCTCTGGGAGGTCATTTTACACGTGAACCACTCTGTGTTTAAAAGAAAAGTTGCCTCTTTCATCCATGTTCATTCTTTCTCCTCTCATCTTAAACATATGCCCCGAGACTTGAAATCCCCCACATTAGGGAAAAGACTCCAGTTATTCACCTTATCTATAGCCCCTCATGGTTTTATCAACCTCTATAAGGTCATCCCTCAACCTCCTACACTCCGGGAGAAAAGTGTTCCAGTCTATCCAGCTTCTCCTTAAATCAAACCCTCCATTCCCGGTAACATCCTGGTTAACCCTTTCTGAACCCTCTCCAGTTTAATAAAATCCCTTACTACAGCATAGCAGCCAGAACTGGACACTGTACTCCAGAAGAGGCCTCACCACTGTCCTTTACAACCTCAACACAATGTCCCAACTCCTATTCTTTGATAAGATTCCCCAACCCAGGAAACAGGCCTAATTTGTATAATCTCTCCTAATAATGTAACCCCTGAAGTCCAGGTATCATGTGCTCCCTCTAAGGTAATTCTGTCCTTCCTCAGCCGTGGTGCCTAGATCTGTGCTCAGTACTCTGTGTGGAGTTTACCCATGGTTTTGTGCAACTGCAGCATAACTTATGCATCCTTGTACTGCAGTGTTTGTGACGTTTTAAACATCAGTGCCCCTAAACTCCCAAGTCTCTTTGGACATCCATTTTATTTAACTTCATACTGTCTGGAAAGTTCTCTGAATTATCCTGTTTTGGTCCAAAGTGGGTAACATCACATTTGCTGACATTGAACTCCATCTGCCACGTTTCTGCCCATTCACCCAGTCAACCAGTGCATCATCTCCCATTTGGCTAAATTCCAGGGAATATAGAGCTGGTCTGCTCCGGACAATCCCCAAAATCCAGAAACCACCTGGTGAAAGCTTGTCACACTCATTCCAGAAATCCAATGTTGGACTTTCCTCCCAAGTCAGACGTCATATGACACCAGGTTATAGTCCAACAGGTTTATTTTAAATTACAAACTTTCAGAGCACTGCACCTTCCTCAGGTAATCTGACGAATGCACTGCACCTGATGAAGGAACAGCGCTCCGAAAGCTTGTGATTTCAAATAAACCTGTTGGACTATAACTTGATGTGGTGTGACGTTTGACCTTATCCACCCCGGTCTGACACCAGCATCTCCACATCAGATGCTCCCTCCCAGGCCAACATTTATTTCTAAGGTGTGGTGTCCAGGTTGGTGGTCAGTACTTCAAGTGGAGTCGAACCTCCTGAAATCTGCCATCCTCACCTGCTATGGCCTACACGTGACTCCAGACCCATAGCAATGGGAGTGACTCTGAACTGTCCTGTGGCATGGTCCGGGAAAGCCACACAGTCTGATACTGATATCACGAAGATGGCAGTGGTTCAAGGAGGCAGATCAGCACCAACCTACCTCTCAGGCTCATTAAGGAGTACAAGAAATGCTGGCTTGGCCAATGGTACCCACATCCCATGAATGAACATAAAGTATGTCATTATCAAACGGTCACACTGTGCGTGTTTTGTCTGCTCTGAGGTTGGCAGTGTGGACCGAGAGGATAGTGAGTGCTTCCTGAAGTTAGCATGACAAATGAGACACTGTGAGAATGTTTTTGTGTTTGGCGTAATGAGGCTGGATTTAGACTTGCTCCTCCAAAGTTCTGATTTGGGCACCATGCCAGCTGATCATCATAGCCCCCTTCTGCCCGTCCTGCAGTGTCACTGTCTTATTTGAACTTCCCATCACAGGGTGACACATGGATGTTTCTGTACTGCCATCAGACATCAGTCTCCCACCCTCCTCGCAAAGGAAGGTATTCTTGCATGTGTGCTGTGGAGCTGGGCACTGGACACTGTGCAGCGTTGATGGTGTGAGCGCACATTCAGCTGCTCTGAGGAGGTCCAGCTGCAAAGAGAAAGGTTCCAAATATCGAATACCATCTAGCCCCTCCTGGAGAGGAGGGGAGGGGAGGGTGGGGGGAGCCAGTATGAAATTTTCCATTTCCCATTGCCATTCATCCTGTTGCTGTGGAGACTGCCAGGTTTTCTGATTATTTCTGTGTCGTCTCTGATCAGAAAACTTGCACCAGCAAGGTATCCGTTCCTCCTGACAACAAACCTCAAGGCTGATGTGGATTTGTTTAGAATCTGTGGGGCTTTGATATTGTGTGCAGTTCTGGTCACCGCATTATAGTAAGGTTGTGGATATTTTGGAAAGGGTTCAGAGGAGATTTACCAGGATGTTGCCTGGTTTGGAGGGAAAGTCTTACGAGGAAAGGTTGAGGGACTTGAGGCTGTTTTCATTAGAGAGAAGTTTGAGAGGTGACTTAATTGAGACATATAAGATAATCAGAGGATTAGATAGGGTGGACAGTGAGAGCCTTTTTCCTCAGATGGCGATGGCTAACATGAGGGGACATAGCTTCAAATTGAGGGGTGACAGATATAGGTCAGATGTCAGAGGTAGTTTCTTTATTCAGAGAGTGGTAAGGGCATGGAATGCCTTTCCTGCAACATTAGTAGACGCGCCAACGTTAAGGGCATTTCAATGGTCATTGAATAGGCATATGGATGATAATGGAGCAGTGTAGGTTTGATGGGCTTCAGATTGGTTTCACAGATCAGCACAATGTTGAGGGCCGAAGGGCCTGTACTGAGCTGTAATGTTCTATGATGTCTCTGAAGCCGTGATATGGTTTTGAAACACTGCTGAAAATGTGTTGCTTGAAAAGCGCAGCAGGTCAGGCAGCATCCAAGGAGCTGGAGAATCGACGTTTCGGGCATGGGCCCTTCTTCTTTAGTCCAACAAGTTTATTTGAAATCACAAGCTTTCGGAGCGCTGCTCCTTCCTCAGGCAGCTATTGTGAGAGAGTACATTGGACACAGAGTTTATGTTAAAAGATTAAAGGATCAAATAAGTGATGTGAATGTATTGAACAAATCTAGATGGTTATGAAGTTTTTAATCAGAATGGAGGTGCAGGTTTTGATTGATTAAAATGTAAATCCAATAATTTCTTTCAAGTTACTGCCCCAAGGTAACTTAACGTTTTATCAGTATAAAGGTGATACCTCAGGTCAGACAATGCTTTTTAGGTGGGAGGCCTATAGTTTAACATTTTACTGAAAAATGCAGATTGTTGTGTGATGGTCAAAACAATGATTTGGCTACTTTGAAATGTTGGTCATTTTTTACCCTGCGTTCTGGGAATGGGTTCTGCTGGTAGAAGTTTCTTTAAACAGACCCCATGTTGAGTTTCTGATTGATGGTTTTAAAGTTAGCACTGTGCATCTGGCATGACCCAGCGGTGCTGCTTCCTTTTTCAGTGGTAACTTGGCAGGATCGCTTAGATTAAAAAAAATGCCCTGGAGTTTTCAACTTTGCAGTCAGTAATTGAGAGTGGTAAGGCACTTGAGGGAACTGCAAAATGAATGGAAAGTGAGATGAGGTGAATATTTCTTTTAACTTTCTTAGTTGTTAGGATCAGGAATGTTCCATTTGGAAGCAGACTCAGTAACGCCTTCCGAAAGGGAATTTGGGGATGTACTTGAGAAGGAAAAGTAAATGTTGAGGGGCTGTGCAGAGCGAGCTGAGAGTATTGGAGGCAAATGCATGACTTTCTCAAAGAGCTAATGTACAGAGAACGAGTGTATGTTGCAGCTCTGCACCTGTGGTCAGCTGTTTGTGAAATAACATTTGCTGTTTATTGATTCCAAAACAGCATTTTGTTGTAAGCAAATTGACACAAGATCAACTGATGAGAAAATTGTTTAGCAAATGGAGGGAAGCCTGTACTGAGGTGGAATTGGCTTAGCTCCTGGAGAAATGAATATAAAGAGGGCAGAAATGACCAACTCCATCTCGAGGAACTGGGGCGTGCAGCGGCTGCTGCCTTTCTCAAACCAGAAACCCAGAATGTCGGGAGTGGCCATTGGTGTATTGTTGCTAAAGTATTTATGAGGAAACCGGGCAGTTAACTGGCCGGCAAGAATTGATTTGTCTCATGGTTCTAAAATGTTCCCATGAAAGGGGATGCAGGGAAGAGTGTCTGTTTCACCTCCGTCAGTTAGCTGAACGGAAAACCCGTGTTGCTGATGCGCCTTTCATGGACTCATTAAATCTCAATGTAATTTTGAGACAGTGAAATACTCTCTTTTTCTCTCTTCATTCCGCAACACACCCCCCCACCCCCCAAACACTGCATTGAGAGGGGGTACACCAGCCGTGCTTATATTTTCCCCAAATCACCTGGGGCTGTGTGTGAATGTGTAATGACACAGTAAAAAGGACACCATTGCGCAAAAGCATCATGAATGGACCCCTCTAGCTAGTGAGACATTGTCGAGCAACGCCTGATGAAAGCAATGCTAATGTGAAAAAGGTGAAGGCAGGGGTCAGGAGAGAAGGCAGTGACTACATCGAAACAGTGCACTCTGTTTTTAAACTGCAGTCACTGCTGGAGGAAACTCCACAGTCACTTTGCACACAGCCAGCTCCAATAACCAGCAGTGAGCCAATGACCTGAAAAGCTCACTTTTGATGTTGATTGGTCAATAAGAATTGGCCCAAATCCTCGGCAGAACTCCCCATTCATCTTCAAAATAGTGTCAAAGGAGTTTCACATCAGAAAGAGCCAACTGAATCTGGATTTACCAATCTAGGGAGGCAATAAAGGGATACGGAGCTTGGAGGTGAAGACTGTTTTTGAAGAGCAAACTGTTTCATGTTGCAACTGTATAAGACTCTGGTGCGGCCTCATCTGGAGTATTGTGTGCAGTTTTGGTCGCCATACTATAGGAAGGATGTGGAGGCATTGGAACAAGTGCAGAGGAGGTTTACCAGGATGTTGCCTGGAATGGTAGGAAAATCTTATGAGGAAAGGCTGAGGCACTTGGGGCTGTTCTCATTGGAGAAGAGAAGGTTTAGGGGAGATTTGATAGAGGTGTATAAGATGATTAGGGGTTTAGATAGGGTTGACAGTGAGAACCTTTTACCGCTAATGGAGTCAGGTGTTACTAGGGGACACAGCTTTAAATTAAGGGGTGGTAGGTATAGGACAGATGTTAGGGGTAGATTCTTTACACAGCGGGTTGTGAGTTCATGGAATGCCCTGCCAGTAGCAGTGGTGGACTCTCCCTCTTTATGGTCATTTAAGCGGGCATTGGATAGGCATTTGGAAGTTATTGGGCTAGTGTAGGTTAGGTAGGATTCGGTCGGTGCAACATCGAGGGCCGAAGGGCCTGTACTGCGCTGTATCTTTCTATGTTCTATGTGTTGGTGAAGGCTTGGAGGGCTAAAGGGTTTGTTCCTGTGCTGTATTGTTCTTTGTTCATTTGTTCTATGAAAAGCACCTTTGATGGGGTTCAGCCCTGATGAAGGGCTCTGGCCCGAAACGTCGAATTTCCTGTTCCTTGGAAGCTGCCTAACCTGTTGTGCTTTAACCAGCAACACATTTTCAGCTCTGATCTCCAGCATCTGCAGACCTCACTTTTTACTCGGGGTTCAGTAAATGCTCACCTGCCATTTGATTGATTGATTGATTTATTGTCACGTGTACCAAGGTACAGTGAAAAGCTTTGTTTACGAGCAATGCAAGCAGATCGCAGTCAGCAGGGATGTGCAGATCAGAGGTTGTACATGCCTTAGACAGAGGTGTATAGGTTACATTGCACAAGGCATGCACTACAAAAAAATGTAGAATGGTTATAAGAAATGTTAAGAGTTAGATCTGTCATAGGGAGCTCATAATGAGGCACACTGTGTTGGGGGTTTCACTTGTACATTCAGTGACAGTGCTGCTCCTTTAACAAGGTGATATTGGCCTTCAGCCATTTTTCTGAGAGACACAGACTTCGAAAAGTCAAATTTGAAGGGTTTTAGGGCCAGTTTGATTATAGCTGACAGATACTGCCTCAGGAAAAAAGTTTTTCTAAGTTTCAAAAAAAGCCCTTATAGAATGAAAGGGGAGGGGCCAGTTCTCCCAGCCCAGCTTTCCCCTGGTTTGGGTTTCTCACAGTCATGTATGAAAGCTGCTGGACCCAAAGAAGCCGGTTCAGGCTGGTCCTCTCTCTCCTTCACAGCCTGCGTTTGCTTTGACTTTTTGTGCCAAGGGGTGTTTATGGGGATTGTTGCATGTATTTGGAACAGCATCATTAAGTTGCGTTTTCGGGTAGGTTAAGTTAGTCTGTTCTCTTTTGTTTGTGTTTCATTTGGTACATCTGCTGAAAATGACTAGCAAAGTTAGGGATCTGGGCCACTTGAAATGTTTTGAGGGGATCTGGCCTGGTCCATAATAAGTCTTAACTTGGAAACATTTACTTGATTCTAACTCTCTGCTGTTTTTTCTCCTGTGCTTAGGGAGCAGATGTTTTATTGGCATGTGAAGCTGCGATTTCCT
The DNA here is from genome assembly GCF_020745735.1 of Hemiscyllium ocellatum. Classification (NCBI taxonomy): domain Eukaryota; kingdom Metazoa; phylum Chordata; class Chondrichthyes; order Orectolobiformes; family Hemiscylliidae; genus Hemiscyllium; species Hemiscyllium ocellatum. Next base: position 112,605,515 of record NC_083409.1, on the reverse strand, counting down.
CACAGTCACACTGAGTACACAGAGAAGAGGTAACTGTTTATCATGGAATATACAATTGACTGGACGTGAAATCGTGATTTTTTTTGCTGATAAACTCTGTATGATCACAGAATCTCTACAATGTGGAAATGGGCCATTTGACCCATCAAGTTCACCCCGCCCTCCAAAAAGCATCCTCCTAAACCCACCCCCCTACCCTGTCCCTGCATTTCCCTGAACACCATGAGCAATTTTCCATGGTCAATTCACCTGACCTGCACATCTTTGGATTGTGGGAGGGAACCGGAGCACCCGGAGGAAACCCAGGCAGACACAGGGAGAATGTGTAAACTCCACACACAGAGTCGCCCAAGGCTGGAATCGAACCTGGGTCCCTGGCGCTGTGAGACAGCAGTGCTAACCACTGAGCCACCGTGCAGTAATGTTACCATCATTTGGAGCATTTCTGTTTTACCTGGACTTTTGGTTGGAGAATTTGGCATTTTTATGTCAGTCCAGTTTGTTATCACTCTGATCGGTGCTGGAACTGGTCTGTTGACAATGTAGAATGTGGCATTGCTGAAGGAAATTAATTCTGTTTTGAGGCTTTTTGTCTTGCACTTGTCAGGACAGCTGGCAAGAATAACTTCGACTACATGTGTCTTTTCTTCAGCAATACTTAAATATGGAAAATCCTGAGTTGAAACTACTGGTAAAGTCTTCCTTTCTAGTTAGTGTTCTTTAACCCACCCACTAACCACTAATTGATGGTGTGTTTAGTCCAGGACAGTAGGGGAAAGGGTTAAATTATATTTAAGATTACTTACAGTGTGGAATAGGCCCTTCGGCCATACCGACCCACTGAAGCGCAATCCACCCAGACTCATTCTCCTACATTTACCCCTTCACCTAACACTACGGGCAATTTAGCATGGCCAATTCACCTGACCCGCACATCTTTGGATTGTGGGAGGAAACCAGAACACCCGGAGACACGGGGAGAATGTGCAAACCCCACACAGTCAGTCGCCTGAGGCGAGTATTGAACCTGGGTCTCTGGCACTGTGAGGCAGCAGTGCCAACCACTGTGCCACCCACGCTCTGACAGAGATCGTAGAGCCATAGAGATGTACAATACAGAAACAGACCCTTTCGTCCGACTCACTCATGTCGACCAGATATCCTAAATTAACCTAGTCCCATTTGCCAGCATTTGGCCAAAATCCCTCTAAACCCTTCCTATCCATATACCCATCCAGATAAATGTTGTAATTGTACCAGCCTCCACCACTTCCTCTGGCAACCCATTCCATACACATGCCACCCTCTGTGTGAAAAAGGTACCCCTTAGGTCCCTTTTAAATCTTTTCCCTTGAGCCTTAAACCTATGCCCCTCTTGTTTTGGACTCCCCTACCCTGGGGAGACAGATCTTATCTATTTACCCTATCCATGCCCCTCATGAGTTTATAAAGGGATTCAAAGTTTGTGAGAAGATTTGTAGCTCGGGTGCTCGTTGTTGTGGTTCTGTTCACCGAGCTGGGAATTTGTGTTGCAAACGTTTTGTCCCCTGTCTAGGTGACATCCTCAGTGCTTGGGAGCCTCCTGTGAAGCGCTTCTGTGATGTTTCCTCCGGCATTTATAGTGGTTTGTCTCTGCCACTTCCGGTTGTCAGTTCCAGCTGTCCACTGTAGTGGCCGGTATATTGGGTCCAGGTCGATGTGCTTATTGATTGAATCTGTGGATGAGTGCCATGCCTCTAGGAATTTCTTGGCTGTTCTCTGTTTGCCTTGCCCTATAATAGTAGTGTTGTCCCAGTCGAATTCATGTTGCTTGTCATCTGCATGTGTGGCTACTAGGGATAGCTGGTCGTGTCGTTTCGTGGCTAGTTGGTGTTCATGGGTGCGGATCGTTAGCTGTCTTCCTGTTTGTCCTATGTCGTGTTTTGTGCAGTCCTTGCATGGGATTTTGTACACTACATTGGTTTTGCTCATGCTGGGTATCGGGTCCTTTGTTCTGGTGAGTTGTTGTCTGAGAGTGGCTGTTGGTTTGTGTGCTGTTATGAGTCCTAGTGGTCGCAGTAGTCTGGCTGTCAGTTCGGAAATGCTCTTGATGTATGGTAGTGTGGCTAGTCCTTTGGGCTGTGGCATGTCCTCATTCCGTTATCTTTCCCTTAGGCATCTGTTGGTGGAATTGCGCGGGTATCCGTTTTTGGCGAATACATTGTATAGGTGTTCTTCTTCCTCTTTTTGCAGTTCTGGTGTACTGCAGTGTGTTGTGGCCCTTTTGAATAGTGTCTTGATGCAACTTCTTTTGTGTGTGTTGGGGTGGTTGCTTTCGTAGTTCAGGACTTGGTCTGTGTGTGCGGCTTTCCTGTGTACCCTTGTGGTGAATTCTCCATTTGGTGTTCTCTGTACCATCACATCTAGGAATGGGAGTTGGTTGTCCTTTTCTTCCTCTCTAGTGAATCGGATTCCTGTGAGTGTGGCGTTGATGATCCGGTGTGTGTTCTCTATGTCTGTGTTTTTTATGTTTACAAAGGTGTAATCCACATATCTGACCCAGAGTTTGGGTTGAATTTGCAGTAAGACTGTTTGTTCTAATCTTTACATTAATGCTTCTGCTATGAGTCCAGAGATGGGTGAGCCCATGGGTGTGCCGTTGATTTGTTCATATATTTGGTTGTTGAATGTGAAGTGTGTTGTGAGGCATACGTCCAGTAGTTTGAGTATGCTGTCTTTGTTGATAGGTTCACCGTCCTGTTGTCTGTTCTGTATGTCCAGCAGGTTGGCTGTTGTTTCTCTGGCTAGGATTTTGTCGATAGAGGTTGACAGTGCCGTTACATCGAATGAGATCATAGTTTCTTCCTTGTGTATATTTCTGATGATGTCCAAGAATTCCTGTGTTGACTGTATAGAGTGTCTGGATCCGCTGATCAGGTGTTTCAGTTTCTGCTGTAGCTCTTTAACCAGTTTGTGTGATGGTGTCCCTGGTAGTGATACTATGGGTCTGAGTGGGATGTCTGGTTTGTGCACTTTAGGTAGTCCATAGAATCTGGGGGTGTTGTTGCTTTCCGGTTTCATTCTTTGTAGGTCAAACCTGGTTATCTGTCTGTTTTTTTTTGTAGGTTCCTCAGTTTATCCTATTGGTGAGCTTTATAAAGGGATTTGGAAAACCGGGCCTTTGTTCTCTAGAGTTTGAAAGAGTGAGAGATGATCTAATTGAAACTTATAAAATAATTGAAAAAGGGATAGACGAAATAGACACAGGGAAGCTCTGTCCACCAGGTGGGGAGTCTAGAACCAGGAGGTCTAGATTAGAGTGGTGCTGGAAAAACACAGCAGGTCAGGCAGCATCTGAGGAGCAGGAAAATCGACGTTTCGGGCAAAAGCCCTTCATCAGGGATGTCCTATTCCCCCTCGTCCAGGAACTCCCCACATACGTTCGAGACACCACCCATGCCTTCCACCTCCTCCAAGACTTCCATTTCCCTGGCCCCAACACCTCATCTTTACCATGGACATCCAATCCCTTTACACCTCCATCAGCCATGACCAGGGCCTCCAAGCCCTCCATTTTTTCCTCTCTCAACATCCCCAACAGTACCCTTCCACTTTCCTGATGAAAAGCTTTTGCCCGAAATGTCGATTTTCCTACTCCTCAGATGCTGCCTGACCTGCTGTGCTTTTCCAGCACCACTCTGATCTAGTCTCTGATCTCCAGCATCTGCAGTCCTCACTTTTGCCTCGAGCCAGGGGTGTACCAGGGGAGTGCCATTGTGGTCTGAGATGTGGAGCATGTTTGTTTATTTACACACCAGGTTATTTTTGGAATTCCCTACCCCAGCTGAAAGTAGAAATTTAGTCTTTGAGCATGTTTAAAATAGAGATTGACAGATTTTTATATACCGATGACACAGTAGGAAATGGGAATAGTCAAGGGAACAAGGCATTGAAATAGATGATCAGCCATGATTGTATTGAGCGGGAGACTGAATGAAAGTTGAACAGAATAACAGAATGCCCGAAACGTCGATTCTCCTGCTCCTTGGATGCTGCCTGACCTGCTGCACTTTTCCAGCAACACATTTTCAGCTCTGATCTCCAGCATCTGCAGTCCTCACTTTCTCCTTGAACAGAATACTCCCAAGTGCGGCCTTACCAACGTCCTGTAAACTGCTCCATAACTTCCTAACTTCTTTATTCACTTTGTGATTACAAATAAACCTGTTGGACTATAACTGGTGTTGGGTGACTTCTGACTTTGTCCACCCCAATCTAACCCCAGCACCTCCACATCTTCCATGAGATCACGATGGATCATCTGCCCCTTTCTCCGGTTTCCTACCAATTCCCCATTTCCCTTGATTTACTGAGAGCTCACTGCTCCCCATATCCCAGCCCTGAACGTAGCCGAGCTTGAGAACAGCCCACCAGACAGGAGCTGCAGCGAAGAGTTTTCATCTGAGGAGAAAATGCTGGAAAATCTCAGCAGCTCTGGCAGCATCTGTAAGGAGAGAAAAGAGCTGACATTTCGAGTTTTAACTGACAGGTTAGACTCGAAACATCAGCTCTTTTCTCTCCTTACAGATGTTGCCAGACCTGCTGAGATTTTATAGCATTTTCTCTTTTGGTTTCAGATTCCAGCATCCGCAGTAATTTGCTTTTACCAAGCGTTTTTGTCTGTTTGAGATGTGACCAGGTGCTGCACACGCTCAATATGTTTTCTTGCAACGAGCAAGTTGGGTTTCGTTTCAGACCCTGGAGATTCTGTGCCAGAATCAACAAATCTTACATATCGAGTTATGTGTTTTCTTAGACTTCTATATGCAAATAACCCACTGCCCTTTTCAAAAGTTCCTGTTGGGGCAAGATTTCAGCAAGTGTTGCTGTTGAGAGGATTGATCTACAATTTCGACATTGTTGGTCAATGGAAACAGCTAAATGCAAAGTCCTTAATGGACAGCAAAATAAAATATTTATTCATTACAGAGAGATCATCATTTTAAGCTCATCAATAAATTCAACTGGGAATTCAGGTGATATTTCTTCACCTTGAGATAGGGACAGTATTGAGCTCACTCCCACAGGAGGGAGTGTTTGGGGTGAATCTTGCCAATGTGTCAGTTGAGAGCTGGATCAATACACGAGGGAGAAAGGAATTAAGGGTCTGATGTTTAGCTGAAAGGTGGGAGGACATCCAGCTCGACTCAGTTGGACCAAGTGGCATGTTTCTATCCTGAAATATTCCACGTCAGAGCAGGGGAAGTGCTTCGGAAACTGAAGATTCATTTCTATTTTTTTCTTTTTCAGGGTGCCGAGCATCAAGACTTTGCAAGAGTTACTGAGAAAGTACGTTGACCCGGTAGAGGCCGACCCAGTCATCAGACAGAAGTACGTACACGGCTGTGTTAAACGTTATTCTTGAAGCTGAGAAATAGCAGCTTTTTCCCATTCTGGTCCGGAACGATACGGTGCTGCCGCCTTACGTGTCAGGAGATTCTTGTTCAAGTCCACATGCTGCTGGTGGGCTTCAGGAGATAGAATCTGATTTTAATTTTTGCATTATTTGTGTTTAAATAGATACAAGTGTGGGGCATTAATTACAGCATGACTATGTGGCACACATATGAAGCATTAAACCCAGGATTTGAACGTTAAACTTTCTAATACGGTCAGGGCACATGGGAACATAGTAATGGGAGGAGGCCATTCAGCCTCTTAAGCCTGTTCACCAACCAATGAGATCATGGCTAATCTGTGGCCAAACTCCATATACCTGTTTTTGACCCATAGCCCTTAATATCTTTGCTTCACAAAAATTATCCATCTGAATTTAAAATTAACAACTGATCCAGCACCCACTGCTCTTTGTGGAAGAGAGTTCCAAACCTCTCCCTCCCTTGTGTGTGGAAGTGCTTCTGAACATTTCACTGGCCATAATTCTCAGACTATACCCCTAGATCTAGAATCCCCAACCACTGGGAATAGTTTATCTACCCTGCCTTCTCCTGTTAATATCTTGAAGACTTTGATCTGATCCCCTCCTACACCTTCTACGTTCTAGATAAAACAGGCCTCATTTGTTTTAAAAAAATACAAAGAACTGCTGGAGATCGGAAATAAAAACAGAAGTTGTTGGGAAAACACAGCAGGTCTGGCAGCATCTTTGGAGAGAAAGCAGAGTTAACAATTCAGGTCCAGTGACCCTTCCTCAGAACTCTGCTTTCCCTCCACAGATGCTGACAGACCGGCTGAGTTTTCCCAGCAATTTCTGTTCTTGTTCCCAATTTGAACAATCCCTCATAATCACCTCAGTCTGAAGTCTAAGTATCGTTCTTGTACACTTACATTTTCTCACTCCAAGGCCTTCGTATCCTTCCTAAGATCAGCATCTGCAGTCCTCACTTTCTCCTAAGATCTGCTGAAAGCCTGCAACAGCAGCCGAGAGGTTAGGTGGGTTAGGGTGTGGAATCCATCAGGATCTCACCTTGCACCTTCACCTCGTGCTGTTCTTCATTTGGATCTTCAGTCACGGGGTGTGATTCTCACTTGGGTGACTGGCAGTAATTGAGATGTGTTTCGCCGTAGCAGTCTCCTTACTTCAGGGCCACAACGTCCAGGTTCGAATCCCTATGTACCCCGGTGATGTGTCATTACATGTCCAAACAGGTCAATTAAAAATCATTCTTCTAAAAAGACACCTATATTAGTGGAGGAGTGGCTGAGTTAAGAGTTGTATGACTGCAGTGCTTCTCGCTTGTAACTAGCTACCAGGCTGAAGCAAGAGTGACTCCGTTACACCATTTACAGAGGTGAACAAATCTGGAACAGTGCAGAGATCTGAGACTTCTAAACTGTAGGAGGTCACAGAGATAGAAAGGGGGTGTGAAACCATGATTTGATTTTATTACTCAGAAGTCACACCACACCAGGTTTATTTGGAAGGACAAGCTGTCGGAGCGCTGATTCTTCACTATGTGCAGAGAGAGGCAGAGTTCCTGTTCCACATTGACCAGTTCGTTACCATGAGGAGTTCTCATCGCTGTGATCTAACCTGACCTTCATCGCTCTCTTTCTCGCTTTCTCTCTCTCTCTCTCTCTCTCTCTTATTCTCTCTCCCCTCCCCCTCCTTCTCTCTCATGCACCCTCTCCTCTCTCTCGCGCTCCCTCTTCTCTCTCTCACACACTCCCTCTCTTGCTCGCTTTCTCCACAGGGACTGCCTGAGCTCCATGGTATTTCTTTGTGATTTTCCAGTACTCAGTGCCTGATGCTGAGTTCCTGCCCTCTGTTGTATTTTACAGGTTGAAGGTTTATACGATGGTTTCTCTCAGTGAATTAAGAATCTTGATGAAGGTGGAGAATCGGAAACATAACTCTGTCCGGTAAGAGCAGAACCGACCATTGACTGGTTGGATTTTACTGACACGCAGTCACAGAATAGTTACATAGAACATTACAGTGCAGTACAGGCCCTTCGGCCCTCAATGTTGTGCTGACCTGTGAAACCAATTTGAAGCCCATCTAATCTACACTATTCCATTCTCCTTGTTATGTTTATTCAATAACCATTTAAATGCCCTTAAAGTTGGCAAGTCTACGACTGTTACAGGCAGTGCATTCCACGCCCCTACTACTCTGAGTAAAGAAGCTACCCCTGATATCTGTCCTAAATCTAACACCCCTCAATTTAAAGCTATGGCCCCTCGTGCAAGCTATCACCATCCGAGGAAAAACGCTTTCACTATCCACCCTATTTAACCCTCTGATTGTCTTATATGTCTCTATTAAGTCACCTCTCAACCTCCTTCTCTCTAACGAAAACAGCCTCACATCCCTCAGCCTTTCCTCATAAGACCATCCCTCCATACCAGGTAACATCGTGGTAAATCTCCTCTGCACCTTTCCAATGTTCCCATATCCTTCTTTTAATGCGGTGACCAGAACTGTATGCAATACTCTACAGTTACTGTATAGATGACGGCCATTCAGCCTGTAACTCCATACTAGCTCTCTGCACAAACAGCTCTGCTGGTCTCACTCCTCTGCCATTTCCCAGCGCACTGCAATTGTTTTTTTTTTCAGATCAGTAGAACCTGTGTCTGAATCATTCTCCAGCTCCCTCCCCGTGTCTACCCTCAGCACCCTCCCCGTGTCTACCCTCAGCACCCTCCCCATGTCTACCCTCAGCTCCCTCCCTGTGTCTGCCCTCAGCTCCCTCCCCATGTCTACCCTCAGCTCCCTCCCCGTGTCTACCCTCAGCTCCCTCCCTGTGTCTACCCTCAACTCCCTCCCTGTGTCTACCCTCAGCTCCCTCCCCGTGTCTGCCATCGGTGCAGGCAGGTGTTCACGTTGAGTAAGGTGTCCCTGGCGAATCTTCATCATTTGTGACACTGAATGGTGCCATTTGCCCGACTGAGTCTCTGCCAATCCCTTATTTCAGCCAGAACCCTCCAACTTTATTTCCTTCAAGCGTCCCTCCCTTGTGCTGAAGCCATGAACATTGCTCCCTGGACAACAGCCAATGGGTGCCTTGCTGTGTCCACACACTGTGATGCTGCGCATGTCCCAATCAATCCAACTTCCTGGAAAAGTCACATCGAGAAGCTGGGTTAGTTTGTCACCAAGCACAGAGTGTTAGAAGGGGTTAATGCCTACAGGAGCAGGTCAAAGGCTGGGAATACTGTGGTGAGTAACTCCCCTCCTGACTCCCCAAATCCTGTCCACCATCAACAGGGCACAAGTCAGGAGTGGGATGGAATACTCCCCACTTGCCTGGATGGGGGCAACTCCAACAACACTCAAGAAGCTCGACACCATCCAGGACAAAGCAGCCCACTTGATTGGCACCACATCCACAAACATCCACTCCCTCCCCCACTGACGCTCAGTGACTGCAGTGTGTACCATCTACAGGATGCGCTGCAGAAACTCACTAAAGATCCTCAGACAGCACCTTCCAAACCCACAACCACTTCCATATAGAAGGACAAGGGCGGCAGATACATGGGAACACCACCCCCTGCACATTTCCCTCCAAGCCACTCACCATCCTGATTTGGAAATATATCGCCGTTCCTTCACTGTCACTGGGATTCCCTCCCTGAGGGCATTATGGAGCTACCACGGACTGCAGCGGTTTCAGAAGGCAGCTCACCCCCATCTTTTCAAGGGGCAACTAGTGATGGGCAATAAATGCTGGGCCCAGCCAGTGACACCCACATTCCACAAAATGAATAAACAAATAAATAAATCAAGGTGTTCAAAATCACCATAGAGTCAATCAGGAGAGTGTTTCCAGGGGCAGGAGGGTGGGGGAGCAGAGGGAGACAGATTCAAGGGAATCGGGGAAAAGCCCCAGACAGGGAGGTGAGGGGGATTGTTGGGATCTGGAAGGTGCTGCCTGAACGGATAGTGGGAGCAGATTCAATCAGAACTTTCACATGGGAACCAGAGGGTTACAGGGATTGGGGACATTCACGGTGCGATTAGGTTGGGGTGTTGGAGGTTGACCAGATGTTTTACTGAGCAAGCACAGGTACAATGGAAGGAAAGGCCTCTTTTACATCCAGACAATTCTACAAGTGAACCATCGAGCTAACCGAGGCTTTGGGAATGCTGTGTTGTCCTTGTGGGTCAGGGCCAAGTGTGGATTTCAATGAGAACGACATACCCTTGAGCCAAAGAGACAAACCCTGAAGCCCTCCCTGGGGATCTGGGGGAGGTGGGCCCTGCCATGGCATAAACTGCATTTGGTTTTGTGTTGGTGCTGCTGGGATTCTGTTAGAACATTCAGGGGGTTATGATGGGAAATGGGCAAGAGGTATCACCTCAACCACAGCGTGGGGTTCCAGCAGAGCTCAGCGTGGTGCTCCAGCAGAGCTCAGCATGATGCTCCAGCAGAGCTCAGCATGATGCTCCAGCAGAGCTCAGCATGATGCTCCAGCAGAGCTCAGCGTGGGGCTCCAGCAGAGCTCAGCGTGGGGCTCCAGCAGAGCTCAGCGTGGGGCTCCAGCAGAGCTCAGCGTGGGGCTCCAGCAGAGCTCAGCGTGATGCTCCATCAGAGCTCAGCGTGGGGCTCCAGCAGAACTCAGCGTGGGGCTCCAGCAGAGCTCAGCGTGATGCTCCAGCAGAACTCAGCGTGGGGCTCCAGCAGAGCTCAGCGTGATGCTCCAGCAGAACTCAGCGTGGGGCTCCAGCAGAGCTCAGCGTGGGGCTCCAGCAGAGCTCAGCGTGGGAGTCCAGCAGAGCTCAGCGTGATGCTCCAGCAGAGCTCAGCGTGATGCTCCAGCAGAGCTCAGCATGGGGCTCCAGCAGAGCTCAGCTCCATTCACATTCTCACTCCAGCAGCTCCCGTACATTAATCACCACGGGGCACAGGCGTAAGCACCAGGAGATAGTGCTGGGTCAGTGAGAATTGGGGTTGAGTGGGTACACTCTGATTGGAGCTCAGAGTCCAAACACAGGGAGGGTCAGTGCTGAGGGAGTGCCGCACTGTCAGAGGATCAGTACTGAGGGAGTGCTGCACTATCAGAAGATCAGTACTGAGGGAGTGCCGCACTGTCAGAGGATCAGTACTGAGGGAATCCTGCACCGTCAGAGGGTCAGTGCTGAGGGAGTGCCGCACTGTCAGAGGGTCAGTACTGAGGGAGTGCCGCACTGTCAGAGGGTCAGTACTGAGGGAGTGCCGCACTGTCAGAGGGTCAGTACTGAGGGTGTGTTACACTGTCAGAGAGTCAGTACTGAGGGAGTGCCGCACTGTCAGAGGATCAGTACTGAGGGAGTGCCGCACTGTCAGAGGATCAGTACTGAGGGAGTGCCGCACTGTCAGAGGATCTGTACCCAGTTTCTGGTTGAAGTCCATTTTGCAGGTTGCTGTATCTTGTAATCTCAGGCAGTTCCCTCCAGCATCTCTCTACAACCTGTTAACTTTTTGTTGCCCACCACTTTAACAATCATTTCCATTTTCTAAAGAACCAGAGCTTCCCTTGGTGTGAGCCGTTGACTGTTTGTGGGCTCGGAGAATGGGATTTGAAATCCGTTAGCAGTTAGTCTTCGGACCTTGTCAGTTTCATTCCCACCAGCTGGAGCTGCAGCCTTGTCACCAACAGAGGTCACCAGTGAGCCACAAAACCAAATTCCTTCACCTTGCCTGGTCCTGCTGTGTTAATGATCAGGAACCTCTATCTTCCTTAAAGACAGTTTGTCGAAAGGGAGGAGCAGGTTATCTTCATGAAATATCTTAATCGACCACTCCAAAGTGAGCACTTTTCATGTTCTGCTTATGACTGAGCTGGAAGTGGAGCTGAGTTTGCAGACTTTCTCAAATTTCTGAGGATTCTCCCAGATTCGTATTCCAGATATGGGATTCAATCTGAGATCTTGGATTTAAAACAATTGGGAAAAGATGGAGAGAGAAGGGCAAGATATTTCTCCCACTCAGAGTTGCTCTGAAACTGTAACAGAATGTGAGTGTTGGGGAGCTGTCTTTCACTGAGATATCAAGGAGAAAGTGAGGTCGGCAGATGCTGGAGATCAGAGCTGAAAATGTGTTGCTGGAAAAGCACAGCAGGTCAGGCAGCATCCAAGGAACCGGAGATTCGACGTTTCGGGCATAAGCCCTTCTTCGGGAATGGCATAAGCCATTCCCGAAGAAGGGCTTATGCCCAAAACGTCGAATCTCCTGTTCCTTGGATGCTGCCTGACCTGCTGCGTTTTTCCAGCAACACATTTTCAGCTCTTTCACTGAGATATCATCAACGTGATGGAGTGAATAGCCTCTTCTCATGTGAACCTATGGAAGCAAAAGAATCAATGTATTTAAAATGGTTGTTTGATTCTTGATGCTGCTATGATCTCGTTGACTGGTGGAGGTATTCCAGCTGAGGGGGAGATGGTCATGTTGTGGTAGTGTCTTTGGGCAAATAATCCAGAGAGTCTGGATAAAGTTTTGGGGACTTGGGTTCAAAATTGAAGATAAATTACTTTGAATAAATGTGGAATTGTGATTCAATGGTGATAAACCTCCCCTGGTTCACTAATGTCCTTCAGGGAAAGAAATCTGCCATCCTTGCCTGGCCTACATGTGACTCCAAACCCACCGCCATGTGGTAGACTCTGAACTGGCTGATCAAGCTGCTCCATTGTAAGGTCGTTCGGGAGGTAGGGACAGGGAGCTGTGTGACTCAGGGTTTATTTCCCAAGCTGTGGATCAGACCATCCCAGTTGCAGACCGTCTTGTGGCAGAGTCAGTCAGTGTGAGGCTGGAAAAGCACAGCAGGTCAGACAGCATCCGAGGGGCAGGGGAGTCACTGTTTTCGGGCAGGGTGCTGTCTGATCTGCCATGGTGGAACCCAGCCTCACATCTCCTCACTCTGGCTTCCTGCATCTGCAGTCCTTACACCCTCTGTCACGGGAGAGGACAGTATCATAACAACACATCCCCCAGAAGATTAAAGGAGTGAAAGTTGTTTTCTGCTGGTGCACAGGAAGATCCCATAGGCAGTGGTGTGACAGTGAGCACCTTGGCTTTTAGCTGTTGGCTCCCGGGTTGAGGAATTGGTCTGGAGCTTCGGAAGTGAAGGGAAATGGGTGGTATCGATGGTTGTGGGGGAAGAGGGGAGATGGTGGGGAGGAGGGGAGACGATGGGGGTGGGGAAAGGAGAAATGGGAGGGGTGAGGGTGGTGCTGAAGGGGGAATATATGCAGTTTCCATAAACATTTTTCATTCTTTTAATTCACGGGATGTGGGTGTCACTGGCTAGGCCAGTATTTATTGCCCATCCCTAATTGCCCCAGAGGGCAGATGAGAGTCAACCCCATTGCTGTGGGTCTGGAGTCACATGTAGGCCAGACCAGGTCAGGATGGCAGCTTCCTTCCCTGAAAGACATTAATAAACCAGATGGATATTCTCAGGAATGGATTCATAATCAATGTTAGATTCTTAATTCCAGATTTTTATTAAATTCAAATTCCACCATCAATAATGGCAAGGTTTGAACCCAGGTCCCCAGAACATGACCTGGCTCTCTGGATTAACAGCCCTGTGATAATGCCACACGGCCATCACCCTCTCTCAAAGCGAGAAGGAACTTTCAGGAGGTTAGCGACAGCTCTGTCAGTCTGTGTGAGGGGGGAAACACTGCCGTTTGGCAGGGCCCTGTCTTCACCTCACCTCAGCTCTGATGAAGAGCCACCCAGAAACGAAACGTTAGCTTGCTGTCTCTCCGTGGATGCTGCCTGACCCGCTGTGATCTCCAGCATTTGTTGTTTCCAGTCCTCCATGTTCCTCCCTGATTTCTGTCCCCACCAGCAGGGGCTGCCAGCGAGCTGTCAGCAAGGGGCAGTGTTCGGGGCCATTAAAGGCAGACCCTGGGTTTGCTGTCTCAGTGCACACTGAGATTTCTCAATGACCCTGAGATCACAGCTGTTGGATTTGTTATTTGATCCTGGTCATCAAAGGAAGAGGTGTTTTTTTTTAAATAGGAGGCACAGACCTTTGCGAATAACTCGTGGATTTTAGGAAACTTTTGACTGCATTTTTCTTATTACGGCAGAGACATTTAACTAATGTTGAAATACTGGCCTTTACTGTGATCAAACATCAGTTTGAAGGAGCGTTTGTCATGTGTAATTTGACACTGAGCTACAGAGGTTTGATTGTAGGGGTTAGTTTTAAGGAGTTTCTTAAAAGTGGGGGTATGATGGATTTAGGGAGGGGATTTAGAAGCTTGGGACCCACGGAGGTGACTAATGGTAATCAAAACTGGGGATGGGCAAGAGACGAATAATTGAGGGAATGTTGGCAAGGATGGGGGAGCTGGAGGAAATTCCAGAGGAAGGGAGCAGTATAATGTCAACAATCACGAGGGTTTCTATCAGAACAGGACCAGGCCAGGTAACCACAGGCAGGATGTTCCCAATGACTCCGGGATTCCGGAACTGGAGGGGTCACGGTCTAAGGATAAGGGGTAGGCCATTTCAAACTGAGATGGGGAGAAATGTCTTCACCCAGAGAGTGGGGAGCCTGGGGAACTCTCTGCCACAGAAACCAATTGAGGTCAAAACATTGGATGTTTTCCTGAAGGAGATAGATTCTTAGGGTTAAAGGGATCAAAGGATATGGGGGAGAACGTGGGAACATGGGACTGAGTTGGATGAGCAGCCATGATGATATTGAATGGCCTCCCCCGTCCCTGTTTGAATTACATTAAAATAGTAGTAAAGCAGCCAGGTTTACTGGGAATAAAGCGGGAATGTGTGTAATGTACATATGAACATCACAGAGACAGGAAAACCAGTTCCTCGTTAGTAATGGCGGTTTTGTACAAACAAGGTAAGAGTAAACCGGTTGATGTGGTTTATATGGATTTCAGCAAGGCGTTCGATAAGGTTCCCCACAGCAGGCTATTGTACAAAATACGGAGGAATGGGATTGTGGGAGATATAGCAGTTTGGATCAGTAATTGGCTAGCTGAAAGAAGACAGAGGGTGGTGGTTGATGGGAAAGGTTCATCCTGGAGTCCAGTTACTAGCGGCGTGCCGCAAGGGTCGGTGTTGGGTCCACTGCTGCTCATCATTTTTATAAATGACCTGGATGAGGGCGTAGAAGGGTAGGTTAGTAAATTTGCAGATGACACTGAGGTTGGTGGAGTTGTGGATAGTGACGAAGGATGTAGTAGGTTACAGAGAGACATAGATAAGCTGCAGAGCTGGGCTGAGAGGTGGCAAATGGAGTTTAATGCGGACAAGTGTGAGGTGATTCACTTTGGTCGGAGTAACCGAAATGCAAAGTACTGGGCTAATGGTAAGATTCTTGGTAGTGTGGATGAGCAGAGACATCTCGGTGTCCAGGCACACAGATCCTTGAAAGTTGCCACCCAGGTTGACAGGGTTGTTAAGAAGGCATACAGTGTTTTAGCGTTTATTAATAGAGGGATCGAGTTCCGGAACCATGAGGTTATGCTACACCTGTACAAAACTCTAGTGCGCCCGCACTTGGAGTATTGTGTACAGTTCTGGTCACCACATTATAGGAAGGATGTGGAAGCTTTGGAAAGGGTGCAGAGGAGATTTACTAGGATGTTGCCTGGTATGGAGGGAAGGTCTTACAAGGAAAGGCTGAGGGACTTGAGGCTGTTTTCGTTAGAGAGAAGAAGGTTGAGAGGTGATTTAATAGAGACATACAAGATAATCAGAGGGTTAGATAGGGTGGATAGGGAGAGCCTTTTTCCAAGTATGGTGACGGCGAGCACGAGGGGACACAACTTTAAATTGAGGGGTGATAGATATAGGACAGATGTCAGAGGTAGTTTCTTTACTCAGAGAGTAGTAAGGGTATGGAATGCTTTGCCTGCAACGGTAGTAGATTCGCCAACTTTAAGTACATTTAAGTCGTCATTGGACAGGCATATGGACGTACATGGAATGGTGTAGGTTAGATGGGCTTCAGATTGGTATGACAGGTCGGCACAACATCAAGGGCTGAAGGGCCTGTACTGCGCTGTAATGTTCTATGTTCTAAAAGTGGGTAAGGTGTAGGCCATTTGGCCCATTGTGTTCGTCCCATCTTCAGTAAGGTCCTGGGTCGATTGGATTGTGATTTCAACGCCATATTCCAGTTTGTTGCCCTGTCAATTGGAAATCTTGAATGAGCCAACCTTGATTGTGCTGAAACACCCTCCATGGCTCTCCGGGGAAGAGTGTTCCACAGCCTCACTCCCAATGCGGCATACCCCCTTCCTGCACCTCCCAGCAATCCCTCCAGGTAACTGAGATCCTGGAATCCCCTCCATAAGGACATTATGACCCTACCCACAGCACATGGACTGCAGCGGTCAAGAAGGCAGCTCACCCCCACCTTCTCAAGGGGCAACTAGGGACAGGCATAAATGCTGGGCCCAGCCAGTGACACCCACATCCCATGAACAAAGTTTTAAACCACCTTGGGATCTCCTGAGTGTGGTAGACAAACCAGGGCCAGTAAAGTGGAGGGAATATTCTGGAGAATTTCCTTTCGAATCTTGTCCTAGATTCCGTGTTTAATCCAGCGAGACCTGTCTGACCCCCCGCTAAGATGCTCTGTCTCGCTCAGATTCCGGAATTGGGGAATCTGCAGGCAGCACATTCCAAAGCTGCATTTCATTTTGTTAATGTTTCAATGTTTGTGAATACTGACCTGCCTGATCCATGGATCCTATTACCATATCCGTTTCGCAGACTTTGTGATTACATTTGGTTTCCTTCCCTCTTTTTTTCTTGAACAGAAAAAATGTCAGTCTGTGCATTTTTGTTTGATGAGTAAAGTGTGCCTCCAAGTTAGTGTTCTCAATGTTGGTGACCTCATGAGTATGAAAGCATTAGTCATTACTCTCTGAGAATGTTATTTATCTAAATCACGGCTTCCAATTATCAGTGCAAGCCTATACAGAGCAAGAGATTTTAAAAACTGATCTGTGGAAACTATACACCTTCTAAACTTCCTCAAATTGAGATAAGGTGACTGTTGTTTCCAGTTCTTTGGAGTGTGGTCGATCAGCTTCCATGACGAAAGGTCTTTTTACAGAACCCTTTCTCATGTGTTTCTTTATACTCAGCAAACAGAACACCAGGGAACATTTCCTTCTCGATCAGTGATCCCACCTTGCTGATTGCCTGGCGTTCTGCACAGTAGGCTTATGGAAAATTGTTGTGTATTTGGGTAGCCTCCAAAGTTCAGTGTCGAATGCATTTTAATTTGGAATTCGAATGTTGGGGTAACAAAGCACTAATGGTAGTATCACCAGACTATTAATCTGTAGAGTCTAGATTAGAGCGGTGCTGGAAAAGCACAGCAGGCCGGGCAGCAGGAAAATCGACATTTCAGGCAAAGCCCTTCATCACCAGGGTGGAGAGATAATTAGGTGAGGGTGGGGAGAAGGCAGCAAAGAGTACAATAGGTGGATGGGGGTGGGGATGGAGGTGATAGGTCAGAGAGGAGGGTGAGGGAAGGTAGCAAAGAGTACTATAGGTGGATGGGGGTGGGGATGGAGGTGATAGGTCAGAGAGGGGAGGGTGGAGCAGATAGGTGGGAAGGAGGATTGACAGGTAGGACAGGTCATGAAGATGGTGCTGAGCTGGAAGGTTCTGTAGAGCCAGTTTCAAACCCCACCAAGGCGGATGATGGAATTTGAATTCAATAAAAATGTGAACTTCAACAGGTGATGAAACCGTAGTCAATTGTTGGGACAATCCATCACAAATGTCCTTCAGGGAAGGGACCAGTCATTTGGTCCTAGATGACTCCAGAACCAGAGCAATGTGGTCAACTCTTAACTGCCCCAGGACTCTGTCCCTAGGAGCATTGTGGGTCAATCCACAGCGCATGAACTGCAGCGATTCAAGAAGGCTGCTCAGTCCCACCTTCTCAAGGGGCAACTAGGGATGGACACAACTCCATGAATTTTTTAAAAACTCAAGGCCATAAATTGCTTGGGGAATCAATCCAGATAGGCTGGAGAAATAAGGGATCAATTGTCCAAAGACCCCCCCCAAAAGATCTCTCCAGGCTAATGGCAGAGTTTAATGAGTGTGTTTCATTTCTGAAGCTTAACTTGTATTGAACCTCGGTCAGTTAACACTCACAAAGCGGTGCATGTCTCACCTTCAAACTGAGATCAGGTTATGGTGATGCTGGAGCTGGCATTGAATAGATTTTTGCGGATCATTCCAGAATTAAGAGGCTATAATGATCAGGAAAGATTGAACAGTCTCTGGCGGAGATTGACGGATGATTTGACAGAGATTTTAAGATCAAAATGTGCCTGCTTGTGCAGGAAACCTTTTTAAAAGATGTGAAGTAAAATATAAGATGCTGTATTAATAAATTGAGTGGATGCAGAGTGAGAGATACATACTACCGCAGAGAGTGGTTGAAGAGAATCATATCCAGGCATTTAACTGGAAACCTGATAAACAAATGTGGGAATAAGTTGCAGAAGGCTCGTGTAAGGGGAAGGGGACTGGGAAGATGTGTGTGGAGCATCAACACCAGTCTTGACCAGTTGGGTCAAATGGCCTGTTTTCTGTGCTGTAGACTCTATGTAACTGGCAGAGTTATCAGAATTTATGCTTGGAAGTTATTGTGCCTCCTGCTGGTTAAATAATACAATTGCACCGTGACTGTTGACATAGCGAGTTTGAATGGAAATGTTGGCAAGCAGTTTATCATCTGAAGGTGTATCCATGAATCACGATAACAGAAGTTAAAGTTTATCAACAGGAATTCCACATTCCGGGCTTCATCCGTTGCTTTTCAGTCACTGAGTCAGAATAACGTGTTCGATTCCCACTCTTGAAAACTGGGAGTAGAATTTTGGCAGACGGTTTAAGGCATTTTCCAGGGAAGGCTGTTCTGTCAAATGTTCTGTCTTTAAAAGTCTTGGTGTTCCTGGGGTGTTCACAGGATAATGGCTTTATTATAGAATCCCCACTGTGTGGAAACGGGCCCTTCGGCCCAACAAGTCCACACCAACTCTCCGAAGATTAACCCACCCAGACCCATTTCCCTACCCTACATTCACCCCTGACTAATACATCGAACCTATACATCCCTGAGTAACTATGGGCAATTTAACATGGCCAATTCACCTAATCTGCACATCTTTTGTTTGTGGGAGGAAACCCACACAGACACGGGGAGAATGTACAAACTCCACACAGACAGTTGCCTGAGGCTGGAATCGAACCTGGGTCCCTGGCACTGTGAAGCAACAATGCTAACCACTGAGTCACTGTGCCACCCATTATTGCACAAGAAGTCATAAAATACAGGAGCAGGAATAGGCCATTCAACCCATCAAGTCTGTTCCACCATTCAGTGAGATTGTGGCTGATCTAATAATCCTCAAATCCACCTTTTTCACTAAAGGTATGGACCAGTAATGCTAACCACTTTAAACCCCACTAGGTCACTTCAAGAAATTCAATTCTGTGTTTCTTACAAATCTATAAACTGGTATTGGTATACATGACCATTAAGCTACATAGTTATAAAAAATAATCCCATCCTGTGAGTGAATAATGTAAAAGGTTATTGTACATAATGCCTTAATAAGGGTTTCTGTTTCAGAAATTACGATATACTTTTGTAATTATATCATTAAGTAATTGTAAACTTTATTTTTCAGATATTATGAGCTGAATTCAACTCAAAGTCTTATTGAAAACCTGAGCCACAAAACAGTTATTGAGTATCCTACATTACATGTAGTTTTGAAAATGAATTCTCCAGAATACAGGTTACTCAGTGATGGTAAGTTGGCTCAATTCAACATTTTCGGGTAAAAAATGAGGTCTGCAGATGCTGGAGATCACAGTTGAAAATGTGTTGCTGGTTAAAGCACAGCAGGTCAGGCAGCATCCAAGGAACAGGAAATTCGACGTTTCGGGCATAAGCCCTTCATCAGGAATGAGCCAACCTCATTCCTGATGAAGGGCTTATGCCCGAAACGTCGAATTTCCTGTTCCTTGGATGCTGCCTGACCTGCTGTGCTTTAACCAGCAACACATTTTCAACTCAATTCAACATTTCTCCCTAAACATAATGCCACATTATAGCAGAGAGTTGTGCATGGTATGTGATCTAAAATGAATGGTCCAGATTTAAATAGAGTGCTGGGTGAGACAGTTCTGAAGAAGAAAGTCTAACTGTTAACTCTGTTTCTCTCTCCCCAGATATTGCTGGACCAGCTGAGTTTCTCCAAACATTAATAGTTTTATTTCAGCAAGTGGGAGAGCTAGAGATCTCGAGGAGTTAGTGGGAGGGGGGGAGTAACCTGACTAAGTGAGAAGGATGTTTAAAAACAATCATGAGATGCTTGGCTTTCGAAATGAAAGGTGCAGAGCACTAAAGCTGAGATGGAATACTGAAACTTCATCATCCCCCGTTGGACTCTCTCTGGAGGGTTGAGTCCAATCCTGAGCCCCGTACTTCAGAAGGATGTCAGGGTGAGGAGAGGGAGCTGAGGAGATTTACAGGAATGGAGACTGGGATGAGGAACTTTAGTGAATGTGGAGAGACTGAAGAAGCTGGGATTGGTCTCCTTAAAGCAGGGACGGTTCCATGGGGGTTTAATCGAGATATTTAAAACCTAGAAAGATTTTGACAGATTAAACAGATGTTCCCAATGGCAAGACGATTGATAAAAGAATGAGAGGAGTATTTTTGGAGAATGAATATGATCTGGAGCTGTCTGAATGAGCAGGTTTAATAATAACCTTCAAAAGCTTTTCACTGTGCCTCGGTACACAGGACAGTAAATTCACTTGGAAAGGGAATTGGAATAATGTAACAGAGTCGATCATGCAGCTTCCCAAATAGTTTCTTTTCTACTTTTATCACTTCTATGAACTGTCAGGATGTGGAGGGGCCGGTGTTAGACTGGGATGGACAAGGTCAGAAGTCACATGACACTGGGTTATAGTCCATCAGGTTTACTAGAAATCACAAGTTTTCAGAGTGCTGCCCCTTCATCAGTCACCAGCACTTCATCTGACAAAGGGCCAGCGCTCCGAAAGCTTGTGATTTCAAATAAACCTGTTGGACTATAACCTGGTGTCAGGAGACTTCTGACTCTGAAATGTATTTATACTTTGGTACTTTCTGGACCCAATGTACCCTTATTTTTTTCATTTGGGAGTGTGTGGGCAAAGCTATCTAGACCGAAGTTACCCCAGAGACAGTGGTGGGGCACTCCTTCTCCTGACTTTCTCAAATTTAACCTGCTCCAAAATGCCAACGAGTTGTACTTTGAGCGTGGTCACCATGTTGCAGGTGGAAGACCAGCCCTAACAAAAAAAATTACCAAGTTATCCGGGTGACCTGCTTCGCTGGTGGCTGTTTAAAACCCAGCAGAAACCTCAGCTCCTGCAACATTAATGTCTACATTCACCAGAAGACACAGGCAGTATCTCTAGGATATATCCAGTGAGATGGTGGTACAGTGGTCATGTCACTGAGCTAGTAATCAAGAGGCAGAGCTAAATGGCCTGGGTCACAGACTCAAATCCCACAATGGGAACTGGGAGCATTTAGCTTCAGATCATGAAATCTGAGGTGGAAGCTCCCCTCCGTGACTGTATCAAAAGCCCACCTGGGCTAACTGAAATCTTTAGGGAAGGAAATCTGCCCCCCCCTTACCCGGTCTGGCTTACATGTGACTCCAGACCCACAGCATTCTGCCCAGACAGCCACTCAATTTAAGGGCAATTAAGGATGGGCAGCATTCACCAGCCTTGCCCGTGGCACCAGCCTTGCCCGTGGCACCTACTTCCCTCAAAAGGAAACTTAGCTGAACCTTCAATAACACGGCACTCCCTCAGCACCACCTGCATTTGTGTGGTACTTCTGATATAATAAAGTTTTGCATGGTGCTTCACCGGAACAAAGTGACACATGAGTGATATGTGTCCTGAGCCAGTGTTTGAATCTAAATGTTGCTTATTATCTGCTTTGCTTGATGTCAGCAGCCTCTCGCTGTATATCAGTGTCATTCTGAGGCTTATCTTGTGTATTTTTCTACTCCCCATGTCTCATGTCAAAGTGGATTCCAATGAAGATGCCCAGAACAGTACAGACCCCTCCTCCGAGAGTTCACTGGAGGAAGGAGAGATCAAAGACAACGCCGAAACAAATCTCACTCTGAATTCACGTTGTAATCGTGAGGACCTTCCTGTTTGAGTAAGACTGTTGCTTGGTGTCACTTTCAGTACTTATTGATCCCAGAGTTGTATTTGTACTTTAACTAATTTCTTAATTAAATTTGTTAACTATTTATCTTGTATTTCTTTATTACCTTCCTACCCCTGAAGTGTACATTTTTGTATTGGCTCAACAAAAACCAGTCCCGAGGTTTAGATTTGATTTTATTGTCAGGTGTGCTCCAGCGCAGGAGTCCAGTGAAAGGTGTATACTGTCACCAACACAAGGTGCCACCTTGTACCCAGGTACACAATTTGAAGGTCAAGGTAGAAGGAACAAAGTCAATACACATTGCAGACCTTCTTAGCTTTAAGTAAAAAAATAAAGAAATAAAGCTGAAAGTTCAAACATTACAGTCTTTCTCTTCAGTTCTTCCCTTATCTGCAGAATCTTGGGAATGGGAGACTAAGATGGGCTGGAAACAGTTCTGTGTAGAGAAGGAGCTTCCATGCACTTGTCGCTGTTTCCTGGGGTTTCCAGTTAAGGTATGGAATACAGAAAGAAGATGCTTATCATAGACCCGTATAAACACTGGCTTGTCCTCAGCTGGGCATTGTGTTTCTAGACCCCACACGTTGGGGGGTTGGGGGTGGGTGCTAAGGCAGTGGAGTGGAAAGATTCACATTCTGGCACTTGTTGTTGTTGTTGTTGGAGGAGGGATGTTGAATT
This sequence comes from Hemiscyllium ocellatum, assembly GCF_020745735.1. Lineage (NCBI taxonomy): Eukaryota > Metazoa > Chordata > Chondrichthyes > Orectolobiformes > Hemiscylliidae > Hemiscyllium > Hemiscyllium ocellatum. The sequence continues at coordinate 112,583,129 of NC_083409.1, read as the reverse complement.
GGATTGAGGTGTTTAAAATCATGAGGAATCTGGACAGAATAGAGAGGGAGGAAATGTTCCCACTGAGGCCCAGATAGATACAGAGTTAAGGGTGCTCCCTTAAATTCTTTCATGGGGTGAGAGTGTCACTGAGAACGCCAGCATATCTTGCCCTTCCCTAGTTACCCTTGAACTGAGAGACTTGCTCGGCCAATCCCGAGGGCAGTTAAGAGGCAGCCATGTTACAGTGGGTCTGGAGTCACACGTAGGCCAGACCTTCCCTAAAGGGTTTTTATGACAATTGATGATAGTTTCATGTTCACCATTACTGAGCAGCTCTTTAGATTCCAGATTAATTCGTTAAATATAAATTTCACCAGCTTCTGTGGTGGGATTTGAACCCTTTTCCCCACAGCCTGAGCCTCTGGGTTGCTGCTGCAGTAACATTTTCACAGAGTGGGGATGGAGCTGGCTGGATCCTCTTGGATTGGGGAAGGTGGTGTTGAGCTGCCTATTTAGCCTGGGTGGTCTGAGGTTCCCTTCCCTGAAGGCCATTGGTGAACCAGAGGGGCCTTTACAGTGATCGACAACATTTCTGTGGTCTTCATTGAGACTTTGAATTTTGATTTGTTTTTAGAAATCCCAACCTCTGTCTCCAAAACATTGCCTGGCTCTCTGAATTACTCCAATGGATTCCACACCGCTGCCTCCTTAAATGGCAGCTTGAGGAAAATCCTTTCCACACATTCAGCAGTTAGGAGGGTGCTGGACTGTAATTGGATACAGGCAAAATGTGAGGGGTTACAGGAAACGGCAGAGACCTGGGACGTAGTGAATCACTCATTTGGAGAGCTAGGACAGAAATGACTGGCTGAATGGCCTCTTTCTAATGCTGTAGCTCTTCTACCCGTTCTACATTAGGACCAGCAACGCACACGAGTCCAGAGGAAGGTGAAGGAGGTTGCAGAGATAGTGAGGGAGAGAAGGTCTTGAGAGAGATTTGGAAACAAGCACAAGATCATTCAAGTAGGAGACAACATCAGATTGGGAGCGAGCTGGTGGAAGATGGGAATTGAAGGTAGGAGGCCAGGGCTTGTCACAGTAACAGCTTCTGTGACCACTTGCTGCGATACGATAAGGATTAATGTCATGATGTGGCATCATAACAATCTCACTGTTACTGCTGGAAGTGACCCAAGTGAAGTCAACACAAAACATCACCAATAACAAGGTTCAACAATAACAGCCACATCAACTCCAATCAGGTCCAGAATTCAGTTCCAAGTGTGTTCCAATGATGCTGTGATCTAGTGACGCCGTCACATCACTGTCACTGAAGCGACTGGGCTTGTATACCCTTGAGTTTAGAAGACTGAGAGGGGATATGATTGAGATTTATAAGATTATGAAAGGATTGGACACTCTGGCAGGAAACATGCTTCCGCTGATGGGTGAGTGCCGAACCAGAGGACACAGCTTAAAAATAAGGCGTAGACCATTTAGGACAGAGATGAGGAGAAACGTCTTCACCCAGAGAGTGGTCGCTGTGTGGAATGTTCTGCCCCAGAGGGCAGTGGAGGCCCAGTCTCTGGATTCATTTAAGAAAGAGTTGGATAGAGCTCTCAAAGATAGTGGAATCAAGGATTATGGAGATAAGGCAGGAAGCAGATACTGATTAGGAATGATCAGCCATGATCATATTGAATGGTGGTGCAGGCTCGAAGGGCTGAATGGCCTACTCTTGCACCTACTGTCTATTGTCTATTATCAGTCACAGCTGGGATAGAGGGTTGTCAGGAGTTTGATTCAATTCTCTTAACTCTGTCTTGTCTAAACTGGATTTCTTTTTCTGTTTAAATTAGCAATCTCAGGGATTATTTCTCAGGTTTGGTTGGGCCTAATACAAGCAGACCGAACAATAAGATTGACTAACCAGATCCCCCCGTGTTTTCACCTTCCCCCCCCCCTCAGCAACCTAGCTGCATTCCAGGGTCTCTGGCTGTCTGAAGTTTACAGCCAATGGCAGTATTTTGAATTGAAGTCATTGCTATAATGTAGGAACATTAAATTATTTTTTCGCAGTATTTAAGTGGGTTAATATCAGACCATCCTGCATTAGCATGTTGCAAACTGGAGGGACTCGGTGTAAGTGTTTATTGACAGCATGACCTCTCTCTGGCTGGAGAATAACTGTGTTTGTGTGAGATCCAGTGTCGTTTCAGCATCTTCCAGATTATTCAGGGTGGAAGCAACTCCGAAATCTATAACTCTCCAGAAATCACAGCAAGGGATGAATAGTGAGACCAGACCCATTAAACAGAAAGGATAAGCATTCATTAATTAATGAATGTTCAATTTCATTTTGTCAGCCACATATTTGGGAAGGAAGATAAAAACAATGACTGCAGATGTTGGAAACCAGATTCTGGATTAGTGGTGCTGGAAGAGCACAGCAGTTCAGGCAGCATCCAAAGTGCAGCGAAATCGACGTTTCGGGCAAAAGCCCTTCATCATGAATAAAGACAGAGTGCCTGAAGGGTGGAGAGATAAGCTAGAGGGGGGTGGGGAGAAAGTAGCATAGAGTACAATAGGTGAGTGGGGGAGGGGATGAAGGTGATAGGTCAAGGAGGAGAGGGTGGAGTGGATAGATGGAAAAGAAGATAGGCAGGTAGGACAGGCCATGGGGACAGTGCTGAGCTGGAAGTTTGGAACTAGGGTGAGGTGGGGGAAGGGGAAATAAGGAAACTGTTGAAGTCCACATTGATGCCCTGGGGTTGAAGTGTTCCGAGGCGGAAGATGAGGCGTTCTTCCTCCAGGCGTCTGGTGGTGAGGGAGCGGCGGTGAAGGAGGCCCAGGACCTCCATGTCCTCGGCAGAGTGGGAGGGGGAGTTGAAATGTTGGGCCACGGGGCGGTGTGGTTGATTGGTGTGGGTGACTCGGAGATGTTCCCTAAAGCGCTCTGCGAGGAGGCGTCCAGTCTCCCCAATGTAGAGGAGACCGCATCGGGAGCAACGGATACAATAAATGATATTAGTGGATGTGCAGGTAAAACTTTCATGGATGTGGAAGGCTCCTTTAGGGTCTTGGATGGAGGTGAAGGAGGAGGTGTGGGCACAGGTTTTGCAATTCCTGCGGTGGCAGGGGAAGGTGCCAGGATGGGAGGGTGGGTTGTAAGGGGGCGTGGACCTGACCAGGTAGTCACAGAGGGAACGGTCTTTGCGGAAGGCAGAAAGGGGTGGGGAGGCAAATATATCCCTGGTGGTGGTGTCTGTTTGGAGGTGGCGGAAATGTCGGCGGATGATTTGGTTTATGTGTAGGTTGGTAGGGTGGAAGGTGAGCACCAGGGGTGTTCTGTCCTTGTTATGGTTGGAGGGATGCGGTCTGAGGCCGGAGGTGCGGGATGTGGACGAGATTCCTTTGGAGGGCATCTTTAACCACATGGAAAGGGAGATTGCGGTCTCTAAAGAAGGAGGCCATCTGGTGTGTTCTATGGTGGAACTGGTCCTCCTGGGAGCAGATACGGCTGAGGCGGAGGAATTGGGAATACGGGATGGCATTTTTGCAGGAGGTAGGGTGGGAAGTGGTGTAATCCAGGTAGCTGTGGGAGTCAGTGGGTTTGTAAAAAATGTCACTGTCAAGTCGGTCGTCATTAATGGAGATGGAGAGGTGGGTATGGTCAGTCTGCGTGCAAGAGGAACATTTTGGTTTCAACAGTAACAAGTCTTGTCAGACAGTTAGCAATCGCAATGTGAGAAATGAGTATTTAACTTTGACCTGCCAAGCAGCAGCTTTTTCTTTAAGTGATGCCATTTGGCACGACCCTGAATTTTGTGAAATCACGCATAGCCTTGCCATGTCAGCCGTGTGGTTTAGATGCAAAATGTAATCCCTATGTAAAAGGAAAGGTCAGGTAAGGTCTTTAACTTGTTTCCGAACAGAAAATATGCACTTTCTCAGAATTATCTGATTGTCAAATCAGAAGTTTAAAACTCAAGCAGCATCAACGAACAATAATTTATTGTACAAACAAGGAAAAACTGTCAGCCATTCAGCCCTTTGGATCTGATCTACCATTCAGTAAGATCATGGTTGATCTGATTTTAATCTCAACTCTACATTCCTGCATATCTCCAATAATCTTTCAGCCCCTTGGTCATCAAGAAACTATCTCCCTCTGCGTTAAAAATATTGAAAGATTATTCATCCCCTGCCTTGTGACGGAGGGACATTGTACTTGCTTCTATATTGTGACAGAGATTGCTTTGATTCTTAAAGCTGAAGACAACTATTTTCTTTTTGAGTCCAATATGATTCATCTTCAGAACATAACTCTGTTCCTGTCTCCACAGTCCTGCTCAGTTTCTCCAGGACTTTCTGGGTTGTTTTTTTTGGGGCAACACAGCAGTTCAGTGGTTAGCACTGCTGCCTCACAGCACCGGGGTCCCAGGTTCAATTCCACCCGGGTGACTGTCTGTGTGGAGTTTGCACATTCTCCCCATGTCTACATGGATTTCCTCCGGGTGCTCCGCTTTCCTCCCACAGCCCAAAGATGTGCAGGTTGGTTAGATTGGCCATGTTAAGTTGACACATAGCCTGCACATCCTTGGACACTATGTGGATTTGCCATGGGAAATGCAGGGTTACAGGGATAGTTTGGTGGGTCTGGGTAGGCTGCTGTTTGGATGTGTGGTTTGGAGTCAGTGGGCTGAATGGCCGCACTGTAGGGATTCTATAATTTCCCATATCCACTATTTGCTGTACTTTATATATGTACTGTAGCTGTTTTCTTGTTTTGCATCTCTGACTCCATCCTTGGCTTACATTGGCTCCTGGTTCAGAAATGCCTGAACTCTAACATGGTTGTCCTTGTGTTCCAATCTGTCCATTGATTCTCCAGCTTGACCTGTTTCTGCAGCCTTTAATTCCCCTGGGAATTTCTCACATCCCTCCAACTCTGTCCTCTTTCATGTACCTGATGTTCAGGCTGATGGAGGTCTGACTACAGAGTTCCACACCTGTCCATATTAGGACCTCGAGTTCTTTTTGTGAGATATCAGTGATTGAAACCTTAGTGACCAGGGCAGTGTTTAAACATTTCCTGGCAGCAGCCAGCCTGGGACGATGGTGAAGTGTGAGAACATTCATGCTGAGCTTCAACAGGTCATTGAGACATCGTTGGGATGGCCAGCTGGCTTCCACTAAAATAGAATTTCATAGAGTCATGTCCATCCTCCCCATGTCATGTCCATACTCCCCAATGCCATGTCCATCCTCCCCAATGCCATGTCCATCCTCCCCATGTCATGTTCATCCTCCCCATGTCATGTCCATCCTCCCCATGTCCTGTCCATCCTCCCCAATGTCATATCCATACTCCCCAATGCCATGTCCATCCTCCCCAGTGCCATGTCCGTCCTCCCCATGTCATGTCCATCCTCCCCAATGCCATGTCCATCCTCCCCAATGCTATGTCCATCCTCCCCATGTCATATCCATCCTCCCCAATGCCAGGTCCATCCTTGCCAATGCCATGTCCATCCTCCCCATGTCATGTCCATCCTCCCCAATGCCATGTCCATCCTCCCCATGTCATGTCCATACTCCCCAATGCCATGTCCATCCTCCCCATTCATATCCATCCTCCCCATGTCATGTCCATCCTTCCCATGTCATGTCCATCCTTCCCATGTCATATCCATACTCCCTAATGTCATGTCCATCCTCCCCAATGTCATGTCCATCCTCCCCATGTCATGTCCAGCACTTGGCCCACATCCCTCTAAACCCTTCCTATTCATATGCCTATCCAGATGCCTTTTAAATGTTGTCGTTTTACCAGCCTCCATCACTTCCTCTGGCAGCTCATTCCACACATGTACCACCCTCTGTATGAAAACGTTGCCTCTGAGGTCTCTTTTAAATCTTTCCCCTCTCACCTTAAACCCATGCCCTCTGATTCGGGACTGCGTACTTTCCCACAATATATTCCATCAGCCACTTCTTTGCCCGTTCTCCCAGCCTGTCTGAGTCCTCGGCTTCCTCCATGCTACCAGCGCCCCCCCCTATCTTTGTATCATCTGCAAACTTAGCAACAGGAGACTCAGTTCCTTCACCCAGATCATTAATGTATAATGTGAATAGACGTGATCCCAACACTGCCCCCTGTGGAACCCCACTAGTCACCATCTGCCATCCTCAAAAAGACCCCTTTATCCCCTCTGTCTGCCTCCTGCAAGTCAGGCCAATCCTCTATCCAGGCCAGTACCTTGTCTCTAACACCATGGGCACTTACCTTATTTAACATCCTCCTGTGCAGCACCTTGTTTAAGGCCTTCTGGAAATCCAAATAGATCACATCCCCTGGCTCTCCTTTGTCTAACTTGCTTGTTACCTCCTCAAGAATTCTATTAGATTTGTCAGGCATGACCTCCCCCTTGACAAAGCCATGCTGACTCAGCCTTATTTTACCATGCTTTTCCAATACCCTGCAAACTCACCCTAAATAACAGACTCTAAACTCTTACCAATGACCAGGGACAGGCTAACAGGCCTATAGTTTACTTGCAGAATTACATTTTATTTTGCTCAAAAACTGCATGAATCCACGTAAGGTTCTGCAAATCCAATTTTTACATTAGAATCAGTCCGAACATTGTGGCACAGACAGTCTCACACAGGGCAACTCACACCTTCAATGCATTATCTGGGTCAACATAACACCAGTTGTTAAAGATGTCGAGATGAGAGTGGTGCTGGAAAAGCACAGCAGCTCAGGCAGTATCCAAAAGTTCACTTGAGAATGTAACTTTAAGAAAGTTCTGGGATTTACATATGAAAGAACTGAAACCAACATGGTCATTCTAAAAGGTGAGAGACTTAACAACCAATCCAGGTCTTTTTCAATATATAATTTCAGTTACATCATACTGTAAACATTTGCTATAAATTCTGTGTCTTACAATCTTATTCTCCACAACCACCTGATGAAGGAGCATCGCTCGGAAAGCTAGTGCTTCCAAATAAACCTGTTGAACTATAACCTGGTGTTGTGTGATTTTTAACTCTATAGTTTGCTGTCTTCTGCCTCTCTTTTCTTAAACAGGAATGTTACATTAGCCATTTTCCATTCTTCTGGGATCCTCCCTGACTCCAGTGATTCCTGAAAGATCACAACCAATGCCTCTCCAATCTCCTCCGATATCTCCTTGCAAACCCTGAGGTCTAGTCCAGCTGTTCCAGGTGATTTATCCACCTTCAGACTTTTCAGCTTCCCCAGCACCTCCTCCTTAGTGATGACTCACCTCTGTCCCTGAATCTGTTGAGAAGTTCTGGGATGCTGCTGATGTCTTCCACTCTGGAAGCTGATGTAAAGCACCTATTCAGTTCCTCTCATTTCTTTGTTCCCCGTTACTACTCCCCATTTTCCAGCAGCCCAATGTCCACTCTTGCCTCTCTCTAACCTTTCATATCTCTAAAAAACTCTCGCAATCTTGCTCTCATGCTTCATCTTCTGTATTGCTTTTAAGTTATTTCTTGCTGGTTTTTGAAGGATCTCAATCCTCTGGTTTCCCATTAATCCTCACCACATTGTATGCTGCTCCTTTTGCTTTGAAGCTGTTCCTAACTTCCATTGTCAGCTACAAGTTGCCCTGTCCTCCCCTTAATATGTTTTTTCTTCCTTGAGATGAATTTCTGTTGTGCCTCATGATTTACCCCAGGAACCCCTGCCATTGCTGCTCCACTATCCTTCCTGCTTGGCTCCCCTTACAGCCAGTTCTGGCCAGCTCCTCCCTCATGTCTCTGTAGTTGTCTTTACTCAATTATTTTATTGTTATATCTGACTGCAGCTTCTCCCTCTCAAACCACAGGGTGAATTCGACCATAGTATGGTCACTGCCCCCTGGTGGTTCCTTTACCTTCAGCTCCCTGTTCCAGTACTGCCTCATTCCACATCACCGAGAATGGATGGTCAAATTAGAAAAAATCACCAGCCAATTAACTTAAGGTTTGCCAGTGATGTCACTCATTTGTGCTGGCCCCTGATCCTGGACTTTAAACTGTTTTTAAAAAGACCTTACAAATTATGAGCCAAAATAAAGCAAACCAGAGCCTCTGCACTGAATTCCCACTCTGCTCCCAAATCCCATACAATATACTCATTCAGGCTGTCTCTCACTGTAGCTGTCTCTCACTGTGGCTGCGTCTCACTGTAGCTGTGTCTCACTGTGGCTGCGTCTCACTGTGGCTGTCTCTCACTGTGGCTGTCTCTCACTGTGACTGTGTCTCACTGTGGCTGTGTCTCACTGTGGCGGTCTCTCACTGTGGCGGTCTCTCACTGTGGCTGTCTCTCACTGTGACTTTGTCTCACCGTGACTGTGTCTCACTGTGACTGTGTCTCACTGTGGCTGTGTCTCAGTGTGACTGTGTCTCACTGTGGCTGTGTCTCACTGTGGCTGTGTCTCACTGTGGCGGTCTCTCACTGTGGCTGTGTCTCAGTGTGACTGTGTCTCACTGTGGCTGTGTCTCAGTGTGACTGTGTCTCACTGTGGCTGTCACTGTAGCTGTCTCTCACTGTGACTGTGTCTCACTGTGACTGCGTCTCACTGTGACTGCGTCTCACTGTGGCTGTCTCTCACTGCGACTGTGTCTCACTGCGACTGTGTCTCACTGTGACTGTGTCTCACTGTGACTGTGTCTCACTGTGGCTGTATCTCACTGTGACTGTATCTCACTGTGACTGCGTCTCACTGTGGCTGTGTCTCACTGTGGCTGTCTCTCACTGTGGCTGTCTCTCACTGTGACTGTGTCTCACTGTGACTGTCTCTCACTGTGGCTGTATCTCACTGTGACTGTGTCTCACTGTGGCTGTGTCTCACTGTGGCTGTCTCTCACTGTGACTGTGTCTCACTGTGGCTGTCTCTCACTGTGGCTGTGTCTCACTGTGACTGTGTCTCACTGTGACTGTGTCTCACTGTGGCTGTGTCTCACTGTGACTGTGTGTCACTGTGGCTGTGTCTCACTGTGACTGTGTCACTGTGTGGCTGTCTCTCACTGTGATTGTCTCTCACTGTGGCTGTGTCTCAGTGTGACTGTCTCTCACTGTGACTGTGTGTCACTGTGGCTGTCTCTCGCAGTGGCTGTCTCTCGCTGTGGCTGTGTCTCACTGTGATTGTGTCTCACTGTGGCTGTGTCTCACTGTGGCTGTCTCTCACTGTGACTGTGTCTCACTGCGACTGTGTCTCACTGTGACTGTGTCTCACTGTGACTGTGTCTCACTGTGGCTGTATCTCACTGTGACTGTATCTCACTGTGACTGTGTCTCACTGTGGCTGTCTCTCACTGCGGCTGTCTCTCACTGCGGCTGTCTCTCACTGCGACTGTGTCTCACTGTGACTGTGTCTCACTGTGGCTGTGTCTCACTGTGACTGTGTCTCACTGTGGCGTTCTCTCACTGTGACTGTGTCTCACTGTGACTGTCTCTCGCTGTGACTGTGTCTCACTGTGGCTGTCTCTCACTGTGGCTGTCTCTCACTGTGGCTGTCTCACTGTGGCTGTCTCTCGCTGTGACTGTGTCTCACTGTGGCTGTGTCTCACTGTGGCTGTATCTCACTGTGACTGTATCTCACTGTGACTGTGTCTCACTGTGGCTGTCTCTCACTGCGGCTGTCTCTCACTGCGGCTGTCTCTCACTGCGACTGTGTCTCACTGTGACTGTGTCTCACTGCGGCTGTGTCTCACTGTGACTGTGTCTCACTGTGGCGTTCTCTCACTGTGACTGTGTCTCACTGTGACTGTCTCTCGCTGTGACTGTGTCTCACTGTGGCTGTCTCTCACTGTGGCTGTCTCTCACTGTGGCTGTCTCACTGTGGCTGTCTCTCGCTGTGACTGTGTCTCACTGTGGCTGTCTCTCACTGTGGCTGTCTCTCACTGTGGCTGTCTCTCACTGTGACTTTGTCTCACCGTGACTGTGTCTCACTGTGACTGTGTCTCACTGTGGCTGTGTCTCAGTGTGGCGGTCTCTCACTGTGACTGTGTCTCACTGTGGCTGTCTCTCACTGTGGCTGTCTCTCACTGTGACTTTGTCTCACCGTGACTGTGTCTCACTGTGGCTGTGTCTCAGTGTGGCGGTCTCTCACTGTGACTGTGTCTCACTGTGGCTGTCTCTCACTGTGGCTGTCTCTCACTGTGACTTTGTCTCACCGTGACTGTGTCTCACTGTGGCTGTGTCTCAGTGTGACTGTGTCTCACTGTGGCTGTGTCTCACTGTGGCGGTCTCTCACTGTGGCTGTGTCTCAGTGTGACTGTGTCTCAGTGTGACTGTGTCTCACTGTGGCTGTGTCTCACTGTGGCTGTGTCTCACTGTGGCTGTCTCTCACTGTGGCTGTCTCTCACTGTGACTGTGTCTCACTGTGACTGTGTCTCACTGTGACTGTCTCTCACTGTGACTGTCTCTCACTGCGGCTGTCTCTCACTGCGGCTGTCTCTCACTGCAGCTGTCTCTCACTGCGACTGTGTCTCACTGCGACTGTGTCTCACTGTGGCTGTCTCTCACTGTGGCTGTCTCTCACTGTGGCTGTGTCTCACTCTGGATGGCATCTCTCCTCCTGACTGTGTGAAACTCACTTGGATGTCCACTTTCAGGGAGTTCTGGACCTGCACCCTAAGATCCCTCTCTATATCAATGATTCTAAGTGTCCTTCCATTTACTTTATAATTTCTCCTTGCATTTGCCCTCCCACATGTTTCTGGATTAAACTCCATCTGCCGTTTCTCTGCCCAATTTCCCAACTTTTCCATTGCCTGCTGTAAACTTTGCTATTCATCCACCATCCACAACTTCACCAAATACCAAGTCAACTGTAAACATACTCATCAGAACACTGGCCTTTATCTCCTCTCAGTCTCGAAATGAAGATATTTCTCTTGAGTTCCCAGCTGGATGCCTGAATGACCATCCTACACACAAGCTCCTCAATTCTGGTTAAGTTCTTCCTGGAAACTTATTAAATTCCTTCGTGTTGATATTAGACCTTAGGTCATCGAAGCAGGCCATTCAATCCATCAATTCTGTTCCACCATTGAATGAGGTCCTAGTTGATCTAATTCGCTTCAACTCCACTTTCCTGCCTGTTCCCACGACATTCAGTTCTCTTCCTGATGACAAATCTCTCTCTCCCTCTTAGCCTTGAATAGATTTAATAACCTAACCTCGACAGCCCTCTGTGGGAAAAAATTCCATAGATTCACTCCCTCGGAGGGAAGAAAGTCCTCCTCACCTCTGTCTTAAATGGGTGGCCCCTTGTTGAGAGATTATACCCTCTGCTCCTCAACTCTCCATGTTGACCCTGTCAACTACCCTAGGAATCCTGCACATGTCAATAAGGTGGCCTTTCATTCTTCTAAACTCCACCGAGTACAGACCCAACCTCTTCAACCTCTCCTCATGAGATGGTCCCTCCATACCCAGTATCAGCTGAGGGAATGTTCCCTTCACTGCCTCCAATGGCAGTCTCTTTCCTGAGATAAGAGACCCAAACCTATCTCCAGTATTCCAGCTGCCGTCTGACTGATGGCTTGAGTAGTTTTAGCAAAGCCTCCCTACTCTTACCCCTGTCCTCTTTGCAATAAAGGCCAGCACTCCATTTGCCGTCCCTATTACCTGCTGAACTTGGATGCTAACTTGTCATGGTTTATGGATGAGGGCTGTCCAATCCTTGTGTGCTACAGCTTCCTGCAATCTTTTCCAACTGAATAATAATCAGCTCCTCCATTCTTTCTGCCAATTTATGTTCTATCTGTTAAGTCTTTCCCAATCTCTTTTAACCTCTCTATATCCTTGTGTAGACTCTTTGTGTCATCCCACCTATATCTGAGTGCCATTCACAAACCTGGCTACAGTACACTCCCTTTGCTCATCCAACCCATTAAAACAGATGATACATAACTGTGGCCTCAGCACTGATCCCTCTGCAACTCCACAGGTGTTACTGTGTGTGTGAGTGTGACTGTGTGTGTGAGAGTCTCTTGTGTGTAAATGTGTGTGTGTGTGTGTGTGTGTCTGTGACAGTGTGTGTCTGTGCGTTTTGTATGTGTAAGAAAGTGGGAGTGTGTGTGTGCCTGTGTGTGTGAGTGTGAGAGTGTGAGTGGGTGTCTATATGTGTGTGTCTGTGTGTGTGTGTGTGTCTGTGAGTGTGTGAGTTTGTGGAAGTGTGTGTGACTGTGAAGGTGTGTGTCTCTGTGTGCATATGTGTGTCTGTGTGTTAGTGTGAGTGTGTGTGTTTGTATGTGTATGTGTGTCTTGTGTGTACAAAAGTGTGAGTGTGTGTGTCTTTCGGAGTGTGTGTTTATCTGTGTGTCTGTATGTGTGTGTGTTTGTGTGCATGTGCGTGTGTGTGTGTGTCTGTGAGAGAGAGAGTGTGTGAGAGAGAGAGTATGTGTGTATGTGGGTGAGAGGATGTGTGTGTGTGTCTGCCTTGTGCCTGTGTGTGTGTGTATGTGTGTGCCTGTGTATGTTTCAGTGTGTGTTTGTGTGTGTGCCTGTCTATGGGTGTGTCTGCGTGTGGGTGGGTGTCTGTGACTGTGTGTGTGTCTGTGAGTGTGTGTGAGTGTTTGTCTGTGTATGAGAGTGTGTGTCTGTGTGACCATGTGAGAGTGTGTGAGAGAGTGTGTGTATCTGTCTGTCTGCCTGTGTGTGTGTCTGTGTGAGTGTGTGTGGGTGCGCATGCGCGCGTGTGTGTGTGTGTGAGAGAGAGAGTGTGTGTGTGTCTGTGCGAGTGTGTGTGGGAGTGTATGTATGTGAGGGAGAGAGAGTGTCTGTATGTGAGTGTGTGTCTGTGTGTGGGTGTATTCCCTCCCCAACCCTTTCCGCCTTCCGCAAAGACCGTTCCCTCCATGACTACCGGGTCAGGTCCACACCCCCCCAACAACCCACCCTCCCGTCCTGGCACCTTCCCCTGCCACCACAGGAATTGCAAAACCTGTGCCCAAACCTCCCCGCTCACCTCCATCCAAGGCCCCAAAGGAGCCTTCCACATCAATCAAAGTTTTACCTGCACATCCACCAATATCATTATATCCGTTGCTCCTGATGCGGTCTCCTCTACATTGGGGAGACTGGATGCCTCCTAGCAGAGTGCTTCAGGGAACATCTCCGGGACACCCGCACCAGTCAACCACATCGCCCTGTGGCCCAACATTTCAACTCCCCCTCCCACTCTGCCGAGGACATGGAGGTCCTGGGCCTCCTTCACCGCCACTCCCTCACCATCCAACACCTGGAGGAAGAACGCCTCATCTTCCACCTCGGAACACTTCAGCCCCAGGGCATCAAAGTGGACTTCACCAGTTTCCTCATTTCCCTTTCCCGCCACCTTACCCCAGTTCCAACCTTCCAGCTCAGCACTGTCCCCATGACCTGTCCTACCTGTCAATCTCCCTTCCCATCTATCCACTCCACCCTCCCCACTGATCTATCACCCCCATCCCCACCCCCATTCACCTATCGTACTCTTTGCTACCTTCTCCCCAGCCCAACACCCCTCCCCATTTATCTCTCTATCCCCAAGGTTTCCAGCCACATTCCTGACGAAGGGCTCCAGCTCCTCAGATGCTGCCTGATCTGTTGTGCTTTTCCAACACCAAACTAATCTTGATGCCAAAAGGGAAGAGCCCATGGGATCCAAGGCAGCATTACAAACTGGATCTAAAACTGGATTCCAAATGGAGACACGGGGTGAATGGGGGAAGAATGGTTTTGTAATCAGGAGCCTGTGACCAGTGGAGTACCACAGGGATCGGTGCTAGGACACTTTCTGTTTGTTATGTGCATTAATGACTTAGATGTGAATCTAGAAGATAATTAGTAAGTTTGCAGACGACACAAAAATGGGTGGGTGTTATTGATAGTGAGGAGGATGGTCTCGGCTACAGTCTGATATTGATCAGCTGGTAAACTGGGCAGAGCCATGGCAACTGGATAAGTGTGAGGTAATGCATTTCGGCTGGTCTAATAAGGAAAGAATTTACCCAATGAATGGTAGGTCCCTAAGGAGTACTGAGAAACAAGGGACCCTGGTGTACAAATCCACCGATCCCTGAGAGAGCAGCGCAGGCACACAAGGTGGGGAACAAGGCATATGGGATACTGGCCTTCATTACCCAGGGCATGGGATACAGGGGCAAGGAAGTCTTGTTACAACTTTGTACAGCACTGGTTAGGCTACAGCTGGAATACTGTGTGTGCAGGACTGGTCGCCACTCACTTGGAAGGAGCTGATTGCACTGGAGTAAATGCAGAAGAGATTCACCGGGATGTTACCTGTAGCGGAAAGTCTTAGTTTATGGACAGGCTGGGTTTGTTTTCCCTGGATCAGAAGGGGTTGCAGGAGGGATACAAATTCTGAGAGGCAGAGACAGAATAGATTGTGCAAATCTCTTCCTCATGGCAGATGTGTGTAAGGCCAATGGCATCAGATTCAGGTGAGGGGCAAGTGATTTCAGGGAGATCTGAGAAAAGATTTTTTTCACCCAAGAGGGCAGTAGAATTGTGCTGCCTGAGAGGGTGGTGGAGACAGGGACTCTCTTAGCTTTGTGCGAAGATTTGTAGCTCGGGTGCTCGTTGTAATGGTTCTGTTCGCCGAGCTGGAAGTTCTCGTTGCAAACGTTTCGTCCCCTGGCTAGGCGACATCATCAGTGCTCTGGAGCCTCCTGCGAAGCGCTTCTTTGATGTTTCTTCCGGTATTTATAGTGGTCTGTCCTTGCCGCTTCCGGGTGTCAGTTTCAGCTGTCCGCTGTAGTGGTTGGTATATTGGGTCCATCAACAAACACATCGACCTGGACCCAATATACCAACCACTACAGCGGACAGCTGAAACTGACACCCGGAAGCGGCAAGGACAGACCACTATAAATACCAGAAGAAACATCAAAGAAGCGCTTCGCAGGAGGCTCCAGAGCTCTGATGATGTCGCCTAGCCAGGGGACAAAACGTTTGCAACAAGAACTTCCAGCTCGGCGAACAGAACCACAACAACTCTCTTAGCATCGGAGCAGCATCTGGATGTGCATTTACAATGCCAGGCTATGCAGCTAAATGAGATGAGTGTAGTTTGGTGTTTGTGGGCCGAAGGGTCTGTTTCTATGCTTGATGACTTTAATAGGGGAATAGAGTGCTAGAGCAGAGAGGCACTGCTGAACTTAAATAAGACAATATTAGACCTCAGTTGTAGGTGCCACATTACAGGAGAGATAGGAATGTATTAGAGAGTGCAGGAAGAAGTGATTTACAAGAATGGTTCCAGAGGGGAGAAACTTCAGTGATGAGGGAAGATTGGGCAGGTGGGGCTAGTTTAGATTGGGATTATGTTTGGCACGGACTGGTTGGACTGAAGGGCCTGTTTCTGTGCTGACTCGATGACTCTAAGTTAGACAATCAACTTGGGGAGGAGCAGGTTAGGAAGCGATCTGATAGGTGTATTCAAAATCATGGAGGTGCTGGAGTATTGAGATGGATGCTGCACTTTCAGCACAGTCCAGAGGTGGTGAGTGGCTTCGGTCCATGTCGATTGGTTGGGATTGTTCTCCTTATCATGGGGGAAGTTAAGGGAAGATTTAGTTGAAGTGTTCAAAGTTTTGAAGGGTTTTGATGGAGAAACTGCCAAAGCAGAAGAGTTTGCAATCAGAGGGCATGGATTTGAGGTAATAAATACAAGAGTCAGGCGAAAGATGAGGAGAAATTATGTGATGAACAGCAAGGAATGTTTAGAATAGAATAGAAGAGAATAGCCTTTTTTTGTCACAAGCACTGGAATGCATGCTGTGAAAAGATTGTAATGTCACCATTTGGCACCATCTGAACCCAGTTACAGCTACTTTGTGTTGTTACAGAATTGATATAGTAAAAAAATAGACTGGCGTGGGAGTTTAAAAGTCCAGAATGAGAATAAAAGGTGTCTTCCAAGTATTTTTGTTATTATCCTTTTTCACTGAGGCCCTGCCTGCTAAGCTTCAGAACGCGAGACCCTCCTGCCTCCATCTAGGACTCACCTCCAGGATTCATTCCCACCCCCACCCCGGCCAGCATGTGCTCACTGTGCTTCCACTCTAGCTCTGGCCATGACTCGCTCTGTTCCTCCAATAACCCAATTACAACCAATCCAAATCCAAATACAAATGGATAGAATTTTCAAATCACAGTAATTGAGTTGAGAGAGTTAAGGGGTTAATTTCTCCTCATTTGCTTGTTGTAAAACTGATCGAAGCCTGGACATTTGAACAGTTTCCATTCTCCGTCCTGGTTTTGTGCTGAAGGCTCTGGAGTCAAATTTAAACATAATGCCTGAATTGATGTCAAAGCTCTGTGATGTGTTCCCACCCACAGACTTGGCCTTGTCCATCCCTGGGTTAGTGTAGCGAGGGTGGGTGGAAGTGAAGAGATTTTTGAGTCAGATCTGAAAGCACATGAAGGAAGCGTGACCCTAACTGGGTCACTTGTTCCAAGTACCAGTGCAGCAGGAAGGAGACCCTGCATTAATCAGCTTCTGGAACAAAATACACGTTTCAGCAGCGGCTGCTGGATACTACATCCCAAATAGACAAGCTTTCTCTTTGTGTTGATAGTCTTTAACTTTCAATATTAAGGATAAAAAGTATAAATTACCATATTTTTAGCTAAGGACTGCACATGAGACAAGTATCTGCCCTGAGCTATATTCTTTAATTGTTTAAATTTGACGGTATGAGAAATATGTGCTGGCTGGTCATATTGAATTTATGACTGGCCTGCAGTGTTTAGTTCCAAAGTTTTATTTTACTTTAAGATTGACACATTTATTTACTTGACATTTTTTTACATATATAACGTGACTCTTTTTAATGATGAGGCCCAAAGTCTGCTTAAAGGATTTATTGAAGCAATGTATTAGCAGGGTTATGTTTGGTAAGCTGTGCTCTTTGATGAACCTTTCATCTCCTCGTATTGCTTATTATTCTGGTCACTTGAATTCCCTGTTCACCAGAGGACATTTCCAATGTTCTGGATAAATGTCAGCGCCTTGTTAAAAAAATAGAGTGCAGCATTTCACACACAAACTCACCCCAACTATTTCCCATCCTTAATTGCCCTCGAACTGCACACAGAACTGGTTTGACAGAGGGTGATGGTGGAGGGTTACTTTTCAGACTGGAGGCCTGTGACCAGTGGAGTGTCACAAGGATCAGTGCTGGATCCTTTGCATTTTGTCATTTATGTCAATGATTTGGTTGTGAACTTAGGAGGAATAGGTTAAAAACCACACAATGCAAGGTTATAGTCCATATGAGAGTTTTGCAAATTACATATTTTAGATTAGATTCCCTACAGTGTGGAAACAGGCCCTTCAGCCCAACAAGTCCACACCGACCCTCTGAAGAGTAACCCATCCCCCTCTGACTAATGTCACCTAACACTATGGGCAATTTAGAGTGGCCAATTCACCTGAGTGTGGGAGGAAACCAGAGCACTTGGAGGGTACCCACGCAGACACAGGGAGAATGTGCAAACTCCACACAGACAATCGACTGAGGCTGGAATCGAACCTGGGACCCTGGTGCTGTGAGGCAGCAGTGCTGACCACTGAGCCACCATGCCGCCTATGAAAGAACTGAAACCAACATGGTCATTCTAAAAGATGAGAGACTTAACAAACAATCCAGGTCTTTTTCAATATAAAATTTCAGTTACATCACACTGTAAACTTTTGCTATAAATTCTGAGTCTTACAATCTTATTCTCCACAACCCCTGAGGAAGGAGCAGTGCTCCGAAAGTTAGTGCTTCCAAATAAACCTGTTGGACTATAACCTGGTGTTGTGTGATTTTTAACCTCATCCACCCCAGTCCAACACCAGCTCCTCCACACCATAGGAGATCACCAGGTGATAGTCCAACAGGTTTATTTGGAAGCACTAGCTTTCAGAGCACTGCCCCTTCATCAGGTGGTTATGGAGCAGGATCATAAGACTCAGGATTTATAGCGAAAGTTCACAGTGCCATGCATGCAACAGAAACAACGTATTGAACAAACCTTTACTGGTCAGAGCATTAAGTATGGGAAGTCATGTCGTGACTGTACAGGACATTTATTCGGTTAGAATCCCTACAGTATGGAAACAGGCCCTTCGGCCTGACAAGTCCACACTGGCCCTCTGAAGAGTAACCCACCCATTCCCTTACCCTAAATTTACCCCTGACTAATGCAAAAAACACTATGGGCAATTTAGCATGGCCAATTCACCTGACCTGCACATCTTTGGACTGTGGGAAGAAACCCACACAGGCACGAGGAGAACGTGCAAACTCCACACAGACAGTCACCAGAAGCAGGAATTAAACCTGCTCACTACTGAATCACCATGCCACCCATATTGGAATATTGAGTGCAATTTTGGTCACTCTCATATTGGAAGGATGTTGTGAAACTTGAAAGGGTTCAGAAAAGATTTACAAGGATGTTGCCAGGGTTGGAGGATTTGAGCTACAGGGAGAGGCTGAATAGGCTGGGGCTTTTTCTCCTGGATGGACGGATGCTGAGGGGTGACCTTACAGAGGTTTATAAAATCATGAGGGGCATGGATAGGATAAACAGACAAGGTCTTTTCCCTGGGGTCGGGGAGTCCATAACTAGAGGGCATAGGTTTAGGGTAAGAAGGGAGGGATTGAAAAGGGACCTAAGGAGCAACATTTTCATGCAGAGGGTGGTGCGTGTGTGGAATGAGCTGCCAGAGGAAGTGGTGGAGGCTGGTATAATTGCAACATTTAAAAGGCATCTGGATGACTACATGAATAGGAAGGGTTTGGAGGGATATGGGCTGGGTGCTGGGCAATGGGATGAGATTAGGTTAGGATATTTGGTCGGCATGGACTAGTTGGGCCGAAAGATTTGTTTCTGTGTTGTGCAACTCTGATTCTATACCTCTGTAACTGAATGCCTGTGAGAGTCCCTCCCACTGCTGAGAGTCTGGAGTCACTTTGTAAGTCAGACCCGATAAGGATGGCAGTTTCCTTCCCTAAAGGACATTAGTGACCCAAACGGGGTGTGATGGCAATTGATGAGCATGGTCACTACTGTGGAGACTATCAATCAATTTCAGGTTTGTTCATTTAATTGACATTTCATCAGCTGTTATGATGAGATTTGAACCCCTGTGCCCAGAATATTAGCCGAAGATTCTTGGTTCCTCGTCCTGTGACGTTACCACCACCATTACCCAATAATCCTGAAAAGCCAGGAATTAAGAGAAAACATAGGACATGGAACATTGGAGAAAAGAAGGTTTAGGGGTGACTTGATAGAGGTGTACAAGATGATTAGGGGTTTAGATAGGGTTAGTCATGAGAACCTTTTTCCACGTATGGAGTCAGCTATTAACGAGGGGGCATAGCGTTAAATTAAGGGGTAGTAGGTATAGGACAGATGTTAGGGTAGATTCTTTACTCAACGAGTCGTGAGTTCATGGAATGCCCTGCCAGTAGCAGTGGTGGACTCTCCCTCTTTATGGGCATTTAAACAGGCATTGGATAGACATATGGAGGATAGCGGGCTAGTGTAGGTTAGGTGGGCTTGGGTCGGCGCAACATCGAGGGCCAAAGGGCCTGTACTGCGCTGTATTTTTCTATGTTCTATAGAAAAGTACAATACAGAACAGGCCCTTTGGCCCTCGTTGTTGTGCCGAGGTTTAATCCTAATGTAAAACATAGTAACTTAACCTACGCACCCCTCAACTCACTGCTGTCCATGTGCATGTCCAACAGTCGCTTAAATGTCCCTAATGACTCTGCTTCCACCACCACATCTGGCAACGCATTCCATGCATTCACAACTCTCTGCGTTAAGAACCTATCTCTGATGTCTCCTTTATACCTTCCTCCTAATATCTTCAAACTATGACTCCTCATACCAGTCCATCCTGCCCTGGGGAAAAGTCTAAAACTATAGTAAAATCATTGTTACATCTATTCCTGGGCTCTCCTCATTGGCCTCCCATTTCTAAGCAACAGAATAGATCACTTACTCTAAATCTCTCACCAAATGCTATTTACCCATCCCCCGATGGACTCTCACCTTGGAACCTCGCTGACGACATCATGATTTTACATGAATTCTCAGCTTCGTTTTGGGATCTCTCTATCACCTTGCCACCCTCTCTATTTTTATGTCTCCTGTAGCCCCACAACCCTCTCACATCTCTGCTCTTCAAATTCCAGCAATTATCAAGTTCCCTGCTGGTGACCAGGCCTTCAGCTGCCTGGAGCCTAAGCTCTGGAATTCACTCCCTATTCCTCTCTGCCTCTCCACAGCTAAAACCTCCCGCATCCACTGAGCTTTTAGCCTTCTGACCAAATTTCCATGTTTCTGATCCAGTTTTAACATTTTGATGGATAGTGAAGCACTTTAGGACTTTTTGATTTGTGTAAAAACCATATTATTTTACTTCTGCTATTTTTGATTGTGGAATAAAGGGGAAATGATGGACTGTTTTAAAACCAAGAACTGGAGAATGAATCCTGGTCCTGAAATTTATTGTGTGCAGTGTTTACACTGCTGCTTTAGTCATGCAAAAACAAAACGTAAAACAGTACAGTACAGGCCCTTCAGCCCTCAATGTTGTGCTGGCCTTTTATCCTACTCTAAGGTCAGACTAACCTACATACCTTTTCATTGTACTACCATCCATGTGCCTACCCAAGAGTCGCCTAAATGTCCCTCATGTCTTTGAGCTGAAAATGTGTTGCTGGAAAAGCGCAGCAGGTCAGGCAGCACCAAGGAACAGGAGATTCGACGTTTCGGGCATAAACCCTTCTTCAGGAATGATTCCTGAAGAAGGGCTTATGCCCGAAACGTCGAATCTCCTGCTCCTTGGATGCTGCCTGACCTGCTGCGCTTTTCTAGCAACACATTTTCAGCTCTGATCTCCAGCATCTGCAGTCCTCACTTTCCTCATGTCTCTGACTCTACTCCCCCCTGCTGGCAGTACATTTCACACACCCACCACTCTCTGACATCTCCACCAAACCATCCTCCAATCACTTTAAAATTATGTCCCCTCATGTTAACCATTTCCACCCTGGGAAAACCTCTTTGCCTCTCAATATCTTGTACATCTCTATCAGGTCATCCAGACATTCTGATTTAATGGTGGAGCTGCTTTAGAGATGGAGATGGAGCCCTCTGTTCGCAGGAGGTCTACTGCTGGTCAGTATCAATCAGAGAGCAGAGCTGAATACCTTTGGAAAGGTGGAGACAGAGACAGACCTAAGCTCTGCAGCGTAATCTCGGTTAAAAAGCATCTCCAGGTTTCTTACACCATAAGGAGGAAACCCATGCAGACACGGGGAGAATGTGCAAACTCCACACAGATAGTCACCCCAATCAAACCTGAGATCCTGGTGCTGTGAGGTAGCAGTGCTAACCACTGAGCCACTGTGTCACAGACAGGGGGGTCAAACGGGTCTTTTTCAGGATGGCACCTGGAGGATAAGTGGAGTTCAGTAGGAGTCGGGACCATAACTATTCACGGCAAACAAAAGGATCCGGATGAGGGAACTGAAGGCAGAAAGCCTTAGACAGGAGAATGAGCAAAGAGGTGGTAGATGAAGCACAGTGCCTGAAAGTGGGAGGCTATGCACAGCAGGAAGAACAGAGGTGTAGAGTATTTTTAAAATAGGGAAGGGTTTCGGAAATCTGAAGCACAAAGGGACTTGGGAATCCGAGTTGAGGATTGTCATAAAGTTAACATGCAGATTCAGTGGGAGTTAGGGAGGCAAACACAATGTTCACATTCACTTCAAGGGGGCTGAAATACAAGAGAAGAGATGTACCACTGAGGCTGGAGCAGGCTCTGGTCAGACTGCATTCTACAAAATGCATTCAACCAAGGTGTGGACCATCCACCATGCATTGAATCGTATTCATGTTTGTTCGTGGGATGTTTCGCGTATTTATTACCTGCCCCTAATTGCCCAGAGGGCAGGTGAGAGTCAACCACATCGCTGTGGGTCTGGAGTCACGTGTAGGCCAGACCAGGTAAGGATGGCAGTTTCCTTCCCTAAAGGACATTAGTGACCCAGATGGGTTTTTGGTAACAATTGACAATCCTCATTAGATGAGCCTTTTAATTCTACATCTTTATTGAATTTAAATTTTACCCATCTGCCATGTTGGGATTCAAACACATAGAGTCATTGAGATGTACAGCATGGAAACAGACCCTCCGGTCCAACTCGTCCATGCCCACCAGATATCCTACATTAATCTAGTCCCATTTACCAGCATTTGGCCCATATCCCTCTAAACTCTTCCTATTCACATACCCATCCATATGCCTTTTAAATGCTGTAATTGTACCAGCCTCCACCACTTCTTCTGGCAGCTCATTCCATGCACGTACCACACCCTGCGTGGATAAGTTGCCCTTTAAGACTCTTTTAAATCTTTTCCCTTTCAAGTTAAACCTATGCCCTCCAGTTCTGGACTCTCCCACCCCAGGGAAAAGACGTTGTCTATTTAACCTATCCATAGCCTCATGATTTTGTAAACCTTTATAAGGTCACCCCTCAGCCTCCGATGCTCCAGGGAAAACAGCCCCAGCGTATTCAGCCTCTCCCTATAGCTCAGATCCTCCAACCCTGGCAACATCCTTGTAAATCTTTTCTGAATCCTTTCAAGTTTCACAACATCTTTCTGATAGGAAGGAGACCAGAATTGCACGCAATATTCCAACAGTGGTCTAGCCAATGTCCTGTACAGCCGCAACATGACCCCCCAACTCCTGTACTCAATGCTTTGACCAATAAAGGAAAGCATACCAAACGCCTTCTTCACTATCCTATCTACCTGCGACTCCACTTTCAAGGAGCTATGAACCTGCACTCCAAGGTTGCTGAACACATCCTCAGCACCTTACCCTGGGGGCACTGAATTACTAACCCAGTGACAGTGCTCACTGTGTCACCTCCTCCCCATCTCTCTAGCCCTGTTATAATTTTATACGTCTCAATCAGAGCCCCCTGTCAGCTTTCACTCTCTAGTGAACACAGACCCCAGTTGTAGAGTTATGGAGAGTCAGCACGGAAAAAACCCCTTGGTCTAACTCCTCCATGCCAACCACTTTTCTCAAACTTAAGTATGCATGGAATGTGTTGCCAGCTGTGGTGGTGGAAGCAGTCATTGGGGACATACACATGGATAGCAGTGAGTTGAAGGGTGCGTAGGTGAAGTTACTATATTTGACATTAGGATTAAATCTCGGCACAACATCGTGGGCCGAAGGGCCTGTTCTGTGCTGTATTTTTCTATGTTCCATGTTAGCTAGTCCTACCTGCCTGTGATTGGTCGGTATCTCCCTAAACCTTTCCTTTCCATGTACCCGTCCAAATGTCTTTTAAATGTTGTAACCGTACCTAACCAATCACTTCTGATGGAGAGTCCTACCCTTCCCAGTCTCAGACTCGTCAACCTCTGCTCCACTCCCTCTAAGGTAAGTGTTTCCTCTCTTAGATAGGGAGACGTAGCAAGAACAAAGCAAGCTAAAGATGATGAATACATCTTTTTACAAATGAAACAATTTTGTGAGAATTATTTCAGTTCAGGCAAAGTCACAATGAGGCGAGGGAGTGGGATGTGGGAGCTGGGATCTTTAAACTAGGAATAAATCGGAATTTGGGGACCCATGCATAGAGGGTGAATTAAATTTCTTTGATGTGTCTCTCCAGTATTAAGGTAGTCATTCAGAGTATTCTTTTTAAATTGAACACTACCTTTTGAAGTGAACACAATTGGTTTCCTTTACTTATTACTTTCAGCAAAGTGTTTTTAAGAAACCACATCTGCTGCCCATCAGGATGTCTGCTTTTGGAGCCACACCGCTGCATTCCTCTGCAGTTTCATACCTGCTCACTGTGGTGTAATGGAATAAAGTAGATTCTTACCCTGCCTTTGAACGAAACATTCCTTTGAGTAACAGACAGAGATTTAATGTTTAGGAAAGAATGTGGACAAAAAAAGGCTCTCATTTTCTCTGAAACATCAATGTGTTAGTCTACTGAAGTGAATTATGGCTCAAATGTTTCTTTTACATTAACTCCCAAGAAGATGGTTTTTAGCTCTGTTCAACACTCCCCCATATAAGGAAACAGTGCAATTGTAACTGTACAAATCTTTAGCCAATTAATGGACCATGTCGTGACATCTTGCAAGAAGCCCACCCATGAGACATTTTCCCAAAAACACATCTGTGAGTTATGTTTATTCCTGTAAATCCTCTCAGTCAGAGGAGTAACTGATTTAAGACCATAATAAATAGGATAAGGAATAGGCCATTCGGCCCCTCATGCTTGCTCCACCATTCAATAAGATCATGGCTGATCCAACATTCCTCACATCCACTTTGCTGCTCTTTCCCAGTAACCCTTGATTCCCTGACTGATCAAGAATCAGGTTGTAAGTTTGCTCACTGAGCTGGTAGGTTTGTTCTGAGACGTTTCGACACCATGCTAGGTAACGTCATCAGTGAGCCTCCGGTGAAGTGCTGGTATTCTGTCCCACTTGCTGTTTATCTGTCTCAGATTGATGAGATGGGAGATACCATTTCCAGTTCTGAGAGGTTGGGAAATGGGGTCCAAATCAATATGTTTGTTAATGGTGTTCTGGTTTGAATGCCAGGCCTCCCTTTGTCTTTGTTTAGGCTGTCCCAGGGTGGATATATTGTCCCAGCCAAACTGGAGTCCCTTTTCATCTGTGTGTATGGATACTAGTGATAGTAGGTCATGCCTTTTGGTGGCTAATTGGTGCTGGTGTGTCCTAGTGGCTAGTTTCCTGCTGGTCTGTCTGATCTAGTATTTGTTGCAGACTCTGCAGGGTATTTTATCTTGCATTCATTCTGCTGGCTGTGGCTATAGGGTCCTTTTACACCCCTCAGTAGTTGTTTGAATGTGTTGGTAGGTTTGTGGGCTACCATGATACCTCAGGGCCGGAGTAGTCTGGTCAGCATCTCTGAGATGTCTTTCCTGTATGGCAGGGTGGTTGTAGTCTCTGGGCATGTTGTATCTTGTTTAGTCCGTTGTGTAGGAATCGACGGACTGCGCTTATCAGGTACCCGTTGCTCCTGAATTTGTTGTAAAGGTGTTTTTCCTCTGCTTCATAGTTCCTGGGTGCTGCAGGGTGCTGTGGCTCATTTACATAATGTCCTGATGCAGCTCAGTTTGTGGGTGTTGGGATGATTGCTCCTGTAGTTGAATATCTGGTCAGTGTGTGTGGCTCTCCTGTAGACGCTGGTCTGCAGCTTTCCATTGGCTGTTCATTCTACCGTGATGGCTAGGAAGGGGAGTCTGTTGTTGTTCTCTTTGGTGAACTTCATACCAGTAAGGATGTTGTTTGTGGGTTTCTTATAATTTGTTGCATTTCATGGTGACAAAGATGTCATCCACACAGTGGGCCCAAAGCTGGGGTTGGATCGTGGGAAGGGCTGTTTGTTCTAACCTCAGGGTAACTGCTTCTGCTAAGAGTCCTAATATTGGTGATCCCATAGGCGTCGCGCTAATTTGTTTGTAGATCTTG
This sequence comes from Hemiscyllium ocellatum, assembly GCF_020745735.1. NCBI lineage: Eukaryota > Metazoa > Chordata > Chondrichthyes > Orectolobiformes > Hemiscylliidae > Hemiscyllium > Hemiscyllium ocellatum. The sequence goes on along the minus strand of NC_083409.1, from coordinate 112,557,559 downwards.
ACATTGAAGTGAAGTGGGTTATGAAGTGTAGATCCAGTAGTTTGAGGATGCTGTCTTTGCTGATGGAGTTGGTGCTGTAAGGTGTTTGTATCCCTGGCTTGTCTAGCAGTGATGGATTAGTGGTGCAGGAAGAGCACAGCAGTTCAGGCAGCATCCAAAGTGGAGCGAAATCGACGTTTCGGTCCTGATGAAGGGCTTTTGCCCGAAACGTCAATTTTGCTGCACTTTGGATGCTGCCTGAACTGCTGTGCTCTTCCAGCACCACTAATCCAGAATCTGGTTTCCAGCATTTGCAGTCATTGTTTTTACCTTGTCTAGCAGTGAGGACAGTGATTAAGAATCTCTCTCTCTCTCTCTCTCAGCCTTAAATATACACAAGGACTCTGCCCCCACAGCTTTCTCTGGCAAGGAGTTCCAGAGACCCACAACCCTCTGACAGCAGAAATTCCTCCTCATCTCAGTCTTAAATTGGTGCCCCTTTATTTTGAGACTGTGCCCTCTGGTCCCAGTTTGTCCTAGGAGGGGAAACATCCTCTCAGCATTGACCCTGTCAAACCCCTTAAGAATCCGATGTGTTTCAGTGAGATTACCTCTCATTCTCCTAAACTCCAGGGAGTAGAGTCCCAACCTGTTTAACCTTTGCTCCCTGGGATCATCCCAATGAGCCCTCTCTGATCTGCCTCCAATGAAATGATAATCTTTCTTAAATAAGTGGGCTAATACTCTTCAAAGTATGCCAGGTGTGGTCTCCCCAGCCCCTTTATACTCCAATCCCCTTGAAGTAAGGGCCAGCATTTCGTGACCTTCCTGATTACCTGCTGTCCCTGTGTGCTGGCTTTCTGTGTTTCATGCACGAGTTCCCCCCAAGTCCCTTTGGGTTGAATTTCCCAGTGGAATTATTGCCTTGGAGTAAATTTAATTTGTTATCGATTTTAAATGGCAGGCACCAGTTCTTGCCCTCCATGGGGCTGAAGAAAGCTGAGCTTTCAATGTGAACATTCCTTCCGTCTGTTACTGGGCATGTCATTTTTTTTGCAGTTCACTGATAACAATGAGGCAGGGTCCCCATGACCCTGCAGAGAAATCTCTGCTCAGTGTGAGACTCTACCTCCACACAGCTGATTAGAAAATCTTGGATTATCTTGATATGGAGGTGCTGGTGTTGGACTGGGGTGGGCAAAGTTAAAAATCACACAACACCAGGTTATAGTCCAACAGGATTATTTGGAAGCACTAGCTTTCGGAGCGCTGCTCCTTCATCAGGTGGTTGTGGAGTATAAGGTCATAGGACATAAATTGCTACAAATTCTGTGCCTTACAATCACTCCTCTCATCCCCTCCCTCCCACTTCTCTCTGCCTGGTCTGAGGACCTTGCGTGAAATCCTACGCATTCCTCTTTGCTTATCTTTGCGAGGTTTAGTCGGTGTGTTACTGGGATTAGGTAGAAGTAATTGCCTGTGCCCAACTTGTGAAAGGAAACCTGCAAACTGGGAGACATTCCTCCCAGCTAATTCCTTTCAGTCTGACGCCTGGCTTGAATGGAGAAACTATTCAATGTTGTCTAACGATTCCAAGCTTCCACTTGAATATATAAATCTTTGTCGGTGCCCAGTCCAGGTTGCGATATGCAGAGCTTTCACACTTTGGGATGAAATTTACAGGGTGTGTTTTGAACAGGCTCTCCCACGTTTGGATTATGTGTGAACATAATCAGCTCGGATCTTCCCTGACACGGGATCGATTCTCTTTAAACTGAATTACTCCAGATATGAGTGTGTATTAGTGCAATGTTATACAGTCTACAGCCCTGAAAAGAGGCCCTTCAGCCCAGCAGATCTGTGCTGGTCAAACACAGCCCCCTAACTATCCCAGCACTTGGCCCATACCCTGTATGCCTTTGTGTAACAGTGCCATCTAAACCCTGTGCTGCGGGTTTCTGCCTCTCTCTCCCTTACAGGCAGGGAGTTCCAGATTCCCATCGCTGTCTGGGTGAAAACATTTACCCTCAAATCCCCCTCTAAACCTCCTGCCCTTTCCCTTAAATCCATGGCCCGGGTCATTGATCCCTCCAATAAGGGAGAGGTTCCTTCCTGTCTACTCCATCAATGCCCCTCATCACTTTCTCCATCTTGATCATGTCTCCTCTCTGTCTCTTCTGCTGTCAGGTAAACAAGCCCAGTCTGTCCAATCCCTCTTCATCACTGAAACTCTCCAGCCCAGGCTACACCCTGGAAGTCTCCTCTGCACCCTCCCCAGTGCTATCACGTCCCTCTGACAATGTGCATTTTAGAACTGCATGAACCAATCTAGTTGCGGCCTAACCAATGTTTCAAACAGTCCCATCATCACCTCACTGTTCTTAGACCCCAGCCCTCAGCTAATAAAGACAAATATCCCATATGTCTTTTTACACAACATTGGTTTGGCCACTTCTGGGATTCTGCGTGTAATTCTGGTCTCCCTGTTATAGGGAAGATTTGTAAAACTTGAAACGGTTCCCTCTGAATCCTTGGAGCTACATGGGGTCCAGCTGTTCATCGTGTATTTCCTTGCCTTGTTTTTCCTGTCCAAGTGCATCACTTCACACTTAGCCAGACTGAATTCCATTGACCACTGATCAACCCATTTGACCACATATATCCTCCTGTAATTTAAGGTTATTCTTCTCACTATTTGCCATCCTACCAATTTTCATTTCATCTGAGAACTTACTGATCAATCCTCTTACATTCAAGTCTAAATCAATTAATTCAAATAAAAAGTTACAAATATAATAAACAGCAAGGGCCCCAACGTTGATCCCTGCTGAAACCCATTAGAGGAGAAAGTGAGGTCTACAGATGCTGGAGATCTGGAAACGTCGAATTTCCTGCTCCTTGGATGCTGCCTGATCTGCTGCACTTTTCCAGCAACACATTTTCAGCTCTGAAACCCATTAGACACAGGCTTCCAGTCACAAAAGTATCCCTTGACAATCACCTTTTGCTTCCTGCCATGCAGCAAATTCTGGATCCAATTAGCTAAATTTTCTTGGATTCCATGGGCTCTTACCATCACTATGGGTCTGTTATGAGTGACCTTATCAAAAGCTTTCTGAAATCCAAATAGAATAAATCAAATGCATTGCCCTCATCTACACACCTGGTTACCTCTTCAAAAAATTCAGTCAAAGTGGTCAGACATGACCTTCCCATGCTGACTGTCGTTTATTAATTTCTGCCTCACCAAATACAGATTAATTCTGTCACTGAGAATACGTTTCCCCACCACTAAGGTTAAGCTGACTGGTATGTAGTTTCTGGGTTTATCTCATGTTCCTTTCTCAAATAATAGTAACACACTGGCTGTCCTACAATCCTCTGTCACCACACCTGTGGTTAGGGAGGAACTGAACCTTTTGTCACTGGACTGGGTAATGATCTGGCACAAGTGTCTAAATCCCAGCATGGCAGACGATGAGATTTGAATGCAATGAGAACCTGGAGTTTTAAACTTGCTAGTTTAATAATGGCCATGGAATCATTGTCAATTCTCATTTTTAAAAAAAATCCACCTGATTCTCAAATGGGAATAAAAATGTGAAAATCTGCGGTCCTTACCTTATTTTCAAATTTACGCACTGTAAATATTTCAAGTCTAAGATGAATCTTTTTCAGAACTGGCCAAAGAAGTTCTGAAACGTGAACTTGAAACATTACCTCTGGCAGACCTGCTGAGTTTCTCCAACATTCTCTGTATGTTTTGGATTTCCAGCAATCTTAGTGTTTGACTTTCACCAGACCCACAGCCAATGTGGTTGACTCTTAAGTGCCCTCTGAACTGGCCAAGGAAGGGCAATTAGAGACTGGCACCAACGCTGGCTCAGTCACTGAAAGAAGAAAAAAAATAATATGCAACTGCAATTCCGTCTTAGATTTGACTGAACTATTTTAGACCTGAAGGATGGTTCTTGTTAACCTTGGGGTGGGTTCATTGAAAGGTGAGATTCAGGGGTGATGGTCTATGGATCTATCAGGATGTTCTTTCATTCCACTGGAATCTTTAAGCAGGTCCTTTAAGGATCATTTGCATTTCTTGTGAAATATCTTCCTTGGGCCTGAGAGTTAGGACATCCGTTCATTTAGTCTCATTTCCTGCTTAAATCCACTTCATCTCTCAAGTATTCATCCCTTTTCTTCTAAGGGAGCAATTCACCAAAAGATCCTCAGCTAGCATCTTCCAAATCCATCTCCAACTTCCATCTGGAAGGACAAGGGTAGCAGATACATGGGAACACCACCCCCTGCAAGTTCCCCTCCAACCCACTCACCATCCTGACTGGGAAATATGAGATCACAAGAGGTAGCATAAATAGGTCATTCAGCCCATCGAGTCTGCTGCACCATTCAATCATGGCCGATATATTCCTCAACCCCACGGTCCTGTAACCCCTGATCCCCTTAGTAATCAGGAACCTATCTCTGTTGCAAATACACATAATGACTTGGCCTCGAAAGCCTTCTCCAGCAATGAGTTTGACAGATTCCCCAACCCTCCCCCCCCCCCCCCCCCCCCCCCCGGCTGAGGAAATTCTCGATGCCTCAGATCTAAAGTGTTGTATCCATCTTGAGGCACTGCCTTCGGATCCGAGTCTCTCCTCCTGGTAGAAACATCTTCTCCAACACATCTTCTCCACGTCCACTCTATCCAGGCCTCTAAGTATTGTGTAAGTTTCGATCAGATTCCAACCAACCTCCCCCCCCCCCCTTCAAAACACCATCGAGCACAGAACCCAGAGTCCTCAAACATTCCTCATTAGACACGGGGGCCCAAACTGCTCACAATATTCCGAATGCAGTCTGAGTCCGCATCCCAGCACAGTGCTCAATGTGGGACGGTGTGTATCGTGATTAGCTACTATCACATAATATCTGATGTTTGTATAGTTCAAGGGTGTTTGAACTGATGGGAGAGCTGATCTCACTTAGATCCCACACATGACTCATGCCTGTTATTACACTTTGAAACAGAACGCACCCAATCAGGTCCATAAATAAATTGTTTATTTTATTTTCTCCTTAAAAAAATTAAAATCTATGTACATTTCATTCCAGTATGACATTTTTCCTCTGTATCCAAATAGAATTTGCTACATTTTTGATAAATAATGCAACATTGGAAGGATATACTGCAGGTCTGGGTAATAACCGCTGTGCTATGCGGAGTAGACAGCTAAAGCCTTTACAGAGAGTTGCTTGTTAGCTGCCAGATGATGTGAGCTGTGTAGCTCACTTCAGGAAGTGATGTGACCCACGTAAAGGTTGCTAACCCACACCATTTCCTTGCTCAGGAACACCAACTAATTATTACATTTTCAATTACAACCATCTTTTCATTCAAGCACTTGATAAAAATACACTGATAATGATACACGATAAGACATTATATAATAATACAAATATACAATTGCTTTGTTACAAACAGAACAAAAGCCCACAGAAACTATGCTCCAAAATGAAGCGATCTCCTTGCTCCAACAAATTGAAGCTTTCGATTAACTTTGAGGGTCGACTCTTTCCCTCAGTCTTTAGCTGCCACATGGGCAATGCTGCACAGTGCATGTAGGTATAGCTACAGTATCACAACAAAACTCTCTGCCCGTGCCCTCCCATCCCTTTCCATGTCACTGCCAGTGAGACGTGGCAAAATTTAGAATCCTACACAACAGCCCCTTCAAAACAAAACAGGAATCCCTCCTCACATTCTCCAATGATATGTTGGAACTGATATGGCATTTAGTTGGGGAGATTCTAACTTGGGGCCAGTGCAAATCTTAAATTGTGCTGGTTATTCCCATAACCGTGACAAACCCTCTCTCACTTTCAAAGTGAAAGGAAGAATTATTCCATAAAGGCTGCCGCTTTAAGAGCTGGACAAAGTCAGAAGTCACACAGCATCGGGTTATAGTCCAACACGTTTATCTGAAATCACAAGCTTTCAGAGCGCTGCTCCTTCACCACCTGACAAAGGCAATGCCCTCCAAAAGCTTGTACTTTCAGATAAACCTGCCGGACTATAACCTGGCGGGGTATGACTCTGTCCTGCCCTCAGTCCAACACCGGCTCCTCCACATTGTGGCTTTAGGAGTTGAACGGCCTCTTCCCTTTTGCTTGCATCCCTTTCTCCCTAAGTCACACACCAATTGGCTTTTCCTCTGCCCCCTCTCGCTACGCAGCATGTCAATCTAGGAATTTGTGAATGTCATTGTGCAACATGATGTAAGGATTGGACGCCTCGTTGTGGTGGGCGCAGTTGTAATGGCAACGACAGGATTGGATCATCATCATGTTCTTGGCGAAGGTCTCTCCATCATCACAACGGAAGCGAACACGGACGGTCCGGGTCTGCTGAGGGGTGCAACACCGCCCATCGACACAGGAGCCACAGTACTTGGTACGGTATTTCTTCACACTGGCACAACCAGCATAGGTGAAGTGGACAGCAGCAGGGGATTTCCTGGTCCTGTAGCACTTCTTTCCTTTCTGTGATGGAGAGCAATAAGAGGAATCGAAGTGTAATTAGCAAAGGATATGGACTCATTCAAAAGTGGATGCAAAAACAAAATGTCGGGATCGCCCGTTCGTTCAGCAGCAAGGGAGGGACTTACCTTCAGTTTGGGAATGGTGACCTGTTTGCAGGGATGGATGTCACAGAGTCTGGTCTCCTTTCGAAGCTTACACTCAGGATTGTCATTGGTGACCCTTGTGGAGATGCCCGTCCCACAGGTCCTGGAGCACTGCGACCACTCCGTTGTCTGGACAAAACATTTGGCACTCCAGGCTGAGAAGAAAAATAACAAGGGCCATTCAGAAAAAAAAACATTGCAGAGGGACAGCTCCACTTTCAGTCAAGTCATCTCACAAATATTCTTGCCGATTCGGTTCTCAGTTATTCGGTTATCAGTCTGGTGTACAGTTTCTAGTTAACATCAGTGAGAAATCAACATGCAGCTGGGTTATTGGGAAGTAGCAGTTTCCACCTGTAACTTCCAGCAGCTTCTCTAAACCTCGCCATCTTTGTACAGGAAGTGGATCCCACATGGCACCCGGTGATGACACCATTTCTACTGGGGTTTTCCAACTCTTTTTAATTGTAATTTCCTGAAATGGGGCGATAGTTAAGAGTTCAGGAAGGTCGTGGTTTAGTGTTTGCAGTAACAATTGGGAATGCACCTGTTGAAAGGTGATCATCCGTCTGTAAACTGCAGCAAAGGGATAACCAGCCCTCGGACAGATCCATGGGATATAATAAAGTTATCTTTTGTGATGGCAAGCTGTAACGGAGCAACACAGCTGTTGTTACGTTCAACATTTACAATGGTGGCTCGTAAAAGCAGGGAACAAAGTAGGAAAGGGGATTGGCTCACGTGGTGAGCTGTTGTGATCAGAATTCACTGAAATGCTTTTGGAAATGAATTCAATAATAACTTGCAACCGGATAAATATTTCAAGAGGAGAGGATCAGGTGGAAAGTGGGAAGATTGAGGCTATTGCGATAACTGCGTCCAATAGCCAGTATCAGCAGGATGGGTCAAAAGGCCTCCTTCTATCCTGGGAGACGCTTTAAACACTTACCAGGTAGTCTCTTGAGGCCTTGTCGAATTAGGGAGAGCAGCCCATTGTTGTGGAGTGGCCCAGATTGCCAGGACTTGCCCACTGTCTCTTGGCTGAAGAGATCATCTGTGTCGTGGGCCTCTGCTCCTGCCTTGTTCCCATCACAGACCCATTTCTCACAGCACTGGCCTGACACCTTAACCAGCTGGGGGTTAGGGCAGCCCATGTTGGGCAGGGAGAGCTCCTGTGGGCACAGTGGCACACAGCCCACTGCTCCGTCGATACAGGTGCACTGATGCTTGCAGTTTGGTTGAAAGATCTCCCCGTTCTGGTAGATTTTGCTGTTGTACTCACAAGGTCTTCCTTCAGACCGCGCTGTGAAAATAAACAGAAAGGTTTCCCTTTAATTATTAAAAGGGAAGAACTAATTGGAGAACAAATCCTATGTTTACAAGCTACATAGCTGAGGGATTTGTAAGCACCGGTCCGTGGAGGAATGCAGGAATTGAACAATGGATTACTCAGGAATCACTTTCCCCTCAAACATCTATACACAGTGAGTTACATTCCTGACTGCGGAACTCAAGCCTAGCTGCCAACCAACATCCAAAGAACAATAAAACATAACCAAACATGGCTTTAAAATATGAGAAGAACTGCTTTCCATTTCAGCTAATGACAGGAAACATCCCGAGCAGTTTGAATACATTTCTCCCTGAGCCCCAAGAATCTCTTACCTCTGCAGATGCCCTGCTGAGCAATGGGGCTGGCCCCGAAGTTGCACTGTAAGCCCTTAGTGTGGTCACAAGGCTGCAGCTTACTGCAATCCTCATTGAGCTGCTTGGCACAAACACGGCAGCATCCACAGCCGTCCAGAGTCAGGCTGACCCCTGGGGCACAGCTGGGCACCTCCTGCGGGCACTGGCATTTCGGTGGGCAGGTTAACGTCGCCTGTGGGTTCAAGACAAAAATTTACAAATGCCCTCAGTCTCCAGCTCACAATAAAACCACAACGTGGCAAGGTACATTGCTAATAGAGAACCCCCTCCTTCCCCCCCCCCCACCCACACACACACACACACACACACACACACACACACTCACACACACACACACACACACACACACACACAAACAACACACACACATATTCACATACACTCACACATATCCCGCAACCACTGCCCAGAAGGAGCCCATTTGGCCCATTGTGTCAGCTGCTAGCTCTTTTTCTTCTCCCCTCTCCTGCATGAAGCCCCTGCCATTCTTAGGGTGATGCTGCTCAGCAGTGAGGCCATTTAGCCCCTTGTGTCTGACCCAACTCCTTTTAAAAATGTCCTGAAGGGTTAGCCTGGGCTGCCAGAACTGCTGAGGGTTCTCTGTGTCTGCCTCACCATTCCAGCGTCTGCAATCAGTTCCTTACCCTCCAGCCCTTTCTTTGACAGTTAGCCCCCACCACACTTCCCCCAGCCCACCACCAAAAACATTTTAAAATAAAACAAATATTTATCCAAAACCTTCATTTCTGAAACTTTGTAGTTCCCTCAGCCCAGTTGAGACATTAATGTTTTTGAAATAGATTTCTCTAGTCAGCTAAGGTGATCAACTTTTACAGATTTTCTAAATGAAATAACAGTAACAAGAGAAATAAGTTACTCACCCCAGCAAGGCAAATTGTGAGGATGGCAGCGAATGCTACAGACTGGAACATTTTCGGGAGGGGAGATCTGGAAAGACCAGTTGTGAGCACACACAAGCTGCTGTGACTCTCTTGTCCGTGTGTGTGTGTGGGGTTTCCTCTCCTTCCTCCTGGCTTGTCTCTGGATGTCTGTAAGCCCAGATATATATATATATATATCTATCTCTCTCTCTCTCTCTCTCTCTCTCTCTCTCTCCCTCTCTCTCTCTGTTGCTAGCTGCTTTGTGTAGAGACTGTCTGCAGGACTGTGCCTTTTATAAGCGGCTCTCTCTCTAGAGGCTGACGTTAGTCTGCTGTCTGGGACTGCACATCTTGTTTGATTTCAGGGTCAGGAATCCCAGGAATGTTTCTGGCGCGTTTTCTCAGACACGCCCCAGCTAAAAAGAGAGAGAGAGAGGAACCATTCAAACTCTCTCACCCCATCCCCATTAAAACAGAGCACAGCATTTAATCACATCCTCTTAAAGGGGGGAGGGGGTGGAACATACTTTGAAGTTTGCATCATGAAATATTTACAAATCATTTCGCCTTGACTTCAGAGAAGGGGGAAGTTTATGACTTTGAATTCCTAACCACTTTCTTCATCCTTCCTAAGTATTTCCAGATGGAATACGCACAGGCGACGTAATTTTGTTCCCATATTTGGTAGAATTCTTGTCTTTTCCACATTTTTGAGCTGCCTGGTTACCACAAAGTATTGCTGTTATTCCCGAGACTGCATTTTTTTCATGATGCATATAAAAGGAACTGATTGATGTTTGCAGCAAGGCTCCAGTTTGAAAGATTGTTGTAATGTTGGAATAAAGGCAGTGGAAAATGTGAGAGTGGCGTGCTTGAGGGGAGAAGGGGAGAGGGTGCAGACTAACATTGACACTGACAGAGCTCTTGTGTTTTATTTCCCCCTCCACACACACACAGAAGAAATGGTGCTTCTAAAACCAATCACCGTTACATCTGAATCAGAAGTGACATGATCCTGGAGAGATTTTAAAGAAAAACAAAATCACTTTTTAAAAAATATATATTTAGTCGTGAGATAGTTCCAGGGCAGGTTTCTGGGACTTTAAGCAGAAATATTTCATGCGGTGGTTAACTTTTCCAAGAATGTTGTTTGGAGAAAGACCGTCCCAGAGCACAATCTGTCCCAGGAGTTGCTGGAGCAGTTTTGTTTTAACCTCAAGAGCCTGAGGCGAATCTCCAAGGCAGTGTGGATTGATGAGTCGGACCTGCATGCGGAAGGGGTAAGTGCTTGCTTCCCTCTTGCCTGAATGGGACAGGGGACAGAACACTCTTCAGCCCCAGCCCAGGAACAGTAAGAGGCAAAACACCCAGGACAGAAAGTGTACATCTCATGAGCAAACACCCTGTACATCATGCCCAGGAATTGAAGAGTTTCTGTGTGAAATGATACTGCATTAGTTTGTCTATGTCTGAATCCTGGATATTTAGCATTTCCAGAAATACTTATTTCAAAAAAAACTTTATTCACAAAAAGAAACTCTCTTTATACACTATCAAAGATACAGTTCTGTTAGGTCCTGTTGCATATCAAGTAAACAAACAGCCCATTGGACTTTGACTCTATCCAAAAAACCAAAAACCTCTCTTACATGTACAATAATGTGTTTTCCATTAATGAGGGATGGGACTTGTTTATTGTATTACAATATGGGGTTCCTCAGATGACACCCCCAGCTGGATTATCAATGTTGCTTTTGTGTTGTTGTTGTGGGGAGAGGCTTATTGATTCTGAACTCATTGAAATTACCTTCCTAACAGGCAAGAACAATGGCAGGAATTACCATATAAAGCAATCTGCATGCCCAGAGTGTCTCTGGGGAGATTTAGTGTCAGCTCATTTTGAGTTCGCTCTATCTTTATCCATTTCCTGCTGGAATCTAATTTTTTTTTGTTTTGATACTTTTTTTCTAGAAAAAAGATCCAACTTGTTTTTCACACCTAGTCAAATCCATTGTAAATTTCAGATGCTATTTTTCCGAAGGTTTCTGTGAATGAATTTTGGTTGTTATCGGATCTGATCTCATCAGGGGGTTCCTACAGCAGGAACATTTACAGAGCGTGGAAGTAAGTTTTACTTAAAAAGTAAAAACAATTTGTGGGGATGTGGGATCGCTGACAAAGACAGAATGTGTTACTGTTCCTAATTGCTGTGGACTAGTTTACAATATCTTCATTCATTCATGGGAATGTGGGCATCATTGACTATTTATTCCTAATTGCCCAGAGGGCAGTTAAGATCAAACAATTTGCTGAGGAACTGGAATCACACGTAGGCCAGACCAGAGAGATTTCTTTCCTAAAGAACATTAGTGACCAGATTTTTAACAACTACTAACAATGGGTTTGTGGCGCAACAGTAGTGCGTCCGACTCCAGATCGTGTGTTCGAATCACGTTGGGCTCACTAAAGCCACATTTCTAAGAGGGTGGCTCAGTGGTTAGTACTGCCCCCTCACAATGTCAGGGACCTTGGGTGGCTTCCTAACTCAGATGACTGTCTGTGTGGAGTTTGCACATTCTGCGTGGGTTTCCTCTGGGGTCTCCAGTCTCCTCCCATAATCTAAAGATGCTCAGATTGGGTAGATTGTCCATAGTGCTAGGTGCATGAGTCAGGAGTAAATGGGTGTGGACATTTGGGCCGAAGGGCCTGTTTCCATACTGTAGGGAATCCAACCTAAAAACAGAATTGACAATAGCCAGGATTCTTAATTCAGGGTTTTATTGAACTCAATTCCACCATCTGCACGATTCAAACCCAGGTCACTAAAACATGATTTGAGTCCCTGGGTTAATAGTTAAGTAATGACACCAGGAAGCTGTCACCTCCCTTTGCTAAAATTAACATTTAAACAATTTGAGCACACCAAGCCAGTCCTCTGGATTTTATCCAATCAGGAATTAAGAGCTGCTCACCCATGATTGGCCATCTGTTAGACATGCCCAAAACTCAGACCCAAATCCTGAGCAGACTCATTCATGTCAGCCTCCAACAAACAAGCAGCCCTCTTGATAGTGACGTCTGTGCCACCCTATACCCATCCACATAGAATAATCCTGAGAGGATGTTTCTCCTCATGGGAGGGTCTAGGACCAGAGGATATTGTCTCAGAAGAAAGGGGCACTGTTTAAGACCATAAGACATAGGAGTGAAAGTAAAACCATTCGGCCCATCGAGTCCACTTCGCCATTCAATCATGGCTGATGGGCATTTCAGCTCCACTTACCAGCATTCTTCCCGTAGCCCTTAATTCCTTGTGACATCAAGAATTTATCAATCTCTGCCTTGAAGACATTTAGCGTCCCGGCCTCCACTGCACTCCGCAGCAATGAATTCCACAGGCCCACCACTCTCTGGCTGAAGAAATGTCTCTGCATTTCTGTTCTGAATTTACCCCCTCCAATTCTAAGGCTGTGTCCACGGGTCCTAGTCTCCTCGCCTAACGGAAACAATTTCCTAGCGCCACCCTTTCCAAGCCATGTATTATCTTGTAAGTTTCTATTAGATCGCCCCTTAATCTTTTAAACTCCAATGAGTACAATCCCAGGATCCTCAGCCGTTCCTCGTATGTTAGACCAACCATTCCAGGGCTCATCCGTGTGAATCTCTGCTGGACACGCTCCAGTGCCAGTATGTCCTTCCTGAGGTGTGGGGACCAAAACTGGACACAGTACTCCAAATGGGGCCTAACCAGAGCTTTATAAAGTCCCAGTAGCACAATGGTGCGTTTATATTACAACCCTCTTGAGATAAATGACAACATTGCATTCGCTTTCTTAATCATGGACTCAACCTGCATGTTTACCTTTCGAGAATCCTCGACTAGCACTCCCAGATCCCTTTGTACTTTGGCTTTATGAATTTTCTCACCGTTTAGAAAGTAGTCCATGCTTGTATTCTTTTTTCCAAAGTGCAAGACCTCACATTTGCTCTCATTGAATTCCATCAGCCATTTCCTGGACCACTCTCCCAAACTGTCTAGATCCTTCTGCAGCCTCCCCACTTCCTCAGTACTACCTGCCTGTCCACCTAACTTCGTATCATCGGCAAACTTCACGAGAATGCTCCCAGTCCCTTCATCCAGATCATTAATATATAATGTGAACAGCTGCGGCCCCAACACTGAACCCTGCGGAACACCGCTTGTCACCGGCTGCTATTCCGAAAAAGAACCTTTTATCCCAACTCTCTGCCTTCTGTCAGACAGCCAATCCTCAATCCATACCAGTAGCTCACCTCGAACGCCATGGGCCCTCACCTTGCTCAGCAGCCTCCCGAATGATACCTTATCAAAAGCATTTTGGAAGTCTAGATAGACCACATCCACTGGGTTTCCCTGGTCTAACCTACTTGTCACCTCTTCAAAGAATTCCAACAGGTTTGTCAGGCACGACCTCCCCTTACTAAATCCATGTTGATTTGTTCTAATCTGTCCCTGCACTTCCAAGAATTTAGAAACCTCATCCTTAATGATGGATTCTAGAATTTTACCAACAACCGAGGTTAGGCTAATTGGCCTATAATTTTCCATCTTTTGTCTTGATCCTTTCTTGAACAAAAGGGTTACAATAGCAATCTTCCAATCATCCGGGACTATCCCTGACTCCAGTGACTTTTGAAAGATCTCAACCAATGCCTCCGCTATTTCCTCAGCCACCTCCCTCAGAATTCTAGGGTGTATCCCATCGGGGCCAGGAGATTTATCAATTTTAAGACCTTTTAGCTTTTCTAGCACTTTCTCTTTTGTAATGGCAACTTACTCAATACAGCCCCCTTACTCCTTTTAATTGTTGGGATATTACTCATGTCTTCCACTATGAAGACTGACGCAAAGTACTTGTTAAGTTCTCCAGCTATTTCCTTATCTCCCATCACTAGGCTTCCAGCATCAGTTTGAAGTGGCCCAATGTTTACTTTTGCCTGTTGTTTGTTTCTTATGTATTGAAAGAAACTTTTACTATCATTTCTAATATTACTGGCTAGCCTACCTTCATATTTGATCCTCTCCTTCCTTATTCTCTCTTTGTTATCCTCTGTTGGTTTTTATAGCCTTCCCAATCTTCTGATTTCCCAGTGCTCTTGGCCACTTTATAGGATCTCTTTTTTTCTTTAATACATTTCCTGACTTCCTTTGTCAGCCATGGCTGTCTAATCCCTCCCCGGATAATCTTTCTTTTCTTGGGGATGAACCTCTGTACTGTGTCCTCAATTATACCCACAAACTCCTGCCCTTTTTCCTCTACTGTCTTCCCCGCTAGGCTCTGCTTCCAGTCTATTTTTGTCAGTTCCTCTCTCATGCCCTCATAATTACCTTTATTTAACTGTAACACCGTTACATCCGATTTTGCCTTCTCTCTTTCAAACTGCAGACTGAATTCTACCATATTATGATCGCTGCTTCTTAAGTGTTCCTTTACTTTAAGATTTTTTATAGAGTCTGGTTCATTACATAGCACTAGGTCCAGAATAGCCTGCTCCCTTGTGGGCTCCATGACGAGCTGTTCCAAAAAGCCATCCTGTAAGCATTCCATGAATTCCCTTTCTTTGGATCCATTGGCAACATTATTTACCCAGTCCACCTGCATATTGAAGTCCCCCATGATCACCGTGACCTTGCCTTTCTGACATGCCTTCTCTATTTCCCAGTACATGTTGCGCCCCTGGTCCTGCCCACTGTTAGGAGGTCTGTACATAACTCCCATTATGGTTTTTTTTGCCTTTGTGGTTCCTCAATCCCACCCACACAGACTCCACATCATCCGACGCAGAAGAATTTGCTCTCTTGGAGAGTTGTGAGTCTCTGGAACTCCTTGCTCCAGGGAGTTGTGGAGGCAGAGTCCTGGAATATATTTAAGGCTGAGATTGATAGATTGGGGAATCGAGGGTTACTGGGAAACAGCAGAAAAGTGGACATAAAGAATGTTGGATTAGCCACTATGCTATTGAATGAGCTGGCTTGAGGGGCTGAATGGCCTGTTCCAACTTCCAATGGTCTGATGTCTGTAACAGATTGATTAAATGTATCTACCTCTGTGTGGAGGAGCCAGTGTTGGACAGGGGTGGACAAAGTTAAAAATCACACAACGCCAGGTTATAGTCCAACAGGTTTATTTGGAAGCACTAGCTTTCGGAGCACTGCTCCTTCAACAGGTTGTCCGTCATCACCACCTGATGAAGGAGCATCGCTCCGAAAGCTAGTGCTTCCAAATAAACCTGTTGGACTATAACCTGGTATTGGGTGATTTTTAACTATATCTACCACAAGCAGCCACTAGAGGCCACTCATCCACCACTCAGAGCCAGACATGGGCACTCACGCAGACACTTACTAAATAAATATTTGCATTTATAAAAACTCTTGCATTTCTATAGCCCCTTTTATGACCTCATGACATAGAATCATAGACTTATACAGTACGGAAACAAGCCCTTCAATCCAACCCATCTCGAATTATCATTCACCAGAACTTGAACTGATTTGGCCACATAAACACGATGGCTACAAGAGCAGGTCAGAGGCTGGGAATCCTGCAGTGAGTAACTCACCCCCTAACTCCCCAAAGCCTGTCCACCATCTACAAGGGACAAGTCAGGAGTGTGATGGAATACTGCCCACTTGCCTGGATGGGGGCAGCTCCAACAACACACAAGTTTCACACCATCCAGGACAAAGCAGCCCCCCCCCCCGCTTAATTGGCACCACATTCACAAACATCTACTCCCTCCACCCCGATACTCAGTAGCAACAGTGTGTACTAGCTACAAGATGTACTGCAGAAATTCACCAAAGATCCTCAGACAGCACCTTCCAAACCAATGAATACGTCGATCAAGAAGGACAACGGCAGCAGATACGTGGGAACACCACCCCCTGCAAGTTCCCCTCCAAGCCACTCACCACTCTGACTTGGAAATATATTGCCATTCCTTCACTGTCACTGGGTCAAAATCCTGGAATTCCCTCCCGAAGGGCATTGTGGGTCAACCCACAGCAGATGGACCGCTGCGAATCAAGAAGGCAGCTCACCCTCACCTTCTCAATGGGCAACTAGGGACAGGCAATAATAGACAATAGGTGCAGGAGTAGGCCATTCTGCCCTTCAAGCCTGCACCACCATTCATTATGATCATGGCTGATCATCCTCAATCAGTAAATTGCTTCTTTAATCTCACAAAGGCCAATGTCCACCTTTTTCAGTTGTCAAACACAAGCTGAACATGGGATTCCATATAAAATTTAATCAATACTCTCTATAACTTGAGCATCACCCCTAATGCGTTGTATTCCTGTTTTCTTGAGAAACAGCACAAGTAGTACGATGTGACACCTGCGATCTCTATTCTCCCTCACAGTCTAACCTTCCCCTCCTCAGTCATGCCTCTCCCCACCAATCTACGGTACAAAACCCATCACTTATCCACCTCTCTCTTCAATTCCGTAAAACCACATTATTTTATTTTTCTTTATTGAAACGAGGAAAATGATAAATTAAACAAAGAACAACAGATGCTGAAGGTCTGAAACCGACAAAAACAGAAACTCAGCAAGTCTTACAGAGTGTGTGAAGAGAAAACAGTGTTTACATGTCGAATCCAGTGACCCCCTTATCAGGAAAGGATACTGACTTAAACCAAGGAAGCCGTGCAAGTTGCTGGAACTCATGCTGAGTTGTATTGACACTGCTGCCTCACTCAAGCATGATGTGGAGGTGCCAGTGTTAGACTCGGGTGGAGAAAGTCAGAAATCGAACAACACCAAGCTATAGTCCAACAGGTTTATTTGAAATCACAAGCTTTTGGAACGCTGCCCCTTCATTACCTGACAAAGGAGCAGTGCTCCAAAAGCTTGTGATTTCAAATAAACCTGTTGGACTAAAGTCTGATGTTGTGTGACTTTTAGAACATAGAACATTGAACAATACAGCGCAGAACAGGCCCTTCGGCCCTCAATGTTGCACTGACCTGTGAACTACTCTCAGCTCGTCCCCCTACACTATCCCAAAATCATCCACGTGCTTATCTAAGGATTGTTTAAATCTCCCTAACGTGGCTGAGTTGACTACATGAGCAGGTAGGGCATTCCACGCCCTTATCACTCTCTGCGTGCTCAAGCAGTGGGGACTGATTACTGGACTTATTGGCACAGTGAGTGAGTGAGTGTGTGTTTGGGGAAGTTTTGCCCAGAGACAGCTAATTGATTATTATGAGTTAGGAATGTTCAACATGTCACTCTCTGATAGGCTGCTGGGCAGTGGGGGCCACCTATGTGTTAGCAATATAGCAGCAAATAGCCTCCAGATGCAAAAAACACAACACCCTCTCACCATGTGGAGAAGTCAATGGGAATTGGAGGTTAGCTTGCTATTCTCACTCACCAGCTACTTTAAAGCTGCTGTCTTTCCCAAGTAGATGAGAAACTGAACATGAGTGCACCACCCCCCCTGTGTCTGCAGTGCAGAGCAAAGGGGACTTGGAACAAACAAGGTCAGAGATCAGGACTGAGAAGAAGCAAAAGGACTCTTGTTGAATTCTGCAGGCTGGTGCTATTGAACTGTGCTCCCTGAACATTTTTGTCTCTACCCATAACGTCTTTTTTTGTTGATTGTCTGTGTTTGTTGGCACATGTGTGTGTAGGATTTAGGTGGGGGTACAGTTTAATTTAGAGTTATCAGCGATAATTTCTTTGTCTGAGGTTAGAACTGATTTGATTTGCAATAAAGAGTAGTTTGTCATTAAGTTCCGAAATCTGGTCAGTGATTTCTGTCAACCTAAGTTCACCACACAGGAAAATTGGGGGCTTTGATCATTTCAGAGTCATAGAGATGTACAGCATGGAACACACCCTTCAGTCCAACTCGTCCATACCGCCCAGAGATCCTAAATTAATCTAGTCCCATTTGCCAGCCCATATCTCTCTAAACCCTTCCTATTCAGGTACCCATCCAGATGCCTTTTAAATTAAGTCTTTAATTTTTCTGATGTTCCTGGGGCAGAATCGAGCATCAGCACACTCTCCCGAGTGGGTCATGATGTGCAAATAGGGTCCATTCCACAATTGTTTGAGAGCAAAGACAATGAAGGTATGGGTATGAAGCTAATAAGTGGACAAAGGATTCAAAGAATGACAAGGTTTTGTATTGTATAAAAACAAAACGGCACGGGAAACTGCTGAGGTCTTCCTGCAGGTGGCAGAGGTGTTCCTGATCAACTCACACAAGATCACAAAGTCACGTTGATAAAATGCTGGAGATCCCATCTGGTCAGGCACATCCAGAGAGTCATTACCTTGCTGTCTCTCCATGGATGTTGTCTGACCCACTGTGATCTCCAGCATTTGTTTTCGGTACAGATTCCAGCGTCTGCAGTGATCTGCTCCGACATAGTCAGGTTAACTGAACTGATAAGTAAATTGCAATTGGAATTTCCTTCCAGAGCTAAGAAGGCAGGGATATTCAAAAGGCAAACGCAGTTTAGGGTTTCTTGGAAGTGCAGAAGGAACTGGGAACACTGAGTAGTGAGATACCTGAAGCAGCGGATATTGATTTAAAATTAAAGAAATGTGAGCATAAAGAAATGATGAAAAAAACTGGAGTTGAAATCCCAAAGGTCAGGAAAAGATATGGAAAATCCATTGGAATTAAATTGAAGAGAAATGGAATGGGGAAGAATTGAACTAGAGATACAAGGAAGAGAGAAAAAGGGCAGATTTTAAGCTTAAAATGGTGCAGGCATTAAAGGGCACCTCAGAAGCCAAAGAGGATTTTGATGTGGAAAGTCTTATTCATAATCTCAAATGCAGAAAGGAAATGTTTATGCTTGTACAGGGCACTATTTGTGGAACACAATGTGGACTTGAGGAAATTGTGACTCAAATGAAGTAAGAAAGAAAAGCTGGGCACAGCCCATACAGAGTCATAGAGTCATAGAGATGTACAGCAGGAAAACAGACCCTTTGGTCCAACCCGTCCATGCCGACCAGATATCCCAACCCAATCTAGTCCCACCTGCCAATACCCGGCCCATATCCCCCTAAACCCTTCCTATTCACATACCATCCAGATACCTTTTAAATGTTGTAATTGTACCAGTCTCCAGCACTTCCCCTGGCAGCTCATTCCATACACGTACCACCATCTGCGTGAAAAAATTGCCCCTCAGGTCCCTTTTATATATTTCTTCTCTCACCTTAAACCTATGCCCTCTAGTTCTTGACTCCCCCACTCTGGGGAAAAGACCTTGTCTATTTACCCTTTCCATGCCCCTCATGATTTTAAAAACCTCTATAAGGTCACCCCTCAGCCTCCGATGCTCCAGTCTATTCAGCCTCTCCCTGTAGCTCAGATCCTCCAACCCTGGCAACATTCTTGTAAATCTTTTCTGAACCCTTTCAAGTTTCACAACATCCTTCCAACAGGAAGGAGACCAGAATTATATGCAATATTTCAAAAGTGGCGAAACCAATGTCCTGTACAACTGCAACATGACCTCCTGGCTCTGTACTCAATACTCTGACCAAGTAAAGGAAGTATAATAAACATCATCTTCACTATCCTGTCATCTGTGACTCCACTTTCAAGGAGCTGTGAACCTGCGCTCCAGGATCTCTTTGTTCAGCAACACTCCCCAGAATCTTCACATGCTAAGATTTGCCTTTCCAAAATGCAGTACCAGAGAAAGTTGACATGAAATCTAGATGTTTTCATTGATGATGGCAGTGTGAAAACAGGCTAGTCTGGGTGCATATGCTCAAAATGATTGAAATAAACTCTCAACATTCAATTTAACAGAAAATGCTCGAAACGCCCAGTGAGCCTGGCAATATCTGTGGAGACAGAACCAGCGTTAGTGTTTTCCGAAGACCATAAGAAATAGGAACAGGAGTAGGCCATTCCGGCCCTTCGAGCCTGCTCCACTATTCAGTAGGATCATTGCTGATTCGACATTCCCCACATCCACTTTCCTGCCCTGTCCCCGTAACCCTTGACTCCCCGACTGACCAAGAATCTATCTCTCTCCATCTGAAATGTACAAAAGGACTCCGTCCCCACTGCTCTCTGTGACAAAGAGTTAAATGATGACCCTCTGAGGGAAGAAATTCCTCCTCATCTCAGTCTTAAATTGGTGCCCCTTTATTCTGAGTCTGTGCCCTCTGCTCCTAGACTCTCTCCCGTGAGGGGAAACATCCTCTCAGCATTGACCCTGTCAAACCCCTTAAGAATCCGAGATGTTTCAATGAGATCACCTCACATTCTTCTAAATTCCAGTGAGTGGAGTCCCCACCTGTTTAGCCTTTGTTCATAAGCCAATCCTTCCATACCAGGGATCATTCCCGTTAACTTTTTCTGGACTGCATCCATGAAAGTTTGTCTTTCCTTAAATAAGGGGGCCACCGCAGCGCACAGTTCTCCATGTGTGGTCTCACCAGCAGTTGGAGTTATTGTCCTAGCATTGGAGAGCACAGAAACAAACCCTCTGGTTCAACTCACTCACGCCGACCAGATATCCTAAATTAATTTAGACCTGTCAATAACGATCAATATCTCTTACTAAAAGGTTTCTATCCCTCTCACAACCTGTCTTTCCATTTATTTTTGTGTTATCTGCAAATTTGTCTACATTACATCCAACTTCCTTCCTCCAAGTCATTAATATTGTAAACGGAGATGTAGTTTCAGCACTGATCCCAGTGGAACCCCACGAGCCACAGGTCACTAACCTGAAAAAGAATTCCTTATCTCCACTTGCTCTTTCCTGCCCATGAGCCAATTCTCTAACCATGCCAATGTGCTACCTCCAACACTGTAGACCGTTATTTTATGACACCATCTGGACGTCCAAATACAGCACATTGACTGGTTCCCCTCTATCACTCTGGTTGAGACTTCCTCAGAAAAACTCTGATAAATTAGTCAGACATAATTTCCTTTTGATAAAGCCATGCTGACTCTGATCGATGAGATCATGATTTTTCAAATGTTATTACTTCCTTAATAATTGATTCCAATACTTTTCCGGCAATATACATTAGGCTAATTGGCCATAGTTTCCCACATTGTGTTCTCTTCCTTTTTGAATAGAGGTGTCATTTCAGCAGCTTTCCAATCCTTTGGAAGTTTATAAGCAATGCACCCACTAACTCTGTAGATATTTCTTTTAGAATCATGGGATGTAAGGCACTGGGGCCAGGGAATGTGGCTGTCTTTGGCCCCATTAGTTTGTCTAATCTGACTTCTCTTGTGATGTCAATGGTAACTTAATTCCTCACCCGTATGCTCAGTGTTTGGAGTATCTTTCACATCAAAGGCTGATGAAAGATATCTGTTTAATGCCTCAGCCATTTTCTTGTTCCCCAAAACTGTCTCCCCAGATTCATTTTCTCAGGACCCTATGTTCACTTTGACCTTTCTCTTCCTTTTCATATATTTAAAGAAGCTCTTACTGACAGTTTTTGTCTTCCTTGCTAGTTTGCACTCATTGGTTATTTTCTTTGTCTTTCTTACCTTTTTACTCTTCGTATGCTTAATTCAGAGTGTCACCTTCCTTATGCTTTTCCTTTCTACTCAATGCTGTCCTTAACTTCCTTGGTTAACCATGGCTGTTTCATTCCTTTCTTCGAATTGTTCCTCCTTACTGGGATATATTTTCACCGAGAGTCATGAATTACCTCCTTAAATATCTGTCATTCCTGCTGATCTTAGTTAGCTCTTTAAAATCGGCGAGCAGAACCACAACATTAGTTAGCTCTATCCTCATTCCATTAGAAGTCCCTTTATTTATGTTAAGCACATTTGTTTCTGACCCAACTTTCTCACTCTTGAGCTTTCTCAAACTGAATATTAATTTCTGTCATGTTATGATCACTACTTCTTAGAGGATCTTTTATCTGGTTTCATCATACATAGAGAGTGGTAAACCTTTAACCAGCCGGTAAAGTATTCTCGATTTCCAATATCTGTGCTGTTGGCTTTCCCTCTAACTTTGCAAACTGCTGAAATGCTCTTAATACAGTGATTCCTTTCTAAACCAGACCCCATCCTACACTGGAGCTCTGTGTTGCACCAGAGTCAAAGTCCACCCTTCCAACCAGATGGCATTCTGCTACTTCTGCACTCGGATCAGGATCTGACTCTGCAACTGAGTGTAACTACAACAAGGAGCGAGCTTCACAAATAATTACCAGTCAGCTTCATCCAGAGGGTTCACCACTGCCCCTTACCTGAACAGGGTGCAGATCAGAATATTCCTCTCCAGACCTGAAATCATTCTGAACTTTACTGCCCCGATCCCACCACACTCTGGACCCTGCCCCTTCATTACCCCCATACTTTCTGACCTGCGTGTGCAGCTGGTTAAGTTGCACCTCAGTTTTAAAGTTCTCAGTCTCGTTTACAACCCCCCACCGTGGTCTCCCCCTTGCTGATCTCTGTAATCTGCTCTAGCTCCACCTGCTGTAAGGTTTCCATGCTCCTCCAATTCCAGCCTCCTGGCCATCCCAATTTGAAAGACACATGAACAGTTTCCCCTTCAGCATCCTGGGCTCTGTGCTCTGCAATCCCCTTCCTTAACCTCTCCAACTTTCAACATTAATTACAAACCACCCAGTGTCCTTTTGTTCATCCTGGCATAATATCTCCTTACATAGAGTTATACAGCACGGAAACAGACCCTTCAGCCCAACCAGTCCATGCTGAACGTAATCCCAAATTAGACTAGTCCCACCTGCCTGCTCATGGGCCATATCCTTCCAAACCTTTCCGATTCATATCCCCACCTAAGTGTTTTTTAAATGTGGCAATTGTACCCATATCCACCACTTTCTCAGGAAGTTCATTCCACACGTGAGCCACCCTCTGTGTAAACAAATTGCCCTTCATATCTTTTTAAACTCTCTCTCCTCTCATAAAAATATGCTCCCGAGTCATGAAATCCCTCCTCCTAGGGAAAAGACAACAACCATTAACTCTATCTAAACTTCTTTCAGGTCGCCTCTCGACCTCCTACACTCCAGTGAAGAAAGTCCCAGCCTATCCAGCCTCTCCTTAAATCTCAAATCTTCCATACCAGGCACCATCCTGGTAAATCTCCTCTGACTCTCTCCACCTGAATAATATCCTCCCTATATGTCACATCTTACTCTATGATGCTTCGTTGCAGTGTTAATATTCTAAGACCCTGTGTAAATTGAGACTGATTTCGATTCTCGCCATGCTCAGTGTTAACGGCTCCAAGCTAGAGTGGTAGGAGAAACATCATCTAAGGCCTCAGTGCTTGGGAAAGGTTAAAGGAAACTCTTGTAGCAATGCTCAGTGTCAAACTCAGTGAAGTGACAACGAAATCGCAGTGGGTCTCAGACTGAAGCAAAACATTCAGCAACCAGGCCTCAGCTAGTTTTGTCACTGAATCTACAAGGTTTCATGTTCAGTTTTCCACAGAATCATGGACACTCAGCACTGAGCCCTTCAGCCCAGTGCATCTGTGCTCATCAAAAACAACCACCTAACTATTGGATGTAAACTTGCTCGCTGGGCTGGAAGCTTCATTTTTAGACGTTTTGTCACCATACTAGGTAACATCATCAGTGAGCCTCTGGTGAAGCACTGGTGGTATGTCCCACTTTTTATTTATGTGTTTAGGTTTCCTTGGGTTGGCGATCCCACTTCCTGTGTTGGTGATGTCATTTCCTGTTCTTTTTCTCAGAGGGAGGTAGTTAGGGTCCAAATCGATGTGTTTGTTGTTCAAAATTAAAAAACACACAACGTCAAGTTATAGTCCAACAGGTTTATTTGGGAGCATTAACTTTCGGAGTGTTGCTCCTTTATCAGCAACCTTTGCTGTAAATTCTGTGATCTAATTCTCCACAACCATCTGATGAAGTAGCAGCGCTACGAAAGCTGGTGCTTCCAAATAAACCTGTTGGACTATAACCTGGTGTTGTGTGATTTTTAACTTTGCCCACACTAGTCCAACACTGGTACCTCAAAATCATGATGTGTTTGTTGATAGAGTTCCAGTTGGAATGCCATGCTTCTAGGAATTCTCGTGCATGTCTCAGTTTGGCTTCTCCTAGGATGGATGCATTGTCCCAGTCAACTTAACTACGCTTCTCCCACTCCAGAATTTGAGCATGAAGATCAAATGTTTGTTATTCAGATGGGAGGGAGGGATAGAAAAGATACCAAAGACCATTTCTGTTTTGGATGCATGTAAACGGCATGGATAGATTAGATTAGATTACTTACAGTGTGGAAACAGGCCCTTCAGCCCAACAAGTCCACACCGACCCGCTGAAGCGCAACCCACCCATACCCCTACATTTACCCCATTACCTAACACTATGGGCAATTTTAGCGTGGCCAATTCACCTGACCTGCACATCTTTGGACTGTGGGAGGAAACCGGAGCACCCGGAGGAAACCCACGCAGACACGGGGAGAACGTGCAAACTCCACACAGTCTGTCGCCTGAGTCGGGAATTGAACCCGGGTCTCAGGCGCTGTGAGGCAGCAGTGCTAACCACTGTGCCACCGTGCCGACCCATATTGGAAGGTCGTGTAAAATTTCACAACTTGCTGATGATACCAACTTTGTAGGTATAACAGGTAATGAGGATGTCATGAATATCATGCAACAGGATGTTAGATAGAATGAGCAGACAGGTAGCAGAAGGAATTTAATACAGAGAGCTGGGATGTGATACATTTTTGGAGAAGGGATGGGAAGAGGCAAATAGACTCAATGGCACAATTCTAAAGAGCAACCTGAGGGTTCAGGTGTATGAATCTTTGAAGGTGGCAAAGGTGGGAGAGTAAGGAGGTGAGTGACTGGGTCCAGGATTCCTAGCCTCTGACCTGCTCTTACAGGCACTGTATTAACATGGCTGGTGCTGTCCAGCAAAGTAACACCTTTATTTTAAATAGACTCATCTTTGTTTAAAATCCCTCTGTGTCTGTGCCCTGACCCCAGCGCACAGCAAATCCGAGGCAAAAGTGAGGACTGCAGACACTGGAAACCAGAGTTTAGATTAGAGTGGTGCTGGAAAAGCACAGCAGGTCAGGCAGCATCCGAGGAGCAGGAAAATCGACATTTCGGTCAAAAGCCCTTCATCAGGAATGCACAACAAACCCTATCCCTTTACCCCTTCTGTGCATTCTGGTTTATGGTGTAGGAAACTTGTTAAGTTGCACTTGATTTGAAAATTCTCAATCATCTTTCCAAACCCCTCCCTGGTTGCTCCCCTGCTGAACTCTGTAATCTCCTCCAGCTCTGGCATCTTCTGAGATTGTTGCATGCTTCTAATTCCAACCTTTTGAACACTCCCCATCGTAATCACTGAAATATCGCAAGAATGCTGCCGCCTGCACCCTGAGCTATGCAACTCTTTCCCAAAAACTCTCACCTCTCTCTCGCTTTCTTTAGGAGGCTCAGTGACCTGGATCACCTGTTTGAAATTTCCCAATGTGGGGGATAGTAGGGCAGCTGATGGACAGAGGCTAGATAGGAAGGGAATGAAGGAGGGAGGGGGAAGGATTAGAGAGAGAGAAAGGAAGTGCAGAGCGAGGTGGAGTTGGTGGGACTGGGGTTAGTGAGGGTATGGTTTGGGATGGTTGGTTCAAAAGGAAAGGGGGCTTAAGAGGAGAGCGATAGTGATAGGGGATTCACTGGTTAGGGGAACAGACAGGAGATGATATGTTGCTTCCGGGGTGTCAGGGTCAGAGATGTCTCGGAGCAAGTCTATAGGATTCTTAAGGGGGAGGGTGAACAGCCAGACATTGTAATACACATCAGTAACAATGATATAGGTAGGGAAAGGCACAAGGTCATGAAAAGTGAATTTCGCGAGTTAGGAAGGAAGTTTTAAAAAAAGACCTCATGGGTAGTGATCTCTGGGTTGCTGCCTGTGCCGCACACTAGTGAGGGCAGGATTAGGAAGGTATGGCAGACACCGGAGTCATACCTGAGGATGTGGTGTATATGGACTTCAGCAAGGCATTTGATAAGGTTCCCCATGGTAGGCTCGTTCAGAAAGTCAGGAGGATTGGGATACAGGGAAATTTAGCTGTCTGGATACAGAATTGGCTGGTCAACAGAAGACAGCGAGTGATAGTGAAAGGTAAGTATTCTGCCTGGAAGCAGTGGTGAGTGGTGTTCCACAGGGCTCTGTCCTTGGGACTCTACTCTTTGTAATTTTTATTAATGACTTGGATGAGGAGATTGAAGGATGGGTTAGCAAGTTTGCAGACGACACAAAGGTTGGAGGTGTCGTTGACAGTATAGAGGGCTGTTGTAGGCTGCAGCAGGACATTGACAGGATGCAGAGATGGGCTGAGAGGTGGCAGATGGAGCTCAACCTGGATAAATGCGAGGTGATACATTTTGGAAGGTCGAACTTGAAAGTTGAGTACAGGATTAAAGACAGGATTCTTGGCAGTGTGGAGGAACAGAGGGATCTTGGTGTGCCGGTACATAGATCCCTTAAAATGGCCACCCAAGTGGACAGGGTTGTTAAGAAAGCATATGGTGTTCTGGCTTTCATTAACAGGGGGATTGAGTTTAAGAGCCGTGAGATCTTGTTGCAGCTTTATCAAACTTTGGTTAGACCGCACTTGCAATACTGCGTCCAGTTCTGGTCGCCCTATTATAGGAAAGATGTGGATGCTTTGGAGAGGTTTCAGAGGAGGTTTACCAGGATGCTGCCTGGAATGGAGGGCTTATCTTATGAAGAGAGGTTGACTGAGCTCGGACGTTTCTCATTGGAAAAAAGAAGGAAGAGAGGGGACCTAATTGAGGTGTACAAGATAATGAGAGGCTTAGATAGAGTTGATAGCCAGAGACTATTTCCCAGGGCAGAAATTGTTAACACGAAGTGTCATAGTTTGAAGCTGTTTGGCGGAAAGTATAGAGGGGATGTCAGAGGCGGGCTCTTTACACAGAGAGTTGTGGGAGCATGGAATGTGTTGCCAGCAGCAGTTGTGGAAGTGAGGTCATTGGGGATATTTAAGAGACTGCTGGACATGCATATGGTCACAGAAATTTGAGGGTTCGTACATTAGGTTTACCTGACATGAGGACCAATGGTCGGCACAACATCATGGGCTGAAGGGCCTTTTTTGTGCTGTACTGGTCTATGTTCTAAATGTGTGGCTGAAGAGTTGGTGCAGGGAGCAGGTTTTCAGATTTGTGGATCACTGGGTTCTCTTCTGGGGAAGGTATGACCTGTACAAAAGGGATGGGTTACACATGAACTCGAGAGGGACCAATATTCTTGTGGACAGGTTTGCCAGAGGTGTTAGGGAAGATTTAAACTAGGTTGGGGAGAGGGGAGTGGGTGGGAACCAGAGCGTCAGGTGTAAAGGTCGATGCAGCGAGCAGAGAGACTGTGAGGAAGGGGAGACTAAAATGGCAAGAGGATGGGAGTCTGGGCAGAAGGAAGTGATGTAGAGACCAGAGCAAACATTAGAAAAGAAAAATTGGGTGACAGAATCATATGCAAAAGACAATGAGATTGTTAGATTCTAAAGGGACAGAGACTATGAGAGAGTATATGCCTGTCATATTCAAAACAAACTTGTTGTTCAAATCAGTATAAAGGGATATGATTTAGTAGGCATTACAGAAATGTAGTTGCAGGGTGGTGATGACTGGGAATTAAATATCCAAGGGTATCAGGTAATTAGGAAGGATAGGCATGGAAGGTAAGGGAGGTGGCATCGCACTCTTAATTAAGGATGAGATTAGGGCGATAGGGGGAGATGATATAGCATCTACAGAGCAAAATGTTGAATCCATTTGGGTGAAGATCAGGAATAGTAAGGGGAAGAAGTCCCTGGTGGGAGTAGTCTATAGGCCACCCAATAATAATGGGTGTGGTGCTGGAAAAGCAGTTCAGGCAGCATCCAAAGAGCAGGAGAATCGATGTTTCCTGATGAAGGGCTTATGCCTAAAACGTTGATTCTCCTGCTCCTCAGATGCTGCCTGACCTGCTGTGCTTTTCCAGCACTACACTCTTCAACACTGATCTCCAGCATCTGCAGTCCTCACTCTCTCCCCCCAATAATAATCCAACAGTGGCATTGGCAATCAGTCAAGAAATATCTGATGCATGTAAGAACAGAACGGCTGTAGTCATGGGGGATGAACATTGATTGGCTGAATCAAGTGGGTAGAGGCAGTATTGAGGAGGAGTTCATGGAAGTCATCCATGATAGCTTTCTTGAACAGCGTGTTACTGAACCTACAAGGCAGTGTGCAATCTTAGGTCTGGTCCTGTGCAATGAGACAGGTAAATTAATGATTCATAATTAAGGATCCTCTCAGAAAGAGTGATCACAGAATGATCGAATTTCGGATACAAAATGAGGATGAAATAATATTATTTAAAACCAAGGTGTTAGGCTTAAACAAGGGAGACAATAATGGGATGAGAAAAGAGTTGGCTAAATTAGACTGGGAACATAAGTTATAAGGTTGAGGAACAGTGGAGGACTGTCAAAGAGATTTTTCACAGTGCTCTAGGAAAGTATATTCTGGTCAAAAACAAGGATAGCAAGGGGAGGAAGAGCCAGCCTTGGATAACCAAGGAAATAAAGGAAGGCATTCAATTAAAAGCTTAGGCTTACAAAGTAGCCAAGAGTAGTGGGAAACGGGAAGATTGGGAAAACTTGAAAAAGCAGCAAAAAAAAACACAAAGCAAGCAATAAAGAAAGGAAAGATAGATCATGAATGAAACTAGCACAGAAAATAAAAAGGTAAGAAAAAGTTATATGAATATATAAAACAGGAAAGGGTGGCTAACATAGATGAAGGTCTCTTGCAGGATGAGAAAGGGGAATTACTATTGGGTAATGCGGAAACAGCTGAGGCCTTGAATAACTATTTTGTGTCAGTCTTCACAGTGGTAAATGTCAAAGAGTGTGGTGCTGGAAATGCACAGCAGGTCAGGCAGCA
The DNA here is from genome assembly GCF_020745735.1 of Hemiscyllium ocellatum. Classification (NCBI taxonomy): domain Eukaryota; kingdom Metazoa; phylum Chordata; class Chondrichthyes; order Orectolobiformes; family Hemiscylliidae; genus Hemiscyllium; species Hemiscyllium ocellatum. The sequence continues at coordinate 112,528,305 of NC_083409.1, read as the reverse complement.
TCCGAGGAGCAGGAAGTCGACATTTCAAGCATAAGCCCTTCATCAGGAATGAGGCTTGTGGGCGTAGGGGCTGAGAGATAAATGGGAGGGGGGGTGGGGCTGTGGGCAAGGTAGCTGAGAGTGCGATAGGTGGATGAAGGTGGGGGTTGATGGTAAGCGGTCAGAGAGGAAGGAGAGCAGATAGGTGGGGAGTCCAACTCCGCTAAAGACATGTAGGACTTGGGACTCTTCCATCGCCATTCCCTTCCCACCTGACGCCTGGAGGAAGAACACCTCAACTTCCACCTTGGGACCCTCCAACCACACAGGGTCAATGTCGATTTCACCAGCTTACTGATCTCCCACCCACCCCCCACATTATCCCAAATCCAACCTTCCAGCTCAGCAACACTCTCATGACCTGTCCTACCTATCCACTCCACCCTCCCCTCTGGCCTGTCACCATTACCGGGGAGAAAGTGAGGTCTGCAGATGCTAGAGATCAGAGCTGAAAATGTGTTGCTGGAAAAGCGCAGCAGGTCAGGCAGCATCCAAGGAGCAGGAGATTCAACGTTTCGGGCATAAGCCCTCCTTCCTGAAGAAGGGCTTATGCCCGAAACGTCTAATCTCCTATTCCTTGGATGCTGCCTGACCTGCTGCGCTTTTCCAGCAACACATTTTCAGCTCTGTCACCATTATCCCCCCACCTCCATCTACCTATTGCATTCTCAGCTATCTTCCCCCTCCCCCACCCCACCCATTTATCTGTCAGCCCCCCAGCCCACAAGCCTCATTCCTCATGAAGGGCTTTTGGTTGAAATGTCGAATCTCCTGCTCCTCGGATGCTGCCTGACCTGCTGTGCTTTTCCAGCACCACTCTAATCTAGACTCTGATCTCTAGTATGTGCAGTCTTCACTTTCTTCACAGTGCAAGATGTGTTTAACGTGCCAAAGAATGATGTGAAGGATATGATGGGAGTTGAGGACCTCAATTCAATTATAATCACTAAAGGGGTAGTGTTGAGCAAATTTGTGGGTCTCAAGGTAAGTAAGTCCCTGGTCCTGATGAATGCATCCCAGGCTGCTGAAAGAAATGGTGGAAGTTATAGTAGATGCGTTAGTGGTGATTTACCAAAATTCACTGGACTCTGGGCAGGTCCTGGCAGATTGGAAGACAAAGAATGTCACACTGCTTTTTAAAAAAAGGGTGTAGGCAAAAGGCAGATAACTGTAGGCCAGTTAGTTTAACATCTGTAGTCAGGAAAATGCTGGAGGCTATCATTAAAGAAAAATAGTGAGACACTGGGGCAGCACAGTGGCTCAGTGGTTAGCGCTGCTGCCTCACAGTGCCAGGGACCCTGGTTCAATTCCAGCCTTGGGTGTCTGTGTGGCATTCTCCCCGTGTCTGCGTGGGTTTCCTCCAGTGCTCCGGTTTCCTCCCACAGTCCAAAGATGAGCAGGTTAGGTGAATCGGCCATGCTAAATTGCCCGTAGTGTTTGGTACATTAGTCATAGGGAAATGGGTCTGGGGGGGGGAGTTACTCTTCAGAGGGTCTGTGTGGACTTGTTGGGCTGAAGGGCCTGTGGGAATCTAATCTAATCGAATCTGGATGGAAAGTGTTGCAGCATGGATTCAGGAAGGGAAGGTCATATTTGACAAACTTACTGGAGTTCTTTGAGGATGTAACAAGCGCGGTGGATGGAGGAAAACAGGTGGCTATTGTACACTCGGATTTCCAGAAGGTGTTTGAAAAGGTGCCGCATAAAAGACTCATGCATAAGAATGCATGGAGTTACAGGGAATGGATACTAGCATGGATAGAGGGCTGGTTAACTAATAGAAAGCTGGTAATTGGGATAAATGAGTGTGTCTGTAGTTGGAGATCAGTGGTGAGTGGGGTGCCACAGGGGTTGCTCTTGGACCTGCAACCATTCATGATGTATATAAATGATTTGGAAGAGGAGACTGAATGTATTGTATCCAAGTTTCCCAATGCCACTAAATTGAGTGGAAAGGCAGACTGTGCAGAGGGTGTGGAGGGTCTGCAGAGAGATTTAGATAGGTGAAGTGAGTGGGTCTAGCATATGGAGGTAAGTTTGTGGTTATCCACTTTGGAAATAAAAGTAGTAGGTCAGAGTATTATTTAAATGGTGAAGGATTGCAGCATGCTGTTGTGCAGAGGGACTTAGGAGTACTCATACATGAATCACTAAAAGTTGATTTGCAGGTACAACCAGTAATCAGGAAGGCAAACGGAATATTAGGTTTCACTGCTACAGGGATTGACTTTAAGAGCAGGAAGGTTCTGCTGCACTTGCACAAGATGTTAGTGAGGGTGTGCCTGGAAAATTGTGCGTAGTTCTGGTCTCCTTACTTGAGGAAGGATATATTGGCTTTGGCGGTAGTGCAGAGTAGGTTCACCAGGTTGATTCCAAAGATGAGGGAATTACCCTATGAGGAGAGATTGAACCACCTGGGAGTGTATTCGTGAGAATTTAGAAGAATGAGAGGGTATCTTATAGAAACATATAAAATTATGACAGGGATAGATAAGATAGAGGCAGGCGAGTAGTTTCCACTGATGGGTGAGATTAGGATGGGGGACATGGCCTCAAGATTAGAGGGAGTAGATTTAGGCCACAGGTGAGGAGGATCTGCTTCTTCCAAAGAGTAATGAATCTATGGAATTGTCTGCCCAAGGAAGCAGTAGGGGCAGCTTCATTACATGTATTCAAGACACAGTTGGATGGGTTTTTGAATGGTAGGGGAATTAAGGGTTATGGGGATAATGCAGATCAGAGGAGCTGAGACAATGGATAGATCAGACATGATCTCAATGAATGGTGGAACAGGCTCGAAGGGCCAAAAAGCCTACCCCTGCTTCTATTACAATGAGGGAGGGGGGTCTCTCAGATGGAGCGTAGAGAGAGGAACTGAGAAGGAGGGAGAATGGGAGAATGGGCAGGAGAGGAAGAGTAGGGAGAGGGATGGAGGGAAGATAGGAAAAAGTTGGAAAATGAGGAAGAGAAAAGAAGAGAGAGTGGGCAGAAGGTTGGGAAGGAGAGGGAGGAGGAGAGAAAGAAGGACGGAGAGAGGAGGAGGGACAGAGGAAAGAAGAGGGAGAGAGGGGAGAAGAGGGCCAGGGGAGGGGATGGAGAGTCATGCGGCATGGAAACAGACCCTTTGGTCCAATCAGTCCATGTGATCAGAATCCCAAACTAAACTGGTCCCATCTCCTGCATTTGACCCACGTGCACCCAAACCTTTCCTATTCATGTACTTATCCATATGTATTTTAGACATTATAACTGTAGCCGCATTCACTACTTTCTCTGGAAGTCCATTCCACATATGAACCACTCTGAATAAAAATAGTTGCCCCTCCTGTTCTTTTGAAATCTTTCTTCTCTCTCCTTAAAAATCTACCCATTCATCTTGAACTCCCCCACTGGGGAAAATGCCCTGGTTATTCACCTTATTGGGGGAGAGGGGGTACAGGGAGAGAGGAGGGACAGGGGAGAGGGAGGGGGTACAGGGAGAGGGGAGGGACAGGGGAGAGGGAGACGGTACAGGGAGAGAGAGAGGAGGAAAAGGGGAGAGAGAGGGAACAGGAGATAGGGAGAGAGGGGGACAGGAAGAGGAAGAGAGGAGGGACGGGGAGAGGGAGGGAGGAAGGGAGAGAGAGAGAGGAGGGATGGGGAGAGGGAGAGAGGCGGGATGGGGGGAAGGAGGGATGGGGAGAGGGAGAGAGGCGGGATGGGGGGAAGGAGGGAGGACAGGGAGAGGGGGACGGGGAGAGGGGGACGGGAGAGAGGGAAAGGGGGGATGGGGAGAGGGAGAGAGGAGGGACAGGGAGAGAGGGGGCAGGGGAGAGGGAAAGAGAGGGGGACGGGGGAAATGGACAGGGGAGAGGGGGAGAGGAAGGAGAGGGAGAGAGGGGGTACAGGGGAGAGGGGAGAGGAGGGAGGGAGAGTGGGAGGGGGGAGAGGGAGAGAGGGGGTACAGGGGAGAGGGGAGAGGAGGGAGGGGGAGGGGGGGAGAGGGGAGAGGAGGGAGAGGGAGAGAGGGGGTACAGGGGGGAGGGAGAGGGGGAGGGGGAGGGTGAGAGAGGGAGAGAAACCGTGTGTCTGAGACACTGAGGATCAAGGAGGGACTGAAGGCGGAGTGAGAATCGGGGACGCGCAGGGCTGAGAGTGCGCGGTCACGCCAGCCTGTCAAAAAGGGAGTGAGTGAGAGACAGAGCCACAGACAGGGACAGGGACAGAGTCAGAGTCACAGAGAGGGAGGGAGTCCCGGGCAGCATGGCAGGTTCCGCTCCTTACGCCCGCTACAATGTCGCTATCGTGCGGGACCTGGCGGATTCTCTGGCGGGTCAGGCGCTGCGGATGAACAAGGATCAGGGGCAGAGTGTGGACATGGAGAAGGCTCGGCAGGAACACAAGCATTACACCGATACCCTGCGCTCTATCGACGGCCTGCAGCTGGTGGAGCTGTCGGGGGACAGCAGCCTCCCGGACTGTGTGTTTGTGGAGGACGCGGCGGTGGTGTGCGGAGATACAGCGTTACTGACCCGGCCCGGGGCACCCAGCCGCCGCGCAGAGGTACCCAGCTCTCAGCATCCCCACCCCCACCCCCATTCCCATCCCCACCCTCATCCCCATCCCCATCCTCATCCTCATCCCCATCCCCATCCCATCCTCACTCTCCATCCTTGCACTTCCCCCTCACGCTGCATCCTGCATGCATTCTCCTGTTAATCCCTCCATCCTGCATCTATCCGACATCATCTTCAATCCCTCCCTCCCTCTATCCTGGATCCCTTGCTCCATCCTTGGTCCCATTCTCTTTACCCATCTTCCGTTCCACCCTCCTGCACTGCCTTCACTTTCTTTCCCATTCCCTCCAACCTGTATCCCCTCTCCCTCTTCTGCATTTTCTACTCCCTCTCCATTTCTCCCTGCCTTTTTCCTGCGGTTGCCCCACTCTGGCTCAGCCCACCTCCTCCCATGACCCCCACCTCTCTTTTCATTCATTCATTGAAACAGAGAGCTGTGTGGGCTCCCATCACTCTTGAATTTTGACTTATTTCTTGCAAGTTGATGTAAAGCTGTTTGGTGGTTTTCACCTTCTCAATCCCTGCCCTCTATCTCTTCCCTGTCACTGTCACCGTCACCTTACCCTGCTCACACTGTCCTTACCCTTACCAATGTGCACCCTCTCCCCCCCCCACCTCACTCTGTATATAAGTTGCAAAATAATATGAACGATGTATCAATTCATTTGTAAACCTGATTGTTTAAGATAGCTATCCCTAACACTTTCCCAGGGAGTTAAATCAATGTTTACCTGACAATCCTCCTGCAACTCTGCACTTTGATCTTGTTAGATTTTGTTATCTTTCTACTGAAATTGAGTTAATTATTTCCCATTATATAGTGAATGCTTTTCAATTATTAACACAGTTTTGGTATTGAGTGAACGGGCAATTACTGATATGGTGTGGAATTAATTTAACATATTTCTGAGGCTCTGGCTGCTTTGAAATTTAAAACCTGAAAGAGCCTATGATTGCTTCTATGAAATCATTCAATTTCAGCGAGGTAAAGGGCAGGTAGTTACCGGGAATGATTTGACCTTTAAAAAGGGAGCTGCTAAAGAAAGGTTACAATCTCATTGTGAAATTGTCGACTCTTGTTACAAACCTTTTGTCTTTATGATGAAACCGCTGAAGATAGGGACCCACCTTTTCCCTGTTATTGGGCATGATTCAAAATCCAGACCCTTAGCTTCTTTGAACAAAAAAATACCCAAAGGATACTGGAAACCTGGATCAATCAGAAATTGCTGGAGAAACTCAGCAGGATGTGGCAGCATCTGTGGAGAGAAGGCAATTAATATTTTGAATCTATTGAACTGAAAGGTTATGAGGAAGGGCCACTGGACTCGAGCTCTGCTTTCTCTCCATAGATGCTGCCAGACTGCTGAGTTTCTCCAGCAATTGCAGTTTTTGTTTCAGCTTCTTTATCCGTCATAGAGTAAGACATCCAGCCATTTAGCATCAAGAGGAGAAGATAATTTCTTGCCTCAGGGGATGGTGAATCTTTGGAAATCTGTACACCAGAGGACTGCGGAAGTCAATCTTGAATGACATCAAGGGGTTTTGGCTACTTGGGTTTTAAGGGGTGTGGGGAGGGACTGGGTAGATTGAGGTGCAGAAGAAGATCAATGTTGAACTTGTTGAATGATGAGGTGGGCTTGAAGGGCTGAATGGCCTATTCCAGTTGCAACCTCTTCTGGACTGTATTCCTGGGCCCAGTATAGTGTCTGCAAACCCCAGCGGTGTTGGAAAGGAATCATTCCGAACATGAAGGTGTTCATTTTGTAAAACAAGATTTCAAAGTTTTGGATAGATTGGGAAGGAATTGTGTCAGCAACACTGCAGCAAAATAGCAGCTAGCTGTCTGGTTTCTTTACATTTCAAATGTACTGACTTCAGGAAACAGTAAGGAAAAATATCATTGAATTGGATGAAGACCCATTGACCAAAAGAAATAGAAACAGGAGGCTCTTCAGCCCCTTGAGCCTGTTCTGCCATTTACTAGGATCATGAGACAAAAAAAAACTGCAGATGCTGGAATCCAAAGTAGACAGGCAGGAGGCTGGGGGAACACAGCAAGGCAGGCAGCACCAGGAGGGACAGGCAGGAGGCTGGGGGAACACAGCAAGGCAGGCAGCATCAGGAGGGACAGGCAGGAGGCTGGGGGAACACAGCAAGGCAGGCAGCATCAGGAGGGACAGGTAGGAGGCTGGGGGAACACAGCAAGGCAGGCAGCATCAGGAGGGACAGGCAGGAGGCTGGGGGAACACAGCAAGGCAGGCAGCATCAGGAGGGACAGGCAGGAGGCTGGGGGAACACAGCAAGCCAGGCAGCATCAGGAGGGACAGGCAGGAGGCTGGGGGAACACAGCAAGGCAGGCAGCATCAGGAGGGACAGGCAGGAGGCTGGGGGAACACAGCAAGCCAGGCAGCATCAAGAGGGACAGGCAGGAGGCTGGGGGAACACAGCAAGCCAGGCAGCATCAGGAGGTAGAGAAGTCGCCGTTTCAGGTGTAACCCTTCTTCAGGACTTCCCTCCCTCCTGATGCTGCCTGGCTTGCTGTGTTCTTCCAGCCTCCAGCCTGTCTACTTTCAATAGGATCATGGCTGATCCGGCATCCCTCATGTCCATTTTCCTGCCCTTTCCCCACAACTGATCAATAATCTCTCTGTCAGCCTTAAATATCCACAAGGACTTTGCCCGTGTAGCTCTCTATGACAAGGAGTTCCAAAGACACTCAAACCTCTGAGAGAAGAAATTCCTCCTCATCTCCATCTTAAACTGGTTGCTATTTATTCTGAGACTGTGCCCCCAGTCTGGGACTCTCGCCCATGAGGAGAAACATTCTCTCAGCATTGACCCTGTCAAGCCCCTTAAGACTCCGATATGTTTCAATGAGATCACCTCTGACTCTTCTAAACTCCACTGAGTAGAGCCCCAACCTGTTTAACGTTTGCTCATAAAACTGCCCCTCCATATTGGGGATCATCCCAATGAGCCCTCTCTGACCTGCCTCCAATGAAATGATATCTCTCCTTAAATAAGGGGGGCATAACTGCTCACAGTGCCTCAGATGTGGTCTCCCCAGTCCCTTGTACAGTTGCAGTAAGACTCCAATCCCCTTGAAATAAGGCCAACGTTCCTTCAGCCGTTCTGATTACCTGCTGCCCCTGTGCGCTGGCTTTCTGTGTTTCTGTGCACAAGTTTCCCTTTGCAGTTTTTCTCAACTTAGAATGTTAATTCAATTCACTCTTGGGATGAGGGCATCACTGAATGTGCCAGCATTTATTGCCCATCCCTAATTGCCCAGAGGGCAGTTAAGAGTCAGCCCCACTGCTGTAGGTAAAAACAATGACTGCAGACGCTGGAAACCAGATTCTGGATTAGTGATGCTGGAAAAGCACAGCAGTTCAGGCAGCATCCGAGGAGCAGTAAAATCGACATTTGCTCGAAATGTCAATTTTACTGCCCATTGCTGTAGTTCTGGAGTCACCTGTAGGCCAGGCCAGGTAAGGATGGCAGTTTCCTTCCCTAAAGGTCATTGGTGAACCAGATGAGTTTTTCCGACAATCGACATTGGATTCATGGTCATCATTAGACTGGAACTTCCAGAAATTTTTTATTGAGTTCAACTTCTACCATCTGCTGTGGTGGGAATCAAATCTGGGTGGGTGGGAATCAAATCTGGGTCCCCAGGACATTATCTGGATCTCTGGCTTAATAGTCCAGTGATAATACCATGAGACCACCACCTCATTTACTAATACCATTCTGTTTTTGGTTTTCTCCTTTCCAAAGTGAACAACTTCACATTTTCCCACAATAGATTCCATTTGCGGATTTTTTTACCCATTTGCTTGACCTATCAATATCTTTGCAAAAAAAGCCTGAAAGAACTACAGATGGTGTAAATCCGAAACTAAGATGGAAATTGCTGGAAAAGCTCAGCAGGTCTGGCAGCATCTGTGGAGAGAAATCAGAGTTAATGTTTTGGGTCAAATGACCCTCCTTCAGAACTGTGCAATATCTCTGCCTGTCGCCCAGTTTTAGTGTCATCTGCAAATTGGGCTACAGTCATCCACTTTCTTCCTACAAGTCATTCATACATATTGGAGACAGAACATAGAACATTACAGCACAGTACAGGCCCTTCAGCCCTCGATGTTGCACAGACCTGTCATACCAATCTGAAGCCCATCTAACCTACACTATTCCATGTACATCCATATGCTTGCTCAATGACGACTTAAATGTACTTAAAGTTGGCGAATCTACTACTATTGCAGGCAAAGCATTCCATACCCTTACTACTCTGAGTAAAGAAACTACCTCTGACATCTGTCCTATATCTATCACCCCTCACTTTAAAGCTATGCCCCCTCATGCTTGCCATCACCATACTTGGAAAAAGGCTCTCCCTATCTAACCCTCTGATTATTATATATGTCTCTATTAAGTCACCTCTCAACCTTCTTCTCTCTAATGAAAACAGCTTCAATTCCCTCAGCCTTTCCTCGTAAGATCTTCCCTCCATACCAGGCAACATCCCAGGAAATCTCCTCTGCGCCCTTTCCAAAGCTTCCACATCCTTCTTATAATGTGGTGACCAGAACTCTGCACAATACTCCAAGTGCGAGCGCACTAGAGTTTTGTACAGCTGTAGCATAACCTCATGGTTCCAGAACTCGATCCCTCTATTAATAAAAGCTAAAACACGGTATGCCTTCTTAACAATCCTGTCAACCTGGGTGGCAACTTTCAAGGATCTGGGTACATGGACACCGAGATCTCTCTGCTCACCTACACTACCAAGAATCTTACCATTAGCCCATTTGCATTCTGGTTACTCCGACCAAAGTGAATCACCTCACAATTTACTAACCCACACTTCTATGCCCTCATTCAGGTCATTTGTAAAAATGACGAACAGCAGTGGACCCAACACCGACCCTTGCTGTACACCACTGGTAACCAGACCCCAGGATGAACCATCTCCATGCCCCTCATGATTTTATAAACTTCTACAAGGTCATCCCTCAGCCTCCGACACCCTAGGGAAAATAGCCACAGCCTATTCAGCCTCTCCCTGGAGCTCAATCACTTCAACATCCTTGTAAATCTTTTCTGAACCCTTTTTATTTTCAAACATCCTTCCTACAGCAGGGAGACAAGAATTGCATGCAGTTTTCCAATAATGCCTCACCGATGCCTTGTCCAACCGCAAAATGACCTCCATACTCCTATATTTAATGCATTGACTAATAAAGGCAAGTGTACCAAACACCTGGTTTAACAAGGAACTTGAGAGGCAGTTGAGAAGATCAACTATTGCGAAAAGCTTTTCACAAAGGAACATATATATAAATAATCTTTTCAAAGAGCAGGAAATGGTCTAGGTGAGCACTTGAAGAGTTTTGTGTTGCTTAAGGAGAAACAGATTGTTTCCTCTTTATTGTAATTTCTAGGCTGTTGAGAAATGTAATGCTGAGCTACCCTTTGGTTTCACCATCATCTCTGAAGCATTGACTCATGATTTATCACGCTTCTTCCAGCAAGCCAACTACTGATCCAAACTGCTATATCTCCCACATTCCCATTCCTCCGTATTTTGTATAATAGCCTACTGTGGGGAACCTTATCGAATGCCTTGTTGAAATTCATATACACCACATCAACCGGTTTACTCTCATCTACCTGTTTGATCACCTTCTCAAAGAACTCAATAAGGTTTGTGAGGCACGACCTACCCTTCACAAAACCGTGCTAACTATCCCTAATCAAATTATTCTTTTCTAGATGATTATAAAATCTATCTCTTATAACCTTTTCCAACACTTTACCAACAACTGAAGTAAGGCTCACTGGTCTATAATTACCAGGGTTGTCTCTCTACCCCCCTTCTTGAACAGGGGAACCACATTTGCTATCCTCCAGTCTTCTGGCACTATTCCTGTAGACAATGACGATTTAAAGATCAATGCCAAAGGCTTAGCAATGTCCTCCCTGGCTTCCCAGAGTTGCAGTCCCTTCACTGATCTTTGTGAAAGCCCACTGGTCTCGGGTCACCAACCTGAAAAAGAGCCCTTTATCCCCGCTCATTGTTTCCTGCCCATGAGCCAATTTTCTCTCCATGCCAATATCCTACCTCCAGCATTAGGGGCTCTTATGGCTAACCACCAGTGGGGTCAGTTGTTGAATACCTCCTGAAAATCCAAATGCAACAGTTGTCTCTACCCACTCTGATTGAGAGTTCCTCAAAAAACTCTAATAAATTAGTCAAACACGATTTCCCTTTCATGAAGCCACGCTGACCCAGCTTGATTAAATTAGGATTTTCTGAATGTTCTGCTGTTATTTCCTTAATAATGACTCCAATATTTATCCAGTAATAGATGTTAGGCTAATCAGCCTGTAGCTACCTGCTTTTTGACACACACCCCCCTCCTTTTTTGAATAGGGGTGTCACATCATCTGGTACTTCTCCAGAACCCAAGCATTTTTGGAAACTTATACCCAAGCATCCACTATCTCTGTATCTACCTTTAGGATTCTTTAGGCCCAGGAGAACAAAGCAGTTACAAAATATCTCTTTAGCAGCTTCATTGCTCTGTTCTAGCTCAATTTCAACCCATTCAATCCTAAGTGAGCTCTTTGAAACCTACTCCTAGTGTTCATGGGATGTGGACTATGTTGGCTGAGTCATCATTAATTGCCTTTCCCTCGTTGCTCTGGATAAGGTTGGATGTGCTGCATTCTTGTGTAATGTCAAGACATTGAAAGTGCCGTTAGCAAGAGTGTTCCTAGATTTTGCAATAGTATATCTCTCCCAGGAGTCAGAATTTATGCATCAGAACTGGCAGAACAAGGTGTCTTTCTTTGGGATGAGAAAATCCGTAGCTTTGATTCCTCAATAAAATTTTGCTGTGTGACATGCAAATGTGGCATTTCCGATGTTCAACCAGGAACCTGTTCAACTTTTAATTGTTTCAAAGCAAGATATATCATTTGAGAACAGGAGATGGCCATTCAGCCCCCAAACCAGACTTTCTGGAAGGGATTTGTTTTTATCATTCAGTTTTTAACCTGTTTGTCTTTCAGGGGAGTTGGGCATTGCTGGCAAGGCAAGCTTCTATTGCCCATCCCTAATTGCCCTTGAACTGAGTGGCTTGTTGGGCAGTTTCACAGGGCAGTTCAGTGTCAACCACTGAGCTGTGAGTCTGCAGTCACATGTACACCAGAGATAAAGAAGAGAAAAGCATTATTGAGCCAGAGGATTTTTTTCCATCAACTTTCTTCATTTATATAAATGATTTAGATGCGAGCATAAGAGATATAGTTAGTAAGTTTGCAGATGACACCAAAATTGGAGGTGTAGTGGACAGCGATGAGGGTTACCTCAGTGGGCGGCACGGTGGCACAGTCGTGGGCGGCACGGTGGCACAGTGTGGGCGGCACGGTGGCACAGTGCGTGGGCGGCACGGTGGCACAGTGGTTAGCACTGCTGCCTCACAGAGCCTGAGACCCGGGTTCAATTCCCGACTCAGGCGACTGACTGTGTGGAGTTTGCACGTTCTCCCCGTGTCTGCGTGGGTTTCCTCCGGGTGCTCCGGTTTCCTCCCACTGTCCAAAGATGTGCGGGTCAGGTGAATTGGCCATGCTAAATTGCCCGTAGTGTTAGGTAAGGGGTAAATGTAGGGGTATGGGTGGGTTGCGCTTCGGCAGGTCAGTGTGGACTTGTTGGGCCGAAGGGCCTGTTTCCACACTGTAAGTCTAATCTAAAAATTACAATGGAATCTTGACCAGATGGGCCAATGAGCTGAGAGGTGGCAGACGGAGTTTAATTCAGATAAATGCGAGATGCTGCATTTTGGGAAAGCAAATCTTAGCACGTAATGGTAAGGTCCTAGGGAGTGTTGCTGAACAAAGAGATCTTGGAATGCAGGTTCATAGCTCCTTGAAAGTGGAGTCGCAGGTAGATAGGATAGTGAAGAAGGCGTTTGCAATGCTTTCCTTTATTGGTCAGAATATTGAGTACAGGAGTTGGGAGGTCATGTTGCGGATGTACAAGACATTGGTTAGACCACTTTTGGAATATTGTGGTCTCCTTCCTATCGGATTTACAAGGATGTTTCCAGGGTTGGAGGATTTGTGCAAAAGGGAGAGATTGAATAGGCTGGGACTGGTTTCCCTGGAGCGTCGGAGGCTGAGGGGTGACCTTATAGAGGTTTACAAAATCAAAGTCTCTTCCCTGGGGTGAGGGTGTCCAGAACTAGAGGGCATAGGTTTACGGTGAGAGGGGAAAGCTATAAAAGGGACCTAAGGGGCAATGTTTGCACACACAGGGTGGTGCATGTATGGAATGAACTGCCAGAGGAAGTGCTGGAGGCTGGTACAATTGCAACATTTAAAAGGCATTTGGATGGGTATATGAATAGGAAGGGATTGGAGGGATATAGGCCGGGTGCTGGCAGGTGGGACTAGATTGGATTGGGATATCTGGTCGGCATGGACGGATTGGACCGAAGAGTTTGTTTCCGTACTGTACGTCTCTATGACTCTATGACTGTATAACCGCTGGTAGCTTTTTAAACATAAAATCAGGTTTATGAATTGAATTCAAATTTCACCAGATGGGAACTGAACCCGTACCTTCAGAGCCTCCAGATCGCTAGTTCAGTAACATTACCAGTCACAAAAATGGATATTGGGCACAGCAAAAGATTCTGTGTGATACAAATGGGCTTCGTTTTTTTCGTGAAACAGAAGACAAAGTTACGAGAAGATCCCAATTCAGAAAAGCCTTGAGAGTGATATAGTGAAAGATTGTTGAGTTGGTAAGTCAGAAATCACAACAGAGAAGCGTTCAGCTGTCAACACGTGGTCATTAGAATGAGGAGAAAATGGCCATGAGTGACCTATTGAGGCTAAGCCCATAGAGTCATACAGTCGGAAACAGACTCTTCGGCCCAACTCGTCCATGCTGACCAGACATCCCAATCTGACCTCGTCCCTCTTGCCAGCACCTGGGCCATATCCCTCCAAACCCTTCCTATTCACATATCCATCCAGATGCCTTTTAAATGCTGTAATTGTACCAGCCTCCACCACTTCCTCTGGCAGCTCATTCCACACACGCACCACCCTCTGTGGAAATGTTGCCACCTAAATCCCTTTTAGATCTTTCCCCTCTCACCTTAAATCTATTCCATCTCGTTTTGGACTCTCTTATCCAGAGAAAAAAGCCGTGGCCGTTTACCGTCTCCATGCCCCTCATGATTTTATAAACTTCTACAAGGTCATCCCTCAGCCTCCGACACCCTAGGGAAAATAGCCACAGCCTATTCAGCCTCTCCCTGGAGCTCAATCACTTCAACATCCTTGTAAATCTTTTCTGAACCCTTTTTATTTTCAAACATCCTTCCTACAGCAGGGAGACAAGAATTGCATGCAGTTTTCCAATAATGCCTCACCGATGCCTTGTCCAACCGCAAAATGACCTCCATACTCCTATATTTAATGCATTGACTAATAAAGGCAAGTGTACCAAACACCTGGTTTAACAAGGAACTTGAGAGGCAGTTGAGAAGATCAACTATTGCGAAAAGCTTTCCACAAAGGAACATATATATAAATAATCTTTTCAAAGAGCAGGAAATGGTCTAGGTGAGCACTTGAAGAGTTTTGTGTTGCTTAAGGAGAAACAGATTGTTTCCTCTTTATTGTAATTTCTAGGCTGTTGAGAAATGTAATGCTGAGCTACCCTTTGGTTTCACCATCATCTCTGAAGCATTGACTCATGATTTATCACGCTTCTTCCAGCAAGCCAACTACCGATCCAAACTGCTATATCTCCCACATTCCCATTCCTCCATATTTTGTATAATAGCCTGCTGTGGGGAACCTTATCGAATGCCTTGCTGAAATCCATATACACCACATCAACGGTTTACTCTCATCTACCTGTTTGGTCACCTTCTCAAAGAACTCAGTAAGGTTTGTGAGGCATGACCTACCCTTCACAAAACCGTGCTAACTATCCCCAATCAAATTATTCTTTTCTAGATGATTATAAAATCGATCTCTTATAACCTTTTCCAACACTTTACCAACAACTGAAGTAAGGCTCACTGGTCTATAATTACCAGGGTTGTCTCTACCCCCCTTCTTGAACAGGGGAACCACATGTGCTATCCTCCAGTCTTCTGGCACTATTCCTGTAGACAATGACGATTTAAAGATCAATGCCAAAGCCTTGGCAATGTTCTCCCCGGCTTCCCAGAGTTGCAGTCCCTTCACTGATCTTTGTGAAAGCCCACTGGTCTCGGGTCACCAACCTGAAAAAGAGCCCTTTATCCCCGCTCCTTGTTTCCTGCCCATGAGCCAATTTTCTCTCCATGCCAATATCCTACCTCCAGCATTAGGGGCTCTTATGGCTAACCACCAGTGAGGTCAGTTGTTGAATACCTCCTGAAAATCCAAATGCAACAGTTGTCTCTACCCACTCTGATTGAGAGTTCCTCAAAAAACTCGAATAAATTAGTCAAACACGATTTCCCTTTCATGAAGCCACGCTGACCCTGCTTGATTAAATTAGGATTTTCTGAATGTTCTGCTGTTATTTCCTTAATAATGACTCCAATATTTATCCAATAATAGATGTTAGGCTAATCAGCCTGTAGCTACCTGCTTTTTGACAGCCCCCCCCCCTCCTTTTTTGAATAGGGGTGTCACATCATCTGGTACTTCTCCAGAACCCAAGCATTTTTGGAAACTTATACCCAAGCATCCACTATCTCTGTATCTACCTTTAGGATTCTTTAGGCCCAGGAGAACAAAGCAGTTACAAAATATCTCTTTAGCAGCTTCATCGCTCTGTTCTAGCTCAATTTCAACCCATTCAATCCTAAGTGAGCTCTATGAAACCTACTCCTAGTGTTCTTGGGATGTGGACTATGTTGGCTGGGTCATCATGAATTGCCTATCCCTCGTTGCTCTGGATAACGTTGGATGTGCTGCATTCTTGTGTAATGTCAAGACATTGAAAGTGCCGTTAGCAAGAGTGTTCCTAGATTTTGCAATAGTATATCTCTCCCAGGAGTCAGAATTTATGCATCAGAACTGGCAGAACAAGGTGTCTTTCTTTGGGATGAGAAAACCCGTAGCTTTGATTCCTCAATAAAATTTTGCTGTGTGACATGCAAATGTGGCATTTCCGATGTTCAACCAGGAACCTGTTCAACTTTTAATTGTTTCAAAGCAAGATGTATCATTTGAGAACAGGAGATGGCCATTCAGCCCCCAAACCATACTTTCTGGAAGGGATTTGTTTTTATCATTCAGTTTTTAACCTGTTTGTCTTTCAGGGGAGTTGGGCATTGCTGGCAAGGCAAGCTTCTATTGCCCATCCCTAATTGCCCTTGAACTGAATGGCTTGTTGGGCAGTTTCACAGGGCAGTTCAGTGTCAACCACAGAGCTGTGAGCCTGCAGTCACTTGTACACCAGAGATAAAGAGGAGATAAGCATTATTGAGCCAGAGGATTTTTTTCCAACAACTTTCTTCATTTATATAAATGATTTAGATGTGAGCATAAGAGATATAGTTAGTAAGTTTGCAGATGACACCAAAATTGGAGGTGTAGTGGACAGCGATGAGGGTTACCTCAGATTACAATGGAATCTTGACCAGATGGGCCAATGAGCTGAGAGGTGGCAGACGGAGTTTAATTCAGATAAATGTGAGATGCTGCATTTTGGGAAAGCAAATGTTAGCACGTAATGGTAAGGTCCTAGGGAGTGTTGCTGAACAAAGAGATCTTGGAATGCAGGTTCATAGCTCCTTGAAAGTGGAGTCGCAGGTAGATAGGATAGTGAAGAAGGCGTTTGCAATGCTTTCCTTTATTGGTCAGAATATTGAGTACAGGAGTTGGGAGGTCATGTTGCGACTGTACAAGACATTGGTAAGACCACTTTTGGAATATTGTGGTCTCCTTCCTATCGGATTTACAAGGATGTTTCCAGGGTTGGAGGATTTGTGCAAAAGGGAGAGATTGAATAGGCTGGGACTGGTTTGCCTGGAGCGTCGGAGGCTGAGGGGTGACCTTATAGAGGTTTACAAAATCAAAGTCTCTTCCCTGGGGTGGGTGTGTCCAGAACTAGAGGGCATAGGTTTACGGTGAGAGGGGAAAGCTATAAAAGGGACCTAAGGGGCAATGTTTGCACACACAGGGTGGTGCATGTATGGAATGAACTGCCAGAGGAAGTGCTGGAGGCTGGTACAATTGCAACATTTAAAAGGTATTTGGATGGGTATATGAATAGGAAGGGATTGGAGGGATATAGGCCGGGTGCTGGCAGGTGGGACTAGATTGGATTGGGATATCTGGTCGGCATGGACGGATTGGACCGAAGAGTTTGTTTCCGTACTGTACGTCTCTATGACTCTATGACTGTATAACCGCTGATAGCTTTTTAAACATAAAATCAGGTTTATGAATTGAATTCAAATTTCACCAGATGGGAACTGAACCCTTACCTTCAGAGCCTCCAGATCGCTAGTTCAGTAACATTACCAATCACAAAAATGGATATTGGGCACAGCAAAAGATTCTGTGTGATACAAATGGGCTTCGTTTTTTTCGTGAAACAGAAGACAAAGTTACGAGAAGATCCCAATTCAGAAAAGCCTTGAGAGTGATATAGTGAAAGATTGTTGAGTTGGTAAGTCAGAAATCACAACAGAGAAGCGTTCAGCTGTCAACACGTGGTCATTAGAATGAGGAGAAAATGGCCATGAGTGACCTATTGAGGCTAAGCCCATAGAGTCATACAGTCGGAAACAGACTCTTCGGCCCAACTCGTCCATGCTGACCAGACATCCCAATCTGACCTCGTCCCACCTGCCAGCACCTGGCCCATATCCCTCCAAACCCTTCCTATTCACATATCCATCCAGATGCCTTTTAAATGCTGTAATTGTACCAGCCTCCACCACTTCCTCTGGCAGCCCATTCCACACACGCACCACCCTCTGTGGAAACGTTGCCCCCTAAATCCCTTTTAGATCTTTCCCCTCTCACCTTAAATCTATTCCATCTTGTTTTGGACTCACTTATCCAGAGAAAAAAGCTGTGGCTGTTTACCGTCTCCATGCCCCTCATAAACTTCTATAAGGTCATCCCTCAGCCTCCGACACCCTAGGGAAAATAGCCACAACCTATTCAGCCTCTCCCTGGAGCTCAATCCCTTCAACATCCTTGTAAATCTTTTCTGAACCCTTTTTATTTTCCAAACATCCTTCCTACAGCAGGGAGACAAGAATTGCATGCAGTTTTCCAATAATGCCTCACCGATGCCTTGTCCAACCGCAAAATGGCCTCCATACTCCTATATTTAATGCATTGACTAATAAAGGCAAGTGTACCAAACACCTGGTTTAACAAGGAACTTGAGAGGCAGTTGAGAAGATCAACTATTGCGAAAAGCTTTTCACAAAGGAACATATACATAAATAATCTTTTCAAAGAGCAGGAAATAGTCTAGGTGAGCACTTGAAGAGTTTTGTGTTGCTTAAGGAGAAACAGATTGTTTCCTCTTTATTGTAATTTCTAGGCTGTTGAGAAATGTAATGCTGAGCTACCCTTTGGTTTCACCATCATCTCTGAAGCATTGACTCATGATTTATCACGCTAACCTGCACTGATGAATACACTGAGTACATTGTGCAGTAACATGGCAATGAGTCAGACTTGGTTACCTCAAAATCATGTTCTGTCCAAGTTGTCAACCATTCCCAGCAGCAGAATAGAAAATCCAATAGGAGAATCCCAATGATTAGCTGAAACTTTGGACTGGTTACTCCAGATTAGCCAAACGCGTAGCCTTCTCTGCCAACCAATCAGGGCAGAATTAAGCAAAGGGGAAAGTGGACTTTACAGGTATGCCTTTAAACGTTGGCTACACAATGGTCTCACTCATGCCCTGAATGGTCAATAATACTGCCTTATACAGGATCACTCGTTACTGTTTCGGAGGAGCAATAGCCGAGCAGTATTATTGCTCAACTATTAACTCAGAGACTCAGGTAAGAATCTGGTGACCCAGGTTCAACTCCTGCCATGACTGATGGTGGAATCTGAGTCCAATACAAATCTGGAATTAAGAATCAATGCGAAGCTGATGATGGTCAGGGGGGTGGGGGACTGGGGTGGGGGAGTGGGGGGGCGGTCCCAACTGTTTCACTAATGTCCTTTAGGGAGGAAAACTGCCACCTTTACCCAGTCTGGCCTACATGTGACTCCAGACTCACAGCAATGTGGTTGACTCTTAATTGTCCTCTGGGCAATTAGACAGGGGCAATAAACACTGGGTGAGCCTAGAATGCCCTTATCCTATGAATGGATTGAATTAAAATTATAAATTGAGAAAAACTGCACAAAGTTGGAATACAAAAGGACTTGGGAAAAATTCTGTGAGTGAATCTGAAAGAAAGTGGATGTGCTGTCTTGGATCACAGGGTCTGTCGAAATGGTTCATTTCGGGTTTGGTTCACTATAGTTAAGAGAAGACTGGACAACAACTATGTTCCTAAATATGGGTGTTTGTTCAGTAATAATAGTGAATAATAATGAAAATACTGAGAGTAATAAATGAAAAAGAAAGGAGATAAAAGCAACACATCTCCCACCCTCCTGCCAATCCGGGAGCCCTCAATGGATGGTGGCCTGGGGACTCAGGTTTGCTCTGGCATCATTTGCAATCCAAGGAGAGGTTCTGAATGAAGCTCTCTCTCTCTCTCTCTTCTCTCTCTGTTATAACGTGTAACAGACAGAAACTAAAAGACAAAACTGCTGGCTAGTCCAGATAATCGACAGGAAAACAAGCTGCAGCTGCTGTCTTCAGCCCAGAAAGGAACAGACTGCTTCGAGGCCATGCAGGCTCCAGTAGCATCACCAATTGCAGCCGATCAGCCCATCCTAGATAATCGATTGCCTCTTGCAGCAGTTGAGTATCATCATTAGCGTTTAGCCCTTGGCCCAACCTGTCCATGTGCCACTGCTGTTGCTTGTGCCAATGTAGATGGCACCAATACATTCAGAAAGTTGTGTTGTTTTGTGATTATCAAGGCACTGTCCACATAGGTAGTGACAATCGAAACACGTTATCAGGCATAGGCCAGGAAGGTGGGAACAGTGTGTCAATAAAGAGAGGATTGTTGTCTGATGTAACTCTGAAATAACTGCCCACTCAATTATCCGTTTTCCCAGTTGAAGCCACAAAAGACAGAGCTTAGTGATCCCACAGCCAATGGATCAGATCTAAGCTCTGCAGTCCTGCCACATCCAATTGAGAATGGTGGTGGACAATTAAACAACTCACTGGAGGAGGTGGCTCCACAAATATCCCCATCCTCAATGATGGAGAAGCCCAGCACATCAGGGCAAAAGTGCCCAGTGGATGATCCATCCTGTCCTCCTCCTGCACTCCCCAGTGTCACATTTACCAGACTTCAGCCAATTTGATTCACACCATGTGATGTCAAGAAATGATTGGAGACACTGGATACTGCAAAGGCAATAGGCCCTGACAATATTCTGGCAATAGCACTGAAGACCGGTGCTCCAGAACTTGCTGCTCCCCTAGACAAGCTGTTCCAGTACAGTTACAACACTGGCATCTACCCGACAATGTGGGAAATTGCCCAGGTATGTCCTGTACATAAAAACAGGGCAAATCCAACTCGACCAATTGCTGTTCCATCAGTCTACTCTCAAAAATCAGTAAAGTGACGGAAGGTGTCAGTAACAGAGCTGTCAAGCAGCACCTGCTCAGCAATAACCTGCTCAGTGATGCCCAGTTTGGGTTCCCCCAGGGTCACTCAGCTCCTGACCTCATTACAGCCTTAGGTCAAACATGGACAAAAGAGCTGAATTTCAGGGGGTGGGTGGGTGGGAGGTGATAGCCCTTGATATCAAAACTGCATTCAACCAAGTCTGGTACCAAGGAGCCCTGGCAAAACTGGTAACAATGGGTATCGGGGGCAAACTCTCCACAGGTTGGAGTCATACCTGGCACATAGGAAGATGATTGTGGTGGTTGGAAGTCAGTCATCTCAGCTCCAGGACATCTCTGCAGGAGTTCCTCAGGGTAGTGTCCCACCCCCAACCATCTTCAGCTGCTTCATCAATGACCTTCCTTCTATCATAAGGTCAGAAGTGGGGATGGTCACCGATGATTACACAATGTTCAGCACCAAATGCCACTCCTCAGACACTGAAGCAGTCCGTGGTCAAATGCACCAAGACCCGGGCAGTACCCAGGATTGGGCTGACAAGTGGCAAATAACCTTCACGCCTCACAAGTGCCAGGCTGCGGTTGTCTCTGACAAGAGAATCTAATTTTGATATATAGTGGTCTCACCATCACTGAATCTCCCACATTCAACATCCTGGGGTTTACCATTTGAAGCAGAGCAAGACTTGCCACATAAACGCAGTGGCTACAAGAGCTGGTCAGAGATAGGAATCTTGCAGCGAGTAACTCCCCTCCTGACTCCCCAAAGCCTGTCCACTATCTACAAGGCACAAGTCAGGAGTGTGATGGAATACTCCCCATTTGCCTGGATGGGGGCAGCCCCAACAACACTCAAGAAGCTTGATACCATCCAGGACAAAGCAGCCTCCACTTGATTGGTACCACATCCACAAACATCCACTCCCTCCCCCACCGACGCTCAGTAGCAGCAGTGTGTACTGTCTACAAGATGCACTGCAGAAGTTCACCAAAGATCCTCAGACAGCACCTTCCAAACCCACGACCACTTCCACCTGGAAGGGCAAGGGCAGCAGGTACATGGGAACACCACCCCCTGCAAGTTCCTCTCAAGCCACTCACCATCCTGACTTGGAAATATATCACTGTTCCTTCATTGCTGGTGGGTCAAAATCCTGGATGTCCCTCCCTAAGGGCATTGTGGGTCAACCCACAGCACATGGACTGCTGCAGTTCATGAAGGCAGCTCACCCCCACCTTCTCAAGGGGGCATTGAGGGACAGGCCCAACCAGTGACTGTCACATCTCATGAGTGAATCAAAGGAAAAAGCCGTGGAGGTGCTGCATTGGATTTTGCAATGCAGCACAATAAGATGGAAAGCATATTTGCCAGCACTAAGACACGGTGGACTGTTAGGAAATGGAACATTGAGCAGAAAAACATTCCTGAGCGTTTCCAGACTTGACTCCCACATTTTTCAATGCCCATAAGATCAGGCCATTGGAAGGTGTGAGCAAGAATAGACATTTTTCACATATTTTACTGTAGCACTGCATTCTCCTATGTTTTTCTTTTGCCGTAGAGCAATCCAGGTAACGGTCTGGGGTGCCAAGTTCGAGTCCCACCATGGCAGCTGGTGGAATTTGAATTCAATAAAAATCAGGAAGTAAAGAGTCTAATGATGACCATGGATCCAGAGTTGATTGTCAGAAAAAACCCATCTGGTTCACTAAAGGCATCCTTCCCTGGCCTGGCCTACATGTGACTCCAAACCCACAGCAATGTACTTGACTTTTAAACTGCCCTCTGAAAAATTAAGGATGGGCAAGAAATGCTGGTCCAATCAGTGATGCCCACATTCCATGAATGAATATAATTTTAAAAATGTTATTCTGATGAGCGTAAGACGTTCAATAACGTTGTTCTTTTTAGTGACACTCATGTTCCTCAGCTCTTCCAACCAATGAACATTACCAGTTGGGCGTGTAATAGGCACAGGGAGAATGTGCAAATTCCACATGACGGTCACCCAAGGCTGGAGTCAAACCCAGGTCCCTGATGCTGTGAGGCAGCAGTGCTAACCACTGAGCCACCATACTGCTCTACAGCATTTTTTTAGTGTGTGACATATTTTTAATGTGAAATAGTTGCTTCTGTGCAGAACGTCAGAGACAGCAGAGTATGTCAAAGGGGCAATGTAAATCCAAGATGTTGTTGTTCTCGTCATTAAAGGAAATGGCTCCATAGCTCATTTACACAGGGTCAGGGGGTGGGAATGGAGAACCACAAACAGCCTTTGAGCCTCACAGGTCATGGTAAAGCTGACAGGGCTGAATACCCTGACAGACAAGGGATATTTTTAGCCCCACCAAATTGCACACCATATTTATTCACGCGTGAGTTGTGGGTGACTGGCCATGCGAAGGGCAGTGTTTATTTCTTTCCTCGTTGGTTACTTGAGTGCTTTAACCAGATGGATCGGTGCACTGACATATTATAAATAGTATCTGCATATGTTGGTTCACCTCTGGTCAGTGTGTAGTCTGTACTGTCTGTTACATTTGATATCTAGGGTCACTTCCCCAAGAACAAGGTGTGGGGAAGCAAATAGCACAGTTCATGTGGTATCTACTTGGATGAAGTTATTTGTCATCAATCATGTGTTAGGTGCAGTAAGATCAGCCTGCTCAGGAATACTCCCAATCACAGCATTATCAGATTGATACCTCAGCCATTACTGCATCAGGAGAGTGGCTCGGTGGTTAGCTCTGTTGCTTCATAGCAATGGGGACTCAGGTTCAATCCCAGCCTCAGGTGACTGGCTGTGTGATGTTTGCACGTTGCATGCATAGATCCCCTTTGGGGTGCTCTGGTTTCCTCCAAAGGTTAGATGGATTGGCCATGCTAAATTGTGTGTAGTGTTCAAGTATGTGTTGGTTAGGTGCATTAGTTATGGCAAATATAGGGCATTGGCTCTGGGTGGGTTACTGTTTGGAGGGTTTGTGTGGACTTGATGGGCTGAATGGCTTGATTCCAGAAGCTCACTGATTAAACTTGGGCCATCACTGAAGTAACGAATGATCCAAATTCATTTTTTTCCCCCAAAGTCTCAAGACACTTCTTAGTCAATGAAGTGCTGTCATTGTTCTAAGTTTACTCACTGATTCCTGGGATGAGGAGGTTATTCTAAAAGGCAAGGTGAGACAGGCTGGCCCTACATCCCAAGGAGTTGAGAAGAATGAGGCTTGCTGCTATTGAAATAAAAGATCCTGGGCATTCTTGACAGGGTTGGTGCTGAAAGGCTTCTTCCCCACCACTGTCCTTGCTGAGATCCATGGTCCCCCTGTCTTACCCAGAATCCTCATTGGGGTTGGGAACCATCCGTTGCACCAGTAAAACCATCACTGAGAGCTGGCACCAGTGAGATTCCAGGGATGCCAACTACTCAATTTGATTTGGAATATTGTAGTCACTAAGTACAGCAAAAAGCTTTCTTTGTGAGTAGTATGGGCAGATAGCAAGAAAAGGCATACAAAACATGGGATCAGTTGTCCAATAAGTCTCTGAGATGGGGTCTGGATTAGTTAACTCGATTACATACAGTGTGAAAACAGGCCCTTTGGCCCAACAAGACCACACCGACCCTCCGGAGATTAACCCACCAGACCCCTTTCCCTCTGACTAATGCACCTAACACTACGGGCAATTTAGCACGGCCAATTCACCTGACCTACACATCTTTTTGGCTGTGGGAGGAAACCGGACGCCCGGAGACACAGGGAGAATGTGCAAACTCTACACAGACAGTCACTCGAGGCGGGAATTAACCCGGGTCCCTGGTGCTGTGAGGCAGCAATGCTAACCTCCTCCTCAGGAGGGGGCAAATTCCTGGCTAAAATTCAGGAAGCGTTCAAATGCTTGTGGGCTGTCTAGCAATGTAACACACAGGTGTCTGCACAATACAGAGCAGTGACATACAGCCAGAGTAGTGGGCCTATGGAATTCGTTGCCACAGAGTGCAGTGGAGACCGGGACGTTAAATGTCTTCAAGGCAGATATTGATAAATTATTGATCTTGCAAGGGCTACGGGGAGAGCGGGTAAGTGGCATTGAAATGCCCATCAGCCATGATTGAATGGCAGAGTGGACTCTAAGGGCCGAATGGCCTTACTTCCACTCCTGTGGTCTTTATGGTCTTATACAACCGGGAACCTAGAGAGAAGCCAGTTAGCTGCTTCGATCTCCTGTTCGCACTTTACTCAGCACAAGCATCACAGCCATTATAACTATCTGATTTGTGCTAAAGAGCTAAAGGCTGATCGAATGGTTCTAATGGACTGATTCATGTTAAGTGCATAATTGGCTTTGTTTCAATCTTATGGAAGTGATTAGGTGCAGTGTTCCCACAATGCAGTATATTTTAATTATGCTATCACTGTGTAATGTATCCACATTTATCCTTATCACAGTCTCAGAATAACAGTTCTTGAAAATACACACTCCATTCAGTAACCTTTCTCGCATTGTGAGCCTCTTGTCTGGGATAGTCAATGCACTGGATTTCTCAGCTGCATTTGTTGAATTGTTGCGGTTAATGTGTTTACTATTGTCCTATTTCACATCCCCTGCTGCACATATTTCTCACAACCTTATCTATATGTCTAAATTATGTTTCTTTTCAAATTTGCTCATGGGGTGTGGGTGTTGCTCGCTGAGCCCAGTATTTATTGCCTGTCCCTACTTACCCCTTGAGAAGGTGGGGGTGAGCTGCCTTCTTGAACCGCTGCAGGTAGACCCACAATGTCTTTAGGGAGGGAATTCCAGGATTCTGACCCAGCAACAGTGAAAGAAAGGGGATATATTTCTAAGTCAGGATGGTGAGTGGTTTGGAGGGGAATATGCAGGGGGTGGTGTTCCCATGTATCTGCTGCCCCTGTCCCTTCCAGATGGAAATGGTCACAGATTTGGAAGGGGCTGTCTGAGGATCTTGGTGAATTTCTGCAGTGCATCTTGTAGATGATACACACTGCTGCTACTGAGAGTTGGGGGGGTTGAGGGAGTGGATGTTCGTGGATGTGGTGCCAGTCAAGCGGGGGCTGCTTTGACCTGGATGGTGTAAAGCTTCTAGAGTGTTGTTGTAGCTGCCCCCATCACACTCCTGACTTGTCCCTTGTAGATGGTGGACAGGCTTTGGGGAGTCAGGAGGGGAGTTACTCGCTGCAGGATTCCAAGTCTCTGACCTGCTGTTGTAGCCACTGCATCTATGTGGTGAGTCCAGGTCTTTTTCTGGGCAATGGTAACCCCCAGGATGTTGGTAGTGGGGGATTCAGTGATGGTAACCCCCAGGATGTTGATAGTGGGGGATTCAGTGATGGTAACCCCCGGGATGTTGATAGTGGGGGATTCAGTGATGGTAATCCCCAGGATGTTGATAGTGAGGGATTCAGTGACAGTAACCCCCAGGATGTTGATAGTGGGGGAATTCAGTGATGGTAACCTCCAGGATGTTGATAGTGGGGGATTCAGTGATGGTAACCCCAGGATGTTGATAGTGTGGGATTCAGTGACAGCAATCCCCAGGATGTTGATAGCGGGGGATTCACTGAATGTCAAGGATCAGTGGTTCGATTGTCTCTTCTTGATGATGGTCATTGTCTGCCATTTGTGTGGCGTGAATGTCACTTGCCACTTGTCAGCCCAAGCCTGGATATTGCCCAGATCTTTTTGCATTTATACACAGACTGCTTCAGTATCTGTGGATGGTGAATGGTGCTGAGCACTGTGCAATCATCAGTGACCATCCCCACTTCTGACCTTATGATGGAGGGAAGGTCATTGATGAAGCAGCTGAAGATGGTTGGGCCTAGGACCTTACCCTGAGGGACTCCTGCAGTGATGTCCTGAAGCTGAGATAACTGATCTCCAACAAACATGACCATCTTTTTATGTGTCAGGTATGACTCCTACCCTTGGAGAGTTTGTCCATTGATGCCAGTTTTGCCAGGGCTCCTTGATGCCACAGTTGGTTGAATGCAGCCTTGATATCAAGGGCTGTCACTCTCACCTCCCCTCTGGAATTCAGCTCATTTACTCATATTTGTACCAAGTAATGAGGTCAAGAGCTGGGTGATTCTGGCAGAATCTGAACTGGATGTCACTGATTCTTCATTTGTATAGTGCCTTTCAAGTCATCAGATATTGTGAAGTGTAATACAGACACATTAAAGCATTTTATAGATGAAACCTCTCTTGTTCATGAGGAAGCATGACCACCAATGTACAGCCTGGGAACTCCCACAGTGTGGTTAAGACAAGGTTATTTGTATTTTAGAGTTTCAGGGAATAATGTTGGTGAGAAAACAGGGGATATCTTAACATCAAAAAGATCACATCTGAGACAAAAGATTCATAGAATCTGTACAGTGCAGACAGAGGTCCTTTGGTCCACTAGATCTGCAGTGACCAAACCCTATATTCTAGCCTCATAACCTTCTATTAACCATGGCTAATCCACTTAACCTGGACATCTTTAGATTGGGGTCAGAAGTAGCCTGAATTTCTCATTTCATTGGAAAGAGAGTACCTCTGACAGTGTGGCGTTCCCTCAGCACTGACCCTCTGACAGTGTGGAACTCCCTCAGCACTGACCCTCTGACAGTGCGGCACTCCCTCAGCACTGACCCTCTGACCGTGCGGAACTCCCTCAGCACTGACCCTCTGACAGTGCGGCACTCCCTCAGCACTGACCCTCTGACAGTGTGGCACTCCCTCAGCACTGACCATATGACAGTGCGGCACTCCCCCTCAGTACTGACCCTCTGACAGTGTGGCACTCCCTCAGCACTGACCTTCTGACAGTGTGGCACTCCCTCAGCACTGACCCTCTGACAGTGCACCACTGCCTAGTACTAACCCTCTGACAGTGCAGCGCTCCCTCAGTACTGACCTTCTGACAGTGTGGCACTCCTTCAGTACTGACCCTCTGACAGTGTAGCACTCCCTCAGTACTGACCCTCTGACAGTGCAGCACTCCCTCAGTACTGACCCCCGACAGAGCAGCACTCCCTCAGTACTGACCCCCTGACAGTGCGGCACTCCTTCAGTACTGACCCCCTGACAATGCGGCGCTCCCTCAAAATAGCACCCCCCCCCCCGCATTGTTTACTGCTCATCCTTTATGGCCATTGAACTGAGTGGCTTGCTAGGGGAAGTCAAGGGCAGTTAAAGAGTCAACCACATTGCTGTGGGTCTGAAGTCTCATGCCAGGCTGATGATTCCCTTCCTTAAAGGAGCCCTGAAATGTTTTTATAACAATCAACAGTAATGATCATGGACTGAGAGACTAGCTTGACATTCCATATTAATTAATCAATTTAATTTACGTTCTACCTGAAGCTGGGGTGGGATTTGAACCCAGGTCCCTCAAATGTTAGCCTCTGCCACTCAGCTACTGTTTCCTCATGCCTGTACAGTTGATAGACAGCCTGACATAGCACTGTGTCTACATTGTACCTGACACTGACATTCAGGATGTCCTCCACCCTCGTCAGTAATATCAGTGCATTCTCTGGCACAGCTGAATAAATCCAGGAACATAATGCCAAAATAACTTGACACACTGTCCCTGCCTTTGATGGTGAAAAACAAGAATAACATTCACTATTGATCCTGAGTATACAATGGCTTTTGTGTGTTCAGTTCTAAGACAGCTGGTTGCTGCCTTTAATACAGTGTTTGAAATGATACAACTAAAAAAAAATTCTTTCCTAAGGAAACCAAGATTAGAATTCCTTCTAGGCTTAGTAACCAGTTCCTTTGGCCCTCGCAGATAAGTTGCAAGATTGCAAGAGTTTCTTTAGTTTCCTTAGATATATAAAGGGCAAAAGAGAGGTAAAGGTAGACATTGGATTGCTGGAAAATTACGCTGGAGATTAGTAATGGGGAGCCAAGAAATTACTGAGGAGCTGAATAATTACTTTGTGTCGGTCTTCAAGGTGGAAGACACAAGTAATATCCCAAACATTCAAGAGAGCCGGGAGGCAGAGCTGAGTGTAGTGGCCATCACCAAGGAGTTAGAAAAATGGAAAAGTCCATTGTGAAGGATGAAATTTCTGAATACTTAGGAATATATGGGAAACTCGGGCAAAGTCAGCATGGTTTCATCAATGGGAGATCATGCCTGACAAATCTGCTCGACGTCTTTGAGGAAGTATTGAGCAGATTAGACCATGGAGAGCCAATCAATGTTATCTACCTGGACATCAAGGAGGCCTTTGACAATGTGCCACACAGGAGGCTACTGAGTAAGATAATGGCCCATGGTGTTGGAGGCAAGGTGCTAGCAGGGATAGAAGCTTGGCTGTCTGGCAGAAAGCAGAGAGTGGGGATAAAAGGATCCTTCTCAGGGTGGCAGCCGGTGACAAGTGGTGTTCCACAAGGGCCAATGTGGGACCATAACTTTTCTCTTTATACATGAACGATTCAGATGAAGGAACTGAGGGTGTTCTGGCTAAGGTTGCAGATGATACAAAGATAGGTGGAGGGCCAGGGAGCATTGAGGAGGCGGGGAGGCTCCAGAAGGATTTAGACAGGTTGAGTGAAGAAGTGGCGGATGGAATACAATGTGGGAAAATATGAGGTCATGCACTTTGGTTGAAAGAATAGAGGCACGGATTATTTTCTAAATGGGGAGAAAATTGAGAAGTGTGAAGTGCAAAGGGACTTGGGAGTTCTAGCCCAGGATTCTCTCAAGGTCAACTTGCAGGTTGAGTGGGTAGTTAGGAAGGCAAATGCAATGATGGCATTTATTTTGAGAGGATTAGCATATAAAAGCAGGGATGTACCTCTGAGGCTTTATAAGGTTCTAGTCAGGCCAGGTTTGGAGTATTGTGGGCAATTTTGGGCCCCATATCACAGAAAGGATGTACTGGCCCTGGAGCGCATTCAGAGAAGGTTCATAAGAACGATCCCCAAGAATGAAAAGCCTAACATATGAGGAATGTTTGAGGACTCTGGGACTATACTTGATGGAGTTTAGGAGGATTGCGGGGTGGGGGAGATCTGATTGAAACATACAGAATACTGAATGGCCTGGACAGAGTAGATGTTTGGAAGATTTTTACATTGGTAGGAGAGACTAGGACCCGAGGGCACAGCCTTAGAGTAAAGGGAAGGCCTTTTAGAATGGAGATAAGGAGAAACTTCTTCAGCCAGAGAGTGGGGAATCTGTGGTCATTGAGTATATTTAAGATGGAAGTAAATCGGTTCTTGAGTATCAAGGGGATCAAGGGTTCTGGGGAGAAAGTGGGTGAATGGGTTGAGAAATTTATCAGCCATGATTGAATGGTGGAGCAGATTTGATGGGCTGAATGGCCTAATTTCTGCTCTTATATCTTATGGTCTTATTAAAAAGCAACTTTCCAGGCTGTTTCTCATTCAGATTAGTGCCATTCACAGTTCCATCAATCCATTAAATCCATTTTTATTGGTTTGTGATGAGGAGCTTGATATTAACAAAATTTTTTTTTGTATTTACTCATGGAGTATTTATTGTCTACTTATTGTCCAATCGTCATTGAGTCAACCGCATTGCTGTAGGTCTGGAGCCACATGTAGGCCAGACTAGGAAAGGACAGCAATTTCATATATAAATCCACTTGGTTAACAAGGCACACCATTAGATTAGCTTTTCAATTAATTGAAATTTCACCATCGACATCATCAAGATCTTTAGGCTGGGGTTCAGATTAACTGCTGACACTGACATTGCCACCACACCCATAGGTACAGTTCATCTCCAGCTTCTCAATTCTGTGACTGAGATTTACCCCAACATGTCTTTTCAAACCAGTTTCTGAGTTGTGAGGATGATAATCAACTGTTGTCAATAAATGGTGAAAGTGAGGACTGCAAATTCGTGAGATTAGAGTCGAGATGTGGTGCTGGAAAAGCACAGCAGGTCAGACAGCATCCGAGGAGCAGGAGAATCGACGTTTCGGGCAAAAGCCCTTCATCAGAAATTCCTGACCTGCTGTGCTTTTACAGCATCGCACTCTTGACTGTTGTCAATAAATGCTAAAGTGAATGTGAATAGTTCATGGTTACCAATATCTTTGACTCAATCTTCCAAATGACCACTTCTGTCAAGGAGGACAAGGGCAGTAGATACTTGGGAACACCAACCCCCCTGCAAGCCACTCCAAACCCTGACTTGGAAATGTACCACTGTTCCTTCATTGCAGTTGGCTCAGTGGTTAGCACTGCTGCCTCACAGCGCCAGGGGCCAGGGTTTGATTCCACCCTTGGGCAACTGTCTGTTGGAGTTTGCATGTTCTCTCTGTGTCCCTGTGAGTTTCCTCCAGGTGCTCTGGTTTCCTGCCACAGTCCAAAGAAGTACAGGTGGGTTGGCTATGGGAAATGCAAGGTTACAGGAATAGGGTAGTGGGATGGAATGCTCTGTGGAAAGTTGGTGTGGACTCGCTGGGCCGAATGGCGTGCTTCCACTTTGTTGGGATTTTGTGATTGTCGCTGAGTCAAAATCCTGAATTTCCCTCCCTGTGTGGTATTGTGGGGTCTACCAACAGCATGTATAGCGGTTCAAGAAGGCAGTTCACCCCCACCTTCTCAAGGGACAACTAGGGACGAGCAATAAATGCTGGCCCAGCCACTGATGCCCATGCCCCATGAGTGAACAAAATAAAAAGTCTCCTTCCTTAGCAGCAGTGTGAATATGGGCAGGTGGGTGAGGATGGCAATTGAACATCTTTTCAAGGACAGTGTATAAAATTCCATTCTCTGGAAGATGTGTTGGTCTGAGCAGTGATCCTCACCTCCCACACATGAACAACAAAAAAGCTTTCTGTACCAGGAAGACAATTGTTGCTGGTCTTGTTGCGAGGTTATAATATATTCTCTCAGAATTCCCCAGAAAAGTCTAGATCATCCACTTACATTTGTGAAGCTAAGTTAATGCTTGTAACATTACACCCACCCATCACGAGTCTGTGTTCTCAATTCTCTTTATTTCTGTTCACTCTGCAAGGCGCCCATTTTCAACCCTAACCTACAAACAACCATTCTTGTAATATAACATTGGTTTTTTTGGCTTCCTCATACCTGTTCAAGCACTCAAGGAGAAGCTGCCTTTTCATGCTTAGGTAAAAACATAAGAAGTAGTAACACGAGGAGGCCATTCAGCCCCTCAGACCTGCTCTGCCATTCAGTAAGATTGTAGCTCATCTGATGTAAAGAATATAAAGGATTATTGAGGTGCTATCATCAGTTTCTTAGTAATGTTCTTTTTAACAATGACATTCAGAAGCTTTTCAAAGACTTTCAGGAACAAGGCTGGCACAGTGGCTGGCACTGCTGCCTCACAGCACCAGGAACCCAGGTTCAATCTCTCCCTTGGGTGACTGTCAGTGTAGAGTTTGTGCATTCTCCCCGTGTCTGCATGGGTTTCTTCCCACAGTCCAAAGATATGCAGGTTGGATGGATTGGCTATGGGGAGTGTAGGAATAGGCTGGGTTGCTCTTTGGGGGGGCACATGAGCTTGATAGGCTGAATGGTCTGCCCCCACTCTGTAGAGATTCAATGAAGGTCCAAAAGGCCCACGTCATTTTTTGAAGCTTCCTCAAAGACCACAACATTCAACGCTATGGGCCTAGTGCTGGAAAATGGAATGAGAATAGATCGAGTTGGCACAGACTCAGTGGGTCAATGGATCTCTTTATGACTTGAGGACTTTATGATCCATAAATGGGCATAACCAGTGAAAACTCACCAGTTCCAAAGAGGAGTCACTACATACAAGATGTTAACTCTGTTTCTCTCTTCATTAGATGCTGTCAGACCTGTTGCGTTTCTCCAGCACTCTCTGTGCTTAGTTCTGTACTTGGTTTTTATATTTGTGAAAATTTCCGATCATCCTGGGTTGGGTTTGTTGGAAGGAGGTTCAGTATTGTCGGTGAGATCAGCTTCTTGCACCTAAATATTACAGCAGGGCAGTGGAAACGCGGGACTCCCTTCCTCCCGAAAAGCTGTCTATGCTAACGCATCATGTCTTAAGCCCCAAGGTGAGTGGATAAGGTTAAAATACAGATCAACTATGATTTGCTTGAATGGTGGAATTAATTGGAGGGGCTGAATGGCCTCCTTGTGCTTCACTGGTGGTGTTATTTGACCCTTAGTGTTCACATTGGTGGTGTTTTATTTCTTAGCAAGACCTGTGCAATCTGCTGGTACAATTTGTCTGGTAGACATTTCCAACACAGCTACTGGTCATTGCGTTGGAGAGTATGGAAACAGACCCTTTGGTCCAACATGTCCTTGCTGACCAGACCCTCAGTAAGTAGTGAAGTGCTGTGGTTCTTGAAAGGGAAAAGCTGATAGAATCCCACTGTCTGAGAGCCATGTGTTAAAGGCTGAATGAGCAACATCCAGCCAGCAATGTTCTCTGGAAGGTGGGAATCTGAAATAAGACAGAAATTGCAGGCAAAACTCAGCAGGTCTGGCAGCATCAGTGGAGTGAGAAATAGAGTTAATATTCTGAGTGCAGTGACCCTTCCTCAGTAATGGAACCGTTTAGGAGATGTGGCAGGTTTTCAAGAAGGAAAAGGGAGAGCAGGAAATAAAAGGGGTGACGGTGGGGGGAGGGGTGGTGAAGCTGTTGGTTTCGTTGGAGATTATTCTGAACAATGAAATGAGGGAGATTAATAAAGGAAATGTTTGTTGTGCAAGATTGATTTGGCATAGTCGTTACAACAGGATTCAAGATGCCATGAGTGAACTTGCTCATCTTGATCAACTGGAATTTACAAGTAAATTTCCCTCGTCACTCTGCCGACTCCGTACAATTGATTTAACATTATAGGCTGAGTAATCACAATCTGGCAGAGTTTACTATCGCCAACACTCCCTTCAGCTTGGCACAAACATATTAATCACAGAGTCAGGTGGTGTGCAGAATAGGGGTTCTGCGAGAGCTGATGGAGGGTTTTGTAGGGGCAGTGTAAAGAATCTGCTGTAGAAAGAGTCTATGTGGGTGGCACGATGGCTCAGTGGTTAGCGCTGCTACTTCACAGTGCTATGGATCCTAGTTCAATTCCCACCTCAGGCAACTATCTGCACATTCTTCTCCCTGTCTGTGTGGGTTTCCTCCCACAATTCAAAGATGTGCAAGTCAGGTGACTTGGCCATGCTAAATTGCCCACAGTGTTAGGAGCATTAGTCAGAGGGAAATGAGTTGGGGGAGTTATTCTTTGGAGGGTCAGTGTGGACTTGTTGAGCTGAAGGGAACCTCACCTTTTTTTAAAAAAACCATCATGTAGAAGACAGAAATGCAAAGATAAACTCTTTTCCAGTGTTGGCCTCAAACTGTCCCTCCACAACAGGTCAAATTTCATCATATCATTCAGCACTGAACTTCCCTCCCACACAGTGCATTCCAAACCACGCCCCCCCCCCACCTCGGAGTGAAATAAAATTCCCTTAAGTCGCATCATAACCTTCTGCCTTTCACCTGAAAATTGTGTCCCCTTGTTATTGACCCTTTAACGAAGGGCAGCTGCTGCTTCCTATCGTACCTGTCCATGTCCCTTATAATCGTACACACCACAATCAGGGTCCCTCTCAGCCGTCTCCACTCCATAGAAGCAACCTGAGCTAATCCAGTCTCTCCTCATCACTGAATGCTCCATCCCAGGAAACATTCTGATGAAGAAGCAAAGTGAGTCTCCCCTGCACCCCTTAAATGGAATAACACATTGCGTGGTGTCAGACTAGCGCTACATCAAATAAAATTCAACACTGAGTCACGGGGGAAGAAGGATAAAGGCTTGGCCATAGATGTGGGATTTCAGGAGTGCCATAATGCAGAGAAAGAGTTAGATGTGGGTTTTTTTTCCCCACATTTTGATCTACGAACATGTCAAAATGCTCACCCCATCAGCATGCCTTATATTTCTTTCTCCTTCAGGAGTTCACCAATCCTTGCCTGAAATGCATCTGTAGTATTCCCCTCCCCTCCCCTCACCATTCACCACGCTCGCAGGAAAGACGGCTTCACTCTCAAATTCCTGAACAGATGTATTAACAGCAGGAGTAGGTCACTGGAGCCCACTTGGACATTGTACAGTTGGGTGATTTACAGTAAACTAGTTCAAGCAGGTAGCTTATATCATGTGACTTCCAGTAAATGTCTTTTAAAAATGGGGTCCCACCATAACCTTGTAGTGATCTTCAAAACAGAAACTCTGGCCACGGTATCTCTAATGGACTTCAAATCAATAAATTTTAACATGAGTCCTCGAAAATATTAATAGATTCCCTACAGCATGGAATCAGGCCCTTCTGCCCAGCAAGTCCACGCCAACCCTCTGAAGGTTAACCCACCCAGACTCATTTCCCTACATTTACTCCTGACTAATGAACCTAACAGTCTAGATTAGAGTGGTGCTGGAAAAGCACAGCAGGTCAGGCAGCATCCGAGGAGCAGGAAAATTGATGTTTCATCAGGAATAGAGGCAGGGTGCCTGCAGAATGGAGAGATAAATGAGAGGAGCTATGGGCAATTTCCATGGCCAATTCACCTGATCTGTACATCTTTGGAATGTGGGAGAAAACCAGAGCACACCAATGCGGACACAGGGAGAATGTGCAAACTCCACACAGTTGCCCAAGGCTGGAATCAAACCCAGGTCCCTAGCACTGTGAGGGTGGGGGGTGGGGGCAGCAGTGCTAACCACTGAGCCCCCATGAAACCCATCTAATAGAAGCATCTTTATTATTGTTCTAAACCCCAGTGGATACAAGTCTAGTCTATCGAACCATAAACATGTGGAGGAGTTGCTGTCTTATTGCATAGATTCCAGTCCAGACTGATAACAGAACTTCAGGAAAGTTACATGACATTCCGACATGTCACGTTCTGGTATAAAGATATCCGACTCATGTTCAGTCTCTTTCTGTGTGTCGCAGACGCAGTGTGGTCAGTCTATTTTGTGTTTGTAATGTATTGTAATGTTAATGAGCACTGAATCCAAACTGTGTTTAAGTCTGCGGTACTAGTGCAATTTAGTGTTTGCTAATGTCCTTCAAAGCATCTCAATCAGAATATAAGCAAATTACTGCAGATGCTGGAATCTGAAACCAAAAGAGAAAATGCTGGGAAATCTCAGCAGCTCTGGCAGCATCTGTAAGGAGAGAAAAGAGCTGACGTTTCGAGTCTAACTGACCCTTTGTCAAAGCGGGTTTTTTTGCGGTGGAGGCGAAGGAGCTGAGAAAGAGCTTTGACAAAGGGTCAGTTTGACTCGAAATGTCAGCTCTTTTCTCTCCTTACAGCTGCTGCCGGACCTGCTGAGATTTTTCAGCATTCTCTCTTTCGGTCCCTCAATCAGAATCCAGGTTTTGCAGTAATGATACATGAGCTAGCATATTGGCAAACACTTAGATCATACTGGAAGCAATACTTGACTCAAGAAACCGTGTCAGTCATCGGGTATAGAACATCATCAAAACGGTTAATGGAATGTTAGTGTCTACATGAGAAGGATGGGATCTGAAGCAGAGATGTTTTACAGCAGAGATTCAAAGCCCTGGTTAGACAGCTTATAGCATCTCTCAGTATTTCAGAATTCTGTACTTTAGAAAGGATGGATGTGACCTTGGAAGGAGTGCAGAGGATTGACCAGAATCTCCGGGGCTTCAAAGATGTGTGGAGATTTTGCAGAGACAAAGCAGTGTAATGTCACTCGGCTAGCAATCTAGAGACTTAGGCTAATGTTCTTGCTTCGAATCCCTTTATGGCAGTACATTGAAATCTGAAGCAATCTTCAAAACAGAAACTCTGGTCCAGGTATCTCTTATGTACTTCAAATCAACCAATTTTCACAATCCTTTTGATATGAGTCCTCAAAAATATTAATAATAGATTAGATTAGATTCCTTACAGCGTGGAAACACGCCCTTGGGCCCAACAAGTCCATACCGACCCTCCACAACAGATCTAGCATTACAAAATGGTGACCATATAGCCCTGTTGATTGTTGTGAAAAACTCATCTGATTCACTGTGCCCTTTAAACGATATTGGCATGTGACTCCTGAGTAATGTGGTTGAGTCTTCACAGCCCCCATGGACAATTAGAGATGGGCAGAGGATTCTGCCTGAGTCAGTAAGGTCCATATCCAATGCATAACACACAAAAAAAGAAATAATGTTTGTACTCCCTGACACGCAAAAGGTCAGAGTGTGACTTAGAAGGACAGGAGCAACAGATACATGGCAACACCATCTCCTGCAACTTCCCCTCCAAGCCACTCACCATCCTCACTTGGAAGTATATCCCCGTATCTTCAAAATCCTGGAATTCCCTTTCTAAGGGTCTACCTACAGCACATGGACTGCAGCGGTTCAAGAGGGCAGCTCACCCCCATCTCAAGGGGGGGGCAACTAGGGACAGGCAATAAATGCTGGTCCAGTCAGTGATGCCCACATCCCATGCATCAATGAGTAAACCACGTTTATGCATCAAAAGTGAACTCTTAACCCCACGCAGCTGGCAGTTGGTGCTCAGTAATTTAAATTAATGTAAATCTGGATAAAGGTGCAATTGTATATGGAGCCAAGGCATGTGGCTGGAGTTAGGATTCAGATCAACCAAGAAACAGGTTCAATGGGCTAAATGGCCACAGTATTGGGGTGGTTGTGGCCTACTGATGTTATCACTAGACTATTGATACAAAGACCCCAGTTAATGTTCTGGTGATATGGGTTCAAAACCTGCCATGGTAGTTGGTGGAATTCAAGCTCAATTTAAAATAAATCTGGGATTAAGAACCTAATGACAACCATGGATCAGTTTTTGGAAAAACCCATCTGATTTACTAATGTCCTTCAGGGAAGGAAATCTGCCATCCTTACCTGGTCTGGCCTTCATTTAACACCAAACCCACAGCCATGTAGTTGACACTGACTGCCCTCTGGGTAATAAATGCTGGCCGGGCCGGTGAGGTCTGTGTCTTGTGAATGATTAAATGAAAACAAAAGAGCTGTGTTATTCAGGCTTTGAGCAGAGGCACTTGCTCCTGAGAGAGACAGTGTGCACTTGCTGCCACTCCAGTTATTTTTTTCTCTGTGCAAGGTTAGTTTTGGAAACTGTGAAATATCTTAATGTAGATTCATTAGACTCCTTGCTGTCACAGGTAGAGGAAAAACATCCAGACTTCCTCAGCAGTTGGATTCAGCTAAAATCTTCTTTCAGGAGCCTGTTGTAAAGAGCAAAGGAAGATGTTTCATCCTCATGAGTGAAACATGACCATGAAGTCATGGAGGAAGGCAGCCATTCTGAGATTGTAGCTTTCTCTATTTTGACTGTCACCCTTTACAGTGAAGTTGATCGCAAATAATAATCATTGCGAAGAATGATCGTAGTTAGTGTGACATGACAGAGGAGTCTGCTGGACAGTGAAGAAGCTATAATATTGTCAGCTTGTGTTTAACCATAGATCACATAACTGTAACAAATTTAATTACTTGCATCACTGTATTTTAATTATTGCCATATCACTGTCAATACCTTGGATCTAAATTAAGGCAGAATCTTTCACAAAAGGATTGTGAAATCAAATTTGTCACATAAGAGATGAGGACATTTCACAGATTAGTTTCAAGAAATTGGATGAGTAATATGTAAACCAAACGCAAGTAAAATGCTGAACAAAGAACCAGGAAGAAATCTCGAGATTGAGTAATCGAGTGAGAAGGCACTGAATTGAGAAACCAGAACACAGCAATAGGACTGGAAAGTTTCCAGAATGTGAAACACAATCAAGTTGAACAATCGCCCCATTTTTAAAGGCAGAGTCTCACCCTAATGGAACATTAGGTATTCCCCTGTATCAAGTAATCTTGGCTGGTCTGATCAAGACTTCAACGTCACTTTCCTGCTTCATGTCTGTTAAAGATCTGTCTCCATCATTCTCAAATAAATTCAATGATCCAACCTCCACTGCTCCTGGGAAAAAGAATTCCAAAGCCGACTGAACTTCTGAGAGAAGAAACTCCTTCTCCTTTCTCTCTTGAAGTGGTAACCCCTTATTTTGAAACTGTGTTCCTCAGCTCTCAGTTCTGCCACAGTGTCCACCCTGTCAAGCCCTTCCATGATTAGATTAGCTTCCCTACAGTGTGGAAACAGGCCCTTTCACCCAACCAGTCCACATCCGAAGAGTAACCCACCCAGACCCATTTCCCTCTGACTAATGCACCTAGCACTATGGACAAATTAGCATGGCCAATCCACCTAACCTGCACATCTTTGGACTGTGGGAGGAAACCGGAGCACCCGGAGGAAAGCCACGCAGACACGGGGAGAATGTGCCAACCTCACACAGTCACCCGAGGCTGGAATCGAACCCAGGTCCTTGGCACTGTGAGGCAGCAGTGCTAATATTTCAGTAATATCTATCACCTGTCATTCTTGGAAACACCAATGCAGGTTGAACCTGCTTAACCTTTCCTCATAAGACAGCTGCATCATCCCAGAAATCAGCCAAGGGACCTTCTCTGAACTTCCTCCAATGTAGGTCTCCTTAATTAAAGGGACCATAGCTGTACATGATACTCTAAGGTGAGCCCTCATTAATGTGCTCTATAATTGTAGCACAGTACATCTCTACTTTTATCTTCCCTTCCCCTTTGTATTAAAGGCTACCTTTGTTTTGCCTTCCTGGTTACCTATTGTGCCTTCATGTTGACTCTTTGTGATTCTTGCACAAGGAAACCCAGGTCACTCTGTCCTTCAGCAGTCAGTCCCCTCTCTCCATTTAAATGATGTTCTGCTTTTCTGGGTGTTCTGCCAAAATGGGCAAACTCACATTTCCTGCTGTGGTTCGCTTGGGTCCTTTAAGGAAGGAAATCTGTCAGTCTTACCCGGTCTAGCCTACATGTGACTTCAGGCCCACAGCAATGTGGTTGACTCTTCACTACCCTGTGGGCAATTAGGGATGGGCAATAATTGCTGGACACAGCCAACTAAGCCGCCATCTCATGAATGAATGAAAAAATGCTCCACAAATCATGGAAGGGCAGGTTGAACAAGAAGAGTTGAAATGTTTAGTGCTGGAAAGGCACAGGAGGTAAGGCAGGTCCTTGGATTCTTTTCCAGCACCACACTTTTCGGCTCTGACTCTTCAGCATCTGTAGGCCTCACTTTCTCCTCAGTTGAACAAGAAGGTGAGCAAGTAAGCAGACTACAGAGACTCAGTGGCTAAGTGCTGCTCCCTCACAGCGCCACGGACCTGGGTTCAATCCCAGCCTGGGGTGCCTGACTGTGTGGAGTTTGCACATTCTCCCTGTGTCTGAATGGGCTTCCTCCCACAATCCAAAGATGTGCAGGTTAGGTGGATTGGCCATGGGAAATTGCTCGTGGTGTTCAGGGATGTGTAGGGTTTGGTGCATCATTCAGGGCTGAATGTCGATTAATAGGGGAATGGGTCTGGGTGGGTTACTCTTTAGAGGGTCAGTGTGGACTGGTTGGGCCAAATGGCCGGTTTCCACACTGTAGGGATTCTTCATGAAGACAGCCCATCACCAGCTTCTCAAAGGCACTGAGGGTTGGGCAATAATTGTTGGTCCAATCAGTAATGACCACATTCCACACGTGAATGAAAAAAATCTTAATATGAATTCAACATCCTAAGCTTTATTAATAGAGACATAGAGCATACAGAGGTAAAACAATGACTGCAGATGCTGGAAACCAGATTCTGCATTAGTGGTGCTGGAAGAGCACAGCAGTTCAGGCAGTATCCAACGAGCAGCGAAATCGACGTTTCGGGCAAAAGCCCTTCATCAGGAAGAAAGGCAGTGAGCTGGAGGCATGGAGAGATAAGCTGGAGGAGGGTGGGGTGGGGAGAAAGTAGCATAGAGTACAATAGGTGAGTGGGGGAGGGGATGAAGGTGATAGGTCAGGGAGGAGAGGGTGGAGTGGATAGGTGGAAAAGGAGATAGGCAGGTAGGACAAGTCCGGACAAGTCATGGGGACAGTGCTGAGCTGGAAGTTTGGAACTAGGGTGAGGTGGGGGAAGGGGTGAGGGTCAGCATGCCTGAGATGAGGGGAGAGGTTGAGAAGGAGAGACCTTCATGGTAACCTTACCTGGTCATTGGAATTGTACCTACACTGTTGACATTGGTGTGCACCGCAAAACAAGCTCCTGACTGAGCTAACCAAGACCTGTAACCATATCCAGCGATAGTAAGAAAGGGCATCCATGGTACCTGAATGGCCTGAGGCATGCTCCATATGGATATGCCTGGTAACTGTCCTTTGAATGTAGGTATAGTTAACTCCGAGGCGTTTCCTCAGATGACCACACCCAGCACCTTCAGATGGAGAGTACGAATATCACTGTGATACTGGGAGAGGGCAGTGTGTGATAGAGCGTTGCCACCAATCCTTCTTTGTCGTTGTTTGTCTAAGTCCTATCAGGGTAATTGTCAAAAGAAGCAACTGTGACATGAAGCAGTGGGTGGTTCGAGTCTGGAACGCACTGCCTGTGCTGGTGGTGAAGGCAGCTTCAAATCAGGCTCTCAAGAGTAAATGACTTTATTATTAGAAAAGCAATGATGTGCAGGGCTATGGGGAAAAGGCAGTGGGAGAGCACAAGGTGAATCATCCTTTCTGAGAGCCAGCACAGACACAGTGGGCTGAATGGTCTCATTTGCAGTAGCTTCTCTGTGATTGTATGAAAAGAACATCAGCTGATGATGTAATGTAGAGATGGTTGGAGAGTGCTTCAATACTGGAATGTGATCAGTACAATCAGAAAAGAGGAGGGAAGGCATGAATATTTTTTACCTAGAAGCATATGTTTTTTTTTGCAATGTAGCTGCTTCCTGTTTTATACAAGATATATGAAGATGGGGGTTTGAATGTGACAGACATTGTCTTTGCAGTGTTGTGGGGGGTAGCTGAGGTAATAGTGGTAGGTGTTAGCTGTGCTTCAATGGGTATCTCATAGCAACATAGAAAACAGGAACAGAAGTTGGCCATTCGGCCCTTCAGGCCTGCTGCACCAGCCTATACAATCATGGCTTATCATTTAATTCAGTTCCCTGTCTCTGTTTTCTCCCGATTCCCTTGGATCCCATTATCCTTAAGAACTATATCTAATGCCTTCTTGAAAACATTTAATGTTTTGGCCTCAACTGCTCTGTGTGGCAGTGAAGTCTATTGGCTCCCCACTCTCTGGATAAAGAAATTCCTCCTCAGCTCAGTCCGAAATGGCCTAGTCCGTATCCTTAGACTGTGACATCTGGTTCTGGATTGCCCAGTCATCACGACTATCCTTCCTTCATTTAGAATTTGATAGTTTTCCACGAGATTCCTCCACATTCTCCTAAACTCCTAAAGTGCCTATTGTCCTAATCAATCCAATGTCCCTCCATACACCAGCCCTGCCATCCCAGGGATCTGTCTGCTAAACCTTTACTTCACTCCCTCCATCGCCAGAACATCCTTTCTCAGGTACAGAGAGCAAAACTGCACACGATGCTCCATGGGTGGTTTCACTAAGGCCCTGTACAATTGCAGCAAGACATCCCTGGTCCAGTACCCGAATCCTCTCGCTATGAAGGCTGACTTACCGTTCGCCTTCTCCACTGGCTGCCGCACTTACATCCTTAATTTCCAGGACTGGTGTACAGGGACACCCACATCTTGTTGCAGCACCCCCCCTCCTTCCCAATCTATCTGCCCTCACATACTAATCCACCTTCCTGCTTTCGCTAGCAAAGTGGGTAGCCTCACATTGATCTACATTATATGCACCTGCTATGCATTTGCCCACTCTTGTCGCTCTCTCTCTCTCTCTGGTCTCTGAATCCAAAGGTTGTGTGTTCAAGTCCCAGTTGAGTAAGTCTGAGCACAAAGCCCTAGGCTGCCTGTCCAGTGCAGTACTGAGGGAGCCCTGCACTGGCAGAGAAACTGCCTTTGTCTGATGAGCACCAGAATCTGCCTGCTCTCTCAAGCCATTGTAAACGATTGCATGGCACGATTTTTAAGTAAAATAGGGGGTTTGTTTCAAGTCCAAATGACTCTTCATCAGAGCTGGAGTGAAGTGTGAAGAGGGCAGCATTTATGCAATAGTGTGGGGTGGGGGTGGGGTTAAATGCTGCCCTCTCCACACCTCACTCCAGCTCTGATGAAGAGTCATTTGGACTGGAAACATCAGCTTGCCCTCTCTCCATGGATGCTCCTTGACCACTGGGATCTCCAGCATTTGTTGTTTTCTGTTCTGAGACTCAAATACTCTTGAGTCCAGACACATGGCTTCCCCCCTTTCTCTCTTTCTATTGTTAACCTCATATCTAACCTCCAAGACTAACCTTTTATCTTGTCTGTCAGGTTTTAGTGCAATCTTGAGAGGTAAAGGGGGATTTAGGTTTAATAGCCGAATGGTTAGTGGTTTTAAGGGCTTATATCATTGCCATTCATAGAGTCATGGAGATGTACGGCATGGAAACAGCATGATATCCCAACCCAGTCTAGTCTCACCTGCCAGCACCTGGCCCCATATCCCTCCATCCCCAGCATTTATTGTTTTCCATTCAGGTTCCAGCATTAACAGCAACTTGCTCCTGTTTGAATCTCGTGTTAGCAGTTCTGACCTCCGAATATGCGAAACCCCCTGAGCACCTCTGTGAGCGTTGGTGAGGAAACAGCTGGAGCTTTTGAAAGAGTTTGGGAGTTGTATTAGTTCCTTCGTCTGGGCCGTCTCCTCGTAGTACCTGACCAATCAGACGCTCACACCCCGGCTTCTCACCAAAAACACTCCTACAGTCAATTGTGAACCTTCTACAGAGTCTGCTCTGTTAACTTTTCCAAAATTAACGTTAGAAGTGAGATTAGATTAGATTACTTACAGTGTGGAAACAGGCCCTTCGGCCCAACAAGTCCACACCGACCCGCCGAAGCGCAACCCACCCCTACCCCTACATATACCCCTTACCTAACACTATGGGCAATTTAGCATGGCCAATTCACCTGACCCGCACATCTTTGGACTGTGGGAGGAAACCCACGCAGACACAGGGAGA
This sequence comes from Hemiscyllium ocellatum, assembly GCF_020745735.1. Lineage (NCBI taxonomy): Eukaryota > Metazoa > Chordata > Chondrichthyes > Orectolobiformes > Hemiscylliidae > Hemiscyllium > Hemiscyllium ocellatum. The sequence continues at coordinate 112,484,864 of NC_083409.1, read as the reverse complement.
ACGTGCAAACTCCACACAGTCAGTCACCTGAGGTGGGAATTGAACCCAGGTCCCTGGCGCTGAGAGGCAGCAGTGCTAACCACTGTGCCACCGTGCCGCCCTAGATGCAGCAGCATAAATTAGAATGAACAGATAGAGTTATAAAGTCTAAGTTATAAAGCAAGAGGATAAAGTCCTTTTGCTGCTTCTCTGACTTCCCGTGGCTCGATAATGCAGAGAGAACTTTTCAGTGTGTGGTATCAAATTAAATTTAAAAAGGAGCTAACCCAGAGAATGTTGCAGGAACACAGCAGGTCTGACAGCATTTGTGGAGAGAGAAAAACACAGTTAATGTTTCAATCCAATATGACTCTTCAACAGAACTTCAATCCAGTTCTGAAGAAAAGAATTAAGCTAGATTCCAGATGTTAATCCTGTTTCTCTCTCCTCAGATACTGTTGAAACTGTAACAACCTCATAGACATAATTGTTGTTTCACTCACTATTCACTAAAGAAACTTGGAATGAAAATGTTTTAAAATTTAGAGACTCGTTCCTTCATGGCATCAGTTCTTACAACTTTTTTTGTCCTTCCTCTTCTTTCTTTCTGTCACTTAATCCAAACTTTCCATCCTTCGTTTCTCATTCTGTAACGAATTGAGCGTAATTCATGTCAAAATCCTTTTCCACCACTTCTGTCTTTCTTGTCTGATTTGGAAATCTCATTGGTGAAGGAGAGAGATCCCTGGTCATGTTGGTCACTGAGCTCCTACATGCCTTGGTGTTTGATCAATGCACACTCTCTGCAATTTGTCAGACAAAGGGCTTAGCCGAAGAATGAAAGAAAAAGTCTTAACATGGGGCTGGCTATGGAATGTTCCCAGCAAAATAATGTGTTCCTCAGTTTAAAAAAAGCACTTGTGTTTTGGAGCTGGTGTTGCCATGGTAAATTTGCAAACAGCAAAAGTGTTGCCAGCGTCTAAAATTACAGTGACCCTTCCTTATATCGGATGCTGGGAGCAGAATTATTTAAAGCTGCTCATTCTGCAGACAGAGCAGTCTTCAGTGACAGCTTTCCAGACCTGTGATGACTTTGCAAAAACTGAATGTATGAATGGGCTCATTGTTTCAGTCAGATCGTCCCAGGTGTCTATTTTCCACCAAAGTTTCGACATCAGCGTTCAAAAAAAAGGCACAGTTTTAACCATGTAACTGCTGAAGTTCATGTAAATACTCTTTGATGGATTATTGATCTGTGAAACCATGTGGAACAGAAGTTTGGAATTCCTGCAGATTCCTAAAGGAAGCCTAATGTTTCTCCCATGGACTGGAAGAAAAAAAATTAGTTTATTTTAAATTGCTTATAGGATGTGAACATCACTAACAAGAGAGGAATTTGTTGACGTCCCTAGTTGCCCCTTGAGAAGGTGGGGGTGAGCTGCCTTCTTGACCCGCTGCAGTTCATGTGCTGTGGGTAGACCCACAATGCCCTTAGGGAGGGAATTCCAGGATTCTGACCCAGCGACACTGAAGGAACGGTGATATATTTCCAAGTCAGGACGGTGAGTGGCTTCAAGGGGAACTTGCAGGGGGTGGTGTTCCCATGTACCTGCTGCCCTTGTCCTTCCAAGGGATGGAGGTCATTGGCTCAGTGGGGGAGCCTTGCGAACTTGCTGCAGTATACCTTGCTGTCACTGAGTGCCAGTGGTGGAGGGAAGAAATGTTGCAGATGGTGGGGTGGGGTCCTAATCAATTGTGCTGTGCTGTCCTGAATTGGGTCAAGCTTCTCGACTGTTATTGGAGCTGCCCCCATCCAGGCAAGTGGGGAGTATTCCATCGCACTCCTGACCTGTCCCTTGTAGATGGTGGACAGGCTTTGGGGAGTCAGGAAGTGAGTTACTCACTGCAGGATTCCTAACCTCTGACCTGCTCTTGTGCCACTGTGTTTATGGGATGAGTTCAGTTGACATTCTTGGTCGATGGTAACCCCCAGGATATTGATAGTGGGGGATTTAGTGATGGTAACACCATTGATTGTCAAGGGAGGTATAGAACTTGTAGCAGTGGAAGAGTTGTCAGAGATAGGAAGGGACAAGATTTAAATGTGAGGAAAATGTTTTTGAAATTGCAAAGTTGTTGATTAATGAGCTGTAGTGGTGACTGGTGAACTGGATCTGCGTAGTATCAGGTAACCACATGAGAGGAACAGCCCCAGCAGGGACTATCAGCAGTCATTACACTGGGCAGGCTGAGTGTCCTTTAGAGGTAGGAATGAAAACATCTCCCAGATTTACATCGCTGTGTGCAGTCCACACCATAGAATGCAGGCTTATAACCGAGGCTTTATTCAGGCACATAGCCCTAAAAAATCCAACCTGCTCTTTCTGACAGTCAACACAGGCACGGTGGGCAGACTGCTGTCCGTCACTGCTGTAACCATTGCAATTATTAGACAGGAGTAGACCCTGACCAGAGGAACAGTTTGTCAGGAACAGAGGGGGGTATCTATGGTGTAATAATCCCTTGCTGGGCTGTTGTTTGGGATTTTCCTCACTCGTGTTAAACACTCCAGCTGTGCCTGTGAATTCCTGGGTCTGACATCTCACAAGTTTCCAACTCTAACATCAGCTGACCTAGTTAACAGGAAGAGCGGTCATGTTACTCAGTTACTGATGTCGAGCCCCAGGCTTCCACCTCCTCCCGAGGTGTGTAATAACATCTCTGAGCAGGGGATTAGAGAGGATCTCTGATATACTTCTCAGGTTGTACATTCCAACCTCACTTTGGCAGATGGTGACATTTGAATCCAATAAAGAGTTGATCTCATGGTGACCATGGAACCATTGTAATAAACCCCGGTCTGGCCTGCTAAACACAGGGAGGATGTTCCTGATAACCTGGGAGCTCAGAACCAGGGGGTCACAGTGTAAAAATGTGGGGTAAGGCCATTTAAGGCTGAGATGAGGAGAAATGTCTTTGCCCAGAGAGTGGGGAGCCTGGGGTATTCTCTGCCACAGAAAGTGGTTGAGGGAAAACATTGAATGCTTCCAAGAAGGAAATAGATCTAGTTCTTATAACTAAAGGGATCAGAGGGTATGGGGGAGAAAGCAGGAACAGGGGATTGAGCTGGTTGATCAGCCAGGATCATATTGAATGGTGCAGCAGGCTTGAAGGGCCGAATGGCCACATCCCAAAGTGTGAATAAACCAGACTGGGAATTTTAAATGGAAGTGAATCGCCCCCGAAATCAATCAGGTGTTTCCCAGGAGAAAGTGAGGACTGCAGATGCTGGAGACCAGAGATGAAAAGTGTGGTGCTGGAAAAGCGCAGCATTGTTTTGGCTGGTTGAGGATTCAATTGACTGGGGAGTGGGTTTTGCTCACTAACTAACCAGGTTAGAGCTGCTCTCTTCCACAGACTGTGCTAGTTGAGGACATTGTGCAAACAGTAATCTGTTAGCTCCGAGCTGCTGCTGCTCATTGGAGTGTTCACTGACCATCTGACCCAAGCTCACTCTGAGAACGTCTGGCACCACTCCCCGCAGTGTGGCACTGATGATGGGACTGAGGGTCTGAGTAAATACCCCCCTTCCTCCATACTCCTGAGCAAATACCCCCCCAACTCCATACCCCTGAGCAAATACCCCTGAGTAAATATCCCCTTCCTCCAAACCCCAATAAATACCCCCTACCTAGAAACCCCTGAGCAAATACCCTCTACCTCCATATCCCTGAGTAAATACCCCCAACTCCAAACCCCTGAGTAAATATCCCCTACCTCCATACCCCTGAGTAAATGCCCCCCACCTCCAAATCCCTGGGTAAATACCCCCCACCTCCCTACCCCTGAGTAAATACCCCTGAGTAAATATCCCCTTCCTCCAAACCCCAATAAATACCCCCTACCTAGAAACCCCTGAGCAAATACCCTCTACCTCCATATCCCTGAGTAAATACCCCCAACTCCAAACCCCTGAGTAAATGCCCCCTACCTCCATACCCCTGAGTAAATACCCCCACATCCATACCCCTGAAGAAATGCCCCCTTTCTTCATACCCCTGAGTAAATACCCCCCACCTCCTTACCCCTGAGTAAATACCCCCCACCTCCTTACCCCTGAGTAATTACCCCCCACCTCACACCCCTGAGTAAATACCCCCACATCCATACCCCTGAGTAAATACCCTCTACCTCCATACCCACCCGCTCCCACGAATCCATTTGTCTCACATTGTTCGCAGTCTGGAAAATGGGAAGCACAGTCTCACAGTGAATTCCCAGTCGGAACCAGTCGGAAAGTACTCAGCAACATAATACATCAGCAAACCTCAAAACAACACAACAATCAATCTGCTTGAATGCTAGCGGAAGCTTTAAAATCCTAATAACATAAAACCCGGAGGAAAATAAATCACTGAAAATGCAGAGACAGTCAGGAAATATCCGGAGTTGAAGGATCAGTTGGAGGCCATTCAACCCTTTGAGCCTGTACTACAATTCAGTTAGATCAGGGCTGATTTCTTTATCTCAAAAAAATCTGACAAGCTCAGGTTTTAAATTTACATTTGCCCACCACTTTCACCAGCTTTTTGAGTTGTATATCTTCTTTCATCCCTGAACGGCCTCATTTGAGTTTTAAAAATTGCATCCCCTTGTTCTGAAATAATTCCTTGGTAAAGCAGAACTTGAGTGCTCCTGAAAAAATATATGACTGACCCTCCAACGGTGTGGTGTGCCCTCAGTACTGACCCTCTGACAGTGACATATTCCCTCGTTACTGCCCCTCTGACAGTGACACACTCCCTCAGTACTGCCCCTCTGACAGTGTGGCACTCCCTCAGCACTGACCCTCCGACAGTGCGGTACTTCCTCAGTACTGACCCTCCGACAATGCGGCACTCCCTCAGTACTGACCCTCCGACAGTGCGGTATTCCTCAGTACTGACCCTGTGACTGTGTGTCACTCCCTCATCATTAACCCTCTGACAGTGCAGCACTCTTATGATAATTATGTGGGAATTCCCAGATAATCTGTTATTGCCCTTGATTGTGGGTTAAATTTTGGCCTAAGCCTTATCTTGGAAATTGTACCATTTGAGAATCAGATGGGGATTCAATTTAACACCTCATCTGAAACATTCAAACTAGTCTTCAAGAATTAAGACAGGTATTCAGTGCTATTTTCATGATTATTTGGCAGCAATTTCAAACTTGCATATTATGAATGTGAAAGCTGTTTTGTTTGAGGTAATATTAACAGGCGTCGTTCATTACTTTTCAATTTAGAAACTGTCTATCATATTAAGTAGTAAATATTGAAAATCCACATAGGTGCGTGTATTTGTATCTGTGTCAGTGGTTGAGTGTGTTTCAGTGTGCCATTGTGTAAATCTGTGCCCTGTGTGTGTGCCCAGGTATGTTAGGGGAGCTGGTACTGTTGTAGTAATGTGACTAATCAAGTAATCCAGCAGGCCGGACTGATTTTCTGGAATGTTTAAAGAAGGTTCCCATCAAACTTGGAACATTAACTGTGTTTCACCCTCCCGACTTGCTGCCAAACCTACTGAGTTTCTCCCGTATTCTCCACTTTTATTTCCAATCTCCAGAATACACAGGATTTTATTTTTGTTTTAATGTTCTGGGGTCTCACCATGACCAATGGTGAAATTTGAATGTTTTTAGTATAACAAGACAACGGGACTAAAATAAAAGCAAATTACTGCGGATGCTGGAATCTGAAACCAAAAGAGAAAATGCTGGAAAATCCCAGCAGCTCTGGCAGCATCTGTAAGGAGAGAAAAGAGCTGACGTTTCGAGTCTAACTGACCCTTTATCAAAGCTGTGACAAAGGGTCAGTTAGACTCGAAACGTCAGCTCTTTTCTCTCCTTACAGATGCTGCCAGAGCTGCTGGGATTTTCCAGCATTTTCTCCTCAGATGACTAATGGCAGGTGACCAGGTGAGAGCCGCGGTTTCCTTTCCTGAAGGATGTTGGTGAATCAGATGCTTTTTATCACCAACAGTTACCAGGTCACCACCAGGCTTGCTTTTTAATCAAAATACTTGAAATCAATAAATACCATAGTCTGCCAGGTTGGGATTTCAACCCAGAGTGTTAGACAAAGGACCCAAAAGAACTGCAGATGCTGGAAATCAGAAACAGAAACTGCTGGAAAAGCTCAGCAGGTCTGGCAGCATCTGTGCTGAGAAAGCTGAGGTAACATTTCGGATTAAGTGACCCTTCCTGAGAATTGATCTGATGAAGCATCACTTAATTCGAAACGTTAACTCTGATTTCTCAACACAGATGCTGCCAGACTTGCTGAGCTTTTGCAGCAATTTCTGTTTCTGATTTCCAGCATCTGGTCCAGTACAATTCCCACTGCACCACCTTTGCCTTCCCTTTGTACTTTTGATTGAGGTGAGTTCAAACCCCACTCCAGGACCCTGGTATTAAACTCGAGGCTGACATTGCCGGACTGACAGAGGGCTGGGGTGCTGCCTTTTCAATGAGCCATTTTACTGAGGCCCTGGTTACCCCCTGGTGTGAAGGTGAGATACCTCATGGACTAACTTTAACAAAAGAGCAGTGTTCTCTCTGATCTGTGGGTCAACGTTACGGTGTTAACCGACACCTGCATGAGGTCCTGTCCACAGAAGGTTCCAGAATATGACTGATTGCTGAGGTGAGGGAGTGTCCTTATGAGGAAAAGTTGTGCCTGTTTTGGAGTTTAGAAAATGAGAAGTAATCTTAAAACATTCTGAGGGAACTTGGCAGGTTGATGCTGAAAGGATAGCTCCTCCTCATGGAGGGAGGGGACTACAACAGTTTAAGGTAGATGAAAGGGTGATTTAACCCCTTAATCCCTCTTTCAGACCAGACACGAGTCAGGTTTCTCTGTTGAAACATTTATTCATGCACACAGCTCAAACTTTAAAACAATGGTGTTAACTATTTCTACAGGTAACATGCACTAACTCATCCTTTTCTTTTAACTCATTCATGGGGCATGGACATGACTGGCCAGGCCAATATTTATAGTCCATCCCTAAGTTGAGAGTCACCCCTGGAGTCTGGAGTCATGTGTGGGTCAGACCAGGTCAGGACGGTAGATTTCCTTCCCTAAAGGACATTAGTGACCCAGATGGGTATTTCCCCTGACAATGGCTTCCTGGTCATCATTAAACTCTTAATCCCAGATTTTTATTGAATTCAGATTCCAAGATGGTGGGATTTGAATTTGGGACCGCCTGAATATTACCCAGATCTCTGGATTAATTGTCTCGAGATAGTACCACTCGGCTATTGCCTCCCACTGCGTTTCGCCACCAGTGTTCACATAATTTATAGTCCAGGTTAATTCACAGGACTGTATTATCCAATCGTATCGTAAAACAGGGTCACATGCTCCAGTTGCAAGTAGCACTTGTGATTATCAGATACTGCACTGTCCTTTTCCCCATTTAATTGGAGCTGAGGAGGGGGATGTTTTTTATCACAGCAGGTTGTTAGCCTATGGACCTTTGTTTCCCTGTGGGCAGTGTCGCCTGGATTATCACGGCTGGGTCAGACAGAGGAGTGCAGGCTCCTGACAACAGGAAGGAAGTGGAATTCAGGCTATAATCAGACAAGGCATGATCTTCCCGAGGAGCAGGGCAGACTGGAGGGGCTGAATAACCTCCTTCCAGTTATTGTGTTGTTCCTCTTGTAAAATAGATGGGCTATCAGGTTTACATACATCAACAAACTAAGTAGGAGCAGACCATTCAGCCCCTCAACTCTGCTGTACATTCAATAAGATCATGGCTGATCTGTTTGTGTTTCAAGTTCCGCATTCCCTGATAACCTTTGACCCGCCCCCAACTTCTGTCTTAGCCAGTTCACTGCCACTATCTTGTGAGGCAGTCACGTGACCCTCGGAGAGAAAAAAATTCTCCTGACCTCTGACCCAAAAGCAGGACCCCTCATGTTAAAACTGCACCCTCCCGGCCCCAGTTCTGCACTGATCCACACGAGGAACCATCCTTATCACACCCACCAAGAGAGGCGAGGACCCGAGTGGTATTAATGCTGGACTATTAATCCAGAGAGCCAATAATGTGCTACGGACCTGGTTTCAAATCCTCCCACAGCAGTTGGAGAAATTTGAATTTAATAAATATCTGGAATTAAGAATCTGTGAATAGACTGTCCATTTCCAGAAAATCCCATCTGGGTCACTAATGTCCTTTAGGGGAAGAAACTACCATCCTTACCTGGTCTGGCCTACATGTGACTCCAGACCCACAGCAATGGGGTTGACTCTTAGTTGCCCCCTGAGCAATTAGGGATGGGCAATAAATGCTAGCTTAGATCAGAGTGGTGCTGGAAAAGCACAGCAAGTCAGGCAGCATCCGAGGAGCAGGAAAATTGATGACCTGTCCTACCTGCCAGTCTTCCTTCCCACCTGTCCGCTCCACCCTCCTCTCCAGAGAAAGTGAGGACTGCAGATGCTGGAGATCAGAGCTGAAACATGTGTTGCTAGAAAAGCGCAGCAGGTCAGACAGAACATGCCCTGTCTGTCCAACCCTTCCTCATTCCCAGATCAATCCACCATGTTTTATTTCGGTCTGGGCTTGTTTGCTCATATTCCCACAGTGCTGTACACACAGCTCTCTGCCTTAAAACACAAGAGTCAAGCATATACAGGCCAAAGGGCCTGGACTGCGCTGTAATGTTCTATTTTCTAGATACATGGAGCTGAGGTCATATTTTGCTCTAAGTCATGCAATGGCATTAACATTTCATTGAGATTTATGTCCGGCCAGCTAGACTTGGAGCACTAGCTTAATGAGACTTACAGCAGTGACGGGGAGTATGTTGTGAAGTGCAGCCGAGGGATCGTGTTAGCTTGTCTCCATATTAGGCAAAAGACAGGAAAGCAGCTCTTCTGCATGTCAGCCAAATGCGGCCTCACACTGAGCTCTCATCTGTTGTTACTGGGTAATTAATATGAGCTGCTGAGAGAGATCGGAGCTTTCACAAATCTTTTGTAGTAAACATGTTTCTTCAGATTTGTGGGCCACCGGGTCAGTGTTGTCCTCACGGCGAGAATGAGGGGAGGGTGACGGAGGAGGTGGTTGATGCAATCCTGGGTCAGGCAGGATTGTGGCCATGTCTCTGGTTCCTGGATGAGTTGAGTGATTGGCCCACTTCGAAGGGAAGATTAGATTTGGGCGCTGGAGCCCGATTGTTATCGTGTGTCTGAACTGTGGCAAGAGAGCTGCATAAAGAAGCTTTTAAAGTCATGTTCCGCGATACTCCACGTCTGCTTCCCTCCCCCACCCTCCATCCACCTCCAGTTGGTAGATCTCACCTTTCTGCCCAATTGTTTCCTGCCAAAATAACCCCAGACCAAAATAAAGCCAGGCACTCGTGTTCACGTGGTGGATTGGTCCAGGAATGAGGAAGGGTTGGACAGTATGGGCCTGGTACCACTGGGATCTAGGAGCAGAGGAGGCTGAGGGGTGACCTGAGCAAGGTTTATACGTTCATGAAGGGCATGGGTAAGGTGAATAACCAAGGTCTTTTCCCCAAAGTGGGAGAGTTCAAAACTAGGGAGCACAGGATTAAGGTGAGAGGAGAAAGATTTAAAAGTGACCAGAGGGGCAACCTTTTCACACAGAGGGTGGTTCGTGTATGGAATGAACAGCCAAAGGAAGTGGTAGATGCAGGTACAATTACACCATTTAAAAGACATCTGGACAGATATGTGAATAGGAAAGGTTCAGGGGGAGATGGGCAAATGCAGGCAAATGGGAATAATTTAGTTTGTGAAACTTGGTCAGCATGGACAAGTTGGACCAAAGGATCTGTTTCTGTGCTGTATGACCCTATGCCTCTACAACAAACACTTGCATTTGTGTAGTGTCTTTAGCATCATGTCCCATGGCTTTTCACAGGGCCATTAGTAAATTGAATTTGAATCCCAGCCGTATAATGTCAGATGATTGAACATGCTCAAAATCATAGGTTTTAAGGAGTATATTAAAGGAAGAGGGAGGTAAGGAGGGAAGTTCCAGTGATTTCCTCGTGCTTCTGCATTGCCTGCACATGTTCCTCACTCCTTGTTAACTGAGAACTCAGTGACTCACAGGGTAGTCAAGAGACAATCACATTGCTGTGTGTCTGAACTCATATGTAGGTAGGCCCAGGGGAAAGTGAGGGCTGCAGTTGCTGGAGATAAGAGTAAAGAACAGGGTGCTGGAAAAGCACAGCCAGTCAGGCAGCATCCGAGGAGCAAGAGAACTGATGTTTTGCACATAAGAGTTTCATCAGGACGCTTCTGATGAAGTGGTAATGCCCGGACTGTCGATTCTCCTGCTCCTCGGACGCTGCCTGACCAGATGTGCTTTTCCAGCACCACACTCCCAATTCTCATGTCGGCCCAGATCTAGTAAGGGCAGCAGATTTCCTTTCTTACAGAACTTTAGGGAACCACAAACAACAATTGATGATGGTTTCATGGTCACCATCACTGACACCAGTTTTCCATTTCCAAATTGTAAGAGTTGAATTACTACCAGCTGCCATACATCTGTGTATACCTGTACCGGTGTGTGTATGGGTGTGCGTATGCCTGTATCAGTGTGTGTATCTGTGTGTGTATATAACCTGTATCGGTGTGTGTACCTGTGTGTGTATATCTATATCGGTGTGTGTATCTGTGTGTGTATATCTATATTGGTGTGTGTATCTGTGTGTGTGTATACCTGTATCAGTGTGTGTATCTGTGTGTGTATACCTGTATTGGTGTGTGTATCAGTGTGTATATACCTGTATCGGTGTGTGTATCAGTGTGTATATATCTGTATCGGTGTGTGTATCTGTGTGCATATACCTGTATCGGTGTGTCTATCTGTGTGTGTTTACTTGTATCGGTGTGTGTATCTGTGTGTGTATACCTGTATCGGTGTGTGTATACCTGTATCGGTGTGTGTATCTGTGTGTGTATACCTGTATCAGTGTGTGTATCTGTGTATATACCTATATCGGTGTGTGTATCTGTGTGTGTGTATACCTATATTGGTGTGTGTATCTGTGTGTGTGTATACTTGTATCCGTGTGTGTATCTGTGTATACTTGTATCGGTGTGTGTATCTGTGTGTGTATACCTGTATCAGTGTGTGTATATACCTGTATTGGTGTGTGTATCTGTGTGTGTGTATACCTATATTGGTGTGTCTATCTGTGTGTGTGTATACCTGTATCAGTGTGTGTATCTGTGTGCATATACCTGTATCGGTGTGTGTATCTGTGTGTGTGTATACTTGTATCGGTGTGTGTATACCTATATCGGTGTGTGTATCTGTGTGTTTGAGTGTACACTTGTATCTATGTGTGTGTGTGTTTGTGTGTGTGTATATATACACCTGTATCAGTGCGTGTATCTGTGTGTCGATGTACCTGTATTGGTATGTGTATCTGTGTGTGTGTACCTGTATCGGTGTATGTGGGTGGGTGTGGTTGTGTGTGTATACCTGTATCAGTGTGTGTATATGTGCGTGAGTCCATGTGTGTGAGAGATCTATGTTCCTGTGAGACCTCATGGGGTGGATGGTGTTCCAAGGCAGTCTCTGGATTTGATGAGATTGAATTCTTTGAACAAAGGCCCAGCCAGCTCCGGTTTTGCTGTCACCCCGAGAGAGAGGCTGCATTGTGTTCCTGGGGGATGGGCCCACCTGCTATTTGCAATGTTTGTTGTTGGTTTATGTTGAGTGACTTGGAACAGACGGAATAGTTATTATGAAATGTACTGATTCAGGGAGTGATGAATCTACAATGCTTTAACACAGAGAAGCAGTTGCAGATTGTTGAAAGATTTAAAATGCATTGAATTCATGGAGGACACTTTAAACTGAAAAAAATTACATTTGCACCACCAAGAGGCAAGTCCTCCACATAATCACGGAATGATGCAGTAGAGAAGGAGGCCATTCGGCCCATTATTCCCATGCAGTGCTTTGTAAGGGCTATCCAATTAGTCCCACCCCCCAGCCTGTCTTCCTTCCTACTCATGAAATTATATCCCTTTCACATCTTCGAGCAATTCCTTTTTATTTAAAGTTGCCATTCATTCTGCCTCTGGATCTTTTATTCTTAAATAAACGGAGAGGCAGGTGTGAAAAATTGACCAGTTAATGAAACATTGGTCTGTAGTGATAGGTGCCCAGGAGAGCTGTGAATCCTCAGCTGAACTTAGTCAGGACTGAGCTCAATCAGCCTTTTCACACAGAGAGTGGAGTTCAATCCAATGAGTTTTGATCTTATTGAATACTGTAGTGATCCTGAGGGGCCGAATGGCCTAGTCTGACAGTATGGGAGGGTTGGCATATGTAGCTGGTGGAATTTACTAAAACCTGGAGTTGAAAACAGTTCATAGTCATGCTTTATACAAAGTTATTATCATAAAAATTGCATCAGGTTCATTATAGAATCCCTACAGTGCAGATAGAGGCCGTTCAGCCCATTGAGTCTGCACCGACCCTCTGAGGAACATCCTATCCAAAACCAATGGCCCCCTTACCTGCACATTCCAACCTAAGGAGAGGCTTCGGTTAGCCCGGAAACACAAACAGGAATTGCTGGAAAAGCTCAGCAGGTCTGACAGCATCTGTGGAGAGAAACCAGAGTGACCCCTCCTCAGGACAGGTCAGCTTAGTTGGCTGGACAGCTGATTTGTGATGCATAGTGATGTTAACAGCACAGATTCAGTTCCTGCACCATCTGAGGTTACTGTAAAGGTCCTGATTTCTTGATCTTGATAGAGTGGGCAGCTGTAGTACGAACCAATCTTGCTTAAATATTCCAATACAGTGAGGAGGGGATTGGGGTTTAGAACAGAGAGAGTTCCTTTGGTGATATGGAGCAATAGATCATCCCAGACCCCGTCAGCTTTTGGATCGTGAGTGTTGGAATGCCCTCCCGAAACATCTCTCTCTTACACTTTCCCCTTCTCTAAACCATCCTATAAGAGCTGTCCCTTTGGCCAGGCCTGTTCTCACCCGCTCTCTTACCTCTGACTGCCCTAATTCTGATGGAGCACGTGGTACGATGCTAAAGGTCCCATACAAATCCAGGGTGTTGTGGTCAGCCCTGGGCATAAATTTGCAATCCTCTCAGTCAGAGTGAAAGGATCTCTATCGTTTCTGCAGAGTAGTTGGGATGGGAAATAGACTGTGACACGCGGTGGGGCAGGTTCCACAGTAACAGCTTTTAAAAGGGAGTGGATCGATATTTGAAAAATTTGGAGAGAGAGAGATGGACGGTGCGGGAGTGGCTGAGATGTGACTCAGTGAGAGCACTGTGACAAACAGAGAGGTTCAGCTCCTTTCACTGCTGGAAAGCATCCTGCACAGATCCAAGAGGTAACGGAGTTGTGGGTTTACTCAGAGAGGAGAAAGTGAGGACTGCAGGTGCTGGAGATCCGAGACAAAATGTGTGGTGCTGGAAAAGCACAGCTGGTCAGGCAGTGTCTGGGAGCAGGAGAATCGATAAGCCCTTCATCAGGATTGAGGTGGGGGTGTTCACTGTTGATTGCACAATGTTCAGTGTCATACAGCATAGAAACAGACCTGAAAAGTGTGGTGCTGGAAAAGCACAGCAGGTCAGGGAGCATCCGAGGAGCAGGAACATTGACATTTTGGGTATAAGCCCTTCATCAACAGTCCTGATGAAGAGCTGATGCTCAAAAAAATGTCGACTCTCAGTTTACTCAGGTACCTACCTCCTCCCTGGAGCTCGAGTTATTTCATAAACTGATCAAGTGCAGAAGAGGCCATTTGGCCCATTGTTTCCATGCCAGTTCTATAGTTCAGCCCATCAGCAGTTAGTCAGACTCACCATATTGTCTGCATGAGCTGATTGTGTATTTTTAAAAATCCTCATAGTTTTTATCCAATTTGTTGCTGAAAGTAGGGAAAATCCAAATCACACAGAAATAATCAGGGCAAGAGTAGACCATGTGACTGATTGACCAGGAAAGCATAGCCTTTAAGACAGGACGCTGTTTTTCAAGACAAGGTAATACCCACTCAGCACCACACGTGATATCAAGAAACAGTTCAAGGCACTGGATACTGCAAAGGGCCCTGACGCCTACTCCGACAACAATACTGTGCTCCAGAACATGCTGCTCCCCGAGCCAAGCTGTTCCAGTCCAGTTCCAACACTGGCATCCACCTGACAACGTGGAAAATTGCCCAGGTATGTACTGTATGTAAAAAGCAGGAAAAATCCAACCCGGCCAATTCCCGCCCCCATCCTCAGTAACGTGATGGAAGGGGTCAGTAACAGTGCTATCAAGCAGCACCCGCTCAGCAATAACCTGCTCAGTGACGCCCAGTTTGGGTTCCCCCAGGGTCACTCAGCTCCTGATCCCATTACAGCCTTAGGTTAAACATGGACAAAAGGGCTGAATTCCAGAGGGGAGGGGAGAGGGACAGCCCTTGACTTTGAGGTCAGATTCAATCGAGTGTGAGCCTTAGCAAAACTGGAATCATTTGGGTATTAGGGGACAAACTCTCCGCTGGTTAGAATCATACCTGGCACATAGGAAGATAGTTATGGTTGATGGAGGTAAGTCCAGGACATCTCTGTGGGAGTCCCTCAGGGAAGTGTCCTAGGCTCAACCATCTCCAGCTGCCTCATCAATGACCTTCCCTTTATCATAAGGTCAGAAGTGGAGATGTTCACTGCTGATTGCACAATGTTCAGCAACTCCCCAGACACTGAAGACACCCCTGACCTGCCGCACTCCCAGCTACCTTCCCCCAACCCCACCCCCCTCCCATTTATCTCTCAGCCCCAGCCCACCAGCCTCATTCCTGATGAAGGGCTTATGCCCTAAACGTTGATTCTCCTGCTACTCGGATGCTGCCTGACCTGCTGTGCCTTTCCTGCACCACACTCTGGACCCAGAAGCAGTTTGTGTTCAAATGCAACAAGATCTGGACAATATCCAGGCTTGGACTGTCAAGTGGCAAGTAACATTCACGCCACACAAATGCCAGGTTATGACCGTCACCTGGCGAGACAAACTAACCACCGGCTCTTAACATTCAATGGTGTTGCCATCACTGAAACCCTGGGAAACACTGAAACCCATCACTATCAACATCCTGGGAGTTATCATTGCCCAGAAACTCAACTGGACTTGCCACATAAACACAGTGGCTACAAGAGCAGGTCAGAGGCTGGGAATCCTGCAGCGAGTAACTCCCCTCCTGACTCCCCAAAGCCTGCCCACCAGCTACTAGGCACAAGTCAGGAGTGTGATGGAATACTCCCCACTTGCCTGGATGGGGGCAGCTCCAGCAACACTCAAGAAGCTTGACACTATCCAGGATAAAGAAGCTCACACTTGATTGGCCCTACATCCACAAACATCCACTCCCACCACCACCCACGCTCAGTAGCAGCAGTGTGTACTGTCTACAAGATGCACTGCAGAAATTCACTAAAGATCCTCAGACAGCACCTTCCAAACCCATGGCCACTTCCATCTGAAAGGACAAGGACATCAGGTACATGGAAACACCATCACCTGCAAGTTCCTCTCCAAGCCACTCACCATCCTGACTTGGAAATTCATTGTCGATCCTTCAGTATCGCTGCATCAAAAACCTGGAATTCCCCCCCAAGAATGTCTACCAATGGACTGCACCTTCTCAAGGGGCAACTAGGGACAGGCAATAAATACTGGGCCCAGCCAGTAAAGCTTATTTCACACAAATGAATTTAAAAAAACATAATCACCACCTTGGGGATTGTAGAAACACAATGGGAGCAAGAGGAGGCCATTCAGCCCCTTGGATCTGTTCTGTCATTCAACAAGATTCAAGTTGACCTACATTATTGACTCTACCACAACCTGTTCCCTATCCCTCAAGTCATACTGTGTCTGAACATCTATTGATCTCAACGTTAACACAGCAGGATGGACTGGATACAGGGATGATGTTTCTGTGGGGGTGGGGTGGGGTGCGGATTTGGTTGGTCACGGACAGAAGCTCAGGTTCTTAGCTCAGCTGTTGCAGACTGAGATCGAGGGGAGATGTCTTCACCCAGGGGATGGTGGACCTGTTGAATTCACTCACCCTGAAGGCTGGGGAGGTGGAGGCTGAGTCACTGAATATATTTAAGAAAGAAATAGATTTATTGGCCCTTGATTGGTCAGAGTATTGAGTACAGGAGTTGGGAGGTCATGTTGCGGCTGGACAGGACATTGGTTAGGCCACTGTTGGAATATTGCGTGCAATTCTGGTCTCCTTCCTATCAGAAAGATGTTGTGAAACTTGAAAGGGTTCAGAAAAGATTTACAAGGATGTTGCCAGGGTTGGAGGATTTGGGGAGGCTGAACAGGCTGGGGCAGTTTTCCCTGGAGCATTGGAGGCTGAGGGGTGACCTTATAGAGGTCTACAAAATTATGAGGGGCATGGATAGGATAAATAGACAAAGTCTTTTCCCTGGGATCGGGGAGTCCAGAACTAGAGGGCATAGGTTTAGGGTGAGAGGGGAAAGCTATAAAAGAGACCTTCGGGGCAACGTTTTCACACAGAAGGTGGTACGTGTATGGAATGAGCTGCCAGAGGAAGTGGTGGAGGCTGGTACAATTGCAACATTTAAGAGGCATCTGGATGGGTATATGAATAGGAAGGGTTTGGAGGGATATGAGCCGGGTGCTGGCAGGTGGGACTAGATTGGGTTGGGATATCTGGTCGGCATGGACAGATTAGATGGAAGGGTCTGTTTCCATGCTGTACATCTCTATGACTCTGTGTCTGGAGGTTAAAGTCATTGGAGGGCTTGGGGAAAGAGCAGGAGCATGGCTTTGAAATAGAGAATCTTCCATGATCGTGTTAAATGGTGGATTAGGCTCAATGGGCTGAATGGCCTATTCCTGCTCCTATTTTCCATGCCTCTATGTTAAATACACTCAGCGAGCCTTTTTATTAATTCATTCTTGGGATATGACGTTCCTGACTGGTTTAGCATTTCCTCCCTGTGAAGGGATTTCCTTTCTGATGAAGGGCTTTTGCCCGAAATGTCGATTTTCCTGCTCCTCGGATGCTGCCTGACCTGCTGTACTGTTCCAACACCACTCTGATCTAGACTCTAATTTCCAGTATCTGCAGTCCTCACTTTCACCCATTTCCTCTCTGTGCCTATTCGCCCTTGAGAAAGCTGAGCATGTGTTGTTCTCGATGATAGAGACCTCTGAAGATTCACAACATTGTGATTGAAGAAATGTTTCCTGAAATGGCTGACCCTTTATCCAGAGGCTGTGCCCATCCTAAATTCTAGACTCTCCAGCCAGAGGCAAGGACATTTCAGTTCCTAACCTCCTGGAAATATCACCATTAAACTGAAGCAGGGCTCTGAGGCAGTCACCACCTGTAGCTGAGGGGAACCTGTGATTAAACTGCATTACACTGGCACCTATCTGAGATCAGCTGCAATTCTCAATTCCGAGAACAATACCGACTACTGAGAAACAGCATCAATACACAACGCTTCCTGCAATCTGCAGTGATGCCTTGCGATGAAAATTGCAGGTTGTATAATACAATCTTGACAGGAAATGTTTATAAAAACAAAGAAATTGGAGAAATTGCTCAGAACCAAGTAACAAGGTGAAGTGAGAAGAATTAATTTTGCTGAAACAGGGTCAATTATTTTTTAGCTGTGAAGAGGAATAGCTTACTCCCCTTTATCTGCCCGGCCCACAGACAGGGACATTGATGCATGCATCATCTTGTGCAATCTCAATACTTTGTCTGTGTCTCTCTCTGTCTCTGTCAGGCAGCTGGTGTGGAGCTGTATCGAGTGTAATCAGACTCTGCTGCTCTGTGCTGATGTTCCTCCTCCAGACAGACCCCCTCCAAGCCTCTCCTTATCTCACCCTATCACCAGATCCCCCCAGTTCCTGTCTCCCTCCCCCCATCCACAGGTATTTATACAGCTTCTCCCTGAAATGTGTTGGCACTGTGTACACCTTGACCACTCCCTGTGGGAGTGCGTCCTTGGGGAAGGAAAGATGTTTCTCCCGAATTCTCATTCACATGTACTCCCTGATAAGTGGATTGCTATCCCTATGCCAAACCTGTCAAATCCCTTCATGACTGAGTACTTTGAGCCTTGCCTTCTCAAGTGAAGTGCCTGTTCAATGTTTTCTATATTCAGATCCTTGCAGTCTTGATATTGCCACTGTAAATACTTTCTCACAGTTTCTCCGAAGTCTGTGCTAGTTATTTATGATGTAGAGACAGACCTGTGCACGATGCACTGTAGAGAACATTACTGGGGCATTACCCAGAATACTTGATGGCTAAGTTATTAAGTGTGAGAGATTCTAGCAGGTGCAGGATTCCTCTGAGGTGAGATGACAGAAATGGGTGGATTTCGTCACAAATGAAATGAATTTCTCACACTTTACTGGAATGAAGATGAAGTTGCAACACGTATGGGATGAAGTTTTTATGTTTGCAAAGCAGTTACCTAATTTCATGTGTTTACATCTGCTGTAACTTCTCTTTTCATAGAAGCAGGGTTTGTGAGGCAACAGCGTTTGGTGTCGGCATGTTTGTCTGAATGTTGTAACAAGAGAATTGATATACATACAAATGCACATCTTCAGGGTGTGCCAATTTATTCCCCAATCTCATGGGCAGGTGCTGTATGATTTCAGCAAGAGAGGCAGAGAACTAGCAGCTAGGAAACTGGAGTGTCGACTCAGTAAATAGCAGCACTTCAGACCCATGGCTGTGCTTTGAGAACTTTCAGGGAAAAGCCAGTGAAACTGATGAGTGACACACGCATCATGTTGCACTCTCCAATGCAGAGGGCCAGTATGTTCATTTCCAAGTATCCCTGGCTATTCCCTCTGGGACATACAAACAAGGAACAAGGGTAGGCCTTACTTAATTAATGGTAGGGTATGTCCTTGAACAGAGAGGCCAAGGAGTGCAGATACATAGTTCCTTGACAGTGACATCACAGGGAGACAGGGTGGTGAAGAAGGAATTTGACACGCTTGCCTACATTGGTACAGGGGTAAAAAATGAGGTCTGCAGATGCTGGAGATCACAGTTGAAAATGTGTTGCTGGTTAAAGCACAGCAGGTCAGGCAGCATCCAAGGAATAGGAAATTCGACGTTTCGGGCATAAGCCTGTTGAAGGGCTTATGCCCGAAACGTCGAATTTCCTATTCCTTGGATGCTGCCTGACCTGCTGTGCTTTAACCAGCAACACATTTTCAACTACATTGGTACAGGAGTTGGGACATCATGTTACAGTTGTACAAGACACTGGGAAGGCCACATTTGGAGTACAGAATATAAGGATGTTAGAAAACTGGAATAAGTGCAAAAAAGATTCACAAGGATTTTACCAAGACTGGAGGGTTTGTGTTATCGGAGGGGCTGAATAGACTGGGACTCTTTTCCCTGCAGTGTAGGCGGGCTAGGGGTGACCTTGGAGAAGTTTATAAAAATCATGAGGGGCATAGATTATCTGAACAGCCAAGGTCTTTTCCCCAATGTAGGGGAGTCCAAAGCTAGATGTGTAGGTTTAAGATGAAAGGGGAAAGATTTAAAAGAGACCTAAGGGGCAACATTTTCACACAGAGGGTGGTACGTGTATGGAATGAGCTGCCAGAGGAAGTGGCAGAGGCTGGTACAATTACAACAGTTAAAATATATTTGGGCAGGTACATGATAGGAAATATTTAGATGGATGTGGGCCAATGGGACTAGTTCAGCTTAGGAAGTTGTTTGGCATGAGTGGGTTGGGCCGAAGGGCCTGTGTCCATGCAGATGATTGACAGGCTTTGGGGAGTCAGGAGTTGAATTACTCACTGCAGTGTTGCTTGGCTGTGACCTAGCCACCATGTTTATATGGTGAGTGTTGTTGAGTTTCTGGTCACTGGCATTCCCCAGGATATTGATAAAGGGGGCACTCAGTGATGGTAACACCATTGAATGGCTGTCTTGTATTTTGGTGTCAGCTAACTGCACCAAGACCCTTCATGAACTCTCTTCCTGAACCACAGCACTTCAATAATCTCTCAAGTCATTTGCAATATCTGAGGCTCCAGACCAGGAGAACATAAGAGCTAGGAGCAGAAGGCCATTCAGCCCCTCAAGCCTACTGCACCATTTCATATGACTGTGGTTGATCTCATCTCCACCTCAACATCATTTTGCTGTCCGGTTTCCAGTGCCTTTCAACCCATTGCTCATTAAAACTCTCCTCCTTACGTCAGTGGGGGAGTGAATTCCACAAATTCACAAGATAAGTCATTTCCCTTCACCTCTGCCATAAACCTGCTAGACCTTATCCAAAAACTATGACCTCTCTCAGAAAGGCAGTTTCTCTCTGATCTGACATCTAGGAGACAAGATACATCTCATTTTGCGCAAAGCATGTTATCTTATTTTAAAGAAACAATCATTTATTGTCTCTGTCAGGAGAAATAAGGCCAAAGTGCAGCTGTCTAGACAGAACAAAAAGCTTCAGGAAATCCAGCAGGCTCTCTGTGTCCAGGTTAGACCCGTCTCCAGAAGCGAATGGCTAAGTGGTTAATGGGATGTGCTCCCTGCTGATTGGTACTCAATCTACTGTCAGTGTTAAAGCCCACTCAGCAGAATTGGACCCAATGTGCAAACTGTATCGCCTTAAAGATACTCCTGCTGCAGTATCACACATTCTCCCAGCTTTACTCGGACATTATTGCTGCATGACGTTAGTCTTTTGCCTCTGCTCTGATCTGAAATCTTGGCAGATCTGGGAGAGCCTCTGTTTTATCTCTTTCACAGGCGGGCCCTCTGCATTCATTAACCGGATGACGTCGTGAGGAGTATTGGCATTGTGACCGAGAATTCGTAATAAATAACAATCCACACCAAACCCCAGCAGCTTTTCCGCAATCAGCTAACAATGTACTGCACTAGGCTCCGGCTGGAATTGTATTATTTCACACTTTTTAAAAAAAACCATTCTGCAGAGCTCGACATCAAAGATTTGTTAAAGATGAGACCGTGTTTAAGGAAAACACACAATCTTTTTTCATTAGTAATTAGCAGAGCAGCTGGCATTTATATGACGTCTTTAATGTAGTGAAATATCCCAATGTTTCACAGGACCATCCCTTTATCTGACTGTTCATTGACACTACGTCACGTATGAGGACAGATGGCACAAAGGTTGGCCAAGAGTCGGTTTCTCCGCAGCAGCTAAAAAGTGGGGAGAGGAGCAAGTGGTTTATTCAGGGAGACCTTGGTACTCAGGCAGAGAAAGGCACAGCCAGCAATGATGGAGTGCTGGTAACGAAGAACAGTTAACAGATCAGATTTGGGAGAAGTTGCAGCGATGGCACAGTGAGGAGAATAGGACTCCAGGAGGGCTGAGCCCGGTCGGTTTTGAGCAGCTGGAAGAGGATTTTAAAATGGAGGGTTTGCCAGGTGAGAGCTGATGTAGGTCAGCGAGAGCACTGGAACAGTCACGTTCAGTGATTACAAAAGCAGGGGCAATAGTTTCAGCAGGGTGAGGTTGAGTGATGTTACAGTAGTGGCAGACTTGCTAAGAGATAGGAGATCAGACTCTCAGCTCAAGATTAAAGCCAGGAACAAATCACTTATTTATTTATAGCTGTATTTAAATCCTGCTAGAACTCAGGGTTGTTGTTTTAACAAACTCAGCAGGAAGTTAGGTCACTCCTCTGGTAATCTGGCTTCTGCGTGTTGGAAGGACTGACAAGGAATGAGGTGATGGACAAAACATTCCATTCTGGAATGTGTTGGCTTTGGACCAACATGTTTTTTTTTGAGGATCCTGCTTTGAGAAACCAATGCTTCTTTCCTCATATAACTTGGTACATTCAGTCCACTGATTATCTGTTACTTCCATGTTGATTTTAAGTGAATTATTTTCCCCCATTCTGACATCCTGAACCCAGACCAGCGTTTTAGTTAAGTAAGTGACGAAAGGAGCTGTGTGATGGATCTGTGTAACCTTCAATATCATATCCAAGAGGAAACACTCAAAAATAGAAGCTCAAAGGTTGTGCCCACTGGCCTGACAAAATCAATCTCAAGCTCCTTCTAGTGGCCAATAAATGAATTGCCTAAAAGGTGTTCTTCCTTATCCTCGGAGATTGGAGCATTTGTCATTCATGGGGTAGACCTTATAGTCGAATTTTTTAAACTTTAAATGTTTCATGAAGTGGAAATGAAATAGATATTGTTCAACTTAGCATCAACTGCAATTTGAATTTCTATAATCTGGAGGGAAATAGGTTCAGGGTGAGAGGGGAAAGATATAAAGGGGACCTAAGGGGCAACTTTTTCATGCAGAGGGTGGTACGTGTATGGAATGAGCTGCCAGAGGAAGCGGTGGAGGCTGGTACAATTACAACATTTAAGAGGCATCTGGATGGGTATATGAATAGGAAGGGTTTAGAGGGATATGGGCCGGGTGCTGGCAGATGGGACTAGATTGGGTTGGGATATCTGGTCAGCATGGACGGGTTGGACCGAAGGGTCTGTTTCCATGCTGTACATCTCTGCGACTCTAAATAGTAAATTATTAGTAATAACGGGAGCTGAGTGTGTTGATGGTACGCCAGCCCCATTTTGAAGCATCCAGGACCAGTTGGACCAGTGTGTCCCATTCACCAATTGTACTCGTCTGTTTTTCTCGGGAAAACATTCAAAGTCACCCCGAGGTGTTTCATTGAATAAATCTGACACTGAGTCAGACAGGTACGCAGGAGCTCGTTGAAAGAGAGGGTTTTCTGAGGGTCTGAAAGGAAGAGGAAAGCGGTGGAGAGGTTTTGGAAGGGAGTCCCAGAGATCAGAAAGCAGGCAGCTGAAGGCACAGCTACACAGACAGAGAGGAAAAGTTCCCATGCCAGAAATCCTGAGATCCCAGAGGACTGTGGGCTGCAGGAGGTTACAGAGATAGGGAGGAGCTGACGCCATGGAGAGATTTGAAAGCAAGGATGAAGGTTTAAAATCCAAGTGATGCTGGACTGAGAGCCAATGTGGGTCGGTGAGGCATAGGGGGATAACGAGTGAAATGGGACATGGTCTAGTCCTAATTTAAACTCAAAGCCCACGGTGAAACTGAAAACAGTTCTTGTCGCAGAAATCTAATACAGCCATCAAGCTTATAACATTGAAACATTCCAACATTTTGCAGTAAATTGCCACTTGAATTGAGCTGTCAGGTTTGCTTCATTACAAACTATTGAATCTGACATTTTTTTGATGTGGTTACTTCCCAGCAAAGATAGATTTATGATTTAACATCGTCCAGTGTCAGCAGACAATTACTGCCATTCTAATAATGCAGGGATGAGTCCCATGAAAACCCTGGAAAGGTGATAGGGATTGAAAGTAATTGGATAACAAATAATGGAAGCTCCAGTGATTCTTGTGTATGTCAGATAGTTATTGATGCTGGAGAGAAACAGCACAATTCCAGGCTCCAAACAGCAAAAGCAGGCAATGAGGTCATTGGTAATCACATTAAGTGACTCGCTAGGCCATTTTAGAGAGCAGTTGCAGGTCAACCTCACCTCCATGTGAAGGTTGGGGTGAGGAGTATTTTATTTTCATGGCAGTAAATTCAACTGATTAGATCTGCAGTTGCTGTGGTAGGATTTGAGAGGACGTTCCTACAACATTTGCTGAGACCTCAGGGTTCCTAGTCTGATGACATTACCATTACATGACCACCTCTCCATCACCCCACATTGCCAGCTGCCAAGACACAGCGACAACAAAAGGATTTTTACAAAAACTGTTCATTTTAAGGCAGGCGTTCAGATTTTTTGCGGGTGAAAAACTGATTCCAAACCTCTGGAATATTCTTTTAGAAATGAGAGTAAGCCACTTGTGCCCATCTCTTTCCTTCTCAGCAGCCACTCTGCCTCATCATTAACACAAAGATGAAAACAGGGGAATAACTGGATGGGCACGTCATCATTCAAAATGATGGGCAGCAATGTGCTGCCTTAAAACTGCCCCTGATCGTACATGCTGTCTCAGCACTGACCCTCTGACAGTGCGGCACTCCCTCAGTACTGACCCTCTGACAGTGCAGCACTCCCTCAGTACTGACCCTCTGACAATGCAGCACTCTCTCAGCACTGACCCTCTGACAGTGCAGCACTCCCTCAGTACTGACCCTCTGACAGTGCGGCACTCCCTCAGCACTGACCCTCTGATAGTGTGGCACTCCCTCAACACTGACCCTCTGACAGTGCAGCACTCTCTCAGTACTGATCCTCTGACAGTGCAGCACTCCCTCAGTACTGACTCTCTGACAGTGCAGCACTCCCTCAGTACTGACCCTTTGACAGTGCAGCACTCTCTCAGTACTAACCCTTTGACAGTGCAGCACTCCCTCAGTACTGATCCTCTGACAGTGCAGCACTCCCTCAACACTGACCCTCTGACAGTGCGGCTCTCCCTCAGTACTGACCCTCTGACAGTGTGGCACTCCCTCAACACTGACCCTCTGACAGTGTGGCACTCCCTCAGCACTGATCCACCAACAGTGCGGCGCTCCATCAGCACTGACCATCTGACGGTACGGCACTCCCTCAACGTTTTCATGCAGAGGGTGGTACGTGTATGGAATGAGCTGCCAGAGGAAGTGGTGGAGGCTGGTGCAATTGCAACATTTAAGAGGCATTTGGATGGGTATATGAATAGGAAGGGTTTGGAGGGATATGGGTCAAATGCTGGCTAGATTTATTTAGGATATCTGGTCTGTTTCCATGATGTACACCTTTATGACTGTTAAGTTTGTTTTGCTTTGAGAGATTATCTGTCTGAAAACACTTGAAGAATATTTAAGGGTGAGAAAACCATGCTGTAGGATTGGACAGTTTAATTTGCATATTGGACAGTTTAATTTGCATATAGCTAAGGAAAGCAGCAGGAGAGAAATTAGATTTCCTACAATGAGCTGAGATTGTTGTCTAAAATGGAGGGCCTTAAAACCCAGTGAGCCCAGGCAGTTATTGATTTTGGTCTGTGATGGGAAGCCCCGTTGTCTGTCAGTGTGCTCTGGAGCAGGTGGGGAGCCCTTGGCTCAGCATATCAAAGTATATCTGACAAATACTACTGATTCAGCAAAGGGTTACACAGTCAAGAATAATACTCCATACAGACATGTGAAATAACGAGTCACCAGAGAGAGTCCAAGCAAAATTTCGACAATATCGAGGTTCATAGCAAATAGTTTTTCAAATCGACGATATTCAGCGTAAAGAGAATTGACTGTGCTGTTGGGATTTTTAACTCTGCTTCCATTATTTGAGGGTTTGGTATGTGACATCATGCTGTTTAACAGCGGTTCTGTCTTTAACCTCCTGCTTGTATTCATTGTGTAATCCTTTTCAGTCTTTGGCAGGGGCTGCTCACGCACTGGCCTCTGGGGTACTCATAGAATCAATACAGTGTGGAAGTGGGCCATTTGGCCCATCGAGTCCACACCGACTCTCATGCCAACCAAACCCACACCCTCTTATCCTATCTCTGTAACCCTGCATCTCCCATGGCTAATCCACCGAGCTTGCACACCTTTGGACTGTGGGAGGAAACTGAAGCACCCGGAGGAAACTTACGCAGACACGGGGAAAATATGCAAACTCCACACAGACAGTCACCCGAGGCTGGACTCAAAGATAGGCAACAGGAGCTGTGAGGCAACAGTACTAGCCACCGAGCCACCCTGCCCGCCATCATTGTCAGAGGGAGTGGTGAGGACAGACTGGAGTAATGGAGGGAGCCAAGAGGGGATCCAATGGAGAAGATCCAAATCCTGAGAATTATTGAAGGATGCTGTGTCATTTGATTGACAGACTGAAGGAAGCTATTGTTGGTACAGAGGGCTCAGAGACAGAAAATCACAAATTACATACAGAGGCTGGGAATCTATGATCAAAACAGAAAATGCGGGGACTGCTCAGCAGACTTGCAAGCAAAGGGAGAGACAGATTGTATCAGATTCCTCCTTGTGATGAAATTGTTCCATCAGGAGTAAGGGAGAGACTGGGAGGATTGCTTTCAAAACAAAGTGTTGGTCAATGAAGTTCTGAATGTAGTATTCACTCATGGAATGTGGGTGTCATCAGCTCAACCTGCACTTATTGCTCAGGGGGTGGTTAGGAGTCACCCACGTTGCTGTGGGTCTGGAGTCACATGTAGGCCAGACTGGGTAAGGATGGCAGCTTCCTATCCTGAAGGACATTAGTGACCCAGATGGGGTTTCCATTTTCAGAGTTACTGTTGCATTCAGTTCCAGATTTTTATCAAACTAAAATTCCACTATGTGCCATAGGCCATAGGTCTCAGAGGAATTGTCTAGTGGCAATCTCATCAAACCATCACCCCACCCCACCCCCAACCTGACAATCCCATTGCCCTGGCAGTCTGGAATTCTGAACCCTGAGTTCAAATCCCACCCCTGATGGAATTTGAAAACAACTGGATGGAAAAGCTAGTCTCCATAATGTTGACCATAACAATTATTAGCAGTTGTCATAAAAAACTCATCCAGTTCACCTTTAGAAAAGGAATTCTAACTGGGTCTGACTTACACATGACTCCCTACTCTAGTGATGTGCTTGATTCATAACTGCCCTCTGAAACAACTGGCTCAGTTTAAGAGCAATTGGGGGTTACCAAATACTGGATTAGAGTGGTGCTGGAAAAGCACAGCAGTTCAGGCAGTATCCGAGGAGCAGTAAAATCAACATTTCGGGCAAAAGTCCATCATCAGGAATACCAAGTACTGGTCATTAATGTCTGTATTGTCCATTTCTGATTTGGAAATTATCTTGAGATTGTCTGCTCTACTTCCCAAGGATGGAGTGAGCTGGAAAGGCGGAGCTCAGACCATGTGGCAGAACCTTAAAATCTGAGGAAGTGGGGGGAGTGGAATATCAGCAAGTATTTTATCACACAACGGCCAGTGGGAATCTGGAACTGCCTTTCCTCAAAACAGATTCTAAGCTGAGGTTCTGTTTTTTAATGCATAAGGTTTGAAAGGATTTGGGAACTTTGATGAGTAAATCAACTTCCCAGAATCACAGAATTGTAACAGTACAGAAAGAGGCCATTCTGCCCATCATACCTGCACTGGCTATTCAAGTGAGCATCATCACAACAGTGCCAATCCCCTGTTGTGTACCCAAATCTGACAGAGTTGAGATGTGGATCAGCAATCTCAGAGTGGACTCAATGTGACCATAAGGCATAGGAGCATAAATTAGGCCATTCAGCCCATCATAGCTGAGAAGTATCTCAACCCCATTCTCCTATCTTCTCCCACAACCTCTGAACCCCTTTACAATCAAGAACCTATCTATCTCAATATCTTAAATATGCACAATGACCTGGCCTCCACAGCCTTCAGTAGCAATGAATTCCATAGATTCCCCACTCTCCGGCTGAAGAAGTTTCTCCTTACCTCCAGTCTAAAAGGTCTCCCCTTCACTCTAAGGCTGTGTCCTGGGGTTCTAGTCTCTCTGACCAATAGAAACATCTTCCCAACATCCACTCTGTCCAGGCTTATCTATGTTTCGATTAGATTCCCTCCTCCCATCCTTCTAAATTCCATCGAGTATAGACCCAGAGTCTTCAAATGTTCTTCATATGTTAAGCCTTTCATTCCTGGTGTCATTCTCATGAACTTCCTCTGGACCCACTCCAGAGGGAATACATCTTTCCTGAGATATGGGACCCAACATTGCTCACAATACTCTAAATGTGGTCTGACCAGAGCCTTATAAAGCCTCAGAAGTACATCCCACAAACCAAATCAACCTGCAAATTAACCTTAAGAGAATCCTCCCAAGTCCCAAGTCCCTATGAATTTTCTCCCCATTTAGAAAATAGTCTATGTCTCTATTCTTCCCACTAAAATGGCCTCCTCCTGTTCCTCTGTTGTCTGTAGTTAAGTTTCCACACCAAGGGTTACCCAATGTCTGGCACGTCATTGAATGTCTGAGTCAAAATACCCATTTTTATTTTAATGATCTCTGAAGATTGAGGCATGCTTTCCTAATGATTTAATATATATGTTATAATTTCAATGAAATCATGTTTTCATGTTGGCATTATGAGTGTGTGAATCTCACAGTGTACAGCTGTGTGTGCCTACAAAAGCAGTGCAGAGATCTCACATTTATTAAACACTCCTCATGGAAAGGGATGTCTCCAATTAATTTTCCACTACGACTTCATCTGTTTTTCTTTAAATGTTTCCAGCCCACTCGTGCTGATCCTCAGTTGTGCATGAGCTCACATTGGCTCACATTGTTCTCTTTCACTTATATTTATTTCAGCAAGTCGCCCGATGCTAATCAAAACTATCCATGTGTTCATCCTGTCTGTGTGTGTATATACACAAACGTACACACACTTGCTGACACAGGCATGTACAGTTACACACAGAGACACACATAACCTCATACACAGTTAGATACACACACACACCCATGGACACACTCAAACACAGACACACAGATACATTTGTGTGCATGTGCACACACAGACACACTTACACACAGAGTTAGATATACATACAGCCACAGACATACACAGCCATAGACATATACCAACACAGGAACACAGATACACACATGCACACACAGATAAATGCAAAGATGCACATTGAGAAACACACACAGCCACATACACTCAATCACACCCAAACATGTGCACACACACACACAGACATAGGCATGTACAGTTACATATAGATACATACACAAACACATGCAGAGATATATACGCAGTTAGATAGGGATATAGACACACATACACAGTCATATAAATACATACACATGTGTGCCACACAAACAGTTGCACATACGCTCAGAGCCACATACATTCAGACACGCATATATGAAACTGTTGCAAACAAAGATTTTTTTTGGTTCAGAAACATGGTTGTGGTAGGATTGTGGCTGCTTTCATGTGGCTTTGTAAAGTTACACTCAGCAGCAAACGTCAATTTGTTGTCATGGTATCAAACAGTGTGTCTATAAGTTACTGGGTCCAAGACTAACAGGAATTTTCTTTTCCATCTTCTGTGCATATTTGAGCCCCACATATTTTTGCCATTTAATTGTACAAGAACCTTTTCAAACTGTTTGGAGGATTGGATTGCGTCTTGTTGCTCCCACTGATGATCTCATGTCTGGTGATTATGTAAACTGTTCCTCAGTTGAAGGTAGTGGGTGAATTAATGATGGAATGATCCAGCCTTTTTTATAAGGTGGAAGGAAAATGAAGATAAACACTTTCTCTCAGTAAGACATTCAACAGTGAATAGATGGTAACATTTGATTCGGGGAGATGTCTTGGTATCTGCCATTTAGAGAACAATTCAACTGGAAACAAAATGAAAGATTATATTAACAGTTTATTTGCTGAATCTGTCTTGTATTTGGTTTTCTAGTGGCTTTATGAGACTAAGGAAGGACTTTTTCCTCCGTTGTATAACGATATGTAAGGTTATTCTGTCATTCAGTTAAATCTTAGCTGATTTGATTGTGAGCGAATCTAGGGGTGAAATGTGCAGTGCTGGAAAAGCACAGCAGGTCAGGCAGCATCCGAGGAGCAGGAGAGTCGACTTTTCAGGCAGAAACCCTTCATCTGGAATATGATCTCCTCACTTTCCCGCAGAGAATCTAGGGAGGGGATCACTGCTTAAAGATATCGGGTCACGCATTGAAAACTGAGATGACAACATCTGATTTCACAGAGAATTAGTAGATCTCGGAGCTCTGTTTCTTAAAAAGGGGGGAGAAGCAGAGGGCTTGAATATTTTTATGGACGAGGTGGGAGGATTCTCAATACCCCCAACACTAAAATGACAGGGAGGTGGAGTAACAAGATCAGCCAGGATCTTACAGAATGGGCAAGCAGGCCTGAGGGGCTGAATGGCCTGCTCCTGCTCCGAATACCATTATTTGTAAATTTAGTGGTAGATACCGGATCAAGGTGTTTAATCTGAGGGCAGTGAGAAGGGCAGTGATAGTACTGAAATATTTCAGGGAAAGCCAGGTAAGGTTATGCAGAAGAGGAAAATACAAAGGTCGGCTGATAGGGTGAGTTTTTTGGAGGATGGAGAAAGGCTTGCATGCATGAGCTGGTCTGAATGGCCTCTTTCTGTGCTATACACTCATTATAATGCCCAGTTTTATGGCTCGATGGTTAGCACTGCAGCCTCACAGCACCAGGGACCTGGGTTCAATTCCAGCCTCAGGCGACTGTCTGTGTTGAGTTTGCACATTCTCCCCGTGTTTGTGTGGGTTTCCTCCGGGTGCTCCGGTTTCCTCCCACAGTCCAAACGTGCAGGTTAGGGTGGATTGACCGTGCTAAGTGCGGGGTTACAGGGATAGGGTGGAGGGCTGAGTCTGGGTGGGATGCCATTTGGATGGTCGGTGTGGGCTGGATGGGCCGAATGGCCTCTTTCTGCACCGTAGGGATTCTGATGTGAGAAGTAAGCCACATTGTACCATGTTGCCCTCTATAAAGTAGCAGCAAAATCTAGTAAAGGTGACGTTACAATAGTCCCACTGTCTGATTAGAGAGAGAGAGAGAGAGAGAGAGAGAAACTGGAGGAGAGTTTAATCTGAGGGTCACTGCCCTCAGGGAAGGTTGGCATGGCCGGTGCAGGAGTTGGAGTGCTGACCAGCTGACCAGTCAATCTTTACCCGGCCTCTAGGTTGGAAACACCAGGTAGGAGGTCAGGGATTGGACTGTCAGTTGGCAACAGCTCAGCCTGCATCAAGAGGTACAGTCACATGGACTTTAGGTGCCATGCCTCAGATCAGGGAGGGTAAGGCGTGTTCAATAAAACTGACTTTACCAGACTTCTGGTAAAAACACATTGAGAGCACAGGATCAGATACAGCCTTAAGGAGGGTGACCCAGTTTCAGGAACAAGATACGGCCTGTGGTAAAATCTTGAAGCTCCAAACTGCACCTTTGATAATCAAAATCAAGCTCCAACCCATATATCGAGGAAAGAGAGAGAGAGGATTCATAGGAGAAAGAACAACCCATATACAACAATTCTTTCCGGTTGCGTACTGGATAATATGTGGCTGTACTCCAGATTTGAAAGAGTCGGAAAAATTTGTTCCATTCTCTGTCAGAAAAAGTGCATCGCAGAGTTCTGGAAATCTGTTTTTCTTTTGGGAAGCTATTCAACAAAATAACATCAGCAGTAAGGCATTGCTTTTATTTATGAGTATGACCTATTCCAACATACTTGTCCCATAAGGTAGTTCCTGACATAAATACACTGAGTGATTGCAGACAATTACTAGAGAAAACTCAAGGAGGGGGCCGAGTCAGCTTCACCAATAACAGAGAAAGAAGTTCCATTCAAATCATGCTTTCACATACAGAATGCACAGAATCACAGAATTGTTACACTGCAGCAAGAGGCTATTTGGCCCATCATGTCCACGTTAGTACTATTATCTAGTTCCAATCTACTATCCAAATAATCAATGCAAATTAGGCAGATTGGCCATTGCCCGTTGTGTCCAGGGATGTGCAGGCTAAATGAACTATCCATGGGAAAGTGCAGGGTTACAGAGATAGAGTAGGGGGTGGATCTGGGTTGGATCATTTTCAAAGGGTCATTGTGGACCCGATGGGCTGAATGGCCTGCTTCCACACTGTAGGGATTCTATAATTCATCCAATGCCCTCTTGAATGCCTCACGTTGAAGCCCAATTATTAATTACAATGTCCAACATTTGTAGCTATTTTAGGCACAAACAGCCAATAATTGACATCCTTTACTCGCCATCCTGATTTGGAAATATATCACCATTCCTTCACTGTCACTGGGCTAAAATCCTGGAATTCCCTCCTTAAAGGCATTGTGGGTCTACCTACAACACATGGACTGCAGCGGTTCAAGAAGGCAACTCACCCCCACCATCTCAAGGGGCAACTAGAGATGGGGAATAAATGCTGGGGTCAGCCAGTGATGCCCACATCCTTGAAATGAATAGAACTCATTAGATTTGGAGTCATAGAGATGTACGTCATGGAAACAGACCCTCCGGTTTAACCCATCCATGCTGACCAGATATCCCAACCCAATCTAATCCCACCTGCCAGCACCCGGCCGATATGCCTCCAATCCCTTCCTATTCATATACCCATCCAGATGCCTCTTAAATGTTACAATTGTACCAGCCTCCACCACATCCTCTGGCAGCTCATTCCATACATGTATCACCCTCTGCATGAAAATGTTGCCCCTTAGGTCTCTTTTATATCTTTCCCCTCTCACCCTTACCCTATGCCCTCTAGTTCTGGACTCCTCCACCCCAGGTAAAAGATCTTGTCTATTTATCCTATCTATGCCCCTCATGATTTTATAAACCTCTATAAGGTCACTGCTCAACCCCCGACGCTCCAGGGAAAACAGCTCCAGCCTGTTCAGCCTCTTCCAAAGGGTCAACTCCTCCAAACCTGGCAACACCCTTGTAAATCTTTTCTGAACCCTTTCAAACCCTACTGCAACAAATACGGAGGTATGACATTGAGGGTGAGTTGGAGGTTTGGATTAGGAATTGGCTGGCTGGAAGAAGACAGAGGGTAGTAGTTGATGGTAAAGGTTCATCTTGGAGTGCAGTTACCAGCGGTGTTCCGCAAGGATCTGTTTTGGGACCATTGCTGTTTGTCATTTTTATAAATGACCTGGAGGAGGAGCTAGAAGGTGGGGTGAGCAGGTTTGCAGATGATACGAAAGTCAGTGGAGTTGTTGACAGTGAGGAAGGATGTGGCAGGTTACAGCGGGATATAGATAAGCTGCAGAGCTGGGCAGAAAGGTGGCAAATGGAGTTCAATGTAGCTAAGTGTGAAGTGATTCATTTTGGTAAGAGTAACAAGAAGATGGGGTACTGGGCTAATGGTCGGATACTTGGTAGTGTGGATGAGCAGAGGGATCTTGGTGTCCATGTACACAGATCTCTGAATGTTGCCACCCAGGTAAATAGTGCTGTGAAGAAGGCATATGGCGTACTGGGCTTTATTGGTAGAGGAATTGAGTTCCGGAGTCCTGAGGTCATGTTGCAGTTGTATAAGACTCTGGTGCGGCCGCATCTGGAGTATTGTGTGCAGTTTTGGTCGCCATACTATAGGAAGGATGGGGAGGCACTGGAACGGGTGCAGAGGAGGTTTACCAGGATGTTGCCTGGTATGGTAGGAAGATCGTATGAGGAAAGGCTGAGGCACTTGGGGCTGTTTTCATTGGAGAAAAGAAGGTTTAGGGGTGACTTGGTAGAGGTGTACAAGATGAGTAGGGCATTGCTTTAAATTAAGGGGAGGTAGGTATAGGATAGATGTTAGAGGTAGATTCTTTACTCAGCGAGTCGTGAGTTCATGGAATGCCCTGACAGTAGCAGTGGTGGACTCTCCCTCTTATGGGCATTTAAACGGGCATTGGATAGACATATGGAGGATAGCGGGCTAGTGTAGGTTAGGTGGGCTTGGATAGGCGCAACATCGAGGGCCAAAGGGCTTGTACTGCGCTGTATTTTTCTATGTTCTATGTTCTAAATTTCACAACATCTTTCCGATAGGAAGGAGACCAGAATTGCACGCAATATTCCAACAGTGGCCTAACCAATGTCCTGTACAGTTGCAACATGATCTCCCAACTCCTGTACTCAATACTCTGACCAATAAAGGAAAGCATACCAAACACCTTCTTCACTAGGTGAAAGTGAGGACTCCCGATGCTGGAGACTAGAGTTGACAGTGTGGTGCTGGAAAAGCACAGCAGGTCAGGCAGCTTCCGAGGAGCAGGAGAATCAACGTTACAGGCAAAAGTCCTTTTTCACTGTCCTATCTACCTGAGACTCTACTTTCAAGGAGCTATGAACCTGTGCTCCAAGGTCTCTTTGTTCAACAACACTCCCCAGGACCTTACCACTGAGTGTATAAGTTCTGCTAAGATTTGTTTGCCCAAAATGCAGCACCTCACATTTATCTCCCTTTTGAAAGTACAGTTGTTTTGACTTTTTTTTCTCCAGGTTCCAAAACAATGCAGGGACATATAAAACAGTAATTGCTGTTCCTAGAATTCAAGGGAATCACCTCCAATGTCTAAAATGCCTTAAAGAAGGAGCAACTGTTACCGCCAGAAATTTTACCCATCCTCCATCTTGGATTACCCAGAATCCTCTCTGAAAACAAAAGAAAAATCTAATAAATCAAGAAGGCAGCTCACCCCCACCATCTCAAGGGGCAACTAGAGATGGGAAATAAATGCTGGGGTCAGCCAGTGATGCCCACATCCTTGAAATGAATAAAACACATGAGATTTAGAGTCATAGAGATGTACAGCATGGAAACAGACCATTTTATCATTTCTTGGTGCTGTGCAGGATTGAATGTTATAACCAAAGGAACTCACCTATTGTACATTATATCCAGCCAAAGTATCTCTTACATCAAGCATGTGGTGCTACCTTTCAGTTTCACCCTATTGAGAGCACCTCCCTGGTGGATAGCACAGCCTCACCTGATCACAAAGGTGAGATGGTTTGAAATGTGTGCACTTTCTGCTTCCATGAGACTAGAAAATGTAACAGCAGAAGCAGGCCATTCAGCCCATTGAGTCTGAGCTGCCATTCGATGAATCTGATCATCCTCATCTCCACATTCCTTCAATTTCCCCATAACCCTTGATTCCCTGCACAAATAAAAATCTGCCCATTTTAGTCTTTTGTTTTCTTATCGACCCAGTCTCACAGTTCTCTGCAATAAAGAATTCCATGGATTCACTCCCCCCTGAGTGAAAAAAATCCTCTTCATTTCTATCTTAAATGGGTAACCCCTTACTCTGAGATAATGCCCACTGGCCCTCGACTCCCCCACTTGGAGGATATACCCTCTCCACATCTCCCATGTCAAGTCCCCTTAGAATCTTGTATGTTTCAGTAAGGTTGCCTCTCAATAAGGTTGCTTCATTGAAGAAGTTATAGAAATTCCGACTGCGATCTCAATTGCAGAGTGTCAACGGTATTCCAAAATTCCAAATGGAATTCCTTTATCCAATTGCAACCCACGTACACCGAACCGCAGAGCATCGGTGAATCATGAATGTTGGATGTATTTACTGTGCAAATAAATAAGTAAACATTTATTGGGACATCCTTTCAAAGGATATCGCAGCAGGCATGACAGAATCTACAGAGAAGAAAGTTGACAGAAATGGGACAGCTCCAATCAGACCAATGTTTCTGTCTGTGTGGCGCTTCCTGACTTTGTGTCTGAGGGAATTGAACTTTGACCAAGCCAGTGAGGAACTGACATGTTGACCAGCTGCCACCTCTCCACCCCAGAGCTAAGATTTCACTGGGACCTCTGATGAACCCATAGATTTGTTTGCAGAAATAACACGGTGAGGGTGGGGGGTGTGAGGGGAATCGCAGGAGACAAGGTCAAATTGCAGCTGCTTTGAAAAGGGGAAATGGATGTGGCACACTTGTTATAAAATCCTCAGAATCAAAAATCTGTTGGGAAAAATACCACAAACAAGGTTATGTTTTTCTGAATACTGCGCAAGTATGAATTTTATAAATAATAGATGCTGTGGTTTTAATTGATATCTGGGAAAGGGTATTCAGAGGTAACGGTGATAATTGTCTATCAGGGCTGTCGTGAATTGACAATGATTTAATTGGTACTGCACATTTTAAATGCTTGCTTATTAAAGGTATTTTGGAACCAGAATGAAGAAATTAAATTCAAAACCGTTAACCACTTCCTCGTCCTATTTGTTATGGCTAGCACTTATGTCGGGAACTACTTTTGTTGAATTCCATCCAAGTTACACAAGGAATATTTAAACCTCATTACATTTCAAAGACTGGTTTGATACAGTTTGCACTCGGACTGCCTGTGTCCATTGAATTGGTAGGAACTGCATTCTATTTTCCGTCAACATTAGGTGTTTTTTTTATTTTCAGTTTAGGCTAAACATCTGGTTGGAATTTTGTTTGAATCATTCTGTCCATTTGAAGTGTGCTGTGGATCCTGTTAACATTCTTGGTGGGCCACTCATATAAACTGCTCTGTAGCTCATCATCTCTTCAATGGCATATTGACTGCATGATCTCGGTTCTATTATTAAAGAGCACGTAAAGACCAAAATAGAAACTGAACAAGAGTGTTTTTACTTCCCAGCACAGGGAAAGATGCACTGTGATTCAGAAGAATTGAAAAACCACAGGCATAGTAAAACAGCAGATGTTTTACCCAGGCCATAGGGTTATACCCGTTGTAATCTCTGCTTTCCCTCAACATCTAGATTCCCCACCATGGAATCTGTTTGGGTGGAGCTGAGGAATAGCAGAGAGTAGTGAGCAATGGTGGGAGTCGTTTAACAGTCACCAAGCCATAATAGGAATGTTGGGAATGGTATAAATCAGGAAATGATCCATACATCAGGTTAGCACAGCAGGACAGAGGTGACTTTGATTTACATGTGGATGGGGTAAACCTACTCAGCAATAACACTGTTGAAGATAAATTCCTGGAGTGTTGATTTGGAGGTGCCGGTGTTGGACTGGGGTGTACCAAGTTAAAAATCACACAACACCAGGTTATAGCCCAACAGCTTTTATTGGAAGACTAGCTTTCAGAGCACTGCTCCATCATCAGGTGGGTGTGGAGTATAAGATCATAAGACACTTTTACTGTAAATTCTGTTGCTTCCAAATAAACCTGCTGGACCATAACCTGGTGTTATGTGATTTTTAACTTCCTGGAGTGTGTGCGTGAGATGGGTTTCAGGGACAGTGTCTCAAAGAGTCATTTAGGGGATCAGTCTGTTTTAATAATATTGTGCAAATGGGAAGATGCTCATTAATACCTTGCTGTAAATGAAATTTTGGGAAATAGTGATGATAATAAGATAGAATGTTACATTGGTAATGATCTGGCCAATTATGACATGAGCGGTGACTCTCCAATGGCATTGCTTAGCAAGCCACTTAGTCCAAGGGCAATTAGGGATGGGGATCAAATGCTGGTCTAACTAGTGACACCCACATCCCATGAAAGAATAAGTTAAAGACGAACAAAAACAGAAATTATTGGAAAAGTTCAGCAGGTCGGTCAGCATCTGTGGAGAGAAATCAGTGTTAACATTTCAGACCCAGTTACCATTCGTCAGAAACATTAACTCTGATTTCTCTTCACAGATGCTGCCAGACCTGCTGAGCTTTTCCTGCAATTTCTGTTTTTGTTTCTGCTTTCCAGCACGGTTTTTATTAAGTTAAAGATTAATGTTGGCTAGTTGTTGTGAATCCTCACTCTAAGTGTGTACAGTCAGAATCACATTGTTTACTATTACCTAGAGTCCTTCAACACGGAATCAGACCCTTTGGCCCGACCAGTCCATGCTGACCGTGTTCCCAGACTAAACCAGTCCCACTGGCCTGCATTTGGCCCATACCTCTCCAAACCTTTCCTGTTCAGGAACTTATCCAACTTTAAAAAGTTGCAACTGTTCCTGCATCCACCATTTCCTCTTACAGTTCATTCCACACATGAACCACTCTCTGTGTAAAAACGTTGCCTGTCATGTTCTTTTTAAATCTTTCCTCTCTCATCTTAAAAACATCCCCCCCCCCCCAATTTTGAACTCCCCCACGTTAGGGAAAATACCCTTATCATTCACCTGATCTATAAGGTCACCCCTCAACCTCCAGTGAAAAAAGTCCCAGCCTAATTTTAGAACTCAAACCCTCCATTCATAGAATAGATAGAACATAGAATCCTTACAGTGTGGAAACAGGTGCTTCGGCCCAACAAATCCACACTGACCCTTCAATGAGTAACACACCCCCCTTCACCATTCTCTAATGGGTAACGTAGCCTGGACAATTCACACAACCTGCACACCTTTGGACTGGGGGGGGAATCCAGAGCAAACCCACACAGACACTAGGAGAATGTGCAGACAGTCACCCAGGGTCAGATTTGAACCAGGATCCCTGGAGCTGTGAGGCAGCAGCACTAACCACCAGGCCACCCCAGCTGCTGCCCCCTGACAACACCCTGGTAAAACTTTGCTGTATCTTCTCCATTTTAATACTATCCTTCCTATAACAGGCAGACCAGAACTGGGCACAGAAGAGGTGATGTGGAGGTGCTGGTGTTGGACTGGGGTGGGCAAGGTCAGAGGTCACACGACACCAGATTATCGTCTGACAGGTTCTTTTGAAATCATGTTGCTCCGAAAGCTTGTGATTTCAAATAAACCAATGGATTATAACCTGGTGTTGTGTGACCTCTGACCTTATACTCCAGAAGAGACCTCAGCAACATCCCGTACAACCAAAAAATGGATTGTGGCAGCTCAGGGCAAAGCTTGCTCTACGTTAGAATTATTCATTTATCTAATTTTGCAAAGAAAATTTATCTTCTCTGCGCTGGAATTCAATAAAATCCCTAAAATGCTGTAATTGGGTCTGTCTCCACCCGCACAGTAATGTCTCAGAGCAACCCACTGAAATGGCCGAGCAAACCGCTCAGTGTCCGGACAATGAAGGATTGGCACAAAGAATGGGCACTCAGGTCCATGAAAGGAAACAATGCGCCCTCAGAAGCCGACTTCATGACTACTTCTGCTGTTTAGGAAGGAAAAGGAACTGATTTCCATAACATCAGTCTCTTTGGATTCATGCCAGTGCTTTTAAATTCTAAAATGATGACCAGTCAGTG
This sequence comes from Hemiscyllium ocellatum, assembly GCF_020745735.1. Classification (NCBI taxonomy): domain Eukaryota; kingdom Metazoa; phylum Chordata; class Chondrichthyes; order Orectolobiformes; family Hemiscylliidae; genus Hemiscyllium; species Hemiscyllium ocellatum. The sequence goes on along the minus strand of NC_083409.1, from coordinate 112,446,057 downwards.
AGATAATCATCACGATGCTCAGGGGACCAATCTTTGAGCAGCAAAAAGAGCACTTAGCAGCCATCAGTAATGTATGCGCCTTTTAGAATCCTCGTAAAGGCATGCTTTAAGGATGACAGGCATTTACAGGTAAAATGGTGAAAGCCCCCCATCCCCAGTGAAGGCGAATTGCAGACAGCTCTGACAGCACTGGCAGACCTGTGCCTGTGATGTGTGAGCTTTGACACTATAGAACATAGAAAAGTGCAGAACAGAACAGGCCCTTTGGCCCACAATGTTGTGCCGAGGATTAATCCTAATCTAAAATAAAATCTCTCAACTCACTGCTGTCCATGTGCATGTCCAGCAGTCGCTAAAATGTCCCTAATGACTCTGCTTCCACCACCACCGCTGGCAATGCATTCCATACATTCACAACTCTCTGTGTAAAGAACCTACCTCTGACACCCACCCCCAACACACACACCCACCCCCAACACACACACCCACCCCCAACACACACACCCACCCCCAACACACACACCCACCCCCAACACACACACACACACCCAACACACATACACACTCACTCACACACACACACCCAACACACACTCACTCACACACACCCAACACACACACACCCACACACCCACACACCCTCACACACACACACACACACACACACACACACACACATATCCAACACACACACACACCCACACCCAGCACACACACCCACCCCCAACACCCACCCACACATACAAACACACCCACACCCACTTTATATCGAGGGGCATGGAGACACCCACCCACCCAGTCAGTACACACACACTCTCACAAACTCACGCACACACACCCACACCCACACACACACACACCCACGCCCACACACACCCCCAACACACACACACACCCAACACACTCATACACAACCCACACCCACACACACACCCCCAACACACACACACACCCAACACACACACAAATACCCAACACACATACACACTCACTCACACACACACACTCACACACACACACCCAACACACACTCACTCACACACACCCAACACACACACACCCTCACACACACACATCCAACACACACACACACACACCCAACACACACACACACACACACACACACCCAACACACATACACACTCACTCACACACACACACTCACACACACACACCCAACACACACTCACTCACACACACCCAACACACACACACCCACACACCCTCACACACACACACACACACATCCAACACACACACCCACACACACACACACCCACACCCAGCACACACACCCACCCCCAACACACACCCACACATACAAACACACCCACACCCACTTTATATCGAGGGGCATGGAGACACCCACCCACCCAGCCAGCACACACACACTCTCACACACTCACGCACACACACCCACACCCACACACACACACACACACACACACACACACCCACACACACCACACCCAACACACACACAAACCCACCCACACACACACACACCCACACCCACCCACACACACACACCCACACCCACCCAACACACACACACTCTCACACCCACCCAACACACACACACTCTCACACCCACACCAACACACACACAAACACACCCCCACACCAACACACTCACACAAACACACCCCCACACCAACACACTCACACAAACACACCCCCACACCAACACAAACACACCCCCACACCAACACACTCACACACAACACACACACCCCCAACATCCACACCCACACTCACTCACACACACACACCCCCACGCACACACACCCCCACCCCCAACACACACACACCCCCACCCAGCACACACACACACTCACACACAGATACACACCCCCACACACAGACACTCACACACACCCAACACACACACAGGCACACCCAACACACATACAGACACCCACCCAACACACACACCACACATACACACACCCCTACCCAACACACACACACACACACACACACACACACTGATATACATACATACACACTCCCATATACACACAGAAACACACTCCCATGTACATAAACAGACACACTCCCATATGCACACACACACTGATATACACAACATACGCACTCCCATATACACATACTGATATACACACACACACTCCCATATACACACACTGATATACACACACAGACACACTCCCATATGCACACTCTGATATACACACAGACACACTCCCATATATGTACACACTGATATACACACACAGACACGCTCCCGTACACACACTGATATACACACACAGACACACTCCCGTACACACACTGATATATACACAGACACACTCCCATATACACACGCAGACACACTTCCATATACCCACCAATACACACACACACACACACTCCCACATACACACCGACAAACACACTCCCATATACACACACACACCAATACACACACTCCCATGTACACACAGACACTCTCATATACACACACAGACACACTCCCACATACACACACACTGATATACACACACAGACACACTCCCATATACACACACTGATATACACACAAACACACTCCCACATACACACACTGATATACGCACTCCCATATACACACAGACACACTCCCATACACACACACACTGATATACACACAGACACACTCCCATATACACACACATTGATATACACACAAACACACTCCCACATACACACACAAACACACTCCCACATACACACACAAACACACTCCCATATACACACACACTGATATACGCACTCCCATATGCACACACAGACACACTCCCATATACACATACTGATATATACACAGACACACTCCCATATGCACATTGATGTATGCATGTAGACACACTCCCATATACACATTCTGATATATACACACAGACACACTCCCATATTTGTGGGCGGCACGGTGGCACAGTGGTTAGCACTGCTGCCTCACAGCGCCTGTAGACCCGGGTTCAATTCCCGACTCAGGCAACTGACTGTGTGGAGTTTGCACGTTCTCCCCGTGTCTGCGTGGGTTTCCTCCGGGTGCTCCGGTTTCCTCCCACAGTCCAAAGATGTGTGGGTCAGGTGAATTGGCCAAGCTAAATCGCCCGTAGTGTTAGGTCAGGGGTAAATGTAGGGGTATGGGTGGGTTGCGCTTCGGCGGGTCGGTGTGGACTTGTTGGGCCGAAGGGCCTGTTTCCACACTGTAAGTCTAATCTATCCCCTCTATACCTTCCTCCTAACACCTTAAAACTATGATCCCTCGTGCCAGTCAATCCTGCCCTGGGGAAACGTCTCTATCCATGCCTTTCATTACCTTGTACACCTTGATCAGGTTTCCTCCTTCTCTTCAGAAAGAAAAGTTCGAGTTTAGTCAACCTCACTTCATAAGGCAAGCCCTCCAGTCCAGGCAGCATCCTGGTAAACCTTTGCACCCTCTCCAAAGCCTCTGTATCTTTCCTATAGTAGGGCGACCAGAACTGGACACAATATTCCAAGTGTGGTCTCACCAGGGACTTGTAGAGCTGTAGCAAAACATTATGGCTCTTAAACCCGATCCCCCAGTTAATGAAAGCCAAAACACCATGTGCTTTCTTAACAACCCTACCCACTTGGGTGGCAATTTAAAGGGATCCATGCACTTGAACACCAAGATCCCTCTGTTCCTCCACACTGCCAAGAATCCTGTCTTTAATCCTATATTCAGCATTCAAGTTCTATCTTCCAAAATGCATCACTGGGCATTTCTCCAGGTTGAACTCCATCTGCCACCTCTCAGCCCAGCTCTGCATCCTTTCAATGTCACACTGCAGCCTGCAGTAACCCTCGATACTATCAACGGCACCTCCAACCTTAGTGTCATCTGCAAATTTACTAACCCACTCCTCAACCTCCTCATCCAAGTCATTTATAAAAACTACAAAGAGCAGAGGCCCAAGAACAGAGCCCAGTGGGATCCCACTCAACACTGGCCTCCAGGCAGAATACTTTCCATCTACAACCACTCTCTGCCTTCTGTCAGCCAGCCAATTCTGAATCCAGATAGCTAAATCTCCCTGTATCCCATACCTCCTGACTTTGTGGATGAACCTTCCATGGGGAACCTTATCAAGTGCCTTGCTAAAGTCATGATTTGGATTTGCTGGTGTTGGACTGGGGTGTACAAAGTTAACAATCGCACAACACCAGGTTATAGTCCAACAGGTTTAATTGGAAGCACACTAGCTTGGACGCAAAGCCAGTGTGCTTCCAATTAAACCTTTAGGAATATAACCTGGTGTTGTGTGATTTTTAACCTTGCTGAAGTCCACATTCACCACATCCACTGCTTCACCTTCATTGACCTGTCTTGTTGCCTCGTCAAAGAACACAGTAAGATTTGTGAGGCATCACCTGCCCCTCACAAAGCCATACTGACTGCCTTTAATCACGTTATGATTTGCCAAATAGTCATAAATCCTATCCCTCAGAATTCTTTCCAAAACCTTGCTGACTACAGACGTAAGACTGACTGGTCTGTAATTGTCAGGGATTTCTCTATTACCCTTCTTGAAAAGAGGAACAATATTCGCCTCCCTCCAATCCTACAGTTGGACTCCTGTGGAGAGTGAGGAAGGTATGATCTTTGCCAGTCGCTTAGCAACTTCCTTTCTCACTTCCAGGAGCAGCCTAGGATAAATCTGGTCTAGCCCTGGGGACTTATCAATCTTAATATTTGCCAAAATTTCCAGCACATCAACTTCATCAATCTTGATCTGTTCAAGCCTGTTTCCCAGCTCCTCATAGTTCTCATTCACAACACTCACCCACTTAAAAAAAACATTAGCTCATCCTTCCCAGCAGCCCTTGCTTCTCTCTGCCCTCTCTTCTTGCCACTCTGTAAACATTGGAGGTCATTTGAAGGTTATGTGGAGGTTAACACAGCTCAGAGATGGGTTGGGGAGGGGCGGGTGGTCTGACTGTCAGAGCCTCTCCCCTCCCCACCTCTCCTCTCAGTCACCTCCATACCTTGTAGAGGATGCAGACTCAATCATTGCTTCAAAGATGAATTGGAGAATCTCTGAAGAGAGGAGTTTGCAGAGCTTTGGAGAGAAGGTGTGGAAGTTGGAGACACTGTCAAGGAGAACACCTACCCAATGGGCCGAATGGCCTTCTTCTGCATTCGGTTTCCCCCGAAGAAATGTCACAAGGAGTTTTCATAGAATCCCTGCATGTCCACACTGACCATCCATAAAATAACCCAGCCAGACCCATTTCCCTCTGTATTTACCCCTGACCACTCTGGGCAATTTCCATGGCCAGTTCACCTAATCTGCACATCTTTGGATTGTGGAAGGAAACGGCAGCACCCAGAGGAAACCCATGCAGATGCGGGGAGAATGTGCAAACTCCTCACAGACAGTCACCCGAGGCTGGAATCAAACCCGGGTCAGTGGCGTTGTGAGGCTGCAGTGCTGAACATTGAGCCACCGTACCGCCCCACGTTTTCTATGTGGGCATTTCTCAGAACCTCCCAAAGGAAGGTCACTGCACCCGCAACATGAGCCCTGCTTTCTCTCTGTGGCTACTGCTGAGTTTCTCCAGCACTGTCTGTGTTTGTCGCTCCTCCCACCCTCTGAGTGTCATTGCATCAAGCCTCTCGGATTACTGGAGAGCGACTGCAGAAATCAGAAACCCATGTGCTATTTTTGATCAAGCTTCTGGGTTTGTTCGTGTTCCAGTTGTGTGCAGTGTTTCATTGTCCACCTGCGTTGTCAGGATATCTGTCTCGGAAGTGTTTGGGAGTGTTTTGTGCCAATTAGGAGGAGCTGGCTTGAAGGTGAATGAAGTGAACTGGAGCGTGTGCAAGATGTAGCGATGTTGGTGGGGGAGGGGGCTTTGATTTTGTAGGCGTGACTGGCAGTATGTTCACAGCACAGCTCCTCATCCACCTGAACCCACCATACTGGGTTCAACAGAGAACCACCCTAACCCCCACTCCACCCCCAACTTTCATGTTGCACACGGGTGTGGAATGAACGGAATAGAGTTGGAATCCCTCATTATCAGTTCCCCTGCCTTCACCTCACCAAATACCCAAACTCCAGCCCAGCATTCCAGCTCAATGAGTATTCATCACACACATTAAGAATGCATGTGTAACTGCAAACTGATTCCTTTGTGAGTTGTTGGATTGAACTGCACCGAAAGAAAATTGAGCAGCAATCCACGCCCCAGCACACTGGGATACGACGGAATTAATTCCTTTATCTCTTTGTTTACGCATACTCTGGGTGTGGGGCCTATTGGCAAGGTCGGCATTCATTCTCCATCTCCAGATGAGGCCGTTACTGTCTTTCCTATAGAGAAGGCTTTCGGAGAGTCGGAATGTGAGATGCAGAGTGGCCAGTTTCACACAGCAAGATCCCACAAACACACGCCATTATTGTTGAGCAATAGCTATGTCCCAAGCGAATAAGAAATCTTTCTAGTTTAGGGAATTATGGTCACAGTGGGCTTGGCCATGATTTCATTGAAAGGTGGAGCAAATTCAAGGGTACAGTCAGCACCTCATGCTCCTTCTTCTTATGGTCATGTTAAGAAGAAGTTCCAAGCAGGCTTCACTGTATTTTTTAAACCAGTTCTGTCTTAAGATAGTGATGGAACTTATAAACCAAACTGAACAAACCATAAACACAGTGGCTGCAAAAGCAGGTCGGAAGCTCGGAATCCTGCAGCGAGTAACTCCCCTCCTGACTCCCCAAAATCTATCCACCATCTACAAGGCACAAGTCAGGAGTGTGATGGAATACTCCCCACTTGCCTGGATGGGGGCAGCTCCAACAACACTCAAGAAGGTTGATGCCATCCAGGACAAAGCAGTCCTTGCTCTATTGGCACCATATTCACAAACATCCACTCCCTCCACCACCCACGCTCAGTAGCAGCAGTGTGTACTAGCTACAAGATGCACTGCAGAAATTCATCATAGATCCTCAGACAGCACCTTCCAAACCCACAACCACTTCCATCTAGAAGGACAGGGGCAGCAGATACATGGGAACACCACCCCCAGCACATTTCCCTCCAAGCCACTCACCATCCTGACTTAGAAATATTTCACCGTTCCTTCACTGTCACTGGGTCAAAATCCTGGAATTCCCTCCCTGAGGGCATTGTGGGTCTGCCCACAACACATGGACTGCAGCTCGTCCCCACCTTCTCAAGGGGCAACTAGGGACAGGTAATAATACTGGGCCCAGTCAGAGGTACCCACATCCGAATAATGAGATAAAAAATGATGAGTAAATAAGTAGCCTCCACATTGCCTGAAATATTCTGCGGCATTTCATTGTCAGAATGATTATGAAGACACTGCATTCCCAGCCACAGTGCGAGCTGAGACAAAGCACAAGGTGCTACCGTTCCATTGATTATCCATTATTTATAAAGATGTGGTTTCTCCAGCACAACCACATTCTGCAAGTCGGAGTCTGTACACCTCCTGCTGGAAAGCTACACAAGAATGTTTTAGATATTTTATAACAACCTGCTCAGGCATGTGTGGATACATCTCTGGAGCTAATAGGACCCAGGCCCTCCTGGCTCAGAGTTACCACTGCTTCCCAAAAGCCTGACCCGAATAATTTAAATTTCTTTGATTCTTGGGTTTCCTGAGATTAATGGAAATAAGCAGGTTATGCTGCACTGCAGAAAATTTATTCAACGGCTGCTTGCAGTTTGTTCTCATGTTCTCTGTTTTTACCATGCTGTGCAGGTGATATTTGTTAACTTTCCCGTTACTGGTTTTATCACCTTGAGTAACTGAGGATCGTGGCTTCCTTACTGACAGGGATTTAACACTCTTTTAGATGATTTCATTTTCGAGCTCAGAGCCGTGTAGCTGGTCTGAATGGAGTTGCTTTGAGAGCAGAAGTCTTTTCTATATTTATTTAGTTATGTGGTCACCTTGCAAACCTTTAATTGAGCTCTTCATTCTCTCTCAGTGAGTTTCATTTTGATCCTTTATACCTTCTGGGGATGTAGGCAAGGCCAGTGTACATTGTCCAGTCCTAAACCACTGTCGCCACTGTAATGACACTCCTATAGTCAGCCATGTTGGCAAGGACGATAATGAAACAAAGAATTACTTAAGCACAGATAATTATAGAACTCTGAGGTGCAGAGGGATCGAGGTATTCTGGTACATGAGTCACAAAAACTCAGTATTCAAGTCCAATAAATAACCAAGAAGACTAATGGGATGTTATCCTCTATGGTAAGAGGAATTGAACATAGAAATGAGGGTGTTATACTTCAGTTAGACAGGCTGTTGTTGAATCCTGTTTAGGATGACACTGTGGATCAATGGTTAGCACTGCTGCCTCACAGCACTGAGGACCTGGGATGGATTCCAGGTTCAGGCGACTGTGTGGAGTTTGCACATTCTCCCCGTGTCTGCGTGGGTCCTCCCCAGGTGCTCCGGTTTCCTCCCAGAGTCCAAAGATGTGCAAGTTAGGTGGATTGGCCATGCTAAGTTGTTCTGTAGCGCCCAGGTTTGGGGGTTGAAGGGTTGGTGTGAACTTGATTGGAGAAATGGTCTGTTTCCCCTCTGTGCGGATTCTATGACATAGTGCGCAGCTTTTGTCTCTTTATTTAAGGAAAGATGTAAATGCATTGGAGTAAGTTCAGAGGAGGTTTACTGGATTGATCACGGATAGGAGTGGGTTGGGTTCTGGAAAAGGGTTGGACAGACTGGGCTTGTTTCTGCTGTAGTTTAGGAGAGTGGGGGGGGGGGGGGGGGGGGGGGACCCTGATTGAAATGGATCAGATCCTGAATGGTCTGGACAAGGTGGGTGTGGAGAAAGATATTTCCTCTCATGGGTCAGTCCAGAACTAGACAGCAGTGTTTTAACATGAAGAATCACCCACTCAGAACGGAGATGACAAGATCTGACAAGTTGTAAGAACCCTGAGCATCAGAAGGCAGAGTAGGTAGGGTCAGTGAATATTATGAAGGTGGAACGGGATCAATTCTGGTTAGGCAGGGCTGGAGGATTATTGGAGGTGAACAGGAATGTGGAATTCGCAACACAAACAGATCACCGTGCCTCCAGTCAATGCCAGAGATGGCTCAAGGAATCAAATGGTCTACCCCTGGTCACATTCATTATTTATATGCACAGATCTAGTGGCTAAGGGGAATGATGCACAGTTCTGAGCTGCTTAAAAAGAGCAAAAAGAGTGACTTTACCTTCCTCCTTGCATCAGCAAGCACAGGGAGAATCAGAAAAGGAGCTGTGCACATGTTTGATGTACAGCAGTAGGACTTAGAGTCATAGATTCATACAGCATGAAAACAGACCCTTTGGTCCAATGCTGAGTTGACATTACGTATGTACTGGAACATGGCCAGGGGTGTTGCAATAGTCTTGTACTCAGCCATGTTCCGACATCCTCTTCACACACCCTGAAACACTGCTTCTGTGGTCTGATTACACCCTGGAGTGCCATGGAAGAATATTATGAAGGCTTTGGAGACACCATACAGAAAGGGTTTACGAGAACAGATCCGATGTTGAGGGATTACACTGTGTGGAGAGACTGAGGAAGCAGAGGCTGTTCTGCGGAGCACAGAGAAGGCTAGAAGGAGATTCGATCAAGAGATGTTTAAAATGATAAAGGATTTTGAGAAGAGTAACTAAGGAGAAATTGATTCTCTGAACAACTGGAATTAGAGTGAATAGAGGATTTAGGATGGCTGACAGAAAAATCTGGCCATTTAGAACAAGATTTGGAATGCACTGCCTGATAAGGTCAGAAATCACATGACACCAGGTTACAGTCCAATCACAAACTTTCGGAGTGCTACTTGTATAGTCATAGAGGTACAGCATGGTCCAACTTGTCCATGCCAACCAGATATCCGAGACTGATCTAGTCCCATTTGTCAGCACTTGGCCCATATCCCTCCAAACCCTTTCTATTCATATACCCTTACAGATGCCTTTTAAATGCTGTATTTGTACCAGCCTCCACCACTTCCTCTGGTAGCTCATTCCATACACACACCACCCTCTGCATTAAAAAGTTGCCTCTTAGGTCCCTTTTAAATCGTTCCTCTCTCACCTTAAACCTATGTTCTCTAGTTATGGATTCCCCGCCCCGGGTAAAAGACCTTGTCTATACTCCAGTGTAGTCTCAGCAACACCATGTGCAACTACAGTAAGACTCCTTGTTCTTGTACTCAAACCCTCTTGCAATGACACCCTATCCATGCCTCTCACGATTTTATAGACATCTATAAAGTCACGCCTCAGCCTTTGACACTAGAATATAAAACTAAGGGTCACTATTTAAAAATAAAAGAGCAACCATTTCAGACAGCGATGAGGAGAATTTGTTTTCTAACCAAGGAGCTTGACCCTTTGGAACTGACTTCCAGAAAAGGGGGTGGAAGCAGGCTGTGTGAATATGGTTGAGGCAGAGGAAGCTAGGTCCTTGTGGGGCATGGCAGTGATTGACTCCTGGGGTTTGGCAGGGATGTATGTGGAGTATTCAAATCAGCCATAGTCTTCTTGAATGGGGAAGCAGGCTGGGGGTGTGGAGGGGTCGCTAATGGCCCATTCCTCATCAGTACACTTGTGTGATGATATCTCATCTCAAATTTGTGGGCGGCACGGTGGCACAGTGGTTAGCACTGCTGCCTCACAGCACCTGAGACCCAGGTTCAATTCCCGACTCAGGCGACTGACTGTGTGGAGTTTGCACGTTCTCCCCGTGTCTGCGTGGGTTTCCTCCGGGTGCTCTGGTTTCCTCCCACAGTCCAAAGATGTGCGGGTCAGGTGAATTGGCCATGCTAAATTGCCCGTAGTGTTAGGTAAGGGGTAAATGTAGGGGTATGGGTGGGTTTCGCTTCGGCGGGTCGGTGTGGACTTGTTGGGCCGAAGGGCCTGTTTCCACACTGTAAGTCTAATCTAAAACCTCCTTTGCCCCAGGATGAACACTCCCGGCCTCATGGGGAAAACCTCTCATTTGCTGCACTGTTCTGGGAAATCTCCCCTGTGCTTTCTCAGAGATGCCATGCAATTCGAGGCTGTGTGAAGATGCTGTTGGAAAGCAAGAGAAACTAATGCATGCAGGATGCTTGGTCTGACCTGGTGAAAAGCATTGCAACTTCGATTAATAAAGAAAGGGGCTCATCTGCTGACCACAAATGCACGTGGAGCAAGGAGCCAGCCTTGTCACATCCATTCACATGTTAGAGTATGGAATATAACAGGCTGAGGCCTGGCCTACTGAGGGTGCAGGGCAAGGGAAGCAGAATATCTTTATAGTTCCTGGTTAATTCACTTTCTCTTATTGGCCTGTACCAAAGGTCAAAAAGCACCAAAGGAGAAAAAGCAACACAAAATTCATTTTGTTCTTACTTAGTGTTTCACCAGGGAGTCCCTTCTGCATAAAATGTACCTAAGTAGAAAAAAGACAACTGGAGAGATACTGCAGAAAGCTATAACACAAAGGGACTTGGGAGAAACTTGTGCACAAAACACAGAAAGCCAGTACACAGGGACAACAGGTAATCAGGAAGGCTAATGGAATTTAGATTAGATTAGATTAGACTTACAGTGTGGAAACAGGCCCTTCGGCCCAACAAGTACACACCGACCCGCCGAAGCGCAACACACCCATACCCCTACATTTACCCCTTACCTAACACTACGGGCAATTTAGCATGGCCAATTCACCTGACCCGCACATCTTTGGACTGTGGGAGGAAACCGGAGCACCCGGAGGAAACCCACGCAGACACGGGGAGAACGTGCAAACTCCACACAGTCAGTCGCCTGAGTCAGGAATTGAACCCGGGTCTCAGGCGCTGTGAGGCAGCAGTGCTAACCACTGAGCCACCGTGCCGCCCAAAAATGTTGGCCCTCATTTCAAGAAGGTTGGAGTATAAGAGTAGGGACTGCAACTGTACAAGGGGCTGGCGAGACCACATTTGAGGTACTGCGAGCAGTTATGCTCCCCTTATTTAAGGAACGATATCATTTAATTGGAGGTAGATCAGAGAAGGTTCCTGGGATGGAGGGATTGTTTTAAAAGCTTAGGGTAAACAGGTTGGGGCTCTACTCACTGGAGTCTAGCAGAGTGAGACGTGATCTCATTGAAACATATCAGATTCCTAAGGGGCTTGACAGGGTCAATGCTGAGAGGGTGTTTCCCTTCATGGGAGGGTTTAGAACCAGAGAGCACAGACTCAGAATAAAAGAGCACCAATTTCAGACTGAGATGAGGAGGAATTTCCTCTCTTAGAGGATTGTGAGTCTTTGGAACTCCTTGTCACAGAGAGTTGTGCGGGCACTGACTTTGTGTATATTTAAGGCTGAGAGAGAGAGAGACATTCTTGATCAGTTGGAGAATCAAGAATTCCAGGGAAAAGGGCAGGAAAGTGGATGTGAGAAGCCTATCAAATGGCAGCGTAGGCTTGAGGGGGCTGAATGGCCTCTACCTGATCCTGTTTTTATGGTGTCATATGTCTAATCACTCCATATCAATCCCAAATCTGGATAGGGACCCTTATCAGACTTTCCCTGTTACCTCTAACCCTGTGACTGAAAGGTGCTTACTCACTGTAATCTTACAAGGTTTATTGTGTCTATGCTAACTGAGAATGAGTTTTTCACTCTCATCCCATATTCCAGCTCTTGGTTCATTTCGCTGCAGGGATCTCAATGTCAAGTCCAGATCTACACAATCAGGGTTCCTGATTCTGCCACTCCATCCACCAGGGAGCCCCACCAAACAGATGCACCCCAATCCTTCTATCGATTATTTTAATTCTTATTTTTCATTCTACTAAGAGACATGAACTCTTCCAATCCTCCCCATCCAGGCCCATTTTCATTCTTTACATCTCAATCGGGTCTCTCCTGAGCTTTCTCTTCTCTGACGTCCAATCCCTCCCACCCCGAACTGCTGTGTGTACTGTCTACAAGATGCACTACAGAAACTCACCAAAGATCCTCAAACAGCTTCTCCCAAACCCACGACCACTTCCATCTGGTTTGTGGTTGAGGTGAATAGGTCACGTCAGGGAAAGCTGGATAAGTATATTGTATATTATGAAAGTTCAGGCTTGTGAGAAGGTCCGCTAGCAAGGATCATTGGGGTCACATGGACCTGCTTCTTTCCTGCCATTTGAAACCAACCATTTCCTTTTCTTAACAGGTGAACAGTGTGAAGCAAGCTCTGCAGCAGCTTAACTTCAATATCGTTGAAATGAAGGATGAGACAGCAACTCTTGATGGTGGGGATGTCCTCTTTACAGGTATGTGTCTTGTATACAGGAACTCAGCAAGCAATCCATCCATTCAGTCAGCCCTCTCAGTTTGTTTGTTCCTGAACACTGCGAGCTGGATCTTGGTAAAATTACATTACATAAAATTACACAGCAGCCATTCAGGTCCACGCCAACACTGATTGAGGTTATGGCCGATCTCCAAGTCAACTCTACCTTTTTGCTTGATCCCTATATCTCTTGATTTTCTCCGTGTCCAAAGCTCTTCATTACATTCCCTACAGTGTGGAAACAGGCTCTTCAACCCAACAAGTATATACTGACCTTCCGAAGAGTAGCCCACCCAGATTCATTTCCCTACATTTCCCCCTGACTAATGCACTTAACACTATGGGCACCTGAGCATGGCCATAACCTGCACATCTTTGGATTGTGGGAGGAAACCGGAGCACCAGTAGGAAACTCACGCAAACACGGATAGAATGTGCAAACTCCACACAGACAGTGGCCTGAGGCCGGAATTGAACCCGGATCCCTGGCACTGTGAGGCAGCAGTGCTAACCACTGAGCCTCTGTACCACCACCTTAATCTTGAGCGTAGCCAAGGTCTCTGCACCCAGAGCTCTCTGTGACAGAGGATTTCAAAGATTCATGGCCCTCTGACTTAAGAACATTCTCCTTATCATAGTCTGAGGCACATTAAGATTTTGACCCCTTTCTAGCTTTTGTAGCCGTGGTGGAAAATGCTATTGTCCATGTTTTGGTGACATACCAAAGCAATCTATTGCATTTGGACAATGTTGGATGATGTGTTGAGCTCCCACATATGTGGTTGACTCTTAATTGCCCCCTGAAATAACGCAAGCAAGCGATCCAGGTCAAGGGCAACTGTGGATGGATATAAATACTGGCCCAGCCTCCAGGAGCAAATTACTGCCAATGCTGAAATCTGTACTGAAAACAATAAATGCTGGAGATCCCAGCGTGTCACGCAGCATCCGTGGAGAGACAGCAAGCTACCATTTCAATTCAAGATGACTTTTCATCAGAGCTGATGTGAAGTGTGGAGGGGGACAGCATTAAAGCTATAGTTGGGGGCTTTGTTAGAGTGCTGGGATAGGAAGACTACTGATAGTGCTGATTCAGAGATTGAAATGTGAGAATGGCAGAGCATTGGGGTCTGGATGTAGGTTTGCTGACTGAGCTGGGAGGTTCATTTCCAGATGTTTCATCACCCTGCTAGGTAACATCTTCAGTGGGGGTCAGGCGAAGCAGTGTACATGATTCCTGCTTCCTATTTATATGTTTCTTTGGGTTGGTGATGCCATAGAGTCATAGAGATGTACAGCATGGAAATAGACCCTTCAATCTAACCCGTTCATGCCGACCAGATATCCCAACCCAATCTAGTCCCACCTGCCAGCACCCGGCCCATATCCCTCCAAACCCTTCTGTGGTGATGTCATTCCCTGTTCTTTTTCTCATTGGATGGTAGATGGGGTCTAACTCGATGTGTTTGTTGATAGATTTCCAGTTGGAATGCCATGCTGTTAGGAATTCTCATGCGTGTTTCTATTTGGCTTGTTTTAGGATGGATGTGTTGTCCAGTTGAAGTGGTGTCCTTCCTTATCTGTATGTGAGGATACTAGTGTGAGACGTTCATGTCGTTTTGTGGCTAGTTGGTGTTCATGTATCCTGGTGGCTAGTTTTCTGCCTGTTTGTCTAATTTAGTGTTTGTTATAGTCCTTGCACGGTATTTTGTAAATGATATTAGTTTTGCTTGTTGTCTGTATAGGGTCTTTCAAGTTCATTAGCTGCTGTTTTAGTGTGTTGGTGGATTTGTGGGCTACCATGATGCCAAGGGGCCTGAGTAGTCTGGCAGTCATTTGCAAGATGCCTTTGATGTAGGGGAGAGTGGTTAGCGTTTCTGGACCTGAAACCCTGAGAAAAAGAACACGAAGTGACATCACCACAGGAAATGACACCACCACAGGAAATGACATCACCAACCCAAAGAAACCCAATCATATAAATAGGAAGCAGGAATCGTGTACACTGCTTCCCCTGACCCCCACTGAAGATGTTACCTAGTAGGGTGACGAAACATCTGGAAATGAACCTTCCAGCTCAGTGAGCAAACCTACAACCTCAACCTGAGCTACAAATCTTCTCAAAACTCACTAACAATGGTGTGTCTAAGTGTCAGGCTGGAAAGGACAGACAGACCCTGGGGAAGGGGAGAGAGGGCATGGTGACAGAGAATGTAACAAGTAAAGCTCAAAGAAAGGGAAGGAGTGGGAGTGGGTTCACAATCTGAAGGTGTTGAACTCAACATTAAGTCCAAAATGTGGGCTCGTCTGTGATGTCAACATCCAATGGTTGAATTTTTAAAAAATACAAAAATAGTTCCTTGAAAGAGGAGTTGCAGAAAGATTCCCCCTCATCTTTGTCCCCAATGGCCTACCCCATATTCTTAGACTGTGACCCCCTCTTGGTTCTGGACTCACCTATCATCAGGAACATCCTTCCTATGTTTAGCCTGTTTAGTCCTGTTTGAGTTTTCTAGGTTTCTATGCATTCAGCCCCTCATTCCTCTAAGCTGCAGTGAATATCAGTCTCACTGATCCCATCTCTCCTCATCCCTCAGTCCTTCTGCACTGACTGGGACAGCTTTGATTTGTCCTTTCAGGTACCGATCTGTTAGGGTGTTGGGAGAATTCCAGGACTGAGGCTCGGGGTGGAGGGAGGGGAGCTGATCTGTGTCCAACAGTCAATACTTGCATAGAATTCCCCTTCTGGCATTCTCTCCCCCTGAAAGGGGACTTGCAGATAGATAGGATAATGAAGAAAGGATGTTGTCAGGATTGGAGGATTTGAGCTACAGGGAGAGGCTGAAAAGGCTGGGGCTGTTTTCCCTGGAGCGTCGGAGGCTGAGGGGTGACCTTATAGAGGTTTATAAAATTGTGAGGGGCATAATAGAGTAAATAGATAGGATCTTTCTTCTCAATGTAGGTGAGTCTAGAACTAGAGGGCATAGGTTTAGGATAAGAGGGGGAAGATTTAAAAGGGATCTAAAGGTCAACTTTTTCACACAGAGGGTGGTACGTGTCTGGAATGAGCTGCCAGAGGAAGTGGTGGAGGCTGGTACAATTGCAACATTTAAAAGGCACCTTAATGGATATATGAACAAGAAGGGTTTAGAGATTATGGGCCAAGTGCTGGCAACTGGGACTAGATTAGGTTAGGATATCTGGTCGGCATGGATGAGTTGGACCGAAGGTCTAATACCATGTTGTACATCTCAATGATTCTTAGTGTTTGGTTGACTCTTTTTAATTTAAAATATTCAGATGCTTACTCTTCTGCAAAAGTTAACAAAGCTGTAGTGTTTATAGATTTTAACAATTTGTTTTGGTGCTTGGAGTTGAGACGTTTTTGAGAGAATTTCTCCTTCCCCTCTTATCCATGCTCTGGGAGTGTGTCGTTCTACTTCCACGTTTCCCAGTATTCGGAAAACCACTGACCTAGCACACTGAGAAAATCAACTGCAGGTCCCAAATAAAAAAAGGATGTTGTAGAATGGAGCAGTTCCAAAATGATCATCATTGCAGAACAGTACTTGGGTCTAAGAGAAACATGAATGCAGTGCCAGGGAGGGCAATAAGCAGAAGCCAGAGATTTAAGACAATTGGCAAAAGGAACAGCCTCAACATGGGAAACATCTTGTTTAAAATACACAGATATTCTTGTGTCTCAATTTCTGCATGAGAAGTACATCGTGCACAAAATCTTGAGACATTATTACTCTATGACACTGGGATTAACTGCACAAATTGTAATGCTGTTGCCTTGTGAATAATGATGGTGGAAGCTTTTAATAATTACTGCAATCGAGACTAGAACACTGCTTTCGCACTCATTAAGGTAGTCTGGCACCTTTATTTTCACAGGCTGGTTTGCAGTTTGTTCTATCTAGTTTCTTTATGAATCTCATTTTTACATCAATTGCTGCACTGCTGTTCACAATGATATGGAAACATAGAAAATAGCAGCAGTAGGCCATTCGGCCCTTTGAGTGTCCTCCACCATTCAATATGATCATGGCTTACCATCCAACTCAGTCCCCTGATGTTGCTTTCGCCCCATGTTCTTCGATCCCTTTAGCCCTCAGAACTATATCTAACTCCTTCTTGAAAATATTCAATGTTTTTATTCAATTACCTTCTGTGGCGATGCATCCTGCTTTTTGGGTGAAGATATTTCTCCTCATCACTGTCCCCAATGGCCTACCCCATATTCTTAAGACTGTGGCCCCTGCCTTGGTTCTGGACTCGCTTATCATCAGGAACATCCTTCCCGTGTTTAACATATTTAGTTTCGAGTTTTCTAGGTTTCTATGCATTAAGCTCCTCATTCTTCTGAACTGTAGTGAATATCAGCCTCACCGATCGTGTCTCACCTCATCCCTCAGTCCTTCTGCACTGACTGGGACAGCTTTGATTTGTCCTTTCTGGTAATGATCTGTTCGGGTGTTGGGAGGATTCCAGGACTGAGGGCGGGGTGGGGGGTTGCTGATCTGTGTCCAAAAGTCAATACTTGCACAGAATTCCCCTTCTGGCATTCTCTCTCTGTCTCTCCTACCTGCTGTAGACTGTCAACAAGGTGATGAGATTGTCCCACTCTCCCAGAGACCTAGCCCTATCCTTATCACTAACTTTAACTTTTCAGTAAACCTAACTTTCAATTAACCCAAACTTAATTTTGTTAGTAACACTAACCTTAACCGTGACCTCAACCTAACATGAACCCAAACCTTAACACCCCCCCCAAAATAATACTAATCTTAACACTAAGCGTAACACTAGCTTTAGCCCTAAGAGTGATCCTAAGCCTAACCCAAATGCTATTGCAGCTCAGGGAGCACCATACTTCCTTTAACAGTTGTATTCATCTCCTCTATAGGAGTCTGTGTGCTTGATACAATTCCAACACCGCACTCTTTACACTTGCTCCTATCCAGGTAGAGAATTTTTTGTGGGTCTTTCGAGCAGAACCAATCAGCGTGGTGCCCAAATTTTGGCAGATGTTTTTAAGGTGAGTAAACGCTGTGTTTAATCTCAGTCTGTGATGTATCTGGAGGAGAGGAGTTGATGTGGGAGGGAATGGCGAGGTGTTCAATGGCTCTTCGTGAGGGGCAAGCCAAAGATTAAGAGGAAAGAACGCATGTTGTGTCCTGTGAATTATTTTCGAAGTGACAAATTTCTGTTTTTGTATTTATTCACTCATGGGAAAACTTGATTTTATTCAGTATTTATTGAGCAATTACTCTCTGACTCTCTATGTTTGAGTTCTCAGTCGGGAACAGCAGTTGCATTTTGAGTCAGAGCTGTAAAGCACAGAAACAGACCCTTTGGTCCAACCTGTCCATGCTGACCAGATATCTTATATAAATCTAGTCCCATTTGCTAGCATTTGGCCTGTATCCTCTAAACCCTTCCTATTCAATAACCTATCCAAATGTTTTTAAATAGTGTAATTGTACCAGCCTCTACCACTTCCTCTGGCAGCTCATTCCATACACGTACCACCCTCTGTGTGAAAAAATTGCCCCTTAGGTCTCTTTTATATCTTTCCCCTCTCACCCTAAACCTATGCCCTCTAGTTCTGGACTCCTCCACCCCAGGGAAAAGACCTTGTCTATTAACCCTGTCCATGCTCCTCATGATTTTATACACCTCTATAAGGTCAGCCCTCAGCCTCCGATGCTCCAGGGAAAATAGCCCCAGCCTATTCAGCCTCTCCCTGTGGTGCAAACCAGTCATCCAGTATTCAGACACTGAGTAGCACTATTCAGTGACTTACACTCATATCTATATGCGTTCACTAAGTGTTTGTCTTATCATTGAAGTTTATAACACTGTCAGAGCTTGTTCAACCCAGTATTGGGTCTTTGATTGGTTCTGCTTCCCCACATAGTTCTTCACACACTGGCTTTGCAATGTTATTATTGAGGCTGTTTCCACTGGCCTTTCAGGCAGCATATTTCAAATCATAACAATTCTCCTCTAATTGTTTTGCCAGTTACCAAAACTGTGATTTGTTCTGTCTGTTGATCTAGTTCCTCCTTGTCATATTTATCACAGCCCTCTGTCAGTCGGGTACCAATTCATGGCTGTACCTCCCTCAGTGGTGACTTATCAGTGATGGTCACTGCCCTCTCGCTCATTCCAATTTGCTAGTGGGGTCTTGTGGAATTACTCCACAGCAAAGTTCACCTGAGGTTCCCACTGACGGTCACTGTTCAGCCATTCTTGTTGCTCTCTCAGTAGATACAAACAAGGAACAAGTATAGGCCATTCAGCCATTCAAGCCTGTACTGCCATTCAATAAGATTGTGGCTGAATGTTTCTACCCTTACTCTACATTCCTGCATTTCCTCCAAATCTTTTGTCCACTTGTTCATCAAGAACCTGGCCATTTTTGTATTAAAAATCTTCAAAGCTCATACACCCATGGCCTTTTGAGGAAGGGAATTCTCTCAGCCATCTGAAAGAAAACTGTTTCCTTTTCTCTGCTTTAATAGATGACCTCCTACTTTTAAACTACGATGTGTGAGTTTGTGTGGACATGAATAGGTTTATTGGCATGATATGATGGTATTGCTGTGAGTGTGTTGTGTCTGTCTAATTGTGTCTGTGTATTTCGGAGTGTGTGTCTGCACATTTTTGTATCTCTGTGTGTTTGTGCATATGTGTCTATTTATGTTTATGTGTGTTTTTCTGTGTTTGTGTGTGTGTGTTTGTGTACCTGTGTGTGTCTGTCACTGTGTGTGTGTGTGTGTCTGTGTGTGTATGTCTGTGTGTGTGTGTGTCTGTGTATGCATGTGTATGTATGTGCATGTGTGTGTGTCGCTGTGATATTACCCAGTTTCCCTGCACTAAGTACACTGGGGACACCCTCACAGGCAGAGCCACACTTAAACAACAGATTTAACACTGGAAAGATGAAGTGGCCCACTCCACAGAAAATAACAATCAGAGTATTGCAGAAAAAACAGCAGGCAAAAAGTCAATACAACACAGAACAATCTTAAAGTAGCAGATGAATATAGTCCTGGTTATGTGCAATTAGCTATAATTTTGGAGGCATTGATTTGGTTCAGCCAATACCAGACTAAGCTGATATTTGTTGATTACAGGACTATGTGGTCATCCCAGTGGATGTGACAGGTACTCTACATCTGAAGACTTTCTGCACTATGGCTGGTCCTGACCTGATTGCCATTGGCTCAAGCGTAGAAGCTCAGAAGACTCTGAAGGTATGTAGGACATAACAGGAAGAGGCACTCAGCCCGCATTGGTAATTGCTGCTGCTAACCTTCACGCCATTTCCCCACAACACCGCAACGTTTCCTCCAATCCCGGCTACTCAGAGTTTACTGAACAAACACATAATGGGCTTTGTGCAAGAGAGCTCCATAGCATTGCCGCACTGTTATGAAGAACTGTTTCTGACCTCTCTCCCAGCCTCTGGTTTTACACAGTGGCAACATGGACAACTATTCAATAATATTACAATGACTACAAGCACCATGAGAGTTCCTGCAGACAGGAAAGTTGCTATATAAATGTAGGATCATAGTACTGACAAATAGGGTACAATGACAACAGGATGATAAGCCTCAGATCTCCAATGCATTAAAAACATGAAAGGGACCAGAAGTTGTGCAGGTTGTTGGTAAGGATCTTTTATTAAAAAGGATATAGGCATCACAGAGTGGGTCAGCATTTATTGGCCGTCCCTAGTTGCCCCTTGAGAATTGCCTTCTTGAACCTGCTGCAGCCCATGCGCTGTGTGTTGACCCACAATGCCCTGAGGGAAGGAATTCCAGGATTTCGACCCAGTGACAGTGGAGAAATGGTGATATATTTCCAAGTCAGGATGGTTCCTGGCTTGGAGGGGTATGTGCAGGGGATGTGTTCCCATGTATCCGCTGCCCTTGTTCTTCTAGATAGAAGAGATCGTAGGTTTGGAAGGTGAGGATCTTTGGTGAGTTTCTGCAGTGCATCATGTAGATGGTACACACTGCTGCGACTGAGCATCGGTGGTGGGGGGAGGGGATGTGGTGCCAATTAAGTGGCTGCTTTGTCCTGGATGATATTGAGTTTCTTGAGTGTTGTTGGAGCTGCCCCCATCCAGGCAAGTGGGGAGTATTCCACCGCATTCGTGGTCATAGCCTGTGTGGTGCAAATGTTACTTGTAAATTTGTACCAATTATTTTTTAAAGATTAGATTACCTACAGTGTGGAAATAGGCCCTTCAGCCCAACAAGCCCACACTGACCCACCAAAGCACAATCCACCCAGACCCATTCCCCTACACTTAGCATGGCCAATTCACCTGACCTGCACATCTTTGGACTGTGGGAGGAAACCGGAGCACCTGGAGGAAACCCACGCTGACACGGGGAGAATGTGCAAACTCCACACAGAGAGTTGCCTGAGGCAGGAATTGAACCCGGGTCCCTGGTGCAGTGAGGCAGCAGTGCTAACCACTGTGCCACCCACTTGCCACTTGTCAGCCCAAGCCTAGATATTGTCTAGATCTTGTTATGTTTGAACAAGGATTGCTATCCTATCTGAGGAGTGATGGATGGTGTTCAGCATTTTGCAATGATTTTCATTGTGCAAGTTTCCCCATATCTGATTAAGTCCAGTTCTGCCTGACCTGACAACGGGCTGAAGAGTGAGCAGTGACTCTGCATGGACATTACTGAGAGCTCGGCTGTATTCTCATTCCAGTTCAATCAATGTCACTGGAGCTTCTGCCATTTTCCAGGGGTCAGCAAATCAGGGTGGCTGGGGGTAGCCAGGGGGCGCTATCAAGCGAGAGAGAGTTTGGTGAGTACACTGTCCCCCATCAAACACTCCCAGGACAGGGACAGCACAGGGTTAGATGAAGAGTAAAGCAACCTCTACACTGCCCCCATCAAACACTCCCAGAACAGGGACAGCGCGGGGTTAGCTGCAGAGTAAAACAGCCTCTACACCATCCCCCATCAAACACTCCCAGGACAGGTATAACATGAAGTTAGATACAGAGTAAAGCCCCCTCTACACTGTCCCCATCAAACACTCCCAGGACATGGACAGCACGGAGTTAGCTGCAGAGTAAAGCAACCTCTACACCATCCCCCATCAAACACTCCCAAGACAGGTATAACATGAAGTTAGCTGCAGAGTAAAGCTCTCTGTACACTGTCCCCATCAAACCGTCCCAGGGTATTGTTGGCAGAGTGTCCTGGCATTGAGAACCTGATAGGTAGTTTGTCCCCTTCCTTCCTTCACCATGTTACCCACCTTCCTCACGCTCATCCAGACACCAACCTCTCACCAGGGCACTAGTAAAATGCAACTCCAATTACAGGAAGACAGCAAGAACAAAGGCGATAGAGATCACAAAATAAATCAGATAATGTCTTTACCACCGAGTGAACAAACATTTATACATGACAAAAGAATTGTTAACAGCTGTGCAATGAAGCAACATCATGATACAAAGCTGGGTGTCAGGGTGAAATGTGAGGAGGATGTTAGGAGATTACAGGGTGACTTGGACAGGCTAGGTGAGTGGACAGATGCATGGCAGATGCAGTTTAATGTGGATAAATATACGGTTATCCACTTTGGTGGCAGGAACAGGAAGGCAGATTACTACCTAAATGGAATCATGATTTGGAGATGCCGGTGTTTGACTGGGGTGTACAAAGTTAAAAATCACACAACACCAGGTTATAGTCCAACAGGTTTATTTGGAAGCACACTAGCTTTCGGAGCGACGCTCCTTCATCAGGTGATAGTGGAGGGCTCGATCGTAACACAGAATATATAGCAAAAATTTACAGTGTGATGCAACTGAAATTATACATTGAAAAATTGATTCTTAAGCCTTTCATCTGTTAGAATACAGTGATAGTTCCACTTCTTTCATGTGTAAATCACAAAACCCTTCTTTTTAAAGTTGCATTCTCGGGTTAGCTGCTAACAATGGTGATAGCTAGACAATATGTTGAAGGTGTAAGCTCCCTGTGTTCTCTGTCTATGACCTGATGTTTAGATTGATTCTAATCTAAAAAGTGAGATAACAGAGTTTTACATAAATTCCTGCAGTTTTTGAGCTCAGAGTTCTACATGAATGTATGCAGCTTTTGAGCAAAGTGCAATGTAACTCTGCAATATTTCTGGTGAGTATCGATGGTGTATGATTGGATATTTGTGGTGGGTGTTGATGGTGTATGATTGGATATTTGTGGTGAGTGTCGATGGTGTATGATTGGATATTTGTGGTGAGTGTTGATGGTGTATGATTGGATATTTGTGGTGAGTGTCGATGGTGTATGATTGGATATTTGTGGTGAGTATCGATGGTGTATGATTGGATATTTGTGGTGAGTGTTGATGATGTATGATTGGATATTTCTGGTGAGTATCGATGGTGTATGATTGGATATTTGTGGTGAGTATCGATGGTGTATGATTGGATATTTGTGGTGAGTGTTGATGATGTATGATTGGATATTTGTGGTGAGTATTAATGGTGTATGAATGGATATTTGTGGTGAGTATTGATGGTGTATGATTGGATATTTGTGCTGAGTATTGATGGTGTATGATTGGATATTTGTGGTGAGTATTGATGATGTATGATTGGATATTTGTGGTGAGTGTTGATGATGTATGATTGGATATTTGTGGTGAGTATTAATGCTGTATGATTGGATATTTGTGGTGAGTATTGATGGTGTATGATTGGATATTTGTGGTGAGTATTGATGATGTATGATTGGATATTTGTGGTGAGTGTTGATGGTGTATGATTGGATATTTGTGGTGAGTATTGATGGTGTATGATTGGATATTTGTGGTGAGTATTGATGATGTATGATTGGATATTTCTGGTGAGTATCGATGGTGTATGATTGGATATTTATGGTGATTATTGATGGTGTATGATTGGATATTTATGGTGAGTATTGATGATGTATGATTGGATATTTGTGGAGAGTATCGATGGTGTATGATTGGATATTTGTGGTGAGTGTTGATGGTGTATGATTGGATATTTGTGGTGAGTATTGATGGTGTATGATTGGATATTTGTGGTGAGTGTTGATGGTGTATGATTGGATATTTGTGGTGAGTGTTGATGATGTATGATTGGATATTTGTGGTGAGTATCGATGGTGTATGATTGGATATTTATGGTGATTATTGATGATGTATGATTGGATATTTATGGTGAGTATTGATGATGTATGATTGGATATTTGTGGTGAGTATTGATGGTGTATGATTGGATATTTGTGGTGAGTATTGATGATGTATGATTGGATATTTGTGGTGAGTGTTGATGGTGTATGACTGGATATTTGTGATGACTATTGATGATGTATGATTGGATAGTTGTGGTGAGTATCGATGGTGTATGATTGGATATTTATGGTGAGTATTGATGATGTATGATTGGATATTTGTGGTGAGTGTTGATGGTGTATGATTGGATATTTCTGGTGAGTATCGATGGTGTATGATTGGATATTTGTGGTGAGTATCGATGGTGTATGATTGGATATTTGTGGTGAGTGTTGATGATGTATGATTGGATATTTCTGGTGAGTATTAATGGTGTATGAATGGATATTTGTGGTGAGTATTGATGATGTATGATTGGATATTTGTGGTGAGTATTGATGGTGTATGATTGGATATTTGTGGTGGGTATTGATGATGTATGATTGGATATTTATGGTGAGTATTGATGATGTATGATTGGATATTTGTGGTGAGTATTGATGATGTATGATTGGATATTTGTGGTGAGTGTTGATGATGTATGATTGGATATTTGTGGTGAGTATTAATGCTGTATGATTGGATATTTGTGGTGAGTATTGATGGTGTATGATTGGATATTTGTGCTGAGTATTGATGATGTATGATTGGATATTTGTGGTGAGTATTGATGATGTATGATTGGATATTTGTGGTGAGTGTTGATGGTGTATGCTTGGATATTTGTGGTGAGTATTGATGGTGTATGATTGGATATTTGTGGTGAGTGTTGATGGTGTATGATTGGATATTTGTGGTGAGTATTGATGATGTATGATTGGATATTTGCGGTGAGTGTTGATGATGTATGATTGGATATTTGTGGTGAGTATCGATGGTGTATGATTGGATATTTATGGTGATTATTGATGGTGTATGATTGGATATTTATGGTGAGTATCTATGATGTATGATTTGATATTTGTGGTGAGTATCGATGGTGTATGATTGGATATTTGTGGTGAGTATTGATGATGTATGATTGGATATTTGTGGTGAGTATCGATGGTGTATGATTGGATATTTGTGGTGAGTATTGATGATGTATGATTGGATATTTGTGGTGAGTGTTGATGGTGTATGATTGGATATTTGTGGTGAGTGTTGATGGTGTATGATTGGATATTTCTGGTGAGTATCGATAGTGTATGATTGGATATTTGTGGTGAGTATTGATGGTGTATGATTGGATATTTGTGGTGAGTGTTGATGGTGTATGCTTGGATATTTGTGGTGAGTGTTGATGGTGTATGATTGTATATTTGTGGTGAGTATTGATGATGTATGATTGGATATTTGTGGTGCGTGTTGATGATGTGTGATTGGATATTTGTGGTGAGTATTAATGGTGTATGATTGGATATTTGTGCTGAGTATTGATGGTGTATGATTGGATATTTGTGGTGAGTGCTGATGGTGTATGATTGGATATTTGTGGTGAGTATTGATGATGTATGATTGGATATTTGTGGTGAGTATCGATGGTGTATGATTGGATATTTGTGGTGAGTGTTGATGATGTATGATTGGATATTTATGGTGATTATTGATGGTGTATGATTGGATATTTATGGTGAGTATTGATGATGTATGATTGGATATTTGTGGTGAGTATCGATGGTGTATGATTGGATATTTGTGGTGAGTATTGATGATGTATGATTGGATATTTGTGGTGAGTGTTGATGGTGTATGACTGGATATTTGTGATGACTATTGATGATGTATGATTGGATATTTGTGGTGAGTATCGATGGTGTATGATTGGATATTTATGGTGAGTATTGATGATGTATGATTGGATATTTGTGGTGAGTGTTGATGGTGTATGATTGGATATTTCAGGTGAGTATCAATGGTGTATGATTGGATATTTCTGGTGAGTATCGATGGTGTATGATTGGATATTTCTGGTGAGTATCGATGGTGTATGATTGGATATTTGTGGTGAGTGTTGATGATGTATGATTGGATATTTGTGGTGAGTATTAATGGTGTATGAATGGATATTTGTGGTGAGTATTGATGGTGTATGATTGGATATTTGTGCTGAGTATTGATGGTGTATGATTGGATATTTGTGGTGGGTATTGATGATGTATAATTGGATATTTATGGTGAGTATTGATGATGTATGATTGGATATTTGTGGTGAGTGTTGATGATGTATGATTGGATATTTGTGGTGAGTATTAATGCTGTATGATTGGATATTTGTGGTGAGTATTGATGGTGTATGATTGGATATTTGTGCTGAGTATTGATGATGTATGATTGGATATTTGTGGTGAGTAATGATGATGTATGATTGGATATTTGTGGTGAGTGTTGATGGTGTATGCTTGGATATTTGTGGTGAGTATTGATGGTGTATGATTGGATATTTGTGGTGAGTGTTGATGGTGTATGATTGGATATTTGTGGTGAGTATTGATGATGTATGATTGGATATTTGCGGTGAGTGTTGATGATGTATGATTGGATATTTGTGGTGAGTATCGATGGTGTATGATTGGATATTTATGGTGATTATTGATGGTGTATGATTGGATATTTATGGTGAGTATCTATGATGTATGATTTGATATTTGTGGTGAGTATCGATGGTGTATGATTGGATATTTGTGGTGAGTATTGATGATGTATGATTGGATATTTGTGGTGAGTATCGATGGTGTATGATTGGATATTTGTGGTGAGTGTTGATGATGTATGATTGGATATTTGTGGTGAGTATTAATGCTGTATGATTGGATATTTGTGGTGAGTATTGATGGTGTATGATTGGATATTTGTGCTGAGTATTGATGATGTATGATTGGATATTTGTGGTGAGTAATGATGATGTATGATTGGATATTTGTGGTGAGTATTGATGATGTATGATTGGATATTTGTGGTGAGTTGATGGTGTATGATTGGATATTTGTGGTGAGTATTGATGGTGTATGATTGGATATTTGTGGTGAGTATCGATGATGTATGATTGGATATTTGTGGTGAGTATCGATGGTGTATGATTGGATATTTATGGTGATTATTGATGGTGTATGATTGGATATTTATGGTGAGTATTGATGATGTATGATTGGATATTTGTGGTGAGTATCGATGGTGTATGATTGGATATTTGTGGTGAGTGTTGATGGTGTATGATTGGATATTTGTGGTGAGTATTGATGGTGTATGATTGGATATTTGTGGTGAGTGTTGATGGTGTATGATTGGATATTTGTGGTGAGTGTTGATGATGTATGATTGGATATTTGTGGTGAGTATCGATGGTGTATGATTGGATATTTATGGTGATTATTGATGGTGTATGATTGGATATTTATGGTGAGTATTGATGATGTATGATTGGATATTTGTGGTGAGTATCGATGGTGTATGATTGGATATTTCTGGTGAGTGTTGATGATGTATGATTGGATATTTGTGGTGAGTATTAATGCTGTATGATTGGATATTTGTGGTGAGTATTGGTGGTGTATGATTGGATATTTGTGCTGAGTATTGATGATGTATGATTGGATATTTGTGGTGAGTAATGATGATGTATGATTGGATATTTGTGGTGAGTGTTGATGGTGTATGCTTGGATATTTGTGGTGAGTATTGATGGTGTATGATTGGATATTTGTGGTGAGTGTTGATGGTGTATGATTGGATATTTGCGGTGAGTATTGATGATGTATGATTGGATATTTGCGGTGAGTGTTGATGATGTATGATTGGATATTTATGATGAGTATTGATGATGTATGATTGGATATTTGTGGTGAGTGTTGATGGTGTATGATTGGATATTTGTGGTGAGTGTTGATGATGTATGATTGGATATTTATGGTGAGTATTGATGATGTATGATTGGATATTTGTGGTGAGTATTGATGGTGTATGATTGGATATTTGTGGTGAGTGTTGATGGTGTATGATTGGATATTTGTGGTGAGTATCGATGGTGTATGATTGGATATTTGTGGTGAGTATCGATGGTGTATGATTGGATATTTATGGTGAGTATTGATGATGTATGATTGGATATTTGTGGTGAGTGTTGATGGTGTATGATTGGATATTTCAGGTGAGTATCAATGGTGTATGATTGGATATTTCTGGTGAGTATCGATGGTGTATGATTGGATATTTCTGGTGAGTGTTGATGTTGTATGATTGGATATTTGTGGTGAGTATTAATGGTGTATGAATGGATATTTGTGGTGAGTATTGATGGTGTATGATTGGATATTTGTGGTGAGTATTGATGGTGTATGATTGGATATTTGTGGTGGGTATTGATGATGTATGATTGGATATTTATGGTGAGTATTGATGATGTATGATTGGATATTTGTGGTGAGTATTGATGATGTATGATTGGATATTTGTGGTGAGTGTTGATGATGTATGATTGGATATTTGTGGTGAGTATTAATGCTGTATGATTGGATATTTGTGGTGAGTATTGATGGTGTATGATTGGATATTTGTGCTGAGTATTGATGATGTATGATTGGATATTTGTGGTGAGTATTGATGATGTATGATTGGATATTTGTGGTGAGTGTTGATGGTGTATGCTTGGATATTTCTGGTGAGTATCGATAGTGTATGATTGGATATTTGTGGTGAGTATTGATGGTGTATGATTGGATATTTGTGGTGAGTGTTGATGGTGTATGCTTGGATATTTGTGGTGAGTGTTGATGGTGTATGATTGTATATTTGTGGTGAGTATTGATGATGTATGATTGGATATTTGTGGTGAGTGTTGATGATGTATGATTGGATATTTGTGGTGAGTATTAATGGTGTATGATTGGATATTTGTGCTGAGTATTGATGGTGTATGATTGGATATTTGTGGTGAGTGCTGATGGTGTATGATTGGATATTTGTGGTGAGTATTGATGATGTATGATTGGATATTTATGGTGAGTATCGATGGTGTATGATTGGATATTTGTGGTGAGTGTTGATGATGTATGATTGGATATTTGTGGTGAGTATCGATGGTGTATGATTGGATATTTATGGTGATTATTGATGGTGTATGATTGGATATTTATGGTGAGTATTGATGATGTATGATTGGATATTTGTGGTGAGTATCGATGGTGTATGATTGGATATTTGTGGTGAGTATTGATGATGTATGATTGGATATTTGTGGTGAGTGTTGATGATGTATGATTGGATATTTGTGGTGAGTATCGATGGTGTATGATTGGATATTTATGGTGATTATTGATGGTGTATGATTGGATATTTATGGTGAGTATTGATGATGTATGATTGGATATTTGTGGTGAGTATTGATGGTGTATGATTGGATATTTGTGGTGAGTGTTGATGGTGTATGATTGGATATTTGTGGTGAGTATTGATGATGTATGATTGGATATTTGTGGTGAGTATTGATGATGTATGATTGGATATTTGTGGTGAGTGTTGATGGTGTATGATTGGATAATTGTGGTGAGTATCGATGGTGTATGATTGGATATTTGTGGTGAGTATCGATGGTGTATGATTGGATATTTGTGGTGAGTATTGATGGTGTATGTTTGGATATTTGTGGTGAGTATCGATGGTGTATGATTGGATATTTGTCATGAGTGCAGATGGTGTACGGGATTGGTTTTGGTCAGTTAGCTCAGTTGGCTGGACAGCTGGCATTGCTGAGGCTTCCTTAGATTCTCATAATTTGTTGACAACTAATGTCAGACTAACTGGCCTGTCACTCCCTGATCTCGCTCTCTGCCTCCTTCCTCAAACAGCGATTGTAGATTTGCTAAGTCGCATGGAGAGGGTCTGTGGGAAAAGGTGGAAGTGTTCTCCTGAGGGAGAAGGCTGGAACGAGTTCTAATAGAGGTTTTCAAAATCATGAGGGGGCTGGACCGAGTAAACAGGGATACACTGTTCCCATTTGTAAATGAATAAAGAACAAGACTTAAAGCGATGTGTAGACAAGACAAAGATTTCCATTTTAATGAGGCAAATATTTAGAGTCTGGAATGCATTGCCTGAACATGTGGTAGACACAGCTTCAGGTGAGGCATTTAAGAGGGCCATTGGTTGGTTATTTGGATGGGAATGATGTGCAGGAACATTGGGAAAAGGCAGGAGATTGGCCCTCGTGAATAAGCAGAATGTGCTGGAGAAACTCAGCAGGTCTGGCAGCACCTGTTGAGAGAGAAGCAGAGTTTGAGTTCAGTGAGCCTTCTTCAGAACTGGGCTTTATTTGTTTAATGCCACCACCAAGGCTGCATTTTCCACAGAAAGCCTAGAAACCCTACAGTGTGGGAACAGGCCATTCGGCCCATCATGTCCACACCAACCCTGTAAAGAGCATCCCACCCAGGCCCATTCCGCTGCCCTATCCCTGGAAAATGCACTCCCATGGCTAATGCACCTAATCTGCACATCGGGGCAGTTTCCCATGGCCAATCCACCTAATTTGCACATCTTTGGATTGTGGGAGGAAACCGGAGCACCCGGAGGAAACCCACGCAGACACGGGGAGAATGTGCAAACTCCACACAGACAAACACTTCTTGTGTCTCAAGCGAGTATAGGCCTTTCTTTCTTCAATGATTGTTCACTCCGAATATTTGGGATGTTATTATCATCTCGGAGTGAGGGATGGGAGATTCACAGAGGCTGGGACTGGAAGACTGATGTTGTGGATATTTGCTCAGTGTATTTTTTTGTTTGCTGAGGAACTGTTTCAATACAGAGCCAGCTTACTGATACAGAACGCTGAGCTCTTCAGTGGAATGTATTCATGGCAGGAATACTGGCTGAAATCCCTCGCTCAACATTGCAAGATTCTGCCAATTTGTCTGGTCAGGAAAGACATTAAAATTGCGGTTGACTCTGAACTGTCCTCTGTGCAATTAGGGATGACCAATAAACGCTGGTTTAGCCAGTGATGCCCTCACTCCGTGAATGAATTTTTTAAAAACTGAGCTTGTGAAAGGATTTATCCTGTGGACTCATGTAGCTCAGTTGGCTGGATGGCTGGTTTGTCATGCAAACAGATTGGGTTCAATTTCCACACCAACGTGAGGTTAGAATGAAGGACTCTCCTACCCAGCCTCTCCTATTTCCTGAGGTGTGCTTACCCTCAGGTTAAACCCCCACCAGTTGCTCTGAGAGAGCACCCTTCTGACACCACCACCCCCCCCTCCGGCAGGTGTGTGGCAGTGTTAACCTTATTGAGACTGAGAGAGATATTCCCATAATACAGTGGTTGTGGGGAGACCAAGTCCTTACTTAAGTTGTGCTGTCACATTTGGACCATGCTTCAGGTCCGGAAGACAGCACCCCATTAGGTAGGATGGCATGGTGGCTCAATGGTTAGCACTGCTGCCTCACAGTGCTAGGGACCCAGGTTCGATTCCAGCCTCAGGTGACTGTGTGAAGTTTGCACATTCTCCTCACATCTGCATGGGCTTCCTCCAGGTGCTCTGCTTTCCTCCCACAGTCCAAAGATGTGCAGGTTAGGTGAACTGCTCATACTTAATTGTTCAGGGTTGTGTAGGTTAGGTACTTTGGCCTGGGGAAATGCAGAGTAATTGGGTCTGGGTGGGTTACTCTTCAGAGGGTTGGTGTGGACTTGTTGGGCTGAAGGGCCTGTTTCCACACTGTAGGGATTCTATGATTCACTCCTTATTTGTTCCTTCCTGCCTATACTTCAGAATCCAAACCCTAACCCATTGAGGTAATCAGTCCTTCCACCCCAGCACCCTCTCCCCTGGAGTTACCCTGCGTCCCAGCAGTGTCAGAGGGCAGAGATGTGTGCCAGTGAAGGGTGGTACCCTCTCTTTAAGAGGTTTCTAACAAAGCTTTCCAGTCCAGATTTTATCCAATGGACTGAATTTTAAATTCCCCAGCTGGTGTGCTGGGATTGGAGACCATACCTTTGAAACATTAGTGCAGCTCTAATACTGAGTAATGGGTTGAAGGGCTATTGGGAGAGGGCAGGAAGGTGGAGATGAACATCTCTGGATCCATACCATGGTGATTGTGCAAAGATAACTCTTGCTGCTTGAGGATACAAAGGTATTCTCTCCCCATGTCGCTACAATGCAGGCGCGCCTCAGCATTAACCCTTTCAGTGCCTTTCAGCCTCATCCAACAGAGCTCCAGCATCACTGCATTTTCTTACGGAACACTGAGTTATCATGACAGCCATCTCGACACAGGCTGAGAAACACCACTTCACCACGTTTTGGGTCTGATATGACTCTTTTTCATCATAACAGACTCAAAACGTTCACTTTGTTTCTCTCTCCACAGATGCTGCCGGACCTGCTGAGTTTCTCCAGCATTCTCTGTGCTTGGTTTAGGTTCCCAGCATCTGCAATGTTTTGGTTTTATTTGAATGTTTTTGCCTGTCATTCCTCTACTAGGCATTTTATCGGAATAGCATCTGAAACGCTGGCTGATTAGTCAGCGAGAGCAGCACAGGGGTGTGGCTCAGTGCTTCGCACTGCTGTCTAACAGCACCAGGGACCCAGGTTCGATTCCAGCCTCAGGTGACTGTGTGCACATTCTCCCCATGTCTGTGTAATTTTCCTCCGGCTGTTCCGGATACCTCCCACGGTCCAAGGATGTGCAGGTTAGGGTGCATTGGCCTGTGCTAAATTGCCTATCGGTTCCAGAGATGTGTGGGTTAGGTGTATTTCCTATAGGAAACTGTAGGGATAGGGCAGGGGGTGGCTCTGTGTGGGATGCTTTCCAGATGTTGGGCTGAAGGGTCTATTTCCATGCTGTAGGGATTCAATAAAAATTATTGATGTTCTTTCTGGGAATGATTAGAGCTGTGAATTACTTTGGAATTATCAACATCTTAAATATGGAAGTCACTTCAATATTGAGTTCAACAGTTTGAGACAATGAATGCTTCTGGATATATGTTTGCCCATTGAGCTGGAAGGTTTGGTTTCAGGGAGACGTCTCATCACCATACTAGGTAATATAATCAGTGAGCGTCCAGCGAAGCACTGGTGGTATGGCCTGCTTTTCATTTATGTGTTTAGGTTTCCTTGGGTTGGCGACATCATTTCCTGTGGTGATATCATTTCCTATGATGATGTCATATCCTCTTCTTTTTCTCAGGGGGTCGTAAATGGGATCCAAGTCGATGTGTTTGTTGATAGAGTTCCGGTTGGAATGCCTTGCTTCTAGGAATTCTCATGCATGTCTTTGTTTGGCTTGACCTAGGATCGATGCATTGTCCCCAGTTGAAGTGGTATCCTTCCTCATCTGTATGCAAGGATACTAGTGAGAGAGGTTTCATGTCTTTTTGATGTTCATGTATCCTGCTGGCTGGTCCTCTGCTTGTTTGTCCAATATAGTGTTTGTTACAGTTCTTGCAAGGTATTTCGTAAATGACTTGTTGTCTATATAGGATCTTTCAAGTTCATTAGCTGCTGTTTTAATGTGTTGGTGGTTTTGTGGGCTACCATGATGCCAAGGGGTCTGAGTTGTCTGGCAGTCATTTCTGAGATGTCTTTCATGTAGGGGAGAGTGGTTAGGATTTCTGGATTGGCCTTGTCTGCTTGTTTGGGTTTGTTGCTCAGAAGGATTCTAGGTAATCCAAGATGGAGGAAGGAAAAATTTCTGGCTGTATTGGCTGCTCTTTTTTTTGAGGTATTTTACGTGTTGGAGGTGATTTCCTCAAATTCCAGGAGCAGCAATTCCTGTTCTATATGCTGCTGCATTGTTTTGGAACTTTGGGAAAAAAATGTCAAAACAATAGCAGTTTTAAAAGGGAGAAGAACAGACAAAGGAAGCACATGGTGTGGACAGTGCAGGAGAGAGAGAGCTACTGCCTTTGCTGTTTGAATTCATGTATCGCTGGACATTGGAGTGCATCTGGGAAAATTAACAAACAGTGAAATTCACAACTAATCTTGGAGGAACCTGTTTGGGCGAAGTTCACAGCACAGAATCAGATAAGTTAATCATTGTTTTAAGTGTGTCCAAGAGAAAGGCTGCAGTAGTGAGTAGAGTGGGTTCATTCTTGATTATATGTTTTTGGAGCTATGTCTCTTGATTAAACTTAAAATATATGGTATGAGCTGCCAGAGGAAGTGGTGGAGGCTGGTACAATTGCAACATTTAAGAGGCATTTTGGTGGGATAGGAAGGGTTTGGAGGGATATGCGCCGGGCGCTGGCAGGTGGGACTAGATTGGGTTAGGATTCTGGTCTGAAAAATGTGTTGCTGGAAAAGCGCAGCAGGTCAGGCAGCATCCAAGGAGCGGGAGAATCGATGTTTCAGGCATAAGCCCTTCTTCAGGAATCATGCTTATGCCCAAACATCGATTCTTTTGCTCCTTGGATGCTGCCTGACTTGCTGCGTTTTCCAGCAACACATTTTTCAGCTCTGATCTCCAGCATCTGCAGTCCTCACTTTCTCCTTGGAATTATGGTTGGCATGGGCGGGTTGGACCAAAGGGTCTGTTTCCATGCTGTACATCTCTATAACTCTATGACTCTAAATCGGCGGACTATGTTCATTGGGGACCCGTTCTTTTTGAATACACTGTATAGGTGATATTCCTTTGCTCTGCATAGTTCCTCTGTGCTGCAGTGTGTGGTGGATCGTTAAAATAATGTTCTAATGCAGCTTCATTTGTGGGTGTTGGGATGATTGGTTCTGTAGTTCAGTATTTGGTCAGTATGTGTTGTTTTCCTGTAGACGCTGGTTTGCAGTTCCCCATTGGCTGTTCGCTCTACTGTGACATCTAGGAATGGCAGCTTGTTGTTGTTTTCCTCCTGTTTAGTGAATTTTATGCCAGTAAGGGTATTTTGATGGTCTTGAAGGCTTCCTCCAATTTGATTCATTTGGTGATGACAAGGGTGTCATCCACGTAGCGGACCCAGAGTTTGGGTTGGATAGTTGGTAGAACTGTTTGTTTGAGTCTCTGCATTACTGCCTCTGCTAAGAACCCTGATATTGGAGATCCCGTGGGTGTTCTGTTGGTTTGTCTGGAGATTTTGTTGTTGAAGGTGAAGTGTGTGGTAAGGCATAGGTCCAGTAGCTTGACGATACTGTCCTTGCTGATGAAGCTGGTGGTGTTTGGTGTATGTGTCTTTGGGTCTTCTAATAGTGTAGCCAGTGTTTCCTTGGCCAGGTTAATGTTGATTGATGTAAACAGGGCTATTACATCAAAGGAGACCATTATTTCATCCTCTTCTATCTTGGTATCTTTGATGGTCTTCAGAAATTCTTGGGTGGAGTGGATGGAGTGGCGTGAGTCTTCTACTAAGTGTTTTAGTCTTTGGTGTAGCTCCTTGGCCAGTCTGTAAGTTGGTGTTCTAGGTAGTGAGACTTTGGGTCTGAGGGGGGGCTCCTGGTTTGTGAATTTTGGGTAATCCATACAAGCGTGGTGTGTTGGATCCATCTGGTTTCATTTTTTGGAACTCAGTCTTATTTATTTCTCCAAATTTCAAAAGTGTTTTTGAGTATGGCTGTGATACGGTTTTCTTGTTATGGGGTCGGGTCTATCTCCATCTGTTGGTAAGTGTTGGTACCTGCAACATTTCGTGTTCATTTTCTCAATGTAGTCTCTTTGATTTAAAATGACTGTCAAGCGTACTTTGACTGCAGGAAGCAGAGCAACATTTTTTTTTAAAATCCTTTCCTTTCTTGTGCATTGAATGTGTTTCCTTCCTTTTTTCTGCTTAATGTTGGTGCGAGTGTCTATCTGATAGTCTGTCTGTGAGTTGGTTGTCTTTCAATGTTGTTTGTACTGCTGCTAAGAAATCTTTCTTGTCCACATCCTGGAGATTATAATTTAATCCTGTTACTAAGAAGGCTTTTTCACTCTCTGTTGAGGGTGAATGCTGGCCACTTAATGGTTTAAATTTTGTCTCCATGTTTAATTCTCAGACACAATTGTTCATTGTTCTGTCTTTAACACACACAATAGATCACCTGATGAAGGAGCGTCTCCCCAAAAGCTAGTGTGCTTCCAACTAAACCTGTTGGACTACAACCTGGTGTTGTGTGATTTTTAACTTTGTACACCCCAGTCCAACACCGGCAACTCCAAATCACAATAGATCAATGCTTTGTTTCTTTCCTAAAGCTGCCACTGCTTCTGCTTCCTTTACCTTTTGTTCTGTAACATCTTTAATGTAATGTAGCCTCTCTGCCCTCATTGCTATCTGAATCCACCCCTTTTTTTCCCACGCCATCCTTTTGATCAGCTACAACCATTTTATTTCTATCTCCCTTTGGTTATCAAGGAGAGGAACTGGACTCAAAATATTAAACCTGTTTCTCTCTCCACAGATCCCACCTTGCCGATCCATCAGGCTTTTCCATCATTTTCTGTTTTTATTTCAAATCTGCAGTATTTTGGTTTTATATTAATGAAATTGCAGGTGTTGGGTTTGGAGGTGTAAGGTCAAAATGTGTCTCTTTGTCAATAAAAGCTCCTGACTGTGTGGAGATCAGTAGTGTGAGACAGCAGTATAGCATAACAGTGTGATGGAAGGCACAGAGAAATATTAGAGAAATAAAGCATAAAAGTGGGCAGATGTTGGGCCAGTATTTATCACCCAAGCCTAACTACCCTGGACAAGCTGGTTTAGAGCTGCCAAGTTGTTTGGGTGTTGTAACATTCCCAAAGCTGTGAAGGAGAAAGATCAAGGATTTTGACCGAGTGACACTGAAGCTGTACGAGTATAGTTCCAAGTCAGGATGGTGATAGATAGTCAAGGGGAGACAATGTCCTACTGTCACTGGACCGTTAATCCAGAGACCCAGATATAATGCCAGGAATTCAAGTTTGACTCATACCAGATGGTGGGTTTGAATTCAATAAAAATCTGGAATTAAGAGTCTAATGATGACCCATTGTTGGTAATCAGGAAAATCCCCTCAGGTTCCCTTTAAAGAAGGAAACTGTCATTCTCACCTGGTCTGGCCTACGTGTGACTCCAGGTGCACAGCAGCGTGGCTCAGTTTATCTACCCTCTAGGCAATTAGGGATGGGCAATAAATACTGGCCCAGTGATACTCACACCCCCTGTGAATGAGTAAAAAAAAACTCAAAGTTCATTCTTTCTGGTAGAATAATGGCCAGCTATAAGAGCCATGAACTAACTAATAGAGAGGAAAGCTTGTTTAGAGACAGGGGTGAGAATGTGGATCTCACTACTACGAGAAAAGCAGAGATGTATTTAAGGGGAAGTCAGATAAATGTACAAGTGACAAAGAGCAGAGAGATGTGCTTATAGTGTGATCAAGGTAAGGAGGAAGGAGGTTCACACACAGCAGAGGGACTAGCATCAATCTGTTGGGCCAAATGGCCTGTTCCTACGCTGTGAATTCTTCAGGATCCACACAGAATTATTTCAGAGTGTCATCACAAAAATGAGCACCTCTTTCTCACCTGGTTCTCTGCATGGTGAAAACTAACTGGACATGCCTGTCCCTGGTTGGACCGATGATCAGGTCATGAACTAGTGACATCATGGAACAGGCTGGAAAGCCACATCCTGCTCCCATCAGATCAGAAAGTAAAGGAAGAGGTTGTCTCTGCTAACTGAGCCAGTTAAGTGTGGCTCTACTGTGGCTGCTTCACTGAGTTTGACTGACTTCTTTCACTCAACAGGAAATGCTGAAACTGACTACCTACAATTACACGACACTTATATTGCCAGATGATGAAGCTGCAAACTGTGTTTACCTGAACAGCCCAGAGAAGGGCCACATTCTACTGCACCGAACTGCAAAGGAGTTTCCTGAAAGTGCTAAGGTAAATCAAACATTGCTTTCACTTTGGGGAACTTCTTAAAGAACTTTTGATCAGAAGAGGAGCTTTTACAGTTAACTTGCTGTTACATAAGAACCTTGTGGCATTATCGCCAGAATGTTAATGCAGAACCTCAGCTTATGTTCTGGGTTCGAATCCTGCCACAGCAGATGGTGGAATTCAAATTGAAGAAATAAAAATGTCTGGAATTAAGAATCTACTGATGACCATAAAACTGCTATTGACTATTATAAAACCCCATCTGATTCACTAATGCCTTTTAGTGCCATCCTTACCGGTCTGGCCTACATGTGACTCCAGACCCATAGCAATGGGGCTGACACTGAACTGCCCCCTGGGCAATAAGTGATGGGAAATAAATGCTGGGCCCAGCCAGCAATGTCCACATGCCATGAATGAATTTTCAAAAAGCTAGAAACAGCAGTAGGCCATTCAGCCCTTCTATTTAATATGATGGTGGCTGATCTCATCCCAGCTTCAATGCCATTTTTCTGCCCTTTAACCCATTGCCAGTGAAAAACCTGCCCACCTCCTGCAATTTTT
The DNA here is from genome assembly GCF_020745735.1 of Hemiscyllium ocellatum. Classification (NCBI taxonomy): domain Eukaryota; kingdom Metazoa; phylum Chordata; class Chondrichthyes; order Orectolobiformes; family Hemiscylliidae; genus Hemiscyllium; species Hemiscyllium ocellatum. The sequence continues at coordinate 112,407,048 of NC_083409.1, read as the reverse complement.
CTTCAGGGTCCCAGCATCCAGCACATTCTGGGCATTGAGCTCCACAGATTAGAAAGAAATAATTTCTCCCCATCTCTGTTTTGAATCGACTACCCCTTGTCCTAAAACAATGATTTCACATTCTAGATCATCCAACATGAGGAAACCTCACCTCCACGTTGACTGTGTCAATCCCCTTTAGCATCTGACATACTTCAACTCAATCTCCTGTCATTCTGTGAAACTTCACCGTGCGTCGGTCTAACCTGCTCAATCTCTCTTCTTCAAACGAACCCCCCCAATCTCTGGAAGCAATCTAGTGAACCTCCTATAAACTGCCTCCAATATAGCTATGTCCTTCCCCAAGCAAGGGGAACAAAATTGTTCTTATGTTTCCTTGTTATTATTAAGAAGCTGCAATGTGGAACAAGTCCATGCTACCCATATTAAAATCATCAAATCCCCAGCACTGCAAGAGTCCTGTGATGGCTCATTGTTTGCAACGTTGTCAGCCCCCTGCTCCTGTGCCTCAGTCCTGTGCAGTGTTCAGTGCTGAGGGTTAAATGCAATCTCTTTGAAAAGTTATTATTGACCATGTTTCCATTGAATAAATACGAAGATGAGTTAAGTTACACAGCAGTCATGACATTTTCCCAATGGAATCATAGTTTCTCAGCATGTGGCAAGTGGCCATTCAGCCCATCATATGTCTACCAGTTCTTTGAAAGATCCTCCAATTTATACCCACAGCCCAGGCCTGGAAGACAGGTTATGGCCCTACTTTTGGTAATAAGAAGATAGACTTGCAAATGATTGAAGTAAATGAGACAAAACACAGTACAGAGACGAATCACTCATAAAGGTTTTCAGTTACCACCCCTTGGAATCTGGGAATTTTGTAAGAAGAAAACTACTTTTGTCTCGCTTGGCATTTTTTAAAACATTGTCAAACATGTCATTTAGTTTTATGTTTTGTATTTCAGTTCAATGACTGTCTTGAGTAACTTTAAAAACTTTCCTTTTGTAAATGCAAGGATTGTGAGAATTGGCTGAATTTCTCTTTGTGAACACAACAACATAAACCAGACCAAGGAATATCAGGAATCATATTGAGATATTGCAGTGACAATTGATGTTATTGCTATCTTTGTTTTAGATAGCCTTGTACTGGGTGGCACGGTGGCACAGTGGTTAGCACTGCTGCCTCACAGCGCTAGAGACCTGGGTTCAATTCCTGCCTCAGGTGACTCTCTGTGTGGAGTTTGCACATTCTCCCCGTGTCTGTGTGGGTTTCCTCCCACAATCCAAAAATGTGCAGGTTAGGTGAATTGCCCATGCTAAATTGCCCCTAATGTTAGGGGAATGGGTCTGGGTGGGCTATGCTTTGGCTGGTCAGTGTGGACTTGTTGGGCCAAGGGCCTGTCACCACACTGTAAGTAATCTAATCTAATCTAGCCTGTGGCTTGCAAATATACATGAAATTAGAATTTGTCTGAAGTCCAAGAGGTGACTCTTGCAGACATGAACAAAATTCAGAGATGGCGAGCCTTCTGGGGTATTAACTCTTCTCCAAAACCAAGAAAAAACTACGAATGTTGTAAATCAGGAACAAAAACAGAAACTGTTGGAAAAGCTCAGGCAGCGTCTATGGAGAGAAATCAGGATTAACATTTCGGGTCTCTCTTCACAAACACTGCCAGATCTGCTGAGCTTCACCAGCAATTTCTGTTTGTGTTTTCACATTGACGTAAGAACATCCAATCAGGAGCAGGAGGAGGCCGTCCAGCTCATTGAGCCTGCTCCCCTATTTAATAAGATCATGGATGACTTTTTCATGGCCTCAGCTTCACTTACCGTGTTGGTTCACCACATTGTTTAATTCCATTATTTTTCTAAGAAGTATCTACCTTAGCTTTAAAAGTGATTACTGAAGTAGCGTCAACTTCTTCCCTGGGCAAGGAATTCCATAGATTTACAACCCTCTGGATGAATAAATTCCTTCTCAGTTCAGTTCTAACCCTGTTCCCTTTAATCTTCAGGCCATGTGCTCTTGTGCTTTTTTCAATCTTACCAGTGGAAACATCCTCTCTATTTCTATCTTATCGATTCCCTTCACAATTTTATGTTTCTATAAGATCCCCCTCATTCTTCTAAATTCCAGTGAATATAATCCTAATCTACTCAGTCTCTCCTCATAAGCCAACTCCTCAACTCCGGAATCAACCCAGTGACCCTCCTCTGTACTCCCTCCAGTGCCAGTACATCTTTTCTCAAGTAAGGAGATTGCACACAGTACTCCAGGTGTGGCCTCACCAGCACCCTGTAACATAACCTCCCTGCTTTTAAACTCAATCCCTTTAGCAATGAAGGACAAAGTTCCATTTGCCTTCCTAATGACCTGTTGTACCTGCAGACCAACCTTGTGTGATTCATGCACAAGAACACCCAGGTCCCTCTGCACAGCAGCATGCTGCAACTTTTTACCATTCAAATAATAATCCTTTTTACGGTTACTCCGACCAAAATGGATGACTTCACATTTACTAACGTTGTATTCCATCTGCTAGACCTTTGCCCACTCACTCAATGTATCTATGTTCCTCTGTAAAGTTTCCACAGTCCTCTGCACACTTTACTCTGCCACTCATCTTAGTGTCTTTGGCAAACTTTGACACTGTACACCTGGCCCCCAACTCCAGATCATCAATATAAATTATAAATAATTTGTGGATCCCAACACGGCTCCCTGAGGCACACCAGTAGTCATTGACTGCCAGCCAGAATAGTGTACATACCACCATAAGCAAAGGTTGAAGAAGTTCTGGATGCGCTGTACTCCACCACTAACACCCTGGAGACAGAACACCCTGAGGCCCTGTTTATTGTGACTGGTGACTTCAATCAAGCCAATCTAAGGAAAGTGTTGCCCAAGTACCACCAGAAAATTACCTGGCCCACCATGTTAGACAACTGCTACACCAGTGTGAAAGATGCCTACCACTCCATCTCCCGCCCCCATTTCGGGAACCACAATGCCATGCTTCTTCTCCCGGCATACAGGCAAAAGCTCAATCAGGAGACCCCCTCGCGGATACAGGTCCAGTGCTGGTCGGAGGAGGCAGAGGATCAACCCCGGTGCTGTCTGGAATCGGCTGATTGGGTCATGTTCAAACAGGCCGCAGGTACTCTGGACGAGTACGCCACCACCATCGCAGACTCTATCAGCAAGTGTGTGGAAGAGATACCCGGCAACTATGGCAAGTTCTGAACGACATCACAGGTTCTAAGAAGAGACAGTGCAAGACAGCAGACAAGGACACATCCCTCCCAGATCAGCTCAACGCCTTCTACGCTCGCTTTGAGCAGAATTTCGGCGGAGAGGTAACACCTATTCCGACAGGTCCTGACGAACCTATCCCAACAGTCACTGCATCAGAGGTCAGATCAGTTTTCCTTAATGTGAATCCAAGGAAAGTGATGGGACCAGACGGAGTACCAGGCCGTGCACTCAGAGCATGTGCAGATCAACTGGCAGAGGTCTTCTCCAACATCTTCAACCTCTCCCTGCAGCAGGCCCCTGTCCCTGCCTGTTTCAAGAGGCCAACGTCATCCCTGTGCCTAAGGAGGCCCATGCAGCATGTCTCAGTGACTACTGCCCAGTGACCCTAACCTCGGTGGTCAGGAAGTGCTTTGAAAGGTTGGTCATGGCATTAATCAATTCCAGCTTCCCCACTACTCTTGACCCACGCCAATTTGCCTATCGGACCAACAGATTCCCATCCTTCACTCCTCTCTAGAACACCTTGACACCAAGAACAGCTACGTAAGAATCCTACTCATTGACTACAGTTCAGCCTTCAACACCATTATCCCCTCGAGACTGATTACTAAACTTAGTGATCTGACTAAGCCCCACTCTCTGCAACTGGATCCTCAGTTTCCTGACCCACAGGCCGCAATCAGTGAAGATTGGGGACAATATTTCATCCTCACCAACACTCAACACTGGAGCCCCCCAGGAATGTGTACTCAGTCCCCTACTGTACTCACTGTATACCCATGACCACGTCGCCAAATACCAGACTAATGCCATTTACAAGTTCGCTGATGACACCACCATAGTCGGTCGAATCTCAGATGGTGATGAAACAGACTACAGACGGGAGATGGGAGATCTGGAAAAATGTTGCACTGAGAACAACTTAGCTCTCGATGCCGGCAAAACCAAGGATCTCGTTATTGACGTTCGACAGGATGTTACTCATGCCTCCCTGCACATTAACAGCACGGAGGTGGAACGAGTGGAGAGTGTCACGCTCCTGGAGGTGGTCATCCACAACAAGCTTTCTTAGACTCTTCATGTGGACGCACTGGTTACAAAGGCCCAACAATATCGCTTCTTCCTCAGGCAGCTGAGGAAATTTGGCATGATGGTGAATACCCTTGCCAACATTTATAGGTGCACCATCGAGAGCACTATGTCTGGATAGAACATAGAACAATACAGCGCAGAACAGGCCCTTCGGCCCTCGATGTTGCGCCAACCTGTGAACTATTCTCAGCTCGTCCCCTACACTATCCCAAAATCATCCATGTGCTTATCCAAGGATTGTTTAAATCTCCCTAATGTGGCTGAGGTGACTACATTAGCAGGTAGGGCATTCCACACCCTTACCACTCTCTGAATAAAGAACCCGCCTCTGACATCTGTCTTAAATCTATCACCCCTCAATTTGTAGTTATGCCCCCTTGTACAAGCTGACATCATCATCCTAGGAAAAAGATTTTCACTGTCTACCCTATCTAATCCTTTATCATCTTGTATGTCTGTATCAAATCCCCCCCTAGCCTTCTTCTTTCCAATGGGAACAGACCCAAGTGTCTCAGCCTTTCCTCATAAGACCTTCCCTCCAGATCAGGCAACGTCCTGGTAAATCTCCTCTGCACCTTTTCCAATGCTCCCACATCCTTCCTGAAATATAGGGACCAGAACTGTACACAATATTCCAAGTGAGGCCGCACTAGTGTTTTGTATAGTTGCAGCATGATATTGCAGCTCCAGAACTCAATCCCCTACGAATGAAACCTAACACACCATATGCCTTCTTAATAGCACTATCAACCTGGGTGGCAATTTTCAGGGATCTATGTACATGGACTCTAAGATCCCTCTGCACATCCACAGTTCCAAGAATCTTTCCATCGACCCAGTACTCTGCCTTCCCATTATTCTTCCCAAAGTGCATCACCTCACATTTAGCTGCATTGAACTCCATTTGCCACCTCTCAGCCCAATTCTGCAGTTTATCCAAGTCCCCCTGCAACCTGTAACATTCTTCCAAACTGTCCACTACTCCACCGACTTTAGTGTCATCTGAAAATTTACTAATCCATCCACCTATGCCTGTGTCCAAGTCATTTATAAAAATGACAAACAGCAGTGTCCCGAAACAGATCCTTGTGGCACACCACTATTAACCAGACTCCAGGCTGAATATTTTCCATCAACCACCACTCGCTGCCTTCTTTCAGAAAGCCAGTTTCTAACCCAAACGGCTAAATCACCTTCAGTCCCATGCCTCTGCATTTCTCCAATAACCTACCATGTGGAATCTTATCAAAGGCTTTACTGAAGTCCACGTATACCACATCAACTGCCCTACCCTCATCTACATGCCTGGTCACCTTCTCAAAAAACTCAATGGGGTTTGTGAGACACGACCTGCCCTTGACGAAACCATGTTGACTATCTGAAATCAAATTGTTGCTTGTGTCTCACTGCCTGGTATGGCAACTGTACCATTCAAGATCGGAGACGGTTACAGAGCGCGGTGAACTCAGCCCAGACAATCACAAAGGCCAACCTCCCATCTATAGAATCCATCTACCAGGGCCACTGTCAAGGAAAGGCTGCCCGCATTCTCAAAGATCCATCCCACCCTGGTAATGTTTTTCTACAACCTCTACCATCGGGGAGAAGGTACAGAAGCCTGAACACACACACCAGCCGGTTTCGAAACAGCTCCTTATGTACTGTTGTTAGAATACTGAATGGACTCACAAACTCTTAACAGTCGCCTGTACCAGTGTTTTTGTTTTTACCGCTGTTGACCTATTATTTACTATCTATGCGACTTAACTCTGTGATCTGCCTGTATTACTCACAAAACAAAGTTTTTCACTGTGCCTCAGTACACATGACAATAAATTCAATTCAATTCAATTATCCCCACTCTTTGCTTCCTGTTAGTCAACCAATCCTCTCTGCACACTAATACTCTAGCCCTAACAACTTGAGTGTCATAGAATCATATTTTGATTCACCTGAGTGCTTTTATTTCTATTGAATTGCTTGATGTACCTTCAAAACAATCACTTGTCACTTTGAATGAAGGTATATTTCTAGAAATTTATTGTTGGCTGCTTTCGTAGAACAAGCAGGTTTCCTGCGGCATCGCTCAGAACAAGTCTGGAGATGATGTTGCAGAAACTCAGGGGGTTCAAGCCATGACAGCATTAGGTCTTTTTGAAGCTCTCTGTTGGGAGGATTCCTCCCTTTGACTGAGAGGCTAGTGAGCAGACTCCTATTCTGGTCTCGAGTATGGTTATCTGGGATAACACCTCCAGAGAGTGTGCTGCAATGTCTTTGGGATGCAATATTAAATCAAGGTCCTATTAACCCTCTAAACCAGCAAGCACTATAATACATAGCACACAGACAAGTACAGCACAGGAACAGTCCCTTCAGCCCACCATGTCTGTGCTGACCATGATGCCATTCTAAGCTAATCCCATCTGCCTGTGCACACTCCAGACCCCTCTATTCCCTGTCTGTTTTTGTGTCTGTCTAAATGCCTCCTAAGCATTGCTGGCATATCTGCTTCTCCCACCTCCCCTGTCAACATGTTCCAGGCACCCACCACCCTCTGTGTAAAAGACTTTCCTCACAAACCTCCTTGAAGTGTTCTCCCTCTCACCTTAAACCGACTGAAGAAGACAAGCTGTGTTGATCTTGTGGCTTTTTCAATATTTGTCCCTCAATCAGCATCACCTGATTCAAGCCGTTGGGGGTCATTATGGAATCATTGACTCATACAGGTCAGGGGAGGCCTTTTGGCCCATCAATTCTGTGCTGCCAAAAATACTCTGTATACTTACCCCACTCTGCTACACGAGGCCTATAACCCTCCATGTTATGAGACTTCACGTGGTCATCAAGTACTTTGTGTAGATTGTGAGGTTCCCTGATACAACCACCCTCCAAGACAGTGCATGGTACACCCCTGCCATCCTCTGCATGAAAGCAATTCACCTCAAACCTGCTTCAAGCCTCCTGTCATTTATTTTAAAATCCCTCCTTGCCCCACCTCCTGTTATTGACTCTTTATTTAAGGTGAAAATGTGTTGCTGGAAAAGCGCGGCAGGTCAGGCAGCATCCAAGGAACAGGAGATTCAACGTTTCAGGCACAAGCCCTTCAGGAATCATTCCTGATGAAGGGTTTATGTCCGAAACGTCAAATCTCCTGCTCCTTGGATGCTGCCTGACCTGCTGCGCTTTTCCAGCAACACATTTTCAGCTCTGATCTCCAGCATCTGCAGTCCTCACTTTCTCCTCTTTATCTAAGGGGAACAGCTGCTCTCTCTTCACCCTGCCCATGCCCCTGATTATAAGACCATAAGACATAGGAGTGGAAGTAAGGCCATTCGGCCCATCGAGTCCACTCTGCCATTCAATCATGACTGATGGGCATTTCAACTCCACTTACCCGCATTCTCCCCGTAGCCCTTAATTCCTCGAGACAACAAGAATCTATTGATCTCTGCCTTGAAGACATTTAGCGTCCCGGTCTCCACTGCACTCTGTGGCAATGAATTCCACTGGCTCACCACTCTCTAGCGGAAGAAATGTCTGCGCATTTCTGTTCTGAATTGACCCCCTCTAATTTTAAGGCTGTGTCCACGGGTCCTAGTCTCCTCGCCTAACAGAAATAACTTCCTAGCGTCCACCCATAAGCCATGTATTATCTTGTACATCTCTATTAAATCTCCCCTTAATCTTCTAAACTCCAATGAATATAATCCCAGGATCCTCAGCCGTTCCTCATATGTTAGACCAACCATTCCAGGGATCATCCGTGTGAATCTCCGCTGGATACGTTCCAGTGCCAGTATGTCCTTCCTGAGGTGTGGGGATCAAAACTGGACACAGTACTCCAAATGGGGCCTAACCAGAGCTTTATAAAGTCTCAGTAGCACAACGGTACTTTTATATTCCAACCCTCTTGAGATAAGTGACAACATTGCATTCGCTTTCTTAATCAATTATCTTATATATTGTCTCATTGCTGTTTATGGGATCTTGGCTGTGCACAGTTGGCTTCTATATTACCAATTGCATCAGTGACTAAAGTTCAAAAATACTTCAAGTCGCTGTCACATGTTCTGCAAAGTTTTCCAGTTGAGAAATATATATTGTCCACTCTTTTCTAATTGGTTGGTCCCCACAAGAAATGATAACTTTGTTAAATCTGCAAACAATGTGTTTGAAATGATTTTTAATTCAGGGCGAAGCATAATTTACTTAAAAAATGGGAATTCCAAACTGTCTGAGTCAGAAATATTTCTCAGTCCAGGAAATACATTTCATTTTCAGCCTTTAAAGTTCTCAACTCGGTCGTCATTAGATTGTGATTCATTTTTGAAAATGCCTTTCAAGCTGTTTTTAATTTTGAGCTCATCAGGACAAATGCAGGAATGTCAAATTTCAAACAATCACAGCAATAACTTGGAGGCTTGAGGGGAATAGAGTTGCTTTCTTCATGAAAATGCATCAATTAATCAAGAGTTCAATTGTCACCAATCCGCATCTTTTGCTCTTGTGATTTTCTTTATTCATTCAAAGGACATGAGCATCACTGGCTTGTCCAACAATTATTGCCCATCCCCTAATTGCCCTGAAGGCAGTTGTGAGTCAACCTCATTGCTGTGGGTCTGGAGTCACGTGTAGACCAGACCAGGTAAGGAAGGCAGTTTCCTTCCCTAACGGATATTAGTGACCCAGATGGGTTTTCCCAACAATCAACAATGATCTTTATTTGACTTTTGATTCCAGATTTATTTTTATTGAATTCAAATTCCACCATCTGCCATGATGGGATTCAAACCCATTTCCCCAGAACATTCCCTGGGTCTCTGGATTAGCAGTCCCACAATAATATCACTAGACTGTGACCTCCCCACATTATTTGAAATTTGGCATTCTTTGACTCATCCTGTTTGAAGCAAGAGAAAAGGTCGCAGTGACACATATGTCTGCATGTGAGTTGGAGAAGATTTTAATTGTGTTTATCTCTTTCTTCCTCCCAGAGGTTTAAAAGCCTGACCAACTATACATTGATTCCAGTCTCCAACACTGAACTGGCCAAAGTTGATGGAAGCCTTACTTGCTGTTCCATACTTCTGAACAAAGGCGCTTGAAATATGAAGCTCCTCTTTTTTAAACAAAAAAAAAAGAAACTTCTTTTAATTGGCAATAATGTGATTACTGCGTTACTGAATCTATTCTGAAACTACAGTCTTTACTTGAATTCTTCTAAACCCTTCTCTTCCACTGTGCTCTGAATGCTGTGTATTGGAAGGCTGGGATCAAGTAGACTGTGACTGCCACCTTGTGATTACAACTATGTATAACGTCCTTTTCTTTGAAGTAACTTCCGAAATTCTGATGAGGATATATATGTGTATATATATATATTATATTCAGATGTTAAAAGGGTGAATTTAATCTTATAAGTGAATGATTACAATTTTTATTTACTTACTACAGTTGATTGTTTTGTAAGTGGGGATTAGTTTTCCTTTATTTTGGTTCTTTTCCAGTGAATGAAAAAAGTTGCTAGTTAATATCTCGCAGCTCAGGTTTTGGAATACAACACTTGGTGACTTGCATGCCTTCAACTGTCTCCTTCGTTTGCATTCCACAACCTGCTTTGACATTGCATAGACCTCGCAGTAATGAATAATTCTAAATGACCCAGTTCCATTCTGCCTTAGACCTTACATGGGGCAATGGTTCTGTTTAAGTCAGGCTGACTCGTTTGCCAGTGTGTGTGCCAAAGGCTGCTTTGTCTTCAGTTTGCCACAACGCATTACCATGTCTCACGATTGTCAAATTTGATTGCTTGTTGTGTTCTTCATCTGCTTCATGTGAATGAAATAAAAGTCATTGCCAATGCTACATTCAATGTGTTTGGTCCATTTTAACTCGCACCACCCAATACTGAAACTCATATTCATAATTTTGAAGAAGTATACATTCAAAGCAACATTATAAATGTGCTACTATTTTACCAGAAGGGCTATTAGTTTGAATTTGCTTATGTTTCCAAGTGACTTTCTCATCACATCCATGCATTACACACTGCTCTTAGTCACTTCTGTAATCAAACTGCAACAGTCATTTCAGATGTTTCTTGCCAAACACCCTTTTAACAGTGAAATTATTGCAATATTATTTAATTGCGTTTAAATATTTCAACTTTTGCCAAAATATCAAAGAACATTTTTTATACAATTTTTTTCGGTAATTATATTTTTATCTTTGACTGAATTTCTTGTTGGTTTCATGTGACAACCAACAGGTTTCTGTTAAGACAATCTTAAATAAAAAGTTCATGTATTTTTCATTTCAAAACCTAGCTTTTGATCAGGAGAACATCCTTCATTGTTTTAGTGATCTAGGGGAGAAATAATACAGGTTGAATTTTTTAAAGCATTTGAAATGCTTTTAATCCTATTCTGAAAATTAATTAATTCTACTGACAAGGGTGGTAATTATTGTTAGTGATGCATCTTTGGAATACTTAACGACATTGGATCAAATCCCTCCCTCATATTTGCAACAGTGATGTGTTATGTTAAACTGGCGAACAGAGATTGGTTTACATGGGAGAAGGTGGATGCCTTCCTTGAAGAAGCTCTCTTCCTCCCTCTACAAGGATTTCAGTGAGTCCCTCTCTCACTGCACCCCCCAGGTCATCTCCTCTGCACAGAAGCTCTTCAGCCACGTTCTCAAACAGACTCGTTACCACAGCCACATCTCCTTCCTCAGCACCTGCCTAAGGAACCGACTGATCCCACACGGACTCCGAACTACATTCCAACCAACAAAATTTGGACCCAACCAGGACAACCTGTAACCTTATTCCTGATGAAGGGCTTATGCTCGAAACGTCGAATTCTCTATTCCTGAGATGCTGCCTAACCTGCTGTGCTTTGACCAGCAACACATTTGCAGCTGTGATCTCCAGCATCTGCAGACCTCATTTTTTACTTAATGGGAGAAGGTGAACCTTGATCTGACAAATACTCTATTTCAACTTGCAGTTCTCCTTGAGGAGAGATAATGACCTAGTGGTTTTATCACTAGAAATGAAGGTGGAGACTCAGGTAATGTTCTGGGGCCATGGGCTTGAATCCTGCCACAGCAGGTAATAGAATTTGATATTCAATGAAAATTGAAGAGTTTCACGATGACTGTGAAACTATTGTTGGGGGGGCGGGGGGGGGGGGGTGGGGAATGCCATCTGGTTCATCAGTATCCTTTAGGGAAGGAAACTGCCGTTCTTACCTGGTCTGGCCTATCTGTGACTCCAGACGCACAGCAATGGGGTTGATTCTCTGAATAGATGCTGGCCCAACTGGCGTTGCCCACATCCTGTGAAAGAATAAAAAGTTGTTCGTTGCGTGTTCTTGCTGTGAGACCATCAGCTGTAATCTTCCCAAACAATATTGCAAAGCTCTTGCTTGTCAATGTATTCTCTTTGTAAAAAATGAGGTCTGCAGATGCTGGAGATCACAGCTGCAAATGTGTTGCTGGTCAAAGCACAGCAGGCCAGGCAGCATCTCAGGAATAGAGAATTCGACGTTTCGAGCATAAGCCCTTCATCAGGAATAAGAGAGAGAGAGCCAAGCCGGCTGAGATAAAAGGTAGGGAGGAGGGACTAGGGGGAGGGGCGATGGAGGTGGGATAGGTGGAAGGAGGTCAAGGTGAGGGTGATAGGCCGGAGTGGGGTGGGGGCGGAGAGGTCAGGAAGAGGATTGCAGGTTAGGAGGGCGGTGCTGAGTTGAGGGAACCGACTGAGACAAGGTGGGGGGAGGGGAAATGAGGAAGCTGGAGAAATCTGAATTCATACCTTGTGGTTGGAGGGTTCCCAGGCGGCAGATGAGGCGCTCCTCCTCCAGCCGTCGTGTAGTTGTGTTCTGCCGGTGGAGGAGTCCAAGGACCTGCATGTCCTCGGTGGAGTGGGAGGGGGAGTTAAAGTGTTGAGCCACGGGGTGATTGGGTTGGTTGGTTCGGGCGGCCCAGAGGTGTTCTCTGAAGCGTTCCGCAAGTAAGCGGCCTGTCTCACCAATATAGAGGAGGCCACATCGGGTGCAGCGGATGCAATAGATGATGTGTGTGGAGGTACAGGTGAACTTGTGGCGGATATGGAAGGATCCCTTGGGGCCTTGGAGGGAAGTGAGTGTGGAGGTGTGGGCGCAAGTTTTACATTTCCTGCGGTTGCAGGGGAAGGTGCCGGGGGTGGAGGTTGGGTTGGTGGGGGGTGTGGATCTGACAAGGGAGTCACGAAGGGAGTGGTCCTTGCGGAACGCTGATAGGGGAGGGGAGGGAAATATATCCTTGGTGGTGGGGTCCGTTTGGAGGTGGCGGAAATGGCGGCGGATAATACGTTGTATGCGCAGGTTGGTGGGGTGGTAGGTGAGAACCAGTGGGGTTCTGTCTTGGTGGCGGTTGGAGGAGCGGGGCTCAAGGGCGGAGGAGCGGGAAGTGGAGGAGATGCGGTGGAGGGCATCGTCGATCACGTCTGGGGGGAATCTGCGGTCCTTGAAGAAGGAGGCCATCTGGGTTGTGCGGTGTTGGAATTGGTCCTCCTGGGAGCAGATGCGGCGGAGACGAAGGAATTGGGAATATGGGATGGCGTTTTTACAGGGGGCAGGGTGGGAGGAGGTGTAGTCCAGGTAGCTGTGGGAGTCAGTCGGTTTATAATAGATGTCTGTGTTGAGTCGGTCGCCCGAGATAGAAATGGAAAGGTCTAGGAAGGGGAGGGAGGAGTCTGAGACAGTCCAGGTGAATTTCAGGTCGGGATGGAAGGTGTTAGTAAAGTTGATGAACTGTTCAACCTCCTCGTGGGAGCACGAGGCAGCGCCGATACAGTCATCGATGTAGCGGAGGAAAAGGTGGGGGGTGGTGCCAGTGTAGTTGCGGAAGATGGACTGTTCCACATATCCTACGAAGAGGCAGGCATAGCTGGGGCCCATGCGGGTGCCCATGGTAAGACTCAAAGCCCTCCGCTTCTTCCTTTCCCGCCGCACTAACCAGTACCCTTCCACTGACACCCTCCTTCGACTGACTGAACTGGTCCTCACCCTGAATAACTTCTCTTTTCAATCCTCCCACTTCCTCCAAACTAAAGGAGTTGCCATGGGCACCCGCATGGGCCCCAGCTATGCCTGCCTCTTCGTAGGATATGTGGAACAGTCCATCTTCCGCAACTACACTGGCACCACCCCCCACCTTTTCCTCCGCTACATCGATGACTGTATCGGCGCTGCCTCGTGCTCCCACGAGGAGGTTGAACAGTTCATCAACTTTACTAACACCTTCCATCCCGACCTGAAATTCACCTGGACTGTCTCAGACTCCTCCCTCCCCTTCCTAGACCTTTCCATTTCTATCTCGGGCGACCGACTCAACACAGACATCTATTATAAACCGACTGACTCCCACAGCTACCTGGACTACACCTCCTCCCACCCTGCCCCCTGTAAAAACGCCATCCCATATTCCCAATTCCTTCGTCTCCGCCGCATCTGCTCCCAGGAGGACCAATTCCAACACCGCACAACCCAGATGGCCTCCTTCTTCAAGGACCGCAGATTCCCCCCAGACGTGATCGACGATGCCCTCCACCGCATCTCCTCCACTTCCCGCTCCTCCGCCCTTGAGCCCCGCTCCTCCAACCGCCACCAAGACAGAACCCCACTGGTTCTCACCTACCACCCCACCAACCTGCGCATACAACGTATTATCCGCCGCCATTTCCGCCACCTCCAAACGGACCCCACCACCAAGGATATATTTCCCTCCCCTCCCCTATCAGCGTTCCGCAAGGACCACTCCCTTCGTGACTCCCTTGTCAGATCCACACCCCCCACCAACCCAACCTCCACCCCCGGCACCTTCCCCTGCAACCGCAGGAAATGTAAAACTTGCGCCCACACCTCCACACTCACTTCCCTCCAAGGCCCCAAGGGATCCTTCCATATCCGCCACAAGTTCACCTGTACCTCCACACACATCATCTATTGCATCCGCTGCACCCGATGTGGCCTCCTCTATATTGGTGAGACAGGCCGCTTACTTGCGGAACGCTTCAGAGAACACCTCTGGGCCGCCCGAACCAACCAACCCAATCACCCCGTGGCTCAACACTTTAACTCCCCCTCCCACTCCACCGAGGACATGCAGGTCCTTGGACTCCTCCACCGGCAGAACACAACTACACGACGGCTGGAGGAGGAGCGCCTCATCTTCCGCCTGGGAACCCTCCAACCACAAGGTATGAATTCAGATTTCTCCAGCTTCCTCATTCCCCCTCCCCCCACCTTGTCTCAGTCGGTTCCCTCAACTCAGCACTGCCCTCCTAACCTGCAATCCTCTTCCTGACCTCTCCGCCCCCACCCCACTCCGGCCTATCACCCTCACCTTGACCTCCTTCCACCTATCCCACCTCCATCGCCCCTCCCCCTAGTCCCTCCTCCCTACCTTTTATCTCAGCCGGCTTGGCTCTCTCTCTCTTATTCCTGATGAAGGGCTTATGCTCGAAACGTCGAATTCTCTATTCCTGAGATGCTGCCTGGCCTGCTGTGCTTTGACCAGCAACACATTTGCAAATGTATTCTCTTTGAACACTTTCCACCTGGAAATATTGTAGGTTTGCATCTGATGAAAATGAACAGTTAACTGTAAGTATAATTACACCCAGCAAGCCAGATCTAAAAGTTGAAGTTCTAAATTGGAGGAAGGCCAATTTTGACAGTATTAGGCAAGAACTTTTAAAAGCTGATTGGATGCAGATGTTCACAGGTAAAGGGTTGGCTGCAAAATGGGAAGCCTTCTGAAATGAGATAACTTTGAATCCAGAGAAAGTATATTCCTGTCAGGGTGAAAGGAAAGGCTGGTAGGTATATAATCATACTGGATGATTAAAGGAATTGAGGATTTGGTTAAGAAAAAGAAGGAAGCGTATGTCAAGTATAGACAGGATAGATCGAGTGAATCCTTATTCTGGATTAGTGGTGCTGGAAGAGCACAGCAGTTCAGGCAGCATCCGAGGAGCAGGAAAATCTTTATAGAGAGAGGAGGAAAACTTCTTCAAGGCAGGTAACCAAGTGAATCCTTAGAAGAGTGTAAAGGCAATAGGAGTATACTGAAGAGGGAAATCAGGAGGGCAAAAAGGGGGACATGAAATAGCTTTGGCAAATAGAATTAAGGAGAATCCAAAGGGTTTTTACAAATACATTAAGGACAAAAGGGTAACTAGAGAGAGATTGGGCCCCTCAAAGATCAGCAAGGCGGCCTTTGCGTGGAGCCGCACAAATTGGGAGAGACACTAAATGAGCATTTTGGATTAGATTCCCTACAATGTGGAAACAGGCCTTTCAGCCCAACAAGTCTACACCAACTCTCTGAAGAGCAACCCACACAGACCCATTCCCCTACATTTACCCGACTAATGCACCTAACACTATGGGCAATTTAGCATGGCCAATTCACCTAAACTGCACATCTTTGGACTGTGGGAGGAAGTCGGAGCATTCGGAGGAAACCCACGCAGACACTGGGAGAATGTGCAAACTCCACAAACTTCCCGAGGCTGGAATCGAACCTGGGACCCTGGTGCTGTGAGGCAGCAGTGCTAACCACTGAGACACCATGCTGCCCCTGTATTAGTATTTACTGGGGAAAAGAACATGGAAGATATAGAATGTAGGGAAATATATGATGACATCTTGAAGAATTTCGATATTACAGAGGAGGAAGTGCTGGATGTCTTGAAATGCATAAGAGTGGATAAATCCCCAGGACCTGATCAGGTATACCCTAGAACTCTATGGGAAGCTGGGGAAGTGATTGCTGGGCCTCTTACTGAGATATTTGTATCATGGATAGTCACAGGGGAGGTGCCGGAAGACTGGAGGTTGGCTAAGGTGGTGCTTAAAAAAGGTAGTGTTTAAGAAAGGTGGTAAGGACAAACCAGGGAACTATAGAGCAGTGAGCCTGACGTTAGTGGTGGGCAGTAGTGGTGGACCTCATTCCTGAAGAAGGGCTTATGCCTGAAACATCGGTTCTCCTGCGCCTCGGATGCTGCCTGGCCTGCTGTGTTTTTCCAGCACCACATTTTTCAACTCTGGTCTCCAGCATCTGCAGTCCTCACTTTCTCATTAGTGGTGGGCAAGTTGTTGGAGGGAATCCTGAGGGACAGGATGTACATGTATTTGGAAAGGCAATTACTGATTAGGGATAGTCAACTTGGTTTTGTGCGTGGGAAATCATGTCTCACAAACTTGATTGAGGTTTTTGAAGAAGGAACAAAGAGGATTGACGTGCGCAGAGCAGTAGATGTGATCTATATGGACTTCAGTAAGGAATTCGACAAGGTTCCCCATGGGAGACTGATTAGCAAGGTTCGATCTCATGGAATACAGGGAGAACTAGCCATTTGGATACAGAACTGGCTCAAAGGTAGAAGACAGAGGGTGGTGGTGGAGGGTTGTTTTTCAGATTGGAGGCCTGTGACCAGTGGAGTGCCACAAGGATCGGTGCTGGATCCTCTATTTTTTGTCATTTACATAAATTATTTGGAGCATAAGAGGTACAGTTAGTAAGTTTGCAGATGACACCAAAATTGGAGGTGTAGTGGACAGCGAAGAAAGTTACCTCAGATTACAACAGGATCTTGATCAGATGGGCCAATGGGCTGAGAACTGGCAGATGGAGTTTAATTTAGATAAATGTGAGGTGCTGCATTTTGGGAAAGCAAATCTTAGCAGGACTTATACACTTAATTGTAAGGTCCTAGGGAGTGTTGCTGAACAAAGAGACCTTGGAGTGCAGGTTCATAGCTCCTTGAAAGTGGAGTTGCAGGTAGATAGGATAGTGAAGAAGGCATTTGCAATGCTTTCCTTTATTGGTCAGAGTATTGAGTACAGGAGTTGGGAGGTCACGTTGTGGCTGTACAGGACATTGGTTCGGCCACTTTTGGAATATTGCGTGCAATTCTGGTCTCGTTCCTATCAGAAGGATGTTGTGAAATTTGAAAGGGTTCAAAAAAGATTTACAAGGATGTTGCCAGGGTTGGACGATTTGAGCTATAGGGAGAGGCTGAACACGCTGGGGCTGTTTACCCTGGACCGTTGGAGGCTGAGGGGTGACCTTATAGAGGTTTACAAAATTATGAAGGGCATGGATAGGATAAATAGGCAAAGTCTTTTCCCTGGGGTGGGGAAGTCCAGAACTAGAGGGCATAGGTTTAGGGTGAGAGGGGAAAGATATAAAAGAGACTTAAGGAGCAACTTTTTCACGCAGAGGGTGGTGTGTGTATGGAATAAGCTGCCAGAGGATGTGCTGGAGGCTGGTACAACTGCAACATTTAAAAGGCATTTGGATGGGTATATGAATAGGAAGGGTTTGGAGGGATATGGGCCGGGTGCTGACAGGTGGGACTAGATTGGGTTGGGATATCTGGTTGGTATGGACGGGTTGGACGGAAGGGTCTGTTTCCGTGTTGTACATCTCTATGACTCTATTGACTCTATAACCACACTTCTGCGAGACTGTTACTGCCACCTAGTGGTTAAAACTATATATAACTTCCTTTTCTTTGAATGAACTGCTCAGATATTCTGACAAGGATATATGTATATATATTTATGTATGAGTGTTTGTGTATATAAATATATATAGGAGAAAGTGAGGACTGCAGATGCTGGAGATCAGAGCTGAAAATGTGTTGCTGGAAAAGCGCAGCAGGTCAGGCAGCATCCAAGGAACAGGAGAATCTGAAGAAGGGCTCATGCCCAAAACATCGATTCTCCTGTTCCTTGGATGCTGCCTGACCTGCTGCGCTTTTCCAGCAACACAGTTTCAGCTCTCTCTCTCTATATATATATGTATATACAATATATATTTATGTATGAGTGTGTATATGTATATATGTTGAAAGGGTGAATTTAATCTTATAAGTAAATGATTACAATTTTTATTTACTTACTACAGTTGATTGTTTTGTAAGTGGGGATTAGTTTTCCTTTATTCTGGTTCTTTTCCAGTGAATGAAAAAAGTTGCTAGTTAATATCTCGCAGCACAGGTTTTGGAATACAACACTTGGTGACTTGCATGCCTTCAACTGTCTCCTTCGTTTGCATTCCACAACCTGCTTTGACATTGCATAGACCTCGCAGTAATGAATAATTCTAAATGACCCAGTTCCATTCTGCCTTAGACCTTACATGGGGCAATGGTTCTGTTTAAGTCAGGCTGACTCGTTTGCCAGTGTGTGTATAAGTGTGTGTTTGTGTATGTAGAGAGTGTCAGGATATCTGGTTCCTAATAGATTTTTTTGGGATTTCCTCAGCTGGCCTGTCTGCTTTCCTTCCTATTCTTCAGCTGCGTAAGATCTTAAAAAGGGAGGCAGAAATGATTGGCTTTATGTTTTGTCACTGTAACTACAAGGGAAAATAATGAATGCATGTTTCCTCAGACTTGATTTTCCATTGAACTACAGGAGAGTGTCTCTGTGGACCGGAATGCTAGTTTTCAAATTATTCCAATCAGTTTAATTCCATACTTATAACAATACTGATTACTGGGGGTGTGGTACTTTAGATGTAACATAGACATTATGACCTTCTGATAATCGTATTCTGTTCATGTCCTCCATCACTGTTGAAAATGCGTTGCTGGTTAAAGCACAGCAGGTCAGGCAGCATCCAAGGAATAGGAAATTCGACGTTTCGGGCATAAGCCCTTCATCAGGAATGAGGAGAGGGTGGCAGGCAGGTTAAGATAAAAGGTAGGGAGGAGGGGCGATGGAGATGTGATAGGTGGAAGGAGGTCAAGGTGAGGGTGATAGGCCGGAGTGGGGTGGGGGCGGAGAGGTTAGGAAGAAGATTGCAGGTTAGGAGGGCAGTACTGAGTTGAGGGAACCGACTGAGACAAGGTGGGGGGAGGGGAAATGAGGAAACTGGAGAAATCCGAGTTTATCCCTTGTGGTTGGAGGGTTCCCAGGCGGAAGATGAGGCGCTCTTCCTCCAACCGTCGTGTTGTTATGTTTTGCCGGTGGAGGAGTCCAAGGACCTGCATGTCCTCGGTGGAGTGGGAGGGAGAGTTAAAGTGTTGAGCCACGGGGTGGTTGGGTTGGTTGGTCCGGGCGTCCCTGAGGTGTTCTCTGAAGCGTTCCGCAAGTAAGCGGCCCGTCTCCCCAATGTAGAGGAGGCCACATCGGGTGCAGCGGATGCAATAGATGATGTGTGTGGAGGTACAGGTGAACTTGTGGCGGATATGGAAGGATCCCTTGGGGCCTTGGAGGGATGTGAGGGAGGAGGTGTGGGCGCAAGTTTTACATTTCCTGCAGTTGCAGGGGAAGGTGCCGGGAGTGGAGGTTGGGTTGGTGGGGGGTGTGGACCTGACGAGGGAGTCACGAAGGGAGTGGTCTTTGCGGAACGCTGATAGGGGAGGGGAGGGAAATATATCCCTGGTGGTGGGGTCCGTTTGGAGGTGGCGGAAATGACGGCGGATGATACGCTGTATACGGAGGTTGGTGGGGTGGTAGGTGAGAACCAGTGGGGTTCTGTCTTGGTGGCGGTTGGAGGGGCAGGGCTCAAGGGCGGAGGAGCGGGAAGTGGAGGAGATGCGGTGGAGGGCATCGTCGACCACGTTTGGGGGGAATCTGCGGTCCTTGAAGAAGGAGGCCATCTGGGCTGTGCGGTGTTGGAACTGTGTCTGTTGTTTGTCTTCGAAGTGCCAGTATTGCCTCAGTTGTGTCCTTTTACCCTCCCTCAACACCACCTCCTTCGGAAATGTTCTCATTTTACCCTGAGTCCCACACCCCACCACAGACCATGTCAATCTCTGTCTGCCACCAGCTGAGATGAAATGAAAACAATAATTAAAATTTATTCATCATCTGGATGTAGTTTTGCTCACGGAGCTGGAAGGTTTATTTCAGATGTTTCGTCACCATACTGGATAACATCATCAGTGAGCCTCTGGATGAAGCACTGGTGACATGACCAGCTTTCTATTTATGTGTTTGGGTTTCCTTGGGTTGATGATGTAATTTCCTGTGGTGATGTCATTTTCTGTTCTTTTTCTCAGGGAGTGGTAAATGGGATCTAAGTCAATGTGTTTGTTGATAGAGTTGGAATGCCATGCTCCTAGGAATTCTCGTGTGTGTCTCTGACTTGTCCTAGGATGGATGTGTTATCCCAGTCAAAGTAGTGTCCTTTCTCATCTATATGTGAGGATACTAGTGAGAGAGGGTCATGTCTTTTGTGGCTAGCTGATGTTCATGTATCCTGGTGGCTAGTTTTCTGCCTGTTTGTCCAATGTAGTGTTTGTTACAATTCTTGCAATGTATTCATCATCTTTAACATCCTGTTGCAGGAGTATTATTTGACAGCAGTTTAGACAAACCACAAAAGGAGATATTAGATCTTGTCACCAAAGGCTTGGTCAAGGAGATGGGTTTTAAGGATTGTCACAGAGTAGTAGAGAGGGAGAGAGCTTTAGGGAGGGTATTCCAGATTTTTTTATGCTTCCATGGGATGTGAGTGACCATGACTGAGCCAGCATTGAACTCCCATTCTCAATTGCCCCTGAACTTAATGGCTTGCTCAGCCATTTCACAGGGTGCTTCAGAGTCAATATCATTGTTCTGGGTTTAGAGTCACATATAAATCAGATCAGGTAAGGATTTCCCTTCATAAGGACATCAGTGAACCAGATGGGTATTACCATCTACCAATGACAGATGCATGGGCATCATCACTGAAACTAGCTTTCAATTCTCAATCTTTATGAACTGAATTTAAATTCCTCTCCCTGCCCTGATGGGAATTGAACCCACATCCTGGATCACCATTCCAATCACATTATCACTACTCACTGACCCCCTGTTAAAGAACTGAGCACCTGAAGGTAAGGCCACTGGTGGGGGAGCGATTAAAACCAGGGATCCCAAACAAGTCAAATAAGGAATGCTCTGGAATATTTTTAAGGTAAATAGTTTATTGATAACCACTCCCCCACCCCACCCCGCCCCAATCTCTTGCTACAGCCCAATACTCCCTCTCTCTAGATCCTCTCTCCCCATCAGTCAGACCTGGAATCTCTAGAAGAGGCAGATAGAAAGCTTCAGGACAGAACATGGCCAGTCAGAGAGAAATATGCAAAACAATTCCTCTGACACTGCTTCAGTCACCTGAACCCAGTATGAGACTGAGTGGTTACAGCAATCTTGAATGTAGATTGGTTAGCTCAGTTGGCTGGATGCCCAGTTTGGGTTCAATCCCTGCACCAGCTGAGATTACCATGGAGATCTCTCCCCTCCCTGAGGGATGGTGACCCTCAGGTTAAACTCACCACCAGTCCTCTCTCTATCTTATGAGAGAGCAACTTTCCCTTTACTTCTTGTGGAATAAGCCTATAACATCCAGAGATTTGGATTTAATGATCTTGAGACACGTGGATAGATTCTTTAAGCGGAGAAAGATACAGACAAGTGCACGCTTTTTAATATACAATTTTTTAAATTACAAAAATATACTTTATTCATTGAAAGAAATGTCTACGTACATGTACAGTTAATGAATCCATTCACATCTACCCTCTCTTTACTTACAACAAATAAATTAACCCTTTGATGTTTACCATTCTCCATATTTACAGTCAACCTGCTGACCTTCAGCTGAGGTGACACTGAGTCCCAATTACTGAATGGACCCCTCTTATTCTTTGGCAGAAGGGCCTTACGTGGTGGCCTTTCCCCACTGCGCCTTGCCAGCAGCTGCCCCAAGCTTCAGCCCGTCCCTCAACACGTAGTCCTGGACCTTGGAATGTGTCAGTCTGCAACACTCAGTCGGGGTCAACTCCTTCAGCTGGAAGATCAACAGGTTTCAGGCAGATCAAAGAGCATCTTTCACCGAGTTGGTGATCCTCCAGGCACAGTTGATGTTCGTCTCTGTGTGCGTCCCGGGGAACAAACCGTAGAGCACGGAGTCCCGCATCACGGAGCTACTCTGGACAAACCTCGACAAACATCACTGCATTCCTCTCCGGACTTCCTCTGCGTAGGCACATTCCAGAAGGAGGTGTGTGACAGTCTCGTCCCCCCCGCAGCCGCTTCAAGGGCAGCGTGCGGTGGGACAGAGAGTCTGGGCCTGCATAAAGGATCTCACCACCAGCCAAGCCATGTCCTGGGGCTTGTTGGAAAGTTCTGGCGATGAGGCATTCGACCAAATGACTTTGACAGTCTGCCCAGGGAACCGCTCAACAGGATCCGCCCTCTCCTTTTTCCGCAGAGTCTCTAAGACACTACCTGCTGACCACTTCCTGATGGACTTGTACCAAAGGTGTTTTTCTTCACAAATTTCTTCACGAAGGACAGGTGGTATGGAATGGTCCAACGACTTGGAGTGTTCCGCAGCAGCAAGGCCAGACCCATCCTTCGCAACACCAGGGACAGGTCGAACCACAGTTACGGAATGACACTTGGTGTTTACGTCCCAGGGATCCATGCACAGCTTGATGCAGCCACACACTGAGGTGGCCATCAGGGTGAGGGTAGCATGTATGCTTTCTCCCCCTTTTTCTAGTTCTTTGCACATTGTTTCCTTTCGGACCTGGTCCATCTTTGATCTCCACATGAAGTGGAAGATGGCCCGGGTGACTGCAGCGGCGCAGGTTCAGGGAATAGGCCAGACCTGCGCCACATAAAACATCACTGAGATGACCTCAGTCCTGATGACCAGGTTTTTACCAGTGATGGAGAGCGACTGTTGCTCCCACCTGCCCAGTTTCTGCCTCACTTTGGTGACACACTCCTCCTGAGACTTGGCACATTTTAGTTACAAACTTTTTTTATTTCAAGAATACACTTTATTCATAAAATACTTTGATGATCTATACAACTGGGCATGCCATACATATGTAAACATTCCATTTCGTTGTATACTGAAACAGAGTAATCATTCCTATTTACAGGTCTGTAAGATTACATTTTTAGTTGAGGTGTCAGCAGAGCCCAGATGACTGCGTGGGCCCACTGTTCTTTGTTAGGAAGGCAGATGTTACACGGTGGTCTTTCCCCACCGCGCCTTGGTGATAGCTGCCCCAAGCTTCAGCGCGCCCCTCAACACGTAGTCCTAGACCTTGGAATGTGCCAGTCTGCAACACTCAGTCGGGGTCAACACCTTCAGCTGGAAGATCAACAGGTTTTGGACCACCCAGAGAGCGGCCTTCACCAAGTTGATGATCCTCCAGGTGCAGTTGATGTTCGTCTCGGTGTGCGTCCTGGGGAACAGGCCGTAGAGCACGGAGTCCCGCGTCACGGCGCTGCTCGGGATGAACCTAGACAAACACCACTGCATTCCTCTCCGGACTTCCTCTACATAGGCACATTCCAGAAGGAGGTGGGTGACAGTCTCGTTCCCCCCCCGCAGCCATGGCCTATCTGAACAGAGCAATGCCAGAGGCAGTTGGAGTTATCAAGTCACAGAGTCCAGAGGTGTGCAGCACTGAAACCCACCCTTTGGTCCAGCTTGTGGACAGTCTCTTGTTTCTGTCTTCCTGTCAGTATATTGTAACTTGCATGTAGTTATGTAATGAAGCTCTGTCAAGAATTACTTTAGGTTGGTTTTAAATTCACAAACTTGTCACTGAAGGAGAAAGCCGGGTTAGTTGTAATTCGCCCTCCACCACAGGCAGGAAGGATGATGGTTGACAGCTTGTGGGCTGAGGTTCCCAGGCCTTATCATCACGCTTAGAATAATTATCAATTACAACATCTCCATCAGAGTCAGCAAGGAACTCCAATGGCAGAGAGAAGGTGGCACTTTGACCAGCCACCTCTCTGGCCCACTTTGAACAGCAGCGGCACAGCTTTTCCCAGCCCCTTGTACCTTCCTTGCCGTGCTGCAAATGATGTTGAGGGGAGGTGGGGAAGTAATAGGAGCTGGGAGCAGGTAAGGCCATTCAGCCCCTCGAGCCTGCTCCACCATTTAAAACGAGTATGGCTGATCTCATCTCAGCTTCAACTTCACTTTGCTGCCCACTGTCCATCGTCCTTCAACCCATCAACATCAACCCATAACCCAGAGAATCTCTCTGGTCTAGTGATCCCAATACCCATTCAGATTCCACCACAGCAGTTCAAAGATTAATTCAATTAATAATCTGAAAATGAAAAGCCAGTCTCCATGATAGTAACCTTGAAGCTGGTATTGAGTTGATGTGAAAACCCATCTGGTTCACTGATGTCCTTTAGGGAAGGAAACCTATCCTTACCTAGTCTGGCCTATATGTAACTCCAGACATATACAGCCATGTAGCTGACTCTTAACTCTCCTTTGAAAGATCTCTAATAAGCCACTTAGTTCAAGGCCAATTGGAGATGGCCAAGTGACAGACTTACCAGCCACATGGGTGGCACAGTGGTTAGCACTGTTGCCTCACAGCGCCAGAGACCCGGATTCAATTCCCGCCTCAGGTGACTGACTGTGTGGAGTTTTCACATTCTCCCCGTGTCTGTGTGAGTTTCCTCCGGGTGCTCCGGTTTCCTCCCACGGTCCAACGATGTGCAGGTCAGTTGAATTGGCCATGCTAAATTGCCCGTAGTGTTAGGTAAAGGGGTAAATGTAGGGGTATGGGTGGGTTGCGCTTCGGCGGGTCGGTGTGGACTTGTTGGGCCGAAGGGCCTGTTTCCACACTGTAAGTAATCTAAACATCCACGGTTCATGAGAGAATAAATAAGAAAAATACTATTCCAGTTCCCTTACGAAAGCCACAATTGAAATCTCTTTGCCATGCTCTGAGACAGCACATTTCAGATCCTAATTACTTTCTGTCTTATATTGCTAACGTTATTTGTCCTAATCCCTGACTGTAGTGCAGTATAGAATGTTGCACCCTGTGCATATGTTCTCATCACTATTAGTTTTCATTTCTTTATAAATTATATAACAAAATAACACAACCTCTCTATCTCTATCCAATTATTTTGAATATGTCCATTGACTTGCCTCTCCACCTTCCCTTGTCAAGACAACAGCCTGAGTTTCTCCAATCTATCCACATAACTAAGGTTCCCCATTGGTGGCCTGATTAAGTCGGGGTTTGATTGATTGTTTTCTGTACCAAGATACAGTGAAAAGTGTTGTTCTGCATGCTCCACAGACAGATTGTACCATACAAAACGCACCAGGGCAGCAGACCAGAGTGCAGAATACAGTGCTCCAGCCACAAAGGAAGGGCAGAGAGAGAGCAGAATTAACATCTGAGAGGTCCGTTCATAAGTTTGCTAACAGCGGGGAATAAACTGTTCTTGAACCTGTTCATACCTGTACTCAGACTTTTATATTTTCTGCCTGATGGAAGAGGGTGGACGAGATTATAACTGGGGTGGGAGGAGTCTTGGATTCAGGCCTTTCCTGAGGCAGTGAGAGATACAGACAAAGTCAATGGATGGAAGGCTGGTGTACGTGACAGACTGGGCTGTGTTTACGACTCTCTGTTTCTTGCAGTCTTGGGAAGAACCATACGACACTGTGGTGCATCCAGATCAGATGTGACCTATGGTGCATCTATAAAAATTGGTAAGAGTCCTTATGGACAGGCCAAATTTCCTTAGCCTCCTGCGGAAGTAGAGGTGTTGGTCCACCACATCAACAAAGGTGGACCAGGACAGATTGTTGGTGATTGTCACTCCCTGGAACGTGACGCTCTCAGCCATCTCCCCCTCAGCCTCACTGATACAGACAGGGGGGTGCCCTTCACTCCACTTGCTGGAGTTAATAGCCAGCTCCTTCATTTCCCTGGCACGGATGGAGTGATTGCTCTCTTTACACCGTGCTGCTAAGCACTCAGTCTCTTTCCTGTATTATGTCTCGTCATTGGTTGAGATCTAACTTACAACAATGGTATCTTCAGCAAACTTGTAAATCGAGTTGGGGCGGGGTGGAATTTATCCACACTGTCATGAGTGTATAAGGAGTATAGTGGGGGCTGAGTACACAGCTTTGTGGGGCATCGGTGTTGAGGATTTTGGTGGAGGAGGTGTTGTCGCTTATTCTTACTGACTGAGGTTTACGGGTCAGGAAGTCGAGGATCCAGTTACAGAGTAGGGGGTCGGCACCTAGGTCTGGGAGTTTAGAGATGAGTTTGTTTGGAATTATGATGTTGAAGGCGGAGCTGTAGACAATAAGTGGAAGCCCGATGCAGCTATCCTTGTTATCCTGATGTTCCAGGGCTGGGTGTAGGGCCAGGGAGATGTTGTCTGCTGTCGACCTGTTGTCCTGGTAGGTGAATTACACAGGATTGAGGTCATTCGGTCGGCTTGATGTGAGTCATGCCTCTTCATTATAATGGGGGGCAGATCCACTGGGCAGTAGTCATTGAGATACGCTACATGGTTTTTCTTTGGCACTGGGATAATGGTGGTGTTCTTGAAGCGGGCAGGGACTTCAAAATGTAGTAAGGAGAGATTAAAGATATCTCTAAATACTCCCACCAGCTGGTCCACACGGGATCTGAGTGCACAGCCAGGGACTCCATCCTGGCCTATTGCTTTCCATGGGTTCATTCTCAGATAAGGCCAGTTTGGTGTTTGCGGCAGTGGCTATGGGTGGGGTGTTTCCGAGACTGTTTGGATAGGTGACATCATTTCACTGACCTTCTATTCAAAGTGAGCATAGAATATAATATTTCCAATGATGGTAAACACTACTATACGCTACATAATAGTTTCTAAGTAGCTCGCTAGTCAATACATGGTAAAGGATTTTTGTAGCACTGGGTAATATCCCCACCCTGGGCCAGTAAGTTTATGTGCATGTTCGATTTATCCCAGAGGTATGTCATAACACGTCTGAGCAAGATGATTTAAAAAAACCATTGCTTTTGTGTTTTTATAATCTGCACAGCCCATAAAGTACATCTGTTGCAGGTTTGAAATGAACATTTTTCAAACCTGCAAATTAGCCACATTTGTATATATTTCAATCAAGTTTTTCTAATTAGCACCCTGAATCACACCATTAATTTCCTCATTCTATATTGACTAATACTACTTACCAACAGCTGGTGTCTGTGCAAAAGTCACACACATACAGCATAGTGACCTGCGTATGGGCAGTACACATGGTGCTTTTTGTGAATTTAGATCCTTTCTAATAATGGGAGAGTAAAAAATGAGGTCTGCAGATGCTGGAGATCACAGCTGCAAATGTGTTGCTGGTCAAAGCACAGCAGGCCAGGCAGCATCTCTCTATTCCTGAGATGCTGCCTGGCCTGCTGTGCTTTGACCAGCAACACATTTGCAGCTGTAATAATGGGAGAGCCCAGAAACAGCATGATGATTCCTTGAAAGTGGAGTTGCAGGTAGACAGGAAAATGAAGAAGGCATTTGGAATGTTGGCCTCAATGGCCAAGCATTGAGTCCAGGATTTGGGAGGGTCATGCTGCAGCTGTACAGGACATTGGTTAGACCACTTCTGGAATACTGTGTGCAATTCTGGTTTGAAAATGTGTTGCCGGAAAAGCGCAGCAGGTCAGGCAGCATCCAAGGAACAGGAAATTCGACGTTTCGGGCACAAGTCCTTTAATTCTGGTTTCCCTGCTTTAAGAAAGATATTATGAAACTTGAAAGGGTTCAGAAAGATTTACAAAGATGAGCTATAGGGAGAGGCTGAACAGGCTGGGGAGCACTGGAGGAGGCCGAGATGGATCATCGACTCGGCACTCCTGACTGAAGATTGCTGTGAAAGCTTCAGCTTTGTCTTTTACACTGATGTGTTGGGCTCCTCCATCATTGAGGATGGAGATATTTGTGGAGCCTTCCTCCTCCAGTGAGTTGTTTAATGGTCCACTATGATTCATGACTGGATGTGGAAGGACTGCAGAGCTTAGATCTGATCCATTGGTTGTGGGATCGTTTAGCTCTGTCTATCACTGGCTGTTTATGCTGTTTGGAAGTAATCCTGTGTGGTGGCTTCACCAGGTTGGCACCTCATCTTCAGGTCTGCCTGGTGCTGCTCCTGGCATGCCCTCCTGCACTCTCCATTAAACCAGGGTTGACCCCTTGGCTTGATGGTAATGGGTGAGTGGGGGATATGCCGGGCCATGAGGTTACAGACTGTGCTGGAGTACAGTTTGGCTGCTGTTGGTGACCCACAGCGCCTCATGGATGCCCAGTCTTGAGCTGCTAGATCTGTTTGAAGTCTGCCCCCTTTAGCACGGGGATAGTGCCACACAATATGATGGAGGGTATTCTCAATGTGAAGGTGGGACTTTATCTCCACAAGGACAGTGTGGTGGTCACTTTTACCAATACTGTCATGAACAGATGCTTCTGCAGTAGGCAGATTAGTAAGGACAAGGTCAAGTGTGTGTTTTGCCTCTTGTTGGTTCTGTCACCACCTGCCACAGACGCAGTCGAGCAGTTATATCCTTTAGGACTGGACCAACTTGATCAGTAATGCTGCTGCTGAGCTACTCTTGGATGGTGGACATTGCAATCCCCCACCCAGGGTACATTTTGCATCCTTGCCACCCTCAGTGCTTCCTCCAAGTGTTGTTCAACATGGAGGAACTGAGTCACCAGCTGAAGGAGGACAGTATGTGGTGACCAGTAAGATGTTTTCTTACCCATGTTTAACCTGAAGCCATGAGACTTCATTGGGTCTGGAGTCGATGTCAACTCCTTCCCGACTGTATCCCACACTGCCACTGCCTCTGCTGGTCTGTCCTGCTGGGACATATCCAGGGATGCTAATTGTGGTATCTGGGGTGTTATCTATAAGCTATGATTCTGTGTGAATGACTATGTCAGGCTATTGCTTGACTAATCTGTGAGACAGCTCTCCCAATTTCGGCACTAACCCCCGGATGTTGGTAAGGAGGACTTTGCGTGGTTAACAGGGCTGGTTATCTTTTTGCCATTGTCTTCCCCGGCTCCAAGGTCGATGCCAGGTGGTCAGAGGGCAGGTGAGAGTCAACCACACTGCCGTGGCTCTGGCTCTGCTGTAGACCAGACCAGGTAAGGATGGCAGGTTTCCTTCCCCAAAGGACATTAGTGAACCAGATGGGTTTTTCCGACAATTGACTATGGTTTCATGGTCATCAGTTGACTCTTAATTCCATTTTGTTTCTTGAATTCAAATTCCACCATCTGCCGTGGCAGGATTCGAACCGAGGTCCGCAGGACATTATCCTGGGTTTCTGGATTAATAGTCGAGCAATAATACCACTGGGCCATCACCAGGCTGGTACAATTGTAACATTTAAAAGGCATCTGGATGGATACATGATTAGGAAGGGTTTAGAGGGATATGGGTCAAGTGCTGGCAGATGGGACTAGATAGGGTTAGGATATCTGGTCAGCATGGACAGGTTGGACTGAAGGGTCTGTTTCCGTGCTGTACATCTCTGTGACTCTAGGAGGAGAAGAGGGAGAAGGTCTCGCCAACATAAGGTCAGACATGAGGATGTTTGCTAATGTTCAGTGGTGTTTGTGACCTGTCAGATAGTGAAACAGTCCCTCTCCAAATGCAGTAATATCCAGTCTTGGGCTCAAAAGTGGTAAAAGTAACATTCATGCGACATAAGTATCAAGCAACAATCATCATCAATAAGAGAACACTCTAACTGGTATAGAAACATCAAAACACTGAAGATAGGAGCAGGAGGAGGCTATTTGGCACCTGCTCTGCCATTCATCACGATCAGGGCTGATCGTCCAACTCAATCGCCTAATCCTGCTTTCTCCCCATAACCTTTGGTCCCAGACACCCCAATTGCTATATCTAGCCACCTCTTGAATACATTCAGTGTTTTGGCATCAACTACTTCCTGTGGTAATGAATTCAACAGATTCCCCACTCTGTGGGTGAACAAATGTCTCCTCATCTTCATCCTAAATAGTTCACCTCAAATCCTCAGACTGTGACCCCCTGGTTCTGGACGCACCCACCATCAAGCACATCTTCCCTGCATCCAACCTGTCCAGTCCTGTTGGATTTTTATAAGGCTCTATGGAATCCCCCCTCATTCCTCTGAACTCCAGTGAAAACAATCCTAACCGAGTCAATCTCTCCTCATATGTCAGTCCCCGGAATCATCCTGGTAAACCTTCACTGCACTCCCTCGAGAGCAAGAGCATCCTTCTTCAGAAAAGGAGATCAAATCCGCACACAATATTCTAGGTGTGGTCTCACCACAGCCGGGTCTCACTGTAACAACATTCTTGTTGACAATCAATAGTGAAGGATTTTATCACCACTGAACCCTTCACTATCAACATTCTGGGGGCTTACCATGGACCAAAAACTGGACTGGACTCATCACATAAATGCAGTGTCTGCAAGAGCAGGTCAGAGGCTGGGAATACTGTGGTGAGTAACTCACCTCCTGACTCCCCAAAGCCTGTCCACCATCAACAAGGCACAAGTCAGGAGTGGGATGGAATACTCCCCACTCACCCGGATGGGGGCAGCTCCAACAACACTCAAGAAGCTCAACACCATCCAGCACAAAGCAACCCACTTGATTGACACCACATTCACAAACATCCACTCCCTCCATCATTGACAGTCAGTAGCTTTGCCAAATAGAATTAAGGAGAATCCAAAGGGTTTTTACAAATATATTAAGGACAAAAGGGTAACTAGGGAGAGAACAGGGCCCCTCAAAGATCAGCAAGACAGCCTTTGTGTGGAGCCACAGATAATGGGGGAGATACTCAATGAATATTTTGCATCAGTATTTACTGTGGAAAAGGATATGGAAGATATAGACTGTAGGGAGATAGATGGTGACATCTTGCAAAATGTCCATATTACAGAGGAGGAAGTGTTGGATGTCTCAAAACGGGTAGAGCTGGATAAATCCCCATGACCTGATCAGGTGTACCCGAGAACTCTGTGGGAAGCTAGAGAAGTGATTACTGGGCCTCTTGCTGAGATATTTATGTCATCGATAGTCACAGTTGAGGTGCTGGAAGACTGGGGGTTGGCTAACATGGTGCCACTGTTTAAGAAAGATGGTAAAGACAAGCCAGGGAACTATAGACCAGTGAGCTTGACCTCAGTGGTGGGCAAGTTGTTGGAGGGAATCCTGAGGGACAGGATGTACATGAATTTTGAAAGGCAAGGACTGATTAGGGATAGTCTACATGGCTTTGTGTGTGGAAATCATGTCTCACAAACTTGATTGAGTTTTTTGAAGAAGTAACAAAGAGGATTGATGAGGGCAGAGTGGTAGATGTGATCTATATGGACTTCAGTAAGGCGTTCGACAAGGTTCCCCACAGGAGACTGATTAACAAGGTTAGATCTCATGGAATACAGGGAGAACTAGCCATTTGGATACAGAACTGGCTCAAAGGTAGAAGACCTTTGGTGGTGGTGGAGGGTTGTTTTTCAAACTGGAGGCCTGTGACCAGTGGAGTGCCACAAGGATCGGTGCTGGGTCCTCTACTTTTTGTCATTTACATAAATGTTTTGAATGTGAGCATAAGAGGTACAGTTAGTAAGTTTGCAGATGACACCAAAATTGGAGGTGTAGTGGACAGCGAAGAGGGTTACCTCAGATTACAACAGGATCTGGACTAAATGGGCCAATGGGCTGAGAAGTGGCAGATGGAGTTTAGTTCGGATAAATGCGAGGTGCTGCATTTTGGGAAAGCATATCTTAGCAGGACTTATACACTTAATGGTAAGGTCCTAGGGAGTGTTGCTGAACAAAGAGACCTTAGAGTGCAAGTTCATAGCTCCTTGAAAGTGGAGTCACAGGTAGATAGGATAGTGAACAAGACGTTTGCAATGCTTTCTTTTATTGGTCAGATTATTGATTACAGGAGTTGGGAGGTCATGTTGCGGCTGTACAGGACATTGGTTAGGCCACTGTTGGAATATTGCATGCAATTCTGGTCTCCTTCCTATCAGAGAGGGTTCAGAAAAGACTTACAAGGATATCGCCAGGGTTGGAGGATTTGAGCTATAGGGAGAGGCTGAACAGGCTGGGGCTGTTTTCCCTGGAGCGTCGGAAGCTGAGGGGTGACCTTATAGAGGTTTACAAAATTATGAGGGGCGTGGATAGGATAAATAGACAAAGCCTTTTCCCTGGGGTCGGAGCATCCAGAACTAGAGGGCATAGGTTTAGGGTGAGAGGGGAAAGATATAAAAGAGGTGTAAAGGGCAACTTTTTCACACAGAGGGTGGTACGTGTATGGAATGATCTGCCAGAGGAAGTGGTGAAGGCTGGTACAATTGCAACATTTAAGAGGCATTTGGATGGGTATATGAATAGGAAGGGTTTGGAGGATATGGGCCGGGTGCTGGCAGGTGGGACGAGATTGGGTTGGGATATCTGGTCGGCGTGGACGGGTTGGACTGAAGGGTCTGTTTCCGTACTGTACATCTCTATGACTCTATGACTCTAGTGGCGGTGTGTGCTATCTCACAAGATGCACTACAGAAATTCACCAAATCAGAGAGCACCTTCCAAACCCATGACCACTTCTATCTAAAAGGACAAGGACAGCAGATACATGGGTACACCACCCCCTGCAAGTTCCCCACTAAAACACTCACCATCTGGACTTGGAAATATCTTACTTCACTGTTGCTGGGTCAAAATCCTGAAATTCCCTCCCTAAGGGCATTGTGGGTCTACCTACAACACATGGACTGCAGCAGTTCAAGAGGGCAGCTCACCCCCACCTTGTCAGGGGTCAACTGGGGATGGGCTATAAAAGCTGGCCAGACAGTGACACCCAGATCTTTGGAATGACTAATTAGCAAATACAAATGAATTAATCAATGTTGAGGTGGTAATCAACCTCACATTGCTCATTATCTTGATCCTGAGCTCATTACTGAAAGCTTTTGAACAAAATCAGATTTACCGTATTTTGTCAACTGACTCAACATTGCCCCCATTGGTCAGGGACTGGGAGGAGTCCATATGAAACCCACTCTCTGAAAAAACTTTAACTTGTGTTGGCTCTTCAGAGAGACAGACTGGACCGTTAAGAGTGGAAAACAAAGAAGTGGAAGATACAGACATTCTGCATCCATCCAGACTGGAGAGGACTTAGAAAACTTTGCAAAGTGACATAGAAATCAAATGATTTAAAACATTAATGGGGGGAATGTACCAGGAAAACTATTACTCCTAACACCTGATGAGTCCCCTAGATGATGGTCTTGGAAAGAAAGGATGAGATATGGAGGGATGGGAGGAGGCCCAAGAAGATAAACACCAGAAAGGCCCAGTTGGGCTGAATGGCCTGGTTCTCTGTAAATTTGTTGTCCATCAGTATAACT
This sequence comes from Hemiscyllium ocellatum, assembly GCF_020745735.1. Lineage (NCBI taxonomy): Eukaryota > Metazoa > Chordata > Chondrichthyes > Orectolobiformes > Hemiscylliidae > Hemiscyllium > Hemiscyllium ocellatum. The sequence goes on along the minus strand of NC_083409.1, from coordinate 112,373,405 downwards.
AATAACACTTCCCTTAACAGCTTGCGTCCCCAAATTGGTTACTACTTACAGGCTGTTTTGTGTGCAGCACACTTCCTAATTCATTGTGTTTTATTCATTCACAGGAGGAGGGTGTCACTGGCTGGGCCAACATTTATTGTCGATCCCTCATTGACCCAGGGGGCAGTTAAGAATCTGTGGGTCTGGCATCATGTCGACCAGACCGGATAAAGACAGTAGTTTCCTTCCCTGAAGGGCATTAGTGAACCAGATGGATTTTTCCAACAATCAACAGTGGTTACATAGGCACTATGGTTGGTAGCATGGTGGCTCAGTGGTTAGCATTGCAGCCTCACAGCGTCAGGGTCCCAGGTTCAATTCTAGCCTTGGGTGACTGGCCACGTGCAGCTTGTACATTCTCCCTGTATCTGTGTGGGTTTCCTATGGGTGCTCTGGTTTCCTCTCGTAGTCGAAAGATGTGCAGGTAAGGTAGACTGGCTCAATGACCCATAGTGTGCAGTGTAGGCTAGTATATGGGCCATTGGGAATGTAGGGTTAGGGAGAGTTGGGTCTGGGTGGGATGTTCTTCAGGTCAGTGTAAGCTGAATGGCCTGTTTCCATACTAGTAAAAAGTGAGGTCTGCAGATGCTGGAGATCAGAGCTGAAAATGTGTTGCTGGTTAAAGCACAGCAGGTCAGGCAGCATCCAAGGAGCAGGAGATTCGACATTTCGGGCCAGAGCCCTTCATCAGGAATGAGGAGGTAGTGCCAGGCAGGCTAAGATAAAAGGTAGGGAGGAGGGACTTGGGGGAGGGGCGATGGAGATGTGATAGGTGAAAGGAGGTCAAGGTGAGGGTGATAGGCTGGAGTGGGGTGGGGGCGGAGAGGTCAGGAAGAAGATTGCAGGTTAGGAGGGCGGTGCTGAGTTCGAGGGAATCGACTGAGTTAAGGTGGAGGGAGGGGAAATGAGGAAACTGGAGAAATCTGAGTTCATCCCTTGTGGTTGGAGGGTTCCCAGGCGGAAGATGAGGCGCTCTTCCTCCAATCGTCGTATTGCATCCGCTGCACCCGATGTGGCCTCCTCTATATTGGAGAGACGGGCCGCCTACTTGCGGAACGCTTCAGGGAACACCTCTGGGACACCCGGACCAACCAACCCAACCACCCCGTGGCTCAACACTTTAACTCTCCCTCCCACTCCACCAAGGACATGCAGGTCCTTGGACTCCTCCATCGGCAGAACATAACAACACGACGGTTGGAGGAAGAGCGCCTCATCTTCCGCCTGGGAACCCTCCAACCACAAGGGATGAACTCAGATTTCTCCAGTTTCCTCATTTCCCCTCCCCCCACCTTGTCTCAGTCGATTCCCTCGAACTCAGCACCGCCCTCCTAACCTGCAATCTTCTTCCTAACCTCTCCGCCCCCACCCCACTCCAGCCTATCACCCTCACCTTGACCTCCTTCCACCTATCACATCTCCATCGCCCCTCCCCCAAGTCCCTCCTCCCTACCTTTTATCTTAGCCTGCCTGGCACACTCTCCTCATTCCTGATGAAGGGCTCTGGCCCGAAACGTCGAATTTCCTGTTCCTTGGATGCTGCCTGACCTGCTGTGCTTTAACCAGCAACACATTTTCAGCTCTGTTTCCATACTGTAATGATTCAATGATTAGACCAGCTTTTAATTCCCGATTATTTTCATCCACCATTGATTCAAACCCAGGCCTCAGAACATAAACCTGGGATTCTGAATGCTTATGCCGGTGACTGTATCATCACACCACTGTCTCTTTGTGAATGAGAATGGGACAGGCAGGGTAGCTCTTTCCAGAGTCAGTACAGGCACGATGGGTGGAATGACCCCCTTCTGTCCTGTAAATTCTATGATTGTGGCGAAGAGTTTGTGGATAAACATTCGCTCAGTCAGAAGGATTGTTCTGGTGAACGAGACCCAACACATACCCAAGGTCTCAGACTCCTCGGGATAGCCAGTGGAAACATTCACTTATCACTGGTGTATGGTCAACATTCAGCTCAGCAAATACCAGTGTGAGTAATCACAGGTATTGTGTCAAATGTGAGTTTAACCCCCAAACAACTACCATGCACTAAATAACTGGGGCCTTTATTGTTCCAATAAAGTTATTATTGTATCAACAGCAAGGTCCTGCATTTGTATAGCACTTCTCACAGCCCAGACGACTCAAACATTTCACAGCCAACAGGGTGGTTTCCATATGCAGTCATTAGACATGGCAATTCTCCCCAGACAGCAACATGATAATGACTGGGTCACTTTTTTAAATGTGATGTTGATCAAAGGATTAATCTCAAGCAGAAAACCAAGAAGAACAAACCTGCTCTTCTTTGACATGGTATTGTGGTTATATCCATCAGAACAGGCAGGTTGGGGTTTTAAATAGTAACTCCTCTGAAATACACACCTCTGATAGTGCAGCATTCCCTCAGTGCTGCACTGTCGTATCAGCCTTGTGCACTGCATTTGAACTTTCGAATAGGCTTGATCCCAGAGCACTGTGACTCCGAGGTGTGAATGCTATTCCCTAAGTCACAACTGACAGTGTTGTTTCTGTGCAGACACTTTTATATCAGTAGAAATGCAAGGAATATGAAATAAAACTAAGCATCCACTCGCTCCAGCACCGACGCTCAGTAGCAGCAGTGTGTACCACCCACAAGATGCACTGTAGGAATTCACCAAGACTCCTCAGATAGCACCTTCCAAATTCACAACCCTTGCCATCTAGAAAGACAAGGGCAGCAGAGACACGGGGACACCATCACATGGGAGTTCCCCTTCAAAGCAGAAACCATTCATCAGAGGAATTAACCAGCAAATAGTCAAACAAACAAAATCCATTTAAAGCAAATAGCTTCAGTCACAGTGCTTTGATTTGTAACAAGATACAGTGAAAAGTATTGTTCTGTGTGCCATCCGGCCAAATCATACCTTACATAAGTACAAAGAGTAATGGAACAGAATGCAGAATATACCATTACAGCTACAGAGAAGGTGCAGAGAAAGATCAACTCTGACATATAAAGGGTCCATTCACAAGTCTGATAATAATGGGCAAGAAGCTGTTTTTGAAGCTGTTGGTGTGTATTTTCAAACTTTTGTATCTTGTGCCCAATGGAAGAGGGTGGAATAGAGTATACCCGGGGTGGGAGGGGTGTTTGATGACGTAGGCTGCTTTCCCGAGGCAGCGGGAAGTATGGGCGGAGTCAGTGGGAATAGAGAACTATGGATCTTGTTAGTATGGAAAGGCAAAATGTGATGGCGCTGTATTTTCTTTGTTCAGTGAAAGGAAGGCTGGTTTATGCGATGGACTGGGTTGTACTCACAGCTCTTTGTAATTCCCTGTGGTCTGAGGAAGAACAGTTTCCGTACCAAGCTGTGATGCATCCTGATAGAATGGTGCATCTATCAAAATTGGTGAGAGTCATTGTGGACATGCTAAATTTCCTTTGCCTTCTGTGGACGTCGAGAGAGTATGGGAGTTTGGAACTGGGTGATAGTCCAGTAAACAATAAATAAGTAGCAAGAAAAGAAATAAAAATGCAAGTCAATCGACGACACTGCCCTCCCCTCAAAATGAGAAATAGCATAAACAAGAGTACCTGATAGATATCATCGATTCTTAAGGATCTAAGCAGGCCAGTGAACAAAGGAGTATGCTGAATATTAGTTTGACTTGCACAAAACATTTGGCACAAATAGAGGATCAAGGATGGAGTTGAAAATTGGATGCAAAACTGTTCTGAAAGTAGAAACGGAAGGAAGCTATAATATGGAATTATTTTGGTTTGGCAGACATCAACTGGTGCAATCCCTTTGGAGTCTGTACTAAAATCTCCAATGCTCCATTTATTACTAGGCCATTTATTACTAGGCCATTTATTAAAGGCCATGCAAGGAGCTTGTGAGCAATAAGTCCGTTTTGGCTACATCACAGAATTCCAAAGAGAGGAAGAGAGTTGTGCACACAGAGCCAGTATTTACAGGTCACTTGAGATGAGGGATGGGCAACTAAAAGGGAATAGTTGGCCCATCATAGTGACCACTACTTGTTATTCAATGACAGCTATAATCTTACAAAATGTGGAGATAATCACCAGGCAATTATTTACAATTATGTACAGAGGGAAAAGGGATTGTTAATAGTTGATAATACAGTGGCTAGATTATCTACATCCCAGACTACTTAAGGGAGTGTCCCTTGAACTAACGGATACATTGATGGTCATCTTCCAAGATTCTTGGACTATAGACTAGATTCTACAGACTCTGAAACAGTTCTTACAGATTGGCGGCTCTAATACATGAGGAGAGATTGAGTCATTTTGGATTTTGTTCATTGAATTTTAGAAGAATGAAGGGGTAGTTTAGTAGAAACCTATAAAATTTGAACAGGACTAGACAGGATAAAGGTAGGAAGGATGTTCCCGATGGTCCAGAGCCAACAAGCATGGTTTAAGGATAAGGAGTAAACTTTTAGGACTGAGATAAGGAGAAATGTCTTCACCCAGAGAGTGGGCAGGCTGTGGAATTCACTGCTGCAAAAAGTGGTTGAGCTCAAAACATGGATCTTGTGGCTAAAAGGATCACGGGATGTTGCGGAGATGGGGAGGTGGAGGGTAGGATTAGGATATTGAGCTCAATGATCAGCCATGATCCGATTGAATGGTAGAGCAGGCTTGATGGGCTGAATGGCCTCCTCCTGCTCCTATTTTTTTTTGTTTCAATATTTCATGTATTTAGAATGTGCAACCTTTGCCTGATGTGTTACTTGGATTCAAATGAGATCCATTGACCGCACCATCACACCTTTCTCTCTGCCGTGGTGCTGCAGTTACAGATTCAGTAAGGTCTGAATCCAGCAGTAGGTGTGAAGCTGAAGTGAAGTGACACTTGATTATCCGGAACAGGTGATCTCAGGTGTTCCAAAATGCAGATTCTTCAACACTCAAATTAGACTAACATTAGAGCAAAATAAAACCATTTTTTTCGTGTATTATGAGGCAGTAGGAGATAGAGGAGTAGGAATAAAAGATATATATGATCCTTTCTGGACTACAGCTAATTACTGACCGACTTATTGCAATTAGCCAGAGATGGTTCTTGCCATGTCCTAATGATTTACTTTGGAGCTTCATCTATTCACTGGATTTCTAAATGGAAGGAAGAGAGAGCCATTTATCAAAGTTTGCAGACTAAGGCGGATAGTATTGTAATTACTTTTAAGAGACTAGAAATTGCAAGTGGAATTTATAGATTGGGTGAGTGGGCAGAGCTGTGGCAGGAACATTATAAAACAAAGATGACACCGGAGGATGTCGGAACAGAAATAGACCATTCAGCCCATCGAGTCCGCTCCTTCATTCATCGCATGGTAGACTGGCTAGTAAAGTTAGGTCACACAGGATTCAGGAACAGCTTAACAGCAGGAGACAGAGAGTGGTGGGGTAGGGGTGTTTTTCAGACTGGAGCCCTGTGACCAGCAGTATTCTGCAGGGACCACTGTTGTTTGTCTTTTACAGAAATAATTTGGATCAGAATTTAGGAGGCAGGGTGAATAGTTTGCAGACAACACCAAACTTGGTGGTGCCGTGAAGAGTGAAGAAGTTTTTCTAAAATTACACAGGGATAGAACATAGAACATAGAACAATACAGCGCAGAACAGGCCCTTCGGCCCTCGATGTTGCACTGACCTGTGAACTACTCTCAGCCCATCCCCCTACACTATCCCAAAATCATCCATGTGCTTTTCTAAGGATTGTTTAAATCTCCCTAATGCGGCTGAGTTGACTACACTAGCAGGTAGGGCATTCCACGCCCTTTCCACTCTCTGTGTAAAGACATCTGTCTTAAATCTATCACCCCTCAATTTGTAGCTATGCCCCCTCGTACATGCTGACGTCATCATCCTAGGAAAAAGATTTTCACTGTCTACCCTATCTAATCCTCTGATCATCTTGTATGTCTCTATCAAATCCCCCCTTAGCCTTCTTTCCAATGAGAACAGACCAAAGTCTCTCAGTCTTTCCTCATAAGACCCTCCCTCCAGACCAGGCAACATCCTGGTAAATCTCCTCTGCATCTTTTCCAATGTTTCCACATCCTTCCCAAGATATGGCGACCAGAACTGTACAAAATATTCCATGTGTGGCCTCACCAGCGTTTTGTATAGTTGCAACATGATATTGCGGCTCCGGAACTCAATCCCCCTACGAATGAAACCTAACACACCGTGTGCCTTCTTAACAGCACTATCCACCCGGGTGGCAACTTTCAGGGATCTATGTACATGGACTCCAAGATCTCTCTGCATATCCACACTACCAAGAATCTTTCCATTGACCCAGTACTCTGCCTTCCTGTTATTCTTCCCAAAGTGAATCACCTCACATTTAGCTGCATTGAACTCCATTTGCCACCTGTCAGCCCAATTCTGCAGTTTATCCAAGTCTCCCTGCAACCTGTAACATTCTTCCAAACTGTTCACTACTCCATCGACTTTAGTGTTGCCTGCAAATTTCCTAATCCATCCACCTATGCCTGCGTCTGAGTCATTTATAAAAATGACAAACAGCAGTGGTCCCAAAACAAATCCTTGTGGCACACCACTAGTAACCAGACTCCAGGCTGAATATTTTCCATCAACCTCCACTCGCTGCCTTCTTTCAGAAAGCCAGTTTCTAACCCAAACTACTAAATCACCCTCAATCCCATGCTTCTGCATTTTCTCCAACAGCCTACCACATGGAACGTTATCAAATGCTTGAGTGAAGTCCATGTATACCACGTCAACTGCCTTACCCTCATCAACATGCTTGGTCACCTTCTCAAAAATTCAATGAGGTTTGTGAAACACGATCTGCTCTTGACGAAACCATGTTAACTATCTGAAATCTGAAAGCTAGATAATTATAAAGCCTATCTCTTATAATCCTTTCCAAAACCTTTTCTACAACAGAAGTAAGGCTCACTGGTCTATAATTACCTGGGTCATCTCTACTGCCCTTCTTGAACAAGGGCACAACATTTGCAATCCTCCAGTCAACATAGACAATGACGACTCACATATCAAAGCCAAAGGCTCTGCTATCTCCTCCCTAGCTTCCCAGAGAATCCTCGGATAAATCCCAACCGGCCCAAGGGACTTGTCTACTTTCACTCCTTCTAGAATTGATAACACCTGTTCATAACTAACCTCGATCCTTTCTCGTCTAATATCTCTTACCTCATTCTTCTTCTCTACAATATTCTCCTTTTCCTGAGTGAAAACTGATGAGATACGTTTGTTTAGCACCTCTCCGATCTCCACAGGGTCCACACTCAACTTCCCACTTCTGTCTTTGATTGGCCCTATTCCTACCCTAATCATCCTTTTATTCCTCACATACCTACCGAAAGCTTTAGGGTTCTCCTTTATTCTATTTGTTAAAGACTGCTCATGTGCTCTCTTTGCTCTTCTTAACTCTTTCTTTAAATCCTTCCTGGCTGATCTGTAACTCTCCATCGCCTCATCTGAACCATCTTGCCTCATCAACACATAAGCCTCCTTCTTCTTAGTAACAAGAGATGCTATTTCTGTTGTAAACCACGGTTCCCTTATCACTTCCTCCCTGCCTGACAGGGACACTCAATATCTGTTCCTTAAACCAGCTCCACATTTCCATTGTCTGCATCCCCCGCATTTTGCTACCCCATTCTATGCATCCTAATTCTTGCCTAATCGCATTATAATTGCCCTTGCCCCATCGATAACTCTTGACTTGTGGCATGTACCTATCCTTTTCCATCGCTAAACTAAACATAACTGAATTATGGTCACTCTCTCCAAAGTGTTCACTTATAACTAAATCAAACACCTGGCCTGGTTCATTTTGATTGTGCAGGATTTGCACAATTAATGGTGGGCTACGGGTAAAGCTGTAGAACAGAGAGACATAGCGGTTCAGGTACATAGTGAGGAAAGAGATCAATCTGAGACTGGTACAGTTGAGAAAAGAAACAAGTCAAACAGTCAAAGCAGGCAGGGACAAAGCAGAGAACAAAGTAAAACTGATAAATTAAACTGCATTTATTTCAATGCAAGAGGCCTAACAGAAAAGACAGATGAACTCAGGGCATGGTTAGGAACATGGGACTGGGATATCATAGCAATTACAGAAACATGGCTCAGGGATGGGCAGGACTGGCAGCTTAATGTTCCAGGAAGGGAGGCAAGAGAGGAGAGGGAGTGGCGTTTTTGATAAGGGACAGCATTACAGCTGTGCTGAGGGAGGACTTTCCTTGAAATACATCCAGGGAAGTTATTTGGGTGGAACTGAGAAATAAGGGATTGTATTATAGTCAGTGGGAAATTGAGAAACAAATTTGTAGGAAGATCTCAATTATCTGTAAGAATAATAGGGAGGTTATGGTAGGGGATTTTTACTTTCCAAACATAGACTGGGACTGCCATAGTGTTAGATGGAGAGGAATTTGTTAAGTGTGTACAAGACAATTTTCTGATTCAGTATGTGGATGTACCTACCAGAGAAGCTGCAAAACTTGACCTACTCTTGGGAAATAAGGCAGGGCAGGTGACTGAGGTGTCAGTGGGGGAGCACTTTGGGCCCAGCGACCATAATTCTATTAGATTTAAAATAGTGATGGAAAAGGATAGAACAGATCTAAAAGTTGAAGCTCTAAATTGAAGAAAGGCTAATTTTGATGGTATTAGGCAACAACTTTCGAAAGCTGATTGGAGGCAGATGTTCGCAGGTAAAGGAATGGCTGGAAAATGGGAAGCCTTCAGAAATGAGATAACAGTAGATTAGATTAGATTAGATTACTTACAGTGTGGAAACAGGCCATTCGGCCCAACAAGTCCACACCGACCCGCCGAAGCGCAACCCACCCATACCCCTACATATACCCCTTACCTAACACGACGGGCAATTTAGCATGGCCAATTCACCTGAATCGCACATCTTTGGAATGTGGGAGGAAACCGGAGCACCCGGAGGAAACCCACGCAGGCACGGGGAGAATGTGCAAACTCCACACAGTCAGTCGCCTGAGTCGGGAATTGAACCCGGGTCTCTGGTGCTGTGAGGCAGCAGTGCTAACCACTGTGCCACCGTGCCGCCGTAATCCAGAGAAAGTATATTCCTGCCATGGTGAAAGGAAAGGCTGGTAGGTATAGGGAATGCTGGATGATGAGAGAAATTGAGGCTTTGGTTAAGAAAAAGAAGGAAGCATATGTCAGGTATAGACAGGATAGATCGAGTGAATCCTTAGAAGAGTATAAAGTCTATAGGAAAGTGGATAATCAGGAGGACGAAAAGGGGACATGAAATAGCTTTGGCAAGTATAGTTAAGGAGAATCCAAAGGGCTTTTACAAATACATTAAGGACAGAAGGGTAACTAGGGAGAGAATAGGGCCCCTCAAAGATCAGCAAGGCAGCCTTTGTGTGGAGCAACAGGAGATGGGGTAGATACTAAGCGAGTATTCTGCATCAGTGTTTGCTGGGGAAAAGGATATGGAAGATATAGAATTCTGGGAAATAGATGGTGACATCTTGAAAAATGTCCATATTACAGAGGAGGAAATGCTGGATGTCTTGAAATGTGTAAAAGTGGGTAAATCCCCAGGACCTGATCAGGTGTACCCTAGAATTCTGTGGGAAGCTAGGCAAGTGATTGCTGGGCCTCTTGTTGAGATATTTGTATCATCGATAGTCACAGGTGAGGTGCCGGAAGACTGGAGGTTGGCTCAGGTGGTGCCACTATTTAAGAAAGGTGGTAAGGACAAACAGGGAACTATAGACCAGTGAGCCTGACCTCGTGGTGGGCAAGTTGTTGGAGGGAATCCTGAGGGACAGGATGTACATGTATTTGGAAAGGCAAGGTCTGATTAGGGATAGTCAACATGGCTTCGCGCGTGAGAAATCATGTCTCACAAACTTGATTGAGTTTTTTGAAAAAGCAACAAAGAAGATTGATGAGGGCAGAGCAGTAGATGTGATCTATATGGACTTCAGTAAGACATTCGTCAAGGTTCCCCACGGGAGACTGGTTAGCAAGGTTAGATCTCATGGAATACAGGGAGAACTAGCCATTTGGATACAGAACTGGCTCAAAGGTAGAGACAGAGGGTGATGGTAAAGGGTTGGTTTTCAGACTGGAGGCCTGTGGATTGGCAGTGGAATGCCTCAAGGATCGGGTTCACTACTTTTTGTCATTGAGATAAATTATAGGAGGTACGTCTGCAGATTACTCCAAAATTGGAGGTGTAGTGAACAGCGAAGATGGTTACCTCAGATTATAACGGGATCTTGATCAAATGGGCCAATAGGCTAAGAAGTGATAGATGGAGTTTGATTTAGATAAATGTGAGGTGCTGAATTTTTGGAAAGCAAGTCTTCGCAGAACTTATACACTTAATAGTTCTAGGGAGTGTTGCTGAACAAAGAGATCTTGCAGTGCAGGTTCATAGCTCCTTGAATGTAGAGTCACAGATACGTGGGATAGAGAAGAAGGTGTTTGGTATGCTTTCCTTTATTGATCAGAGTATTGATTATAGGAGTTGGGAGGTCATGTTGTGGCTGTATAGGACGTTGGTTCAGCCACTTTTGAAATATTGTGTGCAATTCTGGTCTCCTTCCTATCAGAAAGATGTTGTGAAACTTGAAAGGGTTCAGAAAAGATTTACAAGGATGTTGCCGGGGTTGGAGAATTTGAGCTATAGGAAGAGGCTGAATAGGCTGGGACTGTTTTCCCTGGAGCATCAGAGGCTGAAGGGTGACCTCATAGAGGTTTATAAAATCATGAGGAGCATGGATGGGGTAAATAGACAAAATCTTCTCCCTGGAGTCCAGAACTAGGAGGCATATGTTTAGGGTGAGAGGGGAAAGATATAAAAGAGACCTAAGGGCCAACTTTTTCACTCAGAGGGTGGTACGTGTATGGAATGATCTGTCAGAGGAAGTAGTGGAGGCTGGTACAATTGCAACATTTAAAATGCATAGATATGGGTATATGAATAGGAAGGGTTGAGAGGGATATGGGCCAAATGCTAGTAAATGGGACTAGATTAGGTTGGTATATCTGGTCGGCATGGACGAGTTGGACTGAAGGGTCTGTTTCTGTGCTATACATCTCTCTGACTCTCTGGTCGAAGATTTCAAAATGCGGGGGCATATTTTAAGGTGAGCAGAGGAAGATTTAAGAGTTCTGAGGAGCAACGTTTTCACACAGAGGGTGGGTTCATCTGTGGAATGAACTGCCAGAGGAAGTGATAGATGCAGGTACATTTACGACATTTAAAAGATATTTGAATGTTATATGAATAGGAAAGAGATATGGGCTAAACGCAGAAAAGTGGGACCAGTTTAGTTTAGGAAACTTGGTCTGCATGAATGACAACAAAATAATGTGAAAAGAGATCAAAATACAATGTCTTTCCAATCAAGAAATAATCAACAATTTCAAGTGCCTAGCAACAAAAAAAACAAAATTCACCAATCTTCCCACCAGAAAGATTTCAACTTTCAGATCCAGTTCAGTAAATTGGCAAGCATGGAAAGCCCAGTTCTAAGATTTCAAAGAGTTCTGATTGGACACCAGACCAAATGTGAAACAGATGGGAAGAACATCAGGTCATGTACTACACAGACAACAGACTAATGAATAAATAAATTACATTTGACAACCTCTCAACATCTTTTGATTGGTATTCCCCTCCAAGAATAAATAAAATATTTTAATATCAGATATCATTGGGCGGCACGGTGGCACAGTGGTTAGCACTGCTGCCTCACAGCGCCTGAGACCGGGTTCAATTCCCGCCTCAGGCGACTGACTGTGTGGAGTTTGCACATTCTCCCCGTGTCTGCGTGGGTTTCCTCCGGGTGCTCCGGTTTCCTCCCACAGTCCAAAGATGTGCAGGTCAGGTGAATTGGCCATGCTAAATTGCCCGTAGTGTTAGGTAAGGGGTGAATGTAGGGGTATGGGTGGGTTGCGTTTCGGCGGGTCGGTGTGGACTTGTTGGGCCAAAGGGCCTGTTTCCACACTGTAAGTAATCTAATCTAATCTAATCAATGCCCAGGAGACCTTGCAGATAATTTCACAAATGTCTTGTAAATACAATCTGAACTATGCAAAGTTATAACAAGACCTCAATTACAGCTGAATTGTCCTTGGGCCTCTTAGGTAAATCAGTAACTGAACTCCTGCAGTCAAAAGAGGATCTAAATCTTGAACAAGCAGTCTAAATAGATGTGGTAAAAACAATGACTGCAGATGCTGGAAACCAGATTCTAGATCAGTGGTGCTGGAAGAGCACAGCAGTTCAGGCAGCATCAAATGAGCAGCGAAATCGACGTTTCAGGCAAAAGCCTGATCTAAATAGATGTGCATACTGAGTCTAGAAACTTGTTCTAGAATCATCATGCAACAATGGTTCCTTTAAATGCAAAACATTCCACAGAGAGTTTTGGCCACTTAAAATACAATAAACCATCCAACCAGAGCAGACTGACACCTCTTTTAATCGACATACCATACGCAACACGTGTGTGATATTATAAGTGATCCCAGGTTAAAGTATATTGTCACAGGTGTGGCTCCATATCAGCAGAGATAGACCTGACCTTATGTCAACAATTGTGCAAGAACATCAGGAGTCAGCAATAACCTTGTGATGATGTCATAGAATTGCACATCACTGAACATAAATAACACCGTGTGGGTGCAGCTGGACATCACTGAACATAAATAACACAGTGTGGGTGGAGCTGGAACACTCTCAAGTGAGGGAGAATCTTGAGAGTCAAAAACAGAAATCGCCGGAAAAGCTCAGCAGGTCAGGTAGCATCTGTCGAGAGAAATCAGGGTTAATGTATTGGGTTGAGTGACCCACCCTCAGAACTCTGACCCAAAATGTTAACTCTGATTTCTCTCCACAGAAGCTGCCAGATCTGCCGAGTTTTTCGAGTAATTTCTGTTCTTTTTTGTTTCTGGTTTCCAGCATTTGCAGTTTTTCTGGTTTTTATTTAGAATCTTGAGAGTGTGTGGACATGAACAAAGAAACAACTTAGATTCATGCTTACTAAATATAAGTCAAAGAATCTGGTATATCTTCCATTACCATGTATTGAGTAGTCATGTGCAATCCCTGATATAAGTCTAAGCCTGAAGATAGTTCTGGGCATTGTCTTTTCCACAATCAGTCTGTCTTGAACCCAGTGCTGAAAATATGTTGCTGGAAAGGTGCAGCATCCAAGGAGCAGGAGAATCGATGTTTCGGGCATGAGCCAAACCACACAATAAAACAGCCTCCAACATTGCTTTAACTTTTATTTGGTCACTTATTATTCATTATTCATTTATGGGATGTGGGCTTTGGTGACTAGGCCAGTGCTCATTCCCATCCTGACTTGCCCACAGGGCACTTAAGAGTTAACCAATTGCTGTGGGTCTGGAGTTGTGTGTAAGCCAGACCAGGTAACGATGGCAGTTTTCTTCAGGCACTATCCTATCACAGTTTGAATAGTGAGGAAGGTGATTGGTATGCTTTTCTTTATTGGTCGGTGCATCGAGTATAGGAGTTGAGAGGTCGTGTCGCAGCTGTACAGGACATTGGTTAGGCCACTTTTGGAATAATGTCTCCTTGCTATAGGAAGGATGTTGTGAAATGTGAAAGGGTTCACCAATGATTTACAAGGATATTACCAGGGTTGGAGGGTTTGAACTATTGGGAGAAGCTCCAGTCTTCCCTGGAGCGTTGGAGGCTGAGGGGTGACCTTATAGAGGTTTTTAAAATCATGAGGGGGCATGGATACAGTAAATAAACAAGATATTTTCCCCTGAATGAGGGAGTTCAGAATGAGAGGGCATAGTTTTAGGTTGAGGGGGAAAAATTTTAAAAAAGATCTTTTTTCACACAGAGGGTGGTGGTGTGTTTGGAATGAGCTGCCAGAGGAGGAGGCTGACACAATTACAGCATTTAAAAGGCATCTGGATGGGTATACAAATAGGAATATGTGAGTTGGGAAGAGAGGGATACTGGCCAAATGCTATCAAATGGAACCAGATTAGTTTTGGATATCGGGTCAGCATGAACAATTTGGACTGAAGGGTCTGTTTCCGTGCTGTACATCTCTATGACTCTATGATATTCATGAACCCGATGGGATTTTCCTGACAATTGACAATAGCTTCATAAACGTCATTAGTTCGAAGTTAGGAAACAGAGGGTGGTGGTAGAGGGTTGCTTTTCAGACTGGAGGCCTCTAACCAGTGACATGCCACAAGAATCGGTGCTGGATTCTTTGGTTTTTAGCATATATATAAATGATTTGGATATGAATAAAAGAGGTATAATAATAGGTTTGCAGGTGACACCAAAATTTGTGCTGTAGGGCAGTGAAGATTATCTCAGAATACAATGGGATCTTGATCAGGTAAGTCATTGGGTCAAGGAGGAGCAGATAGAGTTTAATCTAGATAAATGTGAAGGTTGCACTTTGTTAAGGCAAACCAGGGCAGGACTTGTACACTTACTGGTAGACCTCTCGGGAGTGTTGTCAAACAGAGAGTCAAAGGTGTGCAGGTTTGTAGTTCCTTGAAACTGCAATCACAGGTCAACAGGGTAGGGAAGACGGCGTGTGGCACACTTACCTTCATTGGTCAGAGCACTGCGTTTAGGATAAAAGCAAATTACTGCGGATGCTGGAATCTGAAACCAAAAGAGAAAATGCTGGAAAATCTCAGCAGGTCTGGCAGCATCTGTAAGGAGAGAAAACAGCTGACGTTTCGAGTCTAACTGACCCTTTGTCAAAGTATAGGAGTTGGGATATTACATTGAGGACATTGGTGAGGCCACTTTTGGAATACTGCCTTCAATTAGTCATACAGCACAGGAATAAACTCTTCAGTCCAACCTGTCCATGCCAACCAGATATCCGAATCCAATCTAGTACCATTTACCAGCACCCGGCCCATATCCCTCTAAATCTTTCCTATTCATAGACCCATCCAGATGTCTTTCAAATGCTGTAATTGTACCAGCCTCCACCACTTCCTCTGGCAGCTCATTCCATACACACACCACCCTCTGTGTGAAAAAGTTGTCCCTTTGGTCCCCTTATAATCCTTCCTCTCTCACCTTAAACTTATGCCCTCTCATTCTGGACTCGCCCCACCCCAGGGGAAAGACCTTGCCTATTTACCCTATTCATGCCCCTCATGACTTTATAAACCTCTATAAGGTCACCCCTCAGCCAGTCAAAAACAAAATCAGAGGATAAGTGTTACTAGACTTGTAACGTGCCCCGGTATTACTAGATGGGCTGAATGTCCACCTACCATGATGGGAATCTTGCCAACAATTTTTATTTTAAATTGGAATCACTTGAAAGGGCTACTTTTCCCACAGGACAAGAAAATGAAATGGTCAGGTTTGCAGGCAGTGTGAGTGTTTGGGGTGAACAGGGGAGGTTGTGTTCCGGACAGTGAGCTGCTCTCTCTCTCTCTCTCTCTCCAAAGTTTCACTCAAATCTTCCTGACGTCAGTGTGACCAGAGGAGGCTGCTGCTGGTGCGGAGTCTGCAATTGGTTCGGCTTCCCACCCAACTTCCCCGCAGTGTGTGTGTGTGTGTGAGTAACGAACCAGGAAGGAAGTTGCAGAGTTCACAATGCAAACATGTAAAAGTTGCTGCAGGTAACCCGGGGCTCGGCGAACACCCCTCTCCCCCTGGACAGGCACGACCCCGGACTCTGCACACACTCACCACCCCCTCTACACACACACACACCGGGGGACAGGGAGAGGATTAGGGTCCCCTCCCGGAACCCGCACCCGATGGAGTCCCCGCAGCTCACCGAGGACGAGATGGCTGAAATAAAAAAGGAAGTAAGTTTGCTGTCGCTGTTTGAACAAAATGCGAAGAGCGGACGGGGTTTCCTGCCCCAGCCTCTGCTGTTCACCTGCCCCCCCCACCTTACAGGGTAGGACAGGTGAGGGGGGTGTCGGGCTAGTGGGCACACTGAAGTTGGCCTACCCAGGCTGTACCTGGGTCACTGCACTGTGGGTACACCTGGGCACTGAGGCTGGTGTAGCTGGGGGCAGTGGGGAAAGGCCCAGTTGGGCACTGGGAGGTGTCTTATACTTGAACAATATGAGCCTGCGGCTCCTGTGCTGAGAGAGACTGGACAATGTGTCCAAATTCAGCGTGGCCTTTCTCTGATCCAACGCCAGGAGCATCCGGAATCAGGTGGGTGAACTGGCAGCATGGGTTGGTACCTGGGACTCCGATGTTGTGGCTATTTCAGAGCTA
Source organism: Hemiscyllium ocellatum (assembly GCF_020745735.1). Classification (NCBI taxonomy): domain Eukaryota; kingdom Metazoa; phylum Chordata; class Chondrichthyes; order Orectolobiformes; family Hemiscylliidae; genus Hemiscyllium; species Hemiscyllium ocellatum. The sequence continues at coordinate 112,357,071 of NC_083409.1, read as the reverse complement.
TTTCTGGATAAAGCAGGGACAGGAATGGTTGTTGCAGCTTCCAGGGTTTAGACAGAGAAAGTGAGGTCTGCAGATGCTGGAGATCAGAGCTGAAAACGTGTTGCTGGAAAAGTGCAGCAGGTCAGGCAGCATCCAAGGAACAGGAACCTGAAGAAGGGCTTATGCCCGAAACGTCGATTCTCCTGTTCCTTGGATGCTGCCAGGATTTAGATGTTTCGGTAAGAACAGAGAAGATGGTAAAAGAGGGGGAGGTGAGGCATTGTTAGTTAAGGACAGTATTACGATGGCAGAAAGGATTTTTGATGACTCATCTACTGAGGTAGTATGGGCTGAGGTTAGAAACAGGAAATGAGAGGTCACCATGTTGGGAGTTTTCTACAGGCCTCTGAATAGTTCTGGAGATTTAAAGGGTACCAAAGATAATTCTGCATGGAAGTGAGAATGACCGTGTTGCTGTTATCGGGCTTTAACTTTCCGATATTGACTGGAAATGTTATAGTTCAAGTACTTTAGAGGAGTCAGTTTTTGTCCAGTGTGTGCAGGATGAATTGGAAGCACGAGCTTCCAATTAAACCTCTCGGACTATCAGCTGGTGTTATGTGATTTTTAATTTTGTACACCCCAATCCAACACCAGCATCTCCAAATCATGTGTGTAGGATGGGTTTCCTGACACAGTCTGTAGACAGGCCAACAAGGCAAGAGGCCACATTAAATTTTCTAATGGGTAATGTACCTGGTCAGGTGTTAGATTTGTAGGTAGGTGAGCACTTTGGTGATAGTGACCACAATTCAATTATGTTTACTTTGGTGATGGAAAGGCATAGATATGTACTGCAGGACAAGAGTTATTGCTGGGGGAAAGGCAATTATGATGTGATTAGGCAAGATCTAGAATGGGGAAGGAAACTGCAGGAGATGGGAACAATTGAAATGTGGAGCTTCTAACAGCTCCTGTGTGTCCTTGATGTGTATGTACCTGTCAGGTAGGGAGGAAGTGGTCAAGCCAGGGAGCCGTGGTTTACTAAAGAAGTTGAATCTCTTGTCAAGAGGGAGGACAAACATTATGTTAGGATGAGACATGAAGGCTCAGTTAGGGCACTTGAGAGTTATAGGTTAGCCAGGAAAGACCTAAACAGGGAGCTAAGAAGAGCCAGGAAGGGACATGAGGACACAGGATCAAGGAAAACCCTAAAGTTTTCCATAGGTATATCAGGAATAAAAGAATGACTCGAGAAAGGTGAGGGCGAATCAAGGAAGTAGTGGGACGTTGTGCGTGGAGTCCAAGGAGATAGGAGAGGCGCTGAAAGAATGTTTGTTCATCAGTATTCGCACTGGAAAAAGGCAATGTTGAGCAGAATACTGCGACACAGGCTACTAGATGAGGCGGGATTGAAGTTTACAGGGTGGAGGTGTTAGCAATTCTGGAAAGTGTAAAAAATATGTAAGTCCCCTGGGCCAGGTGGAATTTACCCTAGTATTCTCTGGGAAGCCAGGGAGGAGATAATCAAGCCTTTGGCTTAGATCTTTATATCATCATTGTCCACAGGAATAGTGCCAGAGGACTGGAGGATAGCAAATGTTGTCCCCTTGTTCAAGAAGGGGAGTAGAGACAACCCTGGTAATTATAGACCAGTGAGCCTTACCTGAATTGTAGGTAAACTGTTAGAAAAGTTATAAGAGATAGGATTAATAATCATCTGGAGAGGAATAATTTGATTAGGGATAGTCAACACCGTTTTGTGAAGGGTAGGTCATGCCTCTCTCATCTTATTGATTTCTTTGAGAAGGTGACCAAACAGGTGGATGAGGATAAAGTGGTTGATGTGGTGTATGTGGATTTCAGTAAGGTGTTTGATAAGGTTCCCCACGGTAGGCTATTGCACAAAATACGGGGGCATGGGATTGAGGGTGATTTAACCGTTTGGATCAGAAATTGGCGAGCTGAGAAAAGACAGAGGGTGGTGGTTGATGGGAAATGTTCATCCTGGAGTTCAGTTAGTGGTTGTGCACTACTGTTTGTCACTTTTATAAATGACCTGGTTGAGGGCATAGAAGGATGGGTTAGTAAATTTGCAAATGACACTAAGGTCGGTAGCGTTGTGGATAGTGCTGAAGGATGTTGCAGGTTATAGAGGGACATAGTTAGGCTGCAGAGCTGGGCTGAGAGGTGGCAAATGGAGTTTAATGCGAAAAGTGTGAGGTGATTCACTTTGAAAGGAGCAACAGAACTAAAGAATACTGGGCTAATGATAAGATTCTTAGTTGTGTAGATGAGCAGAGAGATCTCGGTGTCCATGTACATAGATCCATGAAAGTTGCCACCCGGGTGGATAGGGTTGTTAAGAGGGTATAGGGCACGTTAGCTTTAATTGGTAGAGGGATCAGGTTTTGGAGACATGAGGTCATGTTGCAGCTGTACAAAACTATGGTGCAGCTGCACTTGGAGTATTGTGTACAGTTCTGGTCATTGCATTATAGGAAAGATATGGAAACATTGGAGAGGGTTTAGAGGCAATTTACCAGGATGTTGCCTGGTATGGAGGGAAGGTCTTATGAGGAAAGGCTGAGGGACTTGAGGCTGTTTTCGTTAGAGAGAAGGTTGAGAGGTGACTTAATTCAGATATATAAGATAATCAGAGGGTTAGATAGGGTGAACAGTGAGAGCCTTTTTCCTTGGATGGTGATGGCTAGCACAAGGAGACATAGCTTTAAATTGAGGGGTGTTAGATACGGGACAGATTCAGAGGTAGTTTCTTTACTCAGAGAGCAGTAGGTGCATGGAGTGCACTGCCTGTAACAGTAGTATACTTGCCAAGTTTAAGGGCATTTTAATGGTCATTGGAAAAACATATGGATGAAAATGGAATAGTGTAGGATAGATGGGCTTCAGATATGTTCTATAGGTCGGTGCAACATCAAGGGCCGAAGGGCCTAAACTGCGCTGTAATGTTCTATGTTCTATTATGAAAAGTCTAGTTGCTGACACTGAGCTTCTGCATTGGGGTCTGAGTTTGATTTTATTTTGCGGTAATGCTTTTCAGAAAACCCAGTTTTTCGCAAGTGTCACATGACTTTGACCAGTGACAGGTCTTGCTCTATAATTAAACTAGTCAGTGACTGTGGGTTAGAGGCAGATTAACATTCAGGTTGTAAGTTTGCTCACTGAGCAGGTAGGTTTGTTCCCGGATGTTCTGTCACCATGCTCGGTAACATCATCTGTGAGCCTCCAATGAAACAGATGTTTGGCTGCAACAAACACTATATCGGACAGACAGACAGGAAACTAGCCACCAGGATACACGAACACCAACTAGCCACCACAAGACATGACCCACTATCACTAGTATCCTTACATACCATGAAGAAGGATTGAGACAACACATCCATCCTGGGGCAGGCTAAACAAGACACACGCATGGGAATTCCTAAATGCCTGGCATTCAAACCGGAACTCCACCAATAAACACACATCAATTTGGATCCTATTTACCAACCTCTGAGAAAAGGAACTGGAAATGACATCACCCACCTTAACAGACCAAGACACACAAATAGGAAGCAGGACAGAACACCAGCGCTTCATCGGAGGCTCACTGATGATGTTACCGAGCGTGGTGATGAAATGGCTGAGAACAATCCTATCAGCTCAGCGAGCGAACTTACAACCTGACCCTCAACCTGAGCTACAAATCTTCACAAAAATTGCAAGCAGATTAACATTGCATACAGAAATTAGAGTCAACACAGGTATGAGGCTGTGAGAGACCACTCCCTGTGAGATTATTATTGTGAAGAGAATGTTAACACATGCTTTAAAACTATGTCTGCTATTTGTGAAAGGAGAATTTGACATATTTTAATGTCGTGTTTATTTTTTTTCTCCTTGTGTAATACCGAGCTTGGAGGAACTTTTGTACTTAAGGTTCATGTTCCCATTTTCCTATCCCTCCGTGTCCTTGCCTTGTAATCCTTCGCAGCCCAACAATCCCTGAGTGAATCTGCTGTTTTAATCACTTCACCACCAGTGGCCCTGAACTCCTGAATTCCTTCTGTAAAAATCTCTCTCTCTCACATTCTCTCTCTCTCTCTTCTTCCTATTTGGAAACTTTTGAAAGCTGAATTTTTTTGATCAAGCTTTAACTTGACAGATCTAACATCTTGTGGCACGCTGTCAGAATGTGTCTGATAATTCCTTGTACAGAAACACAGAAAATAGGAGCAGCAGTAGGCCATTCGGCCCTTTGAGCCTGATCTACCGTTCAATAGGATCGTGGCCGACCATCCAATTCAGTCCCCTGTTCCCGTTTTCTCCCCATGTATTTTGCCCTAAGAACTATGTCTAAGTTTTACTTGGAAATATTTTAATGGTTTTGCCTCAACTGCATTCAGTAGCAGAGAATTCCACGGGATCCCCATTCTGAGTGAAGTCATTTCTCCTCATCTCAGTCCTGAATAGCCTACTCCCTGTATCTTTAGACCACGACCCCTTGGTTCTAGGCTCCCTGGTCACCCGGAACATCCATCCTGTGTTTACTGTTTATAGTTCTGTGAGAATTTTATACGTTTCTATAATCTCCACCCTCATTCTTCTGAACTCCTTGCAGTGTCGTCTGCACTGATCCAGTCTGTCTCCATACATCAGCCGTGCCATCCCAGGAATCAGGCTGGTAAACCTTCACTGCACTCCCTCCATAGCCAGGACATCCTTTCTCAGATAAGGAGACCAAAACTATACACAATACCCCAGGTGTGGTTTTACCAAGACCCTGTATAATTGTAGCAAGAGATCTCTGCTCCTGTTCTCAAATCCTTGCACTATGAAGGCCAAAATATTGCTTGTATGAAGTGATGGTTTTCTCTTTTTAGGAATGTTTAAGGCTCTGTAAGACATACAAAATGGTCAAGATCAGCAGGAAACTATAAGATTGGGAAAGCTTTTTAAAGATCAACAGAAAGCCACAAAAAGAGCTGTAAAAAAAATAAGGAACTAACTCAGGATATAAAGGCAGATAGCAAAAGCTTCTATAAATATATAGAACAAAGAAGAATGATGAAAGTAAACATTCGTCCTTTAGAGGATGAGAAAGGGGATTTAGTCACGGGATAAGAGGAAATTGCCAAGGTATTGAACAGGTATTTTGTGTCAATCTTCACAGTAGAGGACACTAAATACATACCAGTAAGTGACAAAGAGAGGAAGGTAGATGAGGACCTGGAAATAATCATTGTTATGGAAGAGATAATGTTGGGCAAGCTAATGGAACTAAGAATAGACAAGTCTCCTGGCCCTGATGGAATGCATCCCATGGTACTAAAAGAGATGGCAGGAGAAGTAGCAAATGTGCTGTGGTCGTTTTCCAAAATTCACTGGATTGTGGGCAGTTCCAGCCGATTGGAAAACAGCAAATGTGATGCCAGTGTTTTAGAAATGGAGGTAGACAAAAGCTGGGGAGTTATCGACGAGTTAGTTAAACTTCTGTAGTGGGGAGCATGTTTGAGCCTGTTATCAAGGAAGAAATAGCAAAGCATCTATGGACGGTTCTGTGGACATGGGCGAGACTCTCGGATGGTTTGTTGCCTCCCGGGTGCCAGGGTCCGAGACGTCTCGGACCATGTCTTCAGAATCCTTAAGGGGGAGGGTGTGCAGCCAGAAGTCGTGGTACATGTTGGCACCAACGACATAGGTAGGAAGAGGGGTGGGGAGGTCACTCAAGAGCTCAGGAAGTTAGGCTGGAAGCTAAAAGCTAGGACAGACAGAGTCGTCATCTCTGGGTTGTTGCCGGTGCCACGTGACAGTGAGGCAAGGAATAAGGAGAGAGTGCAGTTGAACACGTGGCTGCAAGGATGGTGTAGGAGGGAGGGCTTCAGGTATTTGGACAATTGGACTGCAGTCTGGGGAAGGTGGGACCTGTACAAACAGGACGGGTTGCACCTGAACCAGAAGGGCACCAATATCCTGGGGGGTAGGTTTGCTAGCACTCTTCGGGGGGGTTTAAACTAATTTGGCAGGGGGATGGGATCCGGACTTGCAGTCCAGCAAGTAGGCTAGCTGTTTGTCAGGATGTCCAAGAATGTAGGGAGGCTGTGGAGAAGGTAGCACTGACAGGGAATACTTGCGGACACAGAGATGGGCTCAAGTGCGTATACTTCAACGCAAGGAGTATCAGAAATAAGGTGGGTGAACTTAAGGCGTGGATCGGTACCTGGGACTACGATGTTGTGGCCATCACGGAAACGTGGATAGATGAGGGACAGGAATGGTTGTTGGAGGTTCCTGGTTACAGATGTTTCAGTAAGATTAGGGAGGGTGGTAAAAAAGGAGGGGGTGTGGCATTGCTAATTAGAAATGGTATAACGGCTGCAGAAAGGAAGCTTGAGGGGGATCTGCCTTTGGAGGTAGTATGGGCTGAAGTCAGAAATAGGAAAGGTGCAGTCACCTTGTTGGGTGTTTACTATAGGCCCCCCAATAGCAGCAGAGATGTGGAGAAACAGATTGGGAAACAGATTTTGGAAAGGTGCAGAAGCCACAGGGTCGTAGTCATGGGCGACTTCAACTTCCCAAATATTGATTGGAAGCTCTTTAGATCAAGTAGATTGGATGGAGCGGTGTTTGTGCAGTGTGTCCAGGAAGCTTTTCTAACTCAGTATGTAGATTGTCCAACCAGAGGGGAGGCCATATTGGATTTGGTACTCGGTAACGAACCAGGACAAATGATGGGCTTGTTAGTGAGTGAGCATTTTGGTGATGGTGACCACAATTCTGTGACTTTCACCTTGGTTATGCAGGGAGGTAGGTGCGCACAACAGGCTAGATTTTACAATTGGGGGAAGGGAAATTATGATGCTGTAAGACAGGATTTGAAGAGCATAAGTTGGGAGCATAGGCTGTCAGGGAAGGATGTGGTGGAAATGTGGAACTTTTTCAAGGAGCAGATACGACGTGTCCTTGATATGTATGTACCTATCAGGCAGGAAAGAAATGGTCGTGTGAGGGAGCCTTGGTTGACGAGGGAGGTTGAATGTCTAGTAAAGAGGAAGAAGGAGGCTTACATAAGGTTGAGGAAACAGGGTTCAGACAGAGCAGTGGAGGGATACAGGATAGCCAGAAGGGACCTGAAGAAAGGGATTAGGAGAGCTAAGAGAGGGCATGAAAAATCCTTGGCGGATAGGATCAAGGATAACCCCAAGGCATTTTATGCGTATGTGAGAAACATGAGAATGACGAGAACGAGGGTAGGTCCGATCAAGGACAGTAGTGGGAGATTGTGTATTGAGTCGGAAGAGATAGGAGAGGTCTTGAATGAGTACTTTTCTTCAGTATTTACGAACGAGAGGGACCGTATTGTTGAAGAGGAGAGTGTGAAACGGACTGGTAAGCTAGAAGAGATACTTGTTAGGAAGGAAGATGTGTTGGACATTTTGAACGACTTGAGGATAGACAAGTCCCCCGGGCCTGACGGGATATATCCTAGAATTATGTGGGAAGCAAGAGAGGAAATTGCAGTACCGTTGGCAATGATCTTTTCGTCTTCACTGTCAACGGGGGTGGTACCAGGGGACTGGAGAGTGGCAAATGTTGTGCCCCTGTTCAAAAAAGGGAATAGGGATAACCCTGGGAATTACAGGCCAGTTAGTCTTACTTCTGTGGTAGGCAAAGTAATGGAAAGGGTACTGAGGGATAGGATTTATGAGTATCTGGAAAGACACAGCTTGATTAGGGACAGCCAGCACGGATTTGTGAAGGGTAGGTCTTGCCTTACAAGTCTTATTGAATTCTTTGAGGAGGTGACCAAGCATGTGGATGAGGGTAGAGCAGTGGATGTAGTGTACATGGATTTTAGTAAGGCATTTGATAAGGTTCCCATGGTAGGCTTATGCGGAAAGTCAGGAGGCATGGGATAGAGAGAAATTTGGCCAACTGGATAGAAAACTGGCTAACCGGTCGAAGTCAGAGAGTGGTGGTAGATGGTAAATATTCAGCCTGGAGCCCAGTTACAAGTGGAGTTCCGCAGGGATCAGTTCTGGGTCCTCTGCTGTTTGTAATTTTTATTAATGACTTGGATGAGGGAGTCGAAGGGTGGGTCAGTAAATTTGCAGATGATACGAAGATTGGTGGAGTTGTGGACAATGAGGAGGGCTGTTGTCGGCTGCAAAGGGACTTAGATATGATGCAGAGCTGGGCTGAGGAGTGGCAGATGGAGTTCAACCCTGCCAAGTGTGAGGTTGTCCATTTTGGAAGAACAAATAAGAATGCGGAATACAGGGTTAACGGTAGGGTTCTTAGTCAGGTGGAGGAACAGAGGGATCTTGGGGTCTATGTACATAGATCTTTGAAAGTTGCCACTCAGGTGGATAGAGCTTGTAAGAAGGCCTATGGTGTATTAGCGTTCATTAGCAGAGGGATTGAATTCAAGAGTCGTGAAGTGATGTTGCAGCTGTACAGGACTTTGGTTAGGCCACATTTGGAGTACGTGTGCAGTTCTGGTCGCCTCACTTTAGGAAAGATGTGGAAGCTTTGGGGAGGGTGCAGAGAAGATTTACCAGGATGTTGCCTGGAATGGAGAATAGGTTGTACGAGGATAGGTTGAGAGTTCTCGGCCGTTTCTCGTTGGAACGGCGAAGGATGAGGGGTGACTTGATAGAGGTTTATAAGATGATCAGAGGAATAGATAGAGTAGACAGTCAGAAACTTTTTCCCCGGGTACAACAGAGTATTACAAGGGGACATAAATTTAAGGTGAAGGGTGGAAAGTATAGGGGAGATGTCAGGGGTGGGTTCTTTACCCAGAGGGTGGTGGGGGCATGGAATGCGCTGCCCGTGGGAGTGGTAGAGTCAGAATCATTGGTGACCTTTAAGCAGCAATTGGATAGGTACATGGATGGGTGCTTAATCTAGGATAGATGTTCGGCACAACATCGTGGGCCGAAGGGCCTGTTCTGTGCTGTATTGTTCTATGTTCTATGATCTAGGTAGAAATTGTCCCATTGGGCAGATGAAGCATGGGTTCATGAAGGGCAGGTCATGTTTAACTAATCTTCTGGAATTCTATGAAGACATTACGAACACGGTGGACAATGGGGGTGTATATGGAGATTTCTAAAATATATTCGACAAGGTACCGCACAAAAGGCTGCTGCGTGAGAAAAAGGTGCAAGATGTTACGGGCAATATATTAGCATGGATAGAGGATTAGTTAACCAACAGGAAGCAAAGAGTGGGAATAAATGAGTGCTGTTCTGGTTGGTAATCCGTGACTAGTGGTGTGCCTCAGGGATCAATGTTGGGACCACAAATGTTCACAATTTACACAGATGATTTTGTTGTGGCCCATGTGTAATGTGTCAAAGTTTGTTAATGACACTAAGATGTGTGGTAGAGCAAAGTGTGCAGAGGACTGTAACTTTGCAAAGGGACACAGATAGTTAAGTGAATGGGCAAAGGTCTAGCAGATGGAATACAATGTTAGTAAATGTGAAGTCATCCATTTTGGTCGGAGTAGCAGTAAAAAGAATTATTATTTGAATGGTAAAAAGTTGCAGCATGCTGCTGTGCAGAGGGACCTGGGTGTCCTTGTGCATGAATCACAGAGGGTCGGTCTGCAGCTACAACAGGGAATTAGGAAGGCAAATGGAACTTTGTCCTTCATTGCTAAAGCGATTGAGTTTAAAAGCAGGGAGGTTATGTTACAGCTGTACAAGGAGCTGGTGAGGCCACACCTGGAGTACTGTGTGCAGTTTTGGTCTCCTTACTTGAGAAAGGGTGTACTGGCACTGGAGGGGGTGCAGAGGAGGGTCACTGGGTTGATTCTGGAGTTGAGGAGGTTGGCTTATGAGGAGAGACTGAGGAAACTGGGATTATATTCACTGGAATTCAGAAGAATGTAGGGGGATCTTGTAGAAACATATAAAATTATGAAGGGAATCGATTAGATAGATATAGAGAGGATGTTTCCACTGGCGGGTGAAACGAGGACAAGAGGCAGAGCCTCAAGATTAGAGGGAGCAGGGCTAGGACTGAACTGAGAAGGAGCTTCTTCACCCAGAGGGTTGTGAATCTGTAGAATTCCCTGCTCAGGGAAGTAGTTGAGGCTTCCTCAGTAAAGCTAAGGTAGATAATTTTTTTGAACAGTAAAGGAATCAAAGATTATAGTGAGATGGCGGGTGGGTGGAGCTGAGGCCATGGAAAGATCAGCCATGATCTGACAAAATGGTGGAGCAGGCTCGAAGGGCCGGGCGGCCTACTCCTGCTTCTGGTTCTGGTGTTCTTATATCAATGCAAGTTGTTGACATTGCTCTTCTTGCAAGTTTTATTTATGAAAATATGATTGGGAGGAGTATCATTTGTGTGGAGGTGGCATTGTTCCTTTGTCACCAACACTGGACAGATGTCACTATTGGGCTAATGGTCACAATGTGGAGAAAGTGTTCAGTAATGAAATGTGGGTTGTGCAGACAGCTGTAATTGAATGGACTGAACTCACTGATTTGGTCAATTCACAGAACAAGTAAAATGAAACACTTACATTTTAATAGCACCTTTGCCTACCCACAGGCCATCCCATAATGTTTTAGACTTGGGTTTATTGTCACATGTACTTGCATGAGTACAATGAAAGGTTTACAAAGTCGCCAGTTATAGCGCCATCTTTATTTTCATTTTATGGGTGCCACTGCCTAGGCCAGCATTTATTGTCCATCCCTAATTGCCCGGAGGGCAGTTAAGAGACAACCACATTGTTGTGGGTCTGTACACCAGACTAGATGAGGGATGGCAGTTTCCTTCCTTGAAGGATATTTGTGAACCAGATGAGTTTTCCAACAATTTGCAATGGATTCATGGTCATCATTAGACTCTTAGTTCCAGATTTTTTAAAAATTCAAGCTCCTCCATCTGCTGAGGTGAGATTTGAACCCAGGTCCCCAAATCATTACTGGATTTACAGTCGAGCAATGAAACACTAATCCATTATCTCTGCTGTTCAAATTAGAAAAAAACAAATGAAAGGTCCAGCATGACTGTTCCTCAAGCAAGCTGCAACTTTCCCCACCCGCCCCCACCTTGCCAACCCGCCTCTAGACCCTGCCCCATTCCCCCAAACGGAGCCCTCTCCGGGTTGGCCGTTCCAGCCTGTGCCAAACTGAACAGCTGATGACCCAAAGAGTTCCTGAGTCCAGATTCCAGGATCTGGGCACTGCCATCTCTGCTGCTGCCAACGGCCCTCTGACACCGTTCCAACTCCCCGTAACATCAGAAGATGAAAGAAAAGAGAAAGGAAAAAGACTGTGGAAGGGTGGGGGGAGAGAGGGATGGATATGGTTGGCCAGGAGCCCTAATACTCCTACCAAACCAACGCCACCATCTTGAACCATTTTACAGGCAGTGCGCTACTTTTATAATCTAATCATTGTGATCGTGTCATTGCTAAATCATGTTTAGCAAGCTCTCACAAATAGCAATCTGATAGTGACCAGAGGACCTAGGAGCAGAAGTAGGCCATTCAACCCATCAAGTCTGCCCCACCATTTCGTGAGATAATGGATGATCTGATCATGTATAACTCCACTTTTCCCCATAATCCCTTGATTCTCTTACTGTCTCAGCTCGATGACCCAGCCTCGATATCTCTTTCTGGTGAAGGATTCCACAGATTCACAGTCTTCTGAGAGAAGAAATTTCTCCTCATCTCGGTCTTAAATGGGTGACCCTTACCCTGTGACGAGAGGCAACAACCTTTCCACATCTCCCCTGTCAAGTCCCCTAAGAATCTTGTGTGTTTCTATAAGGTCGCCTTTCATTCTTCTATATTCCAACGAGTCCCGGAGGAAACCCACGCAGACATGGGGACAATGTGCAAACTCCACGTAGATAGTTGCCTAAGGTGGGAATTGAACCTGGGTCTCTGGTGCAGAGAGGCAGCAGTGCTAACCAATGAGCCACCTGTTTTCTGCTCAGCACCACCTTCTCGAGGACAGTTAGAAATGGACAAGAAATGCTGGTCTGGCCAGCAATGCCGAATGGATTTTTAAAAAGAATTGGGGTTGTTTCCGAGGAATAGAACATTACAGCGCAGTACAGGCCCTTCAGTCCTTGATGTTGCACCAATCTGTCATACCAATCTGAAGCCCATCTAACCTACACTATTCCATGTACGTCCATATGCTTGTCCAATGTCAACTTAAATGTACTTAAAGCTGGCGAACCTACTACCGCTGCAGGCAAAGCATTCCATACCCTTACTACTCTGAGTAAAGAAATTACCTCTGACATCTGTCCTATATCTATCACCCCTCAATTTAAAGCTATGCCTACTCGTGCCCGCTATCACCATACTTGGAAAAATGCTCTCCCTGTCCACTCTATTTAACCCCCTGATTATCGTATATGTCTCTATTAAGTCACCTCTCAAACTCCTTCTCTCTAACGAAAACAGCCTCAAGTCCCTCAGCCTTTCCTCATAAGACCTTCCCTCCATACCAGTAAATCTCCTCTGCACCCTTTCCAAAGCTTCTACATCCTTCCAATAATGTGGTGACCAGAACTGTACACAGTACTCCAAATGCAGCCGCACTAGAGTTTTGTACAGCTGCAGCATTACCTCATGGTTTCGGAACTTAATCCCTCTATTAATAAAAGCTAAATCACTGTATGCCTTCTTAACAATCCTGTCAATCTGGGTGGCAACTTTCAAGGATCTGTGTACCTGGACACCGAGATCTCTCTGCTCATCTACACTACCAAGAATCTTACCATTAGCCCAGTACTTTGCATTCCGGTTACTCTGACCAAAGTGTATCACCTCACACTTGTCTGCATTAAACTCCATTTGCCACCTCTCAGCCCAACTCTGCAGCTTATCTATGTCTCTCAGTAACTTACAACATCCTTCATCACTATCCACAACTCCACCGACCTTCGTGTCATCTGCAAATTTACTAACCCCCTCTTCTACGCCCTCATCCAGATCGTTTATAAAAATGACAAACAGCAGTGGATCCAACACCGACCCTTACGGTACACCACTGGTAACTGGACTCCAGGGTGAACATTTCCCATCAACCAACACCCTCTGTCTTCTTTCAGCTAGCCAATTACTGATCCAAACTGCTATATCTCCCACAATCCCATTCCTCCGTATTTTGTACAGTAGCCTGCTGTGGGGAACCTTATCGAATGCCATGCTGAGCTCCATATAAACCACATCAACCAGTTTACCCTCATCTATCTGTTTGGTCACCTTCTCAAAGAACTCAGAAGGTTTGTAAGGCACGACTTACTCTTCACAAAACCATGCTGACTATCCCTAATCAAATTATTCTTTATTAGATGATTATAAATCCTATCTCTTATAACCTTTTCCAACATTTTACCAACAACTGAAGTAAGGCTCACTGGTCTATAATTACCAGGGTGGTCTCTACACCCCTTCTTGAACAGGGGAACCACATTTGCTATCCTCCAGTCTTCTGGCACTATTCCTGAAGACAATGACAATTTAAAGATCAATGCCAAAGGCTCGGCAATCTCCTCCCTGGCTTCCCAGAGGACCCTAGGATAAATCCCATCCAGTCCAGGGGTCTTATCTATTTTCACACTCTGCAGGATACCTCTTCCTTGTGAACCTCAATCCCATTTAGTCTAGTAGCCTGTATCTCAGTAATCTCCTCGACGGTATTTTCGTTTTCTAGAGTGAATACTGTCGAAAAATATTCATTTAGTGCTTTCCCTATCTCCTCTGACTCCACACACAACTTCCCATTACTATCCTTGATTGGCTGTAATTGTACTCTCATCATTCTTTTATTCCTTAAATACCTATAGAAAGCCTTAGGATTTACCCTGATCCTATCCGCCAACAACATATCATATCTCCTCCTGGCTCTTCTGAGCTCTCTCTTTAGATCTTTCCTGGCAACCTTGTAACCCTCAAGCGCCCTAACTGAGCCTTCACATCTCATCCTAACATAAGTCTTCCTCTTCCTCTTGACCAGTGATTCCACTTCCTTCCTAATCCACGGCTCCCGCGCTCTACAGCTTCCTCCCTGTCTGACAGCTACATACTTATCTAGGACATACAGGAGCTTTTCCTTGAATAAGCTCCACATTTCTAATGTGCCCATCCCCTGCAATTTCCTTCCCCATCCTATGCTTCCTAAATCTTGCCTAATCGTATCGTAATTGCCTTTCCCCCAGCTGTAACTCTTGCCCAGTGGTACACACCTATTCCTTTCCATCACTAAAGTAAACATAACAGAATTGTGATCGCTATCACCAAAGTGCTCACCCGCTTCCATGTCTAACACCTGGCCTGGCTCATTACCCAGTACCAAATCTAATGTGGCTTCGCCCCTTGTTGGCCTGTCTACATACTGTGTCAGGAAGCCCTCCTGCACACACTGGACAAAAACTGGCCCATCTATAGTACTCGGATTATAGTGTTCCCAGTTGAAAATGCGTTGCTGGTTAAAGCACAGCAGGTCAGGAATGAAGGGCTTATGCCCGAAACGTCGAATTTCCTATTCCTTGGATGCTGCCTGACCTGCTGTGCTTTAACCAGCAACACATTTTCGACTGTGATCTCCAGCATCTGCAGACCTCATTTTTTGCCTATAGTGTTCCCAGTCAATATTTGGAAAGTTGAAGTCCCTCATGACAACTACCCTGTCTCTCTCTCTCCTATCGAGAATCATCTTCACTATCCTTTCCTCTACATCTCTGGAACTATTCGGAGGCCTGTAGAAAACTCCCTACAGGGTGACCTCTCCTTTCCTGTTTCTAACCTCAGCCCATACTACCTCAGTTGACGAGTCCCCAGACATCCTTTTTGCAACTGTAATACTGTCCTTGACCAACAATGCCCCCCCCTCCATCCCCTTTTACCATCTTCTCTGTTCTTACTGAAACATCTAAATCCTGGAACCTGCAACATTAGCCATTCCTGTCCCTGCTCTATCCATGTCTCCAAAGTGGCTACAATATTGAAGTCCCAGGTACCAACGCATGCTGGAAGTTCACCCACCTTATTCTGGATGCTCCTGGCGTTGAAGTAGACACACTTCAAACCAACTTGCTTGCCGGTGCCATCTTGCATCCCTGAAACTTGATGTTGGCCCTCCCTACTCTCAACCTTTTCTATGCACGAACTACAACTTTAGTTCCCATCCTCCTGCTGGAATGGTTTAAACCCACCCCAAAAGCCTTAGCGAATCTCCCCCCCCCCCCCCCCCCCAGGATATTTGTACCCCTCTGGTTCAGATGAAGACCACCTTGCTTGTAGAGGTCCCACCTATCCCAGAAAGAGCCCCAATTGTCCAAAAATCCAAAACCCACCCTTCTGCACCATCCCTGTAGTCATGTATTCAACTCCTCTCTCTCCCTATTCCTTGCCTCACTAGCACGGAAGACTAGAGGATTTGACAGGCTAATTGATGTTTTAGGCTGAGATAGATTCTTGATGGTTGGGAATTGAGGGATACAGGGAAAGAATGGATGTGAGGAATGTTGGATCAGCCACAGTCCTACTGAGGGCTGAGTGGCCTCCTATTCCTATCTCTGTACGGTTTTATGATTTTACAGGATAGGGCTGGGTTTAAATTCGGCAGATAAGGGAAAACTGACCCCGTTAGCTGCTGATGGGAGAACTGAGCACCACAGGTTTGAGGTGCAGTGGGATGTGAGGAGGAAGCATTTGACATGGTGATGGTGATGCTAATGATCTGGAACTCGCTGGCAGTGAGAGTAATACAAATGGAGCCAACGAATGATTTCAACACTTGATTGTGATGGTCTTTCAGGAAAATATAGTTGCAGCAGTGATGGGATAGAGCCCTGGAATGGGGCTGAATGGTATAAAGCCCTGCTAACTCTTGCATTGCAGCTGTTTCGGGATTGCACTGCTGTGTTAAGTTTCAGTGCTCAAACCTGAGAGTCCAAGCTAAACCCACAGCTCTCTGACTCATGGGTGAGAAACTGTTACTCACTGAATCACACAAATGAGCTGACTCCGAGTTTACATCAGGAATAAAGGCTCTTACAGGTTGTAGATTTGCAAATTAATAAAGTAGTGACACATACATCGTATGATCATTCTGTTGTAAAGAGAAAGCAAACAAAATCGTGCAGATGCTGGAAATATGTAACAAACTGAGAATGCTAGAGTAGCTCCAAATCTGTGGAGAGAGAGAGAGAGAGAGAAACAGTGCGAACATTTCAAGTCTTCAGAACTGAATGGTGTTGGAAATGTATTTCTTTTTAATATTTTCAACAGCAGCACAGGAGGAGCAAGAGGGTAGAAGGATGGGGTGGGGTGGGGGAGTGGAGAGAAGACAGGGTTTAATTCTCGAGGGACTGAATTGAAACGGACCGAAGTTGTGTCAAACTTTCATAGAAATGTGGTTGGAACACATTTGTTTTGCTGTGACTTCATATTGTGGCAGTGCAGATGAAAAGATTACAAGGGTTAGCAGCAGAGAGAAGAGGCTATAATTTATTTGTAAAAATTAAACAGACTGGAGCTGTTGTCTTTCCAACTCCTCCACCCTGTGGGCAGCATGTTCCAGATCATTACCACTCACTTCTGTCTCTTTGGTGGAAGTCTTTAAGATTATGGGTGTTCTGTTTGGTAGCTGGTTATAGAAAATATATCCACTTGGCAGGGGAATTCAAAACTTAGGAGCCACAAATATGAGGTAATCAAAGTCTGCTTGAAGATTTGTAGCTCGGGTGTCCGTTGTTGTGGTTCTGTTCGCCGAGCTGGAAGTTTTTGCTGCAAACGTTTCGTTCCCTGGCTAGGGAACATCATCAGTGCTATTGGAGCCTCCTGTGAAGCGCTGCTTTGATGTTTCTTCCGGTATTTATAGTGGTTTGTTCTTGCTGCTTCCGGGTGTCAGTTTCAGCTGTAGTAGTTTGTATGTGGGGTCCAGGTCCATGTGTCTGTTAATGGAGTTTGTGGATGAATGCCACATGGCATTCATCCACAAACTCCATTAACAGACACATGGACCTGGACCCCATATACAAACCACTACAGCTGAAACTGACACCCGGAAGCGGCAAGAACATCCATCAACAGACACATCGACCTGGACCCCACATACAAACTACTACAGCTGAAACTGACACCCGGAAGCGGCAAGAACAAACCACTATAAATACCGGAAGAAGCATCAAAGCAGCGCTTCACAGGAGGCTCCAATAGCACTGATGATGTTCCCTAGCCAGGGAACAAAACGTTTGCAGCAAAAACTTCCAGCTCGGCGAACAGAACCACAACATGAGGTAATCAATCATGGTCAGTGGAGGGAGACAGGGGTCATCTCACTGACCTGGTAGCAACAACACCTTCTCCAGAGAACTTCAGGAAGGGCACTAACTGATGCCCAGCCAGTGAAACATGTTTGCTTTCACTTTAAAATTGACCTTCTAAATTAAAAAATAAGTTTAAACCACACCAAATGTGGACTTAAAGTTTAATCAATAAATGTGGGAAAATTAAAAGAAGGCTTGCTGATGGTGACTATGATTGTTGTTCATAAACCCATCTCGTTCACTAATGTCCTTTAGGGAAGGAAATCTGACGTCCTTGCCTGGTCTGGCCTACACGTGACTGCAGATCCACGGCAATGTGGCTGACTCTTAACTGTCCCCTGAAATGGATGGGTAGTTCAAGGGCAATTAGGGACGGACCACAAGTGTTGGCCTTGCCAGTGAAGTCCATATCCCATGAAAGAATTTTGTAAAGTTTTATAAATTATCAGGAGAATCAAAGAAAGTAACTTCACTACCTAGAGGGTGGCATTAATCTGGAATTCGCTAGCAGGAGGTCTGGTTGACGTAAATAGAACAGTAAAAAATGAGGTCTGCAGATGCTGGAGATCAGCATCTCAGGAATAGGGAAGCCCTTCATCAGGAATGAGAGAGTAGCCAAGCAGGCTAAGATAAAAGGTAGGGCCTTGTAGACCAGGTACATTTAACAGAGAGCTACACAATCGGAATTTCCAAATCTGGGACTTATCATTTGAAAGGACAATGGCAGCAAATGCTTGAGGGCTCCTCCATTATCCAAGTCCCCTCCAAACCACACACCATCAAACAGTAGGGAATGTGAGTTCAAAACCTTCAGCAGCACAGCTCCATTTTGTGGCAATTGTCCATCAATCACTCTGACCGTTGACCCATGACTAAACTTCAGAGCGACAGCATTGCAGCAGTTGTAATGGCTGTGAGATGTTGACCATATAATAGCTGGCTTATTGCATGCAGCAGGGAGGTTATTGGTGAATATTTGTATCTTGAGGAGGCCTGCAGTCTGCTCTGTTTCTTTGAACATATTTTTGTGTAGTTGAGGACTTATTATTGAAAAGTTTCTGTTTGTAACTTGTCAAACATGAATGATGGATAATGAGTTGGAACTGAACTGAAGGTATATTTGGAGGAGATTATGGTGTGTTTTTGTTGTTTTCTTTTGATTCTGATGATTTATGACCAATTTGAGTTTATGTATTTGGCAGGGGCTTTCAGAATCAAGGTAGATGTAGGGCAACTGCTCGGGTCGATTTTTTTTAAAAAGGCACACATTAAGGTAATGTTTAAAGAAGCAATGATGTGTGAGTGGAATTCTCTTCATGAGCCTGTGTTTAGGCTCTGGAATGTTCAACCTGGAAATGAGGTAGAGGTAGATTCAGTCATAGAGTCAGACAGCATGGAAACAGGCCCTTCAGCCCCACTTGGCCATGCTAACCAGGTTTTCTAAACTAAACCAGTCCCATTTGCCAGTGTTTGGCCCATTTCCCTCTAAACCTTTCTTGTTGATGTACTGTTCAAATGGGTCTTTTAAGTGTCATAATTGTACTGGTCTCTACCATTTCCTCTGGCAGCTCGTTCCATACACACACCACTCTCTGTGTGGAAGTGGTGCCCCTCAGCTCCCTTAAATCTATCCCCTCTCACTTTAAACCTATATCCTATAGTTTTGGACTCCCCTACCCTGGGGAAAAGATCTTGGCTATTCACCTTAGCGATGCCCCTCATGATTTTATAAGCTTCTGTAAGGTCACCCCTCAACCTCCAATTCTCCAGGGATAAAAGTCCTAGCCTATTCAAACTCTCCTTATAATTCAAACTTTTCAGTCTTCATAACATCCTTGTAAATTCTTTTTACACCTTTATCCAGTTTAATAACGTTCTTCCAACAGTAGGGCAACCAGAATTGTATGCAGTACTCCAAATGTGGCCTTACCAATGTCTTGTGCAGTTGTAACATGATGTCCCAACTCAATGTTCTGATCAATGAAGGCAAGTATGCCAAATGCCACCTTCACCATTCTGGCCAATCGAGGTATTCAACAGGGAATAAAATTATTACCAGAGAAGGCAGGGTTACAAGAAAACAATTGGAACGGGTGAAAGGAACTCTTCTGAGAGCGAGCACACACCAAATGGGCCAAGTGGCCTCCTTGTTGCTATGACTGTTCTGGTTTTGGAAGTAGCAGTGTAATGTGACCCTGACAGACTGGGCGCAGTTTATGGTCTGATGTCTCAGTTGTGTTACAGCAGGTTGTGACACCCAGACTCCTGGTGGGGTTCCCACTTCATCTCCATATCTTGATTCAGCGTTTAGTCACCCAGCATGTCACTGGAAAGTTAGTTTAAAAAGGAGCCCTGCCCTCGTGCGTTCCTTTGGTGTTTCCCGGAATAGAAATAAGAGGGGAGCCAAAACAAATTCAAAGTGAAACAAGAGAGGAATGTATCAGTGCCTGAATTGTTATTGTCGTACTCCGTTGTCACTAGGGAACATCTGAGGCTGAGATTGTCATGGATAGCAGGTTTAGTGAGACGGTCACACCAGCGGGAAGAGCTATCTACACAGGGAAGAGTCAGGGTGACCACCAAGAAGACGAGTAAGTGTGGGCCAGTTGGGACAGAATCATCTGTGGCTATTCCCTCTCAAACAGGGATACAGGGGAATGCTGGGGGAATTGCCTCTTGGTGGGGGGAGGGGGGAGGTGAAGCTGCAGCAGCAGCTAGATCAGTGGCACCATGACTGGCATTGTAGTGCAGGGAGGGTCGAAGTGCAGGTGAACTGTAGTGATGGGGCACAGACTTTTCTGTGCCTGCGAGTGAGACTCCAGGCTGGTGAATTGCCTCTCTGGTGCCAGGGTCAAGGATGTCTGAGCGGGCACGTGATATTCTGAAGGGGGAGGGTGAGCAGCCAGAGGATGTGGTCCACCTAGGTACCAACGACATAGACAGGAAAAGAGACAAGGTCCTGCAAGAAGTTAGATTAGATTACTTACCGTGTGGAAACAGGCCCTTCAGCCCCACACCGACCCGCCGAAGCGCAACCCACCCATACCCCTACATTTACCCCTTACCTAACACTACGGGCAATTTAGCATGGCCAATTCACCTGACCCGCATATCGTTGGACTGTGGGAGGAAACCAGAGCACCCGGAGGAAACCCACACAGACACGGGGAGAATGTGCAAACTCCACACAGTCAGTCGCCTGAGTCGGGAATTGAACCTGGGTCTCTGGCGCTGTGAGGCAGCAGTGCTAACCACTGTGCCACCATGCCACCCACTAGTTAGGTGGGAGGTTGAAAAGCAGCACATCTAGGGTTGTAATCTTGGGATTACTCCCTGTGCCATGTGTCAGTGAGACTTGGAAAGGAAGATAGCGCAGTTTTAAAAACATTGGTAAAGAGCTGGTGTAGGAGGGAGGACTTCAGGAATGTGGGTCATTGGGATGTCTTCAGGGACAGGTGGGACCTGTACAAGAAAGATGGGTTACACCTAAACTGGAGGGGCACCAACATCCTGGCAGGGAGGTTTGATAGTGCCACACAGGAGGGTTTACACTGGTGTAGCAGGGAGATGGGAGACAGAGCAGTCGGTCAGCAAGTAAAAGGACCGAGGAGTAGTCAGCGATGCAGGCCAGGAAGGCAGAGAGGAAGAACAGGCAGGGAGAGGTTATTGAACACAGCAGGACTGGGGCCCGAAGTGCATCTGTTTTAATGTGAGGAGGATGGCAGGGTTAAACAGATGAACTCGGAGCTTGGATTAATACATACAACTACGATGTTATAGGTAAAACCAGAGACTTGGTTGAGAGAGGGACAGAATGGCAGCTTAATGTTCTAGGATCCAGATGTTTCAGGCCAGATAGACGTGTAAAAAGAGGTGGGGGAGTTGTATTACTGATTAGGGAGAATATCCCAGGTGTATTGAGAGAGGACTCCTCGGAGGGCTGATCTAGCGAGGCAGTGTGGGGTGGACTCAGGAATAGAAGGGATGCAGTCATTGATGGGATTGTACTATAGGCCTCCCAACAGCACGTGGACAATAGCAGAACAGATATACAGACAGATTGTGCAGGAAGGTGAATATAACAGGATAAGGACCTGATCAGGTGTACCCTAGGACTCTGTGGAAAGCTAGAGAACTGATTGCTGGGCTTCTTGCTGAGATATTTGTATCACCAACAATCACAGGAGAGGTGCCGGAAGACTGGAGGTTGGCAAATGTGGTGCCATCCTTTAAGAAGGGTGGTAAGGACAAGCCAGGGAACTATAAACCGGTGAGCCTGACCTCGGTGGTGGGCAAGTTGTTGGTGGGAATCCTGAGGGACAGGATATACATGTATTTGGAAAGGCAAGGACCATGTCTTTATCGAGATTTATAAAATCATGAGGGGCATGGCTATGGTAAGTAGACAAAGTCTTTTCACTGGGGCTGGGGAGTCCAGAACTAGAGAGCATAAGTTTAGGGTGAGACCAGAAAGATATGAGACACCCCTAAGGGGCAACCTTTTCACTCAGAGGGTGGTGCGTGTATGGAATGAGTTGTCAGAGGAAGTGGTGGAGGCTGGTACAATTGCAACATTTAAGAGGCATTTGGATGGGTGTATAAATAGAATAGATTTGGGGGGATATAGGCCGGGTACTGGCAGGTGGGACTAGTTTGGGTTGGGATTTCTGTTCGGCATGGGCAAGTTGGACCGAAGGGTCTGTTTCTGTGCTGTACATTTCTATGACTCTATGACTGATTAGGGATAGTCAACATGGCTTTGTGCGTGGGAAATCATGTCTCACAAACTTGATTTAGTTTTTTGAAGAAGGAACAAAGAGGATTGATTAGGGCAGAACAGAAGACGTGATCTATATGGACTTCAGTAAGGTGTTCAACAAGGTTCCCCATGGGAGACTGATTAGCAAGGTTTGATCTCTCAAATGCAGGGAGAACTAGCCATTTGGATACAGATTTGCCTCAAAGGTAGAAGACAGAGGGTGGTGGTGGAGGGTTGTTTTTCAGGCTGGAGACCTGTGACCAGTGGAGTGCCACAAGGATCGGTGCTGGGTCCACTACTTTTCGTCATTTTGTAAATGATTTAGATGTGAGCATAAGAGGTACGGTTAGTAAGTTTGCAGATGACATCAAAATTGGAGGTGTAGTGGACAGCGAAGAAGGTTACCTCAGGTTAAAACAGGATCTTAATCAGATGGGCCAATGGGCTGAGAAGTGTCAGGTGGATTTCAATATAGATAAATGTGAGGTGCTGCATTTTGGGAAAGTAAATCTTAGCAGGACTTATACACTTAATGGTAAGGTCCTAGGGAGTGTTGCTGAACAGAGACCTTTGGAGTGCAGGTTCATAGCTCCTTGAAAGTGGAGTTGCAGGTAGATAGGATAGTGAAAAAGGTGTTTGGTATGCTTTCCTTTATTGGTCAGAGTATTGGTTACAGCAGTTGGGAGGTCATGTTGCGGCTATACAGGATATTGGTTCGGCCACTTTTGGAATATTGCGTGCAATTCTGATCTCCTTTCTACTGGAAAGATGTTGTGAAACTTGAAAGGGTTCAGAAAAGATTTACAAAGATGTTGCCAGGGTTGGAGGATCTGAGTGATAGGGAGAGGCTGGATAGGCTGGGGCTGTTTTCCCTGGAGTGTCGGAGGCTGAGGGGTGACCTTGTAGAGGTTTACAAAGTTATGAGGGGCATGGATAGGATAAATAGGCAAAGTCTTTTCCCTGGGGTCGGGGATCCAGAACTAGAGGGCATAGGTTTAGGGTGAGAGAGGAAAGATATAAAAGAGACCTTCGGGGCAACGTTTTCACACAGAGGGTGGTACGTGTATGGAATGAGCTGCCAGAGGAAGTGATGGAGGCTTTTTAGATTAGATTAGATTCCCTCCAATGTGGAAACAGGCCCTTCATCTCCACCAGCCCACACCGACCATCCGAAGGGCAACCCACCTAGACCCATTTTCCCACCCCCCAACCTCCTGATCAATGCAGCCAAAACTATGGGCAATTTAGTGTGGCCACCTGACCTGCACTTCTTTGGACTGTGGGAGGAAACCGGAGCACCCGGAGGAAACCCACGCAGACACGGTTGAATGTGCAAACTCCACACAGACAGTCGCCCAAGGCTGGAATTGAACCTTGGACCCTGGTGCTGCAAGGCAGCAATGCTAACCACTGAGCCACCATGCCAAGGCTAGCACAATTACAACACTTAAAAGGCATCTGGATGGGTATATGAATAGGAAGGGTTTGGAGGGATATGGGCCGGGTGCTGGCAGGTGGGACTAGATTGGGTTGGAATATCTGGTCGGCATGGACGGATTGAACAGAAGGGTCTGTTTCCGTGCTGTACATCTCTATGACTATATGACTATAATTGTGATGGGGAAGGTTGTGTCTCACAAATTTGATTAAGTTTTTTGAGGAAGTGACAAAGGTGATTGATGAGGGCAGGTCGGTTGATGTTGTCTACATGGACTTTAGCAAGGCCTCGTGGGAGGCTGATACAGAAGGTGAAGTCAAACGGGATCTGCGGTGAGCTGGTCAGAAGGAATCAGAACGAACTTTGTTATAGAAGGCATACAGTAGCAATGGAAGGGTGATTTTTCTGCCTGGAGACCTGTGACCAGTGGTGTCCCACAGGGACCAATGGTGGGACCCCCAAATATAAATGATTTGAAGGAGAATGCAGGTGGCCTGATTATTTTGAGGATGACTCAAAAACTGCGGAAGTGGCTGTTGTTTGTGAGAAGGATTGCCAGATGATGCAGCAGATACAGGTGGGCTGGAGTCTTGGATGAGAAATGGCAGATGGAGTTTAATCCAGACAAACATGAGGTGATGCATTTTGGAAGATCTGATGCGGGAGGAATATAGTCGAAAAGGGTGGCACAGCACAGCAGGTCAGGCAGCATTCGAGTGGGGTTGGGGAACTGTCAGGTTGGAGGCTGTGGATTGGAGATCCCCTGAGGTGATGAGGTTATGGATGGTTTGGGAGATGATGGTTCGGTGATGAGAGGTGAAGTCGTGTTTGAGGGGGTGGGGGTAGAAACATATACAGTAAATAGCGGAGCACTTAATAGCATCAACATACAGGGAGATCTAGATGTACAGGTCCATAGTTTCCTGAAAATGGCAACACAAGTGGATAAGGTGGTCAAGAATGCATATGGCGTGCTTGTCTTCATTGGACACGAGGTAGACGAGAACAATTGGTATGTCATGTTGTAGCTGCATCAAACTTTCCTAACCTTCTGGTAGTTCAATGACGTTTGGAATAGTGTGTACGGTTCTGGTCGCCACACTGCCAGAGGGACTTGGAGGCTTTGGAAAGGGTACAGAAACATTTACCAGGATGTTGCCTGGTTTGAAAGGTATTTCCCTTGAACATCAGAAGGATGGTAGAAGTTTACAAAATTATGTAAGGCATCGATAGAATGTATAGTCAGAGTCTTTTTCCCAGGGTAGCAGTGTCAATTACTGGGGGAGTAAGGTTAAAGGTGATGCGAGAGACAGTGTTTTTTTTTACACAGAGGGTGGTAAGTGTCTGGAATGTGTGGCCAGAGGAGGGGGTGGAGGTGGATATAACAGCAACATTCAAGAGCCATCTAGAGAGACATTAATTGGCAGGGAAGAGAGGGATAAGGACTGTGTAGAGGCAAAAAGGCAATTAATTTAGAAAGTATTGTTTGGTGAGCTGAAGGACCTGTTCCAATGCTGTACTGCTCTCTGTTTAAAGTGAAAGAGGGTCTTCATCTGCAACACAGGTGACTAGGGGACAGTTCTTCAACTGTGAAGTGTACAACACGCTAACCTGTGTACACAGGCCGGTAAGCAGAAGAACCAGCCCCACTAGCACACTCCAGTACTGTTGAATCTGGATTATTCACCCCCTGCCCTTGTGCATTCTTCAGAGGGAAAGATGTAAAATGTGTCTGCAGTTTGGGATATAATCCTCAGAATGTTGAGCAGGGGATTGTCAGCTTCTCATATGTGATCACAGTCCAGTCTGATTTGAAGTTTCTTTGGAAACTTTTAAGTGTTCCAGCCCATTGGTTCTGCACAGTTCTGCCAACCACTGAGTTTATATTTCTGATTAATTTGTCTCTGCAGCAGTTCAATTAAAATACACATTTTGGACTGGAGGGCACAAAATGCCTGTGGTAGTTTGGGATTTTGATTCATCAAACTGACCCAACAGAATGAATTCCATTTCACTACTTGCCAACAGTAAGTGTGAGCCATCAGCTTGTCTTTGTGATAGAGGAGTGTGAGTGGAAAGTAAATCTACAGAAGTGACAGCTACCATTCATCGAGAAGCTCATTGTTCACAGCCACAAGTCTCAGAGTCATTTATGGCGAAGATGGAGATCATTTGTCCCATCATGCCTGTGCTGACTCTCTTTGGCATCAACTTAAATTCTGACAAGTAACACCTAAAATCAAATTTTCAAATTAAAATTATCCTTTCCTCTGTCAAAAATCAACAAAGGGTCTGACTACTCGAGAAGGAGCACCAGAACAACACAGAATGCACAGATTAGAAACATCAAAGTAAATAAAAGTAATCGGGATCAGTCTGTGAATGACGGTGAATAATTGATTTGTTTCCACAGTCCGATATTTACTGTGTATACCATGAAGTTAGGAAAGTGTCCACTTTGTATATCCACCTTTCTGAGTCCCCATGTGCTACTGTACTGTGAAAATGTCAAGAAGACTACAGAGATAACCGGCCAGTCGGAAAATTATTGTCAAACCACAAAGGGTCACAGGGTCCTCCCAGTCAGGGTGACGGAGATTTTAAAACCACAGGAAGTCTAGTTTTTACTTTAAAAACTGGTAAAATTCTCTGCATTTCACTGAAGTAGCTGTTTGAACAACTTACTTTCCTGTTTTTGTTTGCTGTGGATTTTTCCCACCTTTCTCTCATACCTCATTGTAAAATAAATTGTTTTAGTTGTAGCAACTTTAGAAGTGCCATCAGCAGCTCATGGGAACACTGTGGAGGAATAAATTTACAAAAGAGCTATAAAAGTTAGACAGCAGTTGTGATTGGAGTCTTGACTTGTCCTAATGTAAATTGGGTTAGACATCGTGCGAAGGGCAGAGAGGGACAGGAATTCTGAGAAAGTGTTCGGGAGAGTTTTGTTTTGATTGAGAGGATTGATCATGGAGGGAGGAGGTGTATAGAGGCAGAGTCCTGGAGATGCTGTTAATGTGAAATGAAACAGAGTGTGCCGGAAAGGCTGTGTGTATATGAGAGTACCCATGTTGCAAGGAACAGAGTCAGCAAGGTTTAACAACAAGCCTCTGGCCTCCCCTCCTTGAGGGTCAGGCTGGGGTCTCTACTTCCTTCCTACCTGTGGTGAGGATAATTGAGGTCCTTAAGTGAGTAATTAATACACATTTAGGGGTCTCATCCTCCCACCATCAAATAAGCCCCAAGTCTGGAAAATATTCCAGTTGTTTGCGGCGAACAGGCTGCTGTGTACTAATGTGTTGCTTTCAGAAAATGTAAATGAGTTGTGTTACCAACCTGACTGTTCATGTACGTTGATTATTAGTGAAGCTCTGAGCATATTTGAGATTGTTCAGCCAGTGGATGGCAAAGTGATATTGCAGAGAAACAAACTCGCTCATGTCTATTTACAGGATTCTAGACAGGGGACCCTTGACATCCAGCAGTTAGCATTTGATCGTCCCTCAGTGGCTGGAAGACTCGTTCTCTTGACTGTCAAATGTGGCACCCCCACCCTTGTTGCAGCCAGCGAACACCCCTCCAACCATGATCTGTCCCATCAACTTACCATTGGTTCCCTGTGACTTGGAGAATATTCTACCCTACATCTCAAATCAAACTTTAGTTGGAACTGACCGTCAGTGAATCACGTTAACAATAAATGTGTCTATAGAATCTCCATGGTGTGAAAGCAGGCCATTGGGTCCATCAAGTCACACTGTCCCTCTGAAGAGCAGCCCAGCCAGGAACACCCCCATATCTTATCCCTGTGTTCCCATGGCTTACCCACCTAGACTGCATAGCCCTGAACACTTTGGGCAATTTAGCACGGCTTATCCACCTAACCTGTCCCATTTCCCTATCCCCATATCAGTTGAAGCAAACACTCAGAGACACAGTATAGTTTTACCACCTCCATCTTTATTCTGGACCCTGGAGAGAGAGAGAGTGGTCGCCCATGTGCACAAAGACATGAGTTCTCGGTCTTCTCTCGAACGGCAGATTTTTTAAAAATAAGATAGTCACTTAGAGAGAGCAGCTTCCAAATAAAGCAACATCTGTATTGATTGGGTGACTGTCACAATCACCGAGCATCACCAGGAAACCATCTGGCATTATACAATGGATGTTCTTAACCTTGCTAACTGGTATTACATAATGGATGTTTTTCACCATATAAACACACTACCCTTGCCTCCAGTACCTCAATGTTTACTGCAAGTTCTTATCTAGTCAAAGTCATGCGAGCTGAGCCTTTGTCAAGCAACCCAAAACTTAACACTTTCCCTGCCTGCTCATATCTTAAATACTTTCTCATTCCCTCCTTTTATCATTTCATGATAACCCCCTGGATGGCACTACCAGCTTTCATAAGACTGTGCCAGCCATTATTTAAGCAAGTTATTGACACACAACATACAATGATTAAAACAACAGAAATTATTAGTCCGTTACAGTAAATAGAATTTGAAGAATCCTCCCAAGTGGAAAAAAATTTCACCAGTAAAGTTCTTAACTCCACAGTCCTTAGTGACCACTCCATCCCTTCCAAGTCAAGTGGAAACGAGACAGTTCTCCAAAACCTCCTTCAGTAAAGTCCAACCTGAAAACAAAATTCAGTCTATCCTTGCACACCACTCCCCAGAGAAATATGAATCCTTGGATAAAGGCAGTTAAATACTTAACAAAGCTGCCGAGATGTCTGTCCTTGTGGAGATGCTTCAGATGGAGGATCTCAGCACATCTGAGTGTGCAGTGCAACTGCTGCAGCTAGAGGCTAGATGAATGCAGCATTCTTTGCTGCTTCTGCTCCCGCTCTGCTGTTAAATGTAACAAAGCCAACTGGCTGTATTGATGTTAGCTTGATCAGTGAACCATCATATCCCTTAAATGATCGAAAGACAAGGTAAAGCTTACGTGGTTTAATGTCCTTAGGAAGGTCACTGACAAAAAGTATACTGACCTCTTCACTGTTGTTAGCTCCTTCACTTTTCATGCTTATGACTGAGGAGTTGATTGTATCCGTTGGATCAGGCTGTGCGAGGGGTGGGCGTTGGTCCAAAGGTGTGCTTTACCTGCGGATGGAGAAACACTCGGGACGATATTAGCTGCTGAAATTATCTTTGTGTTTCCTCTCTCATTCCTTCCTTGCCAAGGTGGGTATCAGTATGAAGACAGTCACACATTTAACTACCTTGAATTGTGTCTGCCAATTTCAACATTCTCAGTCGTCTTGAAGTCTGTTACTCTGTTCACTATTAAAGAACAAAGAAAATTTACAGCCCAGCACCAGGCCCTTTGGCCCTTCAAGCCTGAGCAGATCCCAATCTACTGTCTAAATCTGTTGGTCAATTCCTAAGCATCTGTATCCCTCTGCTCCCCACCTACTCATGCATCTATCCAGATGCTTCTTAAATGAACCTACTGTGCCTGCCTCTACCGTCTCTGCTGGCAACGCCTTGCAAACGCCCACCACCCTCTGTGTGAAGTACCTGTTGCATGTATCGCCCTTAAACTTTCCACCTCTCACCCTGAAAGCACAACCTCTCCATAAATCACTAAATTGTACTGCCTAAACAATTCAGCCAGTTATAATCACCAATCACTGGTCCTAAAATCAAACCCTCCGATACCTCATTCAGATTATTCAAAAATATTTTCCTTTAAAAATTGATACTTGGCTAATGTGAAAGTTGTCAGGAAAAGTATTTGAAAAGTCTGGAACATCAAGAAAACAACAAAATGTTTCCTGCGCTTTAGCCATTGAAGAGGCAGTTTCAGTTCAGATTTAAATCTCGGATATTTGTGGGAAACAAATGCAGAATCTATTCAAACATGTTCTCCAAATGAAAGTTCCCAAATAAGACAGTTGGAATTACAGCGGCAACTTTGGTAGAGATCAACATTCTTTGAATTTGCAATATGGAGGGGACCATTGAGGGCTTAATAATTAACAGAACAGCTCAGCCTCAAGTTTGAATATTCTGTAAAATCTTAGCAAAACATCAAACTCAAAATGCACTCTTCTTTTTGTGGACACTGCATTAAACACACAGCAGCAAAGACATATTTTAATACAATATTCTCATCTGGCGAAAGCATGACCGCTGAGCCAACTGTGGCTTTTTAAATCAGCATTGTAGAATTTCAAACACATCAGGGGCTCCAGGCTTTAAAGTTAGTCAATCTGTTTTAAGGCTATAAGTATGATAATTCTAAAAGGACATAATGTTATACAATTTCAATGTAAAAATAAAATCTGCCCCATTACACAGTTCTGAAAACACTTTGAATTGAGATCCTGTTTCAAACAAGGCAAAACAGTTACTTAAAAGGATTTTCTGAACCAGTATTTTAACAAAACAAAATGTTTAAAAAACAAACACTCTCAGCATGGCACAATTTACACTGAAACTTCCCTTTCTGACCTAAGTATTAGCGCAACTTTAATTTCAGCGTTTCTCATTGTTTTTTTTGCATCCTCTTGATGAAATTTCACTGAGAAAAAGAGAAAGGCCTCCCAACAGACCACACGACATCACAGTTCATGCCACTCCCTTCCCCCAGAAAGAAGACTCGCAGAGTCGAGTCCACAGCACAAACTCCCGGACAAAGCTTTCCCAGCAGTCAGTGCAGCCCACTGTCGGGACCCGAGAGGACCGGCTCACTTTCACCTCCCCCCACCCCCCTTTCCCAGTGACCCCACATTGTCTACGAGGATTTCTAAGGGGAGGTGTGGGGGACAAAGGAGATAACTTTAAGTACCAAATTCCGACTTTATTTTTGGAGCCTCAAATTTCACCATGAGGGGATATTAACCCTTTCTCACTTTACTACTACTTACTCTATGTCCAGTCACTCGAACCCCAATCAAACCCAGGGACCTCGAACACAATTAATCCCAGGGGACTCAAATCACAAGTAAATCCGGGGACTTGAGCCCCAATTATAATCAGGGGACTTGAAGCCCAATTAAACACGGGACTCTAATCGCAATCAAACCCAGGGGACACGAACCCCAATCAAACCCAGCGGACCCAAACCGCCCCCCCCAATTAAACACTGGGGATGTGACCCCAATCAACCCCAGGGGACACAATCCCAATAAAACCCAGGGGCCAGGAACCCCAATAAAACCCAGGGGACTTGAACCCCAATTAAACCCAGGGGATGCGATCCCCAATTAAACCCAGGGGACTTGAACCCCAGTCTAACCCAGGAGACAGTAACCACAGTTAAACACAGGGGACACGAATCTCAATCAGACCTAGGGACTCGAATCCCAGTTAAACCCAGGGGACTCGAACCCCAATCAAACCCAGGAGACACGAACCCCAATTAAACCCAGGGGACGTGAACCCCAACTTAACCCAGGGGAAGCGAACCCAGTCAAATCCAGGGGACTTGAACCCCAGTCAAACCCAGGGGACGCGAACCCCAATTAAACCCAGGAGACACAAACCCCAATCAAACCCAGGGGATACGATCCCCAATTAAACCCAGGGGACTCGAACCCCAATTAAACCCAGGGGACACGATCCCCAATTAAACCCAGGGGACACGATCCCCAGTCAAACCCAGGGGACTTGAACCCCAGTCAAACCCAGGGGACACGAACCCCAATTAAACCCAGGGGACGCGAACACCAATCAAACCAAGGGGGCACAAACCCCAATTTGAGTTT
The DNA here is from genome assembly GCF_020745735.1 of Hemiscyllium ocellatum. Classification (NCBI taxonomy): domain Eukaryota; kingdom Metazoa; phylum Chordata; class Chondrichthyes; order Orectolobiformes; family Hemiscylliidae; genus Hemiscyllium; species Hemiscyllium ocellatum. The sequence goes on along the minus strand of NC_083409.1, from coordinate 112,325,844 downwards.
ACTGAGTTCTCGACTGAACTAATTACCATTCAAGAAGTCTGTAAAATAAAAAGCGATTGAATGAGGGGACTCTTTCTGAGACAGAGGAATATCGAGAAGAACCAAGGTATAAGATCTTACTTGGGGGCCTGTTCATCTTGAGACACCGGTGTTCTGGGTGATGGCTGACATTGTCTGATTGTAACCATTTGTTTGGATTCCTATCATATTGTCATCCCATTTCCCTATCCCCATATCGGTTAAAGCAAGCACACAGAGACACAGTGTAGTTTTACCTCCTCCATCTTTATTCCGGGCCCTGGAGGGTGAGAGGATGATTGCCCATGTGCATAGAGACACGAGTTCTCAGTCTGCTATCAAACAGCAGATTCTTAAGTAATTATATAGTCCCTTACAGACAGCAGCTTCCAGATAAGGCAACCTCTATATTGATTGGGTGACAGTTACAATCAGTGAGCATCAACAGTAAAGATTAAACCATCTAGCATTATACAGTGGATGTTCTTAACCTTATTAACTGCCATTACATAATCGATGCTTTTTACCTTGTAAACCCACTACCCTTGCCTCCAGCACCTCACTGTTTACTGCAAGTTCTTATCTGGTCAAAGTCATGCTAGCTGAACCTTTGTTGAGCAACCCTAAACTTAACTCTTTCCCTCCCTGCTCATAGCTTATACCCTTCCTCATTTGGACTGTGAATGGAAACAGAGCACCCAGAGGAAACTCACGCAGACATGGGGAAAATGTGCAAACTCCCCACAGACAGTCACCTGAGATTGGAATCGAACCTGGGTCCCTAGCACTGTGAGGCAGCAGTGCTAACCACTGAGTCATCATGCCCCTGCATTGTTTTGGGCGTTTCAGAGCTGAAAATGTGTTGCTGGAAAAGCACAGCAGGTCAGGCAGCTTCCAAGGAACAGGAGAATCGACGTTTCTTCATTCCTGAAGAAGGGCTCTGGCCCAAAACGTCGATTCTCCTGTTCCTTGGATGCTACCTGACCTGCTGCGCTTTTCCAGCAACACATTTTCAGCTTTGATCTCCAGCATCTGCAGTCCTCACTTTCTCCTTGGGTGTTTCAGGCCCAGTTTGGCTGATTGCAGTCTGTACCCCATTAGTTGCAATCCCACAATTAATTAGACTTGCTAAACAATCCCAAAATTAATTAGACTTGCTAACGGCTACACTAATACCCAATGAGTCAGGTTCATAACATGACCCAGTAACACATACTAGAAGTGAGATTCACAAAAGGAACATGCTCAGATCTTTCGCCCTTTATGAATTACGCAGGACCTTGAACCTCATGCTCCGGATGCTGCCTGAGTGGCTGTGCTTTTTCAGTACAACACTTTTCCACTCCGGACCTTGGGCAGCCTAGAATTCCCTGCTGCTTTCTCCACGACAATGTCAGGGTTGGTCAAAGTGATATCACCAAGCAAACAGTGGCCTCTTCTCCTGTGGTATAAATTATTGTGATCCTTTGAAATTTGGCATTCTTGCATTTATCCTGATGAGTGCAAGGTAAACAGCTTCACAATCATGTACCTTATTCTCAGCTTCTGTCCTTCCAAGTCATTTGGTCATCTTGAAAGTGTCAAAATTTATTCACCAATCGAGGAATTGGTATAAATGGGGAAGACCATTTTGTTTAACTTACCATTTGACAAAACTGTTTTTCCAGTTGATGCAGTTAGCTTCCTGTCAGGTGAGTTTAGGTTAGACATTCCCTGACCTGTTCCAGTAACTAACCACGTGCTCTAAATTTGGTAACAGCTTCAATTACATTTGATTGAATGAAATAACCACTTCTCAAAAATATACATTGTGTTCTCATGTCATTTCTTCCCCCCCAATGATTTACAAACTGTTCAAGAAATGGATTATATAAACCCTGAATATTCTAGACAAGAATACTTCCTCAATTGAATGCCCCTCTCGGGAGTGTAGCTTCGATGTGCTACTTCCGAGTTTAATTCATATTGAGATTGGTTGGTCTGATTAAAAACTCACCCACATTCTCTTCACATTGTTCAAGAATATTTGGGTGGATCCCTACAATTTCTTCAATGAATACTTTTCAAATACTTTACCTCATTTATCTTTCAACTTAGAAGCCGTGAATGAACATCAGATCTCCCTTCCAAGACCACAAACAGAATTAATATCTGGGCTAGTTTAACACATCAGCAATGAGCACCCTGCTTAAACCTCCTGTGTGTGATTTGATTAAACTTAATTCTTTTAAGTTGTTCAGAGAGTTGTCTCTGATTATTTTCTGTTGTAATATCATGGGATTGAAAATGTGTAGGTGCTGAAGGTCCCCCCCACCCCTGTTCCAATGTTTGGACAGTGATGGCGACTGAGGGACAGTCTCTTCAGTGAGGACAATTGACACTTGGTAATGGGCAAGTCAGGCTGAACGATCAGTTGCTGTGTGATAACCAGCTATCAATAGTGAATATTTATGCAGGAAAATCCCTTTCATAAACCCAAAACACATTCCTGTCAGCGCATATTCCAAATTCTGTTGTTATACTGTCAGGGGGGTCAGTGCCAAGCAAGTGCCGCACTCTCGGCAGGAGGCAGGGGGAGGTCAGTGCTGAGGGAATGCTACACTGTCAGAGGGTCAGTGCTGAGGGAATGCTACACTGTCAGAGGGTCGGTGCTGAGGGAGTGCCACATTGTCGGAGGGTCGTGCTGAGGGAGTGCTGCACTGTCAGAGGGTCAGTGCTGAGGGAATGCTGTACTGTCGGAGGGTCAGTAGATAAGATTAGATTAGATTCCCTACAGTGTGGAAACAGGCTCTTCGGCCCAACAAATCCACTCCAACCCTCCGAAGAGTAACCCACTCAGACCCATTTCCCTCTGACTAATGCACCTAGCACTATGGGCAATTTAGTACAGCCAATTCACCTAACCTGCACATCTTTGTGAGAGGAAACCAGAGCACCTGGAGGAAACCCACGCAGACACGGGGAGAATGTGCAAACTCCACACAGACAGTCACCCAAGGGTGGAATTGAACCTGGATCCCTGGTGCTGTGAGGCAGCAGTGCTAACCATTGAGCCACCGTGCCACTCTATACTGAGTACTGAGGGAATACTGCACTGTCGGAGGGTCGGTGCTGAGGGAGTGTCGCACTGTCGGAGGGTCGGTGCTGAGGGAGTGTCGCACTGTCGGAGGGTCGGTGCTGAGGGAGTGTCGCACTGTCGGAGGGTCGGTGCTGAGGGAGTGTCGCGCTGTCGGAGGGTCGGTGCTGAGGGAGTGCCGCGCTGTCGGAGGGTCGGTGCTGAGGGAGTGCCGCACTGTCGGAGGGTCGGTGCTGAGGGAGTGCCGCACTGTCGGAGGGTCGGTGCTGAGGGAGTGCCGCACTGTCGGAGGGTCGGTGCTGAGGGAGTGCCGCACTGTCGGAGGGTCGGTGCTGAGGGAGTGTCGCACTGTCGGAGGGTCGGTGCTGAGGGAGTGTCGCACTGTCCAAGGGTCGGTGCTGAGGGAGTGTCGCACTGTCAGAGGGTCGGTGCTGAGGGAGTGTCGCACTGTCAGAGGGTTGGTGCTGAGGGAGTGCTGCACTGTCGGCGGGTCAGTACTGAGGGGGTTCCACACTGTCAGAGGGTCGGTACTGAGGGAGTGCCGCACTGTCGGATGGTTGGGCTGAGGAAGTCCCACATTGTCAAGGGTCAATGCTGAAGGAGTACTGCAGTTAGCTGCTGCCCTTTGGGTGTAACTGAGTTCCCATCTGTGTTCTCAGTTGCAATGAACATAAACAGGGGAGTGATGTGACTAATAGTTATTCTTCCAATAATATCATTGACATGGAATGGTGGGAAAGTTAGATTTTTTTTCTGAGTTCACTGCATTTGTAAAGTATTCGAGTCATACAACATGGGAGTAGACCATTTGAGAATGGAGGATTTGAGCTTTAGGAAGAGGCAGGTTAGCCTGGGATGTTTTCCCTGGAGCATCGGAGGCTGAGGGATGACTTTGCAGAGTTTTATAAAATCACGAGGTAATGTGAATGGCAGGTGTCTTTTCCCTAGGGTGGGGCATTTCCAGGTAGGGGTCAGAAAGGCTTAATAAAGACATGAGGGGCAACATCTTTACACTGAGAGCAGTTCACGTGTTGCTGATTTTCTTGTGCTTTGGGTTGAGGTGTGGGTTTGCTGCACCTCTTGAGACTTTATATCCTGGTTACAGTATGTAGCTGCTGCTGTTACCTCCCTCGTGGAAGGGAGTTGCCTATGTAAGGAATTTATGACGAGGTAATTTTCAGATGTTGGGAGATAATGGTGAACTTTGTGTTGGGGTTTCCTGTCTTCAACGTTGCACTCACTGTGTCAGCTCAGAGTGCTAATGGGCTCACTGTGTGAGCGTGGAGTGGGGAACCTGGTTCAACTGGGGCATCATCTGGGGTAGGGCAAATATTCCAGGGGTTGGGGAAAATGGCAGAGTGGCGCCAGGTGGTTTGCTCCTCCAGACAGTGAGCAGGGCTGAATGGCCTCATTGTAATTCTGTGATCAGATCCAGACTGGTACGAGAGGGAAAGCAAGTCTTTAAGTAACGATTTGGAATTTGGCAACTTTAAAAGCGGAAACAGTCTCTAATCTGAATGAAGGACACTACGCAGTTGTAATTGTTTACTTGTCTGGGATGTCATTAACAATTATTACATCATGGAAGTGTTTCTTGCCGAGTTAATTAGTCAACTTGATTTTCTGTGATTAGTACAAGGTCAGTAAGCAGGGATCAACAATCGTCCTCTCTGGATGACTCGCAATGTTTTATACAAACAAGCACTGATGTTAAGACTGTTGCTGGGAAGAAGGTGCAGGATAGAGGGAGGGAGTTAGAATCCTGGGACACTGAGACTGACTCTGGATTGGCAGCAGGTGGCACCTGTACAGGGACTGGTATAAACTGGGCAAGTTGTATCTGAATAAACCCAGTTACTCATGACACATTTTCCTCAAGCCATTGGGGAGGGTTTGAATTAAATTGGCAGGAATGTGGGAACCAGGAGAGAATATCAGGGAAAAATACTGAAAAATGCAATCCCTAACTGAGGGCATTGTGGGTCCACCTACAGCACATGGACAGCAGTGGCTCATCATCACCCTCTCAAAGGGGCAGTTAGGGACAGGCAATAAATGCAGGCCAAGCCAGTGATGCCCACATCCAATGAGTGAATAAAAAACACTGGCATTGTGAAAAGTACAAATAGCTGGAGGTGCAATAAGAGAAATGAAAACATTCTTTGGCAGCACTCAGTGTACAAATACAGAGAGTATAGTAACAGAGATTGATGAGTTACAGATTGCCTTGTGGAAATACTATGTTGTGGCTGTAAAAAGGAGAGGACTAGGTGTTTAATATTCCTAGTTGCAGGGATTCAGGAACGATAGGAGGCAGTATTGTTTATGGGAGCACAAGGCAGTGCTGGAGAAAGAGAATGTGAGGGTTCAGACAGAATTGATGTGGCTGGAGCTGAGGAACAAGATAAGAGCAATGATATTGCTCAGGGTAGTCTATAGACCACTTTCCTGATGAAGGGCTCCGGCCCAAAACGTCGATTTTCCTGCTCCTGGGATGCTGCAGGGAGGTGCGTCTGGGTGGGTTCGAAGGGTCAGTTGGGCTGGTTGGACTGAAGTTTCCACACTGTGGGAAATCTAGTCTAATCTAATCTGCCTGACCTGCTGTGCTTTTCCAGCAACACCCTCCCGACTCTGATCTCCAGCATCTGCAGTCCTCTCGGTCTCCCTGGGATGATAGTAATGTGAAGGGGGACAGGAGTTCTTGCAGTGTCCTGCCCAGTGACAATGGGGCATTACAAGAGTTGGCTGTTGGCAATGAGGTGGGCCAAGTCTCAGTGGGGAAACATTTAGAGGACTGATCATTTACGATTGGATTTGTTGCTGATGGTGTAATGAACAATCCAAGCTTTGAACGAGGAACTGGGGGTGAACCAACTTCAGTGGAGCAAGGAGGACTGGAGCCAGGCAGCTGTCCTGAATACAAAAGCAGACAGCAGCTTGGGCTTTATAAATAGGGACGTAGAGTACAAGGGGAGGGAGGTGATGTTGAATTTGTACAAGACACTTGTCAGACCTCAACTGGAGTATTGTGTAGGATTCTGGGCAGCGCACTGCAGGAAAGATGTAAAAGCATCAGAAAGGGAGTGGAATAGTGGTTGTAGGGATGAGAAACCTGAGTTACAAGGATAGATCGCAGAAGTTGGGGCTGTTTTCCATGGAAAGGAGAAGGCTGAGAGAAGATTGGACAGAGGTTTTCCCAATCATGAGGGGCCCTGGATAGAGTGTATTGGGAGAAACTGTTCCCGCTCAAAACGATTGACAACAAGATTTTGTAACTTGCGAAAGATGCAAACACGAGATGAGAAAACAATTTTTCACCCAATGAGGGTCTGGAATACACTGACTGGAAGCGTAGTGGAGGCAAGTCTAGGAGGGGTACTGGGTGGCGGTTTAAAGGGTATGAGGAAAATACAGGAGAACAGCACTAAGTCATTGAGAGTTAGTGCAGACCTGATGGGTTGAATGGCCTCCTGCACTGTAAGGATTCTGTGAAGAAGGCCATTAGCTCGCCATGTTTGCCCTTTATGAGTGATGGGCACAGGATATTGATATCAAGTTTGAAAGGAAAGTTTTTAGATATTGGATAAATCATCATTGACAGGCTTGAAATAAATTGGCCTCTGAAAACGAGGCTGAGCTGTGAATGATAAACTGAGAGACTAACAGTGGGAAGTGTTGAAGGAATAATTTGACATCAAACAAAAATGCTCTATGCACTTTGGAGGGCAGAAGCCTCAATTGTGAAGTTAGACGGCTGTATTCAAGAAATGAGAGACAAGAGTTGGTGGCCCAGTGGTAATGTCACTGGTCAACTAATCCTGAGGTCTACCCTAATGCTGTGGCGAGACAGGTTCAAATCCCACCTTAGCTGAAGGTGGAATCTGACTGGAGGTTCTTGCAAGCTGTTTGGATGAGAATGGGGACAGTAGTGAGGTCTTCATCAACTGACCACGGCCTGATGGGACAGAGTGCCATTCCAGTGGAGGAAGGACATGGGAACATGGTGGTAAGTGTAGTGGATGGTCTAATGGGTACAGATGCTGCTCGCTACAGTTCTGAACCCCAATGCTGTGTTGCCTGCCCGATGCCAGGGTTAAAGAAATCTCCTCATGGATGGAGAGGGAGAGATCCTGTTGTCATTGTCTTTATTGGTGCTAATGACTTTGCTCAGTTTGGAAAAGAACTTCTGCTAAAGGGTTTGGATAGTTTGGAGCTAAACTAAAATAATTAACAGAGACTTCATATTAATAATCCCTGGATTGCTACCTGAGCCATTGGCAAACTGGTGTAGTGTAAATAATGCCAATTAGTAAAATGTATGGCTCCAAGATTGGTGAGGGTGCAGGGGGTTTCAGTTTGTGGGAGACTGTAGCACCAGCACTAAGATAGCAGGGAACTCTTCTGCTGAGTCAGGCTTGTCTCACATTGTGCTGGGGCCAGTGTCCTGGCAAATCGAATAACTAGGGCAGTGGGGAAGGCTTTAAACTAATGGGGTAGGTTAGGGGTCACAAGGGAAGACACAAAGGCTTACATAGTGAAAGGACATGGCTGCATTGCAGGGTAATCCTTTTAATGATAATACCTAGAGAAGGAGAGGAACGGACAGTGTGTACAAGTATAAAACAAAAGCAGCAAATGGGGTCAAAGGTGAGAGAATGATAAAAAGACAAAATTAATGGCTGTTTATCATAGAATCCCTACAGTGTGTAACAGGCCATTTGGCCCATTGAGTCCACATTGACCCTCTGAAGAGCATCCCACCCAGCCCCACCCACCCTCATCCTATCCCTGTAACCCTGCACTTCCCATGGCCATTTCACCCTGACCTACACATCTTTGGATTGTGGGAGGAAACTGAAGCACCCGGAGGAAACCCACACAGACACGGGGAGAATGTGCAAACTCCACACAGTCGCCCGAGGCTGGAATTGAACCTGCTGCCCTGGCGCTGAAAGGCAGTAGTGAGTAAAGAATAATATAGTATAGGAACAGGCCCTTCGGCCCTCCAAGGGTGTGCAGGCACATTCTGCCCTTCCGCACTAAAACAATCTTCCCTTACAGGATCTGTATCCTTCTATTCCCTTCCTATTCATGGATCCGTCCAGGTGCTTCTTGAATGCAGCTGTTGTGTCTGCTTCCACCATCTCCTCAGGCAGTGTGTTCCTCGCTGCCCTTTGTGTGAAACATGTGCCTTGCCCAGCTCTTTAACTTCCTCAACCCCACCTCCTGCACCTTGAACCTGTACCCCTTAGTAACTGATCCCTCCACCCTGGAAAAAGGCCTCCTACTTTCCACTCCATCCAAGCCATTCAAAATCTTATAAATCTCAGGTTGTCCCTCAACCTCCTACAAACCCGGTCTATCCAACCTTTCTTCATCACTAAAGCCCCCCCTCCCAGGTAAACCAGAGCCACAGTGCTGCACCAATCTTACTGAATTGTCACTCATCTTTACTTAACTGCATGGAGTATTCAGAACAAGATGAATGAATGGCATAGCCAGTGGTTAGCAGGTGCAGTCTTGTAGCCATTATTGGAAGGATGATTGTGAAGAAAAGCATGATGTTTGGGAGGGTGCGCTGGATAAACACATGAGTGTGAAAGGCAGGAAAGAACAGGCAGCCGGCAGTCTGGAATCTTGCTGAAAAGAGAGACAGGTTATTGCAATCATCTCACCCTGCACTCTGCAGGAAAAATGCAACAATGCCAAATTTCAAGCAACCACAACAGTATATATTACAGGAGAGAAGGGACTTGATTGGTTGGCAAGTCAACTTGGATTGGCTGAGGAGAAACCAGGAAGAACAATAGGCTCCCCATGCTACTGGGAAATTCAGGAATGTGCAGAGCATGAACAGGGACCCTTAGCAAAGAATAGACCCTGTAAATGAATGTACATCCCTTTTCACAAAAATCCAAATTGAACCATCTCCTGTCAGTTGTAATTTTGCTATTGGGCAGCACCGCACGTCCCATGAATGATATGAAAAAGAAATCGAGGGCAAGTTGCATTGTCAAAACCAAACGTTGCTCTGAGAGAGATGTTAAAATGAATAAAAAGATGGTAAATAGACAAAGTATATCCTCTGCATTAATTCTGGAATCCACATTATAAGAGGAATGTGATAGCACTGGAGAGGGTGCAGAGGACATTTTCCCAGGATGTTGCCTGGACTGGAGAGGTTCAGTGATGGAGAGAGATTGGACAGACTGCGCTTGTTTACCTTGAAGCAGAGGAGACGTGGTTGAGGTGGAGAATGTGATGAAAGGTATAGACAGGAGGAAACCTTTCCCCTTGGTGGAGGGATCAGTGATCCAGGGCCTAGGTTTAGGGGGGATGTGAGCAAAAGCTTTTTAACCTGAGGGCAGTGGGAATCTGGGACTCGCTGCCTGTCCGGGTGGAAGAGGCAGAGACCCTCAGAAGGTTGAACTAGTATTTAGATCGGCACTTGTGGTGCCAAAGCAAACAAGGCTGTGGACCAACTGCTAGAAAATGGGATAAGAATAGATAGGGAGTTGCTTTTAACTGGCTCAGACTCAATGGAACCCAATGGCCTTTGTTCTGTAGATCTCTATGTCTCTGGTTGTGGAATCCTGCGCATGAAGGAGCCAGGATACTGGAGCTAGTTCATTCGGGGATCATGTCAGGTACCACTTCCTCACAAAGGTGCAGTGGAAAATCTGTCTCTATCTTGACATAAAAGTTTTGAGTTATAGAGTCAGAGAGATGTACAGCACAGAAACAGACCCTTTGGTTCAACTCATCAATGCTGACCAGATAATCTAGTCCCAACTGCCAGCAATTAGTTCATACCCCTCTAAATCCTTCCTAATCTTATACCCATCCAGATGCCTTTTAAATGCTGTACTTGTACCAGCCTCCACCACTTCCTCTGGCAGCTCATTCAATACACGTACCACCCTCTGCATGAAAAAGTTGCCCCTTAAGTCTCTTTTATATCTTTCCCCTCTCACCTTAAACCTGTGCCCCTCTAGTTCTGGACCCTACCACTACAGGGAAAAGACCTTGGCTGTTCACCTTATCTATGCCCCACATGATTTTATAAAACTCTATAAGGTCACCCCTCAGCCTCCTATGCTCTAGGGATAAGAGTTCCAGCCTATTCAGCCTCCCCTTATAACTCAAACGTTGCAATCTTCATAACATCCTTGTAAATTCTTTTTACACTTTTACCCAGTTTAATAACATTCTTCCGACAGGAGGGTAACCAGAATTGTATGCAGTACTCCAAATTTGTAACTTCGTAATTTGTTTCAGTAATTGTACAGTGAAAATTACCCGCAGTAAGCTAGCTAGGTTGACTACCAAGTTATAGAACAAACAAAAATGTATTCACAAAATTACAGAATGAAACCCAAAGAACAGAATATGGAATATCCACAGAGCTAGACTATCCAAACTAGACATAATTATGCCGTTCTGAATATACACAGAACAAACCCTTTAAACACAGTAAAAATGAAAGAGAGGCTTACAGGTCGAAGTTGGAAGGGCAGAAGGAGAGAGAGTCTCACAGTCTGTTTCCACACAGCTCACTGCTGAACTGACTGAAACAAGATTTCAGCTTTTAGGACTGACCACTCCCTTTTCAATATTCGGGTAACTTCTAAAACATGTAAGCTGTGGCCTAACATCTCATCTGTTTACGTAGAAACAAAACGGCCTCTCAATATCCTTTTCATCTCTATACCAAACCAGTCATTTCGGAGTCTGGACCGTTTTACGAACCCTCTGAAAAAAGCAGAGGACACAGTATCCTTGAGAAAAGGAACAGCTTTCCAAAAAAAAAGGACCAGCTTTGTGACACCTACCCAAGCCCCTCATGATTTTATAAACCTCTATAAGGTCATCCCTCAGCCTCAGTCCAGGGAAAACAGCCCCAACCTATTCAACCTCTCCCTATAGCTCAAAGCCTCCAACCCTGGCAACCTCCTTGTAAATCTTTTCTAAATCCTTTCAAGTTTCACAACATCTTTAGGCACGGTGGCACAGTGGTTAGCACTGCTGCCTCACAGCACCAGAGACCTGGGTTCAATTCCCGACTCAGGCGACTAACTGTGTGGAGTTTGCACATTCTCCCCGTGTCTGCGTGGGTTTCCTCCGGGTGCTCCGGTTTCCTCCCACAGTCCAACGATGTGTGGGTCAGGTGAATTGGCCATGCTAAATTGCCCGTAGTGTTAGGTAAGGGGTATATGTAGGGGTATGGGTGGGTTGCGCTTCGGCGGGTCAGTGTGGACTTGTTGGGCCAAAGGGCCTGTTTCCACACTGTAAGTAATCTAATCTAATCTAATCTTTCCGATAGAAAGGAGACCAGAATTGCTCACAATATTCCAAAAGTGACCTAGCTAACATCCTGTACAACCACAACATGACCTCCCAACTCCTGTACTCAATACTCTGACCAATAAAGGAAAGCATACCAAATGTCATCTTCACCGTCCTATCTATCTGCGATTCTACTTTCAAGGAACTATGAACCTGCACTCCAAGGTCTCTTTGTTCAGCAACACTCCCTAAGACCTTACCATTAATTGGATAAGTCCTGCTCTGATTTGCTTTTCCAAAATGCAGCACTTCGCATTTATCTAAATTAAACTCCATCTGTCAATCCTCAGCCCATTGGCCCATCTGATCAAGATCTCATTGTAATCTGAGGTAACCTTCTTTGCTGTCCACTACACATCCAATTTTGGTGTTATCTGCAAACTTACTAACTATACCTCCTTGTTCACATCCAAATCATTTATATAGATGACGAAAAGTAGTGACAAAGTTTTGGGAATTCAATAGCTAACATTCGATTATAATAGCCGAACATAATGTTTTAGGGCATTGAGAATTCAACATTTAAAAAAAACCTCTATTGTAGTGGCTTACTATGATGTTGACTGTGTGCCCACCCTCTGGCTGGCTGAGACTGGAAATCACAGGTTCTGTCAGAACTGTAGGAATTGTCTGGAGCCATAGGTGTGTATTTTGCCCTCAGCCCTTGGGCAAAGCTGATTGGTCCTTGGGTAAGACTCTAGCAGAAAGTGAGGACTGCAGATGCTGGAGATCAGAGCTGAAAATGTGTTGCTGGAAAAGCGCAGCAGGTCAGGCAGCATCCAAGGAGCAGGAGAGTCGACGTTTCGGGCATGAGCCCTTCTTCGGGATTGAAGAAGGGCTCATGCCCGAAATGTCAACTCTCCTGCTCCTTGGATGCTGCCTGACCTGCTGCGCTTTTCCAGCAACACATTTTCAGCTGTGGGTAAGACTGTCAGCCTTGGCTATAGATCTTATTAACTGTCTCCTGTTCCTATTAACATACTTCCTCACCTATTAATAAGTGTTTGCGAAGACAAATAATGAGAACAATACTGGATCTTATTATCTACATCCCTACCTATTAACACAAGATTGTGAATAATACAGTAACAGGCTCATGTAAATAATTCGGTATTTGTCAGAGGAAGGTAGCATCACTAGTCATTGTAAAATTGAGAAATACCTGTTTTTAACAATATAATAGCAATCAGTCATGTGATATTAAGAACTTTGTATTAGTCACACCCAAACAAGATATAAAGTATACTGATAAGTATGTACCTGCCTGGCAAGGAGGAAGTTGTCGAGCACAGGAGCTGTAGTTTATTTAAGAAGTTGAATCTCTTGTCAAGAGGAAGAAGAAGGCTTATGTTAGGAAGAGATGTGATGGCTCAGTTAGAGCGCTTGGGAGTTACAGGCTAGCGAGGAGAACCTAAAGAGAGAGCCTAGAGGGGACATGAGAAGTCATTGGCAGATAGGATCAAGGAAAATCCTAAAGATTTCTATAGCTTTATCAGGAATAAAAGAACGACTAGAGTAAGATTACAGTCAACAGTGTGTTGCTGGAAAAGCACAGCAGGTCAGGCAGCATCCGAGGAGCAGGAGAATTGTCGTTTCAGGCTGGAGCCCTTCATTAAGATCTGATGAAGGGCTTTTGCCCGAAACATCGATTCTCCTGCTCCACGGATGCTGCCTGACCTGCTGTGCTTTTCCAGCAGCACTCTGATCTTGACTACTGCACAAAATACGGAGGCATGGGATTGACGGTGATTTAGTTGATTGGATCAGAAATTGGCAAACTGAAAAAAGACAGAGGGTGGTGGTTGATGGGAAATGTTCATCCTGGAGTCCAGTTACTAGTGGGGTACCGCAAGCATCTGCTTTGGGGCCACTGCTGTTTGTCATTTTTATGAATGAGCATAGAACAATGGGTTAGTAAATTTGCGGATGACATTAAGTCAGTAGAGTTGTGGATAGTGATGAAGGATGTTGTAGGTTACAGACGGACATAGATAAGCTGCAGAACTGAGCTGAGAGGTGGCAAATGGAGTTTAATGTGGAAAAGTGTGAGGTGATTCACTTTGATTGGAGTAACAGGAATGCAGAGTACTGGGCTAATGGTAAGATTCTTGGTGGTGTAGATGAGCAGAGAGGTCTTGGTGTCCATGTACACAGATCCCTGAAAGTTGCCACCCAGGTTGATAGGGTTGTTAAGAAGCCATATGGTGTGTTAGCTTTTATTGGTAGAGGGATTGAGTTTCGGAGCCATGTGGTCATGCTGCAACTGTACAAAACCCTGGTGCGACCACACTTGGAGTATTGCGTACAGTTCTGGTCACTGCATTATAGGAAGAATGTGGAAGCTTTGGAAAGGATTCACTGGGACGCTGTCTGGTATGGAGGGAAGGTTGTATGAGAAAAGGCTGAGGGACTTGTGGCTGTGTTGACAGGTGACTTAATTGAGACATATAAGATAATCAGACAATTAGATAGTTTGGACAGTGAGAACCTTTTTCCTCGGATGGTGATGGCTAGCACGAGGGGACGTAGCTTTAAATTGAGGGGTAATAGATATGGGACAGATGTCAGAGAGAGTTTCTTTACTCAAAGAGTACTAGGGGCATGGAACGCTCTGCACCAGTAGTAGACTCACCAACTCTAAGGGCACTAAAATGATCATTGGATAGGCATATGGATGAGATTGGAATAGTGTAGATTAAATGGGCTTCAGATTGGTTCCACAGGTCAGCGCAACATCGCGGGCTGAAGGGCCTGGACTGCGCTGGAATATTCTATGTTCTATGCTATGTGTAATGTATGGAGATTCATTGAGGGTGCCACCACAAGAAGGCTGTAAGGCTCCTTTGGTATCACCCAAAATCTCTCGCTGGCGATCTAGAAATAAAGGTTTGTTTCCCTTTAAACTGAAATTTGAGTCATCCGGAATTAAGAGTCCATATTTGGCGCTGTGACTCTGGATCTCAACATTGGGAACGTCTCGCTGGGCTGAGTAAGTGACTTAAAATTTTGAACCGGATGGAACAGAGTGGTCAGGGTGTCCCAGGTGTTTTACTCCAGACCACTCCTTGTGTTCGGCTAGACAACCTGTTCCCCGCCCAGTGGAACCGCTACCTTGAAAAGATCAAATGAACCACCTGAACCCAGCTTGTAGGTCGGGACAATTTTGTCTGATTGCTGTAGGTTGCTGTGGGGCTACTCTGTGTTGATCCTGTAATAAAACGTTGTGAGTGGGGGAACTGGTTGTCACTACCTGATGGATTCCGTTTAGGGAGCTGTCTCTTTTGGATTTGGTGGGCGGAAATTAATATACAATAGGAAAGAGGGCAGGCTCAGTAAATTTCACACCCCGCAGTATTGATATGGCTGATGGAAATTGTTCACAGCAGAACAAGGAGTCATAAGGTGAAATGGGACAGTACCTTTATGTAGTTGGGAAGGGGAACAACCTGTGAGAAAATACCTGATCGGGAAAATGGTTATAGGCCCTTCTGAGAGATTGGTCATTTTGGTAAATTGTTTGTGTGAATTGGGCAACTTGGTAAATTGTTATATGCAAATTAAAGGACGTCCAGTTTGAATGAATGATTGTGATGGTATGTGTAGTGAAAGCTTTAATTTGAATGGTAAAGTTTTAGAATCAATTCATCAGTAGTGACAGGCCTCTAGTCTGAAAAACAACCCTCCACCACCACCCTCTGTCTTCTACCTTTGAGCCAGTTCTGTATCCAAATGGCTAGTTCTCCCTGTACTCCATGAGATCTAACCTTGCTAACCAGTCTCCCATGGGGAACCTTGTAGAACACCTTACTGAAGTCCATATAGATCATGTCTACCACTCTGCCCTCAACAATCCACTTTGTTACTTCTTCAAAAAGCTCAACCAAGTTCATGACACATGATTTTCCACTCATGAAGCCATGTTGACTATCCCTAATCAGTCCTTGCCTTTCCAAATACATGTACATCCTGTCCCTCAGGATTCCCTCCAACTACTTGCCCACCACTGAGGTCAGGCTCACCGGTCTGTTTGTTTGTTTTTCGGTTTTAGGAATCACTGGGTAGGTGGAGTTGAAATAAAAATTAACTATCATCCAATGAAATTGTAGAACAGTCCCTGGGGGCTGTATGGTCACGTGCTGATTCTAACACCCAACTTTCAAAGTATTTTATACAGCAGTGGCAATGAGCTCAGAACATCTCAGGGAGAGCAGTCAAACCAGTGGAGCACCATTGGAAATGTAGGCACTGCTGTAACATCGGAAATAATTAACATTTCGATAAAGAAATTAACATTGTGTGAACCAAGTAAAGGAGTGGGACAGTTTGGAGAATTTTTCCAATGAGTGTATGGCCAGGGTGTGCACTGAGATATGTGACTCTGGATGAAGTAGTATTTGACACAAAATGATGGGAATTTCTAGCAAAAAACCCCCACAAACCTGTGATGCAAAGGAAGTGCAAGGAAGCCAGTCTGCACCTGAAGCTGTCTGTTCTGCTGGCCTTGTTTAAGGAGCTTTTTAAAACCTCAGCCTCAGATCGAGGCACTCGGACACCTGCCCTCATCACTCAGGTCATTTGGGGTCAGGTTTCTTTGATAACAATCCTCGGACATGTCAAAAGCACAATCTAAATGCATGTTGTTGCTCAGTGACCTTAAACTATTGCCCCATGAATTACCCGTGTAGCAAATTTCACACAATTTGTATGGTGTGATGAGCAGCGTCTAATATTATCAGCAGCGCAATGACCCTTCCAGGTTTATCAGAGATCTGAGTGTTGTTTAGCACAATGCTTGATATGTTGGCTGTCCCAGTTTAGAACTTGTTTGGCAAAAAATTTGAGTAAAATTCTTAAATATTGACTGTCTTTTGTAATACAAGCTGCAGAAGGCTAGTGTTCAGAATCCCAGGTTTATTCTTTGTGCTGTGCCATGCTAATTTGGTATTTTCTGATGCCAAGGGAGTTTCCCTCTATGTTCAAAATAACTCACTCTCTGAAAGGTGGAAGTAATTTGCATATGTATAAAGCAGCTTTGAGATATTGGTTGAGATGTGAAGCATAAATATCACTTCTGAGTATGTTTCTGTGCATGTGAGTCATTTCAGAAGTGTCCCTTGAAGTTAAAGTTCGCATCACAACGTATATAGAACACAACGATGCTATTCCACTGTTTTGTTTTCCACTCCTCTTCATCTTACTCAATCAGCATATGCCTCACTTTCAAATATTGCAGAAAAGCAAGACGCAGTGCCATAGTGCGTATTGTACTGATCAGGACAATGCCCCAAATGTCAATTTCACCGAGAAGACACGGAATGACACAAAACTGTTTTAGTTTAGCTGTTAGCCAGCATTTGTGGTCCATCCCGAATTGCTATGGAGCCATTTGGTTTGCTTCACTATTCCAGGTGGCATTAAGAGTCAGCCATGGTCTGGAATCATATGTAGGCCAGACCTGGTGAGGATGGCAGATTTCCTTCCCTAAAGGACATTAGTGGAACAGGTGGGTTGTAATAACAAGAGGCAGTGGTCGCCATTAAACTTAGCATTTAATTCCAGATTTTTATTGAATTCAGATTTCACCATCTGCTGCAGTGAGAATTGAAACCAGGACATTAGTCATCCAGAACCCCAGGAAATAATCCAGCCAATTTACCACTGTGCCATCACCCCCTTCATTGCCTCTGATACAATTCTGATGAGTTTATCAACATATCCTTCCTGAGGGATGGTCACGATCTGGGCAGTGCTGTCTGGTTGAGTTTTTTTTCTTACATTTGTACACAGGATGTGAGCATCAGTGGTTGGACCAGCCATCATTACCCATCCCTAAGTGCCTTTGAGAAGGTGTTGGTGAGCTGCCTTCTTGAACCGCTGCTGTCTTAGTGATGTGGACATCCCCACCATGCTATTGGGAAGGAGATTCCAGCAGTTTGACCCAGCAATGTGAAAGGGCTGGTGAAACATTTCCAAGTGCAGGCAGCTGAGTGGGTTGGAGAGGAAGTTGTAGGTGTCAGTGTCCCCATTTGTCTACTACCTCTGTCTGTGTTGGTGATAAACGTGGCTGATTAGAAGGTGCTGTCAAAGGAATCTCAGTGAGTTCCTGCACTGACTCCTGGAAATGGGGCATCCTGCTTGCCACTGGGCATCGCTGGTAGATAGAGTTAATGTTGAAACAGCTCCAGGTACTTGTATTACACTTCCAGAACTCTGTATTCCTACTTGCTTGAAACAAAGACCACATTTTCATTCATTTTTAAACTTATTTTTATGCCTATCCCCTCCTTGTTTTTAATTTTTTGTTTTGCTAGGGTCCTGAGCCTCAACTCTGACCAGGGTCTGATTGGTCTCCAGATTGGATGGGCCAAATGGCCTAAGTCTGCAGCACTGCTGCCTCACAGGACCAGGGGCCCGGGTTTGATTCCAGCCTCGGGCGACTGTGTCTGTGTGGGTTTTGTGCTTTCTCCCGTGTCTGCGTGGGTTTCCACCGACAGACTAAAGATGTGCAGGTTAGGGTGGGTTGGCCAAGGGAAATGCAGGGTTACAGGGACAGGATAGGGGAGTGGATCTGGATGGGATGCTCTTCAGAAGGTTGGTTTGGGTTCGATGGGCCGAATGGCCAGCTTCCACACTGTAGGGATTCTATGAAGGTCTGTATATTATTACAGCCTATCCTGTCCTACGCACACTGTTGGGAAATCCTGTAATGTAACAGTGTGAAAGGTCAGGAGCACCAGAAAATTATCAACTATTGGGAAGTTTTAAAAACCTGAGCAGGAAGAAGAGGGTTGACACCAATAAGACATTCTGAGTCATGGAGTCATACAGCACGGAAACAGACCCTTCAGTCCAACCAGGTCTTGTTGAACATAATCCCAAACTAAACTCGTCCCACCTGCCTGCTCCTATCCTATATCTCTTCAAACCTTTCCTACTCCTGACTTATACAAATGTCTTTTAAACATTGTAACTGTACCAACATCCACCACTTCCTCAGGAAGTTCATTCCTCACACAAACCACCATCTGTGTAAAAAAAATTGCCCTTCGTGTCCTTTTTAAGCTTCTCTCCACTAAGTTAGATCTCATTCATCTGAGTTCACGTCTCTGAGGTTTAGTTGAACTCTCTGAAGGTTTAGTTCCTGCACGGTGTTACTAACCAGAAAAATCAATTTCCTGAAACAAACCAGAAGGAGAGAGTTGTCCCTGAGTTGAACTTATCGTCAAATCAGAGAAAAACGAGAGAGAGATACTTTTCAAGGACTGAAGCTTTGCTTAAGGAAAGTAAAATACTCATCATCCGAAGAGTAACCCACCCAGCCCCATTTCCCTCTGACTGACGTACCTGGCCAATTCACCTGCACATCTTTGGACAATGTGAGGAGACTGAAGCACCCGGAGGAAACCCTCACAGACACGGGGAGAATGTGCAAACTCCACACAGACAGTCACTCTTTTCAATCTTTTTCTGATGCTCGTGAGGATTCCTCTCAAAGCTGAGAGCTGGGCGGCTCCAGTGAGACAGATGTTGTGTTAAATGAGCAGAAACCGGGGTTAGGGTTGTCTGGAAGCATTGAGTGTATTTACTAACGTGACTCTACTCTTGACTGCAGGTTTTAGAGAAACTGAGGCCGTACTTGTGTGAAAAAGTCATTGCAGAAAGACATTTTGATTACCTGCGGGCAAAAAGGATATTGTCTAAGGAAGATACGGAGGACATTTCCTCCCAGGTACTGAATAGACGAAAGACTGGAAAGTTGCTGGATTACCTGGCAGAGAACCCGAAAGGCCTGGACACTCTGATCAACTCCATCAGGCGAGAGGGCACACAGAACTTCCTGGTTCAGAGAATAACAGACGAGGTGCAGAAGATTAAAAACGAAAAGCTGATCCAGAAAGGTAAAAGAGAAATAGACTTTCTGGTTCTCCCATCCCATCATAGGATGCTGTTCCCTTTGCAAAGATGGATCCTCCCACATAGTTCGATAACTGTCGGAGTTTTTTTAATTATTGTGCATGCTGTGTCCAGCCAGCATTCCCCCTTTACTGTCATTTTGAATCAATTGCACAAATTCAGTGCAAATCCCAAAGTGCAAAAGAACAGTAAAGCCAGGGGGAGTTGCTGGATGGGAAAGGTTTAGAGGGATATGGGCTAAATGCAGGCATAAGGGACAGTTAGACCAAAGAATCATACAGCATGGAAACAGACCCTATGGCCTTGGTCTGCTGAGATTAGATTAGATTCCCTACAGTGTGGAAACAGGCCCTTCGGCCCAACAAGTCTACACTGACCCTCCGAAGAGTAACCCACCCAGACCCATTTCCCTCTGACTGACATGCCTAACACTGCACGCAGTTTAGCATGGCCAATTCAATCTTTGGACTGCGGGAGGAGACCGGAGCACCCGGAGAATGTGCAAACACCACGCAGGCAGTCACTCAAGGCTGGAATTGAACCTGGGACCCTGGTGCTGTGAGACAGCAGTGCTAACCACTGAGCCGCCGTACCGTCCAAGTTGAGATATTACCAGCCTCTGGCTAGTTGGATTGAAAATCTGGCCTTTTTGAGCTGCTTCTCTAGATATGCTGCTTTTATTAGATTAGCATTCCTCAAATATTCTTTTCCTGTTAAACAATTTAATTGTAAACTGTGTAGAATCAGTATTCATTCAGTTTGTTCAATCTCTTTCTCTCTCATTTCTTTCTCTTCCACTTGAAGCAGGAAATTTGTTGAGCAGTTCGGAGATGGCCAAAGATACGTCGGTAACCAATAACCTGTCCGTGTTCCCATCCATTGAGTCCAACAGTCAGAAGACAGAAGCAAACATCCTCTTTCATCCTGAAGGTGAATACAGTCCCCTGCCATCAGCCTCACCCACGCTCTCTCCTTTGGATTTGAAATCCCTGTCATTGTTGGAGAAGGCAAGTTCTCTGGGCAATGTGGAAACCATGCCGACAACGTTATCCCTTCCCAGGCCGGGGGAACCAGGAGCTCCTTCACTTCCCCCGGAACTCGAAGCTGAAGCTGAGGGAGCCTGTAGTAATTCCAGTGACCCTGGCTTTTTGCCACTACGGTCCCGTGCACCGTGACCAGGTGCCTGCATCGAACATCCCTGCATGGTGACCTAGGAGCTTACACAGTGTCTGACTTTTATGGTTCTATGTCTTTATTAAATGTGGGTAAGAAACTGAGTGCTTTTGTAAATGTACACAGAGGAACCTCGATTATCCAAGTATCAATTATCCAAATTTCGGATTATCCGAAGAAGATCTCGAGGTCCCGCTAGAAGCATTACATCAAAGAGTTGTTTCGACACGGATTATTTATAATGATGAAAAATGAGCTTGGCTCACTGAAATGCTGCCGATTACAAATGGGAGCCCAGGCACCATCTCCAAATGACTGACCTCCCGCCCTCCCTCTCTCTCGATCTCTCTCTCTCCACACTTTCCCTAGAGTTCTACACAGGAGTGTATCCTAAACCCCCCTTCCCCAGATAATCTCACCAACATTGTGCTATACACGGCAGAGGTGGAATCTGTCAAAAAGTTGCAGTAAAAAGGTGTGTGTGTGTGTTTGTGGTGGGGCTGTGTGTGTTGGGGGTTGTGGGTGTGTTGGGGGTTGTGGGTGTGTTGGGGGTTGTGGGGTTGTGGGTGTGTTGGGGGTTGTGGGGGTGTGGGTGTGTTGGGGATTGTGGGGGTGTGGGTGTGTTGGGGATTGTGGGGGTGTGGGTGTGTTGGGGATTGTGGGGGTGTGGGTGTGTTGGGGATTGTGGGGGTGTGGGTGTGTGTTGGGGTGTGGGTGTGTGTTGGGGTGTGTTTGTGTGTTGGGTGTGTGTTGGGGGTGTGGGTGTGTGTTGGGGGTGTGGGTGTGTGTTGGGGGTGTGGGTGTGTGTTGGGGGTGTGAGGGTGTGGGTGTGTGTTGGGGGTGTGAGGGTGTGGTGTGTGTTGGGGGTGTGAGGGTGTGGTGTGTGTTGGGGGTGTGAGGGTGTGGGTGTGTTGGGGATTGTGGGGGTGTGGGTGTGTTGGGGATTGTGGGGGTGTGGGTGTGTTGGGGATTGTGGGGGTGTGTGTGTGTTGGGGGTGTGAGGGTGTGTGTGTGGTGGGGGTGTGAGGGTGTGTGTGTGGTGGGGGTGTGAGGGTGTGTGTGTGGTGGGTGTGTGTGTGTGTTGGGTGTGGGTGGGTGTGTGTGTTGGGGGTGTGGGTGGGTGTGTGTGTGTGGGAGTGTGTGTGTGTTCGGGTGTTGGGGGTGTGTGTGTATGTTGTGGGGTTGTGTGTGTGTTGTGGGGTTGTGTGTGTGTTGTGGGGTTGTGTGTGTGTGTTGTGGGGTTGTGTGTGTGTGTTGTGGGGTTGTGTGTGTGTTGGGGGTGTGTGTGTGTGTGTTGTGGGGTGTGTGTTGTGGGGTCTGTGGGTGTGTTGGGTGTGGGCGTCTGGGTGTGTTGGGGGGTATGGGCGTCTGTGGGTGTGTTGGGGGGTGTGGGCGTCTGTGGGTGTGTTGGGGGTGTGGGCATCTGTGGGTGTGTGTGTTGGGGTGTGGGCGTCTGTGGGTGTGTGTGTTGGGGTGTGGGCGTCTGTGGGTGTGTGTGTTGGGGTGTGGGCGTCTGTGGGTGTGTGTGTTGGGGTGTGGGCGTGTGTGTGTTGGTGTTGGGGTGTGGGCGTGTGTGTGTTGGTGTTGGGGGTGTGTGTTGGTGTTGAGGGTGTGTATGTGTAGTGGGTGTGGGCGTCTGTGGGTGTGAGCGTCTGTGGGTGTGTTGAGGGTGTGTGGGCGTGTTGGGGGCGTGTGGGCGTCTGTGGGCCTGTGTGTGTGTTGGGGTGTGGGCCTGTGTGTGTGTTGGGGTGTGGGCCTGTGTGTGTGTGGGCCTGTGTGTGTGGGGTGTGTGTGTGTGTGTTGGGGTGTGGGCGTGTGTGTGTTGGTGTTGGGGGTGTGTGTTGGTGTTGAGGGTGTGTATGTGTAGTGGGTGTGGGCGTCTGTGGGTGTGAGCGTCTGTGGGTGTGTTGGGGGTGTGTGGGCGTGTTGGGGGCGTGTGGGCGTCTGTGGGCCTGTGTGTGTGTTGGGGTGTGGGCCTGTGTGTGTGTTGGGGTGTGGGCCTGTGTGTGTGTGGGCCTGTGTGTGTGGGGTGTGTGTGTGTGTGTTGGGGTGTGGGCGTGTGTGTGTTGGTGTTGGGGTGTGGGCGAGTGTGTTGGTGTTGGGGTGTGGGCGTGTGTGTTGGTGTTGGGGTGTGGGCGTGTGTGTTGGTGTTGGGGTGTGGGCGTGTGTGTTGGTGTTGGGGTGTGGGCGTGTGTGTTGGTGTTGGGGTGTGGGCGTGTGTGTTGGTGTTGGGGTGTGGCGTGTGTGTTGGTGTTGGGGTGTGGCGTGTGTGTTGGTGTTGGGGTGTGGCGTGTGTGTTGGTGTTGGGGTGTGGGCGTGTGTGTGTGTTGGTGTTGGGGTGTGGGCGTGTGTGTGTGTTGGTGTTGGGGTGTGGGCGTGTGTGTGTGTTGGTGTTGGGGTGTGGGCGTGTGTGTGTGTTGGTGTTGGGGTGTGGGCGTGTGTGTGTGTTGGTGTTGGGGTGTGGGCGTGTGTGTGTTGGTGTTGGGGTGTGGGCGTGTGTGTGTTGGTGTTGGGGTGTGGGCGTGTGTGTGTTGGTGTTGGGGTGTGGGCGTGTGTGTGTTGGTGTTGGGGGTGTGGGCGTGTGTGTGTTGGTGTTGGGGGTGTGGGTGGGTGTGTGTGTGTTGGTGTTGGGGGTGTGTATGTGTAGTGGGGGGGTGTGGGGGTGTGTGTGTTGGGGGTGTGTGGGGGTGTGGGTGTGTGTGTGTGTTGGGGGTGTGGGTGTGTGTGTGTGTGTGTTTTGGGGTGTGTGTTGGGGAGGTGTGGGTATGTGTTGGGGTGTGGGTGTATGTGTGTTGGGGGAGTGTGGATGTCTGTGTGTTGGGGGGTGTGGGCGTGTTGGGGGTGTGTGCGTGTGGGCGTACGTGAATGTGTGTTGGGAGTGTGTGGGTGGGTGTGTGTTGGGGGGGTGTGGGTTGGTGTATGTGGATGTCTGCGTGTTGGGGGGGTGTGGGTGGGTGTGTTGGGGTGTGTGTGGGGGGGGTGGGGGTGTGGGTGCGTTTTATTTTAAGACTCACCCCCCAAAGGCAACAGCAGTCTTACTGTTGGTGTCTATTCCGGCTGCCCTCGAGGGGCGGTGGGGGAGTGGGGAGTGTGATTGCGTGGGGGAAGGTACTCAGGGGTAGAGTGTTGGATGGGGTAGGGGGAATGGGGTGGGGCTCATGCGCGGTGTGCTTCTTCCTACCAATAGGGGTGGGGTGGGGGGTGTGGGAGGCGTGAGCAATGCTGCAGGTCCCTTCCACAAATGTGTGTTTGCTCAGAAACAGACCCTGAGACAGAGAGAGGGAGCAAGGCAGGCAGAGCGAGGGAAAAGGAAACTCCAGAAAACACCGAGCCCCAGAGGAGAGGCATTGAATCAGTTATCCGAACAATCGATTATCCGAATGAAAGTGCCCACCCATCTCGTTCAGATAATTGAGGTTCCTCTGTCATCGTCTTAAGTTTATATATTCCGTTTCCTATGCGCAAAACCTTTGCTCTTCACAGTATGAAGCAGTTGTTCTCAGCCTCATTAGCTTTCCAGCAGCTGTGGGAGCTGGCAAAAGATGGTCAGTATAGCTGGTAATTTTACTGACCTGTCTGTGTCCCTATGGTCTGTCCGTCCCTGTGTCTGTGTGTGTCTGACTCTGCATGTGTCTGTGTGTGTGTCCCTGCGTGTCTGTGTGTGTGTGTCCCTGCGTGTCTGTATGTGTGTGTCCCTGTGTGTCTGTGTGTGTGTGTGTGTGTGTCCGTCCCTGCGTGTCTGTGTGTGTGTGTGTGTGTGTGTGTGTGTGTGTGTCTGTACATCTAACAATGTATGTATGCACATGCTGTCTGAGTGTCTGGTGTGTGTGAATACGTGTAGACACTGATCTTCCACAAACTAGTAACCTAATAGTGGGGGAGAAGATAACTGTTGTGTGTTTTGTACCGAGAGGCAGTTTGGGGTGCTGGAGTCTGTATTCCTGAATGGGTCGTGATCGTGGCTGTTACCTGTCGCTGTAATCCCAGAGTCATGGCTGCAGCTGTGCTTCTGGCCATGGACAGCGATGGAGGAGAACCTCATGTGGTTGCAGCAGATCACCGTGTGTGTCTTTGTGCTGCACCCAAACATATGTGTCCCCTCCCCCGCCACCCCCCCCGCCCCGCCCCCACAAACTGAGGCAATGAGGCTGGCTCTCCCACCAGGTGATCAGGGACCTATTTAGTTGAGGCTCATAAATGGCCAGACATTGTCCACGTGAAGGTCTTCATTGTTGGCATAACTGGGGAGTTTCCAATGGACGTAACTGCCCAGGTGATAGGAGGTTCTCTCCAGGGTCAACTTGCCCAATTACTTCCCCTTTGTATCACCTCAGGAAGAGGAGATAATCTCTGCTTTTTGACTCTGTAATAACCTGTGCTCATATTGACACAATCAATTTAATCCTGTTCATGTGCATTTTTGTTGTTTTAAATCTGTATATAGGAAATTCAAACATAACTCTGGGATGTTCATTTTTTTGCTACTTAGTCATCATTATCATGGGATCTGTTGGTGCTGGCTCTTTTGCAATAGAAACAGTAGATGTATTAACAAGTAGCAACCTAACCTGAGAAGGAATAATGTTCTCAAATCTTTATCCCACAAAATGACTGAGGGGATCAAGAAAGATGCGAGTGAGCTTCTATGTATCTTTTCATACAAATCTGTGTAAGATAGAGGGGTTCGGGGTAATAAATGAGTATCATTTATTCAATGCCTTATCCCAGCTTTCCAGATCTCTCCAAATACACTTCATACTGAACAGAAATATCTTGAAAATAAGTTAATGGCTGTTATGTCGTTAAACCTGGCACCCGTCAGTGTGTGGACAGACTTCAACCAACAGGGAGGTGAATAACTGCTCTTTGACCTTGGATGAGGTCCTGTTCGTGCGGACCCCCAGCTGCTGTGTCAACAGTTTTAATGGATCCTCTGAAATGAGAAAGTGGAACATTGCAACTGACCAAGAACTGGGATCTCCTACACCGGATCATTTTCTCAGTATCAACATGTCAGAAACGTACAGCGCACATTTTGTGAAACTGTAGTTAGTAACCTCTGCACTATTTTTGATGAAGACAATTTGTGTCCTTTTTGCTTCTGTTAATGCTTTACCTTATCTACAAGCTCATTATTTCTCCTGTATTTAAATGTATCACACTGTGACTGTGAGAATCGAACGATAGTATGTGAAATTCTTCCAGTACCTGTCAGTCACTGTTTTTCCCCTTTGGAAAGCTGTAGATTGTATTTTATGTAAACCTCTATATTTTAAATTCAAGTCCTTCCAATGACGAGACCAACTCAACACAAACTGAAAAGGGTGGAGAGGATCACCTTCCCATCAGGTGATGGAGGGTACACAGCCATTGGGCCCAGCCATTTCTGGCCAGTGGTTAAGCTCCATTTGAAATCCCCTCAACTTTTCTCATCTAAATTAATTGTTGTAACCCTTTATTCTCTTCCCCTTGGTAGGTTTATTGAGCTTCCTTTAAATGTACTTATGCCGTACATTTCACCTGCTCCACAAGAAATAGGAACAGGAGTAGGCTGGTTCCGGCCCTCCAGCCTGATGTGACATTCCCCACGGCCACTTTCTTGCCCTTTTCCTGGAACCCTTGACTCCCCGACTGATCAAGAATCTCTCTCTCTCAGCCTTAAATGTACGCAAGGACTCTGCCCCCACAGCTCTCGGTGACAAGAAGTTCCAGAGACTCTCAACCCTCTGAGAGAAGAAGTCCCTCAGCTCTTTCTTTGATTGGTGCCCCTTTATTCTGAGGCTGTTCCCTCTGGTCCTAGACTCTCCCATGAGGGGAAACATCCTCTCAGCTTTGACTCTGTCAGACTCCTTACAATTCTATATATTCGGAGATTCCCTCTCATTTAGACGGCACAGTGGCTCAGTGGTTAGCACTGCTGCCTCACAGCGCCAGGGACCCAGGTTTGATTCCAGCCTTGCGTGACTGTGCAAACTCCACAGATATTCTCCCCGTGTCTGCGTGGGCTTCCTCTGGGTGCTCCGGTTTCCTCCCAAGTCCAAAGATGTGCAGGTCAGGTGAATTGGTCATGCTAAATTGCCTGTTTAGTTGGGGGAAATGGGCCTGGGTGGGTTACTGTTCAGAGGGTCACTGTGGACTAGTTGGGCCGAAGGGCCTGTTTCCACACTGTAAGGAATCTATCTAAAAAAAATACTTTAGGGCAGCACAGTGGCTCAGTGGTTAGCACTGCTGCCTCACAGCACCAGGGACCCAGGTTCAATTCCCTCGGGCAATTGGCTGTGTGGAGTTTGCACGTTCTCCCCGTGTCTGCGTGGGTTTCCTCCCACAGTCCAAAAATGTGCAGGTCAGGTGAATTGGCCATCCTAAATTGCCCGTAGTGTTAGGTGGATTAGTCAGGAGTAAATGTAGAGGAATGGGTCTGGGTGGGTTACTCTTCAGAGGGTTGGTGTGGACTTGTTGGGCTGAAGGGCCTGTTTCCACACTGTAGGGAATATAATCCAATGTTTTCTCAACTCCAGTGAGTCGAGTCCCAACCTGTTTAACCTTTGCTTGTAAAACAGCCCCTCCATATCATGGATCATTCCAGGTCCCTGTGATTAGATCTGATTTATTATTGTCACATGTACTGGTATATAGTGAAAAGCACTGTTTTTGGTGCTACCCAGGTAAATCATACCTTACATACGTACATCGGGGTAATAGAGCAGAATGCAGAGTATAGTGTTACAGCTACAGGTGCAGAGAAAGAACAACTCCGATGTATGAGGTGAGTTCTTAAATCTGATAACAGCAGGGAAGAAGCTGTTCTTAAATCTGTCAGTCCATGATTTCAAACATTGATTTGCACATTCTCACCAGGTGCAGAGGTTCCTTCTGAGTTCCTGATTGGATTTGCTGGTGACTATCATATACTGATGAATTCTGCTTATATGTTTTCCCACAAAGGGAAACATTCACTGTCTTAAAAGCTCTTTATCATGATAAACGCTCAGCTGTCTTCTCTCCCTGTAGGCTCATGTGGTGAGGGTAAAGTTGATCAGAGATCTGAATGTGGGGACAGGGCCCCAGGATTCAATCCCAGTCTCATGGTAGACCAGAGTTCAGGTCAGTGCAACAGTCAGCCTGTGCTGGGTTCAGAACAGGATCGATGACGACGTGCAATCCCAAATACAGGGTGTGGCCATAGAACTGAACCCAATGTTCACCCTGCTTTGTTCAGTTCCAGGAAAGATGTTTTTTGGACCATGTGATGTAGGCCATAGGCTATTTAACCCATCGAGTCTGCTCTGCCATTCAGTGAGATCATGGCTGATCTGGTCATCCTCACTTCCACCTTCCTTTTCCCCCTTTATGTTATTTCTCTTACTAATTTAAATTTGTCTCGCTCTCAGCCTTGAATATACTGAATGACTCAGCTGTGACGGCTTTCTATGGTAAAGAAATTCTACAGATTCACTTCCCTCTGAGAGAACAAATTCCTTCTCATTCCTGTCTTAAATGGGCGACCCCTTACTCTGAGATTAGATTTGATTAGATTACTTACAGTGTGGAAACAGGCCCTTCGGCCCAACAAGTCCACACTGACCCGCCGAAGCGCAACCCACCCATACCCCTACATTTACCCCTTACCCCTTACCACTATGATGTTCTCTCGTCCTAGACTCTCCTCGAAGGTAAAACGATCTTTCCGCATTTCCCCTGTCAAGTCTTCAAACGCCAAGTATAGGCAGAATCCACACAGCCTCTCCTCATAGGACACACCCTCCATCCCCGGGATCAGCCGAGTGAACCTCCAGCCTGCATCCCATGCCAGTCTGTCTTTCTATAGGTAAGGGGCCCAAAACTCTTCACAGGATTCCGTCCGTAGTCTGATTGTACAGTTTTAGCAAGACTTTCCTATTTGTATGTCCCGTTCCCTTTGAAATAAAAACCAAAATTCCATCTGCCTTCCCTATTATTCACTAATCTTTAACACAAGCCTTTTGGGATTTATGTACTTGGGCTCTCAAACCTTTCTGTTCCATAGCTTTCTGCAGTCTTTCCTAATTTAAATGATGTATTCTGGTGGGTCATATCAAACAACAGGTCTCTTTGGCTGTTCATAACAACCACAGTAGTAACCCTATATCCTATAGTAACCCTATATCCTATAATAACCCTGTACCCAATCAGGCCATATTGCAGAATACAAGACCGTGTTCAATTTGAGATGTGATTCTGCAATTGGACACCATTTGCTGGATAGTCCCGAGTGGGTGAAGAGTGACACTGATGACCAATTGCAGGTTGCTGTTTGGGCTCAGTGGTGCACCTGTGTTTCCTGGCCATTGTCTGTGTTATTGTACATGCCCCCAGTCCTTGCAGACAGAATGTGTTAACACACTGCCCCTGGTTCCAGTCAACAAAATAATTGGCAGGTATTTGCTGGTTCATTTCTCAGCCCTAACCAATCACAGCCTGGTCGGATTTAACATTTAAACAAAGCCTGACAGTTAACTGTCAATCAGCATTAATAGGTGCATTCTCCATGGTAATGTATTGAATAATCAGCATTTTTTTTTTCTTATGCAGTATAAATGTCAGCTAGTCCATGGAATCGGTACAACTTGCACTCATTAAGACAAAATGAAAACAAGGTATCTTTTCTCTACAATAACTGCACAATTTTTACAGTCCAAAGGGAGGCCATTCAGTCCACTCTAACTGTGCTGTTTCTCCAAAACTAGTGTCAATCTCCTGCCTCTTCCCTCCTAACCCTGCAAATTGTTCATTTTCAAAGAACACTCTAATTCTGTTTTCAACACCTCAGTTAAATCTATCGTCACCATTGACTCCAGCAGTAAATTCCAGACTTGAACCACTCGTGATAAAATGTTTTCCTTGCATCACGTTTGCTTCTTAAGCCAATCAGTTTAAATCTGTGCCCTCCCTTGCTTGCTGCTCCCACCCATGTTTCTCCCGAACTGCACTGATTCCTTCTAGATCTAAAAACAATCCCAAATTCTCTGACCTATCTTTCTGACTGAAAGGTTGGTGTCAGGAAAGTCTCAATATTTCATTCATATTTCAATGTTTGATATAAAAGATTTTAACATCCAACTGCTATCACATGCAGGCTCCTCATTCTCTCCAGTCTGCAAGAACCCGTTGGTCTTTAATTCCCTGTGGAAATGAGGAGGTTTGTACACGGTATCTCACGGCCAATATCTGATGAAAGAACTGCCTATTTTTAAGGTTCTTCAGAGAGCAATCATTTGAATGGGCTGCTATTGTGGCTCCTGGCTTTGTACTTGTAAAGCCTTGAATCATGATCAGGGTGATCCCACACGATACTTGCACTACTCAGAGTTCCACTGACCTCTCATTACAGAAGCTACCAAGCAGCTGGGAGTCTCCATTTCTCATCTACCCAGCGTTCTGTAAGATGTTTGGGTGCTGTAATATTCATCTTGTATGTTGAATAAGCAATAGAAACTGATTCGTAACAATGTTTGTGAGACTCTTGTTAAAAAGAGCATTTCAGAATTTGAGTCAAATGTCCTGATTTTGGTTTCTGATGTGTTCAGTAAGGTATGGGTGCAGAAGTAGGCCATTTGGTCCATCGAGTCTATGTGGGCCATTTAATTCAATGTCATGTATAAATATAGTTAATGATAACTCAGGGCATCAGTATCAATCACTACTCGACTCTGGGTTTCAGTTCTAATGGTTCTTTGATTGGAAGGACTGTCAACAAGTCGCTGGTAGAAGAAGCTACCTACTGTTAAATGGTGATGGAACTTTCTTTTGGTTTAATCAGTTAAAATACAATATTTCTAAATTGTAATCTTACCACTGTTTTCATTGGTCTTTGTGAATTGTTTCTGATATTCAAACACCCTGCTTCCCCCTTTGCTGCTGAAAGATTGGCCCTTGTGCATTTCCAAGTGCTCGAGGAGAGCAGGGAGATAATCACCAGCGCGCACTGGGATCTGATTTCCCCAGGGAATCATCGCCAGAATGCACTGGGATCTGATTTCCCCAGGGAATCATCACCAGCACGAATGGGATCTGATTTCCCCAGGGAATCGCCGGCATCATGCACTGGGATCTGATTTACTCAGGGAATCATCGCCAGCACGCAGTGGGATCTGATTTCCCCAGGGAATCATCGCCAACGTGCAATGGGATCTGATTTCCCCAGGGAATCATCGCCAACACCCACTGGGATCTGATTTCCCCAGGGAATCATCGCCAACACCCACTGGGATCTGATTTCCCCAGGGAATCACCGGCATCACGCACTGGGATCTGATTTCCTCAGGGAGATCATCGCCAACACCCACTGGGATCTGATTTCCCCAGGGAATCATCGCCAGCACGCACTGGGTAATGATTTACTCGGAATCACCAGCATCACACACTGGGATTTGATTTCCTCAGGGAATCATCGCTAGTGGGCACTGGGATCTGATTTCCCCAGGGAATCATCGCCAGCACGCACTGGGATCTGATTTCCCCAGGGAATCATCGCCAGCACACACTGGGATCTGATTTCCCCAGTGAATCGTCGCCAGCACGCACTGGGATCTGATTTCCCCAGGGAATCATTGCCAGCACGCACTGGGATCTGATTTCCCCAGGGAATCATCGCCAACACCCACTGGGTTCTGATTTCCCCAGGGAATCACCGGCATCACGCAGTGGGATCTGATTTCCCCAGGGAATCATCGCCAGCACACACTGGGATCTGATTTCTCCAGTGAATCGTCACCAGCACGCACTGGGATCTGATTTCCCCAGGGAATCATTGTTATTGTCCACTGGGATATAATTTACTCAGGGAATGAGACCTCTCTTCTCTAGAACCTGCTTTTAACCAAGGCTTGTATGAAAACTGAAACTAAATGCATTGTGGCAAACACTCAATACTCCAGTAGAAAGGAGTAAAGAGATTATTGAAACAACTCAACTGGTACCAACATAGGAGCCAGGACAGTGCCGGCTCCAAGGGCTGACCCCCACCCCTGCCCCTAACTGCTGTGTTTTAGCCTGATCCACTGCCATCCAATGTGATTGAGAGTTCCACATTGTTATTTATTTACAATCTCCTTGGATTCCCGATAAACAAGGGAAATGACCCACTTTAAAAGTGTAAACATAAGGTAGGAGCAGAAAGAGACCATTTGGATGCTATAGCCACCTCTGCCATTCGTTGAGATCATGGTTGATCTGTTCCCACCCCCTCCCCCTCTCCAACAATCCCACAATTCCCTATGTAACGAGAATCTAACCACAAAAACTGGTAGAACTGCAGATGCTGTAAACCGTTCTGAGGAAGGATAGCAGACCCAAAACGTTAACTCAGATTTCTCATCACAGATGCTGCCAGAACTAGTGAGCGTTTCCAACAAGAATCTAATCACCTCCACCTTCAAAGTAGCCAATAATCAAAGCTGAAAATGTGTTGCTGGTTAAAGCACAGCAGGTTAGGCAGCATCCAAGGAACAGGAAATTCGACATTTCAGGCATACGCCCTTCATCAGGAATCCTGATCCTAAAACAGCTTTCCTGTTCCTTGGATGCTGCCTGACCTGCTGTGCTTTTCCAGCAACACATTTTCAGCTCTGATCTCCAGCATCTGCAGACCTCACTTTTTACTCCCAGTCAATAATCAAACCCTGTCACATGCACCTCATCAAGCAGAGTGTTCTAAACCTTCACAAACCTCAGAGAAAAACATTTTTCCTCATCTCTGTCCCCAAAGGAAGAGCCCTAATGTTCAAACACTGCCTTCTAGTTCTGGATTCACCACAAGAGGAAACAGCCTTCCCACATCCACCTGGTCCAGACCATTCAGGATCTGATACACTTCAGTCAGGAGAATCCCTCACTCTCCTAAACCCCAGTTGGAACCAGCCCAGTCTGTCCAGTCTATCCTCATCACACAATCCACTCATTCCCGGGATTAATCTAGTAAACCCATCTCCAATGTAACAATATCCTTACTTAAATAAGGAGACCATAACTGTGCACACTATTCGAAATGTGGCTTCACTAATACCCTGTCCAACTGAAGCATAACATCGGATGCCGGAAGACTTGGAGGTTGGCTAATGTGGTGCCACTCTTTAAGAAAGGTAAGAACAAGCCAGGGAACTATAGACCAGTGAGCCTGACATCGGTGGTGGGCAAGTTGTTGGAGGGAATCCTGAGGGACAGGATGTACATGTATTCTGAAAGGCAAGGACTGATTAGGGATAGTCAACATGGTTTTATGCGTCAGAAATCATGTCTCACAAACTGGATTGAGTTTTTTGAAGAAGTAACAAAGAGGATTGATGAGAGCAGAGCAGTAGATGTGATCTATATGGACTTCAGTAAGGCGTTCAACAAGGTTCCCCATGGGCGACTGGTGAACAAGGTTAGATCTCATGGAATACAGGGCAAAATAGACATTTGGATACAGAACTGGCTCAAATGTAGAAGACAGAGAGTGATGGTGGAGGGTTGTTTTTCAGACTGGAGGGCTGTGACCAGTGGAGTGCCACAAGGATTGGTGCTAGGTCCACTACTTTCCATAATTTATATAAATGATTTGGATGTGAACCTAAGAGAGATAGTTAGTAAGTTTGCAGATGACACCAAAATTGGAGGTGAAGTGGAGAGCAAAGAAGGTTACCTCAGATTACAACAGGATCTGGACCAGATAGGCCGATGGGCTGAGAAGTGGCAGATGGAGTTTAATTCAGATAAATGTGAGGTGCTGCATTTTGGGAAAGCAAATCTTAGCAGGATTTATACACTTAATGGTAAGGTCCTAGGGAGTGTTGCTGAACAAAGAGACCTTGGAGTGCAGGTTCATAGCTCCTTGAAAGTGGAGTATCAGGTAGATGGGATATTGAAGAAGGTGTTTGGTATGCTTTCCTTTATTGGTCAGAGTATTGAGTACAGGAGTTGGGAGGTCACGTTGTGTCTGTACAGGACATTGGTTAGGTCACTGTTGGAATATTGCATGCAATTCTGGTCTCCTTCCTATTGGAAAGATGTTGTGAAACTTGAAAGGATTCAGAAAAGGTTTACAAGGATGTTGCCAGGGTTGGAGGGTTTGAGCTATAGGGAGAGGTTGAATAGGCTAGTGCTGTTTTCCCTGGTGTGTCGGAGGCTGAGGGGTGACCTTATAGAGGTTTACAAAATTATGAGGGGCATGG
This sequence comes from Hemiscyllium ocellatum, assembly GCF_020745735.1. Classification (NCBI taxonomy): domain Eukaryota; kingdom Metazoa; phylum Chordata; class Chondrichthyes; order Orectolobiformes; family Hemiscylliidae; genus Hemiscyllium; species Hemiscyllium ocellatum. The sequence continues at coordinate 112,292,127 of NC_083409.1, read as the reverse complement.
ACAGGATAAATCGACAAAGTCTTTTCCCTGGGGTCAGGGAGACCTGAACTTGAGGGCATAGGTTTAGGGTGAGAGGGGAAAGATATAAAAAAGACTTTAGGGACAACTTTTTCACGCAGAGAATGGTACGTGTATGGAATGAGCTGCCGGAGGAAGTGGTGGAGGCTGGTACAATTCCAACATTTAAGAGGCATTTGGATGGGTATATGAATAGGAAGGGTTTGGAGGGATATGGGCCGGGTGCTGGCAGGTGGGACTGGATTGGGTAGGGATATCTGGTCGGCATGGACGGGTAGGACCGAAGGGTCTGTTTTCGTGCTGTACATCTGTATCACTCTATGACTGTATCCACACTTTTATGTTCAATCTCCTTTGTAATAAAGGAGGGTATTCTACTGATCTTCATTCATTGACCCCAGCATTAATTGTGTGCTGTGTATGCAAACAAACCTTCATTGATTCATGCACCAGAACACCCCAACACCCTCTGCGCCTGGAATTCCACAGTCATTCACTCTTAATTAATAGTTTTAAAAATTCTTCCTGCCAAAGTGAAAACCTCACATTTTCCCACATTCTAAACCATCTGCCAGATTTTTGCCATTCACTCATTCTACACCCTTAAACCTTCTGCCCTCATTTGGAGTCATTCAGTAGCTGTGTATTCACTCCCCTCATCCAAGTCATTGATTAGATTAAGATTAGATTACTTACAGTGTGGAAACAGGCCCTTCGGCCCAACAAGTCCACACCGACCCGCCGAAGCGCAACCCACCCATACCCCTACATTTACCCCTTACCTAACACTACGGGCAATTTAGCATGGCCAATTTACCTGACCCACACATCTTTGGACTGTGGGAGGAAACCGGAGCACCCGGAGGAAACCCACACAGACACGGGGAGAACGTGCAAACTCCACACAGTCAGTCGCCTGAGGCAGGAATTGAACCCAGGTCCCTGGCGCTGTGAGGCAGCAGTGCTAACCACTGTGCCACCGTGCCGCCTCGAATCATTGATATAAATTGTAAAAGGCTGCAGCCCCCTTGTGAGATTCCACTGGTCGCATCCTGCCTGTTTTCTGCCAGCCAGCCTGTCTTCACTCCATGCGGGTACATTAGCCCCGACAACCACCAGCTATTATTTTGCATGAACATTGTTCAGTAACTCCCTCTGCACTGCTTTGGAATCAGTTGGCAACATTTTAAGAAAAAATATCAAGACCAACTCAGGGATTCCCTGAGGACCCCAGGGATGGTCGGTGACTTCAGTGGGGGCCTGAGCAGCAACGGCAGGTCACATACATGGGCGGGAAAGTTCAGGGTGTCCGATTAATTGCCTGACATCTGAGAAAAGTCATGGATCCAACATTCATAAAATCCAACGTGTTTGGACTCAGAAGGGTCAACTCCAACTGAAAACTGGGAACATGGGTAAGATAGAATCTCAAAGTACAGATTACTTCAGTCTGAAGCTGATGATGTTATCGCAAGTCAGGGCACTAATGATGATATCTTTCAAGATGTCCTTTGGTTTACAAATCCATTAAGGACAAAAGGGTAACTAGGGAGAGAATAGGCCCCTCAAAGATCAGCAAGGCGGCCTTTGTGCGGGAGCCGCAGGAGATGGGGGAGGTACTCAACGAGTGTTTTGCATCAGTATTTACTGCGGAAAAGAACATGGAAAATATAGACTGTAGAGAAATAGATGGTGATATCTTGAAAAGTGTCCATATTACAGAGGAGAAAGTGCTGGATGTCTTGAAATGGTTAACGGTGGATAAATCCCCAGGACCTGATCAGGTGTACCCGAGAACTCTGTGGGAAGCTAGAGACCTCTTGCTGAGATATTTGTATCATCGATAGTCACAGGTGAGGTGCCGGAAGACTGGAGGTTGGCAAACATGGTGCCACTGTTTAAGAAGGGTGGTAAGGACAAGCCAGGGAACTATAGACCAGTGAGCCTGACCTCGGTGGAGGGCAAGTTGTTGGAGGAAATCCTGAGGGACCGGATTTACATGTATTTGGAAAGGCAAGGACTGATTAGGGATAGTCAACATGGCTTTGTGCGTGGGAAATCATGTCTCACAAACTTGTTTGAGTTTTTTGAAGGAGTAAGAAGGAGGATTGATGAGGGCAGAGCAGTGGATGTGATCTATATGGACTTCAGTAAGGCATTTGACAAGGTTAGATCTCATGGAATACAGAGAGAACTAGCCATTTGGATACAGAACTGACTCAAAGGTAGAAGACAGAGGGTGGTGGTGGAGGGTTGTTTTTCAGACTGGAGGCCTGTGACCAGTGGAGTGCCACAAGGATTGGTGCTGGGCCCTCTACTTTTTGTCATTTATATAAATGATTTGGATGTGAGCATAAGAGGTACAGTTAGTAAATTTTTTAGATGACACCAAAATTGGAGGTGTGGTGGACAGCGAAGAAGGTTACCTCAGATAACAACGGGATCTTGATGGAATGGGCCAATGGCCTGAGGAGTGGCAGATGGAGTTTAGTTCAGATAAATATGAGGTGCTGCATTTTGGGAAAGCAAATCTTAGCAGGACTTGTACATTTAATGGTAGGGTCCTAGGGTGTGTTGCTGAACAAAGAGACCTTGGAGTGCAGGTTCATAGATCCTTGAAAGTAGAGTCTCAGGTAGATAGGACAGTGAAGAAGTTTAGTGGTATGCTTTCCTTTATTGGTCAGAGTATTGAGTACAGGAATTGGGAGGTCATGTTGCGGCTGTACAGGACATTGGTTAGGCTATTGTTGGAATATTGCGTGCAATTCAGGTCTCCTTCCTATCGGAAAGATGTGAAACTTGAAAGGGTTCAGAAAAGGTTTACAAGGATGTTGCCAGGGTTGGAGGATCTGAGTGATAGGGAGAGGCTGAACAGGCTGGGACTGTTTTCCCTGGAGCGCCGGAGGCTGAGGGGTGACCTTATAGAGGTTTATAAAATCATGAGGGGCATGGATAGGAGAAATAGACAAAGTCTTTTTCCCTGGTTTGGGGGAGTCCAGAACTAGAGGGCATAGGGTTAGGGTGAGAGGTGAAAGATATAAAAAAGACCTAAAGAGCAACTTTTTCACCCAGAGGGTGGTACGTGTATGGAATGAGTTGCCAGAGGCTGGTACCATTGCAACATTAAAGAGGCATCTGGATGGGTATATGAGTAGGAAGGGTTTGGGGGGATATGGCCAGGGTACTGATAGGTGGGTTGGGATGTCTGGTCAGGATGGACGGGCTGGACTGTTTCCATGCTGTACATCTCTGACTCTACGACAACCATTTCAAAATGAGAAGGAGCAAGATTCTGGAAAGGACGGATTCAGTGATGAGGTTTCTCCTGACAGAAGATGGGAATTGATTGGTGTTGACATCATTGACAGAAGTCAGGAATCCTGTTGATAGACATGTGCAGGGGTATTGGTACGTCTGACATCATTGCTGTACTCAGAAACACACTCAGTGCTCCACTTGGTGCTCAGCTTGCTGGACTGCTCTGTACTCGGCTCGTTGGGCCTCTGTGGAAAGCAAACCTTTGAACAGGGTAAAAACAAGGACTGCAGATGCTGGAAACCAGAGTCTAGATTAGAGTGGTGCTGGGAAAGCACAGCAGTTCAGGCCCCATTCACCTGTTGTACTCTATGCTACTTTCTCCCCACCCCCACCCCCATTTATCTCATTTATCTCTCCACTCTGCAGGCACTCTGCCTCTATTCCTGATGAAGGGCTTTTGCCCGAAACATCGATTTTCCTGCTCCTCGGATGCTGCCTGACCTGCTGTGCTTTTCCAGCACCACTCTAATCTAAACCTTTGAACAGCTTGGGGCGACACAGTGGCTCACTGATTGGCACAACTGCCTCACAGCACCAGGAACCTGGGTTTGATTCCAGCCTCGAACGACTGTCTGTGTGGAGGTTGCACATTCTCCCCGTGTCTGCGTGGGTTTCCTCTGGGGGCTTCAGGTTCCTCTTTCAGTCGAAAGATGAGCAGGTCAGGTGGATTGGCCCTGGGAAACACAGGCTTACAGGGATAGGGTGGGGGAGGGGGTTGGATCCGGGTGAACATAAAACATTACAGCACTGTACAGGCCCTATGAAACCAATCTGAAGCCTACCTAACCTACACTATATACTATTCCATTATCATCCAAATATTTATCCAATGACCAATTATATGTCCTTAACATTGGCGAGTCTTCTACTGTTGAAGGCAGGCCGTTCCATGCTCCTACTACTCTTTGAGTAAAGACACTAACCCTGATGTCTGTCCTATATCTATCACCCCTCAATTTAAAGCTATGTCCCCTCGTGCTCACCAGCACCATCTGAGGAAAAACACCTTCCCTCCATACCAGGCAACCACCTGGTAAATCTCCTCTGCACCCTTTCCAAAGCTTCCACATCCCTCCTATAATGCAGTGACCAGAACTGTACACAATACTCAAAGTGCGGCCACACCAAAGTTTTGTACAGCTGCAGCATAACCTCCTGGCTCTGAAACTCAATCCCTCTACCAATAAAAGCTAACACACCATATGCCTTCTTAACAACCCTATCAACCTGGGTGTCAACTTTCAGGGATCTATGTACATGGACACCAAGACCTCTCTGTTTTTCTACACTACCAAGAATCTAACCATTAGCCCAGTACTCTGTATTCCTGTAACTCCTTCCAAAGTGAATCACCTCACACTTTTTTGCATTAAATTCCATTTGCCACCTCTCAGCCCAGCTCTGCAGCCTATCTATGTCCCTCTGTAACCTACAACACTCTCCAGCACTATCCACAACTCCACTGACCTTAGTGTCATCCGCAAATTTACTAACCCATCTTTCCACACCCTCATCCAGATAATTTACAAAAATGACAAACAGCAGACAAAACAGATCCTTGTGGTCCACCAATGTTCACCCCAATACCAGGATGAACATTTCCCATCAACTGCCATCCTCCATCTTCTTTCAGCTAGCCAATTTCTGATTCAAACCGCTAATCATTCTCAATCCCATGCATCCATATTTTTCTACAATAGCCTACCTTAGGGAATCCTATCAAACCCCTTACACATACACCACATCAACCACTTTACCCTCATTCACCTGTTTGGTCACCTTCTCAAAGAACTCAATAAGGTTGGTGAGGCACGACCTACCCTTCACAAAACCGTGTTGACTATCCCTAATCAACTTATTCCCTTCTAGACGATTATAAATCCTATCTCTTATAATCCTTTCCAACACTTTACCCACAATCAAAGTAAGGCTCACTGGTCTATAATTACCAGGGTTGTCTCTACTCCCCTTCTTGAACAAGGGGACAACATTTGCTATCCTCTAGGCTTCTGGCATATTCCTGTAGACAATGACGACATAAAGATCCAAGCCAAAGGCTCGGCAATCTCCTTCCTGGCTTCCCAGAGAATCCCAGGATAAATCCCATCCAGCCCAGGGGACGTTTCTAGTTTCACACTTTCCAGAATTGCTAACACTTCCTCCTTATGAACCTCAATCCCATCTAGTCTAGTACCCTCTATCTCAGTATTCTCCTCAATAACACTGTCTTTTTCCCTGTGTGAACACTGACGAAAAGTATTCACTTAGCGCCTCTCCTATCTCCTCGGACTGCATGAACAACTTCCCATGACTGTCCTTGATCTGCCCTAATCTTACTCTAGGAGAAAGTGAGGACTGCAGATGCTGAAGAAAGGCTCATGCCTGAAACGTCAAATCTCTTGTTCCTTCAATGCTGCCTGACCTGCTGCGCTTTTCCAGCAACACATTTTCAGTTCTAATCTTACTCTAGTCATTCTTTTATTCCTGATATAGCTGTGGAAAGCTTTAGGGTTTTCTTTGATCCCACTGTCGTGGAGAAAATGTAGAGGATCACCAGGAGCTGCAGAGAGTTTGTCCTGGAGTAGGTCTTTTATTGGCAAACAAAAAACCGTGACACTCAGAAAGCAGATTCTTGAATGCCCCCGAACCTCAAAGTCCGTAGTTTTTCTGTTTGTAGAGGTCCCACCTAACCCCAGAAAGAGCTCTAATTATCTAGGGATCCGAATCCCTCTCTCCTGCACCATCCCTGTAGCTTTGTGTTCAACTTTCTCTCACCCTATTCCTCACCTCGCTAGCACGTGGCATGGGCAACAAATCAGAGATAACAACTCTGTTTGTTCTAGCTCTAAGCTTCCACCCTAGCTCCCTAAATTTCTGCCTTACACCCTCATCCCTTTTCCTACCTCTGTCGTTGGTGCCTATGTGGACCACGACTTGGAGCTTCTCTCCCTCCCGCTTAAGTATCCTGAAAACATGATCTGAGACATCATAAATCCTGGGAGGCAACACACCAACTGTGAGTCTCTCTCATTCCCACAGAACCTATCTGGGGGCGGCACGGTGCACAGTGGTTAGCACTGCTGCCTCACAGCACCTGAGACCCGGGTTCAATTCCCGACTCAGGCGACTGACTGTGTGGAGTTTGCACGTTCTCCCCGTGTCTGCGGGGGTTTCCTCCGGGTGCTCCGGTTTCCTCCCACAGTCCAAAGATGTGCGGGTCAGGTAAATTGGCCATGCTAAATTGCACGTAGTGTTAGGTAAGGGGTAAATGTAGGGGTATGGGTGGGTTGCGCTTCGGCGGGTCGGTGTGGACTTGTTGGGCCGAAGGGCCTGTTTCCACACTGTAAGTAATCTAATCTAATCTAATCTAATCTAAATATGGAGTCCCCAATAACTGATGCTCTGCTACTCTTCCCCTCTTCCCTTCTGAGCAACACTCTGTGCCAGAGATCTGTGCCCTATGGCTTAGCCCTGGTAAGTCATCCCCCGTAAACAGTATCCAAAACAGTACACTTGTTATTGAGGGGAACGGCACAGGGATCCCTGCACTGACTGCTGGTTCCTTTTCCGTCCCCTGATGGTAACCCGTCTACCTTCTTCTTATACCTGAGGTGTGACTACCTCCCTGTAACTCCTCTCAATTACCCCCTCTGTATCCCGAATGATCCGAAGTTCATCCAGCTCCAGCTCAATGGGCCGAATGGCCTGCTTCCATACTGTGGGGATTCTATGATAAGGTCACCTCCCGCACTCCAGTGAAAACACTCCCAGCCTCTCCTCATACCCCAATAACCTACACCCAATGGCGTACCAATAACTAAGTAACCTTTCCAAAACTGGACTCCAGTAAATGAGAGTAACTCTTGGTCATTTCTCTGGAGGGAACGGAAGGAGGTGGTCGTAATGTGTAGAAACCCGATGAATGTTTTGGTTCATCAATCATTATGATTAAATCCACATCCTGGAACGACACATCTTTAAATTATAATCGCCCTTATATTATTTTAAAAGAGAAAAAATAATATGCTCCAAATGATTGCCAAAAACATTAGAAACTTTCTCTGCACTTTCATCTTAATCTAGTGTTTACTCCACTCCCCCTCATGAAACATGATTGTGGAATAAATATCTCTCTCTATGTTCTGTATCCTGTTTATTGCTAAATCTGTGTTTGTGGCCTTTATTTTTTAGTCACCCTGGAGGTTAGATTCCCCTGGGGACCTGCTCAGTCTGGGAGGTCATTCCCCTAGTGACCTGCAGGGGGCGGTCAGTCTGGGAGGTCATTCTCCTAGAGACCTGCAGGGGGCGGTGAGTCTGGGAGGTCACTCTCCTAGTGACCACCTGGGGGCGGTGATTCTGGGAGGTCATTCTCCTAGTGACCTGCAGGGGGCGGTGAGTCTGAGAGGTCATTCTCCTAGAGACCTGCAGGGGGCGGTAAGTCTGGGAGGTCATTCCCGAAATGACCTGCAGGGGGCGGTGAGTCTGGGATGTCATTCCCCTAATGACCTGCAGGGGGCAGTGATTCTGGGAGGTCATTCCCCTAATGACCTGCAGGGGGCGGTGAGTCTGGGAGGTCATATGGACTGTGTTCACTCTTTCTGACTGGCCGCCTCCTTGGCGGCCGGTTCCGGTTCCGGTGGCTATGGCGGACCGGGACCCTCTGTCGTATTTCGCCGGTTACGGGAGTTCGGGGTCGGAGAGCGAGTCAGAGCCGGAGCCGGGGCCCGGGCCCGGGCCGGCGGCTGTGGGTGACGGGGCAGGAGGAGCCCAGGCCCAGGCCCAGGCCTCGGCCTCGCCGGCCGCTCTGCCCCGGCCGGACGAGCTGTTCAGCAGCGTCTCCAGACCCAGCTTCCTGGGCAGGCCCGGGAGCGGCCTCATCAACTGGGAGCAGCGGGTAGTGAGGGCCCCGGAGGAGGTGAGGGCCCGGGCCCGGGCCTGGGCCTGGTCACAGATATACCTTTACATTAACATTAATGTGAATTCTGTTCTGGGGCACAGGGAGGAAACACTGGAGCCTGGCTCTGACATTCAGTGTCAGTGTCAATGTTAATGTATCTCTGAGACACCGGGGGGGGGTGGGGGGGGTGGGGGGGGGGCTGGTAACTGAACATATCCCCCATTTAGCTTCAGCAGAAAGCCCTCAGGCTGTGCTGCTTCCCCACTGCACCGCGGCACCAGTTGCCCTGAGCTTCAGTGTGTCCCCCAGCCCATAGTCCTGGACCTCGGAATGGGTCAGTCTGCAGCACTCGCTGCGGGTCGGTCCCTTGCTCTGGGAGACCAGCCTGTTTCGGTCAGACCAACGAGCGAGTTGACGGTCCCCTCGGTGCAGTCAGTGGTTGTCTCGGTGAGTGTCCTGGGGAACAGGCCGTGGAGCAGGTGGGAAGGCATTCACTGTGAGAGGTCAACGATACAAGAGCAGAAATGTACCACTGAGGCTGGGTAAGGCCTTGGTCAGACCGCAGGTGGGAAGTTGCAAGGGGCATTGAGCCCGGTATCTAATGAAGAATGTAATGGACTTAGAGGTTTCACCCCCAAATTCAACTTTGTATTAGAAGTTGGAGTGATGGGCGGCACGGTGGCTCAGTGGTTAGCACTGCTGCCTCACAGCGCCAGGGACCTGGGTTCAATTCCCGACTCAGGCGACTGACTGTGTGGAGTTTGCACATTCTCCCCGTGTCTGCGTGGGTTTCCTCCGGGTGCTCCGGTTTCCTCCCACAGTCCAAAGATGTGCAGGTCAGGTGAATTGGCCATGCTAAATTGTCTGTAGTGTTAGGTAAGGGGTAAATGTAGGGGTATGGGTGGGTTGCGCTTCGGCGGGTCAGTGTGGACTTGTTGGGCTGAAGGGCCTGTTTCCACACTGTAAGTAATCTAATCTAATCACTGATGCTGGGCAACTCTACATGACAGCTTTCTTGTCCCCAACAGAAGATCAGATGAAAGTGAGCTTCCAATCTCTTCAAACAGCCCCAGCGATGTTTAAAGCCAGTAATTTTCATCAATCGCATGTTTCTTGGAAGCTTTGTTTAGAAAAATGGTTTCCCAGTAACCCTTGATAAAAGAAACCATTCCAAATATTTCCAGCAATTTCAAATGAATTGATAATTTTTCAATTCTTTTAAAAACCAAGTCTTCCAATAAATATTAAATATGAAGCATCTTTGTAATACATTCAAGATACAGGCAAAATCTCCATAGTTCTACCGGGCCATAGGGCTGCTCTTTACTGGTGGTGATTTAATCTGAGGGTCACTACGTCTCAGGTGATGGGAGATTTTAAAAAGGAGAGACCTTAGAAGTAACACTGTTGATATTACTCTTCATTGTAAACCAGCCTTCCAGCTAATTGAGCTAACCCCCCACCCCAACACATTATATAAATGCAATAAGAATTAAAAATGTTAGAAAAACTCAGCATGTGAGAAAAAGAGTTGGCATTTTAGTTTAATGGTCTTTTATCAGAATATGGCATTCACTATGTTGCTTTTACCAATGTAATTAAATTTGTTTTTGAAGTATTTGGAGTTAGGGTCATAGAGATGTACAGCATGGAGACAGACCCTTGGTCCAATTCCTCCATGCCCACCAGATATCCTAAACTAATCTAGACCCATTTGCCAGCATTTGGCCCATATCCCTCTAAACCCTTCCTATTCATATACCCATCTAGGTGCCATTTAAATGCTGTAATTGTGCCATCCTCCACCATTTCCTCTGGCAATTCATTCCATACACTTACCAACCTCTGTGTTGCCCCTTAGGTCCCTTTTATATCTTTCCCCTCTCACCCTAAACCTGTGCCTCTCTAGTTCTGGAACTCCCCCTGCCCCAGGGGGAAGACCTTGTCTATTTACTCTTTCCATGCCCCTCATAATTTTACAAACCTCTATGGTCACCTGTCAGCAAACAGAGAAAAGATAGATTATTTTTATTTTTTTTCGTGTACTAATGGTTTACATGGTTCCTGCTCATTTGACAGCCACCAAGAGAGTTCAAGGTCTGGAAAACAAATGCTGTGCCTCCCCCAGAGACATACGCAGTGGAAGAGAAAAAGCCACCATCAGGTGTGGACATGGCAGTCAAGTGGTCTTGCATGTACCAGGACAATGGGGAGGACACTCCACAACGCAAAGCTGCCTTGCTTCCAGATGAGCCTGAAATCTCCGAGTCAGGTACGATGTGCAAGCCCCAGTCGCTTAAATACTTTGCGCATTAAATGTCAATTTGTTTCAGATGCCCCTGAGCCCAAAAGTGTTTGGATGCAAAATGACAGAGCACTGGTTCTGTCGCAATTCTATTAACTGACTGTCATGACTTGATGAATTTCAGAAGCTGTTCCAGTTAAGAGAGTACATGGGGTATTTTTCTTTGTTGATCGCAAAGTCTAGAGTTTAAGAGCTGAGAGCTGGTGCTGTACTGTAGGCTCCAGGTAGACACCTTACAGATCTAGATCAGAGTGGTGCTGGAAAAACACAGCAGTTCAGGCAGTATCCGAGGAGCAGGAAAATTGACGTTTCGGGTAAAAGCCCTTCATCAGGAATAGAGGCAGAGTGGAGAGAGGGGGGTGGAAGATAGTAGCATAGAGTACAATAGGTGAGTGGGGAAGGGGATGAAGGTGATAGGTCAGAGAGGAGGGTGGAGTGGATAGATGGGAAGGAAGATTGGCAGGTAGGACAGGTCATGGGGACAGTGCTGAGCTGGAAGGTTGGAGCTGAGTGAGATAGTGGAAGGGGAAATGAGGAAACTGGTGAAGTCAACACTGATGCCCTGGGGTTGAAATGTTCCGAGGCGGAAGATGAGGTGTTCTTCCTCCAGGTGTCTGGTGGTGAGGGAGCGGCGGTGAAGGAGGCCCAGGACCTTCATGTTCCATAGTGGGAGGGGGAGTTGAAATGTTGGGCCACAGAGCGGTGTGGTTGATTGGTGTGGGTGACTCGGAGATGTTCCCTAAAGCGCTCTGCTAGGAGGCGCCCAGTCTCCCCAATGTAGAGGAGACCGCATCGGGAGCAACGGATACAATAAATGTTATTGGTGGATGTGCAGGTGAAACCATGATGGATGTGGAAGGCTTCTTTGGGGCCTTGGATGGAGGTGAGGGAGGAGGTGTGGGCACAGGGTTTGCAATTCCTGCGGTGGAAGGGGAAGGTGCCAGGTGGGGAGGGTGGGTTGTTGGGGGACATGGACCTGACCAGGTAGTCACTGAGGGAATGGTCTTTGTGGAAGGCGGAAAGGAGTGGGGAGGGAAATATATCCCTGGTGGTGGGGTCTTTTTGGAGGTGGCAGAAATGTCGGCGGATGATTTGGTTTATGCGAAGGTTGGTAGGGTGGAAGGTGAGGACCAGGGGCGTTCTGTCCTTGTTATGGTTGGAGGGGTGGGGTTTGAGGGGGGATGTGGGATGTTGAATGTTGATGAGATGAGTTGGAGTTGAAAATGTGTTGCTGGTTAAAGCACAGCAGGTCAGGCAGCATCCAAGGAATAGGAAATTTGACGTTTCGGGCACAAGCCCTTCATCAGGAATGAGGAGAGGGTGCCAGGCAGGCTAAGATAAAAGGTAGGGAGGAGGGACTTGGGGGAGGGGCGATGGAGATGTGATAGGTGGAAGGAGGTCAAGGTGAGGGTGATAGGCCGGAGTGGGGTGGGGGCGGAGAGGTTAGGAAGAAGATTGCAGGTTAGGAGGGCGGTGCTGAGTTGAGGGAACCGACTGAGACAAGGTGTGGGGAGGGGAAATGAGGAAACTGGAGTTGGAGGGCATCTTTAACCATGTGGGAAGGGAAATTGCGGTCTCTAAAGAAGGAGGCCATCTGGTGTGTTCTGTGGTGGAACTGGTCCTCCTGGGAGCAGATACGGCGGAGGCAGAGGAACTGGGAATACGGGATGGCATCTTTGCAGCGGGTAGGGTGGGAAGAGGTGTAATCCAGGTAGCTGTGGGAGTCGGTGGGTTTGTAAAAAATGTCAGTATCAAGTCAGTTGTCATTAATGGAGATGGAGAGGTCCAGGAAGGGGAGGGAGGTGTCAGAGATGGTCCAGGTAAATTTAAGGTCAGGGTGGAATGTGTTGGTGAAGTTGATGAATTGCTCAGCCTCCTCACGGGAGCACGAGGTGGCACCAATGCAGTCATCAATGTAGCGGAGGAAGAGGTGGGGAGTGGTGCCAGTGTCATTACAGAAGATCAACTGTTCTACGTAGCCAACAAAGTTTTACAGATCAGCTAACCAGCTTGCAGCAGGATGTGATCATGCATAGAAAAGACAGAAGAGATTTACAAGATTGTGGCCAGGGATGGAGAATGTGAGCACCGAGGAAAGATTGGATAATTTAGATTCTTTTTCTTGGAACATTGTAGGCTGATTTAATAGAGATAATTAAAATAAAAATAAAATAAGTAGAGTTGATAGGAAGAAACTAGCCTTTGTTTTCTAAGGGCCCTGTTCTTGCCCAGCTGAGCCTTTTGTTTGTGCTCACCTTGTCCAATGGCCGTCCAAACAGTCAGCCTCCGGGTGTCATAGCCATCAGTGACTGTCTCCCAGGTGAGAGTGTCAGTGCCTGCCATCTTCATATCTCACCCACAGTCATCCTTGAAGTAGGGGTAGACACCCAGGAGACCATGACACACTGGCCAGTTCATGATACAGAAGGTCTTTGGTACTGGAAGCTTCCTGTTTTCCGGATTGTACCTGTTCGACTTTAGCTTCTGATTCCTTGCTGCCAGGCTTCTCTGTTCAACCTTGAAGCTGTCTTACAAATCCCTGAAAGCTGCTCATTGTGGACTTTCAAGTTAAAAGACAGCCTGAAAATTCTTTTTTGTGATTTTTCAATACCATAAAGATTACAATTGTATCCATTATTCAATTATCAGCTTTCCAAATTATTTGCTGGAGCTTTTTCAGGATTGATCATATTCTGTTAACGTGGAGTCCACCATGCTGTGGTAATTAATGGAGTTTGTGTGGAAAAGATGGTCTTGAGGGCAGTTTGTAATATTGCATGGCATAATCCGGTTCATTCAGAACAAAGCATCGAAACATTACTGTCAGCCTCTTTCCAATCTATCTCCGGATCACTCAGTAGTTTGTTTCTATTGAAGCTAAATTCCAAAAACGTGGATGTAATTGTTCCCAGCACTGTGTTCCTCCTTGTTTTGGGTTCTTGTTGGCATCTAAATGAAAATACAGACATTTGATGGAGGTTATACCATCCCTGTGATGAATGCTCTCGGATATGCATGCATGGTATTGCCCGTTCTGTTTATCTCCCTCTATATTACTGCTCAGGACAAGTCAGGCCACTTCTAACTGCAACAGTGAAACCTATTGTAGTTGGTTTTGTACGATCATTAGATATCAAACTGTATTTATGTTGGTGAATGTTTTTCTCCTTTTCAGATGAAGATGATGGGGATGACGTGTCTGCAAAGAAACGCAAGATTGAAACATTTCAGCAGAAGGAGAAACGTAAACGGAATCAGGGACAAGCCAACAGGGAGAAGAGTTTTGTTGAAGAGGAAAAGCGCATTCTCAGGCAGGAGTTTTCCTTAAAAGATTGAAGGCAAGGCTACCTGGACAAGTCCCCCCTCCTTACTCAGCCTGAAGACAAGCGTTGTGGGTTAAAGATGCAGGAGCAAAACCGATCGTGATTGCTGTGTGGATTATGCAGTGGGAAAGCTGTCTACATTGTTCACGCCTCCTTTTCAAATAAACCGGAGGAAAACCTTGGCACTGTGCCAACAGAAAGCAGCAGGACATTGGTTCAAGAGTGCTGACTTTTCAGTATGGACTTGATACAATTTCTTTTAAACTGAGAAAGAACTATAGGTTGACACTTTGATGTTGCGTAGCCTTGATATACACTTGCAGTGTTGGTTTAAGTAGGAACTTTGTCAGCGTTCCAGTACTGCCTGTGTAGCAGTCAGACTGGTGTCTGTACAGATGACTCGAATGTTGTGAAGCCGGTTTAGTTTGTTCCCAGTTCCAGATATTTTTACAACACCTCTAATTACAGAACACAATGTAAAAAATCTTAGCACAGTCTACACAGACTTGTATTCTTATTGTTCTGGCTGTAGTTGCCTCTTGATAGTCTAATTGTTCAGTCACACATAGCATTGACAGTCACATTTCTGTGGTTACAGGTAAATTCTTCCCTGAATAGGATGATGTGGCCAGGGTGTATATGATGTGTACAGTGAAGACTGGACTTCATAAATGTAAAATAGTCCCTAATAAATCCAGTGGGGAATGCAGGAGAATCAGCTTTACTTTGTGAGCAGAGCTCACACCCACATTGAACAGTATCGAAGGATTTAAAGCTGGATTAAGCTGATGACGGACAGAGGAACAGAAGGATACTCTGACGGGATTCGGTGAAGAGGGGCGAAAGCACACATGTGGAGCCTAAAGAACAGTACAGCCCATCGGGCAGAATGGCCTGTTTCTGTGCTGTGGTGTTTTCTAATCTGAATTACTTCATGTTCTTAGTTATAGAAGCTATGATTCCAAACTTCAGGAAAATGGAATGCAACTAAAGAAGCTTGTCGTTTGTACATATGGGCATGTTGACTTTAATTAAACACTTATTCCTTCTACCTCTCATGGCCTAAGTTGAGAAAGGATTGGGCAGTAACTTAGCCCTCCATTCTGTGCTGTTGTTTTTTGAGCTAATACTAAAATGACATGGTAATAAAGTTGACGCAAACAGCAGAGATTTGTGATGGGTTGGCAGGAGGAACAGCAGCTCACATGAGGCAGGCAGCCGGAGTAGGTTTGAACTGTATTCCTTTCAATGATACAACCTTGAGTGAGAGTTGTATCACATGAATATAGCTGTATTTACTTTTAAAATAATCAGGTGTAAAGTACCACAGCTCAACAAGGATAGTGGAGAAACTTCCAGAGAGATGAAGCTTGCAATCTGAATTACAAAACCAGAGCAAACCCTGTTTGTACCATCCTTTAAACAACCAGTTTTAGCTGTGACAGAATTGGTTGAGCAGAGACTTAAAGGTTGGTATACCTTACTAACTTTACCAGCTGTGAGAACAGTTCAAACTCCAGGTGCCTGCGTTGCTATCCAGTGTGTGACCTGATTTACCTTATTGTGGAGTCATGGAATTTACATGTTTACTGTGATTGGTCCATTAGTACAAGGAAGGTAGGGGCTCCATCTTTACATTAGATTACTTACAGTGTGGAAACAGGCCCTTCGGCCCAACAAGTCCACACCGACCCGCCGAAGCACAACCCACCCAGACCCATTCCCCTACATTTACCCCTTCACCTAACACTAGGGGCAATTTGGCATGGCCAATTCACCTAACCTGCACATTTTTGGACTGTGGGAGGAAACCGGAGCACCCGGAGGAAACCCACGCAGACAAGGGGAGAATGTGCAAACTCCACATACACACAGTCACCTGAGGTGGGAAGTGAACCCGGGTCTCTGGCGCTGTGAGGCAACAGTGCTAACCACACTGCCACCGTGCCTTACATTTGTTTAAAAAGTATTCAAGTTATTGACTCTTAAATGTTTGAACTTATTGATGAAATTAGCTGTAGAAACAAAATCTGTCATTAGGATTCTGCAGGAAATGAATTTAGAAATTCTCGATGCAGGTCATAACATGACAAATTGGAACAAAATTGACCATTTGGCTTTGAGCCTGTCTGTGCTATTAAATAGGTCAAGACTGACCATCTGCCTTACCTCAGTCTTTCCTGTATTATCTTCACACCACTTGATTCCCTTTGCTCAGTCTCAGATGTACTTAATGACAAAGTTTTTAAAATGTGGGGCTGAAGAATTCCATCGATTCAGAAACCTGAGTAAAGTAATATTTCCCTCTCTCATATGGCTGGCCTCCTCTTCCGATACTGAGACTCTGTTCGAAAATCTCCAACCAAGAGAAACATTTTCTCAGCAACTACCTTTCTAAGCCCCTGAGGAAATATACGTTTAAATTCAATATCTCATTCATCTAAACTCCAGGGGGGATAGTCAAGGTTAGAGTGGTGCTGGAAAAGCACAGCATCTGAGGAGCAGGAAAATCAACATTTTGGGCAAGAGCCCTTCATCAGATTCCTGCGCTTTTCCAGCATCATTCTAATCTTGACTGATCTCCAGCATCTGCAGTCCTCAATTTTGTCCAGGGAATATAGGTCTAGTCCACTCAAATCTCCTTATTGTTCCCAGAGTAGGCTGGTGAATATTGCATTCCCTCTGATGCAAATATGCCTTTCATAAAGTCCATCCCTGAGTGAATCAGATTTTTACACTACAGAAGAAGGCCATTTCATCCATTGAGTGCTTGAAGTTTATTCAGTGTAAGGATGTTTCATCCTGAGCTGTTTCCATGGGTGCTTTTGTCATAGATGTCCTAATTGCTGGTTGTGGGTAAAAAATGAGGTCTGCAGATGCTGGAGATCACAGTTGAAAATGTGTTGCTGGTTAAAGCACAGCAGGTCAGGCAGCATCCAAGGAATAGGAAATTCGACGTTTCGGGCATAAGCCCTGATGAAGGGCTTATGCCCGAAACGTCGAATTTCCTGTTCCTTGGATGCTGCCTGACCTGCTGTGCTTTAACCAGCAACACATTTTCAACTAATTGCTGGTTGTGCCTGCATGCTAACTTTGTGTCTCATGCATTAGGACATCCAGTCCTGATGAAGGCAAGCGTTTCCCAGTCAAAAAAAACCCCTTTATTTTCCTCATAAAATGAACTGAAACACATCGTAGAGGATTACATTGGACAGAAGACAGAGAAACAGACCATGTGGACCAATCAGTCCATGCTGGAGTTTATTGCTACCCATCTTATGCAGATCAGAGAATTGTTGTGGTGCAGAAGCAGGTAAGACTCTGAGCATTTTTACTTAGTGCTAGCTTCCTGCCTTTTACCTGGTATTTAAGCAATCATTTTCTGCCATTTTGAATTTCTGTTGTTGAACGTCCCTCCACCACACGTCAGAGCAGTACGTTCCAGACCTTAACCACTCATTGCATGAAAAAGTTCTCATTTCACGTTTGCTTCTTTTGCAAAACATTTTAAATCTGTGCTCATCAGGTCTTGATCCTTTTACAATAATAGAACCAGTTTCACTCTGCCTACTGTGAGCAGACCCCTCATGACTGAAAACGTCCATCAGATCTCTCTCTTGGCTTTCTTTTTCACAGGAAGCAGCCCCATCCTCTCCAATTTGCCTTCCAATCTGAAGTTTTTCAATCTAGGAGCCATTCTTGTAAACCTCTTTTAGATCTTTTTGCCAGTGAATTCACATTTTACCCAAAATCTGCTGCCCAGAATTGTGTACAATACTCCATTGGAGGTCAAGTTAATGTCCTATTTAAGCATAACCTTCACGCACACGTACCTTAGGCAACTCTTCTTGATGCCCAAGATACTGTATGTTTTATTAACTTCTCTCTCTGTCATTAGATTAGATTACTTACAGTGTGGAAACAGGCCCTTCAGCCCAACAAGTCCACACCGACCCGTCGAAGCGTAACCCACCCATACCCCTACATTTACCCCCTACCTAACACTACGGACAATTTAGCATGGCCAATTCACCTGACCTCATGTTGCCATTCATGACTGCATATAAACACCCAGGCCTGTCTGCTCCTGCACACCTGTTAGAATGCTACCCCTTGTTTTATACTGACTTGCCATATTCTTTGTACCAAAATGTGCCGCCACCCAATTCCTTGCATTGAATTCTACCTACCCTCCTTACCAACTTGCCAGTGTCCTTTAGAAGTTGTACACTATCATCACTTTTCAATGTTCCCAAACTTTGTGTCATTTGCAAACTTCAAGATTGTCCCTGGCACCCCAAGACCTTGCTTATTTCTGTATATGGGGTAAAAAGGGTCCCAATTCCTACCTCTGAGGACTCCACTACAAACCTTCCTCTCGCCTAAACAATATCCATTACCAATTACTGATGCCTGTTCCCTCTGCCAATCCTGTACCCATATTACTGCAGACTCTTTTATTCCACAGCCTATCGCTTTCCTCAAGTCTCTTCTATGCCACTGTACGGATACCTTTTGGAAGTCAACATACACCATACCAACAGCAATATCCTCATCAGACTTTTCTGTTGCATCTTCAAAAACTCTAACTTAGATGTAGTTTTCTCTTAATACATCCACATGAGCTGTTCTGAATTAGACCGTATTTTCCCATGTTATATTAATTTGATACCAAGTAATTGTTCCTCAAAGTTTCCGCACCACGGAAGTTAAGCGAAATATCTAGCAGCATAACCCTCTATACCCTTCTCTCACACATGTTCAATTTCCCTTTAAATATATTATTCACTTCAACCACTCCTGTGGTAGCAACCACACTTTGGGTGAAGAAAGTTCTTCAGAAATCCCACTTGCATTTCTTGATGATTGTCATATTGATGATCTCTAATTGTGCTCTTCCCCACATCCTCAGTATTCACTATAAAAACATTTCCCAAATTCAAAGACATCCACAAGGTCACCCTTTAGCTGTCCTATTTAAGGAGAAAGTAACCCATCCTGTCATTCCTGATGTGTTCTGAAACATTTGTGTTTAGCGATTTTTGAGAAGATTTGTAGCTCAGGTTGAGGTTCTGGATGTAGGTTTGCTCATTGAGCTGGAAGGTTCATTTCCAACGTCACCCTACTAAATAACATCTTCAGTGGGCCGCCGGGCGAATCAGTATTGATAATTCCTGCTTTCTATTTATATGTTTGGGTTTCTTTGGGTTGATGATGTCAATTCCTGTGGCAATGTCATTTTCTGTTCTTTTTCTCAGGGGATGATAGATGGGGTCTAATTTGATAGAATTCCAGTTGGAATGCCAAGCTTCTAGGAACTCTCCTATGTATCTCTGGCTTGTCCTAGGATGGATGTGTTGTCCTAGTCAAAGTAGTGTCTTTCCTTATCTGTATGTGAGGATACTAGTGAGAGAGGGTCATGTATCCTGGTGGCTAGTTTTTTGTCTGTTCAATGTAGTGTTTGTTACAGTTCTTGCATGGTATTATGCAAATGACATTAGTTTTGCTTGTTGTCTGTATAGGGTCTTTCAAGTTCATTCGCTGCTGTTTTAGTGGCATCATGGTCACCCACAAACCCACCAACACACTAGTATCCTCATATACAGATGAGGAGGGACACTACTTTGACTGGGACAACACATCCATCCTAGGACAAGCCAAACAGAGAATTTTTAGAAGCATGGCATTCCGACTGGAACCCTATCAACAACAGATTGAGTTAGACCCCATCTACGACCCCCTGAGAAAAAGAACAGGAAATGACATCACCAACCCAAACATATAAATAGAAAGCAGGAATTATCAACACTGATTCGCTCGGAGGTCCGCTGAAGATGTTATCTAGTAGGGTGATGGAACATCTGGAAATGAACCTTCCAGCTCAGCGAGCAAACCTCCATCCAGAACATTTGTGTTTAATTATCATTAATCTTGGGCACCATCTTCCGTGCCTCTCTCTATCTTTAGTGTAGTGTAATGTGGACTGCAGCGGTCCATGAAGAGAGCTCACCTTCTCAAGGACAACTCGGGATGGGCAATAATTGCTGGCCCAGCCAGTGATGCCCACATCCCACGAGTGAATAAGAAAGTGGCAAGTGGAGATAGAAGTAGTGGCTGAGGTGGGAAAGTGAATGTACTATAGCTACGTTTGCAGTGGGGAATTTCTTTCCCCCTACCATCTCCACACCCTTCCATCACCACCATCACTAGCCTTTCCCTCCCTCCCTCCCGTCCCCTGCATTGTCACTCCCCCTGCTAACCACCATCCCAGTACTGTGCTCCTCTGTGTAATCAGTCTGGAACTTTTTGTATGGTGTATCACATCTGGAATTGTGCACCGAGTGTTTTCAGTGAACATAGATGCACAGTTACTTGCATTTGTTGGTGTTTGCAAACACTGCTGTCTTTATATTGGTTGGTGCAGTTCTGTTTTCTGGTTAATAGTAACCCCAGGAAGTTCACAGGGGGATTGAGTGATGGTGATGCCATTGAATGTGAGGAGGAGATGGTTAGATTCTCTCCAGTTGGAGATGATAATTATCTGGCAATTGTGTGGTGCAAACATAACTTGTTACGTGTGAGCCCACATCTGGGTAATGTCCCGGGCTTGCTGCATTTGGGCATTGGCAGCTTCAGCATTTGGGTTGTGAATGGTGCTGAATGTTATGTTATTTTCAGTGAACATTCCCATGTTTATGATGAAGAAGCAACTGCATATAGTTGGACCTACCCTGAGGAATTCTTGCAGAGAGGTCTTGAAGCTGAGATTACTGATTTCCAACAATTCCAAACACTATATTTTGTGTCAAGTGTGACTGCAAACAGCAGAGCAGTTTGAAAGAGAGTTGTCACAGGTGGAAGAGTTAATAGGGACACGAGACAACATTTTCACTCTGCACATGGTGGGATTGCACTGGCTGTGAATGTGACAGCAACATGTTCTGTGGAGACTTTCGGAAGATGATAATTATCAAAATTATAAAATGATTGCTTAGGTGGAAGGAAACTGGAAACTTGGGCATTCTTGGTGTCTATTTAAAATGAAATCCCTTTGTGCTGCAGCTTTCTGCCCTCATTCCTCATTTAAATAATATTCTACTCCTCTATTCTTCCTGCCAAAGTGCATAACCACACATTTTCCCACATTAAATTCAATCTGCCAAGTTTTGGCCCAAGAATATTAACCAATTTCTTAACCTGTTTATATCCCTCTGTCATCCTCAGCACTTGCCTTCCCATCTATTTTTATGTCATCCATAAATGTGGCCATAGCACAATTACTTCTCCATGCGAGTCAGGAACTTATATTGTAAATAATTGAAGGAGGAAGTTCCTTACCTGACATGTTCAGCAGTGAACACTGTTTGGCAGTGAAAAATCCAATCATAAGATGACCAGACATAAAGAACTGCAACAAAGATATTCAACGTAGATTGATGGAAATTTTCCAGATCTTTGGAGCGCAGGATGTAGAATTATCATCAGGTTATACGAGATATTTTATTTAAATTGTTATGGTGAACTGTTTGCAGTATGATACTGGATAATATCTTTTCGGCCTTTCTCTTTCACTGAATCCTATGAATCACTGTTTGGTGTTTGCACAAACAGAGTTTTTCCACGGTCTGTCAAAAAACAGTCCTACTGACCTGGAACAATAAGGGGTATTTAATTAAGACCATAAGATTAAAAAATTCATCATTCAACACATCAGGTTTGCTCTGTCATTGAGTGTGACTTTGGCTGATCTGAGAATCCAAAACACCACTTTCTTGTCCTTTCCCCATAATCCTTTATCCCGTTATTGATTAAAAATCTTTGTGTCAGCCGTATAGATACTTGATGCCCCAGCATAGACAGGCTTCTGCGGTAACAAACTTCACAGATTACTACCCTCAGAGAATAAATTCCTCACCTCTGAGATGATGCCCTCTAGTGCTAGACTCTTCCACAAGGAGAAACATTTTCCCATCTACCCTGTCAAGTTCCCTAAGAAATTAGTCTATTTCGGTAACGTTGCCTCTCATTCTAAATTCCAATGAGTACAGGCCTGCTCAATCTCTCCTCAGACGATAGTCCCTCCATACCCAGGATCAGACTAGTGAACCCTCTCTGGAGTCAGTATATCTATTGGCAGTAAAAGGGGCCCTAACCTTTCACAGTCTCCCAGCTGTGGCCTGGTCAGACCCTTGTATAATTTCAGCAAAACTTCCGCAGCTTTACTCTCCATTCCCTTTGAAATAAAGACCAACATCCCATCTGTCTCCTCTATTACCCACTGAACTTGGATGCTAACTTTCTGTTATTCATGCACAAAGATTCCCAAATCCCTCTTTGCTGCAGCTTACTGCACTCAAATAATATTTTGTTCCTCTGTTGTTCCTGCTAATGTGTGTAACTGCATGTTTTCCCATATTCAATCTGTCAAGTTTTTGCCCGATTTCTGAACCTGTCTATAACCCCTTTACAGACTGTCCCCCTCAGCACTCACCTTCCCATTTATGTTTGTGTCACCTGCAAGTGTGGCTCAAGCACTTTCACTTCCTTATCCAAGTCATTAACATATACTGGAAATAATTGTGGCCCCAGTACTGATCCCTTTAGCCCTTCACTAGTTACAGGTTGCTATCTTGAGAATAATCATGCCTTGCCTCACCCCAACATTGTCTATTAGCCAATTATCTATCCATGCTCACACACTACCCCTGGTAGCAGGAGCTCTTATCCTATAAAGTAGCCTCATGTATGGTACATCACCTTCTGAAAATCCAAATGTACCACTTTCCCTTTATTTCTCCTGCTTGTTATCTCCTTTAATAAAGCTGTCAGACATGATTTTCCCTTCATGATACCATGCTATCTCATTTATTAGTCAATATTAATAGGTCAGGAACTCTTGACAGAAGAGGCACATATCAGTAATTCCTTACATTAAGTTGTAGGATAATAATCACAAATAACATTTTTCTGGCCCCTCTAGCCTGTTCAATTATGCAATAAGATTGTGGCTGTTCAGATGATGCCTGGACTCCACATTGAGGATTATCTCAATAACTTTGGATTCCCTTGTTACGTCAGGATCCACCTCGCTCTGCCTGAAGTGTTCAGTGACCCCATCAATGTCACTGCACTGTGAAAGAGACTTCTCAAAAGCTAACAAACCTCAGAGAAAGCAAAATCCTCCTCATTAAATGGGGGAACACTTTATTTTTAATCAGTGCCCTCAAATTCCAGTTAAAACAGAAACCCAAAAGTTGAATGAGGCAAAAGTGAGGACTGCAGATGCTGGAGATCAGAGTCTACATTAGAGTGGTGCTGGAAAGGCACAGCAGGTCAGGCAGCATCCGAGGAGCAGGAAAATCGCACTTTGGGCAAAAGTCCTTCATCAGGAATGGAGGCAAGGAACCTCCAGGGTGGAGAGATAAATGGGACGGGGATGGGATTGGGGAGAAGGTAGGCAAAGAGTACAATAGGTGAATGGGGGCGGGGATGAAGGTGATTGGTCAGAGGGGAGGGTGGAGCAGATAGGTGGGAAGGGAGATTAGCAGGTAGGACAGGTCATGAGGATGGTGCTGTGCTGGATGGAACTGGGTGGGGGGAGGTGAAATGAGGAAACTGGTGAAATCCACATACTCTTTGCTACCTTCCCCCACCCTCCTCTCTGACCTATCACTTTCATCCCCACCCCCATCCACCTATTGTACTCTTCGCTATCTTCTCCACAGCCCCAGTCCCCTCCCGTTCATCTCTCCATCCTGGAGGCTCCCTGCCTCCATTCCTGATTAAGGATTTTTGCCCGAAGTGCGATTTTCCTGCTCCTCGGATGCTGCCTGATCTGCTATGCTTTCCCAGCACCACTCTGATCCAAAAGATGAATTAGTCTGACCTCTTCATATTCAGTGGACTTACGTCATTCCCAAGATTTGTATTTCATCACCAATTGGGCTCACTCATGATGAGACAATAAGTGCATTGCAACAAATGGAAATTTAACAGAACAACAGTGTTTCACAGGTATAGGGATCAAGCAAAATGTGACATAACCAAACTAGGATCTATCACACTCTCCAGCAGCAAATTCAGACCCTGATTCTCCAGCAGCAGTATTAATCCCTGACTCTCCAGCACCCGGCCCATCCTCCCCAACACGGGGCCCATCCTCCCCAGCACGGGGCCCATCCTCCCCAGCACGGGGCCCATCCTCCCCAGCACGGGGCCCAACCTCCCCAGCACCGGGCCCAACCTCCCCAGCACCGGGCCCAACCTCCCCAGCACCGGGCCCAACCTCCCCAGCACCGGGCCCATCCTCCCCAGCACCGGGCCCATCCTCCCCAGCTCCGGGCCCATCCTCCCCAGCTCCGGGCCCATCCTCCATTACACCGGGCCCATCCTCCATTACACCGGGCCCAACCTCCCCAGCTCCGGGCCCATCCTCCATTACACCGGGCCCATCCTCCATTACACCGGGCCCATCCTCCCCAGCACCGGGCCCATCCTCCATTACACCGGGCCCATCCTCCATTACTCCGGGCCCAACCTCCCCAGCACCCGGCCCATCCTCTATAACACCGGGCCCATCCTCCCCAGCTCTGGGCCCATCCTCCCAACACCGGGCCCATCCACCCCAACATCAGGCCAATCCTCCCCGGCACCGTGCCCATCCTCCCCCGCTCCGGTCCCATCCTCCCCAGCTCAGGGCCCATCCTCCCCGGAGAAAATCCATGCAGACATGGGGAGACTGTGCAAACTCCTCACAGACAGTCGAACCTCCTAGAATCGAACCTGGGACCCTGGTACTGTGAGGCAGCAGTGCTAACCACTGAGCCACCATGTGCACCAGGCCCATCCTCCCCCAGCACCAGGCCCATCATCCAATTAATGAAGTCATCTTAATTATTAATTAAGGCCCAATCTGGTATGCAAACATTGATTGGAATGAGAACAAGTGTTAACCTTTAATCATTATCTTTTCTTTTCTACCTAAACAGTTTTTAATGTTTCTTTAATGTTTTTATACCTACACATACACGTCTCTATGTCTCAATTATAAATACAGTACTGTATTGTAGTTATCTTTATTATTATTATTACTGTATTATTATATTTAAGATATTTTATGTAAAATATACTCTGTATACTAAGACAAACATTGATTAATTGATGCTAGATGTGAACCATACGTAACTGATCTGAATTACATACAAATTCGACTTACAAACAGACTTAAAAACAGAACTGATTTGTAATCCGGGGACTTCCTGTAACATGTTTTGGTTATTTCCCAAGATTTCATTGGAGGAAATCGCAGCTATCAGTACTAGACGCCAAGAAAGCGAGATGTGCAAGGCTGATACCAAATCTGAGAGATTAGACTGATACGGAAAGATTGAAAAGGCTGAACTCTTTCCGTTGGAAACGAGAAGCTGGGTCGGGTAAACATAGAGGAGATGTTAATACATGGGGAGACAAATACATGTGAGGACAAAACTGGGATCATACAGCCTTATGCTCGCTAATCTGCCAGCCACAGATGCATTACATGGACTCCACTCACTCTGGGTTGCGGCCCCATCAATTTTCCATTCATTGTTCACATTTAGCAGTCATGCGCTTGTGGAAGGAGCGCAGGTTGTGCTGGAGGAAGCAGGCTCAGCCTGTCATCAGGCCTCTCCCACCACAACTCCACCACCTGGAGTTATGATGCTAACTCTAATCCATATCCCAATACAACAGTTTAGCTCTGCTCACCATCGTAATGGATACTCCCCCCTCCCTATGGTGGTGACTGCCAATAAGACCCCTGCATTACTGGTTCCCTGGCTTTTACCGAATTTAATCCCTTCACCATCTCGGTCCCTTTTTGCATCTCAAGTTGTTGTGTCCAAACCCCAGTGTTTTGATTCCCCCCCTCTCTCCATCACATCGGTCCAGGGAGGCAATGATGCGGAAATGCCAGTGTTGGACCGGGGTGGACAAAGTTAAAAATCACACAACACCAGGCTATTTGGAACCACATGCTTTTGGCAATGACCTAGCAGTATTACCACTAGAAACTCAGCTCATGTTCTGTGGAAAGAAACCAGAGCACTGGCAGCAATCTGTAGACACAGGGAGAATGTGCAAACTGCACATTGTCACTTGAGGATGGAATTGAACCTGAGTCCCTGGTGCTGTGAGGCAGCAGGGCTAACCACTGAGCCACCGTGCCACTCGCAGTCTCATGGCTTCAGGTCAAACAACAGTCAAAGAAACTTCCTGCTGAGTACTACTTAACCCCAGCTGATGAAACAACACTGTTCCATATTGAACAACACCTGGAGGAAGGTCTGACGGTGACAAGGACACAGAAAGTACTCTGGGTGGGGGGATTTCACTGTCCCACCACCAAGTCTGGCTCGGCAGCAGCACTACTGATCAAGCTGGTGGGGTCCTAAAGGACATAGCTGCTAGACTGGGTCTGCGACAAGTGGTGAGGGAACCAACAAAATGGAAAAACATACTTGACCTCATCCTTACTAGTCTGCTGGCTGCAGGTGCATCTATCTATGACAGTACAGGTAAGAGTGACCACGCGCTGTCCCTGTGGAGATGAAATCCCACCTTCACATTGAGAATCGCCTCCATCACATCGTGTGGCACTATCACCGTGCTAAATGGGACAGACTTCTAACAATCTAGCAACTCCAGACTGGGCCTCCATGAGGCGCTGTGGGCCATCAACAGCAGCCGAACTGTACTCCAGAACAATCTGTAACCTCATGGCCCGGCATATCCCCCACTCACTCATTACCATCAAGCCAGGGGGTCAACCCTGGTTCAATAGAAAGGGTAGGAGGGCATGGCAGGAGCAGCACCAGGCACACCTGAAGATGAGGTGTCAACCTGGTGAAACTACCAAACTTGCATGCCAAACAATATAAGCAGCAGGAGATATAGCAAATGCATCAGATCCAAGTTCTGCAGTCAAGCCACATCCAGTGGTGAATGGTGGTGGACAATTAAACAACTCACTGGATGAAGAGGCTTCAAAATATCCCCATCCTCAATGATGGAAGAGACCAGTTAATCAGTGCAAAAGGTAAGGCTGAAGCCTTTACAGCAATCTTCAGCTGCAAGTGCTCGTGGATGACGTGGGGTAACATTGGGAGTGGAGGAGGAGTGGACCAAAGACTCCTGGAGGGAAACATTCCTGCAGAAGGCTGACAAAGGAGGGGAGGGGAATACTTGTCTGGTGGAGGCATTCTGCTGGAGGTGGTGGGAATGGTGACCAATGATCCTCTGGATGTGGATGCCAATGGGTGGTAAGTGAAGACCAGAGAAACTTATTGTTGTCGTGAGAGGGAAGAGAAGGGTTGAGGGCAAAAGTGCTGGTGGTGAGTTAAACATGGCTCAGGGCCCTGTCAATCATAGTGCTGGGCAATCCTTAGCTGGGGAAAAAGATGGGTTCGTTTTGGAAGAACGATGGAGTCCTGCTGAGGAAAGGGGCATCATTACAAAAGATGGAACAGAGATGGAGAAACTGTGAGAATGGAATAGAGTCCTTACAGAAAGCAGGGTGTGAGGATGTACAGACAGGGAGACATTGGGTTTGTAGTGGATATCGGTGGCCAGCCTATCTCCGGTAATGGATACAGAGGTGTTGAGGGAGGGAAGGTGAGAGCGGGGTGGAAATTGGAAGCAAAATTGATTATTGTTTTCAATTCCAGATGAGAGAGGGAAGCAGCATCAATGATGTCATCAGTTTACCGGAGAAAGAATTGTGGGGAGGGACCGAAGTAGGATTTGAATAAGGAATATTCCCTGTAACCCAGCAAGTGCCAGGCATAATTGGGGCCCATATGACTACCCTTGGCCACCTCTTTGATTTGAAGAAAGTGAGAGGAGTTAAGGGAGAGCTGGAGTTGCCAGATAAACTCTTCGATTTGCAGGTTAGGAATGCTTGGTGCCTAGTTTCTATCTGATTGGTGGGAGGATGGGAGACTGTTTATTAATGTAGCGAGATTATATAATAATGAGGCTGCTCATTATTGTGATATCCATGCTAATAGGCCTCTCACACTCAGTGGTGGGAATCTAGTCTCGACATCCAGGGTTCAGTTGGAAAATGCAATTTCTTGGTCTTGGAGTTAAGACCTAATATCTCAGTCGAGAGTGTGGTGCTGGAAAAGCACAACCAGTCAGGCAGCATCCGAGTAGCAGGAGAGTCGATGTTTCGGGCATCAGCCCTTCATCAGGAAGTCTAATATCTCAGGAACCTTATATCTCACCCTATTTTCCACCAAAATTTCTTTGCATAGTCCATGGCTTTCAGGGGCTTTGAAGGTTGCATCAACCTTTTCCACATCCAACCTGACAGCTTCTCACCATCTTATATGTTTCAATCAACACAAACCACAGTTCGATCATCATCCATGTCAATCCTGCAGGACACTACAGTCTTAAGATGACCCACAGAAGACAATAAAGACCCTTACAGCTCGGACATTACCCCAGCTGCCATTGACTCCTGGTGATTCAAAGCTGAAAGAGTGTTGCTGGAAAAGCGCAGCAGCTCAGGCAGCATCCAAGGAGGAGGAGAATCGACTTTTCGGGCATGAGCCCTTCTTCAGGAATCTCATGCGCGATACGTCGAATCTCCTGCTCCTTGGATGCTGCCTGACCTGCTGCACTTTCCAGCAACATATTTTCAGCTCTGATCTCCAGCGTCTGCAGTCCTCACTTTCTCCTGGTGATTCAATTCAGGTAATTAATAAATCTGCAATAAAGTGCAAATCTTAGCCATCATAGATCATGAAGTGACTGCATTTTTCTATAAACCCATCTGCTTCATTAATGTCCTTCAGGGAAGGAAATCTCCTGCTCTTACCTGGTCTGGCCTATATGTGACATGCAGCAAAATGGTTGGCTGTTAATTGCCTCCAGAGCAGCTGAGCAAACCATTACCATTCAGTTCAAGGGCAGTTAGGGCTGGAAAACAGATGCTGGCTGCGTCAACAGTACCCACATCTCAAGAGTGAATTATTTTTTAAAATGTTTTGTAAAAAACATAGGAGTGTGTGACCACTGAGTGTTCCCCGGTGTTCTGGCCCATATTTATCCCTCAATCAACCTCACAGAAACAGAAGATCTGATGATTTCTTTGATTACTCTTCGTGGGATCCTTTTGTGCACATTTTGGCTGCCACATTTCCTCCATTATAACAGTGACTGCCCTCACAACCAGCCTGTACAGTAAAGTCCCACTGTTGGCAGTAAACCTCATGAAGGGTCATCTTCACCAATGGTGAATACACAGGCAGGGTTTGGAGAACAGTGCGCTTTCTACTCCAGGAGTTAAGGGTTCACTTAACCACTTTCCTCTCGGTGACCACGGAAATGAGAAAGTTCAACTCACAAAAGTGCAGCGTATGTTTTACAGGGAAATTAAAGTTCACAGACAGAGAGCAGACACGTGAAAGGTGGAACTTGACTGTAATTAGCTCCCTGTAAAGAAATTCCTGTGGTTGTGAAAGGCGATCTCAACTGCAAGCGTTTCTCCTAATTGGAGGACCGTTTTATTGCAGGCAGAATGTAGGAAAAGAGCGACGAGTAACAACATGACAAGGGAATATTTCCACATGGTTTGAGATGGCGATCACCCTCAGAAGCTTAAGGTCAAGTCGGTTCTGCTTGGGGAAGATAATCATCATCCAGGCTCCACACACGTCCTGCATAACTGAAACTAGTCTTTCAACACAGGCCCCTTAACAACTCTGTAACTTTGCCTGTCTGTGGCAGAGCAACTGCACTCAAGAATCCCCTCCAGCTCCAACATTGTTTCATTAAAACGTGACCTCTCGCTTGGGGTAATGTATTATTAGCAATTTTCATCTGTGCCAGACAAAGTCTACACACACAAGCCACAGACTCTGTTACAACAAGTTCCCCAAGTCCCTTTAGGCTACAGGGCTGCCAGACTACAGTCTATCGTGAGAACTTGTACATGCCCTTAGCTGAGCTCTTAGATCTCTTTCTGTGACTGAGATATTTAGCTTTTAATGTGAGTTGTGCTTGCTTTTAAAAAACATTCTTGTGTGTATTGGAGCTGCTGGAGTTCATTCCTTCAGTCACTGGGTGGCAGTCAGACACAAGGTGCTGCAGAGAGACTGAATTCCTGTTGAGCAATTTAAAGCAGGCAAGTGAATGGGTTTTGTGGGGCCCAGGCTGACTGTTCACTTGCGGTAGAGACAGTTAATGACAGTTAAAGAACTCCCTTGTGGTGGATAATGGGAGGTAGCCTGAAGGTTTAGCTTCATGTACTGCACACAGCCAGTACATTCACACTTTAAGGAAGGCAATGATGTTGGGGTAATGTCACTAGATCAGTAGTCTAAGAAGTCCAGGCTATTGTCTCAGTGATGTGGGTTCAAATCCCACCAGGCAGGAAGGTGAAATAGCTCCATCGAGGCTGGAAACCCAACACCAACTCACACTATGTTTCCACGTGGAAAGTCCTTGAAAGGTCTTTACCCATAGGTGGGATAATCTAAAATTAAACGGATAGATTTAAGGTGAGAGGGCAAAGATTTAAAAACGAACCTAAGGGGCAACTGTTAAATTCGGTGGGTGATGTGTGTATGGAATGAGCTGCCAGAGGAGGTGGACGCTGGTACAATTACAGCATTTAAAAAGCAGCTGGATGGGTATATGAACAGGAAGCATTTGGAGGGATGTGGGCCAAGGGCTAGCAACTGGGAATAGATTAGGTTAGGGTATCTAGTGCTGAAAATGTGTTGCTGGTTAAAGCACAGCAGGTTAGGCAGCATCCAAGGAACAGGAAATTCGACGTTTCGGGCATAAGCCCTTCCTGATGAATTTCCTGTTCCTTGGATGCTGCCTAACCTGCTGTGCTTTAACCAGCAACACATTTTCAGCTGTGATCTCCAGCATCTGCAGACCTCATTTTTTACCCTAGGGTATCTAGTGAACATGGACAAGCTGGACAAAAGGTCTGTTTCTGTGCTGCACATCTCTATGACTCTGGGACAGCTCTGTCACAGCCAGCTCTCAGAGTGAACAGAACCTCTGTTTATATCTCTCAGCCAGGGCTCCCTGATTGGACCAGACTAACAGCCCCAATCTATGAGGTCCACCTGGACGACCTCGTTACAATAACTCCAGTTGGTGAAATTTGAATTCAATTAATTAATAAAGCTTGAATTGAAAGCCAGCCTGGACTCGAAATATTAACTCGGTTTTCCCTCCACAGATGCTGCCAGGCCTGCTCAATTTCTCCAGAAACTTCTATGTGTTTTTGATTCCTAGCATCTTCAGGTGTTTGCTTTATTTTAGTGATTAACAGATAACTCCAGACCCAGCAATACGGTGGACTCTGAAATGACAGGAACAAATCAATTGGTTTAAGAGTAATTATAAATGGGCATCTTGGCAATGGCACTTACATCTCATAAAAGCATAAGTTATAAAAAACGTTTTGAGGACTCCTGATGTATGAATGCTGAACATGGACAAATCACCTGATGTTCACGTGTTCATGGGGGTGGGGGGGGAAGGAGCACAGGGAAAAGAAGAGTTACCAGGAGGATGCCAGAGTTGTTACAGTTATGAGATTTATAACATTGTTATATTTTGAGACTGTAACTTAAGGTAAATAATGGTGATAATTGGACCTGTTCAAGTCTGCCTGATAATAAGCCAGGGAGCTTCCTGCTCTCCTCCCAATTCTGGAAACACCTCCACCCCTACAATCCGCCACAATCTCTGAACTCCTTTAGTTCTGGCTTTTCACATTGCTGATTTACTTAAGCTCTGCAATAGTAAGCTCCTAAGCCTCTCTCTCTCTCTCTTCCAGCTTTTACAAAGCTCCTTATAAACCTACCTCTTTGACCTTTCCTAATATCTGCTATCTCCAATCGATTGTCAGATATTGTTTGACAACACATCTGACATTAAGGGTGCTACAAAAATGCAATTTGCTGTTGTTCTCACTATGGCTGTACGTACCTTAAGATCCAGTGTAACTTTCCTGATTTCTGAACACAGTAATGCACATTTGGTCTCTGTGCTATGCTCCAATACCGAGGTCACAGGCTGTCACTCTAATTCATTACATGCCCCTATCAGAGCAATTAGCAATGGAATATTTCTGAATAACTTGTTCTCTTCTGTCCATAAGCAGTAGTTGTGTTTAATTTCTTTCTTATTTCTTTTCCCTTTTAAAAATAGAATTCTCCCAAACCTTGTGTTTGTAAAGTCCAATTTAAGAATGATCCACTGCAAATTCTCAAGAGTTAGAACAAAGTAGTTTTTTTTAATGCATTCAAAACCCAGGGGAATAGTTTGCAAAATACGCCCACACTCATAAGCATATAAGGATACAAGAGAAGAAAGAAAACAACTTACAATTACGAACAACTCAAAAAAAACTTTGGGCATTAATTCATGTGAATCAGCAAAGCAGTAAGTCAATGTGCAGTGAAGGGTTTTACAGTTGGTCGATCTTGCAGAATCCCTTTTCATAGGAACTCAGATGCAGATGGATACAGTTGAAGGTTCAATAATTTAATCCTTGTAGATTGGGATTTATTTTATTTTTCAGGCAGTGAGCAGATTTATTTTCCAAACAATAGGTTTCAAGAGAGATTGAGGATAGAGGGCAGGCTTTATATGAGTCTGGAGCTGCTGGTTGTCCTCTGCTCAGATGTTAAAAAGCAGACTGATACAACCATTCATTAATGTACAAATAAAACTACTCAAAGAGCATAAATTTCAATCATATTACAGAATTCTTGAATGGGGCAGTTGAACCAAATGCAGCAGTTTTGATGTCTGTAGTGAAAACCAGTTTGTATTGAAGGAAATAGCTTTGGGGCTGTTAGTGCCAGTTCAGGCATAACAAGGTTTGACTAATCTCCTTTTGTTATCAGTTCAGGTTTTGGAGACAGAAGACTTGTTTACTCATTGTCCTGCTAAAATTGCACTGTTCCTGTAATTACAGGTGAGAAATTTCACAACAGTGATGGGTTGGCTTTATCCACTAGAAACTTCTATAAATTTCTAAAACTTGGCCAACTTGCACATTCTGTTGTCAATAGCAGCCATTTTAAATCTAGAAAACTCCAGTTTACTAGTAAACAAGATGTTACAGTTGATTTTAATACAATTAAGGATCTCTCTTCAAGACTTGTGGGTATGATAACTCAGTCCTTACGTGAACCCAGCCATCACTGAAACCAATGTTCTCTTGCTGCCCCACCCCCCTCCCTCACTGACCATAAACATCTAAAAACCTGCTGCTTGAATATTTTCTTGGGAACAAGAGCCATTTTCTTTAACATCTCTGTCCCACCAGACCCTTAGTGTCAGCTATGACTCAGTGAGGGCCTCTCAGCTTTTGGATTGAAATCCACTTCAGAGATTTGAGGAAAATAGCCTTTTGTCCTGTGACCTGTATCCTCCTGGATCATCTGCTTGCAGTGGCTGAGGAAATCTGATCAAAGACAAAGTGTGTCTTTCCACCTGAACCTCTGATATGGTGTTCACTGCCAAACCAATCCAAGAAAAATGTCGAGAACAAGCCAAGATGTCTTCATTGTGGCCATTGCTCCATTAAAACATTTGTCTCAGTAAATCACCAGACTGCATGGATTGTGTTCCAGAGATTTGGATGTCTAAGATACTTCATCACAATGCTGCAACTGCTACACGATGCTGTGACTGTAACTGCTCTGAGTGGGTGATCTGAAACATTCCTTTTCAAAATCCAGACACTGTGATAGCCCCCAGACAATTTATAATCTCTCAGATAATGGTTATTCACTTCATAAAAGATCAACTGCCCTTTGGTGTCAGTGTTAAATACTGTTCAGATGGAGTATTTAAAACTTCAGAACTCTATGGACATACATGATTTACAGTTTGCAGATGACTGTGCACCAGACTGGCACTGCACTCTCATTCTCTTCAAGTTTGCATTCTAGGGATGGAGCCTGGCTTTGAAAGCTGCTAAAACAAAACTTCTATAAACCCAAACCTAGTCAGTGTATTATTCCACCAGTTTAATGTTAATGTTTAATACATCCTATCGGAGTTGAAGGAGAGACCCCGCAATATGTTGAGTATCTCACTGACCTTGGCAGCACATCTCCCAAAAGGACACCATTCACCAGGTGATTTCAGCAGAAGGCTCAGTGTGCACAACAGCTGAAGCCACACTGTCTTACTGCCTTGAGACTTGTCACCATTTGTGCCTCCATTATGTTCTCCTGATCCAATGGGAAGGCTGACAAATGGATGCTTGAGGTTGATTGCACAAGGCTTCACATAAAACTCCAAAAAAACCCAACAACAAACAGTATGGCTGGACACGTAAAAGTATCTCTAAATCTCTAATGCCATGTCATGTTTTCCTGACTTTAGTATTCCAGTGGAGGATAAAGCAAATGTTTCAAAAACACCCTAAATGGGGAGAAAATTCATTGACATTAATGACTGGAAGGAGGTTAAAAAATGGTGACAACTTCTCCTTCACACTGCATCAAGCTTTAGTCCAAACACCTTGATCATGAGGCACAGCAGTAGCAGAGAAAGGAAGACAAACCTGCTCTCTGCATCCCACTGGCTAGTGGGGTGGCCTGCTTGAAGATCCATGAGTCATAGACCATAAGACCATAGGATCATAAGACATAGGAGCAGAAATTGGACCATTCAGCCCATCCACTCTGCTACACCATTCAATCATATCTGATCAGTTTCTCAAGCCCATTCTTCTGCTTTCTCCCTGTAACCCTCGATCCCCCTGTCACTCAAGAACCTATCTCAGTCTTAAATATGCTCAATGACCCGGCCTCCACAGCCATCTGTGGCAGTGAATTCCATAGATTCCCCACTCTCTGGCTGAAGAGGTTTCTCCTTATCTCTGTTCTAAAAGGTCTCCCCTTTACTCTGAGGCTGTGCCCTCGGGTCCTAGTCTCTCCTACCAATGGAAACATCTTCCCAACATCTACTCTGTCCAGGCCATTCAGTATTCTGTAAGGTTCAATTAGATCTCGCACCCCCCCACCCTCATCCTCCTAAACTCCGCTGTGTATAGACCCAGAGTCCTCAAACATTCCTCATACGTTAAGCTTTTCATTTCTGTGAACCTCTTCTGAATACGCTCCAAGGCCAGTACATCCTTCCTGAGAGATGGGGCCCAAGACTGCCCACAATACTCCAAACGTCGTCTGACCAGAGCCTTATAAAGCCTCAGAAGTACATCCCTGTTTTTATATGCTAATCCTCTCAAAATAAATGCCATCATTGCATTTGCCTTCCTAACTACCAACTCAACCAGCAAGATTACATTGAGAGAATCCTGGGCTAGAACTCCCAAGTCCCTTTGCACTTCAGACTTCTGAATTTTCTCCCCATTTAAAAAATAGTCCATGCCTCTATTCTTTCTACCAAAGTGCATGACCTCATATTTCCCCATGTTGTACTCCATCTGCCACTTCTTTGCCCACTCTCCTAACCTGTCCAAATCCTTCTGCAGCCTCCCCACCTCCTCAATACTACCTGTACCTCTACCTATCTTTGTATCATCTGGAAACTTACCCAGAGTGCCCTCAGTTCCTTCATCCAAATCATTAATGTATGAAGTGAAAAGTAGTGGTCCCAACACTGAGCCTTGTGGAACACCACTTGTCACCGGCTGCCATCCTGAGAAGGACCCTTTCATCCTCCCCCCCCTCTGCTTTCTGCCAGACAGCCAAACTTCTATCCATGCTAGCACCTTGCCTCCAACACCATGGGCCCTTACCTTACTCAGTAGCCTCCTGTGCAGCACCTTGTCAAAGGCCTTCTTGAAGTCCAGGTAGATAACATTTATTGGCTCTCCTTGGTCTAACCTGCTCATTACTTCCTCAATGAATTATAGCAGATTTGTCAGGAATAACCTCCAGTTGATGAAACGATGCTGAGTTTGCGCTATTTTACCACACACTTCCAAGTAAACAGAAATCTTATCCTTCCCAATGGATTCCAGGATCTTTACCCACAACAGAGCTTGGGCTAATTGGTCTATAATTTCCCATCTTTTGCCTTGCTCCCTTTTTAAACAAGGGTGTCACATTAGTGATTTCCCAGTCCCCTGGGACCCTTCCTCATTCTAGTGATTCCTGAAAGATCACCACTAACACCTGCACTATCTCTACAGCTGTCACCCTTAGAAACCTAGGGTGTAGTCCATCTGGTCCAGGTGATTTATCCACCTTTAGACCTTTCAGATTTTCTCGCACATTCTCCTTGATGATGGCCAGCATACTCAGCTCTGCCCCCTCAATGTCTTGAAGTTTTGGGATATTACTCTTGTCTTCTACCATGGAGACTGACGCAAAGTAATTATTCAGTGTCTCAGCCATTTCCTAGCTTCCCACTGCTATCTCTCCAGTGTCATTTTCCAGCAGCCCAATGCCCATTTTTGCCTCTCTTTTGCCCATTATTTTGCTAAAGAAACTCTTCATATTACTAGCTAGCTTACCCTCATAGTTAATCTTCTCCCTCCTTATTTCTTTTGTTGTTTCCCTCTGTTGGTCTTTGTAAGCTTCCCAATCCTCTGGTTTCCCACTGCCCTTCACTACATTACATGCTTTCTATTTTGCTTTTATGTTATCCCTGACTTCCCTAGTCAGCCATGGTTGCCTCATCCTTCCTGTAGAAAATGTGTTGCTGGTTAAAGCACAGCAGGTCAGGCAGCATCCAAGGAATAGGAAATTCGACGTTTTGGGCATAAGCCTGATGAAGGGCTTATGCCCAAAACGTCGAATTTCCTATTCCTTGGATGCTGCCTGACCTGCTGTGCTTTAATCAGCAACACATTCTCAACTGTGATCTCCAGCATCTGCAGACCTCATTTTTTTTTCATCCTTCCTGTACCATGCTTCTTTTTCCTCGGAATGAATCTCTGCTGTGTCTCCTGAATTACTCCCAGAAACTCCTGCCATTGCTGTTCCACTGTCTTTCCTGCTAGACTCCTCTCCCAGTCGATTCTACCCAGCTCCTCCCTCATGCCTCTGTAGTTGCCTTTATTCAGCTGTAATACCGTTACCTCTGATTCTATCTTCTCCCTCTCAAATTGCAGAGTAAATTCAATCATATTATGATCACTGCCTCTAAGGGTTCCTTCACCTTAAGCTCCCTTGTCAAGTCTGCCTCATCACACAACGTTAAATCCAATATTGCCTGTTCCCTAGTGAGCTCCACCACAAGCTGCTCTGAAAAGCCATCTTGTAGACATTCTGCAAATTCCTTTTCTTGCAATCTACTGTCAACCTGATTTTCCCCGTCCACCTGCATATTGAAATCCCTCATGGTCACTGTAACTTTGCCTTTCCTACACAGGCAACTATTCCATCATACCAAGATCCACAGCAAAAGCCACGGATGCTGAGTGGACAGGCTCCTCAATCGAAAGAGACAGCTTACCTCAACAACTACTGAAAGAGTGCCAAACCTGAACAATAAGTATTGAGCTTCATAGAGAAATTACTCTTCAAGTGAAGAAATGGTGAGTATAGAGTTTTTTTTTGAATGAGAGAAAGTGAGGACTGCAGATGCTGGAGATCGGAGTCAAAGAGTGTGGTGCTGGAAAAGCACAGCCGGTCAGGCAGCTTCTGAGGAGCAGGAGAGTTGACATTTCAAGCATAATCTCTTCATCACATTCCATATGCTCGAAATGTCGATTCTCCTGCTCCCTGGATGCTGCCTGACCAGCTGTGCTTTTCTAGCACTGCACTTTTTGACTTTAAAAATATGTTTTTGATTGGCTAGTACAGTTTTGATATGATGGTCATTTCAGATCAGGAAAACAAGAACAGGATTGAGACCAGAACTATTTATGCATAGTTTTTTTTCAGTCACTTGTAAGACATGGGCATCGCTGGTGGGGCCAGCATTTATTACCCAGCAGTAGTTGCCCCTTGAGAAGGTGATGGTGAGTAGCAGTTCGAGAAAGCAACTCAGCACCATTTTGAAACGACAACCAGGGACAGACAATAAATGCTGACCAGTCAGCAACACCCACATCCTAAACGTAAATAAAAAAAATTGGGCACAATTAAATTTCAGAGTTGTGAAGTCTTTTGCTCACCCCCATCACTTGGGGATGCCTTAAAATGTCTGAGTGAAAATTCCTGGTGCTCTCTTAAAACAGGCATCAGGTCATTTAAATAGGTGCATGGGGGACCTGATGCCTCAATGCAGGCAGGTCCTCTCCTGGAGACTGGGCAGGAATGAGTGAGCTGAGGTTGTTCAGCAGCTGACAACAGGCCCAGACATCCCCCATTGTGTCATCTGTCAACAGCATTCCAGATGATTTGAGACTGCGATGCCATCAAAGGATAAAGCTAGCTGGTGTGCATACCTTCATGGAAGTTGTTTCTCTGATTTATCTTTGTACTGTGCATGCTGTTTCAAATGCAATTAGTTCACATCCCAGTGACTGCCGTCAGTCACCCTTGGTTTCGGCACGGCTCGCTGACAGTGAAAATGCCAAGAACCCAGAAGAAATGGAGGATCAAATGAGACAGAAAACTAAACAGTAACTAGAGTGATCCTAAGCCAGGGGCTGATTACCAACAACAGCTTCTATCTACGTCATATATTTAACGTAGTGAAACAGCCCCAGGTGCTTCACAGGAATCATGAAAGCTTTTTCTAGTTTTATTGACATCCAGCCATCTGAGGATAGATCAGGAAAGGTGACAAAAACTTGATCGAAACAGTAGGTTTTGAGGAGAAGCTTCATTGAGGACAGAGAGAGAAAGAGACAGATTTAGGGATAGAATTCCTGAGTTTGGGGATCAGGTAAATGAAGGTGTGACTGCCAAAGGTGGAACAATAGAAATCGTGGATCAGCAAGAGCCACATTTAGATAAGGTCAGAGAGTTTGGAGGGCTTTGGGCTGGAGAAGATTACAGAGACCAAGAGGAGTGAGTCAATGGGTGGATTTGAAAATAAAGATGATAAATTTTAAAATGCATGGATAAGACCATAAGGCATAGGAGCAGAAAGTAGGCCATTCAGCCCATCCAATCTGCTCCACTATTTGATCATGGCTGATAGGTTTCTCAACCCCATTCTCCCTCTTTCTCCCCATAACCCCTGATCCCCTTGACAATAAAGAGCCTATCTATCTCCAACTTAAATATACTCAATGACCTGGCTTCCACAGCCTTCTGTGGCAGTGAATTCCATAGATTCACCACTCTCTGGCTGAAGACGTTTCTGAAGAAGCCGGTGTATGTCAGCAAGTGTAGGGGTGATAGGGGAATGAGATTTGGAGTGCTCTACTAAATGAGAAGCAGGGTTTTCAGTGAGTTCAGGTTTGATGTGCTGCAATAGTTTTGGAATAGTCGAAACTGGACGAAGAGAGGGTCTAGATAAGTGTTTCGGTAGCACATGGGCTGAGGTAGGAGAAGATTAGGAGAAAGTGAGGACAGCAGATGCTGGAGATCAGAATCAAGAGTGTGTTGCTGGAAAAGCACAGCAGGTCAGGCAGCAGCTGAAGGGCTTCCTGATGAAGGGCTCCGGCCCAAAACTTCGACTCTCCTGCTCCTCAGATGCTGCCTGACCTGCTGTGCTTCTCCAGCATCACACTCTTGACACAGGAGGAGATTAGTGCAATGCTACAGGGGTGATGTTGAAGGCTTGGTGATCTTCCAGGTTTGCGATCAAAAGATTTACTCAAGGGAAACACAACATCAAAGTTGCGAATGGTCTTGTCTGGTATAAGGCAGTTCTCAGGGTCTGAAAGGGTTGAGTAAAACCGCATTTGGACAGAGGGCAAAATGCCAGAGCTTCAATCTTGCTGATATTTAGCTGGAAGAAATTTTAGCTTGTCAAATTTCTATGATCTCTGTGGAGATGAATAACTTTTCAAAGGAGGTAACAAAGGTATGGACGAGGGCTTCAGCAGCAGATGAGCTGAAACACTGTGAAATTGAGCAATGTTATTGATGTGGAAATAGATTCGCTTAGAGATGGCATGATTGGCAAGTCAGAAGCTTATCTCCCAGTCAAATGTGACACTGAAGTTGCGAGCAGACGGACTTAATCTCAGACTGTTGCCAGGGAGGGAAA
Organism: Hemiscyllium ocellatum; assembly: GCF_020745735.1. NCBI lineage: Eukaryota > Metazoa > Chordata > Chondrichthyes > Orectolobiformes > Hemiscylliidae > Hemiscyllium > Hemiscyllium ocellatum. Next base: position 112,252,148 of record NC_083409.1, on the reverse strand, counting down.
TGCAGTCAAGAGCTAGGAAATGGAGTTCCGATAGGGAGGACTGAAAACAATGGCTTCAGTATTCCCAATATGCAATTGGAAGAAATGTTTGCCCATCCATTACTGGATGTTGGATACACTGCCTGATAAATTAAGAAAGTTTAATGTAATTTTAGTTTTATAGAACACAACCCTACTCTGTGCAGCTGTCCTTCTGATTTAACCCTTTTATACCATGTATTATTTTTGGTGAATCCGCACTGCATCCTTTCTAAGGCCAGTAGCTCCTTCCTGATGGAGTTAGGGAGAGCCCAGGACAGAGCTGTGTGCTCTAGCTCCGGCTCTCTGCAGGAAGAGCGTAACTTCCATTTGCAGAAAAATAGAATCCGGTTTCAATTGCTTGGTTTAAGCTCTCATTGAATGGGAGCATCTCCAAGCTTCTTTTTGACAGGGAAATGGAGTCTGATGGACAGTTAAACAACATGTTGTGCGTGCAGCATTGTAAATAATTTGCCATGAGTGATGGACAATGTAGCTGTGACAGGAACCATTCGATTTCTGTTGTAAATGGACTCGGAGGGTTTCGCCGGCTGGGTTATTTCCAGCAATTCTGATTTTTTTTTAAACCTCAGCCTTCCGGAGTTCCTGTTTCATTTGCTGGTATTTTTTGCTGTTGGCATTATTGCGATTCATCGGGCTGTTACCATGGATCTGATCCCAATGTGAGTTTAGGGATTGCTTCTGTCCTCCTGCCGTAAATTACTGAGGTGACTGCTGGCCGAGACCGTGCTCAGGGGCTCTTGTCTGCTCTCACACACAATGTGCCTGGCTTACTTGCGTGGCAGATGTTCTTTTGGACTCCTTTATGGGAGTCTGTAACCACGAGGAACAAGCCAAGAGTGGAATACTTAGTGGGCACGATGCAAAACAGATGTTGTAAATCATAGAAATTCCTTTGTCCGTTTATCTGACGCCACCATGTCATTGAAAAATTACAATGCACGTTACTTCAGTGACCAGTTTGCAAAGAGAAACCCCTTGAATTCACCATCTATTTTCTTTACGTTTCTCCGAGCATGTAACTCAATCCAACAATATATTCCCTGCAGACGTTAGGAATAGATTGCGTTATGTGAAAAACACTCTTTTAACCTTTCAGAGAACTCATTTCAGGTTTAAGATCCAGAGGCTGAGATGAGAGGATTTGTTTTGGTTTTACATGGCCAGTTGTGGTGGTCTGGAATGTGCTGCTTGAAAGAGCAATGGAGGCAGATTATTTAAAACTATCAAAAGGAAGTTGGAGAAGTACTCAAAAGGGTGTTACACAAATGCAAAGCTGTGAGGAGAGGCCAGAGGAATAGAACTAATCCGGTAGCATTGGCTAAGCAGCAGGGCATGATGAATCAACTGGCCTGCCAGTGGACAGTAAGGTTCCGTGAAAGTCATATCATGTTACAATTTACGTTTGCACAGTTCAACTTTGGGCACATGCACTGGGTTAGGGGTGATGTGGTATTTGAAGGGTGAGGAGAGAGCTAATTTACAAATGCCTCAAGCATGAGGAAGCTTGTGACCAGTGTTTTGTTACCAATTTCAATTGGTGGTCTCCCTGCAATAGGAAGGATGTTGTGAAACTTTAAAGGGTTCGGAAACGATTTACACATGTTGCCAGGGTTGGAGGATTTGACCTGTAGGGAGAGGTTGAATAGGCTGAGGCTATTTTCCCTGGATCATCGGAGGCTGAGGGGTTTATAAAATCATGAGGGGCATGGATAGGATAAATAGACAAGGTCTTTTTCACAGTGTGGGGGAGTCAAATACTAGAGGGCATTGGTTTAAGGTGAGAGGGGAAAGGGTCCTAAGGGACAACTTTTTTCACACAGAGGGTGGCACATGTGTGCAACAAGCTGCCTGAGGAAGTGGTGGAGGTTGGCACAATTACAACATTTAAAGGGCGGCTGGATGTGAATACGAATAGGAAGGGTTTAGAGGGATATGGGCCAAGTGCTGGCAAGTGGGACTAGATTGGGCTCGGATATCTGGTTGGCATGGACGGGTTGAACCGGCTGTTTCTGTGCTGTACCGCTATATGACTCTATGAGTGCTGCACACTGCAGGATGCATAAACTAAAATAGCCCGTTGAAGCATAAGGAGCTAATTTTGAACAGCTCCAAACCAGGTCATTTGCCAAAGTAATAAGCAAAAAAACAAAAGGTAAGCAATGATCCAGTTGAACTATGTATGAAACAAAACAGAAAACACTGGAGACGCTCAGCAGCTTCGACAGTGTTTGTGTATAGAAGAGCAGAGTTAATATTTTGAACTTAGTGACCCTGAACTTTCTGTTTTGTTTCCGATGGCCAGTGTCCCTAGTTGTGTGTTTGAATACATTGCTTTTGTACTTTATGCATCTGTCCTAGTCTAAGTCGAGGATACTGTGCTTTATTAACAGTTTTTGCTCACAAGAACACTAGTCTGGAGCTCATGGGCTAGGCTGTCCTGTTGCATGTTGTACACACTCTGTGAACATGAGATTGGCAGGAATGGAGCAGGAGTTGGTGCTTCAGTGAAGTCATCAAGGGTTTGAGTCAAAAATAAAGTGTTGGAGAAACTCAGCAGGTTTAGCAGCATCTGTGGAGAGAGGCAGAGTTAACCTTTTGAGTATAGTAACCCTTTGTCAGAAGGCTTTTTTTGAAAGATTGGCTGATGGTTGGACAAGTAAAAAATGAGGTCTGCAGATGCTGGAGATCACAGCTGCAAATGTGTTGCTGGTTAAAGCACAGCAGGTTAGGCAGCATCTCAGGAATAGAGAATTCGACGTTTCGAGCATAAGCCCTTCATCAGGAATGAGAGAGAGTAGCCAAGCAGGCTAAGATAAAAGGTAGGGAGGAGGGACTAGGGGGAGGGGCGATGGAGGTGTGATAGGTGGAAGGAGGTCAAGGTGAGGGTGATAGGCCGGAGTGGGGTGGGGGCGGAGAGGTCAGGAAGAGGATTGCAGGTTAGGAGGGTGGTGCTGAGTTGAGGGAACCGACTGAGACAAGGTGGGGGGAGGGGAAATGAGGAAACTGGAGAAATCTGAATTCATCCCTTGTGGTTGGAGGGTTCCCAGGTGGAAGATGAGGCGCTCCTCTTCCAGCCGTCGTGTTGATGGTTGGACAATACATCCTCAGTGTCTGAGAGAAAGGACAAAACTGGGTTGTTGTTTGAGATTATGAAGAATGGCCAGAAGAGAATTTATTCACAAGTGCAGTGATCTAAAGGAATACATTCTTTTGTAACCAGATGATAAACTATCTGTTAGCTGTTATCTCATTTTGCTGATTGCAAAGCCTAATGGTGGGAGTGGCAGATAGCTGCACTTTTCGACTTTTTGGGATGTCAGTCTGTCAGTGTGTTGCTAGTTTTGCCTTGGAAATGATCAATCAAACTCCATCAAAACCCTTCCCCCGCCCCCCCCACCCCACCCCACTCATCCCCAAACCACTAAATCTTCACATTTCTGCCAAGGGCAATGCAGAATCTGTGAGAGGTGAGAATGTTACAATGTACTGTCTGGTAAATTGTCTGAACAGCTTTCATTCCTAAGAGTCTGAAAATGTGGTTGTACACCACTCCCTCATGAAGGTTTTGAAAGTCCTTAAATTGAGGTAAAGACTATCACATAGATTATCATGTAGATTACTCAATAATGCATTCCTTTCAAAAACTGTGCCCGTAAATGTGATAATTCCTTACTTGTTAAAATTCCAATCGAATATTATCCTGCTTCATTCTGTACTTTGGGGATACAGACTACACCTACAATCCATTTAGGCACCATCTCTCCAGCAAAGCCTCAAAAGGCTTTGTGTCAAAGTTCCCGGTTCATAATCCAACAAGATATACAACCAAAGCCAAATATCTCCAATTGCAGAATGTGAAGAATTATAATTAGGAAACAGAAATGCAGGAAGTGCACCTCTCCAACTAGCTAGACAGATTATGAAATAGATGTTCTTCTTAATGATGCACTCGAGACAGGAACATGTGGAGAGATAGGGCTGATGCTGACATTTCCCACTGAACATATTGTCAGAATTAGAGAATGGAAGGAGTTGAACTGTATGTGATGCTCCAGATAGTTTTCCTGTAAAAGATAGATGTCTGATACATGTTAGCTCAATCATGCAATTATTCACTTTCAGAAACAGACCAGGAGGGTGTCAAAGTGAAGTGTGGGGACCCATGTGAGTGTGCTGTGAAACCAATCAGTAACAGATAATGGTTGGAGTAGAATGCTGTAAGCAGACCTCCTTCCTACTCTTTAAACAATCTAAATCAAATTAAACATCCCTTAATGGGGCACTGAAAATTCCATCGCTCATCTTTATTCCAAAGTACCATATTCAAACTCTCAGTAATTAAAGTCACCATAGTCCCAGAGGACATCACAGCTACTCTTTCATTCGAGAGGGAGATGGTGAGAGGTGCTAAATTTAATCTGACCACGACCATGCCTCAGGCGATGGACAGGTTCAAGACCTTCAATGGTAATCTCAAAAGTCTGGTTGAAGATTTGTAGCTCGGGTGTCCGTTGTTGTGGTTCTGTTCGCCGAGCTGGAAGTTTTTGCTGCAAACGTTTCGTTCCCTGGCTAGGGAACATCATCAGTGCTATTGGAGCCGCCTGTGAAGCGCTGCTTTGATGTTTCTTCCGGTATTTATAGTGGTTTGTTCTTGCCGCTTCCGGGTGTCAGTTTCAGCTGTAGTAGTTTGTATGTGGGGTCCAGGTCGATGTGTCTGTTAATGGAGTTTGTGGATGAATGCCATGCCTCTAGGAATTCCCTGGCTGTTCTCTGTCTGGCTTGTCCTATAATGGTAGTGTTTTCCCAGTCAAATTCATGTTCCTGGTTGTCTGAGTGTATGGCTACTAGGGATAGCTGGTCGTGTCATTTTGTGGCTAGCTGATGTTCATGGATGGGATTGTTAGCTGTCTTCCTGTTTGTCCTATATAGTGTTTTGTGCAGTCCTTGCATGGTATTTTGTAAACTATGTTAGTTTGGCTCGTGCTAGCTATTGGGTCCTTTGTTCTAGTGAGTTGTTGTCTGAGTGTACCATACGTCAGGAGCGTCTCAGAACTGACAGCCAGACTACTGCGACCCTTAGGACTCATAACAGCACACAAGCCAACTTCCACACTCAGACAACAACTCACTAGAACAAAGGACCCAATAGCCAGCACGAGCCAAACTAACGTAGTTTACAAAATACCATGCAAGGACTGCACAAAACACTATATAGGAAAACAGGAAGACAGCTAACAATCCGCATCCATGAACATCAGCTAGCCACAAAACGACACGACCAGCTATCTCTAGTAGCCATACACTCAGACAACCAGGAACATGAATTTGACTGGGAAAACACTACCATCATAGGACAAGCCAGACAGAGAACAGCCAGGGAATTCCTAGAGGCATGGCATTCATCCACAAACTCCATTAACAGACACATGGACCTGGACCCCATATACAAACCACTACAGCTGAAACTGACACCCGGAAGCGGCAAGAACAAACCACTATAAATACCGGAAGAAACATCAAAGCAACGCTTCACAGGAGGCTCCAATAGCACTGATGATGTTCCCTAGCCAGGGAACGAAACGTTTGCAGCAAAAACTTCCAGCTCGGCGAACAGAACCACAACAATGGTAATCTCAGCCAGTGCAGGAATTGACACTGCAGTATTGGTATCATTCTGCATCACAAACCAGCCATCCACCAATTGAGCTGACCGATTACCCCAATCCTCCTTTTCACTCTTTTAAAGCAAGCCATAGCTGGGTTAGAGAGCCCTGTCAGGCACTAACAAAAATCCAAACTAACAGCTAACAGAAACTGATAGATGGGAATGGAAGCCTACTGAATCAAAATGACAATATCTTGGGTGATGATACATTCCAGTCCCTGCAATGCCCACTGGTCTCTAAAGGCCTCTGTTGTGTCTGTAAGCACCACATGCTCCCTCTCCAGGGACACCCAAGTGCAGATGGATGGGCATACAATCAGGCACAATGAACCCCTCCATGGCCACTTTGGCCAGGCCCAGGAGCAGACGCACAAGGAGACCCTCTGACATGCAGCCATTAATGATGGCTTCACGGTCTCACCATTAATGATGGCTCACGGTCTCACCGTTAATGATGGCTTCATGGTCTCACCGTTAATGATGGCTCGCGGTCTCACCATTAATGATGGCTCACGGTCTCACCGTTAATGATGGCTTCATGGTCTCACCGTTAATGATGGCTTCATGGTCTCACCGTTAATGATGGCTTCATGGTCTCACCGTTAATGATGGCTCACGGTCTCACCATTAATGATGGCTCACGGTCTCACCGTTAATGACCGTGAAGCCATCATTAATGGTGAGACCGTGAGGCCAACTTACAACACATTTCTCATTGCAATGCTGCCCTAGGGTACTGTGTGTACTTGGACAGGTTCACAGAACGGACCAGGCTGCAGTTCATAGATCCTTCAGGAGTGGGCGTGGTGGCTTAGTGAATAGCACTGTTGTCTCACATTCCACCTTTAGATGACTGGTTGCGCAAAGCTTGCATGTTCTCCCTGTGTCTGCATCAGTTTCCTCCCACAGTCCAAAGATATACAGGTTAGATGGATTGGCTATGTGTAGTGTCCAGGGATGTGTAGGCCAGGTGGATTAGCCATGGGGAGTGCAGGGGGATGGACTTGATGGGCCAAATGGCCTGCTTCTACACTGTTGGGAGTCTATCATTCTCTTCTATTCCCTTGTTTTGAGCCTATTTGGATGCACACAGCATCTCTGCCATGACGTTTTGTGCTTTGCCCTCTCAGTCAGAACCAACAGATTCACTGCATTTCTGTGTTGCCTTGCTTTTTGGTACTGATACAAAGTTAGGCAGCTTTTTATTGTTGTCAGCAGAAACTGGTCAAGGACATGAACAGCAATCTCACCAAGAGTCAGCAGCTTATGTGGGAAAGACACTACGTGTGCTCTGACCAAACAGCAATGCCGAAACATCTAAGAGGAGTGAGTCCTCAGTCACGCCAATGGAGACTTCAGTCAGGAGCTCCTGGCACAGTGAGTCAAGTCTCTGATATCAGTGCAGGACAGCAAGTGAGGAAAGATGTTGCTTGCAATAGTGAGAGTGGTAGATCATGCACGTTAGTGGGAGGTGGGAGCAGCAGTACAGACAGGGGGTGAGTGTCAGCAAAGATGGTGCTTAGCCTGGCAGAACTGACAAGATCATTGACCTTTCACCTACACTACTGGTGTCCTCCAGACAGTTCGGACTGCAGTGACCTGGTGATAACCTTGGACCTGACGAGCAGGCTTTGCTGCTGGGGCCTCCTCTGCCAGTCTTAGGGAATGAGGAATGACCGTCATCTGCACTATCTTGTGCACTCGGACATCTAGGTCCTTATTGACAAAACAGGCAACACTTTCCCCTTACCTGAGACAAAGGTCATGAACCATGAAGAACAGCTTCAGACAGAAAAGACTTGACCAAATGGACAACGACCTTTAAAGATGGCGCTGGCATCAGGGATCACAGATTTCCCAGCAGTGCCAAATACAGCTACCTGCTAAAGAGGTGATTTGGGGATGATCATGCACTAAAACTCACGAGGCGTCAAGGAGAGACACCTCCTGTGAAAATGATGAGCATTACACTGAGCCAATTTCTGGCAAGATTCAGCTCTATGTTTCCAACATTAACCCTTTCAGAATTTCAGATCACGCCAACATGAAGCAAATATCTGTCACTCAATCATTTGTTTCACCTCCAGCAGTAATTTTATTTTTTATCTATTCAGTTACAGGATGTAGATTTCAATGCTGTTGAGAAGGTAGTGGTGAGCTGTCTCCTTGAACCACAGCAATGCAGTATGGTATAGGAACACTCACTGGGTTGTTAGGGAGGGAGTGCCAGGACTTTGACTCAGTGACAGTGAAAAAATGGCAACGTGACTTGGAGAGGAACTTGTTTCTGCCCCAGACCATCTGAGTAGTTGAGGTAGAAATTTGAGAAAAGACTGTTTGCAATTCTGTGACCTGTAAGATTGAAAGTGATCTGAATATTTTCAAAAATAGGAGTCAGCACAATGGAGCACAGTCAGAGCCATTGAACTTCTGGCTCTCTGCTGTTGAGGATTACACTGCAATGATTTATTACTGATGGATTAATTAAAGGTAATAAAAGTTTCTTTGTTGGATAATCAGCACTGATTCAACAAAACACTCACTACAACTAACCTTACTGTTACAGAGGGCAGCAGAATTGTTGTCTTTTTATTGATTCTTCTCCCTTAGAAAGTTTAAGTTATACATGTAGATAAAGAGCAATTTAAAATGCCATTGCTAATAAATTTGTCATTTTAAATATTTGGTTGTTCTGTAGATGTAAAGAGTGACATTCAGCATCCTTCCCTCAAAATTACCTTACTGAAAAAAACGGAATAGAATGTTAAAGTCACATGATATAAAAGGTGATGTAAAAGTAAAGTCACCATAGTCCCAGAGGACCATAGGGCTGCTCTCTCGTTAGACAGAGAGGGAGGTGATTGAGGGTCACCACACCTCAGGCAACAGGAGATGTTGAGAAGAGTATTCCTTCATGCTAACCTCAACTGATGAGGGAAATGAAAAGTATTGTTGGTATCACCTTGCATTGCAAACCAGCTATTCAGCCAACTGAAATTATACTTTGAAATTATTCAAATCACCTTCAGTTTTATAAGTCACACAATTTCACAGTCTTTTCTCAAAATGTGAAGTATTACACTGACAATAATGGACTGGCTATCGATCTGATACAGATGTTCAATCACTGTGTTCCCTGTCATGCAGAGGATCTGTGGTAGAGACAGAGAGATAATGGGAACTCGGGAGGTACAGACAGACAAAGAATGAGATGTCAATTTGGCAAATAGCCAGATGCGAATGAATCTTACAGACAAGAGCGATATCAGAGGAATCTTGACAGTTTGTTCTTCTTACTCAACCCCCTCCTCTTTCAACATCTATTATTTTAGTATAGAGAACACTCTACACAAACAAGATTAGATTTTAAAAACTGTCAAGCTAACTATGAACTGCAGCTGTGCTCGACAAGGGACAGGATCTCAAGGTACCCTGGCTTCAGAATACCACTAAATATCAGCTATACTCCCAATTCCTGCCTCAGCTAATTATTCTGCTAACATCCGGTACCTTTCCCTATGAAGCACCATAACCACCTCTGCGATTTCCCCTTCTGACTCCACAAATTACTCACTTGAATTGCTGATGACTCCAGTCCCACCAGTCGACCCATTTAAACCTGACCCAGTGATAGCATTGTTTTGCCCCTGAGTCATGAGGTTGTCTGTCTGAGTCCCATTCCTGAGACATGAGCATGAATTCTAGGCTGACACCTCAGCCCGGTATTGAGGGAGTGCTGCACTGTCGAAGGTGACATCTTTCAGATAAAATGTGAAAACTGATTCTGCCCTCTCAGCCGAACATTCCCTCACAAGTGTGGGAGAATCTATCCCCTGTGTTTCAGACAATATTTACCCCTCAGTCACCATACTGAACCACATTGCCTGGCCTTGGTGTGGTTGCTTTTTTGTGGGAACATGCTGCTACAATTCTTAAAGTACAACAGTAACCAAAAAAAAGTAAGCAAAAAGTGCTCAGTTGCCATAAACTGTTTTAGAGCATTTTAGAATCATAGGATTTTATAGCATAGGAGGTCAATTGGCCCATCATGTCTGTACCGGGTCTCAAAAGAGCTCCCCAGGTTTTCCCACTCCCAGTCCTATCTCCATCATTCTCAAAATTACTTTCAAATATACGTCCAATGCTCTTTAGAAACACCCAATGGAACCCAGCTCCTCCACTCTCCCAGGCAGCGCATTCCAAATCCTAACAACTCTCTGAGTAAAGAGGTTTCTCCTTATCTCACTCCAAGCTCTCTCATTGATAAGCTTGAAATTGTAACCACTAGTTATAGACATACCAATTAATGAAACTAGAAATCCTTTACCCTGTCAAAATGTTTCTGCTATCTATGCAATCTGTGCATTTTCTTTCTTGCTTCTGTAGAGCTGTATGCAGAGATGGGGAGATGGTGGCTTGATGGTATTGTCACTAATCTAGTAATCCAGAAACCCAAGATTGAGAGATGCCAGTGTTGAACTGGGGTGTACAAAGTTAAAAATCCCACAGCTACAGGTTATAGTCCAACAGGTTTAATTGGAAACATTAGCTTTCGGAGTGCCGCTCCTTCATCAGGTGGTTATGGAGTACAATACTCAGCCATTCCATCGGACTGACCCTCTGACAGTGCAGCACTCCCTTAGTGCTGGAAAAACACAGCCAATCAGGTGGCATCTGAGGAGCAGGAGAGTCGACGTTTTGATCATAAGCTCTTCATCAAGAGCTTATGCTTGAAACATCGACTCTGCTGCCCCTCAGATGCTGCCTGACCGGCTATGCTTTTCCAGCAGCATACCTTTTGAGTCTGACAGGTTTAATTGGAAACCTTAGCTTTCGGAGTGCCGCTCCTTCATCAGGTGGTTGTGGAGTACAATACTCAGCCATTCCATCGGACAGACCCTCTGACAGTGCGGCACACCCTCAGTACTGACTCTCTGACAGTGAGACACTCCCTCTGTACTGACCCTCTGTCAGTGAGACACAGCCTCAGTACTGGCCTTCAGAAAGTGCGGCAATCCCTCAGTACTGAACCTCTGATAGTGTGTCACTCCCTCAGCACTGACCCTCTTACAGTGAGGCACTCCCTAAGTACTGACCTTCTGACAGCATAAGACTCCCTTAGTACTGACCCTCTGACAATGCAGCACTCCCTCAGTACTGACCCTCTAACAGTGCAGGACTCCCTCAGTCCTGACCCTCTGACAGTGCAGCTCTCCCTCAGTACTGACCCTCTGACAGTGCAGGATTTCCTCAGTACTGACCCTCTGACTGCCTTGGTACAAATCTGGAATGCCAGTCTGTGTACTGTGTTCCAATGCCAGATTTAAATCCACAACCCCAAGGTCCTGCAATTCATCATTTTCCTCATCCAAATGTGCCTGCAAAATTAGTTTGAGTTGTCAAGCAATAATTTGGAAAAAAATATTCATTTTTACTTAGTTCTATTTTCAAAACTGAATTGCCTGTTTGTTTCAGAATTGATTTACTGAGAGACTCAAATTTATGAAACGAAAGGTCCTATAATAGTTGTGATGCCCTGGTTGTGAGCCAAATGCTGCATCTCAGGCCTTTTTTTCATTTTTGGGATTACATTTGTGATTTATTATCTAGATTTCTATTATATCCATCTATCTGGTGCACTTTAAAATGCTTCACATTTTAACAACTGCCAAACATTGCCAGCACAGCATTAATCAGAGAAAAGCAACATTTCACTAAGTGACATTTGAACTGTTAACCTCTTTGATCCTACAATCATAGCATAAAGTGTTTAGACAGGGTAGATTTCTTGAAATATATTTGGGAGAAGTTTTTATGTAAACACATAGAAGGTATGGGCTTAATTCTGGGGATGGAAGTCAGACAGGTGTTTGAGGTGACAATGGGAGAACATTATCATGATAATGACCACAACACCATACATTTTAAGGAGGCGAAAGTGAAGACTGCCAATGCTGGAGGTCAGAATCGAAAAGTATGGTGTTGGAAAAGCACAGCCGGTCAGGCAGCATCCGAGGAGCAGGAGAATTGGCGTTTCGAACGTGATCTCTTCATCAGCAGCTTATGTTCGAAACGTCAACTCTCCTGCTCCTCGGATGATGCCTGACTGACTGTGCTATTCCAGTGCCACAATTTTCGACCATACATTTTAAGTTTGTTACAGGAAAAGAAAGGCTCTTGGATTGGGGGAAGGCAGATTTTATTAAAATAAAGGAGGATCTGACTAAAGTAGACTGGTCACAGCTACTTATGGGAAAATCTCCAGCAGAACAATGGAAGGTGTTCAGATAGGAAATGGGGAAATGTAGGAGCAACAAGCCTGGGGCACCCTGGATCTTTGGAAATATTCAGGACTGAATAAGAAGGATAAAGAGCTTGTAACAGGATTTTATTCTCCTTTTGTGGCTAAACAGATAGTGGAGGAGGGAGGGCTCACATATCATTGAGATCTCTTCCAGGGCAGGTGGGACCTGTACAAGAAAGATGGACTGCACCTAACCTGGAGAGGCATCAATACTTGGCAGGGAATTGGTAAGTTGGGTTGGTCATAGAAGTCAAAGGGTAGTTGTGGAGGGTGCTTTTCTGACTGGAGTTCAATGACCAGTGGTGTTCCACAAAGGTCAGTGCTGGGACTTCTGTTGTTTGTAATGTACATAAATGATTTGGATGAAAATGTCTGATTAATAAGTTTGTAGATTGCATGAAAATTTCTGGTGCTGTGGATAGTGAGAAATGTTGTCAAAGGATACAGCAGGATAAAGATCAGTGGAAAGTTGGACTGAGAGATGGCAGATGGAGTTTACATAGAACATAGAACATAGAAAAATACAGTGCAGTACAGGCCCTTCAGCCCTCGATGTTGCGCCGACCAAAGCCTACCTAACCTACACTAGCCCAATAACCTCCATATGCTTATCCAATGCCCGCTTAAATGACCATAAAGAGGGAGAGTCCACCACTGCTACTGGCAGGACATTCCATGAACTCACAACCCGCTGAGTAAAGAATCTACCCCTAACATCTGTCCTATACCTACCACCCCTTAATTTAAAGCTGTGTCCCCTAGTAACAGCTGACTCCATTAGCGGAAAAAGGTTCTCACTGTCAACCCTATCTAAACCCCTAATCATCTTGTACACCTCTATCAAATCTCCCCTAAACCTTCTTTTCTCCAATGAAAACAGCCCCAAGTGCCTCAGCCTTTCCTCATACGATCTTCCTACCATGCCAGGCAACATCCTGGTAAACCTCCTCTCCACTCGTTCCAATGCCTCCACGTCCTTCCTATAGTATGGCGACCAAAACTGCACACAATACTCCAGATGAGGCCGCACCAGAGTCTTATACAACTGCAGCATGACCTCAGGACTCCGGAACTCAATTCCTCTACCAATAAAGCCCAGTACGCCATATGCCTTCTTCACAGCACTATTTATCTGGGTGGCAACTTTCAGAGATCTGTGTACATGGACACCAAGATCCCTCTGCTCATCCACACTACCAAGTAGCCTACCATTAGCCCAGTAATCCATCTTCTTGTTACTCTTACCAAAGTGAATCACTTCACATTTAGCTACATTGAACTCCATTTGCCACCTTTCTGCCCAGCTCTGCAACTTATCTATATCCCGCTGTAACCTGCCACATCCTTCTTCGCTGTCCACAACTCCACCGACTTTCGTGTCATCCGCAAACTTGCTCACCCAGCTTTCAAGCCCCTCTTCAAGGTCATTTATAAAAATGACAAACAGCAATGGTCCCAAAACAGATCCTTGTGGAACACCGCTAGTAACTGCACTCCAAGATGAACCTATACCATCAACTACTACCCTCTGTCTCCTTCCAGCCAGCCAATTCCTAATCCAAACCTCTAATGCACCCTCAATGCCATACCTCCGTAGTTTTTGCATTAGCCTACCATGGGGTACCTTATCGAACACCTTGCTAAAATCCATATACACCACATCTACTGCTTTACCCTCGTCCACTTCCTTGGTCACCTTCTCAAAGAACTCAATAAGGTTTGTGAGGCACGACCTGCCCTTCACAAAATCATGCTGACTATCCTTGATCACATTATTCCTATCCAGATGTTCATAAATCCTATCCCTTACAATTCTCTCTAAGACTTTGCCCACAACAGAAGTGAGACTCACTGGCCTATAGTTACTCGGGCTATCCCTACTCCCCTTCTTGAACAAGGGGACCACATTCGCTATCCTCCAGTCTTCTGACACTATTCCCGTAGACAATGACGACATAAAAATCAAGGCCAATGGCTCCGCTATCTCCTCTCTAGCTTCCCAGAGGATCCTAGGATAAATGCCATCAGGCCCAGGGGACTTATCTATTTTCATCCTTTCCAGTATTCCCCAGACCTCTTCCCTACATACCTCAAGGTCATCCATTCTAATCACTTGTGACTCAATATTCACATCAGCAACAGTTCCTGAGTGAATACTGATGAAAAGTATTGATTTAGTGTCTCTCCAATCTCCTCCGCCTCCACACACAACTTCCCACTACTATCCTTGACTGGACCGATACCTACCCTAGTCATCCTTTTATTCCTGACATACCTATAGAAAGCCTTTGGATTTTCCCTAATCCTACCAACTAAGGACTTTTCATGTCCCCTTCTCGCTGCTCTTAGCTCTCTCTTTAGATCCTTCCTGGCTACCTTATAACTCTCAATCGCCCCAACTGAACCTTCACGCCTCATCTTTACATAGGCCGCCCTCTTCCCTTTCACAAGGGATTCCAATTGCTTATTAAACCACGGCTCCCTCACAAGACCCTTTCCTCCCTGCCTGACTGGTACATACTTATCAAGGACGCCCAATAGCTGTTCCTTGAACAATCTCCACATATCATTTGTGTTCTTCCCTTGAAGCCTATTTTTCCAATCCACGCATCCTAAGTCATGCCTCACCGCATCATAATTTCCCTGCCCCCAGCTATAACTCTTGCCCTGCAGTGCACACTTATCCCTCTCCATCACTAGAGTAAAAGTGACCGAGTTGTGGTCACTGTCCCCAAAGTGCTCACCTACCTCCAAGTCTAACACCTGGCCTGGTTCATTACCCAGAACCAAATCCAGTATAGCCTCACCTCTTGTTGGCCTGTCTACATATTGTGTCAGGAAACCCTCCTGCACACATTGGACAAACACCGACCCATCTAATGAACTCGAGCTATAGCTTTCCCAGTCAATATCTGGGCAGTTAAAGTCCCCCATAACAACCACCCTGCTACTTTCACTCTTCTCCTGAATCATCCTCGCAATACTTTCCTCTATGTCTCTCAGACTATTAGGAGGCCTGTAAAAACTCCTAACAGGGTGACCTCACCTTTCCTATTCCTAACCTCAGCCCAAACTACATCAGATGGCAAGTCTTCCTCCATTGTCCTTTCCACCGCTGTAATACTATCCTTGACAAGCAATGCCACACCTCCCCCTCTTTTACCCCCATCTCTGACCCTGCTAAAACATTTAAACCCTGGAACCTGCAATAGCCAATCCTGTCCCTGTTCTACCCATGTCTCCGTAATAGCCACAACATCGAAATCCCAGGTACTAACCCACGCTGCAAGTTCACCTACCTTATTTCTTATTCTTCTGGCATTGAAGTATACACACTTCAAGCCACCTTCCTGTTTACAGGCACCCTCCTTCGAGATCGATGCCTTGTTCCTAACCTCCCTACACTCAAGGTCCTGTACCCTAAAGCTACTGTCCAGGTTCCCATGCCCCTGCAGAGTTAGTTTAAACCCTCCCAAAGAGCACTAGCAAACCTCCCCCCAAGGATACTGGTGCCCCTCAGGTTCAGGTGTAGACCATCCTGTTTATAGAGGTCCCACCTTCCCCAGAAAGAACCCCAGTTGTCCAGAAACCGGAATCCCTCCCTCCTGCACCATCCCTGTAGCCACGCATTTAACTGCTCTCTCTCCCTATTCCTCTATCACGTGGCACGGGTAACAAACCAGAGACAACAACTCTGTTCGTTCTAGCTCTGAGCTTCCAACCTAGCTCCCTGAAAGCCTGCCTGACATCCTCACCCCTCTTCCTACCTATGTCGTTGGTTCCAACGTGGACCACGACCTGGGGCTGCTCCCCCTCCCCCTTAAGTACCCGGAAAACACGATTAGAGACATCAACGTACCCTTGCACCTGGGAGGCAACGTACCAATCGTGAGTCTCTGTCGCCCCCGCAAAACTGCCTATCTGTGCCCCTCACTATTGAGTCCCAATAACTATCGCTCTACTTTTCTCCACCCTTCCCTTCTGAGCAACGGGGACAGGCTCCGTGCCAGAGGCCTGAACCTTGTTGCTTACTCCTGGTAGGTCATCCCCCCCCACAAGTATCCAAAACGGTATACTTGTTCTTGAGGGGAATGACCGCAGGGGGTCCCTGCACTAGCTGCTTCCTCCCACTCCCCCTCACTGTCACCCATCTGTCTATAACTTTCGGAGTAACTACTTCCCTAAAGCTCTGATCTATGACCACCTCTGCCTCCCGAACACGGTCTTGGAGGAGCTGGAGATGGGTGCACTTCTTGCAAGTGTAATCAGCAGGGACGCAAATGGCTTCCCTCACCTCATACATGTTGCAAGAGGAACATTGCACTGCCTTCGCTGCCACCCTTCTAAAAGGTAAACTTTAAAAAACTAGATCTAAAGAAACAAACAAGCAAAATGCAGCACTTACCTGCTTACCACAACGGGTTTTAATATTAGGCTAGAGGAGGAGGGCGGGTGGGAGGCTCTACCCCTGTAGTGCCTCGGGTTCCTCGCCTGCGCACCTCACTCTCTTGGCGGAGGTTTTTTTTTCTTATATAAGCGCGCAGCTTCAAGCCTTCAGCCTCACTCTCTCGGCGGAGCAGGTAACGGCTGTCTGGTGGTGTTTTTTTAAGCCGCGGGTATAGTCCAGTTTTTGTTTTTTAACGGCTAAAATTTAAAGTTTTTTTAAGCGCCTAGCGGACCCGGAAGCTGGTGTCGTGCTAGCTTACCTGGGAAGGTTTTTTTTCTTTTATAACCTGGACATTTTGTTTAGTCAAATGGAAGAGGACAGTATGCAGTAAATGGCAGGACCATTAGAAGCATTAATATATGGGGATGTTGGGATCCAAGTCCAAAACCCCCTGAAAGTGGCAAAACACTTGGATAATGGATAAAGAAGGCATATGGCATGCTTGCCTGTATCAGTCAGGGCACTGAGTGTAAAGATTGGCAAGTCATGTTTTGGCTGTATAAAACTTTAATTAGACCGCATTTAGAGTATTGTGTGCAGTTGTGGTCACCACACTATAGGAAGGATGTGGAGGCTTTGGAGTGGGTGCAGAAGAGTTTTACCAGGATGCTGCCTGGTATTAGCTGTAAGGAGAGGTTGGATAAAGTTGGATTGTTTTCACTACAGTATTGGAAACAGAGAGGCGACCTAATACAACTATATAAAATTATGAGAGGCATGGACAGGAAGCTTGTTTCCTTGGGTAGAAATGTCAAATACCAGGGGGGCTAAATGTTAAGGGTAAGAGGAAGGAAGTGTAAAGGAGGTTTGTGAAGCAGGCTTTTTACACAGAGGGTGGGAGATGCCTGGAACGTGCTGTCGGGGGAGGTAGTAGAAGCAGATATGATAATGTTTAAGATGCATTTAGGCAGACACATGATCAGACAGGGAACAGAGGGATATGGACCATGTGGAGACATATAGGATTAATTTAGACTGGCAACATAGTCAGCACAGACATGGTGGGCAGAAGGGCTTGTTCCTGTGCTGTACTGTTCTATGTCCTATGCAAATCAATGGAGGCCCGAGAGGGGTATAGAAAGTGCAGGGTCAACGTAAAAAAGCAATTAGGAGAGCAAAGAGGGAGCATCATATACGTTGGTGGCTAAAATAAGGGAGAGTCCCGAGATATTCTATAAGTATATTAAAGGGAAGAAGGTAACCAGGGAACGAGTAGTGCCCGAGAGGGCGATCTGTGCAATAGGAGGGTGTTAAACAAGTCCTTCATCTATCTGCTCTTGGAAGAAGGAGAATGTAGGAACAGAATTTAGGGAGAGGGAGAGGGAGGTTCTTGAACAAATTGACATAGGGAGTGAGGACGTAATGGAGATGTTGACAGACTCAGAAGTTGTCATTGGAGAGAAGAATGGCAAGACATGAGGTAGATCATAGAAACCCTACTTGGGGTTGTCCACAAGTAGGTTTACATGGTGCTTGCCTTTATCAGTCAAGAGGGAAGTTGTGTTGGAGCTGTACAGAACTGTTGATTAGGCCACAGCTGGGAAAAGAGTGAGCAGATATGGAGAGATGGAGCCCAGAGTGAGAGAAAAGAAAATTACAAAGTATAGAGGTTGACAAAATTATGAGGAGCATGGATAGGAGAAATAGACAAAGTCTTTTCCCTGGGGTCTTTTCCCAGAACTAGAGGGCACAGGTTTAGGAGAAAGATATAAAAGGGACCTATGGGCTAACTTTTTCACGCAGAGGGTGGTGTGTGTATGGAATGAGCTGCCAGAGGAAGTGGTGGAGGCTGGTACAATTGCGACATTTCAAAGGCATTTGGATGGGTATATGAATAGGAAGGGTTTGGACGGATAACGGCCAGGTGCTGGCTGGTGGGACTAGATTGTGTTAGGATATCTGGTTGGCATGGACGGATTGGGCTGAAGGGTCTGTTTCCATGCTGTACATCTCTATGCCTCTATGACTCTACAGGCATGGTTGATATAGAGTTCTCTAACATTGAGTTCTCCAATTTCAAATAACTCCCCTTTGGAGCCTCTTCCCCTCCCTTCCACTGCTCCCTGCCACAAATCAGATTCATTTCTCCCATTGACCAACCAGGTCGTACCTTCTGCCTGTCTTCACCTTATCCCCACTTCACCACCCTGCCCCCTTCATGCCCTTTACCTGCAGCTCCCACCAAACCCACCCCAAATCCTAAAGAAGGGTTAGACCCGAAATGTCGACTTGATTAGATTCCCTACAGTGTGAAACAGGCCCTTCGGCCCAACATGTCCACACCGACCCTCCGAAGAGTAACCCACCCAGACCCATTTCCCTCTGATTAATGCACCTAACACTATGGGCAATTTAGCATGGCCAATTCACCTGGCCTGCACATCTTTGTGACTGTGGGAGGAAACCAGAGTACCCAGAGGAAACTCACGCAGAGAATGTGCAAACTCCACACAGACAGTCACCCGAGGCTGGAATCGAACCTGGGACCCAGGTGCTGTGATGCAGCACCACTAACCACTGAGCCACCGTGCCAACTTCTCCACCTCCTGATGCTGCCTGGCTTGCTGTGTTCCTTCAGCCTCCTGCCTGTCTACTTTGGATTCCAGCATCTGCAGTGTTTTGTCTCAAAAGAGATGGTTGATAGCTAGGGAAGGAAAATATTGCCGATATAGGTCAATGAGGAGTCAAAGTGGGTTGGCTGTGCTGAAAGTAGCCCATGTGGTGACAGGGCCTGGGGAAGGATATTATTCAAAGGAAAGGGTTCTGAAAAGATTTACAAGCATGTTGCCAGGACTGGTGGCTTTGTGTTATGAGGAGAGGCCGGATAGGCTGGGACCTCTTTCACTGGGGCTGAGGATGCTGAGGGGTGACTTTATAGAGGTTTATAAAATCATGAGGGGCACAGATAGGGTGAATAGACAAGGTCTTTTTCCTATGGTAGGGAGTTCAAAATTAGAGGGCATATTTTGAAGTGAGAGAAGAAAGATTTAAAAAGGACCTGAGGGTGGTTCATGTGTGAAATGAACTGCCTGAGGAAATAGTAGATGCAGGTATAGTTCCAACAGGTAAAGGACACTTGGACAGGTACATGACTAGGAAAGATTTAGCACATAGAACAGTAAAGCACAGAACAGGTCCTTCAGCCCTTGATGTGCCGACCTTTTACCCTACTCTAAAATCAAACTAAACTACATACCCTACATTTTACTCTCATCTATGTGCCTATCCAAGAGTCACTTAAATGTCCCTAATGTACCTGACTCTCCTACCACCACTGACAGTGCATTCCGAGCACCCACCACTCTCTGTGTAAAGATCCTATCTATGACATCTCCCCTAAACTTTCCTCCAATCACCTTAAAATCATGCTCCCTCATGATAGCCATTACCACCCTGGGAAAATGTCTCTGGCTATCCACTCCATCTATACCTCATCATCTTCAACACCTCTATCAAGTCACCTCTCATCCTTCTTCGCTCCAATGAGAAAAGCCCGAGCTCCCTCAACCTTTCTTCATAAGACATGCCCTCTAATCCAGGCAGCATTCTGGTAAATTTCCTCTGCACCCTCTCTAAAGCTTCCACATCCTTCCCATAAGGAGGTGGCCAGAATTGAACACAATGTTCCAAATGTGGTCTAACCAGAGTTCTATAAAGCTGCAGCATCACCTTGAGGCTCTTAAACTCAATTCCACCTGCTAATGAAAGCCAACACACTAAATGCCTTCTTCACAACCATATCAACTTAGGTGCAAACTTTGAGGGATCTATGGACATGGACCCTAAGATTCCTCTGATCCTCAACATTGCCAAGAATCCTCACTTTAACCCCATTTTCTGTATTAAAACTTGACCTTCCAAAATGAATCAGTTCACACTTTTTCAGGTTGAACTCCATCTGCCATTTCTCAGCCCAGCTCTACATCCTGTCAATGTCCCGCTGCAACCTGCAACAGTCCTCCGCACTATCCACCACTCCACCAAACTTTGTGTCATCAGCAAACTTACTAACCCATCCTTCCACTTCCTCATCCAAGCTATTTATAAAACTCACAAAGAGCAGAGGTCCCAGAACAAATCTCTGTGGAACACCACTGGGCACCAAGCTCCTGGCTGAATACTTTCCATTGATTACCACCCTCTGTCTTCTGTGGGCTAGACAAACAGATTTCCTGTATCCCATGCCTCCTTACTTTCTGAATGAGTCTACCATGGGGAACCTCATCAAATGCCTTTCTGAAACCCATGTATACCACATGCACTGCTCTACCTTCATCAATGTGTTTTGTCACATCTTCAAAGAATTCAGTAAGGTTGTGAGACATGATCTGCCCCTCACAAAACCAGGCTGAGTATCTTTAATCAAACTATGGTTTTCTAAATAATCATAAATCCTGTCTCTCCGAATCCTCTCCAATAATTAGCCTACCTGAGACATAAGACTGACTGGTCTATAATTCCCAGGATTATCCCTATTCCCTTTCTTGAACAAGGGAATAATACTTGAGAGCTGAAAATGTGTTGCTGGAAAAGCGCAGCAGGTCAGGCAGCATCCAAGGAACAAGGGAATCGATGTTTTGGGCATAAGCCCTTCATCAGGAATGAGGAGGGTGTGCCAGGCAGGCTAAGATAAAAGGTAGGGAGGAGGGACTTGGGGGAGGGGTGTTGGAGATGCAATAGGTGGAAGGAGGTCAAGGTGAGGGTGATAGGCCGGAGTGGGGTGGGGGCGGAGAGGTCAGTAAGAAGATTGCAGGTTAGGAAGGCGGTGTTGAGTTCGAGGGATTTGACTGAGACAAGTGGGGGGAGGGGAAATGAGGAAACTGGAGAAATCTGAGTTCATCTCTTGTAGTTGAAGGGTTCCTAGGCGGAAGATGAGGTGCTCTTCCTCCAACTGTCGTTTTGTTACGGTCTGGCGATGGAGGAGTCCAAGGACCTGCATGTTCTTGGTGGAGTGGGAGGGGGAGTTGAAGTGTTGAGCCATGGAGTGGTTTTGCAAACCCCACTTTCTCCTTACCTGTTTCTTCCATCTACTCCCCACCACACACACACCTCCCCCCCACCCCTCCCTCAAAATAAGATCAACAAGGGAATTCCTGAGTTTACAATCTCAGCACATGAAGGCACAGTTGACAATTGTGAAGTGATGAAAAGCCATGGATAACCCAAAGGCCAGAATTAGAGGAGGCCACAGCAATCTCAGAGGTTATGTGTGCAAAAGTTGCAATTAATTTGCACACGAAGGTCTTTAAAAAGCAATGCAGTATAAGGTTGAATGATCTGTTTCAGTGACTGAGAGACAAATGTATTCAGGACAAATTGAATCTTCCTCCCTTCTCTTCAAAACAAAGAACATCATGGGATCTTTTATGACCACCTGAAAGAACAGATAACGCCTTGGTTATTATCACACCCAAGGGATGGTACCTTCAACAATGCATCACTCTTTCTATCCTGCACAGAAATACCAGCCAAGGCTGTTTGCTTAGCTAACGGGTTAGGATGTTAACTCACTCCTTTCTTGATTACTAGAGTGCTAGCAGCGAAATCAAACTGCCACTAAACCTCATAATGATTTCATGTTGTTATTTTTAAATGGTTTTTCTTTTCACTGTAGCAGTAAATGCATTTATGGTCCATATTAGGAGTTTGTTGACTGTAATCGCCTCAGCGGTAGGATCAATCAGTTCAGATAATTATGAGAATCTATGAAACATGATAGATCTACTGTGCTCCCTTGTCATTCTGCCAAAAGTGAATAGTGTTGTCGCTCAGAGAGATTTAAGCTGCTTCACTGGTTAGCTGCTCCTAAAAGCCTTAATGAAACAGGAGAAGGTCAGTGAGCTCCTGAAACATGTTCCAACATTCAATTAGATTACAGTTGATCTGTACCTTATCACCATTTACTAGCCTCAGCTCTGTTATCAAAGATATCCCTTACGCAAAAAGATTTGTCAACTTCAGCTTTAAAATTTCCAATCAATCCCAGCAGCACTTGTTTTTTCAGAATGTAAGCTTCAAATTTCCACTTGCCAGCAAGGGCATCCTGATCGCCTCGAATGGTCTGGTTCTAGCTTTCAGACCCATGTCCTGATGTTCTACACTCCGGTCCTCCCCACAGTCTCCACACCAGAGCAAATCATGCAGCAACAGTATTTTAGGATCAAGCACAAATCCTGAGAGTAAGTTATAAAGTCACCAACATTGCAGTGTCGACCAGATAATCAGTCTGGTTCAGGCTCAAATGGTTTACTTTATTGCTCAATTGCCTAGTCCCAGATGGGGAGTCACCTCTTACTGACAGCTTCCGAAAAGGAAACAATACTCTGTAAAAATAACAAGGGGAAATCATCAGAACACCAGCAGTGCACTGTGATAAGTAGCAGAAAACACAAATCCTTACAGTCTGACTCAAGATGCCTTGCAGTCTTTGTCCCTGCAGAACCAGAATCTCTTACAGCTCCTTGGCTCGTTTGCAGACTGTGGGTCACCTCCCCACCCACCTCCACACCTCTGGGTGTTCCAGCAGTCTATGATCCCCTCAATCTCACAGTGTGTGACCACCTCCAACCCAGTCCATCCCACAGTCCATGACCCCCTCCATCCCACAGTCTATCATACCCTCCACCCCTGTCCATCCCACGGTCTATGAATCCCTCCACCTCAGACCATCCCACAGTCCATCTCCCCTCCACCCTAGTCCATCCCACAGTGTGTGACCCACTCCACTCCAGTCCATCCCACAGTCTATCATACCCTCCACCCCAATCCATCCCACAGTCTATGATCCCTTCTCCCCAGTACATCCCATATTGTGTAACCCCCTCCACCCCAGTCCGAGACACAGCCTATGATACCCTTTACCCCAATCCATCCCACAGTGTATGCATCCCTCCACCCCAGTCCGAGACACAGTCCATGACTCCCTCCACCCCAGTCCGAGACACAGTCCATGACTCCCTCCACCCCAGTCCGAGACACAGTCCATGACTCCCTCCACTCCAGTTCACCCCATAGTCTTTAACCCCCTCCACCCCAGTCCATCCCACAGTCAATGACCCACCTCCACCCCAGACCATCCCACAGTCAATGACCCACCTCCACCCCAGACCATCCCACAGTCTATGACCCCCTCCACCCCAGACCATCCCACAGTCTATGACCCCCCTTCACCCCAGTCCACCCCACAGTCTATGACCCCCCTTCACCCCAGTCCATCCACAGTCCATGACCCCCTCCACCCCAGTCCATCCACAGTCCATGACCCCCTCCACCCCAGACCATCCCACAGTCTATGACACCCTCGACCCCAGTCCTTCCCACAGTCTTTGACCCTCTCCACTCCAATCCATTCCACAGTCTATGACAACCTCCACCCCAGTCCATCCCACAGTCTATGATCCCTTCTCCCCAGTACATCCCATATTGTGTAAACCCCTCCATCCCAGTCCAAGACACAGTCCATGACTCCCTCCACTCCAGTCCACCCCATAGTCTTTGACTCCCTCCACCCCAGTCCATCCCATGGTCTATGAACCCCTCCACCTCAGACCATCCCACAGTCAATGACCCCCCTTCACCCCAGTCCATCTCACAGTCTATGACCACCTCCATCCCAGTCCATCCACAGTCCATGACCCCCTCCATCCCAGTCCACCCCACGGTCCATGACCCCCTCCATCCCCGTTGATTCTGCAGTCTGTTGATCCTCCAGCTACCCACATCTCTGCAGCCAGGCCAGCCTGACCCATTCAACAATATTAGACATTTAAAACCTCCCAGATTCAGGACAAAGTAGAAGGCCATGAACTGAATGCTAGACCTTAGTGTAAATGATATCTTGGTCCTTTAAATGTCATTCTGTGGACCTTTAGATCAGCCAACTATTGGAGACTGATCAGCTCATTGAGTCTGTTCTGCAACTAGGTCAGTTTGGATTTTGTCTTAACTCCATCCATTCACCGTGACCAAATAAAAACCTATCAGTTTCAGCCTTAGCAATCTCAGTTTCCACCTGACTCACGGTATTAATATCTTTTTGTGGATCAGAGTTTGAGATTCCAGTTCCCTTTGGATGAGGAGGTTCTTCTTTACATCACTCCTGAACGGTTTTGCTCTAATTTGAAGATTCGGAGCCCCTTGTTTTGATTTTCCCCATCACGGGATACAGTCTCTCTATCACCTTAAGCACATTAATCAAATCATCCTTTAAATTTCAATTTCTTGACAATTTAACCCTTTGGATCTCAGGAACATCCTGGTAAATCTGCGCTGCGTTATTTTCAAGTTCTGTATTTCCTGGGAGTAATGTCAAAGTTTGAACCTAGTTAAACCAGATGGGATTGGACCAGAAGCCTTTCAGATGTAATCTGATTTCCACCTAACCTCCATTTAAGACCATAAGACCATAAGACATAGGAGTGGAAGTAGGGCCATTTGGCCCATCGAGTCCACTCCGCCATTCAATCATGGCTGATGGGCATTTCAACTCCACTTATCAGCGTTCTCCCCGTAGCCCTTAATTCCTCAAGACAACAAGAATCTATCAATCTCGGCCTTGTAGACATTTAGCGTCCCGGCCTCCATTGCACTCAGTGGCAATGAATTCCACAGGTCCACCACTCTCTGGCGGAAGAAATGGATCCGCATTTCTGTTCTGAATTGACCCCCTCTAATTCTAAGGCTGTGTCCACGGGTCCTAGTCTCCCCGCCTAATGGAAACAATTTCCTAGTGTCCACCCTTTCCAATCCATGTATTATCTTATACGTCTCTATTAAGTCTCCCCTTAATCTTCTAAACTCCAATGAATACAATCCCAGGATCCTCAGCTGTTCCTCATATGTTAGACTTACCATTCCGGGGATCATCCGTGTGAATCTCTGCTGAGCACGCTCCAGTGCCAGTATGTCCTTCCTGAGGTGTGGGGACCAAAACTGGACACAGTCCTCCAAATGGGGCCTAACCAGAGCTTTATAAAGTCTCAGTAGCACATCGCTGCTTTTATATTCCAACCCTCTTGAGATAAGTGACAACATTGCATTCGCTTTCTTAATCACGGACTCAACCTGCATGTTTACCTTTAGAGAATCCTCGACTAGCACTCCCAGATCCCTTTGTACTTTGGCTTTACTAATTTTCTCACCATTTAGAAAGTAGTCCATGCTTTTATTCTTTTTGCCAAAGTGCAAGACCTCGCACTTGCTCACGTTGAATTCCATCAGCCATTTCCTGGACCACTCTCCCAAACTGTCTAGATTCTTCTGTAGCCTCACCACTTCCTCAGTACTACCTGCCTGTCCACCTAACTTCGTATCATCTGCAAACTTCGCTGGAATGCCCCCAGTCCCCTCATCCGAATCATTAATATATAATGCGAATAGCTGTGGCCCCAACACTGAACCCTGCAGGACACCACTCGTCACTGGCTGCCATTCCAAAAAAGAACTTTTTATCCCAACTCTCTGCCTTCTGTTAGACAGCCAATCCTCAATCCATCCCAGCAGCTCACCTCGAACACCATGGACCCTCACCTTGCTCAGCAGCCTCCCGTGTGGCACCTTATCAAAGGCCTTTTGAAAGTCTAGATAGACCACATCCACTGGGTTTCCCTGGTCTAACCTACTTGTCACCTCTTCAAAGAATTCCAACAGGTTTGTCAGGCATGACCTCCCCTTACTAAATCCATGTTGACTTGTTCTAATCAGACTCTGCTCTTCTAAGAATTTAGAAACCTCATCCTAAATGATGGATTCTAGAATTTTACCAATAACCAAGGTTAAGCTAATCGGCCTATAATTTTCCATCTTTTGTCTTGATCCTTTCTTGAACCAGGGGGTTACTTCAGCCATCTTCCAATCATCCGGGACCTTTCCTGACTCCAGTAACTCTTGAAAGATCTATTTATGACACAAATGTGGCCTTTGGAATAGTTACTCTGCTATAATCTGTCACTGAGTGCCATTGTTTCTAAGGTTTTCCTTGAGGGAGGATGTTTTGGGGTGAAATAAAATGTTCTGAATGATTGACCAAGCCGCTCTGTGCAGCTAATGTTTTAATGGCTGTGCTGGAACTCAGAGTAGACAGCTTGTTCCAGACAGTCATGTGTTAGGTGTGTGGGTGGGCAATGTGGCCCACCCAATGTTAGTTACAACAGCTGCAGCATTTCACATGACCTGTTTAAATATTACCAACTGCGTACGTGCCCACCTTTCCCATTGTCTGAGTTTACTCTTGTTTATTTGCCTCATGTTTTAATAAATCACATAAACTTGCGGGCTTGTCTCAGTTTTACATTGCATGACCCAGAAAATTCGATACCTCATGGTCATTTTCTTCTGTTGAGTAGCAGACGGTAACAAATGTGATGGTTATCAATGGACAGATTGTGGTTTTGTTAATAAAAACTGAAGTGCATTAAGCATTTGCTGGACAGTGATGGACCTGTCCCAGCAGTAAATCCCTAATGAGTTTAGGAGCAGGAGACAGCAGAGGATTTTTGTGGTATAAAAACAGACTAATTGAGTGAAATGGTCTGATTCTGGTTTTTAATTCTATGTAACTCCACTGCCCTCCCTATATCCTATTACACATGGAAACAGAGACTTGATGAAATCTAATACAAGGGGTTACTTTTTTTATATTCCCTCATAGATTGTAAGAGTCCCTGGCTTTTGTTGTCCATTCCTAATCGGGATGAGTAGCTGGCTGCATTATTTCAGAGGGCAGTTAAGAGTTAACCACATTGCCGAGTGCCTGGAGTCATTGGTTGGCCAGGCTGGTTAAGGACAGCAGACCTCCTTTCTTAAAAGAGATTAGCAAACACATCAGCGAATGGCATTTTATAACAATCAACAGTAGTTTCAAGGTGGTCATTAGAATTTTAATTCCAGTTATTTACTGAATTTAAATTCCACCATCTTGGTGGCAATGAAAAAAGAATAGTTCAGCACAGGAGCAGGCTCTTCAGCACCCCAAGGCTGCACTGACACATAATGCCTTTCTGAACCTTTCTGAGCTTCGACATGGTCCATATCGCTCTATTCCCTAACTATTCATTATCTGCCAAGATATCTCTTCTACTTCTATCACCTCTCCTGGCCATACATGGCAGGTGCTTACCACCATCTGTTTTTAAATCTGGTTTTTGTGTCTCCTTTAAACTTACCCACTTTACTTATGATCCCTAGTAACTGATAATTCTACCCTGAGAAAAAGACTCTGACTATCTATTCCATCAATACCTCCCATAATTTTGTAAACGTCGCTCATGTCACCCTCAGTCTCTGACCCTCAAGTAAAAACAAACCAAGTTTGTCCAATCTCTCCCCACAGCTCCAAATCAGGCAACATCCTGGTAAACCATTTCTGCACCTTTTCCAAAGCCTCTTAATCCTTCGGGTAATGTGGTGACCAGAACTGCACACAGTATTCCAAATGCTGCAACGTAATTGCCAATTTCTATTTGTTATGTCTCAACTAATGTAGGCAAGCATACTAAATGCCTTCTTGATCATCTTAATCACTCGCGTTGCTTCTTTCAGGGAACTGTGGACCTGTATGTCTCAATCCCTCGTATAGACAATAGACAATAGACAGTAGGTGCAGGAGTAGGCCATTCAGCCCTTCGAGCCTGCACCACCATTCAATATGATCATGGCTGATCATTCCTAATCAGTATCCTGTTCCTGCCTTATCTCCATAACACTTGATTCCACTATCCTTGAGAGCTCTATCCAACTCTTTATTAAATGAATCCAGAGACTGGGCCTCCACTGCCCTCTGGGACAGAGCATTCCACACAGCCACACTCTCTGGGTGAAGAAGTTTCTCCTCATCTCTGTCCTAAATGGTCTACCCCATATTTTTAAGCTGTGTCCTCTGGTTCGGCACTCACCCATCAGCGGAAACATGTTTCCTGCTGCCAGAGTGTCCAATCCTTTCATAATCTTATATGTCTCAATCATATCCCCTCTCAGTCTTCTAAACTCAAGGGTATACAAGCCCAGTCGCTTCAGTCTTTCAGCATAAGGTAGTCCCGCCATTCCAGGAATTGACCTCGTGAACGTACGCTGCACTCCCTCAATAGCCAGAATGTCTTTCCTCAAATTTGGAGACCAGAACTGCACACAGTACTCCAGGTGTGGTCTCACCAGGGCCCTGTACAGCTGCAGAAGCACCTCTTTGCTTCTATACTCAATTCCTCTTGGTATGAAGGCCAGCATGCTATTAGCCTTCTTCACTACCTGGTGTACCTGCATGCTTACCTTCATTGACTGGTGTACAAGAACACCCAGAGCTCTCTGCACTGCCCCTTTACCTAAATTGATTCCATTGAGGTAGTAATCTGCCTTCCTGTTCTTGCCACCAAAGTGGATAACCACACATTTATCCATATTAAACTGCATCTGCCATGTATCTGCCCACTCACCTAACTTGTCCAGGTCACCCTGTAATCTCCTAATATCCTCATCACATTTCACCCTGCCACCCAGCTTAGTATCATCAGCAAATTTGCTAATGCTATTGATGATACCATCTTCTATAGCATTAACATATATTGTAAAAAGCTGCAGTCCCAGCACGGATCCCTGTGGTACCCCACTGGTCACTGCCTGCCATTCTGAAATGGAGACGTTTATCACTACCCTTTGTTTCCAATCAGCCAACCAATTTTCAATCCAATCTAGTACTTTGCCCCCAATACCATGCGCCCTAAGTTTACTCACTAACCTTCTATGTGGAACTTTATCAAAAGCTTTCTGAAAGTCCAGTACACTACATCTACTGGATCTCCCTCGTCCATCTTCAGAGTTACATCCTCAAAAAATTCAAGAAGATTAGTCAAGCATGATTTCCCCTTCATAAATCCATGCTGACTCTGACCTATCCTGTTACTACTATCCAGGTGTGCCGTAATTTCATCCTTTATAATAGACTCCAGCATCTTTCCCACCACTGAGGTCAGACTAATTGGTCTATAATTTCCTGCTTTCTCTCTCCCATCTTTCTTAAAAAGTGGTATAACATTAGCCACCCTCCAATCCTTAGGAACCGATCCCGAATCTATCGAACTCTGGAAAATAATCACCAACGCATCCACGATTTCCGAGCCATCTCCTTCAGTACCCTGGGATGTAGACCATCAGGCCCCGGGGACTTATCAACCTTCAGACCTAACAGTCTCTCCAACACCAAATCCTGGCAAATATAAATTCCCTTCAGGTCAGATCCTTCAGCCACTGTTACCTCTGGGAGATTGCTTGTATCTTCCCCAGTGAACACAGATCTGAAGTACCCATTTAATTCTTCTGCCATTTCTTTGTTCCCCTTAATATATTCCCCTGTTTCTGTCTTCAAGGGCCCAATTTTAGTCCTAACCATTTTTTTGCCTTGCACATACTTAAAAAAGCTTTTACTATCCTCCTTTATATTATTGGCCAGTTTACCTTCGTATCTAATTTTTCCTCTGCGTATTTCCCTCTTAGTAATCCTCTGTTGCTCTTTAAAAGCTTCCCAGTCCTCTGTTTTCCCACTTATCTTTGCTATGTTATACTTTTTCTCTTTTAACTTTATATGTTTCTTACGTTCCCTCGTCAGTCATGGTTGCCCATGCCTCCTCCTGGGATCTTTCTTTCTTTTTGGAATGAACTGATCCTGCAACCTCTGCATTATACACAGAAATATCCGCCATTGTTCCTCCACAGTCATCCCTGCTAAGGTATTGCACCATTGAACTTTGGCCAGCTCCTCCCTCAGAGCTCCATAGTTCCCTTTATTCAACAGAAGTACTGTCACTTCCGTCTGTACCCTCTCCCTCTCAAATTGCAGATTGAAGCTTAATATATTATGGTCACTACTTCCCAATGGCTCCTTCACTTCGAGGTCTCTGACTAATTCATCCAAGTGTTAATATATCCAAGTATTATACCATTTCCTATATGTTTCTGTGCTGCATGAGACCTTCCAAAATGCATCATTTCACATTTGTTCAGATTAAATTCCATTTGCCATTTCTCCGCCCAAGTCTCCAGCCAACTGATATCTGCTGTATCCGTTAGAAATCCTCCTCCCGATCTGCAACTCCCCCAGTTATGTCATTTGAACCTGTGTCCCCACAGCATTAGCCTGGGCATCTGGATTACTGGTTCACTATGCTACTATCTCCCCCATGTTTGAATGTAGGATATGGTGATGAGACATGGTATACATTATCACAATAAGGTCTTTTTGGGTACGGTGGTAGCGTTGCTACTTCTGAGCCAGGAGGCCCTCAGTTCAAGTACCACCTGTTCAAGAGGTGTGTGATAACATCACTGAACAGGTTAAAACTATCTACGTCATCACAAGAAATGAAAGTGTCACATGATCTTCCTCTATCTTACAACCTAATGACATGATGAGGCCTTTCCTTAATAAAGTTTGTGCCTTCCTGATTTAGAGGCCAGACTACTGCTTTGATACAGGTTCAAATGCTACCACAGCATATTTAAAAAAATTTGCTCATCTGGCGTAGGTGTCACTGGCTGGCCAACAGTTATTGCCCTGTCCCTGGTTGCCCCTTGAGACAATGGTGGTGAGCTGCCTTCTTGAACCGCTGCAGTCCATGTGCTGTAGGTAGAGCCAAAATGCCATTAGGGAGAGAGTTCTTGGATTTTGACCCAGTGACATGCAAGGAATGGTGTTTATTTCCAGGTCAGGATGGTGAGTGGCTTGAGGGGAACTTGCAGGGTGGTGTTCCCATCTTATAGAATTTGCATTCAGTTAATTCAGCAATAATATCTAAAGAGAGAGGAAATAATAGCAGGTTCAGCAGTCTTAAAAGTGGATAAATCCACTGGCCCAGATGAGATGTATCCCAGGCTGTTCAGTGTTGCAAGAGAGGAATTATCAGGTGCTCGGCAGTAATTTTCAGATCCTCTCTGGCCAGGAGTGAGGATGAAGGACTGCTGACATTATCCCATTGGTGATGTAAGGTGCATAATATATATTTAAAATATTTGAATAAGTGGCATATGGGTTTTCAGTTTGTCTGAAGGGGTTTACAATTAACTTTAACTTGTAAGTATTTTTGGATCTACATTGATAACAGTTAAAACAAGGTGTGAGAAAAGTCTTGCTGGAGAGTAGTGGGAATCTGTTTATACTGGGAGAGTTTACAAGTGAACAAAGTAAACAGCATCGGGATGTATCACAGCTTGGTATGGCAACTGCTCTGCCCAACATCACAAGAAATTACAGGGACAGTCTTAATCACATCCCCTACATTTAAGTCCAAATCATTCATATGCACCGTAAACAGCAAAGGTCCCCACACTGAGCCCAGTGGAACCTGACCTCAAATAGATTTTCAGTCACAGAATGCAGCCCATGAAAACCATCCTTCCTTCCATTGACTCCATCCACACTTCCCGCTGCCTTGGGAAAGCAGCCAAGATAATCAGAGACCCTTCCCACTCCGGTTATACTCCCTTCCACCGTCTTCCATCGGGCAGTAGATACATAAGTTTAAAAGCATGTACAAACAGGTTCAAGAACACCTTCTCCCCTCGCTGTTATCAGACTTATGAATGGACCCCTCATATATGAGAATTGATCTTTCTCTACACCTTCTCTGTAGCTGTAACACTATATTTTGCATTGTGTGCTATCACCCTAATGTACTTATGTAAGGTACGATTTGTCTGGTTAACATACAAAACAATACTTTTCACTGTATCTCTGGGCATGTGACAATAAGCAATCAAATCAATAAGGTAGAAGATACTGGAATTTTTGGGAAGGCTCAAGGAAACACCCATCATTTGGGAAGAGAAGGTTTCTCTTTAGTTTCAGTTGGGCGGTTCTTAGCTGAAGTTGAATATGTAAAACAGTCCTCCTGAGGAAGGGCGAATATTGTTTAAAAACATGTTTTAAAATAGACTACACCTGTGTAAGGAGTTTTGTTTAAGTGTTGCAAATCAGAAGTTTAAACACCAGATAGGTTACTCGAGGCTGAAGAAGCTTAACTTCAGTTCTATGATGAATCAAGGAAAAGGCTATCAGATTTAGGACTACAGCTGGGTCAAACCCTATGTCGTAGAGTCATAGAGAGGTGTACAGCATGGAAATAGACCCTTCAGTCCAACTCATCCATGCCAACCAGATATCCCAACCCAATCTAGTCCCACTTGCCAACACCCAGCCCATATCCAAACCCTTCCTGTTCATATACCCATCCAAATGCCTCTTAAATGTTGCAATTGTACTAGCCTCCACCACTTCCTCTGGCAGCTCATTCTACCCCCATACCACCCTCTGTGTGAAAAAGTTAGGTCTCTTTTATATCTTTCCCCTCTTGCCCTAAACCTAGCCCTCTAGTTCGGGAATCCTAGACCCCAGGGAAAAGACTTTGCCTATTTACTCTATCCATGCCCCTCATAATTTTGTAAACCTCTATAAGGTCACCCCTCAGCCTCCAATGCTCCAGGGAAAACAGCCCCAACCTGTTAAGCCTCTCCCTAGAGCTCTGACAACATCCTTGTAAATCTTTTCTGAACCTCTTCAAGTTTCACAACATCTTTCCAATAGGAAGGAGACCAGAATTGCACGCAGTATTCCAACAGTGGCCTAACCAATGTCCTGTACAGCCACAACATGACCTCCCACCTCCTGTACTCAATATTTGACCAATAAAAGAAAGCATACCAAATGCCTTCTTCACTATCCTATCTCCCTGCGACTCCACTTTCAAGGAGCTATGAACTTGCACTCCAAGGTCTCTTTGTTCAGCAACATTCCCTAGGACGTTACAATTAAGTGTATAAGTCCTGCTAAGATTTGCTTTCCCAAAATGCAGCACTTTGCATTTATCTGAATTAAACTCCATCTGCCACTTCTCAACCCATTGGCCGATCTGGTCCAGATCCTGTTATAATCTGAGGTAAGCCCCTTTGCTGTCCAATATACCTCCAATTTGAGTGTCATCTGCAAACTTATTATGTGTACCTCTTATTCTCGCATCCAAATCATTTATGTAAGTGACAAAAAGTAGAGGACCCAGAACCGATCTTTGTGGCACTCCACTAGTCACAGGCCTCCAGTCTGAAAAACAACCCTCCACCACCACCCTCTGTCTTCTACCTCTGAGTCAGTTCTGTATCCAAATGGCTATTTCTTCCTGTATTCCAGGAGATCTAACCTTGCTAACCAGTCTCCCATGGAGAACCTTGTTGAACGCCTTACTGAAGTCCATATAGATCACATCTACTGCTCTGCCCCCATCAATCTTCTTTGTTACTTCTTCAAGTTTGTAAGACATGATTTCCCATACACACAGCCATGTTGACTATCCCTAATCAGTCTTTTCCTTTCCAAATACATGTACATCCTGTTCCTCCAGATTCCCTCTAACAACTTGCCCACCACCGAGGTCAGGCTCACTGGTCTATAGTTCCCTGGCTTGTCCTTACCACCCTTCTTAAACAGTGGCACCACGTTTACCAACCTCCACTCTTCCGGCAACTTACCTGTGACTATCGATGATACAAACATCTCAGCAAGAGGCCCAGCAATCACTTCTCTAGCTTCCCACAGAGTTCTCGGGTACACCTGATCAGGTCTGGGGATTTATTCACATTTACCCATTTCAAGACATCCAGCAGTTCCTCCTCTGTAATCTGGACTTTTTACAAGATGTCATCATTTATTTCCCTATAGTCTATATCTTCCATATCCTTTTCCACAGTAAATACTGATGCAACATACTCATTCCGTATCTCCCCCATTTTCTATGGCTCCACACAAAGGCCGCCTTGCTGTGTAATAGAGAAGTGACTGGGATTTTTGTACTGAATTATTTGTCATTGGGATTAATGAAATTGTATTTTTACTAGACATTTCAAAATCTTTAAATGTATTTTTATGTAAATTGTTTGGTCTATTCTATCATATCTCAATTTCTTTTACATAAGAAGAATTTATTTTATTGCAAAACCCACATCTGCAGTTTTGCATGTTTGTGTTCCTGTTAGGGACTGCTCCATTAAAACCAGACTAAAAAAATGATCTGTCAAGTCAGATATCAGTTAGGGATTTGACTTGTCCAGTAATAATATCAGCCAGGATCAAATCATGCAATTCGAAAAGGGAGGAAAGTATAGCCCAGGAAATTACAGGTCCATCAATTTAACTGCAGGGATCTTATCAGAAAGAATTGAGGGGCAACATATATCTGAACTTGGACTCACACAAATTAATGAGGATCAATCAGCATGGATTGTTGAGGAGGCAACCAAGAGTGTTGATAAGGATAATGCATTTAATATGGTCCCTCATGGCAGACTGGTCAAGAGAGTAAGAGCCCAAGGTATCTAAGGCAAAATGATCCAAAATTAGCTGAAAGGGAGGAAGCACAGGGTAATAGTAGAAAGTTGTTCCTATGACTGGAAATCAGATTTGGACTTAAATGTATGGGGTGTGATCAAGACTTTCAAAGATGACACAAAAATTGGTTGGGTGGTCAATAGTTGGGATGGGGGGTGGAGTCATGAACTGCAGGAGGATATCAGTGGATTGGTCAGACAGGCAGAGCAGTGGAAAATGGAACTAAATAGGAAAATGTGAGGTAATGCACTCGGGGGCTGCTGTAAAAACCCACCTCATTCACTAATGTCCTTCAGGAAAGGGAATATGCTATTCATACTTGGTCTGGCCTACATGGGAGACCAGACCCAGAGCAATGTGGTTTGATTCTTAACTGCTCTCTGAGTGGCTGGAGAATGCCACTCAGTTCAAGGGCAATTAGGGGATGGAAGAGAAATATTGACCATGCCAGGAACACCCATATCCCATGAAAGAGTTTTAAAATAATAGCATTCTAGGAAATCTCCTCTACATTCTGTCCGAAACCTTGGCACTCTTCCAAAATGCCAGTTAGGAACTGAGCAAAAGCTGTGAGTGACAATGTTATTGACTAATGCAGGAGGAGCTTCCAGATTGGCGTGGGGAGAGATTACCTGCTTTGGAGAGGAAACTGCGGCTACTGGATGGGCAGTTATGGGATGCACAGAAAACCTGGGAGTCAGTTCAGCACTTCACAATAGCATTTTGAAACAACATTTTAACTGAGGTCGCTCATTAGCAGGTAATGTTTGAGATTGCCATCCAATGTGCAGCAGTGAGTGGAATCTCAATCCAGGCTTTAAAGGCACAGCTTAAAGATGCAGTTTGGAGGAGATTGGAGTCAAGATTCAGACTAGAGCACATGTTCTCGATTAGAAATGCTTTTTTCTGGAAATGATTAAATAGAGATAGCAGAGCTCTAACTTCCAACAGATGTGGATTTCATGTTTACCTAGCATGTCACAATAACGTGGTTAAATATACTGACAGAAAACCAATATCAGCTTCCACACTGCCAGATAGTTAAATCATCCAAACCATGGTACCTGTAACCATGTCAACCTTCAGCAATGTAGGAAAGCATATCGGCTGTAGATTAAAACCTAAAAGTAAACAGGCAGATGTTTTTTGGACAAGGTGTTGCAGAGAAGACTGCTTAATAAGATAAGAGCTCAACATGGTTAGCAACAAGATAGGGACGTTGACTGAGTAGCAAAAGGCAGAGATTGAGGATAACAAGGTCTTTTTCAGGATTGCAGCTGGTAACAAGTGGGGTTCCACAGGGGTCAGTGTTGTGACCACAACTGTACTTGTTACAGTTGCTAAATTTGCAGATGACACAAAAATAGGCAGGGGGAGGTGGCAGAAGGACTTGGACAGGCTGGGAGATTGGGCAAAGAAGTGGCAGATGGAATACACTGTGGGAAAGTGTGAGGTTTTGCACTTTGATAGGAAGAATAGAGGGGGAAAGGTTTTGGAAATCTGAAGCACAAAGGGTTTGAGAGTCCTAGTTCAGGATTTTCTAATGGTTAACATGCAGGTTCAGTTGGCAGTTAGGTAGGCAAATGCAATGTAGACATTCATTTCAAGAGGGCTAGTATATAAAGCAGAGCCGCACTGCTGAGGCTGTATAAGGCTCTGGTCAGACCGCATTTGAAATATTATGAACAGTTTTGGGAAAAATGTGCTGGCCTTGAAAGAAGTCCAGAGGAGGCTTACAAGAATGATCCCAAGGATCAGAGTATAATGGGATTTTGATCAGATGGCCCAATGGACCAAGGAGTGGCAGATGGAGTTTAATTTAGATAAATGTGAGGTGCTGCATTTTAGAAAGGCAAATCAGGGCAGGACTTTACACTTAATGGTAAGATCCTGGGCAGTGTTGCTGCAGAAAGAGACCTTGGAGTGCAAATTCATAGTTTCTTGACAGTGGAGTTGCAGGTAGATAGGACAGTGAAGAATGCATTTGGTATGGTCATCTTTATTGGTCAGAGTATTGAGTACAGGAGTTGGGAGGTCATGTTATGGCTGTACAGGACATTGGTTAGGCCACTGTTGGAATACGTGTGTAATTCTGGTCTCCTTGCTGTAGGAAGGATGTTGTAAAACTTGAAAGGGTTCAGAAAAGGTTCATGAGGATGTTATCAGATTTGCAGGGTTTGAGCCATGAGGGGAGGCTGAACAGGCTTGGGCTATTTTTCCTGGAGCAAGGGAGGCTGAGGGATAACCTTATAGAGATTTATAAAGTCATGAGGGGCATGGATCAGGTAAATAGACCTTGTTTATTTTCTTCTCAGGGTGGGGGAATTAAAACTAGAGGGCATAGATTTAAGGTCAGATGGGTAAGATTTAAAAGGGATCTAAGGGGCAGAGGGTGATATGCAAATGGAAAGAGCTTCTAGAAGAAGTGGTGGAGGCTGGTACAATTACAACATTTAAAAGGCATCTGGATTTGAATAAGGGTTTGGAGCGATATGGATCAAATGCTGGAAAATGGGACTAGATTAATTTAGGATATCTGGTTAGCATAGACAAGTTTGAGTGAAGGTTCTGTTTCTATGCTGTATGTCTCTATGACTCTATGAAGGGGTTGTCATATGAGGAATGGTTGAGGATTAGAGTCATGGAGTCATAGAAATGTACAGCATGGAAACAGTCCCTTTGGTCAAACCCATCCATGCTGACCAGATATCCCAACCCAATCTTGTCCCACCAGCCAGCACCCAGCCCATATCCCTCCAAACCCTTTCTATTCATATACCCATCCAAATGCCTCTTAAATGTTGCAATTGTACCAGCCTCCACCACTTCCTCTGGCAGCTTATTCCATACACGTACCACCTTCTGTGTGAAAAAGTTGTCCCGTAGGACTCTTTTACATCTTTCCCCTCTTACCATAAACCTATGCCCTCTAGTTCTGGACTCCTAGACCCCAGGGAAAAAACTTTGTCGATTTATCCTCTCCAAGTCCCTCATAATTTTGTAAACCTCTGTAAGGTCACCCCTCAGCCTCCGACGTTCCAGGGAAAACAGCCCCAGCCTGTACAGCCTCTCCCGGTAGCTCAAATCCTCCAACCCTGGCAACATCCTTGTAAATCTTTTCTGAACCCTTTCAAGTTTCACAACATCTTTCAGATAGGAAGGAGACCAGAATTGCACACAATATTCCAATAGTGGCCTAACCAAAGTCCTGTACAGCTGCAACATGACCTCCCAACTCTTGTACTCAATACTCTGAACAATTAAACGAAAGCATACCAAACACCCTCTTCACTATCCTATCTACCTGCAACTCCACTTTCAAGGAGCTATGAACCTGCACTCCAAGGTCTCTTTGTTCATCAACACTCCCTAGGACCTTACCATTAAGTGTATAAGTCCTGCTAAGATTTGCTTTCCCAAAATGCAGCACCTCGCATTTATCTGAATTAAACTCCATCTGCCACTTCTCAGCTCATTGGCCCATCTGGTCCAGGTCCTGATGTAATCTGAGGTAACCTTCTTCGGTGTCCACTACATCTGCAATTTTGGTGTCATCTGCAAGCTTTTTAAGTGTACCTCTTATGCTCACATGTAAATGACAAAAAGTAAAGGACCCAGCACCGATCCTTGTGGCATTCCACAGGTCACAGGCCTCCAGTCTTAAAAACAACCCTCCTCCACCACCACCCTCTGTCTTCTACCTTTGAGCCAGTTTTGTATCCAAATGGCTAGTTCTCCTTGTATGTGAGATCTAACCTTGCTAACTAGTCTCCCATGGGGAACCTTGTTGAACGTCTTACTAAAGTCCATACAGATCACATCTACCTCATTGCCCTCATCAATCCTCTTTGTTACTTCTTCAAAAACTCAGTCAAGTTTGTGAGACATGATTTTCCACGCACAAAGCTATGTTGACTATCCCTAATCAGTCCTTGCCTTTCCAAATACATGTACATCTTGTCCCTCAGGATTCCCTCCAACAACTTGCCCACCACCAGGTCAGGCTCACTGGTCTATAATTCCCTGGCTTGTCCTTACCACCCTTCTTAAACAGGGGCATCATGTTAGCCAACCTCCAGTCTTCCGGCACCTCACCTGTGACTATCGATGATACAAATATCTCAGCAAGAGTCACAGCAATCCCTTCTCTAGCTTCCAACAGAGATCTTGGCTACACCTGATCAGGTCCTGGGGATTTATCCACCTTTATGCATTTCAAGACATCCAGCACTTCCTCCTCTGTAATGTGGACATTTTGCAAGATGTCACCATCTATTTCGCTACTTTCTATATCTTCCATAGATTCTGCTTCTATAACCAACGGAGTTTATGAGAATGAGGAGGGAACTCATTGACATTTACAGAACATTGAGAGACCTGGATAGTGTGCTGTCTCCCAGTGAAAGCTGAAGGAACAAAACCCTACCTTCCACATCGGTATGTTACAGCTCTCAGCACTCAATATTGAGTTTAACCATTTCACAGCATGAACTAATCCCTCCATATTCACTCCCCACCCCACTTCCTCAAGGGCCGGTTCTGTATGAATTGCGTCCAGCACAGGCAACCCGTTTTCAAGTATTCCCAGTTCCTGTTATCAGCCATCCAAAATTTACTACTATCAGCAATCCCATTGTCTTTCTGCTTCCCTTTCTCTCTCTCTCTCTCTCTCTCTGGGTACTTTCCCCATCAATTCAACTCATTCCTTCATGCCCTAAAACACCTGCCCCATCATCAGCATAAATACAATCATTTCCCATCTGCTTTTAGTTCTGACGAAGGATCACTGGACTTGAAATGTTAATTCTTTTTTGCTGCACAGATGCTGCTCGACCTGCTGTGTTTCTCCAGCACTTGCTGTTTTGTTTCAGACTTGCAGCATCTGCAGATTTTTATTTTATTACAATGAATGTTGGCTCAACCAGCGACACACATGTCCAGTGAATGAACAATCGAACCATATATGCTAAGCAAGAGAAAAGGCTGAAGAGTTTCTGCTTTTGCTGTCCCAGATGTATCCGACATCTCTTGACAGAACAGGGTCACTAACTCAGAGATTCTGGAGTATGTTAATTCCATCAGTGTTTACTTCCTGCTAAGCCAACAATGTCTGCATTGGCTTGGCCACCCGCATCAAATGGTGACAACTGTTCAACCCAAACACCTTTGACTTGGTGAATTGCCTGTTGAGTCACACTTTCTTTTGTGTCTATCCCCACGACAAGGATGACTGTGGGTGAGATATGAAGATGGCAGGCACTGACACTCTCACCTGGGAGACAGTCACTGATGGCTATGACACCCGGAGGCTGACTGTTTGGACGGCCATTGGACAAGGTGAGCACAAACAAAAGGCTCAGCTGGCCAAGAACAGGGCCCTTAGAAAACAGGAGCCAGTGAATCCTGCACCCTCTCAGCCAACTGTCTCCCTCTGTACCAGTGTGCCAGACACTGCCAGATCAGACACAAGGTGACGTTTTGTGTAAAGTTGATGACCACGGGACAAACCATCTCATGCCCTTGTTGTCAGGTGGAAGTTGGCTATTGATATTTCTGCTGGAAGATATACTTTAGCGGATTGAATACTTCCTTTCCATTATGTTCTCTCTCCCTCCCTTCCTCTCTCCTCTCAGCCTGGATTTCTTTTATCAATACATTTTGTAAATATATGAATAAGGTGTCTCTGACTCGTAATGCACCATTGTTTTAATGACACAGTGCTTAATTTATAAACTGGAAGTTAATGAATTACTTGTTGATGAGAGTTACTAGTAGCAAGCACAATTTTCTTTACTGATCCTTCTACTGTAAGGTATTTATTTCAAACAAAATGAAAAATATTTTAGCAAATATCCTACCAAGCTTCCTATCCACAGGATAGATTTGAAACTCAGATCCTAAATACAAAAGATCTCTTTCATGATTCATTGGACCATTCAGTGCACATACTTGAAATGCTCTTGTACATGAAGATTACAGGTAGAGCATCAAAAACATTCATGGAATGTACTCAGAAGACGTATCAGTAATATTATTATGTGTTTAAACTTTGACAAGATTGGACAAAGATAGATAAAATGTAGGGGGATGAGATAAATATTTCTGAGGTCTTCCTTCCTTATAAAAGAGAAAGAATTATTGTTCAATATAATCTGAATGTTCCCGTTGGCTTCTTGGGTAATTGTACAGCGCATTCTGTTCTACAATCTGTCCAACCCCCTTGGTCTCAGTTGCCAAAATTGATCAGTTATGAATTTCTCCACCCCCTCAGTGTTTGAGGTTACCCACACAGTTATCTTAGCAATCACCCTTAAATTATCCCTCTTCCCGATACAAGCATAAAGCTTCTGTCATTTTGTAACTTCTTTCTCAGCTCTGACCTCATCCTTTGCTTGAATCCTCAATCTGATGCCCTTAATTTCTTGCCTCTCCTCCATTCTACTTCTCCCCACTTGTTTTCCTTGCCTCACTATTCCTTTCATTTATCCTCTTCAAAACTAACAGCATTAACTACCCCTTCAGAAGCCCACCTTCAAATTCTATCCCCTCCATCTACAATTTTGGTTCAGTGACTCCCACCTTTATGTCTGGGTTTAGATTCAAATACCACTCCACAAATTTGAGCTGAAGCCACCTCTTATTCCTCACCAATATGGCTAACACAGATTATCTGTCCATTATCACAATACTGCTTGTGGAATCCTGCTGTGTGCAAATCCTTTGCCATGTTACCTACATCACAACAATGTCAACATTTTGAATATCTTTCATTAT
Organism: Hemiscyllium ocellatum; assembly: GCF_020745735.1. Taxonomy (NCBI): domain Eukaryota; kingdom Metazoa; phylum Chordata; class Chondrichthyes; order Orectolobiformes; family Hemiscylliidae; genus Hemiscyllium; species Hemiscyllium ocellatum. Next base: position 112,210,558 of record NC_083409.1, on the reverse strand, counting down.
CTGAGAAGACCTCTGGGATGGGTGGACATCATCAAGGAGTTACGTAAACATACATTCTTTCTTTTATCTGTAGTGGAGATTTGATTTGATTTGACTTATTATTATCACATATACTGAGAGACAGTGAGGGATATTGTCTTGCATGCTAACCAGACAAATCATACCTTAGATTTGTACATCAGGGTAATACAACAGAATGCAGAATATGATTTCACAGCAGAGAAAGATTAACTCTAATATATGATTTGGAGATGTTGGTGTTGGACTGGGGTGTACAAAGTTAATAATCACACAACACCAGGTTATAATCCAACAGGTTTATTTGAAAGCACTATTTTTTGGAACGCTGCTCCTTCATCAGGTGGTTGTGGAGAATAAGGTCATAAGACACAGAATTAATAGCAGAAGTTTACAGTGTGATGTAACTGAACTTATACATTGGAAAAGACCTGGATTGTTTGCTAAGTCTCTCACCTTTTAGAATGAGCATGTTGGTTTCAGTTCTTTCATATGTAAATCACAAAACATTTTTAAAAGTTACATTCTCAAATGAACTTTAACAATTGGTGTCATGTCGGCTCAGATAATGCATTGAAGGTGTGAGCTGTCCTGTGTGAGATTGTCTTTTCCAATATATAATGTCAGTTATATCACACTGTAAATTTCTGCGATAAGTTCTGTGTCTTATGATCTTATACTCCACAACCACCTGATGAAGGAGCAGCGCTCCGAAAGATACTGCTTCCAAATAAACCTGTTGGACTACAACCTGGTGTTGTGTGATTTTTAACTCTAACATATGGGTTGCCCATTCTTAAGTCTGATAACAGCCGGGAAGAAGCTGTTCTTGAACTTGTTGGTATGTGTTTTCAAACTTTTATATCTTCTGCCCAATGGGAGAGGGTGGAAGAGAGCATGGTTATGTTGGCTCCTTTTCCAAGGCAGTGGGATATATAGATAGAGGCATTGAATGGAAGGCTGGTTTGTGTGATGGACTGGGCTGCATTCACAACTCTGTAATTTCTTGAGGTTTTGGGCAGAGATGTTGCCATACCAAGCTGTGATACATCTGGATAAGATGCTTTCTATGGTGCATCTATAAAAATTGGAAAGAATCATGTGGATGTGCCAAATTTCCTGAGCCTTCTGAGGAAATAGAGGCATTGGTGTGCTTCTTAACTGTAGCACCAATGTGCATGGACCATGAGAGATTATTGGTGACATTTAGTCCTAGGAACCTGAAGCTCTCAACTACCTCCTTCAGTGTCATTGAAACAGACGGGGTGTGCCCTACACTCCGTTTCTGAAGTCAATGACCAGCTCCTATGTTTCTCTGACATTGAGGGAGAGGTTGTTGTCTTTACACCAGACCACTATGCTCTCTATCTCTTTCCTGTACTCTGTCTCATCATTGTTTGAGATCTGATCCATTACAGGGGTGTTGCCAGTAAATTTGTAAATTGAGGTGGAGCCAAATTTGTCTAAGGACTATGGTAAGGGACTGAGTACACAGCCTTATGGGGCACTGGTGTTGAGGATTAGGGTGGAGGACATGTTGTTAGCTGTTCTTACTGATTGCGGTCTGCAGGTTAGGAAGTCAAGGATCCAGTTAGAGGGGGAGCTGAGTCCTGGGTGTTAGAATTTAGAGATGAATTTTGTTACAATAATGGGTTGAAGGTGGAGCTAAAGTCAATTTATAGGATGTTCCAGGAATGAGTGTAGGACCAGGGAGATGGTGCCTACCATAGATCTATTCAGTAAGGCATTCAACAAGGTTCCCCACGGGAGACTTTTTAGCAAGGTTAGATCTCATGGAATACAGGGAGAACTAGCCATTTAGATACAGAATTGGCTCAAAGGTGGAAGACAGAGGGGGGTGGTGGAGGATTGTTTTTCAGACTGGAGGCCTGTGACTAGTGGAGTGCCACAAGGATCGGTGCCGGGTCCACTACCTTTTGTCATTTACATAAATGATTTGGATGTGAGCATAAGAGGTACAGTTAGTAAGTTTGCAGATGACACCAAAATTGGAGGTGTAGTGGACAGTGAAGAGGGTTATCTCAGATTACAACAGGATCTGGACCAAATGGACCAATGGGCTGAGAAGTGGCAGATGGAGTTTAATTCACGTAAATGCGAGGTGCTGCATTTTGGGAAAGCAAATCTTAGCAGGACTTATACATTTAATGGTAAGGTCCTAGGGAGTGTTGCTGAACAAAGAGACCTTGGAGTGATGGTTCATAGCTCCTTGAAAGTAGAGTCACAGGTAGATAAGATAGTGAAGAAGGCGTTTGGTATGCTTTTCTTTATCGGTCAAAGTATTGAGTACAGGGGTTGGGAGGTCATGTTGCAGCTGTACAGGACATTGGTTAGGCCACTGTTGGAATATTGTGTGCAATTCTGGTCTCCTCCCTATTGGAAAGATGTCGTGAAACTTGAAAGAGTTCAGTAAAGATTTACAAGGATGTTGCCAGGGTTGGAGGATTTGAGCTACAGGGAGAGGCTGAACAGGCTAGGGCTGTTTTCCCTGCAGCGTTGGAGGCTGAGGGGTGACCTTATAGAGGTTTACAAAATGATGAGGGGCATGGATAGGATAAATAGGCAAAGTGTTTTCCTTGGGGTGGGGGAGTCCTGAACTCGAGAGCATAGGTTTAGGGTGAGAGGGGAAAGATATAAAAGAGACCTACGGAGCAAATTTTTCACACAGAAAGTGATACGTGTGTGGAATGAGCTGCCAGAGGAAGTGGTGGAGGCTGGTACAATTGCAACATTTAAGAGGCATTTGGATGGGTATATGAATAGGAAGGGTTTGGAGGGATATGGGCCAGGCGCTGGCAGGTGGGACTAGATTGGGTTGGTATATCTGGTTGGCATGGACAGGTTGGACCAAAGGGTCTGTTTCCACGCTGTACATCTTTATGGCTCTATGACTCTACTGCAATGATAGGTGAATCATAGTAGATCAAAGCACTCTGGAGTTTGATGAGTGCCATTACTAACCTCTCAAAGCACTTCAAATGACGGATTTCAGAACTACTGGATGATAGTCATTAAGGCACACTGCCTGACTATTCCTCAGCACTGGGATGGTAGTGGTCTTCCTGAAGCAGGTCAGAACCTCACATCATAGTAAGGAGAGGTTAAAAATGTCTGCAAATACATCCGCCAGCTGATTCATGCAGAATCTGGGAACTCCATCCGGATGAATCACTTTCCTTGGTTTCACTTTCAAGAAAGCCAATTTAACCCCTGTGGCAGTGATTGTGGGTACAGGTGCACCCAAGGCTGTTGGTGCAAGTGACATCATTTCACTGTCTTTCTGTTCAAAAAGGGCTCATTGGGGCGGGATGCATTGTTATCAACTTCGCTTTATAGTCTGTTATATCATGTAAGCCTTGCCACAGTTGACATACGTTCAGGTGGGTAGTCTAGAACTCTGGGTTATTCCGGTATTGTCTTTTGGGGTTCCTGATTGTTTTGCAAAGATCCTACCTAGACTTTCTGTATAGGACAGGGTCAGACGACTTGAACACCTCAAATCTGGACTTCAGTAGGGAGTGGATCTTCCACTTCATCCATGGTTTCTGGTTGGGGAACACTTGGATTGACTTCTTTGGCAGGCAGTCCCCTACACGATTACAGAGGAAGTCTGTGATGGCATATTCATTTAAGTTGACTGCGGAGTTGGTGAATGTGGACCAGTCTGACCGACACCAAGGAGTAGGAACTCACCTGTTACCTCAGGCCAGTAATGTACAGGATCCTCATCCTTGAAAATAGAGTCGCAGACAGACAGGATATTGAAGAAGGCATTTGGTATGCTTTCCTTTATTGGTCAGAGTATTGAGTAGCACTGAAAATGTGTTGCTGGAAAAGCGCAGCAGGTCAGGCAGCATCCAAGGAGCAGGAGAATCGACGTTTCAGTCATGAGCCCTTCTTCAGGAAAGAGGAAAGTGTGTCCAGCAGGCTAAGATAAAAGGTAGGGAGGAGGGACTTGGGGGAGGGGCGTTAGAAATGCGATAGGTGGAAGGAGGTCAAGGTGAGGGTGATAGGCCGGAGTGGGGGTGGGGGCGGAGAGGTCAGGAAGAAGATTGCAGGTTAGGAGGGCGGTGCTGAGTTCGAGGGATTTGACTGAGACAAGGTGGGGGGAGGGGAAATGAGGAAACTGGAGAAATCTGAGTTCATCCCTTGTGGTTGGAGGGTTCCTAGGCGGAAGATGAGGTGCTCTTCCTCCAGCCGTCATGTTGCTATGGTCTGGCGATGGAGGAGTCCAAGGACCTGCATGTCCTTGGTGGAGTGGGAGGGGGAGTTGAAGTGTTGAGCCACGGGGTGGTTGGGTTGGTTGGTCCGGGTGTCCCAGAGGTGTTCTCTGAAACATTCCGCAAGTAGGCGGCCTGTCTCCCCAGTTTAGAGGAGGCCACATCGGGTGCAGCGGATGCAGTGAATGTTGTGTGTGGAGGTGCAGGTGAATTTGTGGTGGATATGGAAGGATCCCTTGGGGCCTTGGAAGGAAGTGAGGGGGAGGTGTGGGTGCAAGTTTTGCATTTCTTGTGGTTGCAGGGGAAGGTGCCGGGAGTGGAGGTTGGGTTGGTGGGGGGTTTGGACCTGACGAGGGAGTCATGGAGGAAGTGGTCTTTTCGGAACGCTGATGGGGAGGGGAGGGAAATATATCCCTGGTGGTGGGGTCCGTTTGGAGGTGGTGGAAATGACGACTGATGATACAATGTATATGGAGGTTGGTGGGATGGTAGGTGAGGACCAGTGGGGTTCTGTCCTGGTGGCGGTTGGAGTGGCGGGGCTCAAGGGCGGAGAAGCGGGAAGTGGAGGAGATGCGGTGGAGGGCATCGTCGATCACGTCTGGGGGGGAAATTGCGGTCTTTGAAGTAGGAGGCCATCTGGGTTGTACGGTATTGGAACTGGTCCTCCTGGGAGCAGATGTGGCGGAGACGAAGGAATTGGGAATATGGGATGGCGTTTTTACAGGGGACAGGGTGGGAGGAGGTGTAGTCTAGGTAGCTGTGGGAGTCAGTCAGTTTGAGTATTGAGTAAAGGAGTAAAGAGGTCATGTTACAGCTGTATAGGACATGGTTAGACTACTTTTGGAAAATTGTGTGCAGTTCTGGTCTCCTTCCTACCGGAAGGATGTTGTGAAACTCAAAAGAGTTCAGAAAAGATTTACAAGGATGTTGCCAGGGTTGGAGGATTTGAACTATATGGAGAGGCTGAATAGGCTGGGGCTGTTTTCCCCGGAGCATTGGACGCTGAGGGGTGACCTTATAGAGGTTTATAAAATCAGGAGGGTCATGGATCGAGTAAATAGACAAGGTGTTTTCCCTGGAGTGGGGAAGTCCAGAACTCGTGGACATAGGTTTAGGGTGAGAGGGGAAAGAAATAAAAGGGACCTAAGGGGTAACTTTTTCACACAGAGAATGATATGTGTATGGAATGAGCTAGCAGAGGAGGTGGTCGAGGCTGGTACAATTACAGCATTAAAGAGGTATTTGGATGGGTATATGAATAGGAAGGGTTTGGAGAGATACTCCAGGTGCTGGCAAATGGGACCGGATTAGGTTAGGATATCTGGTCGGCATGGACAAGTTGGACCAAAGGGTTTGTTTTCATGCTGTACATCTCTGTGACTCTATGACTCAAAATGGATATGGAGAATGCATATTGGGCGATATTCTCCTCCTGACCCCAATAACCAACATTTCGAGGAGAATCTATTCATGGGCATACATACAGGATGATGAGAGATTGACTGTAATAGATCCAATAGATGACAATTGGGGTTGGATTTGGCAAGGCATCATGTTCTTCTTTCACTGCTGCCATCTTGGGAACCCATGCATTAATATCCTGGCTGCATAATAGGCAATGTTATGTTCTGTGGGGAATTAATTGGCTCAAGTTAAGACTTCTACCCACATGTGGGGAAGATGTTCTGCCCTTGAAATCACATCCCTAATGATTTGGAGATGCTGATGTTGGACTGGGGTGTACAAAGTTAAAAATTACCAGGTTATAGTCCAACAAGTTAATTGGAAGCACTAGCTTTCGGAACGACGCTCCTTCATCAGGTGGTTATACACAACCAAAAGCTAGTGCTTCCAATTAAACTTGTTGGATTGTAACCTGGTAATGTGTGATTTTTAACTTTGTACATTCCTAATGAAGAGCTTATGCTCAAAACATCGAGAATCTCCTGCTCCTCGGATGCTGCCTGACCTGCTGTGCTTTTCCAGCAACGCACTCTTGACTCTGATCTCCAGTGTCCGCAATCCTCACTTTCTCCTGCCTGTGAGATCTGTTGACTATCCTGATTGGCTGGCACTGTCTGTAGTCTCAGCAGTGCCAGGTTTGAATAGTAGCCACCACTGGGACTGCAGCCAGCTGCCCAACAAGTGAAGGTTATGGAGACTGGACTAAAGGTAAGTGTGAGGTATTGGTTGAGCCTGCTGAAAGGCTGTAGGCAACTGTGGCAGTAGGTGATGGAGGAAATCATGAGGGAAGCAGGAGAGAAGGTTTGAGAGGCTGGAGATGGAGGGTTAAATGGGGAGTGGGGGTCAGGAAGACTTTGTATGCTGATGTTGTCAATGGGCACAGGGACTCCTGCCTCATCCCTTCTAACCAAACATCAGCTTGCCCAGTAAAACCAGGAGAAAGTGAGAACTGCAGATGCTGGAGGTCAGAGTTGAAGAGTGTGATGCTGGAAAAGCACAGCAGGTCAGGCAGCATCTAAGGAACAGGAGAGTTGATGTTTTGGGCAAAAGCCCTTCATCATGATGAAGTGCTTATGCTGGAATCGTCGACTCTCCTGGTCCTCGGATGCTGCCTGACTGGCTGTGCTTTTCCAGCACTACACTCTTTGCCCAGTAAAACCAGCCAGAGTACCTTGTACTCTTGGCTTCCCCGTACCACTACGCAGCCTCAATAAGCCCAGAGGTGAGCAGACTGCCTGATACTCAGCAGCCCCTTGTGAAATGGGAGATAGGTCCAAGCGGGTGAGTGGGCAGCCTGTTTCCTTCAAACACCCCAATCGGGGCCATAAACACCCAGCCAGAGTCTAGTTTGTGCTTTGACTCTGAGCAGCTGATAACACATTAGCGGGTAGAATTATCCCACAGAAACATCTCCAATTAAAGAATCAACATCTTTAAAAGTACAGGAATGTAAAGTCATACAGCACAGTAAGAGGACACTCAGACCATTGAGTTGGCTTACAATTCACTGAGATCATGGCTGATCTGTATCTTAACTCCATCCGCCTGTTTTGACTCAACATCCTTTTAGACTTTTCTCTGGTAAATATTTACCAATCTCTGATCTTAAACTATTAGTTGAGCTTACAGTTATTGCCTTTTGTGGGAATGAGGTCCACACTTCTCCCATCCTTTTTATGATGAAGTATTTGCTAACTTCCCTGAGTAGTCTGGCTCTGATGTCATGTCTCCTCGCTCGATTACCTCATGAGCAAATAACACTTTTTCTCAATTTAGCTCATTAATTTCTTCCAAATTCCTGAAATCCACACTCATGCTACTACTAAAACACCTAGATTTCAGAAAGAACCTTCTCGTTCATATAATCTCTGTGTAAAATCTAGTCCTTGGAGCCCAAGTAACAATGTAGTGAATCTGCACTGATTGTTTCCAAGGGCAGTCTATTCTTTCTAAAGTGCAGTGCCCAGTACTCTAGATATGGTCTAACCCAAGTTTACAGCTGGGGTGCCACTTATTCAGTCAAAGGAAACACAGATCAATTAATTCAGTTAGAGGGATAAGAGTGCAAATCAGTTTTACTTGTCCTTTCTGTGCTGCAGCAGACCCTGAATGTAGCTGCCAAACTGGTCCAACAGGATTATATGCCCTGCAGGCTTTGACCTGCACTCAGATGAAAGACCTGGTTTGACCTGCCATGCATGCACATCCAGACGACTCCAAAACAACACTCACCTCTTATCTTAGCTTACTGTTTTTCAGCTGATGTTTACATCAAGAGATTCATTTAAAACACTTCTGATCATAGAATAATCAAAATGCTGGTAAGCACCTAATTAAATATTGAAATAAAATTATAAAATGCCAGGAATCAGCATGTCAGAAAGTGTCTGTGTTACAAGACAGACAAAATCCAACATCTAATGTCGTTTTCAACATAATGGCTTATTGTGTTTGACCAAGCTTAAACAACGAGATTTTATCTCAGTCAAAATCCATTCACTTACACAGGGTTAAGATTAGACTGATCATCTTTGCAACGTAGAGACGCAGAGAAATAAACAAGATTCCCTGTGTTCCCCAGATAGACAGGTAACCAACCTTGACCCTCTCATATCTGACACTCTGTAAACTGTAAAGGAAAACTTCATAGGGCCATTTCTCATGAGCACTGTCATTTCTGATTTATCACGGCAAAATCAGTCTAACTGTGACCAAGGCATGAGATGTTTCGCCAGCTGCTTGCTGTAGAATGTTACTAATCAAACTGATCAACATAAGAACAAGCAGAGAAATCAGAGGAAGTGTAGGACAATAGCCCCTTGAATCTGCTCCAGTGAACCAGGACTCAGCTCCACTTTCCTGCCCTGATCCCCTTCATTAATCCTGGTTTGGAATGTACTCAATGACTGCATGTCCATAGCATTCTGTTGACATAGACTCATAGAGGTGTACAGCACGGAAACAGACTCTTTGGTCCAACTTGTCCATGCCGACCAGATATCCTAAATTAATCCAGTCCCATTTGCCAGCATTTGGCCCAAATTCCTCTAAACCCTTCCTATTCATATACCCATCCAGATGCCTTTTAAATGTTGCAACTGCACCAACCTCCAACACTTCCTCTGGCAGCTCATTCCATATATGCACCGCCCTCTGCAGGAAAAGATGATAAAACCATAAGTTATAGGAGCAGTTATAGGGGCGGCATGGTGGCACAGTGGTTAGCACTGCTGCCTCACAGCGCCAGAGACCCGGGTTCAATTCCCGACTCAGGCGACTGACTGTGTGGAGTTTGCATGTTCTCCCCGTGTCTGCGTGGGTTTCCTCTGGGTGCTCCGGTTTCCTCCCACAGTCACAAAGATGTGCGGGTCAGGTGAATTGGCCATGCTAAATTGCCCATAGTGTTAGGTAGGGGTAAATATAGGGGTATGGGTGGGTTTCGCTTCGGCGGGTCGGTGTGGACTTGTTGGGCCGAAGGGCCTGTTTCCACACTGTAAGTCTAATCTAATCTAAATGAGGCCATTCAGCCCATCAAGTCTGCTCCACCATTCAATCATGGCTGATAAGTTTCTCAACCCTACTCTCCCACTTTCTCCCTATTGTTATGAAGGTGTAGAAGTGCACTGTACCTTTAAGAGAGTTCAAAGCAAGCAGAACTACCTGACAGCACCATCTGAACAAGATACAATGTAACTTTTTGGTCCAGCAGCTAGTGTAGCTGGTTGCCTGGAGACAAAAACAAATTTGAATTAGGCCAATCAGTTTAAATTATACCCCGAAAAGTACCAAACTCCAATGAAGTTTGAATTGAGTATATTGGCAACATTAAAAAACAATGACACAATCCTATGCTTTGGGGTAAAATGTGAACAGTTGAGAGAGAACTGCCATGCCATCAGCTTGTACAGACTGCCCAAAACATAGTTCTCTTAAAAGTACCTTTATCAGGATGTAGGTTTGCTTACTGAGTTGGAATGTTCATTTTTGGACGTTTCATCACCATACTGGGTAACATCTTCAGTTGGACTCCAGTTGCCTCCCTGTAACCCTTGATTCCCTTGATACTCAAGAACCTATCCATCTCAGTCTTAAATATACTCAATGATCTGTTTTCCACAGTCTTCTGTGGCAGTAAATTCCATTGATTCACTGCTCTCTGTCTGAAGAAGTTTTGCCTTATCTCCATTCTAAAAGGTTTACCCTAAAGCTGTGCCCTTGGGTCCTAGACTCTCCTACCAGTGGAAACATCTTCCCAACATCTACTCTGTCGAGGCCATTCAGTATTCTGTATGATTCAATTAGATCCCCCCTCCATTGACTATAAATCTACAGTCCTCAAACATTCCTCATATGTTAAACCATTCATTCCTGGGACCATTTTCATGAACCACCTCTGAACATCCTGCAGGGCCAGTACATCCTTCTGAGATATGGGGCCCAAACTGTGCACAATACTCCAAATGTGGTCTGACCAGAGCCTTACAGAGCCTCAGAAGTTCATCCCTGTTTTTATATTCAAGTCCTCTCAAAATAAAGGCAATCATTGCATTTGCCTTCCTAACTGCTGACTCAACCTGCTGAAGAGCTTTTGCCCAAAATGTCGACTCTCCTGCTCCTCAGATGCTGCCTGACCTGCTGTGCTTTTCCATCAGCACACTCTTGACTCTAATCTCCAACATCTGCAGTCCTCACTTTTGCCTACTGACTCAACCTGCCAGTTGACCTTGAGAGAATCCTGGACTAGAACTCCCAAGTCCCCTTGCACTTCAGACTTCTGAATTTTCTCCCCATTTAGAAAATAGTCCATGCCTCTGTTCTTTCTACCAAAGTGCATGACCTCACACTTTCTCACATTGTCCTGCATCTGCCACTTCTTTGCCCACTCTCTTAACCTGTCCAAATCCTTCTGTAGTCTCCCCACCTCCTCAATGCTACCTGTCCCTCCACCTATCTTTGTATCATCTGCAAACTTACCCAGAATGCCCTCAGTTCCTTCATCCAATCATTAATGTATAAAGTGAAAAGTTGTGGTCCCAACACTTAGCCTTGTGGAACACCACTTGTCACCGGCTGCCATCCTGAGAAGGATCCTTTTATCCCGACTCTCTGCTTTCTGCCAGACAGCCAAGCTTCTATCCACGCTAGTACCTTGCCCCTAACACCATGGGCCCTAACCTTACTCAGTTGCTTCCAATGTGGCACCTTGTCAAAGGCCTTCTTGAAGTCCAGGTCGATAACATTTATTGGCTCTCCTTGGTCAAACCTGCTCAATACTTCCTCAAAGAAATTTGCCCCTTAGGTCCCTTTTCAATCTTTCCCCTCCCAATTTAACCTATGCCCTCTAGCTGTTTACTCCCCCAATCCAGGGAAAAGAACATAGTTTTTCACCCTATTCGTGCTCCTCATGATCATATAAACCTCTAGAAGGTCACCCCTCAGCTCCAACACTCCAGGGAAAACAGCCCTATAGCTCAAATCCTTCAACTCTGGTAACATCCTTGTAAATCTTTCTGCACCATTTCAAGTTTTACAATACTTTCCTTTAGCAGGGAGTCCAGAATTGAATGCAGTATTGCAAAGGTGGTCTCACCAATGTCCTGTACAGCCACAACATGACCTCCTAACTCCTGTACTCAATGCACTGAACAATTAAGGCAAGCGTATCAAATGGAATGAATGATGGAGCAGGCCCAGGGGGTCCAACAGCCTCTTCCTATCGACTGGACTCAGACAGGAGCAGGCAGTTATGGAAACTGATGTTTTTTTTTGCGGTAAGGATCGTTGTCACAGTTTGGATTTCCAGAAAGGAAAGTATTTCTACTTACATCCCTCAAAATTGAAAAATTATTCATCATTGATGTGAAGTAATTGCAAATCTGTCCTGACACAGATATAAAACAGCAATGTTTTTATAGCTCTTATCAACATGTAAAACATAAGAAAAACAGAAATCGTCTAAGTAACTAAAATTAATTCTTAAAACGATGTGAGTCGAAGCAGTGAATCACCTCTGTCTTTCTAGTTTACATCTATTACAAAGAAATGAGACTGTTCAATCCTTACCTCGAAACAAGCAGGAACCTTAGCTCATAATAAAACAAAAAACTGCCGACGCTGAATATCTGGAACAAAAACAGAAACTGCTGGTGAAACTCAGCCGGTCAGAACAGATAAATGCATCACCAGACTTGAAACGTTAACTCTGCTTTCTCCCCATAGATGTTGCCAGACCTTCTGAGTTTCATAAGTAATTTCTGGTTTCACTGTGTAATCTGAGCTTATTGTGTGCACCCAGTTCCCATATCGTTTTGTTCCCCGGTCCTTCAAAAGCCTATCAATTAACTAAACATCTACAACTTAAAGAACAAAGAACAGTACAGAACAGGAACCAGCCCTTCAGCCCACCAAACTGTGCTGACACAAATGCCTTTCTAAATGAAAAACCCAGGCATTTCTTGAGGGAAGCCTCCATGGAGTTTTTGAAACACGTCCTTTGCCCTCCTCTTGTTTGAGTGCCTTCCTTGAACTGGCCAGAGAAGCTTTGCTTTGGCCAGTCGGAGCTCAGGCATCTGAAGCACGTGGCTGACCCTGTAGAGTTAGCTTTGTATGATCACGGCCTCGATACTGGTGCTGTTAGCTGATGTTCCCATGCCCACTGTCTAAGCTGATGTGGAACATCTGTTTCAAAGACTGCGGACTGTACTTCTTTAAGGCCTTGAAGTGGTCTGTGTAGAATACATGAAATAGCAGGAACAAGCCATTGGGCCCCTCGATCTGCTCTGATACACAATTAGATCATGGCTGACCTCAATCTCACTGTCGTTTATATGCACTTATCTCCCAAATTCTTTGATACCTTTAATAACTAGACAACTATCCTAAAATGAACTATTTACACATTGTGCTGATACACAAGAGATAGATATTATTTGTCTCTAAATTTATTGCCCAAACCATCTGTTTTACACTGAGCAACAATTACCATCAATAGATAAACTGAGAAATCAAACACACATATACAGCAGTGAAATAACCAAAATCTATGACCATGCTAAATGGTGGGCAGTTTCATACCCATTCTTGGTCCTGTTTTCTGAGTTTCTCTGACAGTGGGGTTCCTAAGAGTCATCTTGGATTCAAAAGTTAATTCTGTTTTGCTCTCTGCAGATACTGTCAAACCTGCTGAGTTTCTCTTTTGTTATCACAATAACATTAAATGAGCATTGCCAAAGCTAAATTATAGGTTAGCCTAAACTCTCAGAAGCCCTGAAACAAAATAAAGTTAAGGTGAATGAGAAGGGAATTAGTGGGGGTAACCGAATGCCTGATCATGACAGGAGCTGCAGAGAAATGATAATGAAGAGACTTCAAAACCATCTCAGACAATTATTAGAACTTTCTACCATCGACACCCAAATCAGTACACCCGCAAGAAACTGAAGGGGATTCCTTCACTCATTTCCCATCCTCCTCCTCTCCTCCCTGCTCCTCTTGTTACACATGTCTCACATCTGCATCACACCCTAACAGGAAAGGTCACACTCCAAAAAGTACTTCACTTCTTTTCAACAAGATGGATTCTAACCATCCCCTTGACATTCAACACTGTTAACGTCTGGGGGGTGGAGGGGGGGGGGGGGGGTGGCGGGGTTGGTAAACCAGAAACTGAGCTGGACTAGCCAAATATACACTACGGCTACAAAAGCAAGGCAGAAGCTAGGAAGTCTGCATCAATAAACTCACCTCCTGACTCACCAAAACCTATCCACAATCTGCAAGGAGTAGGATGGAATACTCTCCACTCACCTGGATGAGTACAGCTCCCATATTCAAAAAGCAGACACCATCCAAGATAAAGCAGCCAATTGATTGGTACCACAGCCAGAAACATAGCAGTAGTGTGTCCAGAAACATAGCAGTACAAGATGCACTGCAATAACTCACTCAACTTGTTGGGCCAGCCCCTTCCAAACCAGTGAACCTCAATGCTGAGAAGGACACATGGGAATACCACAACCTCCAAGCCACTTGCCACCCTGACAGTTTTTAAAAATAATTCATTTGCAGAATGTGGGCGTCCGTGGCTGCACCAGCTTTTGTTGCTCGACCCTAGTTGCTCGAAGATAGTGATTTTGAGCAGCTTACTTGGATATATACTGTTGTTCCTTCACTGTTGCTGGGTCATGATTCTGGAACTGTCCCCCACGCAACACGGATCACTGATGTTCAAGAAGACAGTTCACCGCCACCTACTCAAGGGCAACTGGGGATGGGCAATTAATGCTGGCCCAGTCAACAATGCCCATGTCCTATTCACCCACCTATCACCCACTGATATACCCACTCCTCTCTCTCACTGTCAGCTTAGCCACATCTCTTTCCCACTGCCTGTTCCTCACACACACCCATACACCTCTCTCCCACCCACACCTCAGGGCATAAATCATATACACTTCCCTTTTCCCAAAATGCTCTTCAAACTGTCACACAGTTAAACTTCTTATAGTCAGTTGATGGAGGAGGAGATCAGGAGACAATCTTTTCTTAGTTTTTAAATTTATTTACAAAATGAGACATAACAAATGCAGTTCCTTACCTTAGAACCCACCACCAACGTGAGTAATATCTCTTTATATCTGCACAATTATATCTCCCCAAACTGTACAAGACCATTAGGCGCAGGAGCAGAAGTATGGCCCTTGGCTAAATATGTCTATGTCACCGTTCAATGAGATCATGGCTGTTCTGATAATCATCAACACCACTTTTCTGCCTTTTCCTCATCCCCCTTCATTCCCTTACTGATTAAACAGCTTTGAATATACTTTATTACCCAGCCTCAATGGCCCACAGTGATACAGAATTCCACAAATAATAGTAATGTAAACTATTAAAAACAATTAAAATCAGTTTTAAGTCTGTCTTGATATTTTATTTCACGTGTGAAATAACTGATCAGGCAAGGAACACTCAGCAAAAACCAAACAGTGAACACTCATGGCCTGTACTTTGACACTGTAATCTCAAAGGAACCTGGCAAGTTCAACAGCACAACTACACTTTCAGCATAAACCAAAGCTAAAAAAAGTAGTCACATATGAGATTAAACAAAATCCTAAGTTTGTACAATTAATAATAGGAAAACTTACAGCAGAACAAGAAAGAGAGTTAAAGCACAGAAAAACTCAAGAATTGTAGATGCTTAAAATCCAAAGGGTCGCTGGACCTGAAATGTTAATTCTACTTTCTTTCCAAAGATGCTGCCAGACCTGCTGAGTTTCTCCAGCTATTTCTGTTTTTGTTGAGATAACTTGTAAAACATTCGTCCCTTAATAAGGATAGTAATGGCAGGACGGGGAAATATGAACATTGAACAAGAGTAGGCCACTTGGCCACTCAAGCCTGCTTCGTCACTCTGTAAGATCATGGCTGATCTAATTTTGACACTACATTTCTACATATACCTGCAAACCTTATATCTTCTTGGTAATCAATAACCGATCCAGTAGTCCCTATGTATCTGTGGGGGATACGTTCCAAGGTCTAACGTGAATGCCGGAAAACCGCCCATAATAGCAAATCCATTCATTTAAATGGGAGCCTCCTGGTACCTGGTTCTGGAATATTCCATGTAAACCGTGGGTAACTGAAACCAAGGTAACCGGACTCATGGATATGGCGGTCACCTTGTATTTAAAGATTCTGCATCTCCTGCCTTTTGAGGATGAAAATGCCAAAGGCTCTCAACCCCCTGAGAGAACAAAGGCTTACCTCAACTCTGTCTTAGAAGGAAGTGTACTGCTGTACTATGTGAAGGCAGAGAGACTGGTCGTGTCTATCCTTACAATGGATCACCATTTAGATATAAAGAGGTGAGGGCTCGGTTCAGTCACCTAGCAGGGATGGGCTGGAATTTGCAGTCCCACCATTGCCCCATAGGGTTAAAACATCTGGATGATTGTTTGAAACTGGCATCCATTCCTTGTCACCCAGCAGCATCTGTCTGGCTGATTTTGAACACGTTATTGCTGAATGTCCAGAGAACCTGAATTCCACTTTTGGAATACTGTGATCAATTCTGGTCTCCCTGCTATAGGAAAGCTGGTGTGAAACTTGAAAGGGTGCAGAAAAGATTTACAAAGATGTTGCCAGGGTTGGAGGATTTGAGCTTGAGGGAGAGGCTGAACAGGCTGGGGCTGTTTTCCCTAGAGCGCAAGGTTGAGGGGTGACCTCATAGAGGTTTATAAAATCATGAGGGGCATGGATAGGGTAAATAGACAAAGTCTTTTCCCTGGGTTGGCGGAGTCCAAAATGCGAGGGCATAGGTTTAAGTTGAAAGCAGAAACGTTTAAAAGGAACCTAACAGGCAACTTTTTCATGCAGAGGATGGTGCGTGTATGGAATGAGCTGCCTGGGGAAGTGGTGGGGACTGGTTCAATTACAGAATTTAAAAGGCATCTGGATGGGTATATGAATAGGAAGGATTTGGAGGGATATGGGCCAGGTGCTGGCAAATGGGACTAGATTAATTTAGGATATCTGGTCGGCATGGACAGGTTGGATGAAAGGGTCTGTTTCCATGATGTACAACTTTAAGACTCGAGACAACTATAGGGTGACATACATGTGGACTAAATATTGAAGGACATTGAGGAAGTACAGAAAGGAAGGAAATGTTAGTTACTCCTTGAGAAAGGGCTGCTCTGTTAATTAATGATGCTACTTGCACAATAAAAGGGGGATCCCCTCAGGATGGGGAGCAGTTTGGCAAGAGATGAGAAATGATAGTGGCAAAAAGTTACTTGGGTGTGAGGTTAAGTCCCCAAACTGGGTTTGGATGTGTGGGCTGGGCAGGGAATGGATATTTTACTATGTCACTGAGTTAGTTTGTAAATCTCTGCCACAAATGGACATTTCTGGAAATAGCTGGTTCAGCATTATAAAGATCTGTTGTTTTCCTTACAGCACAGGAGATTGAGAAGGGACATGATTAAGATTACGACATGATTTACCTCAAAACAATAAACCTAATTTAATTCAATTCAGTCAAATCAATTCAAACAGCGACTACACAGTCAGCTTGAGTTTAAGGGAAGAAATAATAGGAACTTGTCAGAAACGTATTGTGATAATCATGAGGGAATACAATCTACATAAAGACTGGAAATTAAAATGGGTAAATGTAGATTAGATGAAAAATTCATAAAGTGTTTTTGTGATAGTTTTTTTTAGAACAACACATTATTCAGCCAACCAGAGAGCAGGCTGTACTAAACCTGGCATTGTACAGTGAGATAGGACTAACTAATGATCTCAAAGCTACGCTGTAGGTAGCAGCAACAATGATAATGATTGAATTTTGAATGGCGAGACAAGGTGGTTTAAGGCTAGTATTTTAATCATAAATAAAGGCAAATGGAGTATAAAAACAGAGTGAATTGGTTCTGAGGAAGGGTCCCGAGACCCAAAACATTAACTCTGATTTCTCTCCACAGATGCTACCAGACCTGAGTTTTTCTAGTAATTTCTGTTTTTGTTTCTGATTTCCAGCATCTGCAGTTCTTTTGGTTTTTCGTTGAATGAACTGGCAAATTAAGTTTGAGGCTAGGTCAATAGAAATACAGCGACTGACAGTTAAGGGTTTTTTTTTAGATTAAATAGAATAAATGTATTCCAACAAGAAAGTAAAATACCAAGAGGAGGGCCCACTATCCTTTGCAAACTCAAAAGGTAAAGTCCCCTCTACTGCGTCCCAAGGTTAAGGAAATTCAGCATGTCCACAATGATTGTTACCAATTTTTAAAAATATCCTACCCACATGTATCACAGCTTAGTTTGGCAACTGCTGTGCCCAAGACCACAAGAAATTACAGAGAGTTGTGAGTGCAGCCCAGCCCATCATGAAAACCATCTTTCTTTCCACTGAATCCATCTATAGTTCCTGCTGCCTTGGGGAAGCAGCCAACATTATCAGAGACTTCTCCCACTCCAGTTATACACTCTTCTACCCTCTGCCGTCAGGGAGAAGGTACAAAAGTTTGAAAATATGTACGGACAGATTCAAGAACAGCTTCTTCCCTGCTGTTATCAGACTTATGAATAGACCCCTCATATATTAGAGTTGATCTTTCTCTGCATCTTCTCTGTAGCTGTAACACTATATTCTGCATCCTGTTCTATTACCCTGATGTACGTATGGAATTTATGATTTGTCTGGATAGCACACAAAACAGTACTTTTCACTGTATCTCAGTATATGTGCCAACAAAAATAAATCACACCAAATCAGTGTCAAATTAAAAATAAACAAGTCATCGTGGAAGGATAGGTGTCAAGTCAGACAATGGAACAGAGAAAGAAAGAACAGCAAGGGACAAGTGAAAGGTCTATAAAGACAGGGGAAAAAAAGAGTACTGGAAAAAGCTAACCAGTAATGTAGGAACAGAAAATAAAAGGTTTCTGTAGGCATTTGAAAAGGATTGACACAGTTAGTGTTTAGGCAAAAGTGAGGACTGCAGATGCTGGAGATCAGAGTCTAGATCAGAGTGGTGCTGGAAAAGCACAGCAGGTCACGCAGCATCCAATGAGCAGGAAAATCGACATTTCGGGCAAAACCCCAACATCAGAAATAGAGGCAGGAAGCCTCCAGGGTGGTGAGATAAATGGGAGGGGGATGGGGCTTGGGAGAAGGTAGCAAAGAGTAAAATAGGTGGATGGGGGTGGGGACATTGGTGATAGGTCAGAGAAGAGAGTGGGGGAAGGTAACACAGAGTACAATGGGTGGATGAGGGTGGTGGGATGAAGGTGATGGGTCAGAGAGGAGGATAGAGCGAATAGGTGGGAAGGAAGATTGGCAGGTAGGACAGGTCATGAGGATGGTACTGAACTAAACGTTTGGAACTGGGGTAAGGTGGAGGAAGGGAAATGAAGCAAATGTGGCTTTTTTAGGACTTGGTTGGAGAGTTTCAGGGTAGAGGAGATGACCTGGCAGTTGCAGTGAGAGAGAGAGACTCACTAAGAGCTTAGTAGAGAGAGGAGGAGAACTTCTTCAAGGTAGGCATCCTTACAAGACGATTCGCAGTAAGGTTAAAATCACTTAGGCAAAAGTGAGGACTGCAGATGCTGGAAACCAGAGTCTAGATTAGAGTGGTGCTGGAAAAGCACAGCAGGTCAGGCAGCATCCGAGGAGCAGGAAAATCAATGTTTATCCTGTAGAAAATGAGTCTGGGGAGTTAATAATGAAAAATAAGGATCTGGCAGATGAATTAAGCAGGTACTTTACATCTGTCTTTGCTACAGGGGTTACAAGTAAAATCCCAGAAATACCTGCAATCTGGAAATATAAGGGATGGAGAAATTCAAGAAAATTACAATAATCAGGAAAAAGGTATTCAGCAATTGTTGGAGTAGCAGGCTGACAAGTCCCCAGGTCCAAATGGACTTTATTTGTAGGGTCTCAAAAGACATTGTTAGCGTGATAGTTGATGTGTTGGTTCAAACATTTCAAAGTTCCCTAAATTTGAGGAAGATTTCATTATATTGCAAAATAGTGAATGCTCTATTCCAAAGGGGTAGATAAAGTCCAATATGTTTCCAGGAAGATAAAGTCCAATATGTTTAACATCTGTCACGGATAAGTTATTGTTAAAGTGTTGTAGCAGCGCATTTAGAAAAGAATAAGATAAATTGGCAATTTATATTTAACCAATTTATTGAAGTTCTTTGAAGAAGGAACATTTACTGTGAATAAAAGGGAACTCAGCTTTCCAGGAGGCAGTTGTCAGTTACCACATCAAGGTCATAGTAGGGTCATAAAGTCATACAGCACAGAAACAGACCCTTTGGTCCAACCAGTCTGGGCCAACCATAATCCCAAACCAGACTAGTCCCACCTGCCTGCATTTGACTCTTATCACTCCAATTCTTTCCTTGTTTATGTATTTACCTAAATATCTTTTCAACATTGTAACTGTAGTTTCTCTGTGTAAAAAAAAACCTCATGTCTCTTTTAAATATTTCTCCTTTCACCTTATAAATATGTCCCCTTGCCTTGAAACACCCCATCTTGGGGAAAAGACATTTGCCATTCACCTTATCTATACCCTTCATTATATTATGAACCTCTCTAAGATCATCTCTCAACCTCCCAAGCTCCAATTAAAAACATCCCAGCCTATTCAGACTCTCCTTATAACTCAAACCGTCCATTCCTGGCAACATCTTGGTAAAACTCTTCTGAACCCTCTCCAGCTTAATAATATACTTCTACAACAGGGCGACCGGAACTGGACACAGTACTCCAGAAGAGGCCTCACCAACACTCTGTACAACCTCAGCATTGACATCCCAACTCCCATATTCATAGGTCTGATCAATGAAGGCAAGCATGCTAATTGTGTTCTGATTTGGAGATGCTGGACAATCACCTGATGAAGGAGCGTCGCTCCGAAAGCTAGTGTGCTACCAATTAAACCTGTTGGACTATAACTTGGTGTTGTGTGATTTTTAAAATTGTCTTCTGAACCACCTTATCTATATGTGATGCAACCTTCAAAGACTTATGGACCAGAACCCCTAGGTCTTTCTGTTCTACAACAGTACCCAAGGCCCTGGTAATTGTATAAGTCTTGTCTTTATTTGTTTTACCAAAATGTAATATCTCACATTTGTCCTAATTAACCTTCATTTGCCACTCTTCAGCTGATTGATCCAATGGATCAAGATCTCTTTGTAATTTACATAACCTCCTTCACTGTCCACTACACCTCCAATTTTGATATAATCCACAAACCTACTAACCATGCTTTCTATATTCTCATCTAAATCATTGATATAAATGACAAACAAAAGTGGACCTAGTACCGACCCCTGTGGAACAAATCTGGTCACAGGTCTTCAGTCTGAAAAACAACCCTCCACCATCACTCTCCGTCTCCTGTCATTGGCAAACTCACCTTGAATTCCACATGATCCAACTTTACTAATTAGTCTACCATGTGGAAACTTGTAAAAGGCTTTACTAAACTCCAAGCAAATAATGCCTACCACTTTGCTCTCATCAATCTTCCTGATTATTTACTCAAAAAAAATCAATAAAGTTTGTTTAATGATCTTGTATAAAACCATGCTGACTATTGCTAATCATTCCTTGCCTTTCCAAATGCATATTAATCATAACTTTCAGAATCATTTCCACAACTTACCGCCACTGAAGTCAAATTTACAGGTCTATAGTTCCCAGGATGCTCCTAAACAAAGGTAGAACAATAGCAACTCTCCAGTCATTCGGCACCTCACTGTATTAAAGAGCCATAAAGTCATAGAGATGTACAGCACAGAAACAGATCCTTCAGTCTAACCCGTCCATGCTGACCAGATATCCCAACTCAATCTAGTCCCACCTGCCAGCACCTGGCCCATAGCCCTCCAAACCCTTCCTATTCATATACCCAACCAGATGCCTCTTAAATGTTGCAATTGTACTAGCCTCCTCCACTTCCTCTGGCAGCTCATTCCATACACATACCACTCTCTGCGTGGAAAAGGTGACCCTTAGGTATTTTTTATATTTTTCCCTTCTCACCCTAACCTATGCCCTCTAGTTCTGGACTCACCCACCCCAGTGAAAAGACTTTATCTATTTATCCTAACCATGCCCCTCATAATTTTGTAAATCTCTACAAGGTCACCCCTCAGTCGCTGACACTACAGGGAAAACAGCCCTAGCCTATTCAACCTCTTCTTGTAGCTCAAATTCTCCAACCCTGACAACATCTTTGTAAATCTTTTCTGTTCCTTTTCAAATTTCACAACATCTTTCCGATAGGAAGGAGACCAGAATTACACGCAATATTCCACCAGTAGCCTAACCAATGTCCTGTACAGCTGCAACATGACCTCCCAACTCCTATACTCAATAATCTGACCAATAAAGGAAAGCATACCAAACGCCTTTTTCACTATCCTATCTACCTGCGACTCTACTTTTAAGGAGCTATGAACCTGCACTCCAAGGTCTCTTTGTTCAGCAACACACCCTAGGACCTTACCATTAAGTGTATAACTCTGGCTAAGATTTGCTTCATCATTCCTGATGAAGGGCTTATGCCCGAAACGTCAAATTTCCTATTCCTTGGATGCTGCCTAACCTGCTGTGCTTTAACCAGCAACACATTTTCAGCTAAGATTTGCTTTCCTAAACTGCAGCACTTCACGTTTATCTAAATTAAACTCCATCTGCCACTCCTCAGCCCACTGGCCCATCTGATCAAGATCCTGTTGTAATCTGAGGTAACCTTCTTTGCTGTCCACTACACCTCCAATTTTGGTGTCATCTGCAAACTTACTAACAGTACCTCCTATGTTCACATCAACATCATTTATATAAATGATGAAAAGCAGTGGACCCAGCAACGATCCTTGTGGCACTCCACTGGTCACAGACCTCTAGTCTGAAAAACAACCCTCCACCAACACCCTCTGTCTTCTACCTTTGAGCCAGTTCTGTATCCAAATGGCTAGTTCTCTCTGTATTCCATGAGATCGAACCTTGCTAATCAATCTCCCATGGGGAACCTTGTTGAACGCCTTACTGAAGTCCATATAGATCACATCTACTGCTCTGCACTCATTCATCCTCTTTGTTACTTCTTCAAAACGCTCAATCAAGTTTGGGAGATATGATTTCCCATGTACAAAGCCATGTTGACTATCCCTAATCAGTCCTTGCCTTTCCAAATACATGTACATCCTGTTCCTCAGGATTACCTCCAACAACTTGCTCACCACTGATGTCAGGCTCACTGGTCTATAGTTCCCTGGTTTGCCCTTACCACCCTTCTTATACAGTTTATAGATTATACAAATATTTCTGCAACAGGCCCCCCCAGTTTTCTCCCTAATCTCTCACAAAGTCCTACAATACACTAGAACAGCTCCTGAAGATTTATCTGCCTTTATATTTTCTAAGACCTCAAGCACTTTGCCTTTTGTAATGTGAACTGTTTTCAAAACATCAATATTTATTTCCCTGAGTTCTCTCACCTCTACTTCTTTCTCCACAGTAAAGACTGATGCAAAATGTTCATTTAATGTCTCTCCTATCTCCTGAGGTTCAACACAAAGACGATCTCTTTGATCATTAAGGGACCCTACTCTCTCGCTAGTTATTCTGTTGGTTTTAATGTATTTGTAGAATCTTTTCAGATTGTCCTCAACCTTATTTGCCAAGGCTATCTCATATCCCCTTTATGCCCTCCTGATTTCCCTCTTAAGAATGCCCCTATGCTCTTTATACTCTTCAAGAGATTCATTTGGGCCCATTGTTTATATTTAACATATGATTTTTTTTTATTCTTGTTATTGTGGAAAATAAGAGCTTATGGTAATATTGGCCTCCTTATTTAAAAATTGATGAAAAAGCATTGATGGCAGTTTAGAGAAGGTTTGTTGGATTAATATCTGGAAAAGGTGGACTGTTTTATGACCCTCCCTCCGTTTATTTCCTCTGAGGCTTAGAAGGCAACTTGATTAAACATAGTTAAAAATCACACAACAACAGGTTATAGTCCAACAGGTTTAATTGGAAGCACACTAGCTTTCGGAGTAACGCTCCTTCATCAGGTGATTGTGGAGGGCTCGATCGTAACACAGAATATATAGCAGTCGCAAGGGTTTTGTGATTTACACATGAAAGAAGTGAAACTATCACTGTATTCTAACAGATGAAAGGCTTAACAGACAATCAATTTTTCAATGTATAATTTCAGTTACATCACACTGCAAATTTTTGCTATAAATTCTGTGTTACGATCGAGCCCTCCATTATCACCTGATGAAGGAGCGTCGCTCCGAAAGCTAGTGTGCTTCCAATTAAACCTGTTGGACTATAACCTGGTGTTGTGTGATTTTTAACTTTTTTGGTCAGAGTATTGAGTACTGGAGTCTAGATTAGAGTGGTGCTGGAAAAGCACAGCAGGTCAGACAACATCCGAGGAGCAGGAAAATCGGCGTTTTGGGCAAAAGCCCTTCATCAGGAATACAGGCAAAATGCCTGCAGAGTGGACTCACCGAGATTCTTCCAGAGAGAGGACAAAATCTTCTTCAAGGCAGGCTTCCTTGCAAGAGGACTCGCTGTCGGGATAAAATCAACGTGGTAAAAACAAGGACTGCAGATGCTGGAAACAAGAGTCTAGATTAGAGTGGTGCTGGAAAAACACATCAGATCAGGCAGCATCCGAGGAGCAGGAAAATCAACATTCCGGGCAAAAGCCCTTCATCAGGGATAGAGGCAGGGTACCTGCAGAGTGTCCTCTCTCTACAAGAATCTCAGTGAGTCCACTCTGCAGGCTCCCTGCCTCTATTCCTGATGAAGGGCTTTTGCCCGTAACATAGATTTTCCTGCTCCTCGGATATTGAGTACTGGAGTTGGGAGGTCATGTTGCGGCTGTGCGGCCACTGTTGGAATATTGCGTGCAATTCTGGTCTCCTTCCTATTGGCAAGATGTTGTGAAACTTGAAAGGGTTCAGTAAAGATTTACAAGGATGTTGCCAGGGTTGGAGGATTTGAGCTACAGGGAGAGGCTGAGTAGACTAGGGCTGTTTCCCTGTAGGGTAGGAGGCTGAGGTGTGACCTTATAGAGGTTTATAAAATCATGAGGGGCATGGATAGGATAAATAGACAAAGTCTTTTCCCTGGGGTGGGGAGTCCAGAACTAGAGGGCATAGATTTAGGGTGAGAGGGGAATTATATAAAAGAGACCTAAGAGGCAACGTTTTCATGCAGAGGGTGGTACGTCTTTGGAATGAGCTGCCAGAGGAAGTGGTGGAGGCTGGTACAATTGCACCATTTAAGAGGCATCCGAATGGGTGTATGAATAGGAAGGGTTTAGAGGGCTATGGGCCAGGTGCTGGCAGGTGGGACTAGATTGGGTTGGGATATCTGGTTGGCATGGACGGGTTGGACCGAAGGGTCTGTTTCTGTGCTGTACATCTCTATGACTCTATGACACTCTCTTCAAAAGATGGTGGAAGCATGTCTTGAATATATTTTAGGCAGAGCTAGATAGATTCCTGATAAGCAAGGGGCGAAAGGTTCTTGGGGGTAGTTGGGAATGTGTTGGAATCAGATCAGCTGTGATCTTATTGAATGGAGGAGTGGGCTAAAAGACTTGAGCCATGTATTCCTGTTCCCACTGTGCATGTTTGCATGTTTGCATGATCACCTAAAGCAAACACCCCGACAGATCTGTTGTCCCCTCCATCTCAAATTCCTCTAACTGCTGCCCTCATTATCCTCGTCTTATCATCTTTCATCCTCCCTTCACTCTTTATCATCTGTATCTACTTCACTCTTTTTGTTTCAGGAGTTCACTACTGACTTTGCTGCTTTTTCGGTCTATCCTCCAGAAACCTTTCTGGGCTTGCCAAGTCCTTCCTCCCTCCTTTGGCCAGCCACGCCCTTTCCCCTTCCACAGGGCAGCACACATACCTTTCTGAGATGTTGTTACATTGCTGAGATCCTCCAAAAAAAATCTTCATCTGCTTCACACCAAGTTTCATGACAGGTATCATAGAATCCCTACAGTATTGAAAGAAGCTGTTCAGTCCATCGAGTCTGCATTGACCCTCAAGGGCATCCCACCCAGCCCCTTCTCTATCCTTGTCACCCTGCATTTACAATGGGTAACCCACTAGCCTGCACATCTTTGAACTGTGGGGGAGAAACTGGAGCACCCAACAGAAACCCAGGTGGACGTGGGGAGAACATGCAAACTCCGCACAGAGAGTCACCCGAGGTTAAAGTCAAACCCAGGTCCCTGGCGCTGCAAGGGGATAGTGCTAAACACCGAGCCACTGTGCCATCCATCTAGTTCTGAATATGAAGACACTTGCTTCTCATTTACTTCATACCTAATTCCAAAGATGCAATTTAATCTATCAAAGTTATGTACTAATAATCACATATGACTCTGTCACTTGCTATCGAGAAGCTCAATCTACCATCAATTCGCTTCACGGTGGGAGGCAATGGCCTCAATGTGCTGGTCCATTAATCCAGAGACTCAGGTCATGTTCCAGGGACCTGAGTTTGAATTTGCTGTGGCAGATGGTAGAATTTGAATTCAATAAAAATCTTGAATAAGCAGTTATAATGATAATCATGAATCTATTATCGGATGCAGGTGGAAACCCCATCTGGTTCACTAATGTCCTTTAGAGAAGGAAATCCGCCATCTTTACCTGGTCTGGCCTTCATGTGACTCTAGACCCACAATAATGTAGTTGACTCTAAATGACTCTCTGGGCATTTCAGGATGGGGAATAAATACTGACCTAGCTAGCGTTGCTCTCATCCCATGAATGAATAAAGAAAACTTCACAATCAACTTTTTGTTAATCATGAAGCTCACATTATTATTATTAGATTCCCTATAGTATGGAAACAGGCCATTTGGCCCAACAAGTCCACATCAACACTCCAAAGAGTTATCCACCCAAATCCATTCCCCTACCCTATATTTACTCCTGACTAATGCATCTAATATTATGGACAATTTAGCATGGCCAATTCACCTAACCTGCAAATCATTGGACTATGAAAGGAAACCAGAGCACCCAGAGGAAACCCACGCAGACTCTGGTGGGAGAATGTGCACACTCCATACATTGTGCGTCCTACCTGATTACATATCCCCTTCTGCCTTGTTTCTCACATCTGGGATCTTCACAGGGCTCAGCCCAGTGTTTCAATCAATGACCATTCAGCAACTCATGTTTGATAACTGATCTGCAAAAACATAATGAAATGTTTATCACTTTAAAGGTGTTAAAAATAAATTCACATTGTTAATCAGTTACTGACTAAAGAATTTTAGCTTTTAATAACAATTGACAGAAGCCACATGATCACTTTTAATTCCAGATTTTATTGAGTTTAAATTTCACGATCTGCCACAGTGGGATTCGAACACACTACGGAGTAATTCATTTTGACTGAAGTGATTGGCAGTCCTGTGTGAGAGGGAATAAATGCTATGGAAATGCAGAGCTTTTCTGGAAAATAAGCTTCTAATACAGTGTGACTTTATTTGGGAAGATATTATCAGCCATACTGCATGGCATTTCAAACACTCAAATTATTCTTAAATTAAAAGTCTTAATCAGTTAATTTATGATGTTTACCATGTCTTTGAAATTACAACTGTGCTACAGGGAAGTAATTACTTCTCATTGTCACCATCCTGTGGTAATTAGTTGCCAAATAATCTGTTTTGCTGTTGGCTTTTAGTTTGTACCATTAAATATGCTGGAGATTTGGATAGACTGTTTTAGTCATCTTCTTTTGTGACGATCAGGCAGCATCTCTGGAATGAAGAAAGTTGGAATTTTCAGGTGCGTCTATCTTGAGTGCAAAATTCTAAGAAGCCACCTTTCTAATTGCATTTCTCTGCTTCGATGGTAAGGCTGGCTCCTGAGGCTACAGACCCAATTCTTCACATTCTTTCACAAAGTGTGAGTGGACAAATCCCATCAACAAATAACACAAAATAAATATTCTGTAGATGATTAAACCTCAAACCATCAAGGTCATGACCTGGACGTAGTCCCATCTCTCCATTAAAAACCAGACATTAAAATCAGGTGATATTCTTCCCTTCATCGTCTTGGCTGTCTGACAGTCTTCCCCTCTTTTCAATTCTTCATGGGATGTGGAAATTACTTGCAACACCATCATTTACTGTCCAACCCTACTTGCCCAGAGATCAATTCAGAGTTAACCACACTACTGTGAGTCAAATCACGTGTAGGCCAGACCAGGTAAGGATGGCAGATTTCCTTCACTACAAGATATTAGATATTACTTCTGGAATTTACATATGAAAGAACTGAAACCAACATGCCCATTCTAAAAGGTGAGAGACTTTGGAAACAATCCAATTTTTCAATATATAATTTCAGTTACATCATACTGCAAAATTTTACTATAAATTCTGTGTCCTATGATCTTATTCTCCACAACCACCTGATAAAGGAGCAGCGCTCCGAAAGCTAGTGCTTCCAAATAAACCTGTTGGACTGAAACCTGGTGTTGTGTGATTTTTAACTTAGTACACCCCCATCCAACATCGGCATCTCCAAATCTTCAATAAACACATTGATTTAGATCCCATCTACCTTCCCTTAAAAAAAGAACCGGAAATGACACCACTCACCTTAAGAAAACAAGACCGATAAATAGAGAGGCGGGACATACTACCAGCGCTTCACTGGAGACTCTTACTGTTGATATTTCCTAGTATGGTGACAAAACATCTGAAAACAAACCTTCCAGCTCAGTGAGCTAACTTACATACTTACAATTTAAAATATTTCAAAACACACAGCAAAAATACAATATTCCACCAATCCCAACAGCATTCCATTCCATTACTCAAATACCAGAGAGAACTCCATTCTCTATCATAACGGTAAGGTCCTTGGGGAATGTTGCTGAACAGAGAGACCTTAGACTGCAGATTCATTGTTCCATGAAAGTAGAGTTGCAGGTAGATAAGATAGTGAAGAAGGCATTTGTATGCTTCCCTTTATTAGTCAGAGCATCGAGTACAGGAGTTGGAGGTAATGTTGCGGCTGTATAGGACATTAGTTAGGCCACTTTTGGAATATTGCATGCAATTCTGGTCTCCTTCCTGTCAGAAGGATGTTGTGAAACTTGAAAGGGTTCAGAAAGGATTTACAAGGATGTTGCCAGGGTTGGAGGATTTGAGCTTTAGGGAGAGGCTGCATAGGCTGGAGCGTCGGAGGCTGAGGGGTGACTTTATAGAGGTTTAAAATATAATGAGGGGCCTGAATAGGATAAATAGACAAAGTCTTTTACCTGGGGTGGGGGAGTCCAGAATTAGAGGGCATAGGTTTAGGTTGAGAGGGTAAAAATATAAAAGGGAACTAACGGCCAACTTTTTCACTCAAAGGGTGGTATGTGTATGGAATGAGCTGCCAGAGAAAGTGGTGGAGGCTGGTAAAATTACAATATTTAAAAGGCATTGAGATGGATATATGAATGGGAAGGATTTGGAGGGATACTGGCCGGATGCTGGCAAATGGGACTAAATCAGATTAGGATATTTGGTCGGCATGGATGAGTTTCCATGCAATACATCTCTCTGACTCTATCTATTGGTTTTGCTTAATTGGTGGTTTCAATATCTGGTCTTGAAAGTTTGATAGCCTTTGCCTTCAATATTTACAAAACTGAGTTAGACTTTCTCAGCTTCACCTACCCCCTTCAGAGTTCCAACCACACACTTCTGGCCTGGACTTTTCAACCATAACTTTTAGAATAAGATTACCTAGATGAATTGAATTGAATTGAATTTATTGTCACATGTACCAAGGCACAGTGAAAAGCTTTGTCTAGATTAGTGTGGTGCTGGAAAAGCACATCAGGATTCCTGATGAAGGGCTTTTGCCCAAAATGTCACTTTTTCTGCTCATTGGATGCTGCCTGACCTGCTGTGCTTTTCCAGCACCACTCTAATCCAGACTCTGATTTCCAGCATCTCCAGTGAAAAGCTTTGTCTTGTGAGCAATACAGGCAGGTCACAGAGTTAACACCATAAGACCATAAGAAATAGGAGTGGAAGCAGAGATAGTAAATAGTAGGTAAACAATGGCAAACACAAAAACACAGGTACAGGCGAACATTAAGAATTTGTGAGTCCATTCAGTATTCTAACAACAGTCGGGTAGAAACTGTTTCGAAACCGGCTGGTGCATGTGTTGAGGCTTCTGTACCTTCTCCCCAGTGGTAGAGGTTGGAGAAAAGCATTGTCAGGTTGGGATGGATCTTTGAGAATGCTGGTAGCCTTTCCTTGACAGCGGGCCTGGTAGATGGATTCTATAGATGGGAGGTTGGCCGTTGTGATTGTCATGGCCAAGTTCACGACTCTCTGTAACTGTCTCCGATCTTGAATGGTACAGTTGCCATGTCAGGTAGTGATACATCCAGACAGAATGGTCTCGATAGCACACCTATGTAAGTTCGCAATGGGATTTGCCGTCATGCCAAATTTCCTCAGCTGCCTGAGGAAGAAGCGATGTTGTCAGGCCTTTGTAACCAGTGCGTCCACATTAAGAGTCCAAGAAAGCTTGTTGTGGATGACCACTCCCAGGACCTTGACATTCTCCACTCGTTCCACCTCCGTGCTGTTAATGTGTAGGGGGGGGGGGCATGAGTAACATCCTGCTGAGTGTCAATAATGGATTCCTTAGTTTTACTGGCATTGAGAGCTAGGTTGTTCTCAGTGCAACATTTTTCCAGGTCTTCCACCTCCCATCCATAGTCCGTTTTGTCACCATTTGAGATTCGACCGACTATGATGGTGTCATCAGTGAACTTGTAAATGGTATTAGTCTGGTATTTGGTGACACAGTCATGGGTATACAGTGAGTACAGGAGGGGGCTGAGTACGCACCCCTGGGAGGGGCTCCAGTGTTGAGTGTTGGTGAGGATGAAATATTGTCCCTAATCTTCACTGATTGTGGCCTGTGGGTCAGGAAACTGAGGATCCGGTTGCAGAGAGTGGGGCTTAGTCCGAGATCACGAAGTTTAGTAATCAGTCTCCAGGGGATAATGGTGTTGAAGACTGAACTGTAGTCAATGAGTAGGATTCTTACACAGCTGTTCTTGGTGTCAAGATGTTCTAGGGAGGAGTGAAGGGCAAGTGATATGGCATCTGACATGGATCTGTTGGTTCAATAGGCAGATTGGAGTGGGTCAAGTGTAGTGGGGAGGCTGGAGTTGACTAATGCCATGACCAGCCTTTCAAAGCACTTCATGACCACCGAATTTGCTAGCAGCTGTTCTGAACTAACTCCTTTCTCTAAGGAGTTCCATATGTCTAACTTTAATCAGGATCTTTGCAAACTGAAACCAAAAGCTTTCCAAGCTATGGGTGTTTCCTCTAAAAAAAAATCAATTCCTCATTTCTCTAACTGAAACCAGGCTAATGCTCTAACTCTGGTTTACCTGTCTGCTTGTAAAACTCTCCCCTTGCCCACAGATTCATGTATCACTCTAGGAATTCTCTGTCTCATGCTGGTTTCAAAAATAGCCAGAGCTCCTGAAATACTGACAAGTCAATTATTAAAACCTTTCCTAAACACCGACCAAAGTCTGCTTGCCACCAGTTCAAAATCCGAATACTCAGATAAGTAATATTTGTGTGTGTGCATGTGTGTGCATAATTTGCACAGCTTACTTCAGAGTAGTCACAAAAGCTGCAGCATTTTTTAGATACAGAAGTTTATGACACAAAAACACAAACTACATAAATAAAGAAGACAGTTTAGAAAAAAGTTTATAACCTCCTTCCCACCAGCTCATCTGATAACTGTCAACTCCACTGTCTTGCCCTTGATTAAAAATTTGTCTATCGCAGCCTTGAATATACTAATGACCCAGACTCTACAGCCCTCTGTGGTCAAGAAATCCACAGATTTACTACCCTCTCAGAGAACAAATCCCTCCTCATATTTTCTTTAAATGTGCTACTCCTTATTTTTAGATTATGCTATTCTCCTACTTGGGAAACAACCACTCCATATCTACCCTGTGAAGTCCCCTCAAAATCTTGTATGCTTCAGTAAGGTCACTTCTCTTTCTTCTGAATTCCAATTTGTGCAGGTCGAATCTACTCGACTTCCCCCCATAAGACAGTCCCTTTACACCTGGTATCAACGTCTCTGGGCTGCCTCCAGTGCTGGTGTACCTTTCATTTAATAAGGGGCCCAAAACTGTTCACAGCATTCTGACTATTGTCTGATGAGGGCCTGGTATATGTTTAGCAAGGTCTCCCTACTTCTATGCTCCATTCATTTTGAAATAAAGGCTAATATTTTGCTAATTGAACATAGGATAGTGAAGAAGGCGTTTGGTATGCCTTCCTTTATTGGTCAGGGTATTGATTATAGGAGTTGGGAGGTCATGTTACAGCTGTACAGGACATTGGTTAGGCTACTGTTAGAAAATTGCACGCAATTCTAGTCTCCTGCCTATCGGGAAGATGTTGCGAATCTTGAAAGGATTCAGAAAGGCTTTACAAGGATGTTGCCAGGGTTGGAGGATTTGAGCTATGGTGAGAGGTTGAACAGGCTGGGGCTGTTTTCCCTGGAGGCTGAGGGGTGACCTTATAGAGGTTTAAAAAGTCATGAGGGGCATGAATAGGATAAATAGACAAAGTCTTTTCCCTGGGGCGGGGGAGTCCAGAATTAGAGGTCATAGGTTTAGGGTGAGAGGGTAAAGATATAAAAGGGAACTAAGGGGCAACTTTTCACACAGAGGGTGGTACGTATATGGAATGAGCTGCCAGAGGAAGTGGTGGAGGCTGGTAAAATTACAATAGTTAGAAGGCATTGAGATGGGTATATGAATGGGAAGGGTTTGGAAGGATATGGGCCAGATGCTGGCAAATGGGACTAGACCAGATTAGGATATCTGGTTGGCGTGGATGAGTTTCCGTGCAGTACATCTCTCTGACTCTATATCTATTGGTTTTGCTTAATTGGTGGTTTCAATATCTGGTCTTGAAAGTTTGATAGCCTTTGCCTTCAATATTTACAAAACTGAGTTAGATTTTCTCAGCTTCACCTAGCCCCTTCAGAGTTCCAACCACACACTTCTGGCCCGGACTTTTCAACTATAACTTTTAGAATAAGATTACCTAGTTGAATTGAATTGAATTGAATTTATTGTCACATGTACCAAGGCACAGTGAAAAGCTTTGTCTAGATTAGTGTGGTGCTGGAAAAGCACATCAGGATTCCTGATGAAGGGCTTTTGCCCAAAATGTCACTTTTTCTGCTCATTGGATGCTGCCTGACCTGCTGTGCTTTTCCAGCACCACTCTACTCTAGACTCTGATTTCCAGCATCTGCAGTCCTCACTTTTGCCACAGTGAAAAGCTTTGTCTTGTGAGCAATACAGGCAGATCACAGAGTTAACACCATAAGAGCATAAGAAATAGGAGTGGGAGCATAGATAGTAAATAGTAGGTAAACAGTGGCAAACACAAAAACACAGGTACAGGCGAACATTAAGAGTTTGTGAGTCCATTCAGTATTCTAACAACAGTCGTATAGAAACTGTTTTGAAACCGGCTGGTGCATGTGTTGAGGCTTCTGTACCTTCTTGCTGGTGGTAGAGGTTGGAGAAAAGCATTGTCAGGGTGAAATGGATCTTTGAGAATGCTGGTAGCCTTTTCTTGACAGCGGGCCTGGTAGATGGATTCTATTGATGGGAGGTTGGCCTTTGTGATTGTCCGGGCCAAGTTCACCACTCTCTGTAACTGTCTCCAATTTTGAATGGTACAGTTGCCATGTCAGGTAGTGATACATCCAGACAGAATCCTCTCGATGGTGCACCTATAAAAGTTGGCAAGGATATTCGCTGTCATGCCAAATTTCCTTAGCTGCCTGAGGAAGAAGAAACGTTATTGAGCCTTTGTAACTAATGCGTCCACATGGAGAGTCCAAGAAAGCTTGTTGTGGATGACCACTGCCAGGAGCTTGACATTCTCCACTCGTTCCACCCTCTGTGCTGTTAATGTGTAGGGGGGCATGAGTAACATCCCACCGAAAGGCAATAATGAGTTCCTTGGTTTTGATGGCATTGAGAGCTAGGTTGTTCTCAGTGCAACATTTTTTCCAGGTCTTCCACCCCCTGTCTATAGTCTGTTTCGTCACCATCCGAGATTCAACCGACTATGGTGGTGTCATCAGCGAACTTGTAATTGGCATTAGTCTGGTATTTGGTGACACAGTCATGGGTATATAATGAGTACAGTAGGGGGCTGAGTACGCACCCCGGGGGGGGGGGGGGCTCCAGTATTGAGTGTTACTGAGGATGAAATATTGTCCCCAATCTTCACTGATTGTGGCCTGTGGGTCAGGAAACTGAGGATCCAGTTACAGAGAGTGGGGCTTAGTCCAAGATCACGAAGTTTAGTAATCAGTCTCCAGGGGATAATGGTGCTGAAGGCTGAACTGTAGTCAATGAGTAGGATTCTTACACAGCTGCTCTTGGTGTCAATATGTTCTAGGGAGGAGTGAAGGGCAAGTGATATAGCGTATAAGATTATTAAAGGATTGGACATTATGGAGGCAGGAAACATGTTTCCGCTGATGGCGAGTCCCGAACCAGAGGACACAGCTTAAAAATAAGGGGTAGGCCATTTAGGACAGAGATGAGGAGAAACTTCTTCACCCAGAGAGTGGTGGGTGTGTGGAATGCTCTGCCCCAGAGGGCAGTGGAGACCAAATCTCTGGAGTCGTTTAAGAAAGAGTTGGATAGAGCTCTCAAGGATAGTGGATTCAAGGGTTATGGAGATAAGGCAGGGAGCGGATACTGATTGAGGATGGTCAGCCATGATCATATTGAATGGTGATACAGGTTCAAAGGGCAGAATGGCCTATTCCTGCACCAATTGTCTATTGTCTATTGTCGATCTGACGTGCATCTGTTGGTCCAATAGGGAAATTGGAGTGGGTCAAGTGTAGTGGGGAGGTTGGAGTTGACTAATGCCATGACCAGCCTTTCAAAGCACTTCATGACCACCGAATTTGCTAGCAGCTGTTCTGAACTAACTCCTTTCTCTAAGGAGTTCCAGATATCTAACTTTAATCAGGATCTTTGTAAACTGAAACCAAAAGCTTTCCAAGCTATGGGTGTTTCCTCTAAAACAAAATCAATTCCTCATTTCTCTAACTGAAACCAGGCTAATGCTCTAACTCTGGTTTACCTGTCTGCTTGTAAAACTCTCCCCTTGCCCACAGATTCATGTATCACTCTAGGAATTCTCTGTCTCATGCTGGTTTCAAAAATAGCCAGATCTCCTGAAATACTGACAAGTCAATTATTAAAACCTTTCATAAACACCGACCAAAGTCCACTTGCCACCAGTTCAAAATCCGAATACTCAGATAAGTAATATTTGTGTGTGTGCATGTGTGTGTATAATTTGCACAGCTTACTTCAGAGTAGTCACAAAAGCTGCAGCTTTTTTTAGATAAAGAGGTTATTACACACAAAAAAAAACAGACTACATAAATAAAGAAGACAGGGGTATAGGTTTGCTTGCTGAGTTGTAGGTTTGATATCCAGACATTTCATTACCTGGCTAGGTAACATCATCAGTGGTGACCTCCAAGTGAAGCGAAGCTGTTGTCTCCTGCTTTCGATTTATATGTTTGTCCTGGATGGGGTTCCTGGGGTTTGTGGTGATGTCATTTCTTGTTCATTTTCTGAGGGGTTGATAGATGCTATCTAGATCTATGTGTTTGTTTATGGCATTGTGGTTGGAGTGCCAGGCCTCTAGGAATTCTCTGGCATGCCTCTGCTTAGCCTGTCCCAGGATAGATGCATTGTCCCAGTTGAAATGGTGGTTTTTTTTCCTCTGTGAGTAGGGCTACGAGGGGGAGAGGGTCGTGTCTTTTTGTGGCTAACTGGTGTTCATGTATCTTTGTGGCTAACTTTCTTCCTATTTGTCCTATGTAGTGTTTGTGGCAGTCCTTGCATGGAATTTTGTAGATGACATTGGTTTTGTCCATGGGATGTACTGGGTCTTTTAAGTTTGTTAGTTTTTGTTTGAGAGTGTTGGTGGGTTTGTGTGCTACTAGGATTCCATTAGTTACTGTTCAGAAGGACTCTCTGAACTGCTTTTTCACTGAAACGAACACCCACAACTCCGACAACGATATTAAGGTGTATGGAGTCAAGGTAAGCACAAGATCTGTCCTTTCCCTTGCTATCACTTTGTGAGCCCTATCTCGAAGCATTAAAGCTAGCCAAGAATTCTAAGATAAGGCAGTTGTGATCTTTGTCACTGAAGACTCTTTAAATTATTTGTTCACAGGATGCGGATATTACAGGTTACGCCCAGCACTTATTTCATATCATTAATTGTCCTTGTGAAGGTGGTGATGAGATGCCTTCTTGAATTAAAATAGTCATTGGGATGTTGGGACACCCACAGTGCTGTTAGGAAGGCAATTCCAGGATTTTGATCCAGATTGATTTGAATGTAACTATAATCTAACAATTATATCATAATCCATAATTTATTTTTAAGAAAACAATAATATTCCCCTCTGCTGCACAAGGAATTTTCAAAACTGATTTCAAGAAATCAGGAAAGAAAGTTCATTTGGCTAATTCACCAGACTGAAGATTATTTAAACTGAAAGAGGAAATGATGATATGACATGAGATCTTATTCTCTTCATTTCCATTGCCTCTGGTCTTTTATCCGTTGATGCAACAACTGTGGCTCTCAAAAAGAAACTTGAGTAATAACTAGTAAGTAAGAATTTCACTACTGTTAATCATC
Source organism: Hemiscyllium ocellatum (assembly GCF_020745735.1). Taxonomy (NCBI): domain Eukaryota; kingdom Metazoa; phylum Chordata; class Chondrichthyes; order Orectolobiformes; family Hemiscylliidae; genus Hemiscyllium; species Hemiscyllium ocellatum. Next base: position 112,174,449 of record NC_083409.1, on the reverse strand, counting down.
AGATCTCAATTAGGGAAGTGTCAATCACTATACATAAATGCACCACAATGCCAGATTATTCATAGAATTATGGAATCCCTACAGTGTGGAATGTGGCCAGGCAGTCCTAACCACTGAGCCACCATGCCGCCCATAAGAGTAGTTTTGGAAACATCAGTTGCAGCATTTCTGGAGCTATGTCATCACTTTAAACCCTCCAGTATGCATTTATTCAGGATAAATATGAAGCATGGATTTCAAACCTTTGGGAATGTCCTGGAGTGTCTAGAAATTAAGAATATAGAAACAGGAGAAGACCAGTGAGCTTGCTCTGCTATTTAATAGGTCCTTGACTGATTGAACACACAGAGGCCTTTTGCCCCACTGTACCATTCCATTTTCGATATTTTTGACTATGGACTAAAATGGGAAAAAAATAGACTGTTTGAAAACCTGTTTAAAACATTGTGGGAGGAATTGCTGCACTTTTAAAAGCAAGTTACTGAAATCTGTTGCGCATGGCGCCTGTACTTTTTTTTAGCAGTGGAGGAAGAAGTTTACACTCACACACAACGTAGGTGGAGACAGGGGTGGTGGTGAGCAGAGTTAGATTTTCCTGTGAACAGGTGGCTGATTGGTTTGTACAATTGTAACCGTTCATGGATGCCAAAACTCATCTGCCTGACGACAACTCTCTGATTCGTTTCTAGACAACTGAACAGTTTGTGGGAATGAACAGCCTTTGGACTGTTGGAAGGACAGGTGGTATGTGACTCTATTTTTTCTCTCTGCAGTAAAAAAATACCTGAAACCTGAAGAAAGCTAGTTAATTTTTCATTTTTCCCACAGCTGCTGTAAACTATTGCCTTTAACCAGTAACTAAGAGACTTTGTAGGTAGTGCACCAACCGCCCAACACAACCAACCTGTGAAGAAATGTAAGAAATTGGAAAAAGTAGACAGAAGAACAGAATCTGTGTGCAGCAGTTCTGGAATGGGGTTTTGAGTTTAAAGAGTACAGTGATATGTTAATAGTTCATAGCTGTGTATCTGTGATCAGCATATTTACATGGAACGAACATTAATTCTTGTTAATTACAGGAACTTGGTGAGTGCTTTCTGTTAACTCATTCTGTAAAGGTGGGAGGGGATATTTGTGGGTTTGGTCCCCATCAAGCAGGCTGCTTTGCCCTGGATACGCTTTTGAGTGCTGTTGGAGCTGGATCTGTGCCATTGACTCACTTTTTCCCCAAAGCCTTTCCATTCAGACTAGGGAAGCTGGGAATGTGAGATTTAATAAAAATATTGAAAATAACGATGATAGTGATTATAAAGAGGGCAGTCAGGTGGACCTTATCAAATATGAATTCCCTTATTTTGACATTGTGAGAGCTGGCTCTGAGGGAGCAGGATCAGTGTCAAGGATGTTCAACGTGTGAATATAAGCTAACTTGGTGACAGGATACCAGCCTCTGTGAAGTTATTTCAATGGTGACCAGAGTAAAGCACATTTTTGAAGAAACTTACTCACAATAGTCGTCTTTGAGTTGGGGGTCAGCATTTCTGGCACCATGCTATTATTTGGGAAATTTGACTCATTTATTCCTGCCATAGAGTCAGAGAGTCCTACAGCACAGAGGCAGGCCCTTTGGCCCAAACTGTCCATGCCGTCAAAGATTGGGCCCAGTATGTGGAGAGAATATGTTATTTTTTTCCGGCAATGGGACAGATGAAATGCAATGAGTAATTCTTCTCACAGCTTGTGGATCTGCAGCTTTTTCAGTTGTTAGGAGTTTAACTTTCCCCAAGACATCAGATATTAAAATCTTTCAAAAGTTGATGTATTTAGACAAGGAATATTACAAGCCCAAGCCTCTTCCAACTCTGATATGCTATTATTTTCACTCAGCAATTGGAGAACCAGAGGTTTTCGGGTTGGGATTTTAGACGAGGTTAAGATGATTGACAGAGGCATGTGACTTAGGTTTAACCCTAATGTGATGTTGAGAGACTAGTTGGTATATGGGATTAATAGAACATAGAACATAGAAAAATACAGCGCAGTACAGGCCCTTCGGCCCTCAATGTTGCGCCGACCGAATCCTACCTAACCTACACTAGCCCAATAACTTCCAAATGCCTATCCAATGCCCGCTTAAATGACCATAAAGAGGGAGAGTTCACCACTGCTACTGGCAGGGCATTCCATGAACTCACAACCCGCTGCGTAAAGAATCTACCCCTAACATCTGTCCTATACCTTCCACCCCTTAATTTAAAGCTGTGTCCCCTTGTAACAGCTGACTCCATTAGCGGTAAAAGGTTCTCAGTGTCTACCCTATCTAAACCCCTAATCATCTTGTACACCTCTATCAAATCTCCCCTAAACCTTCTTTTCTCCAATGAGAACAGCCCCAAGTGCCTCAGTCTTTCCTCATACGATTTTCCTACCATACCAGACAACATCCTGGTAGACCTCCTCTGCACTCGTTCCAATGCCTCCACATCCTTCCTATAGTATGGCGACCAAAACTGCACACAATTAATGATGTAACCCTGCAAAAGCACCCACTGGCTGAAGCCCTTCAGTTGCTACAAGTGGCTTTATCATTGGAAAATGCAGCAGGTGGATCATATGAGTTACAGGATATGCTGAAGGAATGAACACACGCATCAGGCTGACTAAGATTGGGAAATATCATTTGAGTGAATGCAATTGTACAGACTCACTCAGGAGATATCCTGAACAAAGGGACTATATGTCAGTCCACAGCGAAACCCCAAAACAAAGTCAAGCCTCAGCCAATGGCTAAGATGTTCTTCAGGATCCAGGCCGGCAAGCCATTATAGATGCTGCTGGTATACAGACTCGGTACAGCAAGTTCAACTGAACTAGATCTAAAATGAGTAAGAGAATTCATAGGCTGATATCCAGGAGAGTGTACGCTCTGGAAGTCCACCTACATCCGGTTTGGAGCAGTTAAATTGCTTAGCAACATTCAAATCAGAACTAGTCAAAATAAACATCTGGTTAAGTGGTCATCTGGTTCTCAAGGAGGTCGATACCAACGAGGCCATTTCAGTGGTTGCGGAATCAATAATTTAACTAAATTAACTCAGGGCTCCAACCCTTAATTTGTGCAGGAACTTGGCTGGACTGAGAATCTATACTGGGGAACATTTACAAAATAAGGGTACATATGAGAAGCTGTTGGTTCAGTTACCACTGATTGTAGCAAAAAACACAGATGGTTGAGAAAGGTTCAACTAGATTGGCTCAACATTTTTTGATTTGAAAATGGATGCTCGAATGAAGTCCTAATTAAATACCCAGAGGTTTTTCAGAAAGGTTGAGGGACTATCAAAGGAGCCAAGGCCATCATGCATGTTTACCAGGAGGTAATTCCGTGCAAGAACCACCCCGTACCATTTGCCTTACAGGCTAAAAGCAGAGGCAGAAATCAAATGTTTGAAAAATGAAGGAATCGTCAAACCAGTTCTGGACAGCACCAGTCATACTGACTCGGAAGCCCGACAGGTCGGGTCACCATTGTGGGGTGAACAAACGATAAACTGCTTCTCACGCTGGATAACTATCCAATCCCTCCCAGGGAGGATTTACAGAGAAAGTTGGAAAGGGGGGGCTGTCTTTGACAAAGCTAGACATGAGCCATGCACACTTGCAATCGTAGTTAAATGAGGATTCCTAGAAGTATGCTACAATTAAGATTCAATGCACAAGATTCCATTTGGAATAAGATCAGGCTGTACAATCTTTCAGGTAGATTGTGATTTATCTGCTTGATATGCTAATAACAGGGAACAGCAATAAGGAACACTTAGAAAACTCGGATGTAGTCGTTAGGCATTTCTCCCAGGTGTGTGTATGCCTTTGAAGGGAAAAAGGTGTTTTCTAGGCAATCCAAGTTTCCTACTTGGGATGCAGAGTTAAAGAGAATGGTTACTACCATTGGACTTTGGACATGGAAAGATCTGCTCCTGGCAAAACTAAAACAGCTGGTTGGGACGAGGGAAAGCAAAGGGCTGTCAAAACCTGAACTGAAACCTATTTGGAGCTGGAATGACCAGATCGCAGTACACGACGGGGAGCAAGACCGATTGTCCAGAGCAAAGGTCTCTGCCAGATACTGGCTGACCTCCACCAGGGCCATTCATGAGTTTCCAAACTGAAGAGGTGGTGAGTTCAGGTAGGTGTGACAGTCCTGAACAGGCAGGTGGACTTGCAAATGGTACGGGAACAAAACATGCTCTGCACAGTCGGAGTAGCTGTTGGAACCTGCAGGTCTGCCCTCTCCATCAAACATTAAAGAAACATCAAAATCTGAGATGGACATGGCAGAACTTGCTACATCGACACCTTTGCTGCCAGAAGAAGAGAATGAATCTCTCCCAAGACACACTGGGTACAAGATGAGAGTGAATATACATTTCACACTGCCCATATCCAAAGCAGAGTCAGAGGAACCTAACCCAGTTCCTGTTATCACCTATTCAAAATTTACCATTGTCAGCAATCCCTTTATCTGCTTTTCTTTTCTTCCCCTCTCCCTCTCTCTCTCTCTCTCTCTCTCTCTCTCTCTCTCTCTCGCTCTCTGTCTCTCTGGGCCCCATTTCCATCTATTCACCCCACCCTGAGATCAGCATAATGATGGACTTTCCTCAGTTGTTTTCAGTTCTCAAGAAGGGTCACTGGACTCAAGACATTAACTCTGTTTTTCTGTCCACAGATGCTCCCAGACCTGCTTAGTTTCTCCAGCAATTTCTGTTTATGTTTGTGATAGAATTTTACATTATGTTTGAAAGTGGGATATTTAATTATGAAGCAAGGGTGTTACGTTTGAATAAGGGAAGTAATGAAGGCATGAGGCACAAATTGGCTGTGGTAGATTGAGAAAAAACATTTGCCAAGATGGCGACCAAGTAACAATGCTGCATCCCAGACCTCCGTCTGTTTTCTTTATTTTTCACTTCTCCATTTTACTTGTGCTCTCTTTCTTTTATCCGTTTTTTTTCTCTTTAAAAGCCTGTTTGGCCTAATCTACAGGGCGAGTGCAGGCCCCACCTCCTGAGCTTGTGTGGCAGCAGTGGCAAGAGTCGACACATTGATAAGAGTGAGCCCTTAGACAGTTTGTGAGGGCAGTGAGTGTGGGCCCAGTGGCGAGAGATGGCACCAGAGCATGGTGACTTCCACTTTGATGGCTCCACCAACCCAGGACTCAAGGCAGTGACAGCAGCACCAGCTTTCATGATAGCAGCAACAGCGAAATGGCCTTTGCAGTGGACAGAGAAGACGGCATCTGTGGTTGGCGTCGCAATCAGGGCTTTACGCTTTCGCTGCGGCAATGCAGTAGGCCCGAATTGGATCAATGGGAGTGGCAGTTGCAATGGAGGCAGCATGGTAGGCCCAGTATGGTGCTCCAGGTGATGGCAGTGGCCCTGGTTCAGGGTTCCTACAGTGGGCTGTGATGAGGGAGTGTTGGTGGACCCAGAGCCCCTTGTAGAAACCATCCACCCCCATGCCCGTGATGTCGAACAGAGCACAAGAAGAGCTCTGTTTTAGTTATATTCTAGTTATATCCTAATATTTCCTCCAACCGAAAATGGCTTCAGAGCGTGGCAACATATTACACTTTTCACTGTATTCATTTGTTAAATATAGGTGACAATAAATCATTCAATTCATTACAAGTCATGACTATATTTAAGCAATGCGCAGCTTTTAAAGAATTATTTCCATGGCCTTGTGCAGCTATGGATTTCTTCAAAAGTTTGATGGTCAGTCAACAGTGACGAACAAAGGATGTTTGGGATTGTGTAAAATGAAAAGAAAAGGCCAAAGAAGTTGCCAGAAATAACAGTACTTTTGAGGATTGAGAAGTATAGAATACAACAAAGGAGGACCAAGAAACTAATAAGGAAAGGGAGAATAGAATACAAATACAATCTAGTGGAAAAACAAATACTGTAAACATTTCCAGAGGTATGTAAAATTGAACCGTTTGGCTGAAATGAATGTGGTCCATTAGAGGCAGAGTCAGGGAATTTATAATGTGGAATAGAGAATTGGCAGAGATGGTAAATGATTGTGAATGTTTCCAGTGAGGAAGATACAAAATATCTCCAACAACTAGAGTGGCTCGGGAAGATAAGGAACTAAAGGAAATTATCATTAGCAAAAGTAATTGTACTAGAGAAATTAATGGGGCTGAAAGTTGACAAAATTGTCAGGACAGTTCTTTGAAGGATGTAGACCATCCAATGAAGGGTGGCATGGTGGGTCAGTGGTTAGCACTGCTGCCTCACAGCGACAGGGACCTGGATTTGATTCAAGCATTGGGTGACTCTCCATGTAGAGTTTACACATTCTCCCTGGGACTGTCTAGTTTCCAACGGGTGCTCCAGTTTCCTTGTACAGTCCAAAGATGTGCAGGTTAGGTGGAATGGTCATGCTAAATTGCCCATAGTGTCCAGGGATGTGTAGGTAGGATGTGTTAACAATGGGAAATGCAGGGTTTCAGGAAAACAGTAGGAGGATGGGCCTGTTTTGGATGCTGTTTGGAGGATCGGTGTGGGCTTGTTGGGCTGAATGGCCTGTTTTCACAGTAGGGATTCTATTCTCTTTTAAGGAAGTGGCTTTAAAGATAGTAGATGTACTGATGATTATCTTCCAAACTTCCTGGATTCTGGAATGATTCCCGTGCATTGAAAAATAACAAATGTCACTCCGTAATTTAAAAGGAAGCGAGAGAGAAAGCAGTGAACTATAGGCTTATCAGCCTTACATCAGTAATAACAGAATTTTAGGACAGGATAAATAGACATCTGTTTGACAATGGTCTGATTGGGTATAGTCAGCATGGATTTGTAAATGGGAAATCATGTTTGATGAACTTGTTGGAGTTTTTGAAGATCTTAACATGATAATGATAAAGGAGAGCTGATGGACATAGCATAGTTGGACTTCTAGAAGACTTTTGATAAAGCCCCTGACAGGAGGTGGGTTAGAAAAATTATTGTCCATGGGCTGAGAGGTTATGTAAATTAATGACTGGTTAATAGTCAGAAAAATACAGAGTACATAGAGTAGGAATAAATGAGTCATTCTCATGTTGGCAGATTGTGATGATTGGGGTGCCACAAGGATCAGTACATGGTCTCCAGCTGTTTGAAACCTATACAAGTAGTGAACTGATGAATTGTATTAGGGTGTGGTGGCAGGATGAAATTTGCTTGCTGCTAAAATTAATATGTGGCAGAAGCTATATTTTCTGGTTGCGCAGTGCCAGTCACACGCAAACCAATCTTAGTTTGTGATGTAATTGTATTGTGAACAATTCCTTTTGAAGCTAAGCAAGATTTTCAGACTGTATTGAAATCATTGATTGAAACAGCACATCTTTCTATGGTTGCTATTTGTTATAACATTTTGTGCATTGTACAAATTAATCTTCAGAGGAAATTACTTTCAATCATTCTCCTTCTAAGTATAGATTAGATTGTGGTGACTCACTATTAAAAAAGAGTCAATATTCTTGGTTCCTGATTGCAGCAACAGCTTTAAGCCCAAACACACTCAAGCCCATGACTCAAATACAAACATCATAAATGTATTGATTTTAGGATATGCTGGATATAGATTAAAATTTCTAAAATTTTAAACAATAATGCTTCTATTGTCCTCTACAAAAATATACAATAAAAATACAGAAATTGATTTTTTTTAAACCTACATCTTTATTATTAATTCGTCAAACTGCATGATTCACTAACACTCAACATCCTTTATCAGCCTCTACCTGAACTTCAAGCTTCTAGCATCGAATTTTGAGGATGGGTGTCCTATGCTCATTCTATCAATTCCCATTCCCCGTCTGGGATTCAGTACAGGAGTCATTTTTGTTGACATTCTTGTGGATTATAATCTCTACTTATACAATGTTACCCACATTTTTGAATATGTGAGTTTTGTGCTTAGAATGCCTCAGGTACTTTTTGTTGGCAGCAAGTTGCAAATTTTCACAACTCTGTGCGTAAAGAAGTTTCTCCTAAATTCCCAGCTGGATTTTTTTGGGCTTATCTTCTATTTAGTTTTATTTTAGTGCTTATCTTATATTTAGTTCCTTATTGCCCTACAAGTTGAAACATCTTCTGTAATATCTACTCTATCAAGCCTTTCATAATTGTAAAATATCACAGTGGGTCATCTGATTCCTGAAGAAAGAGCTTCAGCCCGTGCAGCCTCACCTGAACAATATATTCAGGCAGTTCTGCTGTCATTCATGCACAACTCTTAAAGAGTTTTGTTACAATTTATGGCTCCTTGTTGATCTGTAGGTTCGTTTCTTTAATCTTAGCATTCTTTTATTCATAAATATTATTGCTAGATACACTCAAAATATTAGTAACAACACTTTATAGGGGTAAGAATTGCAATATACTTCAATATTGTGTGGTACTTGTAAATCCTAAATTGTCTTGTTGAGCATTTCTACAGGTCAGGTGCTCATAAGCACATTGCATGTACATCTGTGTTCGCTATCATACCATCTTGATATTAAAATTGTCATCCTTGTTTTCAAACCACTTGATGGCCTTGCATCAATTCAATTATCAATGAAGCCTCCTCCAGCCCCATACTCTTCAAGGCTGCGGTCTTGCGTATTACTGATTTGGTCACCCCCACCGTTGGTGGCTTTAGCTGCTGGGCCCGAAGCTGTGGAATTCTGTCTCTAATTCTCTCCAGCTCTCTCCTACTTTAAGATGCTGCCTGATACCAATCTCTCTGACCATGCTCTCAGCTCCTTCTCCTCCTAAGGGTGGAATGGTGGCACAGGAGTACAGGGGTTAGCACTGCTGCCTCACAGCACTCAGAACTTGAGTTTGATTCCAGTCTCAGGTGTCTGTCTATGTGGAGTTTGCACATTCACCCTGTGTCTGTGTGGGTTTGCTCTAGTTTTCTCTCACAGTCCGAAGATATGCAAGTTAGGTGGCTTGACCATGCTAAATTGCCCTGTAGTGTTCAGGGATGTGCAAGCACAATACCTAATTATCATACCCTGAAGACATATATTGTTCAAGTTCTACTGTGCTCAATGCATTTGTGTTTTGCTGTTTAAAATTGATCAAGGAACAGAATGTGAAATTTCTATGATCTGCAAAGAGCTAGTTTTCTCCTGGTGCTCTGAGGGTAATAATACTCCTGGCTTTTTACCTTATACGCACAGCTAGAGTACTGCAGGAGAGTAATCTGAAAATTGTCTGATCTAACTAACACAAGCTTCAATCTGGATGATAAACTATTCATTTGCAACTCATCCTCAGTCTGCAGAATGTTAGCTGATTCTTACTTTCCATCCAATGCTACAATGAAAATATTTATATCCAGATACATGATGAAGAAAAGCTAAATTAGCACAATCAAATTCAGCTGATGTAAATTTCAACTGTTGCTTTTCATCACATACTTTTTTAATTATAATAGGACCTTTTAGTTGGGATCCAAAAGGTTGTAAGATTTCCCACAGTGAGGACCTTTGGGCATTATCAGTGATTGATTTAAAGTCTGTAGAACATGTAATGACTGAAGGCTGGAATTTCAAACATCTTTTGAGAAGCTGACACAAGTCGGAGATTTGGTCTGTACATGACCTAACTGAACTAAGCGTTCTGTGGCTTCCATACTGCTTCAGGCTGAAATTCTCTCGCAATGTTGACAGCATAACTGAGATGGAAGCTCTGCAATAGGCAAAATTATTTCATAATAATTGGTGAGTTCATTCATTCTTGCCTATGTGTCACAGAGCCATGGCTTCAAATCCCACACTGGGGACTTGTGTGTAAAATCTAGAGTGACGCTCCCAGTGCAGTACCAAGGGAGCACTTTGAGCAAGATGTTAACATGCTTCACATATAACATGCCTTGTTAAAGTTCTCATGTGATTATCTTGGTGAAGGAAAAGAGCAGAAAGCAGAATACTGCAGATGCTGGAAATTTACAATAAAAACACAAAACTCTGGGAATATTCAGCAAGCTGTGGCAGGATCTGATGGAAAGTTTCCCCAAGTGTACCGTCTAATCAATTTCAATAAGCAAATAATCCAATAATTTGTCGCAGTGTTACTTGTGGGTGCTTGCTGTGTGTGTACTGGCTGCTACATTTCTTACGTTTCAGAGACCACACTTGAAGACATTTTGATACACTGCAAAGCACTTTGCAAAGTTCAGAGATTGTGAGGGGCATTTACAGCAACATTCTTCCTTTGATCCCATCCTGGCAGGGGGCTATGGATGCAACTGTTCCTCCAGACAATGTCATTGATGCTGCTTGATGGCCCCTGTCAATGCCAATGCTCGAAATAGATCCAGCATGGGCACCTCCAGCCAAGTTAATGGAAATGCTCCTGGAAGCTGGTTCCTCTGTGCCAACTACTCCCCAGAACTAAGATTTGATTTGATTTATTATTATTGTCACATGTACCTAGGTACAGTGAAAAGTCTTATTTTGCTTGCAGTATAGGCAGATCATACCATACAAAATACATAAGGGTAATAGACTAGAGCAAGGAATACAACCTGGTTGCAGAGAGTCAGGTCAACATTAAATTTAAAATTTCAGAGGTTGATTCGGAATTCTAGTAACGGGGGAAGAAGCTATTCTTGAATCTGTTAGTCCGTGTGCATAACCTTTTGTATTTTCTGCCTCACAGAAGAGATTGGAAGAGATTATAACCAAGATGGGAGGGGTCTTTGATGATGTTGGCTGCCTTTCTGAGGAAACAGAAAGTGTAGCTCAAATCTTTTAGGTCTAGCAGGACCACTGCTGCCTTCTCCCACTTCATCTCATTTACCCATATCAAGACCAGGAGATCACAAAATAGTAAGTTCAATGTTACAAATAATGAAATGCCATGTAATGAAGAGAAGGCCATTAAACTCTTCAAGACTGTTCCTCCATTCAGGTATATCATGTTGAATCTGTATCGTCAGTTCAGGTAACCTCGGTTTTGAACTTGTTAATAGCCTTGCTGAACAGAAATTGATCAATCTCAGCTTCAAAATTTTTAACAGATCCCTATGTTAAACTGCATTTTTGGGGACAAAGACTTCCAGGTTTTCACTGTCCCTTGTGTAAAGAACTCCTTTCTGAAAACAGTGCAGAACTGCTGACGTCTAATTATAAGGTTTTGCCCTTGCTCTGGATGCTCTGTACTTAAAGGGATGAGCATTAGGGAGAAAGAAATACAGGAACATAGGAACAAGAGTAGGCCATTCAGCCCATTAAGTCTGCTTCACCATTCAGTTAGTTCTTGGCTGACCTTCTGCCACAATGCCTCTTTCCTGCATTTATCTGGAGATATTTCCATATTCATTAATGCCATTAATCTCCAAAAATTGATCAATATATTAAACCTGCTCAGTGATCTGGTTTCCATAGCCCTGTGAGACAGAGAATTCCAAAGATTCCCCACCCTCTGAGTGAAGAAATTCCTCCTCATCTCAGTCTTAATGTCCACCCTCTACATTGAGATTATGTCTTCTGGTTTTAGACTCAGTAGTCAAGGGAAACATTTTATATAAACCCATCTTATTGCAGAGATTGATAGATTCTTGTTGTCTCAAGGAATTAAGGGCTATGGGGAGAATGCGGGTAAATGGAGTTGAAATGCCCATCAGCCATGATTGAATGGCGGAGTGGACCCAATGGGCCGAATGGCCTTACTTCCACTCCTATGTCTTATGGTCTTATGTTTTAATGAGGTCACCCTTCATTCTTCAAAATGCTACAGAGTACAGGCCAAATTTCAGAAAACAATCCCATCAACTAGGGGATTAATATAGTTAATTTCTGTTGCTCTGGGTCTATAAAAGTATAGCCCTCCTTAGAAAAGAGGGTTAAAACTGTACAGAAAACACCAGATGGGGTCTCACCAAGGCTCCACACAACTGCAGCAAGATATCTTTACTTCTGTGCTCAAAGTCAAATACAATGAAGGCCAACACACTAGTAGTCTTCCTAATTGCTTGCTGTACCTGCATGATGGGTTCTAGTTATTCATGAACAAGGTCAAATAGTTTCTTTGGACATCTGAACTATTTAGGATTTTAGGGATGCTATTAGTACCTTCTACTATGAAGAATGATGCAAAGTACTTATTCATCTTCTGTGCCATTTTTTGATTCTCATTATTATTTCCTAGGTCTTATTCTCTCAGGGATTTATGTGCACGATGGCTTCTTTCTTCCCTTTAATCAATGCAAGAGGCCAAACAGGGAAGGCAGATGAACTCAGGGCATGGCTAGGAACATGGGACTGGGATATCATGGTAATTACAGAGACGTGGCTCAGGGATGGACATGACTGGCAGCTTAATGTTCCAGGATACAAATGCTATAGGAAGGATAGAAAGGGGGGCAAGAGAGGAGGGGGTGTCATATTTTTGATAAGGGATAGCATTACAGCTGTACTTAGAGAGGATATTCCTGAGAATATATGCAGGGATGCTATTTGGGTGGAACTGAGAAATAAGAAAGGGATGATCACTTTATTGGTACTGTAAAAAAAACCCAAATAGTCAGTGGGAAACTGAGAAACAAATTTGTAATGCGATCTCAGTTATCTGTGAGAATAATAGGATGATTATGGTAAGGGATTTTAGCTTTCCAAACGTAGACTGGGACTGCCATAGTGTTAAGAGTTTAGATGGAGATGATTCAGTATGTGGATGTACCTACTAGAGAAGGTGCAAAACTTGACCGACTCGTAGGAAATAAGGCAGGGCAGATGACAGAGGTGTCTGTGGGGAGCACTTTGGGGCCAGCGATCATAATTCTATTAGTTTTAAAATAATGATGGAAAAGGACAGACCAGCCTTAAAAGTTGAAGTTTTAAATTGGAGGAAGGCTAATTTTCATGGTATTAGGCAAGAACTTCAAAATGTGATTGGGGGCAGATTTTCACAGGTAAAGGGATGGCTGGATGATGGGAAGCCTTCAGAAATTAGATAATGAGAGTCCAGAGAAGGTTTATTCCTGTTAGGGTGAAAGGAAGGCTGGTAAGTATAGGGAATGCTGGATAATGAGAGAAATTGAGGGTTTGGTTAAGAAAAGGAGGGAAGCATATGTCAAGTACAGACAGCAGAGATCGCGTGAAGCCTTAGAAGAGTATACATAAGAGAGAAATCAGGAGGGCAAAAATGGGACATGAGAAAGCTTTGGCGAAAATGGTTAAGGAGAATCCAAAGGGTTTTTACAAATACATTAAGGACAGAAGGGTAACTAGGGAGAGAATAGGGCCCCACAAAGATCAGCAAGGCAGCCTTTGTGTGAAGCCACAGGAGATGGGGGAGATACTAAACGAGGACTTTGCATCAGTCTTTACTATGGAGAAGGACATGGAAGATATAGAATGTGGGGAAATAGATGGTGACATCTTCAAAAATGTCCATGTTACAGAGGAGGAAGTGCTGGATGTCTTGAAAAGCATAAAAGTGGATAAATCCCCAGGACCTGATCAGGTGTACTCATGGCAGAGCATTAGATATGATATATATGGACTTCAGTAAGGTGATCAACAAAGTTCCTCATGGGAGACTGGTTAGCATAGATTATATCTCATGGAATACAGAGAGAACTAGCCACTTGGATACAGAACTGGCTCAAAGGTACAAGACAGAGGGTGGTGGTGGAGGGTTGTTTTTCAGACTGGAGGTCTGTGACCAGTGGAGTGTCACAAGGTTCAATGCTGGGTCCACTACTTTTCATCATTTATATAAATGATGTTGATGTGAACATAGGAGGTACAGTTAATAAGTTTGCAAATGACACCAAAATTGGAGGTGTAGATAGCGAGGAAGGTTACCTCAGATTACAACAGGATCTTTATCAGACAAGCCAATAGGCTGAGAGGTGGCAAATGGAGTTTAATTTAGATAAATGTGAGATGCTGCATTTTGGAAAGGCAAATCAGAGCAGGACTTATACACTTAATGGTAAGGTCCTAGGGAGTGTTGCTGAACAAAGAGACCTTGGGGTGCAGGTTCATAGCTCCTTGAAAGTGGAGTCGCAGGTAGATAGGGTAGTGAAGAAGGCATTTGGTATGCTTTCCCTTATTGGTCAGTGTATTGAGTACAGGAGTTGGGAGGTCATGTTGCGGATATACAGGACATTGGTTAGGCCACTTTTGGAATATTGTGTACAATTCTGGTCACCCTCCTTTGGAAAGATGTTGTGAAACTTGAAAGGGTTTAGAAAAGATTTACAAGGATGTTGCCAGGGTTGGAGGATTTGAGCTAAATGGAGAGGCTGAATAGGCTGGGGCTGTTTTCCCTGGAACGTCAATGGTTGAGAGGTGACCTTATGGAGGTTTATAAAATCATGAGGGTCATGGATAGGGGAAAAAGACATAAATGAGAGGACATTAAGGTGAGAGGGGAATAATTTAAAAGGGACCTAAGGGACTTTTCATGCAGAGGGTGGTCCGTGTGTGGAAGTGGTGGCGGCTGATACAATTACAGCAGTTAAAAGGCATCTGGATGGGTATATGAATAGGAAGGGTTTGGAGGGATATGGGCCAAGTGCTGGGAAATGGGATAAGTTTAATTTAGGATATCTGGTTGGCATGGACGAATTGGACTGAAGGCTCTGTATTTCTCTATGACTCTGATATATTTAAGTAAGCTGATGCTGTTCATTTTGATATTACATGGAAGTTTACAACAACTTTATTATTTCCTGAATGTTGGTTGTTTAATTTTCCCAATCATCCAGCTTGCCACAATCTTTGCCATAATATATGTTTTACTTTTCAATTTAATGCTGTTGTTAATTTCCCTCGTTAACCAGGGTTGGCTTATCCCATTCCTAGAATCCTTCTTTCTCCTTGGGATGTTTCTTATTGTGAACCATGATCTACTTTCTTAAATATCGACCATTGTCTATCAACTGTCCTTGATGCTAAACTCTTTATCCTGCCCTCATTCCTCTGTGATTACCCTTATTTCAATTGAATACAGTGTTTCAGATCCAAGTTTCTCACTCTCAAACTGAACGCTAAATTCTATCATGTTTCCTCAGGGTCTTTTACTCTGCAATCATTTTTAACTCTGCCCCATTTCACATCACCAGATCTAAAATACCATTGTAGACAAACCCACTGTGGGTATACCTACAGCACATAGAATGCTGCAGTTCAATAAGTCAGTTCAGCAGCATTTCGCTTAAGGGAGAATAAAAGATGGGTAAGAAATACTGGTCTTGTCAGCAATGCATATTTTATAAACCTGTAACTTCTCAGTTATATTAAATTTCAATGTTCTAGGAAATACAAGTCTGGTCTATGCAACTGCCCTCATAAATTAACTCTTTTATCCAGAATATAATGCTAACCTCTCAGAATTTGGCAATAATATGCATTCCATGTTAACCAGTCATTGGGCACATTGCCTGCTTTTGGAACTGGATATGTTTCTCTTTGTTTCTCTCTCTCTCAAAATTAGAGTGCCAATGACTTTCCTGAGGCAATATGAACAACTTGGCTGATTAATGTATCAATTTGACTTTGAAACAAACAATCCAGCTCCTCCTATTTGATACTGGGTACATTTACTCCCAGATTGGAACCTTCAAACGATAGTTTGATCATTTAATTTGCCTCTGATTTTCATGAGTTTGTGGATATTTGTGTTAATTTGACCTTTTACCAGATTCTAGGCTGCTGTAATGGAGGAGAAACAGCAATTTGTGCACAGGGATGTGATAATAGACAATAGACAATAGGTGGAGGAGTAGGCCATTCTGCCCTTCAAGCCTGTACCACCATTCATTATGATCATGGCTGATCATCCTCAATCAGTATCCTTATCCCCATAACCCTTGATTCCACTATCCTTAAGAGCTCTATCCAACTCTTTATTGAAAGTATCCAGAGACTGGGCCTCCACAGCCTTCTGGGGCAGACCATTCCATACACCCACCACTGAAGAAGTGAAGAAGTTTCTCCTCAACTCTGTTCTAAGTGGTCTACCTCTTATTTTTAAACCGTGACCTCTGGTTCAGCATTCACCATCAGTGGAAACATGTTTCCTGCCTCCAGAGTGTCCAATCCTTTAATAATCTTATATGTCTCAATCAGATCCCCTCTCAGCCTTCTAAACTCCAGAGTATACAAGGCCAGTCGCTCCAATCTTTCAACATAAGATAGTCCCACCATTCCGGGAATTGACCTCATGAACTTACGCTGCACTCCCTCAATAGCCAGAATGTCTTCTTCAGGAAGAAGGGCTCATGCCCGAAACGTTGACTCTCCTGCTTCTTGGATGCTGCCTGATCTGCTGCGCTTTTCCAGCAACACATTTTCAGCTCTGAGTGTGTCAAAAATAGAGATAAAATTGTCTATTCAAATAGGCAGACTGTTTCTGAAACTTTAAATCTGTTATGATAGTGGTAAATACAGACTCTCAAATTTTAACCTCCATCGTTTGATTATTGTACCTAAGACCTTTAAGGGCTGAAATAGTTTTTTTAAAAAGGGAGAAATATGGACCTAAAATGGCTGCAGTGGTCACCTCATGGAATAAACAAAACTATTTGTATAGGAGTTACCATTTTTATTTGAAGATATTAAAATCAGGCAATTGAGTCAGTGAAAGACATTTGTATGCATATGGTAACTGTATATATTCAAAGATGAAAGGCTCACCTTGCAATTAGGCACGTGGAAAAGAATGGAGCTAGTCTCTGAATACAGATATTATACTTAACCCATTTCATTAGATTCATAAGAACAGAAATTGAAAGGCTAGTTCTCTCTCTCACTCTTTCACTCCCTGTCTCTGCCCATGTGGCTCTCAATATCTGAAGTCACTTCCTCAACAAAAGCAACTTGTCAAAACATTCTCAAGTTTGACAACATCTGTGGAGAGAAAGTGCAGTCAACGTTTCGGTCCAATGACTGTTCTCCACACCACTGAGTTCTGAAGAAGGGTCACTGGATTTGAACTGTTGACCCTGCTTTCTCTCCACAGATGTTGAGTTTCTCCCACAATTTCTGCTTTTGTTTCAGATGCACAGCATCTGCAGTTTTTTTAAAAAAAAAACATTGATTCACCAAGAACTCCAGAATTATACAAATGTTATTACTGCTGAAGAAACAAACAATAGTTAAACTGTCATACTCAGGTTTCATTTGGGATCAAAAATGCTGCATAGCTTTAACTTTGTCTATAACATCCTCTTCTTTTCAATCCCATGACCTGCATGTGTGTGTGTGTGTGTGTGTGTGTGTGTGTGACATTTCATTATTCTTTCTTAGGGTTGCTAGATAATAAAATTCACTTATCTTTCACTCAATGGTACCCTCTCAGTTTTGGATCCAATGGCAGGACCTTCCATGTCCTTGGAAAAGTTCAGTCCTAAACACTGAAGAAGTTGGTCAGCTCAGCTGCCTAGAGCATTAGTGTTTGATGTACAATAATGGGTTCAGTTGCTGGTTGCAGTAATCAATAGATGGCTGCCTCCTCACCTTACTCCATGCTTGTAGAGTGGTTACCTTCAAACTGATTGGCTATTGCTGGGCTATAGCTTCTTATCATTACATTAAAGAACTGGAACAGGGATTGAACCGCAGCCTTCTGTCTTAAAGCTGAATGCTCCATTGTTCTTTTATTTTTCTGTTGATTTTTCAGGACTGGATTATTATTGGAGCATCAGATCCTTTGCATTTTACAACAGGGTTGGGGCTATTGTTGAAATATTAGCATGAAATGGAGGTGGCGATGTTCTGCTTAATTAGTTGTTTTACCGTGACGTTATAAATATAACCTGATTATACATTTGTGTGGCATATTATCATTCCCTGATGATGTAAGGCAATCAATATCAAACCTTAAATTGCATTTACTTCATTTTCAAATGTGGACAGACTTTCTCTTTTGTGGGTGATTTTACATTGCAAATGAAACAGTATTTATACAGTTACATCTTGAATTGTTGAATGAAATGGAATGTGTGTTACTCAGTGGCTTGAAGTCATCTTCTCAAAGGTAATCTAAGCTGCAGCCAATTGTAACAGATTTGCTGGTGGCTACAGCTGGCAGTGCTCATATGCTACATCTGCTTGGCTGTTCCACCTAGCTCAGGCTGGGAAAATGAGGTCTATTTGAATAACGTGGGAAGTTTCTCTGTCTGAAAGAGTGAATTTAATCCATCTTCAAAGCCTGATTGTCATGGGCCTAGAGGCAACATGAATTAGTGTAGTCATGGTGTCTCTCTGTATGATTTTTTTTCATTTATTCAAAAGTGATTCTCTACGACTTTTAAGTCCATACCGAATCTGATTGGTGTGGCTCAGATCAACATTTGAAAGATCTTTCTGATATAACCAATCAGAATCTAAGAGACAAGAGCAGGAAAAGGCCGTTCAGCCATAGTTATCTCATATCACAGCCAAGGAACAAACATGGTCAAAACAGCTGAATTCCAGATGGGAGGTGAGAGTGACTGCCCTTGACACTAATATTGCATTTGAGTGAGTGGAGCATCATGAAGCCCTGGCAAAACTGGAGTCAATGGGAATCAGAAGCAAAACTCTCCACATGGCACACAGGAAGACGGTTGTGGTTATTGGAGTTCAGTTGTCTCAGCTCCGGGACATCTCAGCATAGGTTTCTCAGGGCAGCGTCCCAGGCCCATTTGTCTTCAGCTACTTCATCAATGAATTTCCCTCCATCATAAGGTCAGAAGTGAGGATGTTTACTGATGATTGTACAATGTGAAAGAACCATTCGCAACTCTTCAGATACTGAAGTAGTACATGTCCAATTGCAGTAAGACTTGGATAATAGTAAGGTTTGGGCTAACAAGTAGCAAGTAACATTCTTACCACACAAGACCATAAGATATAGGAGTCAAAGTAAGGCATTTCATCCATCAAGTCTACCCTGGCCATTTAATAATTTCATGCTGATTTGACAATCATCAATGCCACTTTCCTCCTTTTTCTCCGTAACCTTTGATACCTTTATTTAATGACCTAGCGTCTACAGACCATAAGATATAGGAGTAGAATTTGGCCACTCAGCCCATTGAGTCTGTACCACCATTCGATCATGGCTGATGTGTTTCTCAAACTCATTCACCTGCCTTTTCTCATATTTGATCCCCTTACTAATCAAGAACCTACAGCCCTCAGTAAAGAATTCCACAGATTGACTATCCTTTGAAGGAATATGTTTCTTCTCAACATTCTCTTAAATGGGTGGCCCACTACTCTGGGATTATGCCCTGTGTGTTGGACTATCTCCCAGATGGAGACTACTTCTCAGCAACTATTCTATGAACCCTCAAAAATTCTTATATTGCAAAAGGATCACACCTCTCATTCTTCTAAAGTCCATTGAGTACAGTCTCAACCTATTCAATATTTCCTAATAAGAAAATCTCTTATTACTCAAAATCTCTTATTATTTAAAATCAACTTAGTGAACCTTCCTTGGACTGCCTTAAATGCAATTTTATATTTTTCTAGATAAAGGGGTCAGAACCATTTACAGCATTCCAGATGTGGTCTGACTAATGCCTTGCATAGGTTTATCAAGACTTTCCAATTCTTATACATCATTCCTTTCAAAATAAAGGCCAACATTCCATTGGCATTCTCTATTATCTGTTGAATGCTGGCTTTTTGTGATTTATGAATGCAATATCCCAAATCTCCCAGCTTTTAGGAGTATTTTTCTGTTTATTTCATATTCAGCTCCTCCATTCTTACTGCCAAAATAATGAGTGGAAGATGAGCATTTGTTAGTCCCCCCATGTCAGAGCAGACCCTAATCTCCTGTCATTCAGATTTTCCCTGGCATTGGGTCAAGATCTCATTCCACCGTAATTATATGGTAAATGGTGATCAATTACCAGCCAACCTTAAAAGAATCCATACCATTATTCCTACCAGAGGCTCCCTGCCCCATTCATAATGAAGGGCTTTTGCCGGAAACGTCAATATTCCTGCTCCTCGGATGCTGCCTGACCTGCTGTGCTTTTCCAGCAACACTTCAATCTAGACTCTTAAAAGAATCCATGCACAGCCATCTTCCACTCCAACCAGGAAAGGCAAATCAGTAGAAGGGCATCATTTCTCTAAGTGTTAGCTTTGCCATAATCGAACGGGTCAGATGTCTCAACAACACCCCTGTGGGGTAAGTGAGCCTTCATGAACCTATGGCTCAGCCTGGCCCAGAAGCAGGACATCACAGTCATTATGCCTACACCCCAACCCGAGATACAATGGACCAAACAGAAGAGTCTCAGTCTATTGTTATCCTGCATCCTAAGAGAAACGAGTTGATTCAGCCTGTTGATTTCAATGCTCAAGTCAGGAGGGTTGCAAACCTTTGGAAAGGTCTGTTAGGCAAGGAAGGCATGGGAAAGCAAGCTCCAACAAAGTCCTTCATCTGATGAACTGCCTGGAATGTGACCTCATCATAACAAATACACTTCTGCGGAGGGACAAGCACAAGAACTCATGACAATAATCCCACTTCAACCATTGGGATCTAATAGACGGCATCGTTGTCTGAGTGAAGAACTGTAAAGTTGCATTACATGCAATTTGACTGGAGCCAATGACTGCTTGACCAAACACCAACTAATCCACTCTACCACCTCCATCAACCCAGACCCACGCTGGCAAAGGCAGAAAAAAGTTTTGCTGCAGGAATCTCAATTTGCTGGACTTAAAAACACTAAGCAGCATGACATATTCAGGTAGCGCTTCACAGCCAACCTGGCAATGATCAACAGGCACCCTAAACACCATCATGGTCAGCTCTCGTGTGGGGACACTTGGCCTTTCAACCAGGAAACACCAAAAGTGGTTCTACGAGAACAATCAGGAGATCCAGGATCTCCTGGATCCCAAATGCAGCTCTACTAAAACTCAAGTGAAAGGAAAAATGCAAACTGAAAGCCAAAGTGCAACAAAGAACCTGTGACCTAAAGAAATAGATGGTGGATGGAAAGAGCATGGAAGACTCAGCAACTCATTGACAACCACAGCTTGCACTGCTTCTTCCACACAATCAAAGCCATCCCTGGTTCAAATTCCCAAGGAACTACTCAACTGAGAGGCAAAAATGGAAAGTTGCTCATTGAAGACCGAGACTTATTTAAAACACTTTGAGGACCTTTTCAACCAAGAAGCAGCTTTCTATGCAAGTGCTCTCGACATTATCTCATAACACACTAATGTGTCACCTTAGGACATGTTCAGCTAGCCATGAGTTTAAAAATGCTATCCAACAACTGAAAAACACAAGGCCTCTGATGCAGAATGAATGGCCAGTGAAGCAATAAAATAGGTAAAGAGACAATCTCAGCACGAATTGACAACCTCATTGCCTTAGTTTGTAAGGAAGACAACATAGTCATAGAGTCATAGAGATGTACAGCATGGAAGCAGACCCTTCGGTCCAATCTGTCCATGTTGACCAGATATCCCAACCCAATCCAGTCCCACCTGCCAGCACCAGGCCCATATCCCTCCAAACCCTTCCTATTCATATACTCATCCAGATACCTCTTAAATGTTGCAGTTGTACCAGCCTCCACCACTTTCTCTGGCAGTTCATTCCATACACGTACCACCCTCTGTGTGATATGTTGGGAGTTCTCAGAGACATCGTAATTGTGACCACCTTCAAGAATGGAGACAGGTCCGACTATGGAAATTAGAGGGATTATTGTCTGCCATGGGAAATGTCCATTCACCCACCATACATTATTGCTCATCAGGACAATTCACAAGAATTGCCAAAGTAAAGGGAAAACACTGTTTGGACTATATGTAATAAGAGTGCTGATTGGTTGACAAGTTGACTCTGATTGGTAAAGGTGTTGCTAAGGTGAATAAATCAGTTTTTATAATTGACTCATGGAATGTGGGCATTGCTGATTGGCCAACATTTATTCCCCATCCTCAGTTGCATCATTCCCAATTAATGATAACTGATAGCTAACTGTCAAGCTTTATTTTAATTATAAACCAGTTGATTGACTCTGCTTGCTCTGTTGTGAGAGTTTATTAGGAGGCTTAAATTCTGATGGTGCACAAATTGGCCTGTGTGTTTTCTATATTACAGTGAGCTCAGTTGGCTGGATGGCTGATTTGTAATGTACAGCGATGCCAACAGGTGACCACCAGTGCAGGTTCAATTCATGTACCAGTTGAAGTTACCATGAATGCCCCACTTTCTCCACCTTTCCCATTGCCTGAAGTGTGGTGCCCCTCCGGTTAAATTCACCAAATTATCTTTCTGTAATGAGAGTGTAGCCTATGGTCCTTTGGTACTATACTGACTTTCACAACTCCTTTGAAAACCACTTCATTAGCTGGAAAGCACTTGTGACATCCTGAGCTCATGTGAGTTGCCATACAAATGTGTGTGTTCTTTCTTTACACAATCGAGGATACAATCCTGTCGCCCTACCTGACTGTACAGCACTTACCACTAGGGGCTTGCTGAAGCGATGCAATTGAGTTGAGTTCAATGACCATACCTCCTGGTCCCTATAATTGTGTAATTGTGCCAGAGTTTAGTCTGCTGGAGTGTACATAGCTGTTAATAATCGGCAAGCTGATCCATTTACTGTGTCTTACAGTGGTTTAGAAACAACAGTTCTTTCATTCTCTGCATATTTGGAATGTTCGGTTTACAACTAGTGGTACAAGATGATTTACAACTGGTGTTCCACTTTGAGAGGTTCAGCTGCATATACGGTCTGGCAAATTTTAATTGGTACAAAAATGAACATTATTTCTTGCTAAAAGCAGGTTTTTAAATGCTTAGAAAAATGCCTCAAATGCCAAACTGGAAGATTAACAATGCTGACAGCTTCAAGTTAAATATGAATACGCAAAAACAGGCCAATTTTTAGTAGTTACTCTGAAAAAAACAATGGACTTTCTGGAACCTTGAACTGCAGCATATGCAAATAATTATTGCTTATATAGTAGGTGATGATGACAGAAATTCTAGGAATTTTCCACTTATTGTAGAGAAATGCAGACTATCATGAACAATGCATTGGGGCTCTTTTCCGCTGTAAAATTGTTATTGTGTCTCTCCTGGAGACACCCAGGCATTCCTCGCATTTTCCTCCCAGAACAAATAAACTCTGACCTCACCCTCACCCTTGTTCACTAATCCTGACTGAATTCTATGTGGTGTAACTGCTCTCAGAAAGCAGGGCATAGTCCTGATGACCAGTAAGTCCAGAACCAGGGAGTCCCAATCTAAAGATACAGGGTAGACCATTTAGGACTGAAATGAGGAGGAATTTCTTCATCCAGAGAGCAGTGGGTCTGCGGAATTCTAATCCATAAAAAGCATTTGAGGTTAAAACATTGAATATTTTCAAGTAAAAAGTTAGATAAAGTTTTTGGAGTCAAAGGGAGTCTGAGTTGGATGATCAGCCATGATCATATTAAATGGTGGAGCTGGATCAAAGGGCTGAGTGGCTTACTCCTGCTCTTATTTTCTACGTTACTATATTGAACACTAGGTCAAGATATTTTTGCCAACAAATGGTGTGCAGCACTATTTGATCCCCAGAACAAATCAAAATATGTAAGAAGTAGGTTAGAGCTTTGGATTATCACAGACATTGCTTATACAAATGCAAGTTATCTTCTTCATCACGAATGCTGGGTGAAAGTTAGTGTTATCGCTGTCTGGAGTTTTTATAAGGCCCCAGGTTTCCCTCCAACTATTTGCCCACCACCGATGTCAAACCCACTGGTCTATAGTTTCCTAGCTTTTCCTTACCACCTTTCTGAAATAGTGCCACCACATTAGCCTACCTCCAGTCTTCCCGCACCTCACCTGTGTTATTGATGATACAAATTCTCAGCAAGGGGCCCAACAATCACTTCCCATGGAGTTCTAGGGTACACCTAATCAGGTCCTGGGGACTTATCCACTTTTATGTGTTTCAAGACATCCAGCACCTCCTCCTCTGTAATATGGACATTTTTCAAGATGTAACTTTCTATTCTCCACATTCTAAATCTTTCATGACCTTCTCCACAGTAAACATTGATGCAAATTACTCATTTAGTACCTCCCCCATCTCCTGCAGCCCCATATTCAGGCTGCCTTGCTGATCTTTGAGGAGAAAGTGAGGACTGCAGATGCTGGAGATCAGAGTCGAGAGTGTGGTGCTGGAAAGCACAGCAGGTCAGGCAGCATCTGAGGAGCAGGAGAATTGATGTTTTGGCCATAAGCCCTTCATCAGTCCTCCATCTTTGAAGGGCCCTATTCTCTCCATAGTTACCCTTTAGTCCTTAATGTATTTATAAAATCCCTTTGGAATCTCCCTAACCCTCATGACTCCTTTTTTCCTTCATGATTTCCCTCTTAAGTGTACTCCTCCTACCTTCATACTGCTCTAAGGATTCATTCAATCTTTCCTGTCCATACCTGACATATGCTTCCTTCTTTTTCTTAACCAAAACCTCAATTTTATTTCTTTACAACAAATAGCTTTCTTGACTGTGGCATGAAATGTCAATCTTTCAGTTATGCAGTTACAAAAGAAGTTATAATGGTGGCTGATAAGCATTGAGACTGACAAACTTGCATTTATATTACCACTTTGGCATCCATGAGATGTTTCAATGTACAACATTTGCATTCAACCAGACTTCTGTCTTACATATCCTAACTTGCACCAAAGTCCTGTTCTTCCTTTACTCCTCTACTTGATGAATTAAACTGCCTTCAGGCCAGGCTTTAAAATATTTGGACTGTGGGAGAAAACCGGAGCACTCGGAGGAAACCCACGCAGACACAGGGAGAACGTGCAAACTCCACACAGTCAGTCGCCTGAGTCGGGAATTGAACCCGGGTCTCAGGCGCTGTGAGGCAACAGTGCTAACCACTGTGCCACCATGTCTACCACAGGTGTCTGTGCTACCCAGACCCCAAACACGGGAGTTCCCTTCCTAAATCTCTCTACCGCTCTCTTTTCCTTGAAGACAATCTATCTGTTTGATCAAGCTCAATTGTTGAAGTTTGATAGCCGTTTGGGTAAAGCCCATTGAAATGTTTTACAATATTCAAGGCTCTAAATTGTGCATATGAATGTATACAGCAATGAGGAATAGGCCATTCAGCCTCTTGACGCACCTACAATATTTAATAAGATCATGAGTTCCAAGTTGCTCCAAGTTCTCACCTACTTGATAATCTTTCATTCTCTTGTTTGTCATGGGGAGGTGGTGGTGCGGTGTGGTAGTAATGTCACTTGATGAGTTATCCAGAAATGAGAGTATTCCTGATGAAGGACTTATGCCTGAAACATCGATTCTCCTGCTCCTCAGATGCTGCCTAACCTGCTATGCTTTTCCAGCACCACAGTCTTGATCTGATCTCCAGCATATGCAGTCCTCACTTTTTCCGAGTTATCCAGAACTCAGGTTAATGTTCTGCAGACATGGTTCAAATCCCATATTGACAGGAGGTGAAATGTGAATTTAATAAAGGTCTGGATTAAAAAGCCATCCTAATGGTGACAGTGTAATCACTGTCAATTGTAAAAACCAATTTGATTCACTTTAAGGAAGGAATATTGCTATCCTTACTCGGGTTTGTCCATATCAATGTGGCATGGACAATAAATAATGGCCGAGTGATGCCCATATCCTGTGAATGAATAGAAAGAACTGATGTAGCTGTGCCTTAAAATATTCAAAGATTCTGTTTCCACCACTTTTAAATAAAGAGAATTCAAAAGACACACACAGAGAAAATTTCACCTCATCTCTATCTTAAATTGTAGTTCTCAACCAATTAGTTTCTTCTGAAATATAATCATTGTATAGTTCCTCCTAATTTTTACATCCCAAAATGGACTGTAATAAAACAAATGCTTCTGAGAGTTTCCAGGGCTTTAATCTATGATAAATATTGACCTGCTTGGAAATCCAAGAAGGAAATGAAACACACTTAAGTTAATTAGTACTGTAGTTTAATTCATGAATACATTTATCTTTTGTAATCTATTTCAGTGTTTTTCTTTTAAAACCCTTCAGTTGAAACTTGAAGTAACCCCAACTATTTCAGTTGATCTATCTTGCAGCTGTTAATGCTTACAATTATTTAAAGCCTCACTGAAGGTATTTTGTGCTGTTAGAAAGATGTAATCTTTCAATGTAAAAAAATTCCAATCAGTAACAGATGAGCAAATTTCAGTGTATAATCCATAGAGACTTGTCTGTCCTGCAATCCTTAATCCACATAAATCTCCTCTAAGTACTGCCCAGCCATCTCTTCTTGTATTCTTTCCTTTGTATACTGTTCTACTTAATCCACAGCAGTCTGTAACTAGGTTTTATATTTTCATTGACAATAATGAAACAATGCTGCAGTGTCTGTAGGAGAGTACAAGCAGTGTCTGAGAATGCTAACATACAAAGAATTATTACATAGTTCACACCTGTAGAGTCAGACATTACATTACATGGAATTTATAGCACAGAAACAAGTCATTCAACCCAACAGATTCCTGCTAGTACTTATGCTATACACAAGGCATTAAGGTAAACATCATCATCTACAATAACCAAGTAAAATTCATTTTATAAGTCAAATGTCAAGATGACAGATCTACTGGGATAGATTGTACTAGATTGTTAAGCAGCCTTTCTGCCTCAGACTGAATTGAGGCAATGAATGTAGGCTGCAGGATACCCAATTAAAAATGTTCCGTTCAATTAAATACCAGCCCCTATACTCTAATTTGCTTGGGAGTAAATTGGTGGTGTAATGAGGCTGAGGTAGATGATCACAATTACTCTGATATTAGTAAGAGAGGAGACATCAATCTAAAATGAGCCCAATGGGCTGAGAAGTGGCAAATGGAGTTTAACTTAGATAAATGCAAGGTGCTGCATCTTGGGAAAGGAAATCTTAGTAGGACTTATACACTTAATGGTAAGGTCCTATAGAGTGTTGCTAAACAAAGAGACGTTGGAGTGCAGGTTCATTGCTCCTTGAAAGTGGAGTCTCAGGTAGATCGGATAGTGAAGGTGGTGTTTGGTATGCTTTCCTTTATTGGTCAGAGTATTGAGTACAGGAGTTGGGAGATCATGTTGTGGCTGTATAGGACATTGGTTAGGCCACTGTTGGAATATTGCGTGCAATTCTGGTCTCCTTACTTGAAAGGGTTCAGAAAAGATTTACAATTATGTTGCCAGGGTTGGAGGATTTGAGCTATAGGAAGAGGTTGAATAGTCTAGGGCCTGTTTTCCCTCAGTCAGAGGCTGAGAGATGTCCTTACAGAGGTTTATAAAATCATGAGGGGCATGGATAGGATAAATTAACAAAGTCTTTTCCTGTGGTCAGGGAGTCCAGAACTAGAGGGCATATGTTTAGGGTGAGAGGGAAAAGATAATAAAGAGACCTTAGGGGCAACTTTTTCACACAGAAAAAGTACATATGTGGAATGAGCTATCAGAGGAAGTGGTGGAGGCTGGTACAATTGCAACATTTAAGAGGCATTTGGATGGGTATCTGAATAGGAAAGTAAAAACAATGACTGCAGATGCTGAAAACCAGATTCTGGATTAGTGGTGTTGGAAGAGCACATCAGTTCAGGCAGCATCCAAGGAGCAGCAAAATCGATGTTTCGGGCAAAAACCCTTCATCAGGAATCTGAATAGGAAGGGTTTGGAGAGATAGGGGCCGGCTGCTGGCAGGTGAGACTAGATTGTGTTGGCATATCTGGTTGGCATGGACAAGTTGGACCGAAGGGTCTGTTTCCGTGCTGTACAACTTTATGACTCTATTATTCTATAACAACATCCCATGGATTACCATTGACATAAACTAAACTGGACTAGCCATATAGAATATAGACGTAGAAAGTCCTCAACTTAAGAAAGTAATTAGGAAAATAAGGAGGGGGCATTAGAAAACACTGGTGAGTAAGATTAGGGAGAATCCCAAGATATTCTATAAGAATATCAAGGGAAAGAGGAAACCAGAGAAAGAGTAGATGTAATTTGGGAGAAAGCAGAAAATCTGTGTGTGAAATGGAAGACATCGACAGGGTGTTAAATGAGTACTTCACATCTGTCTTCACTTTGGAGAAGAAGGATGTGGGTACTGGATTCAGGAAGAGGGACTGGGAGTTTTTTAAGCAGTTTAACATAGGGAGTGAACAGGGATTGCAAGTTTTGGCAGACTTAAAAGTGGAGAGATCCCCATGGCCAGATGATTTGTACCCAGGCTGCAGTGAGCGATGACGGAGGAAATTACAGGAGCACAAGCCCAAATTTTGAATTCCTCTCAAGCCACAGGGATGTGCCAGAGAAGTGAAAGACAGCTTTCAAAAAGGATGGTAGAGGTAAACCAGCAAATTACAGATTAGTGAGTCTCACATCTGTGGTAGGGAAACTATTGGAGAAAATTCTGAAGGGGTGAATTAATCTCTACTTGGAGAGACAAGTTTTGATTAGCCAAAGTCAGCATGTTTTTGTTAGAGGTAAGTCTTAATTTTTAAGGAGGTCACCAGGTGTGAGGATGAGCATAGTGCAATTGATATTGTTTATATGGACTTTCGCAGTCTCCAAACTTTGCAGTACTCCAAATGCAGCAGCACTAGAGTTTTGCACAGCTGCAGCATAGCCTCATGGTTCCAAAACTCAATCCCTCTACTAATTGAAAGTTAACACACCGTATGCCATCTTAACACCCTATCAACCTGGGTGGCAAATTTCAGGGATCTATGCACATGGACACCCAGATCTCCCTGTTCATCTATTCTTACCATTAGTCCAGTACCCTGCATTCCTATTGCTCCTATCAAAGTGAATCACTTCACACTTATCTACATTAAACTCCATTTGCCAACTCTCAGCTGAGCTCTGCAGCTTATGTATGTCTCTCCTGCAACATCCTTCTGCGTGTCATCTGCAAGTTTACTAATCCATCCTTTTATGCTCTCATCCAGGTCATTTATAAAAATGAAAAATAGCAGTGGCCCCAAAACAGATCCCTGTGGTACACCATTTTTAACTGAACTCCAGGATGAACGCTTCCCATCAACCACCATCCTCTGTCTTCTTTCAGTTAGCCAATTTTTCATTCAAACCACTAAATCACCCTCAATCCCATGTCTCCGTATTTTGTGCAATAGCCTACCGTGGGGAACCTTATCAAATGCCTTACTGAAATCCAAATACACCACATCAACTGCTTTACCCTCATCCACCTGTTTGGTCACCTTCTCTAAGAACTCAATAACGTTTGTGAGGTATGACCTACCCTTCACAAAATCTTGTTGTGTATTCCTAATCAACTTACTCCTTTCTAGATGATTATAAATCCTATCTCTAATAACCTTTTCCAACACTTTACCTCCAGCCAAAGTAAAGCTCACTGGTCTATAATTTCCAAGGTTGTCTCTATTCCTCTTCTTGAACAAGGGAACAACATTTGATATCCTCCAGTCCTCTGGCACTTTTCCTGTAGACAATGACGACATAAAAATCAAAGCCAAAGGCTCAGCAATCTCCTCTTTGGCTTCCCAGAGAATCCTTGGATAAATCCCATCCGGCCCAGGGGACTTGTCTACTTTCACTCCTTCTATTTTCACACTTTCCAGAGTTGCTAGCAGCTCCTCCTTGTGAACCCCAATCCTATGTCGTCTAGTAGCGTGGTAGTATTGACTAGCTACAAATCAGGAGTGTGATGAAACACTCTTCACTGGCATGGATGAATGCAATTCCAACAACACTCAAGAAGCTTGACACCATCCAAGACAAAGCAGCCCATTTGATTCGCACCACATCCACAAACATTCACTCTCTCTACTACTGACACTCAGTAACCGCAGTGTATACTTTCTACTAGATGCACTCCAGAAATTCACCAAAGATCCTTAGACAACATATTCCAAATCCATGACCATGTAGAAACAGCAAATAAAAGGGACTCTACCATCTGCAAGGTCTCCTCTAATTTACTCACCATACTGACATGGAAATACATCACTATTCATTCAGTGTTGTTTGCTCAACATCCTGGAATTCCTTCCCTCATGGCATTGTGGGTCTATGCCATATGGACAGTAGGTATTCAAGAAGACAGCTCACCATCACCTTCTCAAAAGCAACTAGGGATAAGGAATATATGTTGACCCAGACAGAGATGTCCACATATGAAATGAATAAGAAAACAAAAAAGAAACAATTTACCATATAAGGATTTAAGTAAAGGAGTTTTACAGTACAGTATATAAGAAGTTGAAGATTAATGATAAGGAGCAAGCAGCCTCAGGAACAATGTTTGTGCAGACTTTCATAACCCAGAGACACTCCAGACTTGTATCTCAATGTGCAGGTAGCAGTATTGGCTTGAGGAATAAGATAATGCACAAGTAGGCGTTAACTTCTGTTCGTTATTTTTCCTCTCTCCGCATAGGTGCTGCCTGCCCTGCTGTGTCTCCCGTTAAGATTCCAGCAGCTGCCGTATTTTTGATCTTGTTTCAGTATAAGAATTTGGGATAGCATTTGTTTGAGTTTGCCCAAACTTTATGTTCAGCAGCAAGCCATCACTGAAAGTAGGAAGCAATTTTAATTTTGAAATGCTATGAAGATGATGGTAGTGAGGAGAGGAGCATATTGTTGTAAAGTCATGTTCAAACACAGTCAGTTAAATAAAAAGGAGCAATCTATTTGTAATTTCACACCAAAGAACTGGACTGAATTCCTTCTGACTGACAATGTGATGATCAGCCAAGATGATAATTTTCAGTGTCAAGAGCTGCAGGGAGTATTTGAAACAGTCAGAACATCTGGTTTATGTATAGTTATACCAGTGTGCATGGATTTACATGGAACCTTTAAGTGATTGTGCCATTTGATCTAATGACTGGAATATTTTTTAAAACCGAGCAAGGTATGCTGAATTTTTAGCCAGGCTTTCTTTCGAATGAGT
This sequence comes from Hemiscyllium ocellatum, assembly GCF_020745735.1. Lineage (NCBI taxonomy): Eukaryota > Metazoa > Chordata > Chondrichthyes > Orectolobiformes > Hemiscylliidae > Hemiscyllium > Hemiscyllium ocellatum. The sequence goes on along the minus strand of NC_083409.1, from coordinate 112,143,454 downwards.
CATTAACAATCTCAGTCTTGCATGCTTATTTAGGTGAATGTGAGTGCTCTCACATCACTGCTGAAAGGAAGGCAGGAAGTTCCTCTGGTGGCCTAGCTGGCATTCCTCCTTCAAACAACCTTGCCAAAAGCAGATCATGTTGCATATCATACATTTTCTGTTTGTGGGAACTTGGTTTGGGTGGATTGGCTGCTGTGTTTGCTGGCAAAGCAAAAGTGATTGGAATTCAGAAGTCATCTGTTGGTTGTAAAGTGACTTGGAACATGTTGAGGATATGATACAGTGTTATCTATTATATACAATTATTTCTTTAATCAAAAGCTGGAGACATTGATCTTGGTGCTCATGCAGGCAGTGTAGGAATGTGGGATCTGAATTCGTGTGATAGAACTGTAACAGGCATTACTAATTTAACTGTATACAGAAGGTGGGACGAGAGGAATCTGAGCCATATAAACTCAATGTTGTCTGAAACCACAATGACATAGCTTCTTTCACCCAAGCAGGGTAAAGGTACACTCTACTCTCCAGTCACTGCTCTGTGGGAAGAGATTCAAAGCAATTGCACCTGGAGCTGGGTTTACACAGCAACCTAGTACCCTCCTCTTGACTATAATGTCAGTGGGGAGCTCACCCATGATCTCGACGTATGTGCTATGACAATTTAATGCTCCAAACAGCATTAATTGTCTTAATCTCAAAAGAACATCCTATTGCGGAGAGCTGACAGTCAATTTGAATTGGCAGAGGCTCTACAATCCCAGCTCTCCCCTTCTCTACCTTCTTCAAAATTTTTAAGATGCTCATTTAAACTCAATTGTCTAACCTTAAGCTCCTAGTTTAAATATCTGTGTGTCAGTGTCATGCATTGCCATATATTGAGTGTAAAGGAATCACTTCTACAATCAATAAGTTGAGCCTTGTATGCAAGGTTTACCATTTCATTGCATTTCATACGTGTTTGATGAGTTTAGTTATCTCAAGTAATGGAAACTATTACCTGTGTTTCTGTTCTGAATTGCAAAACCTGGTGGATATTTCTTTGATGGAAAATAAGGGATTAGAAGTGTTGAATTGTAACGTTATTTCAAAAGTATTTGGGTGCTATATTGTGTACATGTGTAGTCAGAACCAGTAGAGTGCCATCGAGCTCAGTGCTAGGGTCACAATGATTTACAATATGCAAATAGTTCTTCTATAATGTGATGGTTGCGTTCTTGTGCAACCCCGTGTTATAGAAAAATCACACTTTAGAAACAACGCTTAAAGTGTTGGCAATATTACAGCCAACACACATTTTAAAAGTTCACACTTTAGAAAGTGTCCCCAAATCGTCAACTGCATTACAGTGAAGTCGCATTAATGAAATGCTCTGTAGCAGAACGATCTTTATATCAATGACTTGGATGAAGAAAGTGAATGTATTGTAGCAACGTTTGCAGGTAACTCAACAAATAGGTGGGAAGGCCAGTGGTGATGATGACACAAAAGGTGATGTGGCCAGATTAAGGGATTGAACAAAATCTTGGCAGATAGGATATAATGTGGTAAGATTTAGCACTTCAGCAGGAAGCATAGAGAAGCTGAGTATTATTTAAGTGGAGAAAACTACCACAGGGAGGCATTTGAGATCCTTGTTCATAAATCACAAAAAGCTTTGCATACAATTTCAGTAGGTAATAGGGATTGAATGTTTGCCTTCATTTCAAAGAGATTGGGGCATAAAAAATGGAGAGTCTTAAAATACCTATACAAGGTACGCTTCCAGAACTGGAAGTCAAAACCGTGATGGCTGTGCAAGCTTTGGGGCATGCAGTTACTCAGCTTACAGAGGATTGTTGGTTACAATCACTCTGGCCTCAACATGCTGAGAATAAATGGCCAATAAAGGGACAGCAATTCGCAAAGGCATGGGCACTGGGGATAAACCGGGGACATTAATAGTCATATAAGGGGCTGAACGGAAGGAGGCTGAAAGCTTATTGAAACACAAAAGGGAACATGAAAGATGGAGGGTATGCCAGAGGTGGAGCCTACAACTCATTCATGATGACATAAAATTGAAACCTTACCATCTATGATCCAAATTCAACTGTGCTGTAATGAGATAAAATAACTGTGCTTGCATTTCAACAGTGTGGAGCAAATAACGGAGTTTTTGTCTTCAGGGGCAGAGTATAATTCAATTGTATTAGTCTTGCATCCATTGATTCAATAATGCTATGCAACAGCATCAAATGCAGGTCATTCTTTTTTAAAAATAAACATTAAAAATTATGACTTCAGGTAATCAAGGCCACTGCATTGTTTGCACTAACTGCCTGCTTGCTATATCAGGTTAGCAATCTAATCAGACACTAACTTGAAAGTCTCATCCTTCTTTGACATTTCTAAATCACTTTTCATACCTGACACAGGAATGCAATGCTTTGGAGTTGTCACATTCGCACAAAGAACTGTAAGTATGGAAGGACATAGTCGATGGGGTTTAAGAGTAGCTTCTTTTTGTGCATATGGTAGGTGTGGGGGAGGAGAGGATTTATGTCAGATTTTCACTTCAGCAATGTAACATGAACACTTCAGTCCTGCAACATGTATCTGGATAAGGTTACACATATCAGAGCTCCTTATTGAGACATAACATTGGCCTCCTTCCGAAGCTTTATGGAATACCTTGTCAGGATATAAAGGGATTCATTGTGATTGATGTGAGAGCTCGGGAGTACCATTACTGAAGTGCTACTCTCTTCCTGACATGCTGCACAAATTCTCAGTTCATACATCTGATATGGACATTGTGCTTGCTTGATTCTTTGTGCCTTGCTTAACAGGTGAAGGCAGCATCAAGAGGGAGAGTAATTGCAATGTTGGCAACAAGCCGAGCAGGAACAGCAACCTCCAGTGGCTGCTGAACAGCCTCCAGGTGGAGAAACTGTATCTACAGACATCACTGACATATTCTACAGCTCTCAGAAACTCACTGCATTTACAGACTAAGCATACCCTGGCCAACTTCAGTGAACCCTCAAACTGATGCAGAATCGAGATACTGTTGTGGGGAAAATTACCAGTCTCGGAGTCAGAATCGGGATTCAACGACAGGGTTTATTGTACAAAGAAACCGAAGTTCTGGGGAGAGAGAGAGAGAGACGCCCAGCAGCCTTCCCTCACCCTCGGAGCACAGGTCACAATATTTTATACATTCCACGGTATATTGTCCAGATATCAGGTCTTTGTTTGTGCAGCATGGTTTGTTTGCAGAAAACATTACAGAGTCATTGTCAGTTTCAGAGGAATGTTACAGAGTCATTGTCAGTTTCAGCAGCTACGCCTTACTTCAGAGCCTTACTTCTGTTGCAGGAAAGGTTTTGGAAAGGATTATAAGAGATAAGATTTATAATCATCCAGCAAGCAACAATTTGATTTCAGATTGTCAACATGGTTTCGTCAAGGGTAGGTTGTGTCTCACAAACCCCATTGAGTTTTTTGAGGAGGTGACCAAGCATGTAGATAAGGGTAGGGCACTTGATGTGGTATACATGGAATTCAGTAAAGCCTTTGATAAGGTTCCACATGGTAGGCTGTTGGAGAAAATGCAGAGGCATAGGATTGAGGGTGATTTAGTAGTTTGGATTAGAAACTGGCTTTCTGAAAGAAGGCAGCAAGTGGTGTTTGATGGAAAATATTCAGCCTTGAGTCCGGTTACTAGTGGTGTGCCACAAGGATCCATTTTGGAACCACTGCTGTTTGTTATTTTTATAAATGACTTAGACCCAGACATAGGTGGATGAATTAGTAAATTTTCAGATGCATTACTTAATCGTAAGGTCTGAGGGAGTGTTGCTGAACAAAGAGACCTTGGAGTGCAGGTTCATAGCTCCTTGAAAGTAGAGTTGCAGGTAGGTAGGATAGTGAAGGCGACGTTTGGTATGCTTTCCTTTATTGGTCAGAGTATTGAGTACAGGAGTTGGGAGGTCATGTTGCGGCTGTACATTTTATTGCTGAGGCCACTATTGGAATATTGTGTGCAATTCTGGTCTCCTTCCTATCGGAAAGATGTTGTGAAACTTGAAAGGGTTCAGAAAAGATTTACAAGGATGTTGCCTGGGTTGGAGTATCTGAGCTACAGGAAGAGGCTGAACAGGCTGGGGCTGTTTTCCCTGGAGTGTCAGAGACTGAGGGGTGACCTTATAGAGGTTTACAAAATTATGAGGGGCATGGATAGGATAAATAGGATAAATAGACAAAGTCTTTTCCCTGGAGTCGGGGAGTCCAGAACTAGAGGGCATAGGTTTAGGGTGAGAGGGGAAAGATATAAAAGAGGGGGCAACTTTTTCACGCAGAGGGTGGTACGTGTATGGAATAAGCCGCCAGAGGACGTGGTGGAGGCTGGTACAATTGCAACATTTAAGAGGCATTGGGATGGGTATATGAATAGGAAGGGTTTGGAGGGATATGGGCTGGGTGCTGGCAGGTGGGATTAGATTGGGTTGGGACTAGATTGGGTTGGGATATCTAGTCAGCATGGATGGGTTGGACTATGTTTCCATGCTGTACATCTCTATGACTCTATGACACTAAAATCAGTGGAGTAGTGAACACTTTTGAAGAATGTTACAGATTGCAGGGGGACCTGGATAAACTGCAGAATTGGGCTGAGAGGTGGCAAATGGAGTTCAATGCAACTAAATGTGAGGTGATTCACTTTGGGAAGAATAACAGGAAGACAGAGTACTGGGTTAAGGGAAAGATTCTTGGTTGTGTGGATGTGCAGAGGGTTCTTGGAGTCCATATACATAGATCCCTGAATGTTGCCACCCAGGTGGATAGTGCTGTTAAGAAGGCACACGGTGTGTTTGGTTTCATTCGTGGAGGGATTGCGTTCCGGAGCTGCAATATCATGCTGCAACTTGGCCGCACTTGGAATATTGTGTGCAGTCATATTTCAGGAAGGTTGTGGAAGTATTGGAAAAGGTGCAGAGGAGATTTACCAGGATGTTGCCTGGTCTGGAGGAAAGGTCTTATGAGGAAAGGCTGAGAGACTTGGGTCTGTTCTCATTGGAAAGAAGCTAAGAGTTGATTTGATAGAGACATACAAGATGGTCAGAGGATTAGATAGACTAGACAGTGAGTCTTTTTCCTAGGATGATGACGGCAGTGTGTACAAGGGGGCATAACTACAAATTGAGGGGTGATAGATTTAAATACCAGAGGAGGTTCTTTACTCAGAGAGTGGTCAGGGCATGGAATGCCCTACCTGCCAATGTAGTTAATTCAGCCACATTAGGGAGATTTAAACAATCCTTGGATAGGCACATGGATGATTTTGGGATCGTGTAGGGGGACGAGCTGAGAATAGTTCACAGATTCGCGCAACATCGAGGGCCAAAGGGCCTGTTCTGCGCTGTATTGTTCTATGTTCTAAGTCCATTGCTGCAGTAATTGGTCGTGATCGATCTTCTTCAGAAGTAAAATTGTTTTCTATTACGGCAAATCGAAGGTATTAACACTTGTATACAAGCAGTCTCAGATAGTTAACATTTCTATTGAAGGTGGTGGCTGGACTCAGACACATCAGTTGGCAGTAGATGTTACTGATGTGTATTCTCTCCCCCATCCACCTTAAACTAATTATCAATGCTCTGTGTGTATTGTGCTGGTATCCTATTGGCCTCAGGCAGTATCTGTGTGTACTTTCACTGTACATTTCCATGAAATGGCTCAGCGGCCATGTTGTGTCTGTGTGCCCTGTGTCTGTGTGCCCCGTGTCAACTCCCATTTGAATACAATGCTGCACATCCTTCCACCAAAGTCATAATGGAATTGAACATAGGCAATAAACATTGAATATAAGATAATTTCTGAAGCCTGAATGGCTCCAGCAGTACCTTGTAGAATGGTTCAAGAGAGAGTGATTTCTCATAGACTATTCAAGCAATAGCTTAACAGTCATACACACAGAATCATCCATTACAGGCAATGTCCCACACTACAGCATCAGCTGGACAAACCCAGCAGAAGCAGTAGCACAGTGATATACAGTTGGAGGGACTTGCCCTGGGAGTCCTCAACGTTGACTCGAGACTTCATGGAGTCTCATGGCACTGGGTAAAACTTGGGCAAGGAAATATCCTAATGATTATCACGTAACCCCCTTCCCCTAGATGATGAATCAGTACTCCTCCAAGTTGAACACCACTTGGAGGATGTACTGAAGGCGGTATGGGCATAGAGTGTATTGTGGATGACCTAAATGTTCACAACTAAGAGTGGCTTGGCAGCACCGCTACTGACCAAGCAGGACAAGTCCTAAAGGACTCAGCTGCTATGAGGAACCAAGAAGGGAGGAAAGAAACATTCAACCTAACCAATCTGTCTGCCACAGGTGTGCCTACTGTATCAGTAAAAGTGACCACTACACATGGAAATTAAGTCTTGTCTTCACACTGAGGATACCAACTACTCATACTGCATGGCACTATCACTATGCTAAAACAGTTAGCCATTGAACAAATCTAACAACTCAAGAGTGTTATTCATGAGGTGCTGTGTGCCATCAACAACTGAAATGTTGTATCCTGGACACAGAAACAGAGAAATGTAGAAAATAGTAGCAGAAGTATACCCTTAGAGCCTGCTCCACTATTTTTTATGATCATGGGTGATCATCCAACTCAATAGTCTGTTCCAGCTTTCCCCCATATCCTTTGATCCCTTTAGACCCTGGTACAATATCCAATTCCTTCTTGAAACCATACAATGTTTTGGCATTGAGGAGAAAGTGAGGACTGCAGATGCTGGAGATCAGAACTGAAAATGTGTTGCTGGAAAAGCGCAGCAGGTCAGGCAGCATCCAAGGAGCAGGAGAATTGATATTTCGGGCATGAGCCCTTCTTCAGGAATCCTGAAGAAGGGCTCATGCCCGAAACGTCAATTCTCCTGCTCCTTGGATGCTGTCTGACCTGCTGCGCTTTTCCAGCAACACATTTTCAGCAATGTTTTGGCATTGACTGCTTTCTGTAAGTGAATTCCACAGGCATTTTGTGACCTCATGGCCTTGCATATCCCCCATTTTACAATTACCATAAAGCCAGCTGATCAGCCCTTGTTCAGTGAAGAGTGCTAAAGGGCATGTCTGGAGCAACACCAGGCATCCCGAAAAAATATGGTGTAAAGTTGGTTAAGCTATACAGCAGGACTAGCACAACATTAGCAGCAAGTACTAGATAGGGCAAAGCAGTTCTACGTCCAACCAAGCTCATTTAAATTCTGCAGTCCTGCCTCATCCAATAATAAAAGGTGGTGGACAGTTAAACGACTCACTAGAGGAGAATGATCCATGATATTGCCATGTTCAATGATGGGTGCGCCCAGCACAGCAATGCAAAAGAATTTGTAACAATCTTCAGTCAGACATGCTCAGTGGATGAGCCATCTTGACCTCTGCCAGAGATCTCCAATGTCACAAATGCCAGTCTTCAGTAAATTCAATTCACTCCATGTAATATGCAACGGACACCTGAAGGTGCTGAAGGACACCCTTATAAGAACAGGGCACGATTGCCAGTTCAGACGTGTCACAGCAAGAGACCGTAATGACCTTCTCAGGAGACAGACATGGGATGCGACTGAGAGGGTACCCTTCGTTGTCCAGTACTTCCTGGGAACGGAGAAACTATGCCGTGTTCTTTGCAGCCTTCAACACATTATCGATGAGGAATTGTACCTCGCCAAGACCTACCCTAAACCTCCACTTAACCGCCTTTAAACAATTTGGGCAGCACAGTGACATAGTGTTAGCACTGCTGCCTCACAGCACCAGAGACTCAAGTTCAATTCCCGCCTCCGGCAAATGTCTGTGTGGAGTTTGCACATTCTCCCCGTGTCTGCGTGGGTTTTCTCCGGGTGCTCCGGTTTCCTCCCACAGACCAAAAATATGCAGGTTAGGTGAATTTCCCATGTTAAATTGCCCATAGAGTTAGGCGAAGGGGTAAATGTAGGAGAATGGGTCTGGGTGGGTTGCTCTTCAGTGGGTCGGTGTGGACTTGTTGGCTGAAGGGCCTGTTTTCATACTGTAAATTATCTAATCTAATCTAACCACTGAACCTTAAATAGACCATTGTTTGTAGCAAATTGCCCTGCCTTCAGTACAACATCCACCTCAACACCATGCAACCTTATCATGGTAACCACTGCAAGACATGTCAGAGTGTTGTCAAGGATACCACCATTACATGTGGTGACACCACCCACCATATATGCAGCAGGTACTCATATGACTTGGCCAACGTTGTCTATCCCAGTGATTCTCAACCATTTTTTGGCCGTGTCCCCTCCAGGAACTCTTCTCAGGTTCCAGGGTCCCCCTTTCAAACAGTGATACAAGACAAACAGATAAACAGAAAATTATTTATTATTGAACACCATGAAAACTTGAACATTCCGATAGCCTGGACAAAACCTAAAAAGATTGGATGAAATTAAACTGTCAGGCCGAATGTGATCCTTGAGTTTGCTGCTTTTCTGCAAGTTTCATGATATTGAGCTCCAATTTAGGTTCGGCATGGTTTTCTCATCAGTTCAGTTACCATGGTCCCAGAAACCCTTGGGGCTCCCCTTCTCATAGTTTTCAGTCTGTGCCCCCCTTCAAATGTGTCAGGGCCCCAAAGGGGCCATATTGCCCCTGTTGAGAATGGCTGGTCTATCTCATACACTGCAGGCAAGGATGCCCTGAGGCATGATACATTGGCAAGACCAAGCAGATGCTACGACAACGGATGAATGGACACTATGCAACAAGCACCAGACAGGGGTGTTCCCTCCCAGTTGGGGAACACTTCAGCAGTCAGAGACATTTGGCTTCAGGTCTTCAGGTGACCATCCTCCAAGGTGGACTTCAGACTATGCAACAATGCAGAGTAGCCGAGTAGAGGCTGGTAGCCAAGTTCAGTACCCATGAGGATGGCCTCAATCAGGACTTTGGGTTCATGTCACACTACAGGTGACCCCACTACACCACACGCCCACACATGCTCTCCCCTCCCCCCCCAAGCGGCCCCCCCCCACACACACACACACACACACACACACACACACATACTCACACAGACTCTCTCTCATACATATGCTCTCTCAGGCACACACATACATACACCCCCACTCTCACAAACACACGCACAAACCTCAGAGATGTATACTCCATCACACTCATACATACACTCTACCAACCATGCACACATACAAACACACACTCCCACTCTCTCTCTCTCACACACACACACACAAACACACACACACACACACACACACACACACAAACACACACACACACACTCTCTCTCTCTCTCTCTCTCTCTCTTTCTCTCTCTCTCTCTCTCCCTCACATTCACACACACAAACATATAAGTCTATGGGGTGAATTTGCATTTGCAAAATTGTAATTGCAGATACATCCCATTTTGTTCAAAAAGCACATAAACTGCAGGTAGTCAATGCAGCCAGTCAATCCGTGTAACATTTTATAAATTCCTACTTTGGAAATAGCACCAGTCTGACTCAAGATTGGGATACAGACAAACTCTGATCTCACATCTTTAATGCGTTATTTGAGCTGAGATGACACCTTTGTTTGATAAAACCTTAAGTTATGTTGAGAATGTGACTTGAAAGATGTTCTGGGATTTACATATTAATGAACTAAACCTGCAACCCATTCTAAAACCCATTCTAATGTAACAGCAATATGTTTGTTCAATATATTGTTTCAGTTGCATGATATGGTGATCTTTTGTTATAAATTCTGTGTCTTATGATTCTGCTCCACAGCTACCTGATGAAGGAGCAGTGCTCCGAATGCTAGGGCTTCCAATTAAACCTGTTGGACTATATCCCGATGTTGTGTGATTTTTAACTTTGTCCACACCAGTCCAAAATCAGCACCTCCACATCATAGCTATCTGTACCCAAAAAGCAGGACAAATCCAATCTGGCTAATTACTGCCCATTCATTCTACTCTTGATCATCAGTAAAGTGGTGCAATGTGTTGAAAACTGTGATGTTGGAAAAGCACAGCTGGTCACGCAGTATTCGAGAAACAGGAGAATCAGCGTTTCAGGCAGAAGCCCGTCATCAGGAATGTGGGGGTTGGTGGGTGTGGAGGAAGGGGGCTGAGAGATAAATGGGAGAGTAGGAATGGGGATGGGTGGACAGTAGCTGGGAAGGCGATAGGTAGATGCAGGTGAGGGGTGATGGTAATAGGTCAAAGGGGAAGGTGGAGCAGATAATTGGGAAGGAAGATGGACATGTAATCAGTTCAAGAGTGCAGTGCTGAGTTGGATCTGGGTTGAGGTGGGGAGGGGAGAAAAGGAAACTGGTGAAGTCAACGTTGATGCCATGTGGTTGGAGGGTCTCAGGGTGGAAGATGAAGCATTCTTCCTCCAGGCTTCAGTTGGCTAGAGTTTGGTATTGGAGGAGGCCCAGAAGTTGCATATCCTTGGCGGAGTGTGAGGGGAAGTTAAAGTGGTTGGCCACAGGGTGGTTGCGTTGTTGGGTGCGTTTGTCCCCAGAAATTTTCCCTGAAATATTCTGCGCGTTGGCGTCCTTTCTCCCCAATGTAGAGGAGACCACATTGAGAGCAACAGACACAGTAGATGAGGTCTTTGTAAAATCTCTGCTGGATGTGGAAGGATCCTTTGGAGCCTTGGATGGAGGTGAGGGGCGAGGTGTGGGTGCAGGTTTTGCACATCTTGCTGTGGCAAGGGAAGGTGCCGTGAAGGGAGGGTAGGTTGGTAGGGTCATGGATCTAATGAAATAATCGAGGAGGTAATGGTCTCTGTGGAATGCAGATAGTGATGGGGTCTGACTGCAGGTGGCAGAAATGGGAGAGAATAATGGGCTGGATCCAGAGATTAGTGGGGTGGAAGGTGAGGACCAGGACGGTTCTATCCTAGTTGTGGTTGGAGGGGTGGTGTTCAAGGGCAGAGATGTGGGAAGTGGAGGAGATGCGCCAGAGGGCACTGTTGACCATGGGAGGGGAAATTGCGATCCTTGAAATAGGAGGCCATCTGGGATGTCCTGGAATGGAATTGTTCCTCCTGGGAGTAGATGCAGTGGAAGTGGAGGAATTGAGAGTAAGGGATAATGTTTTTACAGGAGGGGAGGTGTGTGGAGGTGTAGTCCAGGGAGCTGTGGGAATTGGTTGGTTTGGAATAGATGTCCGTGTTGAGTCGATTGAATGAGATTGAGATGTGGCTACTCCTTTTGTCTGAAGGAAGTGGGAGGATTCGAAGGAGACATTGTTGAGGGTGAGGACCAGTTCAGTTAATTGAATGAGTGTGTCAGAGGACGGGTACTGTTTGGGTCGACAGGTGAGGAAGAGACGGAGCGTTTGAAGGCCTTCATCAGGGCAGATAAAGGTGTATAGGGATTGCATGTCCATCGTGAAGATGAAGCACTGGGGGCTGGGGAAACAAAGGTCATGGAGGAGATGGAGGGTGTGAGTGGTGTGCAAATGTATGTGGGGACTAAGGGGGACAGAATGATGTTAAGATAAATTCGGTGGGGCAGGAGCAGGCTGAGCTGATGGGTTTGCCGAAGCAGTCAGGCTTGTGGATCTTGGGTAAGGGGTAGAATTGGGCGGTGCGGAGTTCCTGGACTGTGAGCTTGGAGGCTGTGGATGGGAGATCCCCAGAGGTGTTGAGGTTGTGGATGGTCTGGGAGATGATGGTTTGGTGATGGGAGTTGAGGTTGTGATCGAGGGAGCAGGAGGAGGAGGTGTCTGTGTGTTGGCAGAGAAAGTGAGGACTGCCGATGCTGGAGATCAGAGCTGAAAATGTGTTGCTGGAAAAGTGCAGCAGGTCAGGCAGCATCCAAGGAGCAGGAGAATCGACGTTTTGGTCATGAGCCCTTCTTCAGGAAGGTATTGGCACCTGGCTTCAGCGGTGTAGAGGTTGGTGCGTCAAATTACCACTGCCCTCCTCTTGTCTGCTGGTTGAGGTTGGAGTTGGAGCAGAGAGAGTGGAGAACTGTGCTTTATGAGGGTGAGGTTGAAGTGAGTGGGAGGTTGGGCAGGTTGAAAGGGTCAATGTCATGGCAACAATTGGAGATAAAGAGGTTGAGGGTGAGTAACAGACCAGGACAGGGTGTCCAAATGGATGGAGAATGTTGGAGGTGGGAAAAGAGGTCCTCAGAGGGTGGGTAGGAGTCCTGATGCTATAGAGCAGCACTTACTTTGTAACAACATGCTCACTGACACTCAGCTGCATTCCACCAGGGCCATTTAGCTCCCGATCCCATTACAGCCTGAGTTCAATCATGGACAAAAGAATCGAATTCCAGAAATGTGACTGACTACCCTTGATATCAAGGCCTTATTTGGCTGAGTGTGGCATTAATGAGCTCTAGCAAAACTGGAATCAATGGGAATTAGGGGAAGACTCTGGGCCAATCATCTTGAATCATAGAATCCATACAATGTGGAAACAGGCAATTCAGCCCAACCAGTCCATATAAACCCTCTGAAAAGCATCCCATCCAGATCCATCCCCTACTCTGTCCCTGAAACCCTGTATTTCCTATGGCTAAAACTCTTACCTTACACATCCCTGAACACTATCGGTAATTTTAGCATGACCAATCCACCTAACTTGCAAACTTTGGACTGTGGGAGGAAACCAGAGCACCTAGCAGAAACCCACACAGACATGGGGAGAATGTGCAAACACCAAACAGACAGTCAACCGAGGGTGGAATGGAACCCAGGTCCCTGGCTAACCACTGAGCCACTGTGCTGCCCACAATACATTTAGAGATTCTTTGAGGCATATCTGTTGCTGTTTCTTGGGGAGGGTGGGGAATAGAACTGGAAAAGTTTGTCCCAGATTTCATTTTCCATTCTTTTAATCTCTACTCCAAGGCAACTCTGGAGAAGTTTAGATTAGAGTGAGGTCACAAACACTTGCATTCCAAAGACATTGACAATAGTGCCATTGGTAAAGACACAAATCAACTTGCTCAGAATGATGGTGGTCGCAATGCAGATAGCTCGGATTTCAGAGCTCAATGGAACATCTGGTTTGAAATCCAGAAATGTTCCAGAAGCAAATCCAGAGGTTGTACAGATCACAGCCCTGAAGTGGCAAGTGGAAAATAACATTCACACCTCACAAATATCATGCAAGGACTATCTCCAAAAAGTCAGAATCCCTTGATGTTCAATAGCATTACAATTCCTGAATCCTGCACTGACAATGTTACAACATTAATAAATCATCAGTCTTCGTAAGACGATATAGATGAAGTGGATATTGTCAGTCAGGATCTCAAAATCACAGAATTATTACGAAACAGGAGAAGGTCATTTTGTTCATCATGTCTGCACTGTCTGTCTGAGCGTCTTGGCTTTGTGCCAGTCTCCTTCCTTTCAACAGACTGTTGTTTCCACTTAAATTATCTTAAATGCCTCAGCTAAAACTGCTCCTGTCACACTTTGCAGGTAATGCATTCCAGACCTGAACTATTTGTTGCATGCCTAGGTTTTCTCTCACCTCAGCAGACTCTGACCATCTCTAATAACAGCTGAAAATGTGTTGCTGGTTAAAGCACAGCAGGTTAGGCAGCATCCAAGGAACATGAAATTCGACGTTTCGGGCATAAGCTCTCTAATAACAGACAATCTAGCACTGTCCCTTGACATTCGATCGATTTACCATCACTACCCACTATCAACATTCTGGGGGTTACTATTGACCAGAAACTGATTTGGACTTGCCATATAAATACTGTGGTGACAACAGCAGGTCAGAGGCTAGGAATGTTGCTGTGAGTAATTCAGCTTCTGACTCCCCAAAGCTATCAAACATCGACAAGACACCAGTCAACTCTCCACTTACCTGGATGAGTGCAGCTCCAACAATGCTCAAGAAATTCAACACCATCCAAAACAGAACAAGCTACTTGATTGGTATGACACTCAAACATTCACTCCCTCCACAACTGATGCTCAGTAGCAATATGTGTATCATCTATAAGAGAATCAGGATGGTATTGGACCTCAAGAAAGAGACTTTGTGGAGTGCCTCTGAGATGGATTCTTAGAGCAGCTGGTGCTGGACCCGACCAGGGAGAAGGCAATTCTGGATCTAGTATTGTGCAACGAACCAGAATTGATCAGGGACCTCGAAGTGAAAGAGCCATTGGGAAGTAGTGACCATAATACAATAAGCTTCAATCTGCAATTTGAGAGGGAGAGGGTACAATCGGAAGTGACAATATTTCTATTGAATAAAGGGAACCATGGAGCTATGAGGGAGGAGCTGGCCAAAGGTCAATGGTGCAATACCTTAGTAGGGATGACAGTGGAGGAACAATGGCGGATATTTCTGTGTATAATGCAGAGGATGCAGGATCAGTTCATTCCAAAAAAGAAGAAATATCCTAGGAGGAGGCATGGGTGGCTGTGGCTGACGAGGGAAGTTAAGAAACATATAAAGTTAAGAGAGAAAAAGTATAACATAGCAAAGATAAATGGGAAAACAGAGGACTGGGAAGCTTTTAATGAACAACAGAGGATTACTAAGAAGGAAATACGCACAGAAAAAATGAGGTACAAAGATAAACTGGCCAAAAATATAAAGGAGGATAGTAAAAGCTTTTTTAGGTAAGTGAAAGGGAAAAAAGTGGTTAAGACTAAAATTGGGCCCTTGAAGACAGAAACAGGGGAATATATTACGGAGAACAAAGAAATGGCAGAAGAATTGAATTGTTACTTCAGATCTGTGTTCACTGGGGAAGACACAAGCAATCTCCCTGAGGTAACAGTGGCTGAAGGACCTGAACTTAAGGGAATTTATATTTGCCAGGAATTGGTGTTGGAGAGACTGTTAGGTCTGAAGGTTGATAAGTCCCCGGGGCCTGATGGTCTACATCCCAGGGTACTGAAGGAGGGGGCTCGAGAAATCGTGGATGCATTGGTGATTATTTTCAAGCGTTCGATAGATTCGGGATCAGTTCCTGTGGATTGGAGGGTGGCTAATGTTGTACCACTTTTTAAGAATGGTGGGAGAGAGAAAACAGGAAATTATAGACCAGTTAGTCTGACCTCAGTGGTGGGAAAGATGCTGGAGTCTATTATAAAGGATGAAATTACAACACATCTGGATAGTAGTAACAGTATAGGTCAGAGTCAGCATGGATTTATGAAGGGGAAATCATGCTTGACTAATCTTCTGGAATTATTTGAGGATGTAACTCTGAAGATGGACAAGGGAGATCCAGTAGATGTAGTGTACCTGGACTTTCAGAAAGCTTTTGATAAAGTCCCACATAGGAGGTTAGTGAGCAAAATTTGGGCGCATGGTATTGGGGGCAAAGTACTAACTTGGATTGAAAGTTGGTTGGCTGATAGGAAACAAAGAGTAGTGATAAACATTTTGGAATGGCAGGCAGTGACCAGTGGGGTACCGCAGGGATCAGTGCTGGGACCGTAGCTTTTTACAATATATGTTAATGATGGTATTAGCAATAACATTAGCAAATTTGCTGAAGATGCTAAGCTGGGTGGCAGGGTGAAATGTGATGAGGATGTTAGGAGATTACAGGGTGACCTGGACAGGTTAGGTGAGTGGTCAGATGCATGGCAGATGCAGTTTAATGTGGATAAATGTATGGTTATCCACTTTGGTGGCAAGAACAGGAAGGCAGATTACTACCTAAATGGAATCAATTTAGGTAAAGGGTCATTACAAAGAGATCTGGGTGTTCTTATACACTAGTCAATGAAGGTAAGCATGCAGGTACAGCAGGTAGTGAAGAAGGCTAATAGCATGCTGGCCTTCATAACAAGAGGGATTGAATATAGAAGCAAAGAGGTTCTTCTGCAGCTGTACAGGGCCCTGGTGCGACTGCACCTGGAGTATTGTGTGCAGTTCTGGTCTCCAAATTTGAGGAAAGACATTCTGGCTATTGAGGGAGTGCAGCGTACGTTCACGAGGTCAATTCCTGGAATGGCGGGACTACCTTACGCTGAAAGACCGGAGCGACTGGGCTTGTATACCCTTGTGTTTAGAAGACTGAGAGGGGATCTGATTGAGACATGTAAGATTATTAAAGGATTGGACACTCTGGTGGCAGGAAACATGTTTCTGTTGATGGGTGAGTGCCGGACCAGAGGACACAGCTTTAAAATACGCGGTAGACCATTTAGGACAGAGATGAGGAGAAACTCCTTCACCCAGAGAGTGGTGGCTGGGTGGAATGCTTTGCCCCAGAGGGCAGTGGAGGCCCAGTCTCTGGAATCATTTAAGAAAGAGTTGGATAGAGCTCTCAAGGATAGTGGAATCAAGGGTTATGGAGATAAGGCAGGAAGTAGATACTGATTAGGAATGATCAGCCATGATCATATTGAATGGTGGTGCAGGTTCAAAGGGCAGAATGGCCTACTCCTGCTCCTATTGTCTAAGATGCACCTCAGCCATTCACCAAAGTTCCTTGAACAGTGTATTCCAAACCTACAACCATTGCCACTGAGAAGGAGAATGGCAGCAAACCTACAACCATTGCCAGCATTTGGCCCATATCCCTCTAAATCCTTCCTAATCATTTACCCATCCAGATGCCTTTTAAATGTTGTAATTGTACCAGTCTCCACCACTTCCTCGGGCAGCTCATTCCAGGCATGCACCACCCTTTGCGTGAAAAGGTTGGCCCTTAAGTCTCTTTTAAACCTTTCCTCTCTTATCTTAAACCTATGCCGTCCAGTTTTGGACTCCCACACTCCGGGGAAACGACCTTATCTATTTATCCTATCTATGCCCCTCATGATTTTATAAACCTCTATAAGGTCACCACTCAGCCTCTGACCCTTCAAGGAAAACAGCCCCAGCCTATTCAGTCTCTCCCTATAGCTCCAACTCTGGCAACATCCTTTTAAATCTTTATTGAACCCTTCCAGGTTTCACAACATCCTTCCTAGAGCAAGGAAACCAGAATTTCACGTGGTATTCCCACAATGGCCTAACCAATGTCCTGTACAGGTGCAGAATGACCTCACAACTCCTGTACTCTATACTCTGACCAATAAAGGAAAGCATACCAAATGCCTTCTTCACTGTCCCATCTACCTGTGACTTTACTTTCAAGGACCTATGAACCTGCACTCCAAGGTCTCTTTGTTCAGCAACACTCCCCAGAACCTTACCATTAAGTGTATAAGTCTTGCTAAGATTTGCTTTCCCAAAATGCAGCACCTTGCATTTATCTAAATTAAACTCCATCTGCCACTCCTCAGCCCATTGGCAAACCTAATCAAGATTCCGTTGTACTCTGAGGTAACCTTACTTCGGTTGTAGGTAAAGTGTTGGAAAAGGTTATAAAGATAGGATTTATAATCATCCAGAAAGGAGGAAGTTGATTAGGAATAGTCAACATGGTTTTGCGAAGGGTAAGTCATACCTCAAAAACCTTACTGAGTTCTTAGAGAAGGTGACCAAACAGGTGGATGAGGGTAAAGCAGTTGATGTGGTATATATGGATTTCAGTAAGGCATTTGATAAGGTTCCCCATGGTAGGCAATTGCACAAAATATGGAGGCTTTTGATTGAGGGTGATTGCTACAAGAAGACAGAGGATCATGGTTGATGGGAAATATTCATCCTGGTGTTCAGTTACTCGTGGGGTACCACAAGGATTTGATTTGGGTCCACTGTTGTTTGTCATTTTTATAAATGACCTGGATGATGGGTTAGTAAATTTATGGATGACATTAAAGTTGGTAGAGTTGGGGATAGTGCAGAAGGATGTTGCAGGTTACAGAGAGACATACATAAATTGCAGAGCTGGACTGAGAGGTGGCAAATGGAGTTTAATGTGGAAAAGTGTGAGGTAATTCACTTTGGAAGGAGTAACAGGAATGCGGATTACTGGGCTAATGGTAAGATTCTTGGAGTGTAGATGAGCAAATAGATCTCCGTGTCCAGGTACATAGATCCTTGAAAGTTTCCACCCAGGTTGATAGGGTTGTTAAGAAGGCATGTGGTGTGTTAGCTTTATTGGGAGAGGGATTGAGTTTCGGAGCCATGAGGTCATGCTGCAGCTGTACAAAACTTTGGATTATTGTGTACAGATCTGGTCACCACATTATAGGAAGGATGTGGAAACTTTGGAAAGGGTTCAGAGGAGATTTACTGGGATGCTGCCTGGTATGGAGGGAAGGTCTTACAAAGAAAGACTGAGGGACTAAAGACAGTTTTTGTTAGAGAGAAGAAGGTTGAGAGATGACTTGAGACGTATAAGATAATCAGAGGGTTAGATAGGACAGTGAGAGCCTTTTTCCTCAGATGGCAATGGCAGAGGGGAGATAGCTTTAAATTGAGGGGTGATAGATATAGGACAGATGTCAGAGGTAGTTTCTTTACTCAGAGAGTAGTAGGGCATGGAATACACTGCCTGCAACAGTAGCAGACTCTCCAACTTTAAGGGCACTTAAATGGTCATTGGATAGGCATACGAACAAGAATGGAATAGTGTAGATGAGATGGGCTTCAGATCATTTCACATATTGGCGCAACATCGAGGGCTGAAGGGCCTGTACTGCGCTGTAATGTTCTATGTCCTAATTTTGAAATCTGTTTCCAAATGTGGCATAGTAATCACTTTTGGATAGTTTAATGACCAAGAATTACATAGGACCCCATCCACGAAATGCAAGTAGTTGGAACCTGATGCAGATGAGATTGCAATTTCCTGTCATTGGACAGTGTGCGATTTGCCAGCATTCCTCTCCTTTGGTGCCATTTTTGATTAACCTGGTTGGGCTGGGGAAGATGGATTGTTTCCCCCTTCTTGCTAATCATGCAACCAACATTTCAGTCCCTATCTTGAGGAATCATGTGGCTGGAAAGGTAGAAATGCTTACCACCTCTGCAACTTTGCAATGTTCATGCTATTGGTGGATAAACATCTTTAAACAGGAGCTGTGCACCACTTCAGTCCCTGCAAATTAGGAACTATCCTTCAAACTATCATGCTTGAACATCATTGCTAACTACAAGCTGGGATTTGGAATTGCTGATGGACAGGATGGTGGAAAAGAAGGCAGTGGGTGACAGCAATCAACTCTTTCCTGCAAGAAGTGGGTAGCCTGTTAAGACAATTAAAAGATTAATTAAGGCCAATATTATTGTCCCATAGCTGTCAGAGCAAGCCTGATGCATGAAGTCTACTATGGTGGGAAATTGGGAGATGGTTGGCAGAGGTCCAGCGTTATAACAAACCAATTCCCTACAGCCAAGGTACCCCATGATGGCTACACTCAGTGGATTGTTTCCCCATTCACAAAGATGGCCTAAACACTGTAGCCATTTTCTGTTTCTAAAACATTTTCAGGATTTGTCTATTTTGATCAGCTCTTTCTTTTAACAGCTACCTTGGATATTTTTTTCCCCAATCTTACAAGGGATGTGAATGTAACTAGTAAGGGCAGCACTTGTTGTTTATTTCTAATTGACCTTGAACTGATTGGCTCTCCAGGTCAGTTCAGAGGATAGTCAACAGTCAATCATGTTATTGAAGATCTAGAGCCACACATAAGCCAGACCAGGTAAGGA
The DNA here is from genome assembly GCF_020745735.1 of Hemiscyllium ocellatum. Lineage (NCBI taxonomy): Eukaryota > Metazoa > Chordata > Chondrichthyes > Orectolobiformes > Hemiscylliidae > Hemiscyllium > Hemiscyllium ocellatum. The sequence goes on along the minus strand of NC_083409.1, from coordinate 112,123,852 downwards.
TAGCAGATTTCTTTCACGAGTGTACATTAGTGAACCAGTCGGGTATTTCAGCCAAAAGCAATGGGCAGGAGTAGAATGGCTTTGTTTTTAACATTTTAGCTTTTACTGGCTCAAATTATACCCCCCCCTCAAACCTCTCAAGAGGGTTGTCAATGTGTCAGTGCTGGAGGCCCTCTTTTGGCCCTTCATCCTCTGGGGCTGACTCTTTCTCCTTATATGGAAAGAGCTCCTACAAGTAATAGTTTAATTAGTTGCCTCATGAAGTATAATCACCTCTGTGTGCTGATGTTAGTATGTATGGATTTCGGACCCAGTTTCCTGACAGTTCAAAGAATCAGAATTTTATAGTTTGGACCAAGTTTCCATTTCTAAGCATTGCACATTCTTCATACTTTGCGCTTATGCAATATTATTCTCTGCCTTGTTTACAAGAATGGCTTTTGATACCTGAACATTTTATGAATGGCATAATCAACATTTTGCTCAAATATCTATTCAAAGAAATTGAATTTCCAAAGAACCTTCTGATTTCATTGTAAATCTATTGAGTGTAAGCATTTTATCATTACTTTTCATCTGTACAATACAAAAGTTATCATTAAGTTGAAGTCTGTAGAAGTTATGACCGATTAAAATGAAAGGAAATAACTGATTAAGTAAGAGTGGGATTCTTGAGATAGTGGTCGGCTTGATTAGTCAATTATTCTTTGAAATTCCAGCAGTCTCACTGATCTATATAACAACTAAATCTCAATGCACAGGTTAAAATGTCATTCTTTGGTACTGATATTTTTATACGATGAAACAGGATATATGGGTTCTGATCTTCATTAGCTAACAAGGGAGTCAGTAGCTATTGTGAATAGTCTGGAATATGGAATTGAGGCAACAACCACATCTGCCATGGTCTTACTGAATAGTTTAGCAGGCTCGAGGGGCTGAATAGCCTCCTCGTGCTCCAAATTTGTACGTATATATATTACAAATCACAACTATATGACTATGACTGGCATTATGTTAACTGATTGGTTCCTGTTTAATTGACTGACAAATAGTTTATCTATTTTTACTGAAAATAATAGTTTCTTTTCTAATTTGCCCTTCTCTATGAAGCACTGCTTCATCAGTGCTCTCCAGATGGCATCAGCGGGTAAACATGACATTGCATAACATTCAAGGTGATGGATCGAGTCCTGAAAAATGGGAATAGTGCGGTTAGGTTGGTACAGACTCAATAGATAATAGACAATAGACAATAGGTGCAGGAGTAGGCCATTCAGCCCTTCGAGCCTGCACCACCATTCAATATGATCATGGCTGATCATTCCTAATCAGTACCCGCTTCCTGCCTTATCTCCATAACCCTTGATTCCACTATCTTTGAGAGCTCTATCCAATTCTTTCTTAAATGAATCCAGAAACTGGGCCTCCACTGCCCTCTGGAGCAGAGCATTCCACACAGCCACCACTCTCTGGGTGAAGAAGTTTCTCCTCATCTCTGTCCTAAATGGTCTACGCTGTATTTTTAAGCAGTGCCCTCTGGTTCGGCACTCACCCATCAGCGGAAACATGTTTCCTGCTGCCGGAGTGTCCAATCCTTTCATAATCTTATATGTCTCAATCAGATCCCCTCTCAGTCTTCTAAACTCAAGGGTATACAAGCCCAGTCGTTTCAGTCTCGACTTGATGGGCTGAAGGACTTCTTCTATGCTGTATGACTCTCCAGAAACAAATGCCCAAGCATAAATTTATTTGGCACCTTTCACAAACTCAGGATGTGCTGAAGTGGTTTTTACAACCAGTGAACAGTTCATAGAATACAGTCATATTCTTAGGTTTGGATTTTAATGGAGTTGGGGTGATTCCATGAAAGGATGAAAATTGCAACTGGAACCCAATTTCAGGATTCCTGGCCCTATTTTCAGGCTTTCAGCTTATCACCAGAGTCCTTTAACAGTGCAGGCTGTTTCAGTCGCAAATCCCAACACCACATTCCTAGTCTGGCCTCTCCTGGCTAATCCAGGATGTGGTGGATGTCAAGATACTGTATAAACTTAAGGAAGATATAGACAGATTTTTAATTAGCAATGGGTTGGAGAGTTTATGGAGAGCAGACAGGAAAGTGAAGTGAAGCCCAAGATAAGAGCAGCCAAGATCCTATCAAATGATGGAGCAGGCTCAAGGAGCTGAATTCTCTACTCCTGCTCTTGGTTCTTATATTCTGTAACTTTAATCGATTCAGGCCTGGTTTTTAAAACAATGCAACTTACAGCTCCTAAGAGGTCTCTGCACAAGGGAACCTTTTGAAAGATAATTTTAAAACGTCCTCCACTTGCTCCATGCCACTTCCATGCCCATTTACCCAATACAGACTGTATAAAACCCATGAACCCACTAGTGACAATAGAATGTGAAAACATTTTTTTAGAAAGTCATTCATTGATAGCTTTACGCTTTCTCATACTATACGCTAATGCAAGTATTAATCATTCTGGTCCTTTGAAAAATGAATAACAGAAACTACAACCATGTGAAACCTCTTTATCTTGTGTAAATAAACACTGTATAATTGACAGAGTATGTCAATCAAGAACTGTTTTCCCTGGGGCTTAGGTGTTTCAACAGTCTAATGGATACCCGGGCTCTCAACCAGGAATGCACGATGAGGCTTGACTTGAGGTGGCATGGAAGGGACCTGCATGGTGAGTGAGGGTGAGGGTCTGTGAGACCTGAAGGATACAAGGCCGTGCTGTTTGAATTATTATTAGAACCAAGTCCCAAAGTATTGAGATAGGCTGAAACAGCCTACCTCAACAGTCTCCGTTGCTATGTCCAAATTGATTCCCAGATCAGCTGGCCTAAGTGCAGCAGCCTATCCCTGCCTATACCTGGGATTTACCTAACTCCTGCGAAACCATTTAGGGGTTCATAATCCTGGTTTCAAACTGGAGATCGGCTTTAAATTGATTCTAGAACACAGGTTTCTATTTCCATCACATATCATTTACTGCCACATGTTTCAGAAATCCCACAAGATACAGAAATGGGGTTTAATTGGGGCAATATGTAGGGGGAGAACTCTTACAACAATGCAAATGTAGATCACCAGTCATGGGCAAACTATATTATTACTCCTCTGTTATTTGCTGGACACTGCTCCATGAAGTCACCAATTTTGAACTGGTATCACGGTTTAGCCACAATTTGGAAAAGTATGCAATAAAATGTTACAAGGAGACAATGGGGACTGCAGATGCTGGAGGAATCAGAGTTGATAAAACGTGATGCTGGAAAAGGCACAGCAGGTAAGGCAGCATCAGAGGAGCAAGAGAGCCGACGTTTTGAGCAGGACCTTTCTTCAGGACTGGGGAGGGGGAAGGGGATTGAGAGATAAAAGGGGTGAATGGGGTGGGGCTAGGGGAAAGGTAGGTGACAGGTGGGTGTTGATAGTGATAGGTCGATGGGGAGGGTGGAGTGGATAGGTGGGAAGGAAGATGGACCGGTAGGTCAGGTCAAGAGGACGGAACTGAGTCAGAGGGATGGATCTGGGATGGGGTGGGGGGAGGGAATATTTGGAAACTGCTGAATTCAGTGTTCATGCCATGTAGTTGTAGGCTCCCAAGGTCGTAGATATTCCTCCTTCTGTTTGTGGGTGGCCTTGTGTAGGCGGTAGTGGAGGCCTGGAATGGATATGTCCTTAGGGGAGAGAGAGAGGGGGAGCTGAAGTGGATGACCACAGGAAGGTGGCCTCTAAACACATATCCATTCCCCTAAGGACATATGCATATCCATAAGGTGTCAGAGAGCTCCAAAGCACAGTTGTGAAATACTGAACTGTATTACCAATTAGTTCAAAATGTGTCATGATGATATGGTGAGGCACATACTTTGCTGAGGCCAATGTCCATGCCTTTAAGAAAGATTTGTTCAGTCATGTTTCTTTTGAAAGCAAGTGTTGTAAACTTGGAGCTAAGCTGTCTGCTCTCAGCTAGCTTTATTTTTTAAAAGTTGGTACAAGAAGTAGCTTGAAGGTGTGGGGTCAAGGTCCCACAGAACCGAGACTTTAATTTCAGCTTTCAGCAATTGCTGGGGTCCTGAAGCTGGATGTACAAGCTGTTTTTTCCTTTCTCTGTTAGAGCTCAAAGCTTGGGTTCTCTTCCTGCTATTAGAATCCAGTGAAATAATTCAACTTACTGAATTTGTCTTTGCCAAGGGCGTGTTTATGGGATGGCACTATATTGAAACACTTGCTGTTTAGCAATTAAATAATCCATTATTCTGTTAAATTTTCCAATTGAGTTAAAGTTATTCCAATTCTTTTTTTTTGTTTGTCTTTTAATTACAATGTAAAAATAAATTGTATTTTGTGTCAAACCTGATAGTTTTTCCAATTGAATTGCATTTGGAACACAATGCCCCACACTTACCTTCAAAAATAAGAAAAAGTTGAAGTCTAGGCTATCTTCTTAATATATTGTGCAGGGATTTTGTCTGGTCCAATGCATTAACCATTGAGCATGCCCTGAGTTGCTGGGGAATGCTGGCCAAGATGGAGGCCTGGAGAGGATGTGGCAAGCTGCAGTTTCCAAGTTACCACTCTGACTTTCAAGTCCAGAATTGGTACTCACTGATGTCTGGTAGAATAGCAATACGCATATAAAGGGGGTGAAATTAGGTTGATTAGAGATGTTAATGCATGCAAATGGAGCTTCTGCCACTTACTTGCAAGGTTCTTGCCTAGCTATTAAAATCTTAAGGGAAAGATTTTACCCTTTTTCTCAAAGTCAAGATTCTCCCTTTCTTATTCTTGCTTTATTCTTCCAACTTTCTTACTATAGCTGATGAAGACCTGCTCCTCCGATGCTGCCTGACCTGCTGTGCTTTTTCCAGCGCCACACTTTATCGACTCTGACTCTCCAGCATCTCAGTCCTCATGATCTCCTAGGAGGAGTATAAACGATGATATAGATCATTTGGTCAGTCTGTTTCTGTGCAGTGGAGTCAATGGGCTGAATCTCATCATTTTTTGGCAAACTGTCATTTTCATCCAGCTCCATGGAGGGTTTCTCTCCACATTACCTTTTACTATCACACCATATTGGACTCATTAACTATCAATGCCAAACGCTGTCCTTTTTGTCCAATGCTGGGCTGATTCTCCCACTTGCCATGATTGGAATTATTCACCACTGCCGCGATATACTAGCAACCCTGGTGTCAATGTCTTCATTGAAGCCTAACCATGCAATCAGTCAAGTGCTGGCAGTTTAGAGTTACCCATCACTGTAAATGTAGCAGTATATCAGTCACTAACCAACACTTCTCAACTGCACAATCTACACACATTGTTGCTTAAGCACCGGACCACACAGTTTACCTGTCCTTAGCTACATCCTATCTTACAGTCCTGGCTAAGTCACTGCTACTTTTTCCTAAATGCTGATGGTAATCCAGCATCTTATCATGATATTGTGAAACCATTACATGCAGAAAAGCCTTCGGTCACGTCAACACAGTCACCTCAAAACAGTCACTTTTATTTGTAAACAATAAAATCAACCAGAAATCAAACAAACAGCAGTTGCATTTGCCTTTCAGAGCAGAAACAAACTGCATGTATGGCGAGCATTGACAATTTTACAGTCAATGAATGATGACTTCACTCAGTTCACATCTACTGGAACCAGGTGTCAATAATGACCTGTCTGAATTGTAGCATCTAAAACTGTTGTGCTTGATCATTCAAGGTTGATGTTTCTCCTGCTCAATCTCCTTATCCTCCCCCATGGAAGTCTGCTCCCACTTGCCCAGTTAATCAGCATTCATAACATTGTTGGATCGAAATCCTCAAATCCCTTCCTAATGGCACAATGAGTCTACCTACTGCAACAGTTCAAAGAGGTAGCTCACCACCAACTTCTCAAGGGCAACTAGGGATGGGCAGTAAATTCTGGCCCAGCCAGTGAGGCCTACATCCCACAAGATGCCTGGGAATACTACCACCTGAATGTTCCTCACAAAGCAACATTCTCATCATGATTTGGAATTACATCACCATCCCTTCACTGTCACTGGGTCAAGATCCTGGAACTCTCTTCCTAAAAAAAAAGCACAGAGAATTTCATCCATCCCAAGGAATGCAGCAGTTCAAGAAAGGAGCTCACGGCAACTTCTTCCAGGATAGTTAAGAATGAGCAACAAATACTGGCTAAGCCAGCAGTGCCAGGTGCTCCATGAACAAATAAAAGAGAGTTACCATCTTCCCATGCCCCTCACCACTTGCCTCCCCTCCCCCAGAAACATTGAGCACAGGCTGTTGATCAAATCCAGTTCCTTCCTGACTTTTTTGGCACAGCCAATGACTTAGTAAACTCAATGAACTATCTTGGGAGTCATCAACATGGCTTTAATTATGACCTTTAATATGCTTCTATCAGCCTGTGCCTCAGAGAGACTAACATTCACAGTCACTAATTTAGGAGTATGTAAGCTCCAAAAATATATATTCTGCCTGTTTGTATTATAATCTACAAGTGTGAAAACTGATTTATTTAATGAAAATGTTAACATGTTGCAGCGATACTGGTCTTTGACCAGAAAATAATATCTCTGATTTTATGGAAGCGGGGGGGGGGGGGTTATTTTGATCCACTGCATCAGATTAAAAAATTGCAAACTAAGCCAAGTATTTAGCACTTTATTCTCAAAACGTTTCTAGATCTGTAAAAGTGCATAATTATTAGATTACCTACAGTATGGAAACAGCCCGACAAGTCCACACTGACCCTCCAAAGAGTAACCCACCTAGACCCATTACCCTCTGACTAATGCATCTAATCTATGGGCAATTTAGCATGGCCAATTCACCTAACCTGCATATCTTTGGACTGTGGGAAGAAACCAGAGCACCTGGAGGAAACCCGTACAGACATGGGGAGAATGTGCAGACACCACACAGACAGTTGCCCAAGGCTGGAATCAAACCTGGGACCCTGGTGCTATGAGGCAGCAGTGCTAACCACTGAGCCACCACGCCACCCCATTGCAACCATCTTTGTAGCAATACACTTAAACTTTCGTTTTTCTGTAGGCTTTAGAAAATTTTACTTTAAAAAGTGCACAAAAAGTTTCTACTCCAATTCTCGGTCTATGCTGTGGTTAGTTACCATTTGCTGGCATGCTGCCACTGGAGCCACTTAATTGCATTATGCCTGAGTTCAAGAGAAGTAAAATTACTTTGACTTCCTATTTGCGTTCAGGCCATGAAACAGAACAGAGTCAGATTTGGCTATCATTGGCCCAATGACAAAATAACCAACTGGTAACTTGTAGCCTTGATTGTCTGCTTCAGTTGATAATGCTTCTGTCCATGAGCTAGAAGGTAAGCATTCATTTTTTTTTGTCTATGATTTACTCTTTCGTGGAATGTGGATATTGTTGCAAGGCCAGCAGTTTTTTTTAACATCATTCCCAATTGTCCCTGAACTCAGTGGCTAGTTCAATGGCCTTGGAACACTTCAACCCCAGGGCATCAATGTGGACTTCACCAGTTTCCTTATTTCCCCTCTCCCCACCTTACCCCAGTTCCAACCTTCCAGCTCAGCACTGTCCTCATGACCTGTCCTACCTGCCTACCCGAAACGTCGATTTTCCTGCTCCATGGATGCTGCCTGACCTGCTGTGCTTTTCCAGCACCACTCTGCTCTAAAATCAGTGGCTAGTTCAGCCATTTCAGAGGGCAGTTAAGAGTTAACATGTAATATGGCAGGACTCACATATAGGCCAGACTGGGTACACAGCAGGAGGAGAAGTCATTCAGCCTGACAAATCCATTGATTTCTGTCTTGTACATGTTCAATGATTTCCTTTCCTGAAGAACATTAATGAACCAGATGGGTTTTTTAACAACGTGATAGTTTCATGGTCACTGGTAATTAGACTGCTTTGAAATTTCAGATTTTATTAGTTGAATTTACATTTGAGTTCAAACTCAATGCTGCCCTGGATATAAACCTGGAACTCTGAATTACTAATCCAATGACACGACCATCACCTCTCCTTTAAAAATTCTACTCCAAGCTTAAATAATCGAGGCTGACATTCCAGTGCTGAAGGCGCCATAGAACATAGAACAATACAGCGCAGATGTGTTGGCCCTCGATGTTGCACTGACCTGTGAACTATTCTCAGCTCATCCCCCTACACTATCCCAAAATCATCCACGTGCTTATCTAAGGATTGTTTACATCTCCCTAATGTGGCTGAGTTAACTACATTAGCAGGTAGGGCATTCCACGCCCTTACCACTCTCTGCATAAAGAACCTGCCTCTGACATCTGTCTTAAATCTATTACCCCTCAATTTGTAGTTATGCCCTCTCGGACAAGCTGATGTCATCATCCTAGGAGTTGAGTGGATAACCAAACATATATTCTGCCTGTATGTATTATTATCTACAAGTGTGAAAACTGATTAATTTAATGAAAATGTTAACATGTTGCAGTGATGCTGGTCTTTGACATGAATTTGTTATGGTGCTATGTTGACCAGCAAATAATACCTTTGGTTTTATGGGATCAGGGGAATATTTTGGTCCACTGCATCAGATTAAAATATTGCAAACTAAGCCTAGTATTTAGCACTTTATTCTCAAAACATTGCTAAATCTGAAAAAAAATAATTGCAACATTTTTAAAGCAAAATACTTATTTGCTTTTTGTTTTTCTTTAAGTTGATTAAGGATAGTCAACATGGTTTTGTAAAGGTGAGAAGGTGACCAAACAGGTGGATGAGGGTAAAGTGGTTGATATGGTGTATATGGATTTCAGTAAGGTGTTTGATAAGGTTCCACACGGTAGGCTTTTGCACAAAATACAGAGGCATGGGATTGAGGGTGATTTAGCGGTTTGGATCAGAAATTAGCAAAGCTGTAAGAAGACAGAGGATGGTGGTTAATAGAAAATATTCATCCTGGAGTTCAGTTAATAGTGGAGTATCGCAGGGATCTGTTTTGGTCCTCTGCTGTTTGTCATTTATATAAATGACTGGGATGAGGACCTAGATAAGCTGCAGAGCTGGGCTGAGAGGTGGCAAGTAGAGTTTAATGTGGAAAAGTGTGAGGTGATTCACTTTGGAAGGAGCAACAGGAATGCAGAATACTAGGCTAATGGTAAGATTCTTGGTAGTGTACATAGGTAGATAGACCTTGGTGTCCGGGTTCATAGATCCGTGAAAGTTGCCACCTAGGTTGACAGGGTGTTAAAAAGGGATATGGTGTGTTAGCTCTTATTGATAGAGGGATTGAGTTTCGGAACCATGAGATCATGCTGCAGCTGTACAAAACTCTAGTGCAGCTGCACTGGGAGTATTGCGAACAGTTCTGGTCACCGCATTACAGGAAGGATGTGGAAGCTTTGGAAAGGATTCAGAGGAGATTTACTTGGATGTTGCCTGATATGGAGGGAAGGTCTTCTGATGAAAGGCTGAGGGCCTTGAGGCTGTTTTCATTAGAGAGAAGAAGGTTGAGTGAAGAAGGGTGATTTAATTGAGACATATAAGATAATCAGAGGGTTAGGTAGGTTGGACAGTGAGAGCCTTTTTCCTCGAATGGCGATGAATAGCATGAGGGGACATAGCTTTAAATTGAGGGGTAATAGATATAGACAGCTGTCAGAGGTAGGTTCTTTACTCAGGGAGTAGTGGGGGCATAGAACACACTGACTGCAACACTAGTAGACTTGCCAACTTTAAGGGCATTTAAATGGTCATTGGATAGGCATATGGACAAGAATGGAATAGTGTAGGTTAGGTGGACTTCAGATTGGTTTTACAGGTTGGCACAACATTGAGGGCCAAAGGGCCTGTACTGCGATGTAATGTTATACGTTCTAGTTCTAAAAGCCCTTTGCGTCCTTGAAAGTGGATGTAAGAAATCCAAAAGCAGATTATAAGAGCTTTCCCAAGTATATAAATGTTGGACCATGCTATCACCTCTATGGGCAGCACGGTGGCATAGTGGTTAGCACTGCTGCCTCACAGCGGCAGAGACCTGGCTTCAATTCCCGCCTCAGGCGACTGACTGTGTGGAGTTTGCACATTCTCCCCGTGTCTGCATGGGTTTCCTCTGGGTGCTCCGGTTTCCTCCCACTGTCCAAAAATGTGGAGGTTAGGTGAATTGGCCATGCTAAATTGCCCTTAGTGTTAGGTGCAGAAATGGGTCTGGGTGGGTTGCGCTTCGGTGGGTGGGTGTCGACTTGTTGGGCCGAAAGACCTGTTTCCACACTGTAAGTAATCTAATCTCTCAACTCCATCACATCTTTCCTGAATCTCCATTTTTGAACCCCTCCAAACAGGTTTTCTGCTCATGCCACATTACCAGAAATGGCTCTCCTCAAAGCCACAATTGACTGTGAAGGAGACAAATTACCCTTTTGCAATCTATTGAAAACTTTTGCCCTGGTTGACCACACTATCCTCCTAAAACACGGCTCCAGAAGAACATTGGGATTATGTTTCCCATTCATCCTTCCTTTTTAGGATTTTCTGGAATTTTATTCCAAAAACATCTAGATATTTTGAGTATCTAACTCAGAGATAGATAGGTTCTTGATTAGTAAGGGGATTGAGGGTTATGGGTACAAGGTCCAGAATGGGCTTGAGGAACATATCAGCCGTGATCAAATGATGGAACAGACTCGATGGGCGGAATGGCTAAATTCTGCTCCTATATCTTATGGACTTATGGTCGGGCTAGAACCGCAGTGACTGGAATTATGTGCCTTATAATCAGATACTCCTATAATAACATTTTCAAGAAAACACTATTTCAAATTCATTTATCTAAAATGCACCAATCCTCAAATCCTCTTTCTTCCACTTGCAACTTTTAACTCCAACTTAGTGATAATTATACTTCAGATTGAAAGAACCGTAAGTCCAAAACAAAAATAGGATTGAGTAACGAGCACGCATTCAGAACCCTCCAGAAGAAACAAGTTATGCAGAAAACCAAGGGACAAAGTTAATATTTGCTCAACTGATTGAAGTGGTGAGACACTGGGAAACATTCTTGAAAAAGAATGTTAGGGTAAGGAAAATACAGAATTATCTTTCTAGCTTTAAATTTGTCCCCTGAGTAATAATTCTCTAGTGCTGTTCTATTCAAAATCAGCATATCACAGAAAAGATGAAAGAATATTTGTAACATTGTTTGAATAATTTTAGGGAAAGATTGAGATTGTCAATCTTTGAGATTGACAATTGATTGATTGCGATTGAACAGGGGGTTAATATTCTCAAAATAGTTTAATGGAATGATAGATAATTTCCTCATGTCGAGTCATGAAGGCATTTCTTTAAATTAAAGGTATGATATATGTTATGACCACAGCTGATGGGCAATATTGAATAAGGTAAAAACAATGAGTGCAGATGCTGGAAACCAGATTCTGGATTAGTGGTGCTGAAAGAGCACAGCAGTTCAGGCAGCATCCGAGGAGCAGTAAAATCGATGTTTTGGGCATCAGGAATACAGGCAGAGAGCCTGAAGGGTGGAGAGATAAATGAGGAGGGTGTGGGTGGGGAGAAAGTAGCACAGAGTACAATAGGTGAGTGGGGGAGGGGATGAAGGTGATAGGTCTGGGAGGAGGGTGGAGTGGATAGGTGGCAAAGAAGATAGGCAGGTAGGACAGATCATGGGGACAGTGCTGAGCTGGAAGGTTGGAGCTGGGGTGGGGTGGGGGAAGGGGAAATGAGGAAACTGTTGAAGCCCACATTGATGCCCTGGGGTTGAAGTGTTCCAAGGGGGAAGATGAGGCGTTCTTCCTCTAGGCGTTGGGTGGTGAGGGAGCGGCGGTGAAGGAGGCCCAGGACTTCCATATCCCCCCTAGTCCAGGAAGTCCCCACATACGTTCGAGACATCACCCACGCCCTCCACCTCCTCTAAGACTTCTGTTTCTTGGCCCCCAACGCCTCATCTTCACCATGGATATCCAGTCCCTCTACACCTCCATCCGCCATGACCAGGGCCTCCAAGCCCTCTATTTCTTCCTCTCCCGATGTCCCCAATGGTACCGTTCCACCGACACTCTTATTCATTTGGCCGAACTGGTCCTCACTCTTAACAATTTCTCCTTCGAATCCTCCCACTTCCTCCAGACCAAAGGGGTAGCCATGGACACCCGTATGTCTCTTTGTTGGCTACGTAGAACGGTCCATCTTCCATCATTACACTGGCACCTCTCCTCACCTTTTCCTCCGCTACATTGATGACTGCATTGGCGCCACCTCGAGGAGGTTGAGCAATTCATCAACTTCACCAACACATTCTACCCTGACCTTAAATTTACCTGGACCATCTCTGACACCTCCCTCCCTTTCCTGGACCTCAACATCTCCATTAATGACGATCGCCTTGACACTGACATTTTTTACAAACCCACCGACTCCCAAAGCTACCTGGATTACACCTCTTCCCACCCTACCTCCTGCAAAAATGCCATCCCGTATTCCGAATTCCTCCGCCTCCGCCGTATCTGCTCCCAGGAGGACCAGTTCCACCATAGAACACACCAGATGGCCTCCTTCTTTAGAGACCGCAATTTCCCTTCCCATGTGGTTGAAGATGCCCTCCAACGCATCTTGTCCACATCCTGCACCTCCGCCCTCAGACCCCACCCCTCCAATCGTAACAAGGACAGAACGCCCCTGGTGCTCACCTTCTACTCTACAAACCTTCGCATAAACCAAATCATCCGCCGACATTTCTGTCACCTCCAAACGGACCCCACAACAGGGATATATTTCCCTCCCCAACCCTTTATGCCTTCCGCAAAGACTGTTTCCTCCGTGACTACCTGGTCAGGTCCACGACCCCCTACAATCCGCCCTTCCGTTCTGGCACCTTCCCCTGCCACCACAGGAATTGCAAAACCTGCGCCCACACCTCTTCCCTCACCTCCATCCAGGGCCCTAAAGGAGCCTTCCACATCCACCAAAGTTTTACCTGCACATCCACTAATATCATTTATTGTATCTGTTGCTCCTGATGCAGTCTCCTCTACATTGGGGAGACTGGATGCTTCCTAGCAGAGCATTTTAGGGAACATCTCCGAGACACCCACACCAATCAACCACACTGCCCTGTGGCCCAACATTTCAACTCCCCCTCCCACTCTGCCGAGGACATGGAGGTCCTGGGCCTCCTTCACCGCCGCTCCCTCACCACCCGACGCCCGGAGGAAGAACGCCTCATCTTCCACCTCAGAATACTTCAACCCCAGGGCATCAACGTGGACTTCACCAGTTTCTTCATTTCCCCTTCCCCCACCTCACCCCAGCTCCAACCTTCCAGCTCAGCACCACCCTCATGGCCTGTCCTACCTGCCTATCTTCCTTTCCACCTATCCACTCCACCCTCCTCTCTAACCTATCACCTTCATCCCCACCCCCATCCACCTATTGTACCCTATACTACTTTCTCCCCACCCCCACCCTCCTCTCACTTATCTCTCCACCCTTCAGACACTCTGCCTGTATTCCTGATGAAGGGCTTTTGCCCAAAACGTCGATTTTACTGCTCCTCGGATACTGCCTGAACTGCTGTGCTCTTCCAGCACCACTAATCCAATACTGAACAAGTCAGATTCCAAAGTGAAACCTGGTTTAATAGAAAAAAAATAAACTTATCAGCCAAAAGAACTGTGGATGCTGTGAACCAGAAACAAAATTAGAAATTGTTAGAAAAGCTCAGCAGGTCTCACAGCAGCTGTAGAGAGAAATCAGAGTTAATGTTTTGGGTTGAGGACTATATTCAATGGTTTTTACAAGAATGAAGGGGGACCTCGTAGAACTCTGTAAAATTCTACTATGACTAGACAGGGTAAATGCAGGACTATCTTTCCTGATGCCTGGGGAAACCAGAACCAGAGGTCACAATCTTAGGACATGGGGGTAGGATATTTATGACTGATGTGAGAAGAAATCTCTTCACCAAAAGAGTGCTGATACTATGGAATTCTCTGCCACAGAAAGCGATTGAGGCCAAAACATTGAATGTTTTCATAAAAAAAGTTAGATATAGTTTGAAACATTAAGGAGGAAGGAGAGAAAGAAGGAACAATCATGACGATATTGAATGGTGCAGCAGGCTGAAACTTTTATATTTAGATTTGCTGTTATATGTATATAAAAATACAGTGAAATGTTTTTTCATATCAGCCCAACATTTTTCACTCTTCTGCCCTGATTTCTAATAGTTGAAATGAATTCTTCACTTCAAGTGTTTTAAACACCTCTTTAAAGATGCATGTGTCAACAAACCATAAGACCATAAGATATAGGAGCAGAAATTAGGCCATTCAGCCCATCAAGTCTGCTCCACTATTCAATCATGGCTGATAGGTTTCTCAACCCCATTCTCCCGCTTTCTCCCCAAACCCATGATCCTCAATAACCTATCTATCTTGGTCTTAAATATACTCAATGACCTGGTCTCCACACCCTTCTGTGGCAATGAATTCCATAGATTCACCACTCTCCAGCTGAAGAAGTTTCTCCTTATCTCCATTCTCACAGGTATTCCCTTTACTCTAATGTTGTGCCCTCAGGTCCTAGTCTCTCCCACTAATGGTAATACCTTCCTAACGTCTATTCTGTCCAAGGCCATTCAGTATTCTGTATTTTTCAATCAGATATTCCCTCATCCTTCTAAACTTAATCAAGTGTACACCCAGAGTCCTCAAACATTCCTCATATGTTAAGCTGTTCATTCCTGGGACCATTCTCGTGAACGTCCTCTGAACACACTCCAGGGCCAGTGCATCCTTTCTGAGATATGGGGCTCAAAACTGCACACAATACTCCAAATGTGGTCTGTCCAGAGCCTTATCGAGTCTCTTTTATATTCACGTTCTCTTGAAATAAATGCTATCATTGCATTTTCCTTCCGAACTATTGACTCAACCTGCAAGTTTACATTAGAACGTAGAACATAGAATATTACAGCGCAGTACAGGCACTTTGGCCCTCGATGTTGTGCAGATCTGTGGAACCAATCTGAAGCCCATCTATCCTGCACTATTCTATTCTCATCCATATGCCTATCCAATGACTATTTAAATGCCCTTAAAGTTGGCGAGTCTACTACTGTTGCAGGCAGTGTGTTCCGCACCCCTATTGCTCTCTGAATAAAGAAACTACCTCTGACATCTGTCCTATCACAGCTCAAGTTAACGCCTATGTCCTCTCATGCTAGCCATCGCCATCCAAGGAAAAAGGCTCTCACTATCCAACCTATCTAATCCTCTGATTATCTTGTATGTCTCAATTAAGTCACCTCGCAACCTTTTTCTCGCAAACAAAAATAGCCTCAAATCCCTCAGTCTTTCCTCGTAAGACCTTCCCTCCAAAACAAACAACATCCTAGTGAATCTCCTCTGAACTCTTTCCAAAGCTTCCACATCCTTCCTATAAAGTGGTGAGCAGAACTGTACGCAATACTCCAAATGTGGCCGCACCAGAGCTTTGTACAGCTGCAGCATAATCTCATGGTTCAGAGATCCCTCAACCAATAAAAGTGAATACACCATATGCCGTCTTAACAATCCTATCATCCTGGGTGGCAACTTTCAAGGATCAATGTTAATGGACGCCGAGATCTACCTGCTCATTTCCACGACCAAGAAACTTTCCATCAGCCCAGTACTCTGCATTCCTGTTACTCCTTCCAAAGTGAATCACTTCACACTTTTCTACAATAAACTCAATTTGCTTCCTCTCAGCCCAGCTCTGCAGCTTATCTATGTCCATCGAAAACCTACAACATCCTTCTGCACTATCCATAACTCTACCAACCTTAGTGTCATCTGCAAATTTATGAACCCATCCTTCTCGGCTCTCATCCAGGTAATTAATAAAAATGACAAACAACAGTGGACCCAAAACAGATCCCGGATCAGTGGTGCTGGAAGAGCACAGCAGTTCAGGCAGCATCCAACGAGCAGCGAAATCAACGTTTTGAGCAAAAGCCCTTCATCAGGAATAAAGGCAGTGAGCATGAAGTGTGGAGAGATAAGCTAGGGGAGGGTGGGGGTGGGGAGAGAGTAGCATCGAGTACAATGGGTGAGTGGGGGAAGGGATGAAGGTGATAGGTCAGGGAGGAGAGGGTGGAGTGGATAGGTGGAAAAGGAGCCAGGCAGGTCAGACAAGTCATGAGGACAGTGCTGAGCTGGAAGTTTGGAACTCGGGTGAGGTGGGGGAAGGGAAAATGAGGAAGCTATTGAAGTCCACATTGATGCCCTGGGGTCGAAGTGTTCCGAGGCGGAAGATGAGGCGTTCTTCCTCCAGGCGTCTGGTGGTGAGGGAGTGGCGGTGAAGGAGGCCCAGGACCTCCATGTCCTCGGCAGAGTGGGAGGGGGAGTTGAAATGTTGGGCCACGGGGCGGTGTGGCTGATTGGTGTGGGTGTCTCGGAGATGTTCCCTAAAGTGCTCTGCTAGAAGGAATTGGGAATACAAACCCACCGACTCCCACAGCTACCTGGATTACACCTCTTCCCACCCTATCTCTTGCAAAAATGCCATCCCATATTCCCAATTCCTCCGCCTCCGCCGTATCTGCTCCCAGGAGGACCAGTTCCACCATAGAACACACCAGATGGCCTCCTTCTTTAGAGACCGCAATTTCCCTTCCCACGTGGTTAAAGATGCCCTCCAACGCATCTTGTCCACATCCCACACCTCCGCCCTCAGACTCCACCCCTCCAACCGTAACAAGGATAGAACGCCCCTGGTGCTCACCTTCCACCCTACAAACCTTCGCATAAACCAAATCATCTGCCGACATTTCCGCCACCTCCAAAAAGACCCCACCACCAGGGATATATTTCCCTCCCCACCCCTTTCTGCCTTCCGCAAAGACCGTTCCCTCCATGACTACCTGGTCAGGTCCAGGCCCCCCTACAACCCACCCTCCCATCCTGGCACTTTCCCATGCCACCGCAGGAACTGTAAAACCTGTGCCCACACCTCCTCCCCCACATCCATCAAAGTTTTACCTGCACATCCACTAATATCATTTATTGTACAAGTTGCTCCCGATGCAGTCTCCTCTACATTGGGGAGACTGGGCGCCTCCGAGCAGAGCGCTTTAGGGAACATCTCCGAGACATCCGCACCAATCAACCACACCGCCCCGTGGCCCAACATTTCAACTCCCCCTCCCACTCTGCCGAGGAAATGGTGGTCCTGGGCCTCCTTCACCGTCGCTCCCTCACCACCAGACGCCTGGAGGAAGAACGCCTCATCTTCCGCCTCGGAACACTTCAACCCCAGGGCATCAATGTGGACTTCAACAGCTTTCTCATTTCCCCTTCCTCCACCTCACCCGAGTTCCAAACTTCCAGCTCAGCACTGTCCCCATGACTTGTCCGGACATGTCCTACCTGCCTAGCTCCTTTTCCACCTATCCACTCCACCCTCTCCTCCCTGACCTATCACCTTCATCCCCTCCCCCACTCACCCATTGTACTCTATGCTACTCTCTCCCCACACCCACCCTCCCTTAGCTTATCTCTCCATGCTTCAGGCTCACTGCCTTTATTCCTGATGAAGAGCTTTTGCCTGAAACGTCGATTTCGCTGCTCGATGGATGCTGCCTGAACTGCTGTGCTCTTCTAGCACCACTGATCCAGAATCTGGTTCACAGCATCTGCAGTCATTGTTTTTACCTCCAAAACAGATCCCCACTAGTAACTGAACTCCAGGGTGAATATTTCCCATCAACCACCACCAGCTGTCTTCTTTCAGCTAGCCGATTTCTGATCCAAACCTCTGTGAAATCACGCTCAATTCCATGCCTCTGTATTTTATGCAATACCCTACCGTGGGGAACCTTGTCAAACCCCTTACTGAAATCCATATACACCACATCTACTGCTTTACCCTCATCCACCTGTTTGGTCACCTTCTTAAAGAACTCCTCTTCACAAAACCATGTTGACTATCCTTAATCAACTTATTCCTCCCTAGATGATTATAAATCCTACCTCTCATAACCCTTTCCAACACTTTACCCACAACCGAAGTAAAGCTCACAGTCTATAATTTCCAGGGTTGTCTCTACTCCCCTTCTTGAACAAGGGAACAACATTTGATAACCTCCAGTCTCTGGCACTATTCCTGTAGACAATGATGAATAAAGATCAAAGCCAAAGGCTCAGCAATCTCCTCCCTGGCTTCCCAAAGAATCCTAGGATAAATCCCATCTGGCCCAGGGGAGGTATCTATTTTTAAACTTTCCAGAATTGTTAACACCTCCTCCGTATGAATGTCAATCCCATATAGTCTAGTAGCCTGTATCTCAGCGTTCTCCTCAACCACATTTTTTTAGTGTGAATACTAATAAACAGTATTCATTTTGTGCTTCCCCTATCTCCTCTGACTGCACGCACAACTTCCCACTACTCTGATTGATTGGCCCTAATCATAATATAGTCATTCTTTTATTTCTGATATAGCTATAGGGTTTTTCTTGATCCTAACTGCGAATGACTTCTCATGTCCCATCTTGGCTCTTCTTAGCTCTCTCTTTAGGTGTCTCTTTAGGTGAGAGAATCCTGGACTAGAACTCCCAAATCTCTTTGTACTTCAGACTTCTGAATTTTCTCCACATTTAGAAAATAGTCCACGCCTGTATTCTTCCTATCAAAATGCATGACCTCATACTTTCACTCATTATACTTCCCTCTGCCACTTCTTTGCCCACACTCCTAACCTGTCCAAATTCATCTGTGGTCTCCCCACATCCTCAATGCTACCTGTCCCTCTACCTACCTTTTTATCATCCGCAAACTTAGGCCCTCAGTTCCTTCATCTAGATTGTTAATGTATAAAGTGAAAAGTAGTGGTCCCAAAACTGAGCCTTGCAGAACTCCACTTGTCACATCCTGAGAAGGACCCTTTTATTCGCACTCTCTGCTTTCTGCCAGACAGCCAAGCTTCTATCCATGCTATGCTAGCACCTTGCCTCCAACACCATGGGCCCTTACCTTACTCAGTAGCCTCCTGTGCAGCACCTTGTCAAAGGCCTTCTTGAAGTCCAGGTAGATAACATATATTGGATTTCCTTGGTCTAACCTGCTCATTACTTCCTCAAAGACGTCTAGCAGATTTGTCAGGCATAACCTCCCCTTGATGAAACCATGCTGACTTTGCCCTATTTTACCACACACTTCCAAGTAAACAGAAATCTTACCCTTCACAATGGATTCCAGGATCTTACCCATGACCGAGGTTAGGGTAATCAGTCTGTAACTTTCTGTCTTTTGCCTTCCTCCCTTTTTAAACGAGGGTTCCATGTTAGCGATTTTCCAGTCCTCTGGGGCCCTCTCTGATTCTAGCAATTCCTGAAAGTTCACCTCTAATGCCTCCGCTATCTCTTCAGCTATCTTCTTTAGAATTCTGGGGTGTAGTCCATCTGGTCCAGGTGGTTTATCCACCTTCAGATCTTTCAGTTTTTCTCACACATTCTCCTTGGTGATGACCACCAAACGCAACTCTGCCCCCTCACTCACTTGAAGTTTTGGGATTTTACTCGAGTCTTCCACTGAAAAGGCTGACATGAATTAATTATTCAGTGTCTCTGCCATTTCCTTGTTCCCCACTATTATCTCTCCAGTGTCATTTTCCAGTAGCCTAATGTCTGCTTTTAACTCTCATTTGCCCTTTATCTATAGAAACTCTTACAGTCTTCCTTTATATTACTAGCTAGCTTACCCTCATATTTAATCTTCTCCCTCCTTATTTCTTTTATTGTTTCCCTCTGTTGGTCTTTGTAAGCTTCCCAATCCTCTGGTTTCCCACTGCCCTTCACTACATTACATGCTTTCTCTTTTGCTTTTATGTTATCCCTGACTTCCCTAGTCAGCCATGGTTGCCTCATCCTTCCTGTACCATGCTTCTTTTTCCTCGGGATGAATCTCTGCTGTGTCTCCTGAATTACTCCCAGAAACTCCTGCCATTGATGTTCCACTGTCTTTCCTGCTGGGCTCCTCTCACAGTCAATTCTACCCAGCTCCTTCCTCATGCCTCTGTGGTTGTATTTATTCAGCTGTAATACCATTACCTCTGATTCTATCTTCTCCCTCTCAAATTGCAGAGTAAATTCAGTCATATTATGACCACTGCCTCCTAAGTGTTCCTTCACCTTAAGCTCCCTTATCAAGCTGCCTCATTGCACAACACTAAATTCAGTATTGCCTGTTCCCTAGTGGGCTCCACCACAAACTGCTCCAATAAGCCATCTTGTAAACATTTCACAAACTCCTTTTCTTGCAATCCACTACCAACCTGATTTTCCCAAACTTCTGACACCCCATTAACAATCATAGAACATATCTAAAATGAACTACAATCATATCACTCCTTAATATACACAATATAAAAATACATACTTTATTAATATATCTACTCATGAAACATAAGCATCGCTGGCTGGACCAGCAGTTATTGCTCATCCTTAGTTTCCCTTGAGAAGTTGGTGGAGAGCTGCCTTCTTGAACCACTGTTGTTTATTTCCTCTAGGTAGATCTCCAATGCCAATAGGATTTTGAATCAACAACACTGACCCAATGACACTGAAACCACAGCGATATATTTCCGAGTCAGGATGGTGAGTGGCTTGGAAGGAAACTTGCAGAGAATGGTGTTTCCATGTAGCTACTGCCCTCGACTTCTAGTTGGAAGTGGCCATGGGTTTGTAGGTGCTGTCTAAGGACCTTTGGTGAATTTCAGCAGAGCGTCTTTTAGATGGTGCACGTTACTGTGACTGAGTGTTGGTGGTGGAGGGAGTGGATGTTTGTGGATGAAGTGTCAGATGGGCTGGATGGTGATGGTGTCAAAATCTTGAGTGTTGTTGGAGCTGCACTCATCCAGGCAAATGTGGGGAATTCCATCACACTCTTGAGTTGTACCTTGTAGATGGTGGACAGGATTTTGGGGCGTCAGATGAGTTATTCACTGCAGAATTCCTATCCTCCGTCCTGTTCTTTTATATGGCTGGTCCAGTTCAGTTTCTGGTTAATTGTAACCTCCAGAGTGTTGTTGGTAGTCAGGGGAAGATTCTGTGATGACACTACCATTGAATATCAAGGGGTGATGTTTAGAATGTGTCTTACCGAAGATGGTCATTGCTTCTTATTTATGTGATGCAATTGTTGTTTGCCATTTTTCAGCCCAAGTGATATGGACTGTTTCAGTGTCTGAGGAGTGCTGGGCATTGTGCAATCATCGATGAACATTCCCACGTCTGACAATATGATGGAGGCAAAGTAGTTTATGGGGAGGCAACAGCCTATTGGTATCATTGCTGACTGTTAATCCAGAGACCGAGGCAATGTTCTGGGGACTTGGGTTCAAATCCTGCCATGGCATGTGGTGGAATTGAAACTTATCTAAAAATCTGGAATTAAGAATCTAATGATGACTGTGAAACACTAATGTCATTTCAGGAAGGAAATCTGCCATCCTTACCTGGTCTTGCCCACATGTGACTCCAGATCCACAGCAATGTGATTGATTCTTAACGGCCTCTAGGTAATTAGGGATGGGCAATGAATAATGCCCAACCAGTGATGCCCTTATCCTGTGAATGAAAACAAAAATGAAGCCGCTGAAGATATTCGGGCCTTGGATACGACTCTGACAATTTCTTGCATTTGTCCATAACAGAGTAGATAAAGTATTTTCATTGGCTGGAGATTCTAGAACTGGGGGCAGCGACTGAGAATTAGGACTAGACTCTCAGGAGAGATTCTAGGAAGCATTCCTACACATGAAGGGTGGTAGATGTTTGGAACTCTGTTCCACAAATGGCAGCAGAATCAGTTGTTAATTTTAAATTTGAGAGATAAATTTTTGTTAAGCAAAGGTATTAAGAGATTTTGTGCCAGAGGCGGGTATATGAAGTTCGATCACAGATTAGCCATGATCTCATTGAATGGCTGAAGACCCTTGAGGGGCTGAATGGCCTACTCCTGGTATCAGCGTGAATAACCACAAAGTCCTTGCAGAGTTAAAATTCCACCTTTACATTGATAATACCTTACATTGCGGTCAGCGTATCACCACCTTAAATCGTACAGACTTTGAACAAATCTCGCAGCTCAAAATTGGCATCCATGAACTGCTGTGGACCATCAGAGCATAATCATATCCAACACAATCTGCAAACTCATGGCCCAGCATTACCTCCAATCTCTCATTACCCTGGTCCAATGAAGCATGCCAGGAGCAGCAACTGGCATACCTAAAAGTGAGATGCTTACTTGGCGAAGAAACAAAACAGGACCACTGCGTGCCAAACAGCATAAGCAGCAAGCAATAGACAGGGTTAAGCAATTCTACAACTAACAAATTAGATCTAAGGGTGAAGCGTCACTCCAAGAGTGACTTGGTTCTTACTGTGTACCAACGTACTGCCACCTCTTCTGGTTCTCTTCACTTTAGAACCCAAGTTTCCAAATAATAATATGGCATTAACCTTCGTCACACATAAGAGAAAGATATTGTTTTAAGATTCAGATTCCAGATTTCCCTATCCTATGGGAGCCACGTTAATTAGACTTTCATTTATCAATGTCTCAGAGAAGATAGACTTGCCATTGACAGAATACTGCAAAGGTACATCAGACTTGTGCCTGTGATGGCAGGTTTGTCCTAAGAGGAGAGATTGGGTTGAAAAAGCCTCTTTACACTGGAGTTTAGATGAATGAGAGGGGATCTCATTCAAACCCTAATTGTCCTCCAAAAGATGTTGGTGAGCTTCCTGCTTGAATTGCTGAAGTCTATTTATTAATGATATTCGAGCATACTCATGATTTCATTTGCTACAAGACTATATTTGCCCAAATTTCAAATGTAGGTGAGTGTGTAAAACATTATGATATTGGCATTGTGGTCAAGAATATCAAGAATATAATTGGCGGTGGATCCAATAATACCCATTTCACACCCTGACTGAAAGATAGGTCCCTTGGGATTTTGCTTCATAAATAAAATATTGGGCAGAATCTTATCAGGGTCTGAGCAGCGTAGGCATATGCGAGGTTTGTGTCAGAACTGGATGTGAAGTCTAGTGAAGGCCATTTCAATGTTTGGCCACCTTGCTGTGTGTTATATTCTCTCTTTTGTTGAGTGGTGAGGTATGATTCTTGCTAGGCATTAGAGAGTTGCTAATAATGGCAGATTATAACTTGTTAAATGCCTTATTATTGCCAAACATGTGTTATTAATATTTACATTCCTACCTCACCAAATGTGCCAAACGAATTAGATGAGAGATCTGAGTGGGTACTGATGATTTCACCTGGCTGTGAGGAGCCTGCATGATGCTCAGCATCAAACAGTATTTTGGGGCAGTATTCATGGCCATCAGTCTCATGCAAGCCTTATTCACGAACATTAATATCTGACATTTGCCAATCCTTTAGTCATTATGGCACTTTTCCAGTATGCTGCTTTGAATTACAAATGTGCATTGCGGGGTATATTAGAAACTAGTATTGACAGGCTTCAGTAGAGACAATTTGTGTGTAGGGACAGGGACCCAGTTCACACATAGGACCAGGCTGCATTTCCAGATTGTTCACTTACTGTCTTAATGCTGCTGTAATCTTACAGCATCTAGGCCTTGCTTTTTCATGCCATGCCTGTTAGTGTGTTGGCACTTCAGCCTGAACCAAAGCTTTCTGTCCTGCAGTATTGACATGTTCTTTTGCACAGACACACATGAATTCTTGTCATGTCTGTTATGAGGTGTTCTGTCTGATGATGAAATGTGGGAATAGGGTAAGAATGTCTTGCTGTCTGGCACACTAAGACATCCTTTTAATTCAACATGTACTAGCAGCATATACAGTAATATACTGTACATATATTCAACCAAATGTTGGAAACTAGGTGGGGGGTTGGTCCTCAACTCAGTCAGAAGGTGGACGGCAGCTGATAGTCAGAGAGTGCTAGTATAATGAGTCAGGTGTGTAATGCATATGGAGTTCAATGGCTTGGCCATGGTCAGTCATCAGTTTGGGTCTCTCACCATCAGGGGCTCTATCTGAATGCTGGTTGGGGAGCAGACAAAGTTGCATACTATATCAAGAATATCAGAGAAATGAGGCAGGGAGCTGCAAAGGTAGTGCTCAGAGGTCTGGCCAGTCATGTCCAGTGGCTGCTTGTCAAAGTTGGTCAAAGGTCTGAGAAGGAAACGTCCTGAGAGTCAGTCTGTTGATTGTTAAGGAGGGTGCAATGCTGAGGATTCTGAGGGTGGGGTAGGCATGTCAAGGGGTGTAGCTATGGGAACAATAATGGTGACAGGGTAAACTTAAGGTGTGCAAAACAGCATCAGAGGGCATGATAGGATTTGGGAGGGGGGCATATTAGCTGTCACCACCACCATGACCTCAATAGGGGGAAAGTTAAAGGAGCAGGGAGGGCATCAAGGTGTAATGTTGGGTCTCAGAGGGAGGAGAGGATAGATGGAGGTGAAGCTCAGTGTGGTTGATCTACATATGGTGGGATGCAAATGTTTGGTGTACAGTGAGATAAATGGGACATGAAAGCTGTAAGGCTGTCTGTGCCCACCGCAAACTGCATTCCCTACTATCAAGTGCTGTTGTCTGAATTTAAAATATAACTGGAAATAGGTTGGAACAATGCCCTGATTAGTTTCAGCTTAATGGGTAAAAGTGCAGGATCCATATCTGCTGGACTTTAGGACGCTGAAGGGACAAATGCATGAGATATCTGTTTGCAAATTCCAGCTAGATTTCATTTGTAAACACTTCTGCACATGTACAATATGCAAACTAATCATGCTGATGTACCAAATTCTGGATTGTACCATGCGACTGTAAAATAGAGAAGTAGAATTCGGCCAATGAGCCCTTTGAGTCTGCTCCACCATTCAAACTGATATGGCTGATATGTTTCTCAACCTCATTCTCCTACCTTCGCTCCATAACCCTCATCATTTGTGCTGGCTAAATGAATATTTTCATCTCAAGGTTAAAAATCACACAACACCAGGTTATAATCCAACAGGTTTATTTGGACGCACTAGCTTTCGGAGCACTTCTCCTTCATCAGGTGGTTGTGGAGCAAGACCATAAGACACAGAAATTACAGCAAAAGAGTACAGTGTCATGCAACTGAAATAATTTACTGAATAAAACTAGATTGCTGTTAAGTCTTTCATCTTTTAGAAGGGGTTGCAGGTTTTGGTTCATTAATATGTAAATCCCCGGACTTCTTTTAAGTCACACTCTCAAGATAACTTATGGCTATATTAAAAAAGGTGACAGCTCAGCTCAGACTATGCATTAAAGGTGTGAGGTTAGAGTCTGTCTGTATCCCAATCTTGAGTCTGACTGGTTCTATTTCCAAAGTGGAATTGATAAAAAGTTACATGGACTGAATGCCTGCATTGACTGCCTGCAGATTGTGCACTTTTTGAGCAAAGTAGAACGTATCTGCAAATATAATTCTGCAAATGCAAATTCACCCATAGACTTATATGTTTGTGTGCATATGAGGGAGAGAGAGTGTGAGTGTCTGCATGTGTATGCGCATGTGAGTGTGAGTTGTATGTGAGAGTGTGATGGAGTATAAGCCTGTGAGGGGGTGTTTGCATGGATGTGAGTGTGGAATGTGTATGTGTGTGAGTATGAGAGACAGCATGTGTAGGAAAGACGGTCCACATGAATGTGTGAGTATGTAAGAAAGTGTCTGTATGTGTATGTGTGTAAGATAGAGTGTATAGTGTAATGGGGTCACCTGGAGTGTGACCAAGGTCCCAGTTGAGGCCACCCTCATGGGTACCGAACTTGGCTATCAGCCTGTGCTCGGCCACTCTGCATTGTTGCGTAGTGGCCAAGCAATGATAGTGACATTTGTGCTGAATCGAGGCTGCTCGCGGAAAAGGCAATCATCCTTCTAACTCTTCCGTTTATTTCCAAAACTTGGACTACATATGGATGTCATCTCTAGGATCAGGAGAAGTATCAATATCAGCATCTTTGAAGGAATTAATAGCACCAGAATCGGGCCATGATCATCCAAAACCAACTCCACTGGGCTGGCCACATGCTTACAATGCCGGAGTTCCAAATGTCAAAGAAAATCATCTTTGCCCAGCTCAAGGAAGGCACACACACACACATTCTCATCCAAGTGATTTTTAAAAAGCACAAAGAGCAGAGATCCCAGAACAGATCCCTGCTGAACACCACTGGTTACCAAGCTCCAGACTGAATACTTTCCATCAACTACCATCCTCACACAAACATATAAGTCTATGGGTGAATTTGCATTTGCAGAATTATATTTGCCGATACATTCTATTTTGCTCAAAAGGTCAGGCAATTCTGTCTCCAAATTTTCAGACAGCCAAATTTTCCTGTAACCCATGCTTCCTTACTTTCTTACTTCGTTACATGTGCCTACCATGGGGAACCTCATCAAACAACTTGCTAAACTCCATATACACCACATACACTGCTCTACCTTCAATGGTTTTTGTCAAATCCTCAAAGAATTCATGATTTTGAGGTGTCGGTGTTGGACTTGGTGTACAAAAGGTAAAAATCACACAATACCAGGTTTATTTGGAAGCACTAGCTTTTGGAGCGCTGCTCCTTCAACAGGTGGTTGTCACCTGATGAAGAAACAGCGCTCCGAAAACTAGAGCTTCCAAATATACCTGTTGGACTATCACCTGGTGATGTGCGATTTTTAACTTGAAGAATTCAATAAGGCTTGCGCAGCATGACCTGCCCCTCATAAAGCCATGGTGGCTATCACTAATCAAATGATGCTTTTCCAAATAATCATAAATCCTGTCTTTCAGAATCCTCTCCAATAATTTGCCCACCACAGATGTAAAACTGGTCTGTAATTAACAGGGTTATCCCTATTCCCTTTCTTGAACAGGGGAATAATATTTGCCATCGTCCAATCATCTGCTACTACTCCAGTGAACAGTGAGGATGCAAAGATTATCACTAAAGGCATAGGAATCTCTTCCCTCGCTTCCCAAAGTAACCTCGGGTATATCCTGTCTGGCCAAGGAGACTGATCTACCGTCATGTTTTTAAAAGTTTCCAGCACATCTTCCTTCTTAATATCAACCTATTCGAGCATATCAGCCTGTTTTACACTACCCTCCAAACGACAAGGTCCCTCTCACTGGTGGCTAGTTGTTCCAGGAACGGCAAGTGGTAAGGTGAGTTGGAGGTGAGAGATACCACTGGAGTGGGGAGTGCTTGGCAAGGGATGGCAGGAATCTTACTGGGTATTAAGGTGAGAATCTCTCAATAAAACACGACACAATTCACATTTAGTCAAAAGAAGACTAAGCCTGTTGTGTTTAAATAGATTTACAATTGCTATGATGATAACATTTGCTATACAAGTTTTGCACACATTATGGGTGCATCTCAACTCTGTGACATATTTTGACAATTAGATCCACATCATGAATGCATTCCGATGGAAATGTGCGAAAGCCTAACTTTCTATTGACAGTAACTAACCAGAGTAAATCTAAATGCTACACTTGTTTGTGTCTCTTGCTCTGCAGTTTGGCAGTTTGTCCTGCTGGCATACTTTAGTGCGAGATAAAGAAGATATTACCCAATCTGCACTCCTAGGACCTTGCTTCATACTTCACTGCAGTACTGAGAGATTGTTGCATTGCCAGACTTGCATGACCAGAATTTCCAGAGACAGATTGTTCACGATTAGGAGGCCCACAGATCTGTGTCCTTTTGGTGCATGGATTTGAATGCACTATTGCTGTCTCCTAAAGAGACTCACATTGAGAGACTCAGACTTGCAATCCCCTCCCTCATGGGTAACTTCCCTCTAAACTGAATGTTCAATTGACATGGCAACTTTTACTTCCACTTCCAGAAGCTACTGCCGCACACACAATCGAAAAGAAAATGAGAGCACATTGTTCACAGATTGAGTCACTTGCCACAGCCACACCAGGCGTAGTTACAGCCATTTTCTTTCCCACTATGTATTGAAGCATTCAGCTTGACGGAGGGCAACACTTCTGGGCCAGAGGTTTCTATCCTCTGCCTCCACATGTCAATGAGGTTCCAAACATCCCCTTCCTGATAGTCCGTCTTGTAAACCTTATTGGGTTTAACACCTACCCAGGTTCCCAGCTAACCATCAACATGTGCACCAGATTACCTCCCTTCTACAGCCTCTGCCATATGAAGTGAACATGTCAGATGTGTCCATAAATTGTCCCCTTCCTCAAAGCCAGGGGTTGACCTAATCGTTGACAAACCTTCCCTCCCTCATCACCTCTGTCCCATCCATGCTTTACCATACCCCCCTTACAAATACAGTTGGCCCCATCACAACCTACCAACAAATTTAAGAACAGCTTCTTTCCTGCTCTTAGCAAACTTATGAATGAACCCCTCAGATATCAGAGTTGATCTTTTTCTGCAACTTCTCTATAGCTGTAACACTATATTCTACATTCTGTTCTATTATCCTAATGTACTTATGTAAGGTATGATCTGTCTGAATAGCATGCAAAACAATATTTTTCACTCTGTTTCAGTAAATGTGACAATAATAAATCAAATCAAATTGTCTTCCCACTGATATCTAGTTTGTTCAAATTGTCTTCCCCAGTCTGCACTCCATAATTCTCACATGTAGCTCCCAAATCTTCTTCTAGTAACACAAACTGCATGTTGTTCTTCCCCCACACTCGCAATCCCTTTACTATGATAGACTGAAAGTGGCCCACTCCATTGAGCGACTTTACCAGATAGCCACAGAGAAGTGTCCAGTCTCCTGACTGGTGGCAGCAGTCTTTCAATGTTAATTGCTGTTCTGCTCAACATTGCTGGTCAGTTCTTCCTAAGCATCCTGATGTGGGTTGCAGGGTATGAGGATCCTGAGTGGTTGATAAATCTTGGATGCCATTGTGCAATGGACGAGGGATGCATGCAGCTGGTTCCCATGGATCGTGCCCTGAGGTGCTGCTCTGTGCTCGACAACATGGAGCCTTTTTATAGTCAGCAGTGTGCTGTTAAGTCACCAGTACACATTCTATTTTCATCATAACAAGAATCTATGATATCTAGTTTGTTCAAAGCATTTGATAAGATAGGAAGCTGTATATGTTAACAAGGTGAAATATGTCATTAATTAGGTGGTTAACAAACAATAATTCCCTCTTAATAGGCAACTTATTGCTATCCAGCAAGGAACTCACCTCAACATACAGCAAGTACATAAAAGTAATGTAGTTGGTTGCTCCTGACATCAAGATAGGCTTTACCAGATTTCTCACATGATTCTGCCAGAACTCTTGCAAAAGCCCACGTCGTTCAGGCCCCTATTTGCCATCATATCTGCACCAGCTCTCCAAATAAGTAATTCATTTAGTGTCATTTTCCCACCTTCTCCTCATTACATGACACAATTTTACTTTTCAGTTAACAGTCCAATACTCTTTTGAATGCTTTGATTGATTCTGCCTCCAGCATAGTCTTTGACTGAACATTCCAGACCCTTCCCGTGAAATAATTTTCCTTATGTTGCCATTGCTTCTTTTATAAATATTTAAAATCTGTCCTATTCTTTCTCTTTTTCTACTTTGCCCAGATCCATCAAGATTATGATCACTTCTATCCTGTCTTCTCTTAGCCTTCTCTTTTTCAAGGAAAACAGTTCTCCAATCTATCCTTACATCTGAACTTCCTCTTCCATGGAATAACTCTTGTTAATTTAACAAAATGTATGCCTGGGTATTGCAGTATGAGATTTGACCCCAGCTCACTTGACTGGTCTCAATAATGAAAAGCCCAAAAGATATATCATTTGAGAAATAGCCTTAAATGCAGACTTTTTGCTGTATACCCAGAATGTGGTAACTTTGCATTAGTCTACTTCATTTGTATCATGTGCTTAACTTGAAGAACATTGTTGCAGTCTTCGATTGAATTAGCTCCAGGCAGAGCTGTATATTAACCTAACATAATGAGCAGTGAACCTAACATGCTTTTTTAACTGAGCTGGAAGCTGACTTCAGGGATCTAACAGTTTAATTGCTGAACACAATTAAAGGAGACAAGGTTTACTTGATGTGTGCATCTGCGATAGCTGCTTGACTTGATTTCACTGAGCAGAACTTATGACCTGACCTGAAGCATGCCTGACCAGTCAAGCAGTTTTTTAAAATTCTAAGCTGCTCATGATCCACTTACCACCAGAGCTAGCAATCAAATGGTAACAAATGCAGAGCCTTGTTCAGTGAATTAGGCAATAACTAACAGGAAACTGTTCATTAGGATCAAGAATTTGTTCAGGAGGCATTGTTCAGGCAAGAAATGAAACTTGAAGAGTAACAGGGTGCATTAAGACCTATGAGCACACACCTTCTTCATTATTGTAACTAGTCTTTGTTTCATGGATTTTAAAATATTTTCCTTTTTATTTTTAATTCTCCATGTTTCAAGCAGAAAGAAAACTTGCATTTATACGCATCTTCCACTACCTTGTGATGTCCAAAAATGGTTTACAACAAATCATGAAATTTATTAAAGACTTTTAAAACAGTAATTTTGTAATGTAGGAAACAGGGTCAGCTAATTTGCAGATATCCACGAACAACAATGGAGAAACAGTGGAGATGGGGTATGCTGTATTTTTTATTTAGGTTGCTGGAGAAATAAAAATTGCCCAAGATACTAGGGAGAACGTTCCTACTGTTCTTTGAAATGGTGTTATGGAATTTCTGGAGCCCATCTAGATAGACAGATGGGCTTTGGTTTAATGTCTTGTCTGAAAGATGACACCTCTGACTACAGCACTTCATTGATACTGCACAGTCTCAAATCAGTTGAATGGAACTTGAACCTTTAGGCCTGAAGGTGAGCCTGTTTCTGAACTACAGTGGAATAAAATTAACAGCTGCAAATGTGTTGCTGGTCAAAGCACAGCAGGTTAGGCAGCATCTCAGGAATGAAAAAGTAATATTGCTCCCATGTTAATCAGTGCTTTTTTTTAAGACTCTCTTTCACCATTTCTTCATTATTTTCTTCTGCATAGCCACCTTCCATGAATTGATGACTTTCTGGACTCTGCTGTCATCATCTGCATATTGTCCAAGTAGCCATTATTCACGTTGTGAGTCTTGGAGTGACTTTAGGGCTTGTGGGGATTCTAAAATAATATCCCTAATAAAATAACTCAACAGAGGCCAGTATCCCATCACCATGTCACCCTTTATTTACACATGGAGAGTCCTTAACACTGATCCACTCCCTCAGAATGAACAGAAGCTCTGATCCTCCTGTTTATTTTTCTCTTTTTTTTTCAGTACTTAAAGAATGATCCAAGGAGCGAGTGAAAATGAGAATCTGAAAGACCTAAGTATTAGTACTGAAGTAGCACTGGTGAAATTAATAGGAATGATCTACTTAACAGTGAACTAACGCTGCAGAGGCACATATCCCGTCACCAAGTCACCCTTAATTTACACATGGAGAGTCCTCCATACTGATTTAGCTCCTTCAGAACCATCTCTCAGTGAACAGAACCTCTGCTCCTCCTGTTTATATCTATCAGCTAGGACTCCCTAATTGGACCAGATTAACAGCCCTAGTCAGGAAACTCATGTTCTATGAGGTCCATCTGGCTGACCTTGTTACAATCATTACATTCCTTCGTCTCCGAGTCAAAGGACATAGACAAGTTCTTTTTTGTAGCTCCTCCTGGGACATTTTAGCACCGGGTCAGGTTCCTCCAACTCTGTCCGATATGGATGGGGTATAATATACAGTAGCTTGCCTCTTGCATCTGAAGCATCTTGGAAGAAATTTACTCTCCTCTTCAGGTGGCAAAGGCATTGAGGCAGCAACATCCACTGTGTCTATCCCAGATTCCAAGTATCTTCAATGCCTAACTGAGAGGGAGAACTCATGGGTTCCAGAACAATCGGAAAGGCAGTTGAGGAACCAGGCATGTTTACTCCTCCACTGTTTGCATGTTTGAGCTTTCATGTGGTCCATGTGCTTACTCAGGACTGTCGCACCTACCCAAACTTTATATGTTAATGGACCTTACATCATGTTGACCATGTCTCTTACCCATGCAGGGCCATTCCCATCATTCCTACACCATACTGCTTCACCTGAAGTTCCACATCCGCCTAATGAAGGAGCATTGCTCCGAAAGCTAGTGCTTCCAAATAAACCTGTTGGATTTTAACTGGGTGTTGTGTGATTTTTAACTTTATTCACCTGAAATAAACTGTCTCATTTGCTTAGTGGAATATTGTGTCCGGCATTGGAGTTTCTGATACTGTTCCACCTCGATTCCCACATCCCCCCCCCCGTGCGGAAACGACCCTTTGGTCCAATTCGTTCATGCTGACCAGATTTCCTAAATTAATCTAGTCCCATATGTCAGCACTTGGCCAATATCCTTTTAAATACTTCCTATTCATTTACCCCTCCAGATGCCTTTTAAATGTTGTAATTGTACCAGGCTCCACCACTTCCCCTGGCAGCCTATTCCATATACGCACCACTCTCTGCATGAAAAAGTTGCCCCTTAGATCCTTTTTAAATGTTTCCGCTCTCACTCTAAACCTATGCCATCTAGTTCTGGACTCCCCTACCCCAGAGAAAAGGCCTTGCCTATTTACCCTATCCATGCCCCTCATGATTTTATAAACCTCCATAAGGTCACCCTTCAGCCTCTGGTGCTCCAGGGAAAACAGCCCCAGCCTATTCAGCTTCTTCCTATTCTTCAAACCTTTCAATCCTGGCAAAATCCTTGTTAATCTTTTCTTAAACCATTCAAGTTTCACAAAATTCTTTCAATAGGAGGGAGACCAGAATTGCATGCAACATTCCAAAAGTATCCTAACCAACTTCCTGTACAGCTGCAACATGACCTCCCAACCCCTATACGCAATGCACTAACCAATAAAGCATACCGAACACCTTCTTCACTGTCCTATCTATCTGCAACTCCACTTTCAAGAAACTATGAATTTGCATTCAAGGTCTCTTTGTTCAGCAATTCTCCCCAAGACCTTGCCATTAAGTGTATAAGCCTTGCCTGATTTGCCTTTCAAAAATGCAGCACCTCACATTTACCTAAATTAAACTCCGTCTCCCATTCCTCGGCCCATTGGCCCGTCTGATCAAGATCCTGTTGTAATCGGAGGTAACTTTCTTCACTGTCCACTACACCTCCAATTTTGGAGTTATCTGCAAACCTACTAACCAGACCTCCTATGTTTACATCCAAATCATTTATATAAATGACTTGAAACATTAGCTCTGTTTTTCTCTGCTTCCAGAACTGCTGAGTTTCTCTGGCATTTTGTTTTCATGCTTGCATCCGCAGTTCTTTCTTTTCTTTTGAAATTTGAGCTTGGCATTGGTTGCTCACAATCAGTTAGATGGATAGAAAAACAGAAAAACAAATGAATGAATTGTATCAATAGTTAGAACTTCAAGAAGTTCACAAATCAAAAGCATTGCTATGCACAATTAAAGAGAGCAGATGGACAATTACAGCCATTGGTAACAAAGACCTGATAGCCTTGGCATGGCAATAAGTAAAAACAGAACAGGTAGAAGAAAAATCAGATGGGTGGATAACATTGCAAAATGGGAGGCTTGAGGAAAGTCATGGAAGAGGAATAAGACGATGCCAATGGCCCTACTAAGGCCACGATGAAAATAAACAAATGGCTTAGCTCCTACACATTAATATAAACCTGAAATCCAACTCTGTTTCTCTTCAAAGGTGCTGCCTGATCTGCTGAGTCTTTAATATTGCAGCACAGACTTTGCAGTGATGCTAAAGATGATGAATGTCAACTATTGTTACTGTAATGACATCATTGCAGAGGCATAACCCTCGCAGATCAACATATAACTTGATATAACATGAACTGTGGCACAACTCTGATGGTGGAAACTGGATACACAAACAGAAGGTGCTGGAAAATCTCAACAGGTCTCGCCGCAACTGAGAAGTGGAAGTGCCAGTGTTGGACTGGAGTGGACAAAGTTAAAAATCACACAACATCAAGTTATAGTCCAACAGGTTTATTTGGAAGTCCAAATTTTCAGAGCGCTGCTCTTCTATCAGGTAGCTACCTGGTGAAGGAGCAGTGCTCCAAAAGTTTATACTTTCAAATAAATTTGTTGGACTATAACCTGGTGTTATGTGATTTTTAACTAACAGCATCTGTGAAGAGAGCAACTCAGACTAATGTTCATATGCTGCCAACACTGAAGGAGTGATGCACTCTCAAGGCACTTTTGAGATTACCTAGTATGCAGTATGGACAATTCACTGGCACTTAGTACAATTTGGAAACCATTTATTAAAAACTAATATCTAAAGTTTATTTTAATAGCTTAGCCAATCTCAGGAACACAACTGGAATTCTCTTTAAGCAATATAAAAATATGATCCCAGAAATAGCTACTGGGCAGGAATTGGTCAGCAGTACCAAAGGTGCAATGGTCATTAAACCAAGAGTCTTGATGAATGGCTCCTTTTCATAAGAAACCTTATCTGAGGCCCTGAATATTTGTTTAGCTACTTAGAGTAAAGTCAATCCAAGGACTTTAATTATAAATGACTTTTTGGTCCTAAAGGACCGGAGGAATATGCAACTTGATAATGACTTGTTACTTTTAACTCAAATGTACAAATGTTGATAGTGAGGAATTCATTTTTTAATCATAGAATCAAAAAAGGCAAATATATCATATGCTCCACCGGATTTGGAAATGGAGTGAATATTCACCTCAGTTCTGTCCAGGACATTAAACACTGACAAAAATTTGCTTTGTTTACATTAGGTTGGCCGCTTAAAAATAGACTATTTGACTCAATTGTGTTGATTATGCGAACAGTGGTATACTGGACCATTAAACAAGAGTCTGATCTATTAATATTATGATATCAAATCTGACAACAGCAGCTGAGAAATTTAATTGCAGCTACAGCAAAGGTTTTAATGAGTGCCTTATCAACCAGCACTCTTCATAAACTGGCAAAAAAAAACCTCAAACACTGCGATCGAATACAATGTCCGAGTATTTATACTGTAAGTAAAGTATAACAGTGATGTGTATACCCCCTGCATTACACTCCTTTTATTTATTGTATGTTTTAGATTAATTTTAGGAGATGTGTGGATGTTTTTAATAGTGTTTTAATGGATGTTGATGTCTATAAGCTTTGCTTGGTTAGGGTAAACTATTCAGAATATTTGATCAACTGGCACATTCTGAAGATTAGATTACTTAGATTACTTTAGGTTACTTACAGTGTGGAAACAGGCCCTTCGGCCCAACAAGTCCACACCGACCCGCCGAAGCGCAACCCACCCATACCCCTACATTTACCCCTTACCAAACACTACGGGCAATTTAGCATGGCCAATTCACCTGACCCGCACATCTTTGGACTGTGGGAGGAAACCGGAGCACCCGGAGGAAACCCACACAGACACGGGGAGAACGTGCAAACTCCACACAGTCAGTCGCCTGAGTCGGGAATTGAACCCGGGTCTCAGGCGCTGTGAGGCAGCAGTGCTAACCACTGTGCCACCGTGCCGCCCACGGTCCTGGTCCTATTGATGCCAGTTGATAAAACATTTGCTGTAATTACGTAAATCTGGAATAAATGGCTAGTTTCATGGTTTTGATCATGGAACAATTAGATTGCTGTAAAAACTCAACTGGTAAAATAGGGAAGGAAAGAAAGCAAGAGGGACAGTAATATTGTTGGAAGTATCAGTAATAGTCACCATGAAACTGCCAAGTTATTCCTTTTTCCTGGTTCACCAATCTCCTGTAGCAAAGAAAGTTTGCCATCCTTGAAGGTCTGACCTGAATATAACTTCTAACACTTAGCAATTTTATCCATATAACTATCCAATGACCATTTAATGATCATTGAAATGCCCTTAAAGTTGGCGAGTCTACTACTGTTGCAGCAGTGCGGCCCACGCCCCTACTTCTCTCTAAGGAAAGAAACTACCTCTGACATCTGTCGTATATCTATCACCCCTCAATTTAAAGCTATGCCCCCTCGTGCTAGCCATCACCATCTAAGGAAAAGGGCTCTCACTGTCCACCCTATCTAACCCTCAGGTTATCTTATATGTCTCAATTAAGTCACCTCTAAATCTTCTTCTCTCCAACGAAAACAGCCTCAAGTCCCTCAGTCTTTCCTCGTTCGACCTTCCCTCCATACCAGGGAACATTCTAGTAAATCTCCTCTGAACCCTTTCCAAGGCTTCCACATCTTTCCTACAATGCGGTGACCAGGGCTGTATGCAATACTCCAAGTGCAACCGCACCAGAGTCTTGTACAGTTGGCGGAGGCACCTTCTCAC
Source organism: Hemiscyllium ocellatum (assembly GCF_020745735.1). Taxonomy (NCBI): domain Eukaryota; kingdom Metazoa; phylum Chordata; class Chondrichthyes; order Orectolobiformes; family Hemiscylliidae; genus Hemiscyllium; species Hemiscyllium ocellatum. The sequence goes on along the minus strand of NC_083409.1, from coordinate 112,087,389 downwards.
ATTACCGACCTCATCCCACCTTTTTTTTCTTTTAGTTTGTTTTCATAATTTAACTTTTGAATCAAATTAACCTTTTTCTCCTTCTGCAGCAGCGGTGGTGAAAAGAGGTTGCAGGAGCTGTTGAGTATCAGATCTGGTCCATTCTTTATGGCATGGCAGCTGTGGCTTGAGCAACTGTTCCAGTGATGAATTCCATTTTCTTCCTCTGATGTTTTGGTGTCATCTGCAGCAGTGGCAAAGTGAGTGATCTCTCAATGTAATGATCTCTTGGTCATCAGAAATTAATTTGGACCATCAATCTATTCTCGGTAGTCAAGATGGACCCCAGTCCTCAAGAGTTGCGATAGTCTTCTGGCTAATTTTAATTTTCATTACCTTTGTACAAAATTTCATTGTACACATGGCACACTGATTGAGACTGATTGAAAACCTCTGGTTTATGGCCTTCTGGACTCATTGTCAAGCTCAACAATTTTCGATCGGCCTCCATCTTGTTCTATGTGTATTTTTTTGCACCCTTTCTCCTTTTGTTTTGCTGGATTGTTCTTGTGTTTTTTATATCCCTTCATGTTGCATTTTTTATCTTTCCATGATAGGTATGCAGCAATTCACACTTCACACAATCCTTGATTTTTTCATTATACCCATGACCACTCTACTCGGCTGATGTATTGTGAAGTTGTTTGTTATCTTTTGTTCGAAAATCTCCCCTGGTCTCTATCCTATTACAGACCTTTTGTTCTTCCTGCCTCCTCTACCATTACCCTGGTTTAAAGAAAACTCCCGCCTTTCTATTTTTCTCCAGTTGTGATGAAAAGTCATTTGATCTGAATCATCAATTCTGTTTCTCTTCACAAATGCTACCTGCCCTGCTGAATATTTTCACCACATTTTACTTTTATTTAAGATTTCCAGAATTCACAGTTTTTAGCTTTTGTTTCATCGTTAGTCCCTTTCTTTTCTTACCATCCTTCAATGAAAGAGAACAGGATTCCTTAGGACTTTAACTACTTTTTAAACAATTCTCTACATTGAATTGATCTGAAATGTGTCTACCCAGCCTACCAGTTTGGCTACATCCTCACTGTTCACAACTATTACAAGTTTAATATCATGTGCAAATTTTACCTGGAGTACCTGTTTGTATTTTTGACATGTATCAAGAAAAACAGTTGTCCTTAAACCATTCCCTGGGAAATCAAGAACAATCCAGCAAAACAAGGAGAAAGGGAGAAAAAAAAAGACACATTGAACAAGATAGAGGCATATGGAAAATTGTTGAGCTTGATGATTAGGGCCGCATAGTGACACAGTGGTTAGCACTGCTGCCTCATAGCGCCAGAGACCCGGGTTCAATTCCTGCCTCAGGCAACTGTCTGTATGGAGTTTGCACATTCTCCCTGTGTCTGCGTGGGTTTCCTCCCACAGTCCAAAAATGTGCAGGTTAGGTGAATTGCCCATGCTAAATTGCCCATAGTGTAAGGTGACGGGGTAAATGTAGGGGAATGGGTCTGGGTGGGTTGCTCTTCAGAGAGTCGGTGTGGACTTGTTGGGTCAAGGGCCTGTTTCCACACTGTAAGCAATCTAATCTAATAAAAATGATCAGTCTAAAAGGCCATAAACCAGAGGTTTGCTTCCGTCAAACAAAAATGACCAATATCACAATTTTCTCCAACAATACCACTATTCTCTGTTTCCTGTCACTCAGCTAACTTCACACCATAGTTTGGTATTGTAATTTATTGTTACATATATTTATGAACAGACAATAAAATGCTTATAAGCCGTCATAATACAGCATCATTTTAATTATGTAAATTATACAAAGAAATAAATCATACAAAGTTAGTACCTGTTGCACCAGTAAGTGAATTGCAAAGGATCAAGGCAATTTGGTCAGCTGGAATTGACGTAAGCCATAACTAACCTCTTGCAGCAATTCATCATTATGGAGGTCAGAGCCACCTGGTAGTAGTCATTGAGGCATGCTGCATGATTTTTCTTTGGAACCGGGTCTTCTTGTAGGAGGTGGGGACTTCAAATTGCAGTGAGAAGTTAAAGATGTCAGTGAATACTCCCGCCAGCTGGTCCACACAGGATCTGAGTGCACAGCCAGAGACTCCATCCGAGCTGATTGCTTTCCATGGGTTCATTCTCAAATAGGGTGATCTAAACTTTGCAGCAGTGGCCATGGGTATAAAGTCACAGAAGGCTCATGTAGAGTCAGAGAGGGAAAGGCCAGAAGGTATTGTGAATGCATGCAAGGGCAAAACTTGAGGAAGAGATTGGTTCAAGGAAGGGAAGATGAGGAAGAATCTAGAGTAGTATTGTCACCCATGAGTTAGTGAAGTTTGCAATCCTGCACAGTCGTATGGAAAATAAAGTCGGTATCCAAGCACCAGATAAGGTAAAGGATGACATGAAACTGCAGGGTAGGATGGTGCGTCAGCTCCCTGGTGCCAGGATCAAAGATTTCTTGGACAGTGTGGAAAATATTCTCAAAGAGATATGGATCAGCAGGAGGACATTGTGCACCTTGGAACTAATGACATAGGAAGAGCATATAGGAAGTTAGGCAGCAAGTTAAAAAGGAGGTCCTCGAGAGCAGTAATAACCCAGTGCCACCAACTGATGAGGATAGAAGTAGGAGGATAGAGCAGATGAATGCATGGTTGAGGAGTTGGTGCAGGGGAGAAGGATCATTTTTGATCATTGAAATCTCATCTGGGGTAGAAGTTACCTGTGTAAGAAGGACAGATTGCACCTGGATTGGAAGGGGACTAATATACTGGTGGGGAGATTCGCTAGAACTGCTCAGGAGAATTTAAACTAGTAAGCATTGCAAGGTGGGGTGTTCCTAGAGAGATAGTTAGGAAAGGGGTCAGTCTGAGATTGATATAGTTGGGGAAAGGCGCAAGTCAAACTGTCAAGTTATTCAGGAACAAAGCAGAGATCGAGGAAGGAATGATAAATAAAATTGCGTTTATTTCAATGCAAAAGGCCTAACAGGTAAGGCAGATGAACTCAGATGAACATGGGACTGGGATATCATAGCAATTCCAGAGATATGACTCAAGGATGGACAGGACTGACAGCTTAACATTCAAGGGTGTAGATGCTATAGGGAGGATAGAAAGGAGTCAAGACAGGAGGGAGAGTGACGTTTTTGATTAGGGATAACATAACAGTTGTACTTAGGGAGGATAGTTCAGGGAAAATGTCCAAGGAAGTTATTTGGGTGGAATTGAGAAATAAGAAAGGGATGAACACTTATTGTGCTATACTTTAGGGATGATTATCCTACTGGGATTATACTATAGACCTCCATGTAATCAGCTGGAAACTTAGAAAAAAATTTGTAAGGAGATCTCAGTTATCTGTGAGAATAATAGGGTGGTTATAGTAGGAGATTTTAACTTTCCAAACATAGACTGGGACTGCCATAGTGTTAAGGATATGAATGGAGAGGAATTTGTTAAGTGTATAAGAACATTTTCTGATTCAGAATGTGGATGTACTTACTGGAGGAGGTGCAAAACTTGACCTATGTTTGGGAAATAAGGCAGGGCAGGTGACTGAGGTATCAGTGGGAGAGCAATGTGGGCCCAGTGACCATAATTCTACTAGTCTTAAAACAGTGATGGAAAAGGATAGACTGGATCTAAAAGTTAAAGTTCTAAATTGGAGAAAGGCCGATATTGGTGTTATAGGAGCAGAAATTAAGCTATTTGGCCCACTGAGTCTGCTCTGCCATGCAATCATGGCTTGTACGGTTTTCAACCCCATTTTCCTGCTTTCTCCCTGTAACCTTTGATCCGCTTGGCAATAAAGAACTTATCTATCTCTGTTTTAAAATATACTCAATGAGCTAACCTCCACAGTCTTCTGTGGCAATGAATTCCATAGATTCACCACTCTCTGGCTAAAGATGTTTCTCTTTATCTCCATTCTAAAGGACCTTCCCTTTACTCTAAGGCTGTGCCCTTGGGTCCTTGCCTCTCCTGCCAATGGAAACATCTTCCTGACATCAACTTTGTCCAGGCCGTTCAGTATTCTGGACATTTCAATCAGATCCCTCCCCCTCGTCCTTCTAAACACTCCATTGAGTATAATCCCAGATTCCTCAAACGTTCCTCATATGTTAAGCCTTTCATTCCTGGTGTCATTCTCATGAAACTCCTTTGGACCCACTCCAAGGCCAATACATCTTTCCTGAGGTATAGGGCCCAATATTGCTCACAATACTCTAAATGTGGTCTGAGATATTAGGCAAGAACTTACAAAATTTGACTGAAGACAGATGTTTGGAGGTAATAGGAGGGCTGGAAAATGGAAAGCCTTCAAAATGAGAAAATGAGAGTCCAGAGACAGTTCATTCCTGTTCCGGTGAAAGGCAGGGTTGGTAGGTGTAGCGAATGCTGGAAGAATGCTGGCTGACCAAGGAAATTGAGGTTTAGGTCAAGACAAAGAAGGAAGCATATGTTAGGTAAAGACAGCAGAGATCAAGTGAATCAGTAGAAGATTATGAAGGTAATAGGAGTATATTTAAAGAGGAAAATAGGAGGCCAAAAAGGACACACGAGATAGCTTAGGCAAATAGGGTTAAGGAGAATCCAAAGGGATTTTACAAATACAGTAAGGACAAAAGGATAACAGGTAGAGAAAAGGGCCTCTTAAAGATCAGCAAGGCCGCCTACGTGTGGAACCACAGGAATTGGGAGGAGATACTAAACAAGTATTTTGCATCGATGTTAACTGTGTAGAAGGATATGGAAGGTGTAGAACATAGGGAAACAGATAGCAACACCTTCAAAAATGTCCATATTACAGAGGAGGAGGTGTGGGATGGCTTAAAAAAAGTGGATAAATCCCTGGCACCTGATCAGGTGCACCTGAGAATCCTGTGGGAAGCTATGGAAGTGATTGCTAGGTTCCTTGCTGAGATATTTGTATCATCGATAGCCACAGGTGAGGTGCCGGAAGACTGGAAGTTGGATAACATGGTGCCACTATTTAAGAAAGGTGGTAAGGAAAAGTGAGGGAATTATACACCGGTGAGCCTGACATTGGTAATGGGGAAGTTGTTGGAGGAAATCCCGAGGGTCAGAATTTGTATGTATTTGGAAACACAAGGTTGATTAGGTATTGTCAACATGGCTTTGTGCTTGAGAGTTTTTTGAAGTAACAAAGAGGATTGATGAGGGCTGAGCGGTGGACGTGATCTATGTGGACTTCAGTAAGGTGTTCGACAAGGGTTGTCTTTGAAATTAGAATCCCTGCAGTGTGGAAACAGGCTCTTTAGACCAACACGTCCACACTGACCCTCTGAAGAATAATCCATCCAGACCCATTCCCCTACCCTATGTTTACCCCTGACTAATGTACCGAACCTATACAATCCCTGAACACTATGAGTAATTTAACACAGCCAATTCACCTAACCTGCACATCTTTGGACTGTGCGAGGAAACCGGAGCACTCAGAGGAACCCATACAGATATGGGGAGAATGTGAAAAATCCACACAGACAGTGTGGTGTGGGGCAGCAGTGCTACCACTGAGCCACCATGCCATTCCTCATGGTACACTGGTTGGTAAGGTTAGATCACATGGAATACAGGGAGAACTAGACATTTGGATATGGAACTGGCTCAAAGAAGACAGGGTGGTGGTGGAGGGTTGCTTTTCAGACCAGAAGCTGTGACTAGTGGTGTGCCACAAGGATCGGTCCTGGGTTCACTGTTTTTGTCATTGATATAAATTATTTGGATGTGAACATAGGAAGTATGGTTAGTAAACTTGCAGATGACACCAAAATTGGAGGTGTAGTGGACAGCAAAAACGTTACCTCAAGGTACAGCAGGACTTTGATTAGATGGGACAATGGGCTGAGGAGTGGCAGATGGAGTTTAATTTAGATAAATGTGAGGTGCTGCATTTTGGAAAGGCATATCAGGGGAAGGACTTACATACTTAATGGTAAGGTCTTGAGAAGTGTTGCTGAACAAAGAGACCTTGGAGTGCAGGTTCATAGTTCCTTCAAAATAGAGTTTCAGGTAGATAGGATAGGGAAGAAAGCATTTGGTATGCTTGCCTTAGTATTGGAGTTGGGAGGCCATATTGCAGCTGTACAGGACACCTTTTTAGCCCACTTTTGGAATATTGTGTGCAATTCTGGCCTCCCTGATATCGGAAAGATGCTGTGCAACTTTAAAGGGTTCAGAAAAGATTTACAAGAGTGTTGCCAGAGTTGGGGGGGTGGGGTTTGAGCTACAGGAGGCTGAATAGGCTAGGGCTATTTTCCCTGTAGTGTCAGGAAGATGAAGGGTGACATTATAGAGTTTAAAAAGTCATGAGGGGAGTAGATAGGGTAAATGGACAAGGTCCTTTCTCTAGGGTGGGGAAAAATAGCTTTCAGATGAGAGGGGAGAGATTTAAAAGTGACCTAAGGGACAACTTTTTCACGCAGATGGTGGTGCATGTATGGAATGAATTACCAGAGAAAGTGGTGGAGATTGGTCCAATTGCAACATTTAAAAGAGATCTGGATGTGTATATGAATATGAAAGGTTTAGAGGGATATGGGCCAAGTGCTGGCAAATTGGACTAGATTAATTCAGGATATGTGGTCAGCATGGACGAGTTGAACTGAAGGGTCTGTTTTCCTGCTGTATGTCTCAATGACTTGACGAGATTTAAGACAAGGTGAGTTTGCGTTCTTTAAGAAAGAGGTTGAAAGTATGCAAGTGACAGAGCATGGCAATGAGAATCTATCCTCGGAGTGAGAATAACATTGCAAAGTGTTTTGGATTTCTTGGAGAGATCTATAACTGTAACATAAAGGGTGGGATTTAAGTTGAAATCTAATAATGAGGCTTCTTTATAAAGCTAGTTTGGCTTCACTTCGAACATTTATCAAATTCTGTGCGCTCTTGTTTAGGGGAGATATGAAGATTTTAGGAAGAAGTCAAAAAATAGATTCAAGATCCCTGCTTCAATGGATGAGGGACAATGGATGGATTCCAGCCTTGGGTGACTGTCTGTGGGGAGTTAGCACATTCTCCCAGTGTTTTGGCTGGGTACTCTGGTTTCATCTCACAGTCCAAACATGTGTAGCTAAGGTAGATTGGCCATGCTAAAATTACCATGTAGTGTCCAGGGGTGTGTAGGCTAGGTAGAATAGCCATGGTCAAAAATAAGGGGTTTTGGGGATAGGGTGGGGCTGGGCCTGAATGGGATGTTCTTCGGAGGATTGGTGCAAACTCGATGGGCTAATTATTCATCTGTGATTACATGACTTCAGCAACGTGAATATATTGGAGTAGCTTAATTTGTTTCCCTTAGCATAGTTTGAGAGGAGATGAAATAGAACTGTCCAAATCATTTAATGGGAGGTGATAGTGGTATTATTGCTAGACTATTAAACCAGAGACCCAAGTAATGTTGCGGAGACCTGGGTTCAAATCCTACCATGGTAGAATTTATATTCAATGAAACAAAATCTGCAATTAAAATAATATTGTTGTCAATTATCAGGATAAATGCCCTTGAGGGAAGAAAACTGTTATCTGTACCTGGTCTGATCTAACAGAGGGACAAAATTGGCAGCTTAATTAATGTACCAGGGTACAGGTGCAGAGGTGGTGGAAAAAAGGGAGGGGGTGTTGCATTTTTGATTAAGGCACGTATCACAGCAGTAATCAGAGGTGAAATAACTTAAGAATCATCCAGTGAAACTTTGTGGATGGAATTAAGAAGTAAGAAGGGGCTGGTGGTATCATTGGGGTTGTACTGTAGGCCCCCAAATAGTCAATGGAAATTAAAGGAACAAATATGCAGGGAGATTGTGGAGACTTGTAGGAACAATCAGATTGTCATGGTAGGGGATTTTAATTTTCCTAACATAGACTGGGACAGCCAGAGTCTAGATTAGAGTGGTGCTGGAAAATCACAGCAGTTCAAACAGCATCTGAGGAGCAGGAAAATTGATGCTTCAGGCAAAAGCCCTTCATCAGGAATGAAGGCAGGGAACCTCCGGGGTGCTCTCAAATGGGACTGGGTTAGGTTAGGATATCTGGCCAGCATGGATGAATTGAACCAAAAGGTCTGTTTCTGTGCTGTACATCTCTGTGACTCTATGACTCTAAGCATGAGTGGATGGAGTCAGACTCAGGGTTTTTGTTTTGCTTTCAGTTGATGTTTGGAGTTGGTTGGTGAAGCTGATAGATACAGCTCTCTCTCACTGCTGCAGCAGAAAGCTTCGATTCTGTCTTTTCTGCTAGACTGTTTCTTTCAGTATTCCTGAACTAGAAGAAAGGTAGCATGTGAGGAAAATCTGTTTTGCTGAATTTGCCTTTGCCCAAGGTGTGTTTACAGGATGTTATTATACTGGAACAGTTGGTGATAAGTAGTTAAATAATAGTTTAAAATATATTATTTTAATAAATATTTCAACAGAATTAAAGTCATGTCAATTTTTTTGTGCTTTGTATTTTTACTATATTGTAAGAATAAAGTGTGTTTTGCTCAAAGCCTAGTTGTGGACCTATTAAATCACATCTGAAATGCAGCACCTAACAGTTGCCTTTAAATAAAGTTAGGGTCCAGACTATCTCCTTGATATATTTTAATGGAATTTAGTCTAACTAAGAACACAAATGAATACAGGCCTAAAATGCTCAATCTCTCTTTCATAAAACAAACCCCTCATCTTTGGAATCAACACATTTTCCTAGAGATCAATCTTCAATTGCTTGACTGTCCAAGTGGACATTGACAGCCCTACCTGATCTTCAAGCCATCTTGCTTTTCCTCACGGTCCAGGTGAGCCCAGGTGTGTTCAGAGGGTGGGTAGAAGGCGGGGCTATTACCTGGCATCGGTCGGGTTTGTCACCGCCCCCACGCTCCAATTGGCTCGGAGGTCGCGATGGGCGGTACCGTTCACGAGACGGGGGGCTCTGCGCCTGCGTGATGGCCGCCTCGCGCCGCGGCTGTTGGGGAGGGGCCTGAGCTTCAAACCGAAAAGGGGGCGGGGATGCACGCGCGCGCGAGAGAGAGAGCGAACGAGCGCGTGGCCAGGCAGAGGGACCAGGAGCCAGCCCCGAGCCCTGCAGCCCGTCAGATCGCGCAGGAGCGCGGCCAGAGCGGCGGCGGTCTCTGTGCCGGCCGGCCGGGCGGGCGGGCGGGCAGGCAGCGACAGGGGAGCCCTTGAGCGGAGTCGGAGGGGAGGGTGGTGGAGGTGGTGGGAGACGCGAGCGCGCGCCGAGAGCGATGGCCGATCCTTTACGCCGGACTCTCTTCGCCAAACTGAGGGGCAGGAAGTCCAAGAAGTCGGCGGGCGTCGGGACGAGGAGTCAGGAAGGTAAAGCGAAGCTTCCCGAGGAGCAGCGGCGGCGTCGGCAGCGGCGGCTACCACAGGAGGCCGGGCCCGGGGTAATGGTGGTTGGCGGTGTGAAAGTTTTAGCGGGGTCGGGGAACAGCGGAGGAGGAGGAGAGCAGCAGCAGCCGGAGGATGAAGAGGAGGAGGAGGAGGGCACCGTCAGGAGGAACCGGCGCCCGGGTACCGCCAGCGGCCGGGGCCGGCAGAGCCCGGAGCAGCGCCGGCTGCGAGCCGCGGAGGGGGGCGGGGTGGGGGGAGGGGCAGGGGGTCAGCTCACCTCCCCCCTCCCCAACTCCACCGCCCCCCCCTTCCACCACCACCACCCCCTCCTCCTCCTCTCCCCCGGCCGCAGGCAGTCGCTGGACAGCCAGGAGGAGGAGGAGGAGGAGGATTACTACGACAACCCGTGGCTGGGGGGCTGCGAGCGGCCGGTGCCCGCCGCCGCCGCCCCCTCCCCCGCGCCCGCCGCTGCCCTCTCCCCCCACAGGCACAGGAAGCACAGCCTGGACAGTGCCCGGGAGAAGGAGAGGCTCCGGAGCCGCTTGCACGAAGCCTATTACCTGCTGATCCACGCCATGCACGGCATGCCGGTGGAGATGGAGAGCCGGGGCCGCCTGGCTGCTCTCAGCTGCCAGTCCCAGGATAGTGTCTGCAGCCAGTCCTCAGTCAGGGCTTTAGACAGTGACGCCTGGTCCTCTGATGAGATTAGCCCGCAGCAGCAGGTATCTGATGCGGATTCTCTGTCGGGTCGCCGCAGGAGAGGATGTGCCAGCGGCAGCATTGCCAACCTAGTCAGTGGGGTAGCTAGAGCGCCCTTGCCACGCTCAGTCAGCGATGGGGTGATTAATTACCTGTCCTGTCTCGCTGACTCTGACCTGGAACGTGAACAGTCAGGACACGGTCCTGCCTTCCTCAGCCTTGGAGAGGCGAGCCAGACCTCCTGCGGTGCCGGGAGCACCTCGCCCTGTGCCATTCACCCCCCAGAGTGTGCACAGGGTGCAGGAGGTAGCCCCGTGTTGGTCGGTGACTCTAGCTGCGAAGTGACCAAGTTTAGAGATCCCAGCGACTTGCTCTGTGGGTCATGTGACAAGCAGGATGGTAGCCAGGGATGCTTTCTAAAGCCGCCTGCGGTGACGGTCAACAAAATGCAAGAGTGGATGCACAGGGGACGCATGCTGTCCTTGGAGATGAAAGAGCGTATTAGTGGCTCTGTCAGAGTCAGTGTGCCATCTGGTTCACTGTCATGTCAGGCAGCCAGCAAAGAAGTAGACGTACAGAAGACCAGCTCCCCTGCTCCTGTAAGAATGCAAGGAAACAAAGCAGCGCCGTTCCCTCCCAGCCAGAGTCTCTTGCCGACAGGTAGGCAGTTGCTGCGGCAACTGGATCACTCCTTCATCGGGCCCTTATGCGTGGATCTGTCGTCCAGCGTGAAGTGTCCGGCTGGTGTCTTACTCTCCAGAACAGGCTGTCTGCAAATGGGATTCTACCTCTTGCCTCTTTGGTGACTAACACTGGTGGAGGCTTTCTTTCCTCGGACTACTGATTTTGAATTTTAAAGCTGGTAGAAGGCTGTCACTAATCTGTACTGGTTATAGGTGCATGATGTGCTAACTTTATACACCTGTGATTTAAATGGGGAATCTATAATTCCATCTTAATCGAATAGATATCTCACATACTGATTTTTAAAAATCAGTTGACATTTCATGGTAGAAGTACTGTATGGTGTTAGTTTTGCACTTAATTCATACTTAGGTTCATAAACACTTAAAATATTTATTGATGGGAAGATTCATACAAAGTATAAATCTCGGTTGAAGATTAGGTGATATTGCCACCTGTCCCTACCCCCTGCAATTTGCAAGCTTCTGTTTGCATTCACAATGCTGTATTTTTGGGTACCATCTATTGCTTTCTATTTGACAGATGAAATTGGAATGCTTTTGTGTTATTTCCTTGGTTAATTTACACCCATGTGATTTGGCCACAAAATATTTTATGAAAGAAAAGTTGAATATTGGTTTGAACAGAGAGCATGTAGAATAAATCAAATAAATTTGGTTTGGGATGTTTGAGTAACAGCAGGTAAGGTCTAGCTTTATAGTTCAGTTGAGGTACCTTTTTAGAACATGTATAAACTCATGAATTGCTTTGTAAAACTAAGCTTATTTGGTTCGTAACACAATGAAGCACTGCTTTCCCTCTGTCGCTGAGCCAGGTTTGGTCTTGCAATGTCACCTTGTTCTCCTTGAGTAGGCTGGTCATATGATATGTGATTAAAATACCATGCTCAACGGATAGATGAGTATTTAACTAAGATGTTCTCAAGAACCTTTGTAATTTATTTATCAGCCTTCTGTAGAGCTGCATCGGATCTTTATCAGTTTAAGCACACATTTCTTTTAGATGTTTAGAGCATTTGGTACATTTCCATGCTAGTCAACAGATCTGACTCCACTAATCTCATCTTCCTGCTTTTGACCCATTACTCTCGAGGCTATGGAAGTGAAAGTAAATACGTAATTACTGTTTAAATATTACAAGAATTTCTAACTCGACCACTCTTTCAGGCAATAAGTTTCAGACTCCTGCCACCCTTGGTGAAAAACATTACTTCTCAACTCTCCTCTTAGCCTTTGTCTTACCTTAAATCTGTGATCCCTGGTCATTGACCTCCCTACTCTTCGCAAGAAGTGCCTATTGATTTTCTATATTTATGCTTCTCCTAGAACATAAAACATTACAGCGCAGTACAGGCCCTTTGGCCCTTGATATTGTGCTGACCTTTGAAACCAATCTGAAGCCCGTCTAACCTATACTATTCCATTCTCGTCCCAGATGTTTATCCAATGACCATTGAAATGCCCTTAAAGTTTGTGAATCAACTATGGTTTCAGGCAGTGCTGAGTAAAGAAACTACCTCCGACATCAATCACTCCTCAATTTAAAGCTATGTCCCCTTGTGCTAGCCACCACCATCTAAGGAAAAAGGGTCTCACTGTCCACCCTGTCTAATCTTCTGATTACCTTCTAAGTCTCAATTAAGTCATCTCTCAATCATCTTCTCTCGATTGAAAACAGCCTCGAGTCCCGCAGCCTTTTCTTGTAAGAACTTCCCTCTGGAAGAGGTAACATCCTGGTAAATCTCTCTGAACCCTTTCCAAAGCTTCCACCTATAATGCGGTGACCAGAACTGTAGACAATACTTCATGTGCAACCACACCAGAGTTGCAGCATGACCTCATGGCTCTGAAACTCAATCCCTCTATCAATAAAAACTAACGCACCATATGCATTCTTAACAAACTATCAACTGGATGGCAACTTTCAGGCATCTGTGCATGTGGACACAGAGATCCCTCTGCTCATCTACACCACCAAGAATCTTACCATTAGCCCAGTACTCTATTTCTGTTGCTCCTTCCAAAGTGAATCATCTCATACTTCTCTGCATTAAACTCCATTAGACACCTCTCAGCCCAGCTGTGCAGCTTAGCTATGTCCCTCTGTAACCTACAACGTCCGTCTGCACTGTCCACAACTCTACCGACCTTTGTGTTATCTGCAAATTTACTAACTCATCCTTCTATGCCTTCATCCAAGTTGTTTATAAAAGTGACAAATAGCAGTGGACCCAAAGCAAATTCTTGTGGTATCCTACTAGTAACTGAACTCCAAGATGAACATTTCCCATCAACCACCACCCTCTGTCTTTCAGCTAGTTAATTTCTGATCCAAACCGCAAAATCATCCTCAATCCCATGCCTCTGTATTTTGTGCAGTAGCCAACCATGGGGAACCTTATCAAACACCTTACTGAAATCCATATACATCATATCAACCGCTTTACCCTCATCCACCTGTTTTGTCACCGTCCCAAAGAGCTCGATAAATTTGTGAGGCATGACCGACCCTTCACAAAACCATGTTGACTGTCCCTAATCAACGTACTCCTTTCTAGATGATTATAAATCTTATCTCTTAAAACCTTTTCCAACACTTTACCAACAACTGAAGTAAGGCTCATTAGTCCATAATTACCAGGGTTGTCTCTGTTCCCCTCTTGAACAAGGGAACAGCATTTGCTAACCTCCAGTTTTCTGGCATTATTCCTGTAGACAATGGCGATGTCAAGATCAAAGCCAAAGGCTTGGCAATCTACTCCTTGGCTTCCCTGAGAATCTGAGGCTAAATCCCATCCAGCCCAGGGGACTTACCTATTTTCATACTTTCCAGAATTGCCAACACCACATCCTTGTGAACGTCAATCCCATTTAGCCTGGTAGCTCATATGTGTTCTCCTCAACCACATTGTCTTTTTTTTTGTGTGATTACTGATGAAAAATATTAATTTAGCGCTTCTCCTAACTCCTCTGACTCCATGCATAACTTCTTGTTACTATCTTTGGCCCTAATCTTATTCTAGTCATTCTTTTATTCCTGATATACCTATATAAAGCCTTTGGGTTTTCCTTGATCCTATCCACTAACGCCATCTCATGTCTCATACTGGCTCTTCTTAGCTCTCTGTTTAAACTTTCCTGGATAACCTGTCAAGTGCCCTAACTGAGCCTTCAAATCTCATCCGAACATAAATCGCCTTCTTCCTCTTGACAAGAGATTCCACTCCCTAAGTAAACCATGGCTCCCTCGCTCAATCACTTCCTCCCTGCCTAATACGGACCTGTAGTAGCTGTTCCTTGAAAAAGCTCCACATTTCAATTGTGCCCATCCACTGCAATTTCCTTCCCCATCTTATGCATCCAAAATCTTGCCTAATCACAACATAATTGCCTTTTCCCCCACCTATAACACTTGCCTTGTAGTATATACCTATTCCTTTCCATCGCTAAAGTAAACATAACTGAATTGTGGTCACTATCTCCAAAGTGCACACCTACCTCCAAATCTATCGCCTGGCCGGGTTCATTACCCAGTTACAAATCTAATGTGACCTCCTTCTCCCCCCCCCCCCCCCCCCCCCGTCTACATACTGTCACGAATCCCTCTTGCACACGTTGGACAAAAACTGGCCCATTTTAAAGTACTTGAACTATAGTATTCCCAGTTAATATTTGGAAAGTGAAAGATTCCATAACAACTACCCTGTCACACGCTCTCCTATCAAGAATCATCTTTGCTATCCTTTCCTCTAAATCTCTGGAACTATTCGGAGGCCTATTTAAAAAAAACTCCCAACAAGATGGCCTCCTTTCCTGTTTCTAACCTCAGCCCAAACTACCTTAGTAGATGGGTCTTCATCAAGCATCCTTTCTGCCACTGTATTCTGTTTTTGACTATCAATGCCACACCTCCTCGTTTTACCATCTTCTCTGTTCTTACTGAAACATCTAAATCCTGGAACCTGTAACAACCATTCCTGTCCCTCCTCGACCCATATCTCCGAAATGGCCACAACATCGAAATTCCAGGTTCCACCCATGTTGCAAGTTCACCCACCTTATTCCGGATGCTCCTGCTGTTGAAGTAGACACACTTCAAGCCAATTTCTTGCTTGCCGGTGCCCCCTTGCAACCTTAAAACCTTATTTTGGACTTCACTATTCTCAACCTCCTGCATGCTCAAACTACATTATCGGATCCCATCCCCTTGCTGAATTAGTTTAAACCCTCCCAAAGAGCATTAGCAAAATCCACCCCCCCCCCCCCCCCCCCCCCCAAGGTATTGGTACCCCTCTGGTTCAGGTGAAGACCGTCCTGTTTGTAGAGTTCCCACCAATCTCAAAGAGCCCAATTATCCGGGAATCCAAAACCCTGCCTCACGCACCATCCCTGCCGCCACATGTTCAACTTCTCCCCCTCTCTATTCCTTGCCTTGCTAGTGTGTGGCATGAGCAACAAACCAGAGATAACCAGACCCCCATGAGGTCCTCTCTCAATCTTTATTTTTTGATGGGCAAACAAACCCAGACTCTTCAATCTTTCTTCATAGCTGAGAACTCCGTTCAGGCAGCAGCCTTGTGAATCTCCTCTGCAACCTTTCTAGTGTAGTCATGCCTTTCTGAACAAGGTAGTGACCAGAACTGTAAGCAATACTCTGGTCGCAGCCTAATTAGCATCTTATGTAGTCCAGTGTAACCTCAATGCTTGTGTTCTGTAGCTTGGCTAATTAAGGCAAGTATTCTTAAATCCTGTCTTAATTGCCTTATCTACAGCAGGCTGTGAATATGAACAAAGTCCCTCTGATATCTGTACTGTCCAAGGTTCTAACATTCTTAAAGTAACACCTGGACGGGATCAATGGACTTGAAGTGTTGGTTCTGATTTTTCTCTCGGGATGTTGGTTTTCTTTATTGTAGTATAATCCCTTGCTTTGTTAGCCCTCAAATGCATTACCTCTCACTTTTCCAGTTGAATTCCATTTGCACCATACTTGTCAGTTGATCAATTCGTTAATTTCCTCCCACATTTTGCAGCTACCTTTTGTCACTATTTATCATTCCACCATTTTCATCTCCCTTGATCATATCCCTACATTTTAAACCCAAATCATTAATGAAAACTACAAACCGTGAGGGTTGCAGCTTTGCGCCTTGTGGAAGATGATTGGAAACAACCTTGCAGTTTCAGACACATTGCTGTACCATCACCCTCTGCTTCCCACCTTTCAACCAGATTAGGGACAAGTATGCCACTTTTATCTTCAATCCTGCAGGCTCGTTTCTTTCTTGACCAGTCTACCACAAGGACCTTGTGAAAATCCTCGCTAAAGTTGATGTAGGCCATATGCCCAAAGCATCACCTTCATCAACGTTCCCGGTTATCACAGCAAAATGTTAAAATAAAGCTGTCAAACACAACATTGCCTTAACAAATCCATGCTGACTGTATGGCTAGTTATACTGTACATACTATGACAGATGATGGAATTTGAAACCAGTAAAAGTCAGGAATTGTCTTATGAGGACTGTGAAACCATTGTCAATTGTTGGAAAGAATACACAGCTCAATAATGTCCCTTAGAAAAAGTAACTGCCTTCCTTACCGGGTCTTGCTGACATGTGACTTGCTGTATAGCAATGTGGTTGACGTTTAACTGCTCAATGGGCAATTAAGATGAGCATCAAATGTTGCCTAGCCATCAGCATCCACGTTCCATGAGCAATATTAATTGAAAATATCTCTCATCCAAATGCAAGTTGAGCAGTATTTAAGAGCAAGGCATCAACTTCATTTGTGTAAGAAAATATAATATCTTGTTATGCCTGTGCATTTACTGTCTATCAACCTTTAAAATTTGAACTTTCTATTATGAACTTATCCATTATAATGAAAACCTACTGCATTAATTTTTCACTCTGATTGCAACCACATGTCAGTGGTGATATGACAGCACTTGAGTTATGTACTTCCCAGTGCAGCTGAATAGAGCAAGAGCTGTATTTCAGCAAGATCTGTTGTTTCCTACATTTTGTTACTTTATTCAATACTGGATCCAAATATATGAAAATTATAGAACAGCCTATAAATGTCCTGGCAATATAATTGTCCACCTGCAATCCAACACTACCTGAAGTGTTCTTGATTTTACGACACTTCCACAATGTCCAGGCGGAGCTGCTAGTGGCATAAAGTACTTTATTAACTTCAATAGTGCATGAGGGTGAACATTTTCAAAATGGCCTGGGATTCTTGTAGATCGCTAAATAAACAATTAAAATTTTAATGTCCAGTTGGGATTTTGTCTCGCATTCCATTCAGTTGTTGTGCATTGTGTTGTCCTCATTTGAACTTTTCTGGTGAGGTGTTTGGTTAGTGAATATACAGTAATGTCCCCCGTTCCATTCTTGACAGTTATCAAGAATACTTGATTCAAGGAATCGCAGAGATGGTATTGTAGAAGAGAATTCATGGATGTGTTGCCTGAGTTTTTGCTCCCCCATGTCCTGCTGCTGCCACCACCTTTAAACTTTGTATCACCTCCTGAAGATAATGATTACTGATGAGTACCATTCCAAAGTTTGTAGCTATGCAATATTCTACAATCGGAGGCTATTAAGCCCATTAAGTCTAGATTGACCCTCCAAAGACCACCTCACACCCCCATAATCCACCTGTGTCAATCCTAACATAGGAGAATTTGTCGCTCCTTTTCAGGAAATGAGCTCCAGGAATTGGAAGTTTTATTATAGAATCCCTATGATGCAGAAGAGGCTGTTTGGCCCATCAAGTCTGCACTGACTGTCCGAAGAGCATTTCACCCAAACCCAACTCGCTATCTTATCCCCATACCCCTGTGTTTACCTTGGCTAATCCACCTAACCTGCACATCTTTCGACTATGAGAGGAAACTGGAGTGTCTGGTGAAAACCCAGGCAGTCACTGGGTGAATGTGCAAACTCTACACAGTCACCCAAGGGTGGAATCAAGCATGGGTCCCTGATGCTGTAAGGCAGCCGTGCTAACCATAAGCCAACCAAGTTTAATCGGGGAAGCTTACCAGAGCTTAAAAATTGGGGAACTTGGCTTATACTGGAAAAAAAGGATTAATATTCCTTCTAATAAAAGAAATATCCATGGGAAAATAAGCGCATGTTTATCATTGTTCTTGGTTTGATAGATGAAGCTACAATTGGTGTATGGGATGATTTCTGCAGAGTTCATTTTTTTAGTTTCTTTCTTGAGCCACTTACTGGAGAGCAGTGTACGAGGCATGAAGACCACTTTGCAGAATTTTAATGTACTATTCACTCTTCCCACCCACCCCAAGACTCGGTCTGCCACTTGCTTTACTTAGACCAGAGTACTGTAAGTAATGCATTAGTATCTCCAAATCCTGTGCTGTGAGGGCTTGAATTTTTGCTAGAAAATATATCACTGCTTCTGTGTTGCAACAAATGCTGAATAGTGTTCATGATGTTCTTTCAAATCCTAGCAATATGTATTCATCCCATTTGCATAACATCCTACATTTATTTTCTAGTTCCTTCTGAGGAAATCATAAAAACACCAATGCATTCTTCCTTTGTGATGCTGTATTCCCTGAAATGTAACTTGCGAAACATTCTTGGGCAGAAATTAGTGTAAATGATATCAGCATTTTCAAAGAATTATCTGACAGGTATATAATTTGAGGGAATCTGCAATAGTATCATTATCATTTGCTGTTAAACGCTGACTGTTTCCTACAAGGTTTAACTCTGAATACTGAAACAGAAGAAAATAGCGGATATTTAAAATCTGGATTTAAAAGAAAATACTGGAAAATGGCCCCTGTTTGGGCAAGAAACTAAGATAAGGCTTTATGTTGATGATCTTTTCATGTGAATACTGCATTTGACGAAGATAAACATTGTTGAGCAACGTTGCATTGCAAAAGCAGGATTACCAAAGTAACTGATATTCATGTCTTCAAGGGTTTCGTGCTTTAATAATAGGTCCATAATTTTTCTTTCTTGAAGTGACTTTAATACTTTTAGAGTAGTTAGTTTTTTTTGTGAGAAAGATTTCCTGACCATTAAAATATAATCTGGAATTCCTGGTACAAATCTTGATCTTTTTCAAGTTTGATCATAAAATCTTTAAGGGGTGTTTACATAAAAATATTGCCATGAAGATTGTTGAAGTTACTGCCACACTAAAAACTGGGCATGAGAAGAATTGGTAGCCTTGGGCACTGATTCCAGACGTGTATGGTCTGTTGACTCTGGTATGTGGAACATTCTGTCGAGATCTCTTCAGTGAGTGTATGTGTTGGTTGAATTACCTGTCTTAGGGTGAGCCCCAGGCTACAAATTCCCTTCTTTTCTCCCCCCTTTCCTTTCCTTTTTCCTGCCGCAGCCCTGCAGAAATATCTGAGTAAGTTTGAAAACCCGTAGGTCAAGGATATTAATCAAAGCATTCAATTTCGTACTGTGTGAAAACTTAACTGATGTGCAAAGGAGTTAGAACATAAAGCATTAGAACACAATACAGGCCCTTCAGCTCTAGATGTTGTGCAGATCTGTGGAACCAATCTGAAGCCCATCTAACCTACACTATTCCATTTTCATCTATATGTAGCTTAGCTAAGGCATTGTCCAGTGAAACTTACAGACTGAAAGCATGACTAATGATTGGATTTTGGGAAGATTGTAATTGCAAGCATGCAGTTTGATTAAAGGATGAATCCTTGACATAACCATTCTATTCTAGAGCCTGTCCTCTATTATTCGTGGAGTTCTTAATTGCGATTTTGGTTTATTTTCTAGTGGTATGCATATTTCAAAACTCTGTCAAAAATCCCACAACACAAGGTTATAGTCCAACAGGTTTATTTGAAAACAAGCTTTTGGAGTGCTGCTCTTTGACTCGCACCTGAAGGAGCAGCGAGGCTCTCCACAATTTTGTTTACAAACAAACCTGTTGGACTATATCCTGGTGTTGGAATTTTTGACCTTGTCCAACCCAGTTCAACATCAGCACTTCCACATCAATAACTCTGTGGAGTCGAGTAGCACTGAAATAGTGCCCTTACCCTGGAAGAGGAGGCCCAGGTTCAAGTTCCACCTGCTGCAGAAGTGTGAGATATATTTCTGAATAACTTGATTAGAAAAAATGGATAAAACTTTTAAAAATCAGGTTAATGGTACTGATGCTTATTTTTAACTAAAGTATAGATAACTGTTATTGAATTCTTTTACCTATTTAGTTGCTACCTCAACTCCATGACAAGGTATAATGGTTCCACAATTTGCTGTCAACACTTCTGTTCAATCATTGGAAAATGTGCTTGGTTCTATTTGCAGTAAGGGATTGCTAACTGAAAGGTCAGTGCAGCGACTGAGACGATTTGATTCATGTCTTCAACATTAATCTCTTGATTTCATTTTTCTGTTTCTTGCCAATTTGATTAACTAGTTTCTTCATTTCATGGGGTAGAAGGTAGACCTGGAGATAACAGTTGTCTTCCTTAGTTCACTGAAGTACCTATTTATGGTTCTTAACTTTAATTATCAATAGACTAATCAGTGTTTTCCAGCCCCGTTGAATTGGTTGTTTTCTGATGATCTCATTTGTGCTTTCAAAACAATGATGGTATTCCGGATAGGATTCCTGTATACCTTACATTGGCAAAGCCAGAAACACTGAAGTGAAGAAAGCAAACAAGTTGAGAACTTGTCTCTCAAGCACAGTTATTTCCTAGATCGTGTTAAAATATGAAACCATTCTGTAAAATGATTAATCAAAGATAACTTTGGTTTTGTAGTATGCACAAGAGTGTGTTTGGAGCTAACAGAATGCTGAAGAGACTCTGCAATTCTGGCAGCATCTTTAGAGAGAGGAACAGCGTTATTGTTTCAACTTTCATATAACTCTTCTTCAGAACTCTAAAGAAGAGGTATTCCAGACTTGACATTAATTCTGTTTTGCTTGCCCATAGATATTGCTAGACTTGCCAAGTTGCTGTAGTATTCTGTTTGTTTAAGATTTGTAGAATACATAGTATTTAGCTTTTATTAGTGTGTTTCTTTGAGACCTGAGCTAAAATTGGGTAAGTTAGCACATGCTAATACAGGAAATGCAAATATTTCTTCTAATGAAAAGATACAGGAAAAACAAGGGGCGGCACAGTGGCCTCACAGCACCAGGGACCCAGCTTAGATTCTAGCCTCGTGTGACTGTCTGTGGTATTTGCACATTCTCCCTGTCTGTGTGGGTTTCATCCCACAGTCCAAAGATGTGCAGGTTAGGGTGAATTGACCATGCTAAATTGCCCCATAATGTTCAGGGATGTGTAGGTTAGGTGCATTAGTCAGAGGTAAATATAGGCTGGGGAAATGGGTCTGGATGGGTTACTCTTGAGGGTTGGTGTGGACTTGGGCTGAAGGACCTGTTTCCACACTGTAGGGATTCTAAACTGGGGGAAAATAAAATTTTTGTAATCTGTTTAATTACATAGAGCCCTGTCACCTGGAAAACCTAGATTTAAATCTTTTCTAGACAATAAGAGGTGTCTTTTCTCCTCAGTCAGAAGTGGGATAGGAGAAAAGGGGAATTTAATACCATTTCCTAGTGAAAATGAAAATGAGCTCCAGATAACCATCTGCTTGTATTCTTTACTAGTTGATTTGTTCTGCTCCATGTGAATGCACTAATAGTTTCTCACTTATGCTGGGTAAATTGCACTTCCTTCATTATGGATGATCTAAATTTACAGTAGGTAAAAACAATGACTGCAGATGCTGGAAACCAGATTCTGGATTAGTGGTGCTGGAAGAGCACAGCAGTTCAGGCAGCATCCGAGGAGCAGTAAAATCGATGTTTCAGGCAAAAGCCCATCATCAGGAATAAAGGCCGAGAGCCTGAAGGGTGGAGAGATAAGCTAGAGGAGGGTGGGGGTGGGGAGAAAGTAGCATTAGAGTACAATAGGTGAGTGGGGGAGGGAATGAAGGTCAGAGAGGAGGGTGGTGTGGTTAGTTGGAAAAGAAGATAGGCAGGTAGGACAAGTCACGGGAGCAGTGCTGAGCTGGAAGTTTGGAACTGGGGTAAGGTGGGAGATGAGGAAATGAGGAAACTGTTGAAGTCCACATTGATGCCCTGGGGTTGAAGATGAGGCGGAGATGAGGCGTTCTTCCTCCAGGCGTCTGGTGGTGAGGGAGCGGCGGTGAAGGAGGCCTATGTCCTTGGCAGAGTGGGAGGGGGAGTTGAAATGTTGGGCAGCAGGGCGGTGTGGTTGATTGGTGCAGGTGTACCAGAGATGTTCCCTAAAGCGCTCTGCTTGGAGGTGTCCAGTCTCCCCAATGTCGAGGAGACTGCATCGGCAGCAACGGTTACAATAAATGATATTGGTGGGTGTGCAGGTAAAACTTTGGATGTGGAAGGCTCCTTTAGGGCCTTTTGTTTTACATTTTAGTGGTGTTTCTTAAAGAAACTGGAAACCCAGCAATGCTTAAATCCCATGTACAATGAAACACAAACCCAGTATGTACAGTGGGTAGAGACAAAAAAAACTGCATGTACTGGAATCCAAAGTAGGCAAATAGGAGGCTGGAAGAACACAGCAAGCCAGGCAGCATCAGCAGATGGAGAAGTCAACATTTTGGGTGTAACTCTTCTTCAGGACTAGATGTGGGGCAGGGGAAGCTATAGATAGTGGTGGGGGCGGAGAGTAGCAGAATGGTGAGGTGGTGATGGATGGACACAGGTAGTGGGTGCAATCTGGGTGATGGGAGGGAAGGAAGTTCAGTAGGTAGAATAGAAAGAGGAAGCTGGAGGATGGGTGGGAAGGTTATTTGAGATGGGGATCTCAATGTTAAGTCGTCTGGGCTGTGAGTTGTCCAGGAGGAAGGTCTGTAGCTCCCTTACACCCCACACCTAGTCCTGAAGAACGGTTAATACCTGAAATGTTGCACCACCTGATGCTGCCTGGCTTCCTGTGTTCTTCCAACCTCCTGTTTGTCTACATGCAATGGGTAACCGGGCTATGTGAATATTCAGTTTTTGTACTGACAGTAATATTGCAGTCACCGTGGGACGATGACACATGAGGTGGATTTTTGGGGATGCCAGGATTTTGACTCAGCAACAGTGAAAGAGTGGAAATTTACCTCCAATTAACAATTGCTATGTATGCTTTGATTTTGGAAGGCTGAAACATTTTTTTGCTAGTGCTATCTTAACTTACTTTCTGTAGATTAATATTTTTTTGTTGGAAACTTTGGTCGTATTTGGCAGAAATTTGTCAAGGGAGAATCATCTTTGCTGGTATTTCATAGTTTGCCACTTCAAAGAGGAATGTGAATTGCTTGATAGTTAATTAGACAGTGGAAAAGCTCAGTGGCATGAGAATTATTGTTTTACTTCAGAATCTGTAAATGCATTCCTGATGCTACTGAACCAACATAATTTATTCTTTCCAAATATACTATTGTGCCTTGCGTGAGGGTAGAATAGATTCCAGTCCCACTTTGAGTTCAGTGCAAAGATGACACTCGAGTGTGCAGTATGTAGAGAATACTGCTCTGGTGTCATCTTTCAAATGAGACATTAAGCCTGTGGCATGGCACTATTTCAAATAAGAGCATGGGAGTTATCTTGTTGTGTGCTAATATTGGTATCAATATTTATCCCTCAATCCACATCAATAAAACAATTATCTTGCCATGATTATATTTGTGGGAGTTTGTGTGTACATTGTTTTGTAGTAAACACAATTGCCAACAGCAACTGCACTTTAAGGAAGTACTATGTTGGCTCCAGAGGGCTGGGAAACGTCTCATCCTGAAAACTCTGATCTAAATGTGT
Organism: Hemiscyllium ocellatum; assembly: GCF_020745735.1. Lineage (NCBI taxonomy): Eukaryota > Metazoa > Chordata > Chondrichthyes > Orectolobiformes > Hemiscylliidae > Hemiscyllium > Hemiscyllium ocellatum. Next base: position 112,063,764 of record NC_083409.1, on the reverse strand, counting down.
CTTCTCCCTGAGGTCAAATACTTTATGACAGAAAATAGGACTGTTTGAGCATTTAAATAGAATTTGGGCAAGTGTATAGAAATTATGTAGGTTTGCGTGTGAACTTGCTGATGTGAAGTAATATGTTGGATTATGAATAAAATGTTTAGTATTACAAAATGTGCTTGTTTCATAGTTGATGAGTTCAAACATGTAAGTGAATGAACAGCATGCCATCTGGAATGAGGTACCATGCATTTTTTTAAAAAAAAGTTTCCAGTTGAAAAGTGATTCAGTTGTGGGTTAATTTCTAAAGCACGTGTTTAGGAAAACTTACCTGATGCTATCAGCATTGAGAAACAATCAACAACTAGTTGAATCTGTTATCTGACTTCTGTTGGAATGTAGTGCAAGTATAAACATGCTCATTATTTGTAGTCCCTGAAAAGTAGCAATATACCAGCATGTTGCAGTGCTTGCGTGTTTTGTGACCACTGCATTCCTATGAAAGTATTTGCCTAGAAGGCAATATTATGCAGTATGGCCAGCCACGACTGAAGACTGGTAGTAAACACATCTTTGCTAAAGTGATTTGGCTGTATTTACACTAGAACAACATGACTGTCTGAGTTGCCTGTCTTGTGAGGGACAAGTGGACATGTTATTTTCACATTAAATTGCAGAGTTTTAGCCCAAAGATTAGAAGTTTTGAGTATTGGTTCCAGGCTAAATATGTACAACACAGTTTAACTAACTTATTAAGGACCGACTATAGCATGGTCCAGACTTTTCAAGGAATAGCGTATACTGGTGGTTCTTGCTTTTAAGTAGTTCAGGACTGTTGCAGTTTCTTGCTACAGGACAAGATTTAGCCACTTAAGCTATTTGCAGATTGAGCTGGCTTTCATGTCTTAAAGTGGATATGTACTTATGACCTTAAAAATGTTAGGTTCAATTTTGAAGATGGTAACTATGATCTCGAGATGGTGCCCAATGTCTAGGATTGATTATAAATCCAAGGCATTGCAAGAGTTGTAAAAGTAGGTAGATTCACGGAGTGTGAACTTCCATAAGTATGTAACAATTGTAAATAGTAAACTCTTACTATTTGAGCTGAAAGCAGTTGAGCCTGTAGCTATTGGCAAATCTAATTCCATACAGTACTCAGACATTTTTGGTTACTGAAATTACTTGTATTTTTGTTAACTTATGAAATTCAGGATTTGAAAGTTATTTTTTTGAAAGGTTTAATGAGACTTGTTTTTTTTGTATTTGAGTGTACTTTGTTTTCTGCAAAATTGATAAGCTTTTTCTTTTTCTTCCCTCCCAATGAAGACTTCATTGAAACAATTCATGCTTCTTCTGTTATCAAGAGAGAATTGAAAATCACTGAAGCTACTGAACTCAACAACCACAGGCCACACATAAACAACATTACGGTGTCCAAAAAACGAAATTGGCTGCAACAATGCACGCTCAACCCTCAAATGAACGAAGAGACCAATGCTTCTGTAGCAGTAGAACTAACAAATCATACGAGTAGTCCAAGTCCCTTACACGAAAGCAAGCAGCAGCCTGCAATTCTGCCAAGAGAACATATCCAACAAAATGATCGAAGGCATACTGAAGGGAACTCTCTGGATCATAATGAAGAAAATGATGCAGATGATGAAGGGGAAATATGGTACAACCCTATTCCAGAAGATGAAGAAGTCGATCTGTCACATATAAAACTTACAGTTGCCCCGAGGATTTCTGTGGCTAAAGTTGATAAGCCTGTCAGTAGCTTGCAGATGAAGCAATGTTTATTACCTGGTGGTGATTTGTTAAAGGGACCAATTATCTTGGGGACCTCTGAAAATTGTTCTGAAAGTGTGCAAGAAACCCAGGTAGTTCCAGTGATTGATGTGAACCAGGGAAATTCTGTGAATTCTACAAATTCCTCAAACAGTGGGCAGCTGCATAGGCAGACCTGTGTATGCAAGTTTAAGAGTGAGGCGAGCATGGAGGAAATCTGTGTCCACAGGCCTCCAGTTTCAGGTAAGCTGTTTGTATTGTCTCAGGAAGCTCTTGTGGAATATTTGAATAATAAATTATCAAATAATTTTAGTTATAATTACTGTTTATACCCTTGAAATTTGTTTTGGGCATTATAAACATCTACTTTGAGGTTGGGAAAATGGGTAATGCAGATACCTCCTTTTAAAGTGTCCTCTTTTTGGTTTTTGCATGTGTAAATCTGCTTTGCTTCTTAGTGAGGTGTTAGCACTACCTTTTTAACTGACTATTATTTGCTAGTTTTTCAATGACCTGTTTTGTTAGATGTGTATTGAATTCCCATTGTCATTGATCATGCAACATTAAGCCGCTGTACATCAATAATGTATGCTTGCTGCGATATCAATTTTCAGCTAGAAATGTGTAGCAACAAAAGGATGCACCCCAAACATTTAAGCAAGTTTCTTGAGGCAGCATTTAAACCTGATGACCACTTTAGGCATTGCGTACTTGGTACTGCATTCAGGGCAGTAGGTATTGGAGCAGGTCATGTGCTAATCTGCTAGAATGGTACTGGGTTAAAAGGATTAGTCTCAGTCATAGAGATATACAGTATGGAAACAGATCCTTAGGTCCAATTCGTCCATGCCGACCAGATATCCCACTCTAATCTCGTCCCACCTGCCAGCACCCGGTCCAAATCCCTCTTTAAACCCTTCCTATTCATATACCATCAGGATGCCTTTTTACATGTTGCAATTATACTAGCCTCCTCCAATTCCTCTGGCAGCTCATTTCTCTCACACTCTCCACTCTCTGTGTGAAAAGTTGCCCCTTAGACCTCTTTTATATATTTCCCCCTTGCCCTAAACCTATGCACTCTAGTTCTGAACCCCCCCCCCCCAATACTTTGTCTATTTATCCTATTCATGCCTGTATAAGGTCAACCCTCAGCCTCTGACACTCCAGGGAAAACAGCACTAGCCTATTCAGCCTCTCCCTATAGCTCAAATCCTGCAACCCTGGCAACATCCTTGTAAATCTTTTCTGAGCCCTTTCAAGTTTCACAACATCCTTTTGAGCGGAAGGAGACCAGCAATGCACGCAATATTCCAAAAGTGGCTGAACCAATGTCCTGAACAGCCGCAACATGACCTCCCAACTCCTGTACTCAGCACTCTGACCGATTAATGGAAAGCATGCCAAATACCACCTTCACTATCCTATCTACCTGCAACTCTACTTGCAAGGAGCTATGAACCTCCAAGGTCTCTTTGTTCAATATCACTCCCTAGGACCTTACCATTAAATGGATAAGTCCTGCTAAGATTTGCTTTCCCAAACTGCAGCACCTCGCATTTATCTTAATTAAATCCCATCTGCCACTTCTCAGCCCATTGGCCCCAAGATCGCAATGTAATCTGAGGTAACCTCCTTGGCAGTCCACTACACCTCCAATTTTACTGTCATCTGCAAACTTACTAACTATACACCTCTTATGCTCATATGCAAATCATTTATATAAATGATGGGATGTAGTGGACCCAGCACCAATCCTTGTGGCACTCCGCTGGTCACAGGCCTCCAGTCTGAAAATCAACCCTCAGCCACCATCCTCTGTCTTCTACCTTGTGAGCCAGTTCTGTATCCAAATGGTTAGTTTTCCCTGTATTCCCATTGAGACCTAACCTTGCTAACCAGTTTCCCATGAGGTGACTTGCCAAATGCCTTACTGAAGTCCATATAGATCACATCTACCACTCTGTCCTCATCAATCCTCTTTGTTACTTCCTCAACAAACTCAATCAAGTTTGTGAAATATGATTTCTCACGCACCAAGCCATGTTGACTATCCCTAATCAGTCCTTGCCTTTCCGAATACATGTGCATCCTGTCCCTCAGGATTCCCTCCAACAACTTGCCCACCACCAACGTCACGCTCACTGGGCTATAGTTCACTGGCTTGTTCTTAACACCTTTCTTAAATAATTGCACCACGTTAGCTAACCTCCAGTCTTCCGGCGCCTTACCTGTGACTATCGATGATACAACTATCTCACCAAGAGGCCCAGCAATCAGTTACCTAGATTCCCACAGAGTTCTAGGGTACACCTGATCAGGTACTGGAGATTTATCCACTTTTATGCGTTTTAAGACATCAAGCACTTCCTCCTCTGTAATATGGATATTTTTTAAGGTGTTGCCGTCTATTTACTACGTTCTATATCTTCCATGTCGTTCCCACTGTAAACACTGATGCAAAATACTTGTTTAGTACAAGTAGATAAGTCTTTATCTGAAATCCATAAAGGTCTGAAATCAGAAGGTTTTTGTGAAGTTTTTTTTCTCATTAACAAGGTTGTTTGGCGTGCAAACAGCTAACCCAACTCCACACCCACTCGATGTGTGTTACTCAGATGTGACGTGGGGGTGTGGCCCAGCACTGACAGGCCTCCATTCTGTTTCACAGCCCGTTTTACTCAGTGTGTCTGCTGTTAGGTAAGAGTTTTCAAACTTTTACCATCAAACTGTCACTTATTCTGAAATTTGAAAAATTCTGAATTCCGAAAACCAGCTGGTCCTGAGCGTTTCGGAAAAAGGATTGTGCACCTGTATCTCCCCCATCTCCTGCAGCTTCACCCAAAGGCTGCGTTGCTGATCTTTGAGGAGCCCCTATTCTCTCCCTAGTTACCTTTTGTCCTTGATGTATTTGGAAAGTAGCTTTGGATTCTCCTTAACTCTATCTCAGGTCCCCTTTTTGCCCTCCTGATTTTCCTGTTAAGTATATTCCTACTGCCTTTATACTATTCTAAGGATTCACTCAATCTGTCTTGTCTATACCTGACATATGCTTCCTTCTTTTTCTTGACCAAACCCTCAATTTCTTTAATCATCCAGCTTTCCGTTCACCTACCAGCCTTTACTTTCATCTTGACAGGAATATACTATCTCTGGACTTTTGTTATCTAATTTCTGAAGGGTTCCCATTTTCCAGCCGTCCTTTTACCTGCAAACATATGGCCCAGTCAGCTTTTGAATGTTCTTGTCTGATACTGTTAAAATTAGTCTTCCTCCATTTTAGAACTTCAACTTTTTTTAGATCTGGTCTATCCTTTTCAATCACTATTTTAAAGCTAATAGAATTATTGTTGAAACATTAGATTCAGAACATTTGTAGTACAAAAGGAAGCCATTGGACACCCTGTGTCCATGCTGGTCAGAGATGTGACCGGACTAATCCTATTTTCCAGTTCTTGGCCCTAAGCCCTCGAGGCCATGGCAATGCAAGTAAATACCACCTCAAATGTTACAGGAGTTCCTGATTCAACCACCCTTTCAGACCGCTTTTCAGATTCCCACTACCTTCTGGGTAAACAAAATTCTCAACTCTTCCCTTGGCCTCCATCTCTTATCGAAAATCAATGCCTCCTGGTTACTGATCCCTCTCCTAATGAAGAAAGATGCCTTACGATCCCCCCTGTCTTTGCCCCATTATAATCTTACACACTTCTATCAGATCTGCCCTCAACCTTCACTGCTCCGGGCAAAACAACTCTGGCCTATCCAATATGTCCTCACAGCTCAAATCTTGCAGCCCGGGCAACATCCTGACAAACCATCCCTGTACCCCCCTCCAGTGTATCCACATCCTTCCTGTAATGTGGTGACCAGAGCTGCTCAGAATACTCCAGCTGTTGGTTGTTATTATCTACAGTTTCATCACAAACTCCTAGCTCTTGTATTTTATGATTTGGCTAATAAAGATCAGTATCCCATTTGCCTCCTTGATTACTTGCTCTGTTACCTTCAGAGATCTGTGAATATGCAACACCAAGGTCCATCTGAGCTTCAGTTTTTCCCAGAGTTGTACCAATCACATTGTCGTCCTTTGCCTTGGTAGCCTTCCCAAGTGCATTACTTCTCATTTTTGTCTTGGATCCCATGGGTTCTTGCTTGCTTGACTAGTTTGTCAGGAGTGATTTTGTAAAAAGCTTAGCAAAATTCCATGTGGACTACAATTACTCTCATCAGTACTCCTGTTAACTCTTCAAATTTTTGTTTAAAGTTTTGAAAGATTACTTTCCCTCAAGTCTATGCTGAATTTCCCTAAATAATGTGTTTTTTCCAAACTCTAATATAATCTGTCCCTCAGAGTTCTTTCTAATAACTTATCCACCGCTGAGGTTAAAATGACTGGGCTATTATCTCCCAGTCTATCCTTTGCTCTGTTTTGTAAGTGATGAGATCATGTGAGCAATTTCCACACCTGTGTCCAGAATGAATCTGAGAATTATTGCCTGGGTCCCTTGTATCTTCTCCGAATCCCTCAACAACTTGAGGCACGTCACATCTGGGCCTGTGGGTTTATCCATCATGAAGGTTACTGAACCCACTAGTGCCTCTTCATTCTCTAAGTTATTCTCTCTGTCCTCCTTTCTGATGTCTATCCTTGTAACCATTGTGAAGACTGACGCATTATTTACTGAGGACTGTGTTCACATGGTCTGGGTCTACACACAGATTCTCTCTGTAGTCCCTAATGAACCCTATTCTTTACCTCCTTATTCTCTCGTTCTTTATACTTTTAAGAAACCCCTTTGGGTTTTTTCTTGAATCTAACCATGAATGCTTTCTGGTGCAATCTCTTTCCTTTTTAATATTTTCACTGCACTTTTATACTCCTCTAGGGACTCTGCTGCATTGAGCCATCAGTATCTGCAAAATTTTATTTTATTAATCCTCACCTTTATGCCCCTTGGCACCCATGCTTCTCTGCTTCTGGTTTCATGCTTTGCACTGTACTGTTGATACTTCCTCTGTGTGAATGCCTCCCATTGCTCCAACACTGTTTTATCTGCAAGTAGCTATTTCCAGTCTACTTGATCTAACCTCAGTCAAATTAGCCTTCCCCCAGTTTAGAACGCTTATTCCCAGCCCATCCTTATCCGTTGCTATAATGATCCTAAACAAAATTGAGTTATGGTCATACCTCCAAAATGCCCTCCTCTCCTGATGCTGCCCAAGCTCATTTCTGAATGTTAGATTCAGAACTGTCCCTTCCTTTGTCCGGCTTTCTGATTTAAAAGTTTCCTGGATGCAATTTAAGAACATTTGGTGTTTAAGATATGGAGGAAACGATTAATTCCAGTTAATGAGTAGTTAAAATCCCCTATTACTGCCTTATTATTATCTGAAATTTGATTATATATTTAGGGAAGGAAATCATCCCTTACCTGGTCTGGCCTATATGACCCACAGCAATGTATTTAAATTGAGGACATTTGTATCAACTAGTTTCTGTTTATTTGAGTAAAGATTAAAGAGGTGATCTTGTGGATTTGTTTTAAGGTGATTGAATGACTTCATTGGGTGGGTAGATAGAGGGAAAGTTTCCTCTCGTGGAAGTCCAGAACAAAGGGGTAAAATCTTAATGAGAGCCAGGCCATTCAGCGGTGATGTTGAGTCACTTTTGGAACTCCCTCCCAACAGTATTGAGGCTAGGTTATTGCAAACCTTTTTAAAACTCACCCCTCGAATGATTCATAAAGGACTGGTCATGGCGCACTCTTTCAAAATAGTCGTCACAAATGAGTAGTTATTTAACATAATGGAGGATTGAAATTTTAAAAAAAATTATCATCCTATTGATTTAATCTCTACCTCAGTTGCCATTTATTTTCAGACAAGTTGTCAATGTGTTAGCTGATTATCCTTAACTTTTATAATTTGTAATTGTGAATGAGTTATTGATCAAGCTGAAGTATCATAAATTTGACAGTTTCAATTCCATTTCTTTCTCATAATTTTAATTCCTTTTTAATATTTGGTTGTTTGATATGGTGATATTGCAGACTGATTGCAAGTAGAATTGTAATAATGATCTTGTTACCTGTGTATCAGGATCATGTCTTTGGGGCAGGTTAGAGGACCCTGATACTATTTTTAGGATTGTTTGCCAATACTGTCCAGAATTAGCTTTCTAATCTATCGTACTCTCAGAAATAAAAATCAAACTGTGTGTGTGTATATATGTGTGTGTGTATATATATGTATAGTGGGAGTGTAGATGTGAACTGTCAATCAGCAGTGATCCTGTTGAATGGTAATATAAGCTGGCGAAAGCATATGATCCATCTTAATTTGATTTGTAAAATAGCTTTATAAGCTACGATTTCTATCCCAATTTTAATAGACCTATAGGAGTAGAAGAACAGGAGTCGATCATTCAGCCCTTTAAGGTGGTTCCACCATTCAATGAGATCGTAGCTGATCTGTGGTTTAACTGCACATACTAGCCTTTGGCCCATATCACTTAATATAGTATGCTTAACAAAAATCTATCTCTAAATTAAAATTAACAACTGATCCTGCATTTGTGCAAGAGTTTTATTACCCTTTACAGGAGTGCTTCCTAATATTTCCCCTCAACAATCTGACCTTAATTCTCAGACTCTGCCTGTAGTTCTAGAATTCCTAACCAATGGAAATAGTTTCTTTATATACCCTGTCTTTTCCTGTTAATACCTTAAAGGCTTTGATCAGCTTCCCCCTTAACCCTCTAAATTCTGGAGAAAACAGACCTAATGTGTGTAATCTCTCTTCATAACTTAACCCCTGAAGTCTAGGTATTATTCTTGTAAACGTATGTTGTGCTGTCGTCTTGGTCATTCTATCCTTCCTAAGGTGTGGTGCTCAGATCTCTGCTCCAAGTGGGATTTACCCAGTATTTTGTAGAACTGCAACACAATTTCTGCATCCTCGCACTGGCCCCCTAGATACAAAGGTCATTCTGTTAGCTGCCTTGATTATTTTCTGCACCTGTTTGTGACTTTTTGAAGATCTATGCACGTGAACCTCCAAGTCTGTTTGGACATCCACTGTACTTAACTTCCAACCATCTATAAAAGTGCCTTTTATCTATTCTTTTCTGGTCCAAAATGGATAATCACACACTTGCTGACTTTGAACTCCATCTGCCACAGTTTTGCCCATTCACTTATCTATTTCCTTCTTGCATCTGTTGTTTTGATTCTTCCTCCGCTGCAGTGTGGCAGTAAGTTCCAAGGATTCACAGCCCTCTGAGAGAAGTAGTTTCTCTTCATCTCAGTTTTGAACTTAACTTCCTCTCACTCTATATCTAGATCTCTTGTTTTCGACTGTGTCCCGTAACAGGGAGCATCTGTTCAACATCCACTTTACCCAAACCCCTTCAGCATTTTCTGTACTTCAGTCTGATTTTCTCTCTCTCTCTCTCTCACTCTCTCTCCCCCCCCCCCCCCCCCCCCCCCCCCCCACCCCAAACAAAGAAAAATCATAACTCCAGTGAGTACAAACCCAAGGTTTGCAACACCCATTTCATCCCTGGAATCAACCTGGTGCACCTCCTCTGAGCTGCCTGCCATGCCTCAGGTGGGGAGACTGAAACTGGACACACTACTTCAGACCTGGTCTCACCAACACCTTATGTAATTGTAACAACACAACTTTGCTTCTATAATCCAGTCCTTTTGCAATTAATGCCATGATTCCATTTACTTGGATTCTCACTTTGTGACGCATGCACAAGGTCGCACTGACGCACTTTGAATCTGGTTCCCATTTAAATAATTTGCCTTTTTATTTTTCTGGCTAAAATGGATGAGCTCATGCTTATCCATATTTAACTCCATCTGCCAGATTCTGGCCCATTTTTTTAGCTTATCAATATCCATCTGTAAACTCTCTAACTCCTCATCAGAACCTACTTTCTTGCCTAGTTTAGTATCATCTGCAAATTCTGTTATGATGCATTCTGTCCCTGCTTGCAGATCATTTATATGGAGTATAAGTAGTATTACAATTCACCATCCAGAGAAGGGCCCATTTATTCCAATCTTCTGCTTTGTCAGTCAGCCAATCCTCAGCCAATATCCTTAACCCCCTGGGATCTAACTTTCTGGATCAGTCTTTTATGTGGCACCTTATCGAATACACGCATGTCGGAAAGACAAATGTCTCAAAATTGTACTATGATTTACTGTGTTTGTGTTCATGTTTGTACAGATTCAAAAGTAATTAAAAACCTTTACATTGTCAGGCAATTTAGCCCCAAGTTTTGCAATTTAATTCAAGGTGAAAATTATCTTCAGGGTTATATTTTGTATTAAGGGATTTGTTAATACTATTCTTCAGCTTTTCCGTTTCAATGGATGGCAAAGCTATTTTGTGCTGCTTTTGAAATTAGAGATTTTAACTGCTGTTAAAGACAACTCTGCAAGGGTCCTTGAATGCAGACAGTTCTAATTTCTGCCACTCAGTGCAAGTTAGAACAGTAAGTTCAATGACTTATTTGCACCATTATTGAAGATACTGTATACTTCACTGATAGGGTTAATAGCTTCTCCAATTTCTTACTGTGGATACAGTTGCGGTATCCTGGATGATAGGATGTAATCTGGTACTTTTCCCTCTGCTTGACTCTGACCACCGGAATCATCATGGCACATTTGAGATATTTGACCTTGCTCTGCTTCTTCGTAGCTGGACCTTATATCGATCAGTAAGCGATATATGTATAAATTACGCATACTTTATTTGAGTGAAGTCTAACATGTATGAGAAGGCTAAAGGCCATAAAATTTGGATATACAGTCACCCTGTTCTAAATATTTCTCTCTGGTTGTCTTTAAATAGCTTTTTTTTTTTAAAAAAAATGTTTTTCTTTTAACAAAAAATAGCAACTTTGTTATTACAAATACCATGATTATATTTGAATCTTCTCTGAATTGGGTCCCTTTGCAATTAATTTCACTTGCACAGATTTTTTTTTACCAATTTTGTGGAGCTTTTCAGTATCTTGTAGTGCACGTGAAGCATGAATTGAATGTAGTGGAAGTAGGAGATCTACATAGTTCCTTCTGCCATTCTGTAAGGTTTGAACTTTTCTCCCACTGGCTATCTTTGAATCAAAATTATATTTAATTGAGTGAGGTGCAAACTCATCAGTATTAACACAGTGCTAATTTGTTTTACTTGCAGTGATTAGTTGGTTTTAATTTGGCAGATAGGTTGGTGTGTTTGTTCGTTGTCAAGAGTGCATTGAAATCAGATAACAGGATGTAACTTTAAAAGCAGTCATACTGAGCACTTGACAGTCATGGGGAAATAATCTTGAGAAGCAGTCAAACAGGAAACTAGACATTTTTAAAATTCCATCCAGCCTCCCTCCTTGAAATCAAGATTATAAGACATTAACCAGCTGGATATTGAAGCCTTAAACTTGCCTGTATTCCAGTGCTAGAAAGGCATGTGTTGCTTTACTGTGTGCACTCCAATGGCATGAGGCACTGAAGTCTAATTATTACTGACAGTAGAACTGGATCATTACTGCTAACTGCTGATAACCTGTTCAGTGAAACTGGCCCGAATGCGTTTTCATTATTTCATCATGGGATGTGGACATCGCTGGCCCCCCAGCATTTATTGCCTGTTTCTAGTTGTCCTTGAGAAAGTGGCGGGCCTCCTTGAACTGCTGCAGTCCACCTGCTGAGTTGACCCACAATGCCTTTAGGGAGGAAATTCCAGGATTTTGACCCAGTTAGTGAAGAAACTGCAGTGTATCTCCAAGTCAGCTTGGTGAGTGGCTTGGAGGGGAACTTGCAGGTGTTCCCATGTATCTGCTGCCCCTGTCTTTCAAAGTGGAAATGGTCATGGGTTTGGAAGGTGCTGTCTGAGGATCTTCTAGCGAATTTCTGCAGTGTATCATCTAGATAATACATATTACTGCTGCTACTGAGGTAGTGGACAGTAGATGTTTATGGATGTGATGGCAGCCAAATAGGATGCTTTGCCTTGGATGGTGTTGAGCTTCTTGAGTGCTTTGCAGCTGCCTCCATCCAGGAGTATTCCATCACACTCCTGACTTGTGCCTTGTAGATGGTGGACAAGTTGGAGGGAGTCAGGAGGTGAGCTACTTCCTGCAGAATTCCTAGCCTATGACCTGCTCTTGTGGCCACTGTTGAGTCCAGTTGAGTTTCTGATCAATATTAGCTGAGGATTTTGATTCAGTGGGGGATTCAGTGATGGGATGAATGTCAAGGGGCAATGGTTAGATTGTCTCTTTATTGGTGATGGTCATTGCCTGGTGTTTGTGTGCAAATATTACTTGCCACTTGTCAGCCCAAGCCTAGGTATCCAGATCTTGTTCCATTTGAACATGGCCTGAATCAGTATCTGAAGAGTCACAAATGGTGCTAAAAATTTGCAATCATCTGAGAGCATTCTCCTATCTGACTTTGGGATGGAGGGAAGGTCATTGAAGCAGTTGAAGATGGTTGGGTTGAGGACACTGTGCTGAGGGATTCCAACAGAAATATCTTGAACCTGAGATGACTAACCTCTGACAACCACAAACATCATTGTGTGCCAGATATGACTCCAACCACTAGACAGTTTTTTTCCCCCCCTAATTCCCATTGGTTCCAGTTTTGCTAGGATTCCTTGATAGTCAATTTTGAGAGTATTTGTAGCTCGGGTTGAGGTCCTGGATGTAGGTTTGCTCGGTTTCAGATGTTTTGTCACTTAATGGTAAGGTCGTAGGGAGTGTTGCTGAACAAAGAGATCTTGGAGTGCAATTTCATAGCTCCTTGAAAGTGGAGTCGCAGGTAGATAGGATAATGAAGAAGGCATTTGATTTGCTTTCCTTTATTGGCCAGAGTATTGAGTACAGGAGTTGGGATGTCATATTGCAGCTGTACAGGAAATTGTTAGGCCACTGTTGGAATATTGCATGCAATTCTGGTCTCCTTCCTGTCGGAAAGATGTTGTGAAACTTGAAAGGGTTCAGAAAAGACTTACAAGGATGTTGTCAGGGTTGGAGGGTTTGAGCTATGGTGAGAGGCTGAACAGGCTGGGGCTGTTTTCCCTGGAGTGTTGGAGGCTGAGGGGTGACCTTTATAGAGGTTTATAAAATCATGAGGGGCATGGATAGAATAAATAGGCAAAGTCTTTTCGCTGGTGTGGGGGAGTCCAGAACTAGAGGGCATAGGTATAGGATAAGAGGAGAAAGATATAAAAGAGACCTAAGGGGCAACTTTTTCACACACAGGGTAGTACGTGTACGGAATGAGCTGCCAGAGGAAGTGGTGGAGGCTGGTACAATTGCAACATTTGAGGCATTTGGATGGGTATATGAATATGAAGGGTTTGAAGGGATATGGGCTGGGTGCTGGCAGGTGGGACTAGATTGTGTTGGGATATCAGGTCGGCATGGACAGGTTGGACCGAAGGGTTTCCATGCTGCACATCTGACTGTCTGACTAGATAACATCAGTGAGCCTCCAGATGCACCACTGGTGGTATGGCCTGCTTTTTATTTGTTTAGGTTTCCTAGGGCTGATGTCGCTTCCTGTTCTTTTTCTCAAGAGGTGGTAAATGGGATCCAAGTCAGTGTTTGTTGGTAGAGTTCCAGTTAGAATACCATGTTTCTAGGAATTCGCGTGCACGTTTCTGTTTGGCTTGTCCTAGGATGGATGTGTTGTCCTAGTCGAAGTGATGTCCATCCTCACCTGTACGTAAAGATACTAGTGAGATAGGTCATGTCTTTTTGTGGCTAGTTGATGTTCATGTATCCTGGTGGCTAATTTTCTGCCTGTTTGTCCAATTTAGTGTTTGTTACAGTTCTTGCATGGTATTTTGTAAATGATAGTAGTTTTGCTTGTTGCCTGTATAGGATCATTCCAATTCATTAGCTGCTGTTTTAGTGTGTTGGGGAGTTTGTGGGCTGCTGTGATACCAAGAAGTCTGAGTAGTCTGGCAGTCATTTCTGAGATGTCTTTGTAGGGGAGAGTGGTCCGGGTTTCTGGACCTGTTTTGCCTGCTTGTTTGGGTTTGTTGCTGAGCAACTGGTGGATTGTATTTATTGGGTACCTGTTCTTTTTGTGTACACTTAATGGGTTATTTTCCTCTGCACTTTGTAGTTCCTCTGTGCTACAGTGTGTGATGGCTCATTGAAATAATGTTGTAATACAGCTTTGTTTGTGGATGTTGGGATCTTCCCAAGCTATCATCTCTTTCCTGATGATTGAGACTTGAGTGATGGGGTGGTAACTGACTGGATTGGATTTGTTCTGCTTTTTATGTATAGGGCATACCTGGACAATTTTCGACATTGTTAGATAGAGGCCAGTACTAGAAGAGTTTGGTTGGGGACAAGCGACTTCTTCTGGAGCAAAGATCTTCAGTATTATTGCTGGAATATTATCAGGTCCAGAGTCTTTCAGTATCCAATGTTTCCGTTGTTTCTTGATAGCACATGGTGTGAGGACTGGTATCTGTAAATTCTAGGGACCACTGGAGGAGGCCAAGATGGATCACCCACTCTGCATTTCTGTCTGAAGATTTCTGCGAAAGCTTCAGCCTTGCCTTTTGCAGTGATGTCCTGGGCTCTTTGATCATTTGAGGATGGGGATATTTGTGGAGCAGCCACCTCTGGGAAGTTGTTTAATCATCCACCAACATTCTCAACTGGATGTAGCAAGATTGCAGAGGTTAAGTCTGACCTGGTTGTGTGATCGCTTAGCTTTGTGTATTACTTGCTGCGTATGGTATTTCACACACAAGTAATCCTGTTTGGGAGCTTCACCAGTTTGACCCCCTCATTTTTAGTTTTGCCTGGTGCTGTTCCTTGCACGAAAATAAAAGCAGACAAAAAACTTTTGCTTCGTGTGGGGAGCTTTATGAAAAAGGGGCTCACTAATGATCTATGTAGTTGTATATTTAAACATTTCTTTCTAAACTGTTAGTGAACTTAAATACTGAGGTATTCAAACTGCTAGTTATCATAAGGTTTGAAAATCTGGCTTATGTTTGATAAAATATGTAACTGATTTTTAGCAATGAAAAATGCTCAAGACTAATGAGGCTCATGTTGCCAGTAGCTACCTGACTTGTTTATAGAAGGAAGTTGTTGGGCTTTCTCCTGTGACTAATATAGATGCATGTATATGGATTCCAAGTTGGAGGCTTGGCATAAGCTCCAGTTAAGGACACCACGTTAATTTTAGGCATGCAAATATGTATTTTGATAGGACAATCTCTGTGATAGCTAGGTTGAACTTTAAAATAAAGACAATTACAACGCTTCTGTTTGAAATTTTGAAATGCAAATTGACTGTTACATTCAGAATACTATTTCAAATAGTATGCTTCCTGGGTGAAACTTGAATTCTGTTGTTCAGAACAGAATTGAGACTGTTTACATGTTTTTGCAGAACACCTAGCAATTAATTTTGGAATATTAACATAATGCAGATACTGTCACATAATAATCAAATTGCAGATAAATACAGAAATCAGTGAGGTGGCCCCAGTGATTCTTATGAATGCCAACACCTAATTTGAAGCTACACAATGAAGTTTCACACAAATAATATAAGACTATCCAATAAGATTAGATTCCCGACAGTGTGGAAACAGGTCGTTTGGCCCAACAAGTCTACACTGAGCCTCCAAGCAGTTAACCCACCCAGAACCATTCCCCATATTTACCCCTGACTAATACATCTAACTATGGGCAGTTTAGCATGATCAATTCACCTAACCTGCACATCTTTGTGCAGGGGGGAAACTGGAGCACCTGGAGGAAACCCACGCAGACGCAGGGAAAATGTACAAACTCTACACAGACAGTCACCTGAGAGTGAAATCGAACCCGGGTCCCTGGCGCTGTGAGGCAGCAGTGCTAACTGCTTTGCTCCAACAGTGATAATATTTTCATGACTGTTGGATATCCTAAGGTTTCTGTAGGGTTACAAAACAAATTTTAGAGACACATAAGGTCATATTAAGATAAACCAAGCTTTTGGCCATTTTATTTTAGAAACTGGAGATAGAGAGATGGAAAAGTTTTTAGTGAGGGAATTACTGAGTCTGGGGCCCAGACAGCAACAAGTGTAGTCACCAACATTGGAGTGAATTTGAAGTGCAGAATAGAATATGGAATTAGAGGAGCACAAGATCTTGGAGGTTTGTGCAGATTACAGAAATGAGGGCGAGGTCACTGAGGTATTGAGGATTTTTAAATTGGGGCATTGCATAATTAGGAGCCAGTGGAGCACAGCAACCATATAGGTGATGGAAAGCAAGGCAGTGAGAGTTAGGGGACTGGCAGCAGAGTTTTGGGTGACTTCAAGTTTTGCAGCATGGATCATTTGTGGCCTCAACTCCATGCTCTTGTATCCCAATGCCATTTGACTCCCTGGCTATCTATTTCTGCCTTAAAAATATTTAAGCCTGTCCCTCACCTGCATTCTGAGGAAGAGTTCCATGGACTCATTACCTTGAAAGAGAATTTCTTCTCTGCATTATTTGAAATAGGAGACCCCTTAATTTTTAAATTGTGACCCCTAGTTCTAGTCTCAAACACCAGGAACCTTTTTCCAGTATTTGCCATTTCAAGTTCCTTCAGGATGTATGTTTCAATAAGATCATATTCACTGAACTTTAAGAAAAATAAAATATAGCCTGAACCTGTTCAGCCTTCTTTCACAAGGCAACATTCTCCTAAACCCAGATATCATTCGGAAAAAGCTTCTTTGACATTCTGGTAATGAATGTGATTATGTTATCCTCTAAGTAGCTAGACCGAAATTACACTTAATATGGGAATGGTGCCAGAAGACTGGAGGATAGCAAATGTTGTTGATGTAAGTTTGCTCGCTGAGCTGGAATGTTCATTTTCAGATGGTTCGTCACCATACTAGCTAACATCAGTGAGCCACCCAAGGAAACCCAAACGTACTTAGAAAGTGGGCTATACTATCAGTGCTTCATCCAGTGGCTCACTGATGTTATCTAGTATGGTGACGAAATGTCTGAAAACGAACCTTAAGCTCTGCGCGCAAACCTACATCCAGAACTTCAACCTGAGCTACAAATCTTCTCAACTCGATAGCAGATCCCTTGTTCAAGAAGGGGAGTAGAGACAACCCTAGTAATTGACCAGTGAACCTTACTTTGGTTGTGGGGAAAGGGTTATAAGAGATAGGATTGATAATCCTGAGAAGAATAAGTGATTAGGGATAGTCAACACGATTTTATGAAGGGTAGGTTGTGCGCCTCAAACCTTGGAGTTCTTAGAGAAGGTGACCAAACAGTGATGAGGGTAAAGCAGTTGATGTGGTGTATATGGATTTCAGGAAAGCTTTGATAAGGTTCCCCACGGTAGATTATTGCACAAAATACAGAGGCATGGGATTGAGGGTGATTTAGTGGTTTGGATCAGAAATTGGCCAGCTGAAAGAAGACAGAGGGTGGTGGTTGATGGGAAATATTCATCTTGGCATTCGGTTATTAGTGATGCATCCCAAGGATCTGTTTTGGGTCCACTGCTGTTTGTCATTTTGATAAATGACCTGGATGACGTATGTAGAAGGATGGGTTAGTAAATTTGCAGATGACACTAAGATCGGTGGAGTTGTGGACAGTACCAAAGGATGTTGCAGGTTAGAGAGACATAAGCTGCAGAGCTGGGCTGAGAGATGACAAGTGGAGTTTAATAATGGAAAGTGTGAAGTGATTCACTTTGGAAGGAGTAATAGAAATTACTCCTGGGCTAATGTTAAGGTTCTTGGTAGTGTAGGTGAGCAGAGAAATCTGTGTCCATGTACTTGGATCCTTGAAAGTTGCCATACAGTGTTAGCTTTCATTTGGAGAGGAATTGAGGTTCAGAGCCACCAGGCCATGCTGCAGGAGTACAAATCTCTGGTGTGTACATAGAGTAGTGCATACAGTTTTAGTCACTGCATCATAGGAAGGACTTGGAAGCTTTGGAAAGGGTTCAGAGGTGGTTTACCAGGATGTTGCCTGGTATGGAGGGAAGGTCTTAGGGACTTGTGGCTGTTGCTCTTAGAGAGAAAAAGGTTGAGAGGTGACTTAATAGAGGCATATAAGATAATCAGAGGGTTAGATAGGGTGGACAGTGACAGCCTTTTTCCTGTGGTGGTGGCTAGCATGAGGGGGCTTAGCTTTAAATTGAGGGGTGGTAGATATAGGACAGATGTCAGAGGTAGTTTCTTGCCTCAGCAGTAGAGGCATGGAATGCACTGCCTGCAACAGTAGTAGACTCGTCAATGTTAAGGGCATTTAAATGGTCATTGGATAAACACATGGATGACAATGGAATAGTGTAGGTTAGATGGGCTTCAGATTGGTTCCACAGGTCAGCGCAACATCAAGGGCTGAAGGGTCTGTACTGTGGTGTAATATTCTATGTTCTATATATTCTATAATACTCCAGATGTGGTCTCACTAAAACTCTGTGCATCGATAGCAAAGCTTCCCTACTTTTGCCGGCCTTCTTTGGCAATAAACAATAACATTCTATTGCCTACCTAACAACCTGCTGTACCTGCAAACTTTGATTCAAAACTGCAAATCTTTTTTTGAATCACTCTATAGGGAACTGTCATCTCATGGTGTTTAGCATATAGCTGATTTGTTTTCATTTACACCTAGTTATTGCTATCACTTTTAATGGGCTATGTTATTAATCATTTTGGTAAAGGAAATACTTTCCTTTATGCGGAGCATTGTGCATTCCAAGTGGTTCATGGTGAATTAAATACTTTTCCGATGTCACTTTTGTAATGAGGGAACAGCAATTGCTGAATATCAGTGGCTCACAGCACTGTTCTGATAACAACATTGTTTGAACAAAAATCAGCCAGCACACGGTGCGGGGGGGGGAGAAATGTTGTTGTTCCTTTTGGAATCGTACGGAGAGATCAGATATTCCCCTGAGATGACAGATGGGAGTGAGATTTATGTGCCACTTGCAGCACAGGAACGCCATTCAGTCCACCAGGATCATGCCAATGATTATTTTCTACCTCCGTCTCATTCCATTATTCCTCCTCAAACTGCATCGACATAACCCACTGCTCTCTCCTTCATGCACTTATTCAGCCTCTTGTATATTCATCCTTTAATGTTCTGTTTGGCTGAACCATTATCTGAGATAGAGGGTTCCACAATCTTGGAGGTAACGAGGACTGCAGATGCTGAAGAGTCCGAGTTGATAACATGTAGCACTAGAGAAAGCAGAGCAGGTCAAGCAGCACCTGAGGATCGAGAGAGTCATGCGTCGGGCATAACTCTTCATCAGGGCACTGATCTTTTGATTTTTTTCCCCTCTTCTGCTTTGTGTCTACTCTAAACTTAAATCTCAATCTATATTAGATTGCCTCTCAGTCTTTACCTTTCAAGAGAAAAGAAATGCTGTAGGTTAATTATTTATTGATTGGTGGAACTTCACATTTCTGACATCGTCTTTTTAAAGAAAAGTTTGTTTTTGTAAATTTGCCTTTACTCTTCTGCATTTTTGTAATTTAACCTCCATTGTCTGTGTTGCATTACCGCTGCTAAATAAGACACACTTTGAACAGATCTCCCGACTTAAGACTGGGCAACCATGAGATGCTGTGTGCCTTCAACAGCAGAATTGTACTCCAGCACTACCTGCAACCTCATGCTTGGCATATACCCAACTTGACCGTTACCATCAAGCCTGGGGATCAACCCTGGTTCAGTGGAGAGTGCAGGAGAGCCTCCCAGGAGCAGCACCAGGCCTAACCTGAAAATGATGTGTCAACCTGGTGAAGCCGCCAAACAGCATCAGGAACAAGTGATACATATAGCTAAGTGATCCTGCAGCCGATGGATCAGATCTGTCTCATCCAGATGTAAATGGAGATGGGCAATTAAACAACTCACTGACAGATGGCTCCACAATTATCCCCATCATTCATAATGGAAGATCCCTCCGTATCAGTGCAAAAGATAAGGCTGAAGCATTTGCAGCATGAAATGCCATCTTGGCCTCCTCCAGTGGTCCCCAGCATTACAGATACCAGTCTTTAGGCAATTTAGTTCATGCTACGTGATATCAATAAACATAGGTTTTGCACTAAATAGTGTCTCCAATATGCCTTGCCAACATTCTGGTAGTGGTACTGGAGACTTGTGCTCCAGAATATGCTGCTCCCCTAGCCAGGCTCTTCCAGAATGGTTATAATAGTGGTATCTACCTGACAATGTAGAAAATTGCTCAGGTATGTCCTGTACGTGAAAATAGCAGGACCAATCCAACCCAGCCAATTACTATCCCATCTATCTACTGTCAATCAGCAGTAAAGTGATGGAAGGGGTCTTCAACAATGCTACCATGCAGTACCTGCTCAGCAATGACCTGCCCAGTGACACCCAGTCTGGGTTCCAGCAGGGCCACTCAGCCCCTGGCCTCATTACAGTCTAGGTTCAAACATGGACAAAAGAGCTGAATGCCAGAGGGGAGGGGAGTGGCTTCAACAAACTGTAGCAAAACTGGAATGAATGGGTATTAGAGGCAAACTCTCTGCTGGTTGGAGTCATACCTGGCACATAGGAAGATCGTTGTGGCTGTTAGTCATCTCAGCTCCAGGACATTCTGCAGGAATTCTTCAGGATAGAGTCCTTGTCCCATCCATCTTCAGTTGCTTCATCAATGCTTCACCTGGTGTCTCCCCTCTCTGAACTGCAGAATTATTACAAAAGGAGAATTATAGTACAGAAGAAAGACCTTTTGACCCATTGTGTCTGAACTGGCTCTGCAAATTTGCATTTCAGTGGGTGCCACTCTCCTGCCTTCTCCCATAACCTTGCACATTCTTTCCTTTTTGAATTTATAAACTCAACTCTCAAATGGTGTGGAAATGATGTGCAATATGGGCTGGTTGTATTGATGTACCAACTATTGTAGAAGCTATTGCTATCGCAACCAATATTGTTCAGTGACAGTAGAGGAACATGATGCATTGTCTCATGGGATGGCCATTTGGATGGCACTGCACTTTAATCTTTCAGTGCAAAAATCTGAAACAGTTAAAGGTGTGTCATGAGGGCAAGTTGAATTCTTTTTACAAACTAAAGTAGGACAGTGATATTTGTCAACATTTGTTCTTCATTTCAAAATTAATATGCTAATATTTTTAGAGGTTCTTAAATTTAGGATAATTTCTCGCTTGCATTTGGTACAAACTGACTTGAGATTCAGTTGCATGGAGTGCAAATGATGCCCAGCGCCTCAAACTGTTAGAATCTGGTGAAGGGGAGCTGAATGGCTGTTTGCTCTTCCCACTGCTTATTTGATTGCAGCAGTGGGTCGGGGGCATTTGGTGTCATTGGTTTGCTCTACATTTGAAAATGATATAAGTGCCAGTTATACTTTTCACTGTTTTAACTGTTTCTGTGCTATGATCATAAATACAATCTGGTTTTCTTCAGTCTTTTAAAGGAAGAGTTTTATTGCATTTAACCAAAATTGCAAACACCAATGCGTGCGATATACTCAAATTACCCCAAAGATGGGAAATCAATGCCATTTGACTAAGCGCTACTTCCTACATGAGTGCCTCCGAAAACAGTTATTATCCAGATTTGTCAAATACAAACTACCTCTCAATGCCCCACAAGCCAGAAGAACAGCAGAACAGAACAGCCGCAGGATGCTACAAGAAATGATAAATGATGCCCACAACCGACTCCACAAATACGAATGAGAAATTTCACGCCAAAAACTACACTAACGTGACCAACTGTGAACGGACAAATATGCTAGAACGAGCCATCAACACTAAACAGCAACCTTAGACCATGAAAAAACTAGCCC
Source organism: Hemiscyllium ocellatum (assembly GCF_020745735.1). Classification (NCBI taxonomy): domain Eukaryota; kingdom Metazoa; phylum Chordata; class Chondrichthyes; order Orectolobiformes; family Hemiscylliidae; genus Hemiscyllium; species Hemiscyllium ocellatum. The sequence goes on along the minus strand of NC_083409.1, from coordinate 112,042,103 downwards.
TATAAGAAAAATGTATACGCACAGCAACGACACTGACAGTTCAGAGACTTTGATAAAGAATCTATGAGACCGACCGCGCTCAGACAAGGAAAAAGCAGTCCTAATATGAGAGATGGACTTCAACCACAGGGACGCGGGCAAAAAGGACTTCCTAATAGCACTGGAATCCAGCCTGCAATAACGTACTATGGAAGAAACCCAGCAGGCCATTGGACAGACAGTAGCCAAAACATCAAGCAGAAAGAAAGAAAGCAACATCCTCAACACACAGGAAAGGAAAGCCCTGGAAGGACTCAAAAGACAATTATTGTAATCTTACCAGTAGACAAAGGATGCATGACCGTCATCCTGAACAGGACACTACGTTGAAAAAGCAAACGTGCTACTCGCAGATACTGACACCTACCAACAGGTAGTGATGGACCCAACTCCACAGTTAAACTGTTTAAAGCAAACCGTCACTAGACAGGAGAAATTAATAACAGTCCTCTGAAGAATAAAACGTGAAGGATCCAACACACCCTGTTTCTATGGATTATCAAAGGTACATAAACAAGGCCCCCTCGCCCTCAGACCCATAGTCTCACTTCCCAGTACACCGACATACAGACTAGCCTAGGAACTACAATGCAAACTGAAACATCTAGTAGAAGACTCGAGCCACTCCATCCTCTCCACCCAGGAATTCCATAACATCAACCTAAAAAAACTCATGCAGCATGTCTCAATGACTACAGCACAATGGCCCTAACTTTGGGCATGAAGTGCTTTGAAAGGTTGGTCATGGCATTAATCAACTCCAGCCTCCCCACTACTCCTGACTCACTGCAATTTGCCTATCTGACCAACAGATCCACGTCAAATGCTATATCACTTGCTCTTCCCTCCTCTCTTGAACATCTTGATGCTAAAAACAGCTATGTAAGAATCCTGTGCATTGACTACAGTTCAGTCTTCAACACTGTTATCCCCTCGAGACTGATCACTAAGTTTGGTAATCTTGGACTAAGCCACAGATTACGAAGGTGAAAATTGGGGACAATATTTCATCCTCACTAATGCTCAACACTGGTGCCCCCCAGGGGTGTGTATGCAGTCCCCTACTGTACTCATTGTATTCCCACAACTGTCACTAAATACCAAACTAATGTTATTTACAAGTTCGCTGATAGCACCACCATAGTCGGTTGAATCTCACATGGCGACGAAACAGACTACGGACAGGAGGTGGAAGACCTGGAAAAATGGTGCATTGAGAACAACCTAGCTCTCAATGCCAACAAAACCAAGGAACTCATTTACTTTCGGCAGGATGTTACTCATGCGCCTCTACACATTAACTGTACGGAGGTGGAACAGGTGGAGAGTGTCAAGCTCCTGGGAGTGGTCATCCACAACTAGCTTCTTGGGCTCTTCATGTGGATGCACTGGTTACAAAGGCTCAACAATGTCTCCTCTCCCTCAGGCAGCTGAGGAATTTTGGAAATTTGTCTGGATGTCTCACTACCTGGTATAGCAACTGTACCATTCACGAGAGTGGTGAACGCGGCCCAGACAATCACAAAGGCCAACCTCCATCTATAGAATCCACCTCCCAGGCCCGCTGTCAAGGAAAGGCCGCCAGTATTCTCAAAGATCCATCCCACCCTGGTAGTGTTTTTCTATAACCTCTACCATCAGGGAGAAGATACAGAAGCCTGAACACATGCCTGAACAGAATACTGAATGGACACTCAAACTCTTAACATTCGCCTGTACCTGTGTCTTTGTTTTTGCCACTGTTTACCTATTATTTACTATAATGTTGCTTAATTGTGATCTGTTTGTATTGATCGCAAGACGAAGCTTCTCACTGTGCCTCGGTACATCTGATAACAAACTCAATTCAATTCATCAAAGACACCAAGGTAGAGGATGACTCGGTCATTGTTTCTTTTGATGTGATGGTCTTATTCACATCAATAAACATCACCCTAGCCAAAGAAACACTAGCCTCACTGCTAGATGAACCAAGGACACAAGCACCTGTCAGCGCTAACTCCATCAACAAGGACAGCATCCTCAAACTAACAGACTTGGGCCTCATACCCCACTTCTCCTTCAGTGCCAAGATCTACAAACAAATTAATGGGCTGCCTATGGGATCTCCTAAATCAGGACTCTTAGCAGAAGCAGTTATGCAGCAGTTAGAACAAACAGCCCTTCCCACGATCCAGCCCCAGCTGGACCTAATGCCTCCAATCTAAAACACTCCAATGTCCTGTTCCATCACTTCTCTAGCTGCGTATTAACTGATCTATCCTCATTAGCATGTGGTAATAGACAACAGGTGCAGGAGTAGGCCATTCTGCCCTGGCACTGGGAGTAATCCTGAGATTACTACATTGGAGGTGCTGAATGTTAATTTATCTTCTATATTCACCTTATGTTTACATGTGTGTACTACAACCACTGGCTTCTCATCCTCTCCTCCAGAATGTCCTGTAGCTGTTCCCTGGCATCCCTGACCCTGGCACCAGGGAGGCAACACTATCCTGGATTCACAGCTGCGGCCTGTGTACCCCTGACTCCCCATCACTGCAGCCCCGTTGCTCATTTCCTCCTCCTCCTGTGCAGTAGAATCTCTCTCTTAGGCGGGACCTTATTGAAACCCTAACTGGCTGTCCTTATTAACTCTACCAGTTGCATTCTTGCAAAATTACATTAGATTTGTCTAGCATGATTTCCCTCCTGCAAAATTCCTTTTCCAAAGAGATATTTTGCCAGAGCTTTTTATCTTGCTCTCAAAACAGCAACGCAACTGTGATTTTTTTTTTACCTACAGAAAAGTGTGCAACATTGCACATACCTCAACTCTGATACACCATGGCATTGCTATGGATGAGGCAGCTGGGAGTTATTGGGTTCCAAGTTTTTTAGGAAACCAACAATAAAATGCAGCTTGTGAACCTATTCTTCTGGCTAGTGTTTGCTAAATAATTACACTAACAACACATTTACCATTGTTTATTTACGCCACCATCATAGTTTAAAACTGTTTGGGCAGAGAAGATGTTGCAAGATTATTATTTTAAACTTAAAGGTAACTTATGAGGGCATGAAAGCAGTAAGCATTTTTATAGAAACTTAAAGTTAACACAGTGAACGTCAGTCCAATAAAGTGAATCTAGGGATTAATAATGGAAAATGACACTTGAAATGAATGGATGTTTTGCACCTGTTTTCATTATAAAGGCGACAGAGTAGTAGTTGAAGGGAGTTTCTCGAAATGGAGAAAGGTGACCAGTGGTGTTCCTCAGGGGTCAGTGTTGGGGCCCCTGTTGTTTGTGATATACATAAATGACCTAGAAGAGGGCACTGTTGGCATGATCAGCAAGTTTGCAGATGATTGGTGGGGATTCAGAAATCATAAGGGACTGTCAGAATACAGGAACATATAGATAGACTGGAGAGTTGGGCAGAAAAGTGGCAGATGGCTTTCAATCCAGACAAATGTGAGGTGATGCATTTAGGCAAGACTAATTCGCTCTCGAATTATACAATGAATGGAAGAGCCTTGGGAAATGTTGATGGGCAGAGAGATCTGGGAGTGCCTGTTCATTGTACCCTGAAGGTTGCTGCACAGGTGGATGGAGTGGTCAAGAAGACATAGTATGTTTGCCTTCATTGGAAGGGGTATTGAATATAAGAGCTGGCAAGTCATGTTAAAGTTGGACAAGACGTTGGTTCAGCCACATTTAGAATACTGCGTACAGTTCTGGTCGCCACATTATCAAAAGGATGTGGACGCTTTGGAGACGGTGCAAGAAGGTTTACAAGGATATTGCCTGGTATGGAAGGTGCTAGCTATGAAGAGAAGTTGAGTAGGTTAGGTTTATTTTCACTAGAAAAAAAGGAGATTGAGGGGGGACCTGATTTGAGGTTTATAAAATCATGAAGGGTATAGACAGGGTGGATAAAGACAAGCATTTTCCCAGGGTGAGGGATTCAATAACGAGAGGTCATGCTTTCAAGGTGAGAGGTGGAAGGTTTAAGGGGGATACAGGCGGCAAGTACTTCACACAGTGGGTGGTGGGCATTTGGAACGCGTTGCCAGCAGAGGTGGTAGAGGCAGGCATGGTAGATTCATTTAAGATGCATCTGGGCAGCTGCATGAGTAGGTGGGGAGCAGAGGGATACAAATGCTTAGGAATTGACCGACAAGTTTAGACAGTACATTTGGATCGGCTCAGGCTTGGAGGGCCGAAGGGCCTGTTCCTGAGTTGTAAATTTTCTTTGTTCTTTGTAAAGTCTATTGTCGTCCTCGCCTGCAAGTTGTCGTCCTCCTAGCTGTTAGCTGGAGTAACTATCACTTTCCCCTCAGGATCTACCTACACCTGCCCCCGCCCCCACTGGAATGCAGAGGTTCGAGAAAGCAGTTCATTGCCACCTTGTAGGCAATAAATACTGATCTGGCTAGCGACCCCCATTATCCTGGAAGTGAATCAGGAATTGAAAGGAAGAAGCTTAAAAACTGCACTCACCAGGGAAATGGGAATGAAACTCCCAAGGTGTTTTACATTTGTCTAAGGAGCAAGAGGATAGGGAGGGAAAGGGTAAGTCCACTCAAACATAACCAAAATTTATGCATAAAGCCTTAGAAAGTGGGGATGTTCTTAACAAATATTTTGTCTTGATATTCACATAAGAATAGCTTGCATTTTTCCTTAATTTAAGAAGGGCAACAGGGATAATCTGGAAGATTACAGGCTGGTGTGCCTTACATTATTTGTAAGGAAATTTATTGCAGATTCTTAGGAATAGCATTTCCTCACTTTTGGAAAAATGTAGACTTATTAGTGATTGACTGCATGGCTTTGTGTGGGGAAGGAGGTGTGTCTCAAACTTGATTGAAACTTTATGAAGAAGTAACAAAGGTGATTGATGAGGGTGCTCAGTAGATATTGTCTACATGGACTTTAGCAAGGCCTTTGACAACATCCCTCATGGCAGGCTGATACAGAAGGTGAACTCAAATGGGATCTGCAGTGAGGTGAATAAGAAGGAATTAGGACTAACTTCATCATCGAAGACAGACAGAAGCAGTGGGAGGGTGATTTTCTGACTGGGGATCTGTGACCAGTAAGGAGAATGCAGGTAGCCTGATTCTTAAGTTTGCAGATGACACAAAGATTGGGGTTGGCTGCCAGGAGGATTGTGAGGATACAGGCAGGCTGGAGAAATGGCAGATGGAATTTAATCTAGACAAATGTGAGATGATGCATTTTGAAAGGTCTAATGCAGGAGGGAAGTATAGAATAAAAGGCAGAACTCTTACTAGCATCGACATACAAAGGAATCCAGGCATACAGGCCCACAGTTCGCTGAAAATGGCGACACAAGTGGGTAGGGTGGTCAAGAAGGCTCCTAGCATGCTTGTCTTCAGGAGCTGAGGCATAGAATATAAAAATTGGTAAGTCATGTTGCAGCTAGGTAGAACTTCAGTTAGGCCACATTTGGAATAGTATGTACAATTTTGAGCACCACACTACCAGAAGGAGGTAGAGGCTTTGGACAGGGTATAGAAAAGGGTTCACAGGACGTTGCCTGATTTAATTTAATTTGGACAAACTTGGTTTATTTTCACTTGAAAGTCAAAGGGCTGAGGGATAGAGGTTTAAAAAGTTGAGAGGCATGGATAGAATAGATAGTCTTTTTTTCTTAGGGTAGAAATGCCAGTTACTAGAGGACATAAGTTTAAGGTAAAAGGGAGAAAGTTAAAAGGAGATGAGAGAAAAGTTTTGTGTTTGGAAAGTATGGGATGCTTGGGATGTGCTTCCGGGGGAGGTGGTAAGGCAAAAAGGAGTAAGGCAAAAGACAGAAGTAAATGCAACCGCAATGTTTAAAAGACAGTTTGTCAGAATGGGCAGGGAATAGTATGATACAGACTGCTAGAGGTGAAAGGTTTTTAGTTTAGAAAGGTGTCATGTGTTGGCTGAATGGTTCTTTGTTATAGCCCTGAAACATACAACACCGAAGCAGAACCTTCAGTTTAACTTGTCCGTGCTGACCAGATATCCTAAACTGATCTAGTCCCATTTGCTAGCATTTGATGCATATCCCTCGAAACCCTTCCTGTTCATGTACCCATCCAAATGCCTTTTAAATGTTGTAAGTATATCAACCTCCATTTCCTCTGACAACTCATTCCATACACGCACCACACTCAGTGTGAAAAAATTGCTCCTTAGGTCCCTTTCTAAATCTTTTTTGGACACCTCTATGTGGGTGAAAGACCTTGGCTATTCATTCTATGCATGCCCTTCATGATTTCATAAACCTCTGTAAGGTCACCCCTCAGCCTCCGAAGCTCCAGAGAAAATAGCCCTAGCCTATCCAACCTCTCCTGATAGCTCAACCCCTCCAACCCTGGCAACATCCTTCTAAATAAGACCATAAAACATAGGAGCAGAAATTAGGCTCTTCAGCCCATTGAGTCTACTCCACTATTCAGTCATGGCCGATCATTTCGCAACCCCATTCTCCCGCTTTCTTCCCGTAACCCTTAATTCCCTTGATACTCAGGAACCTATCTATCTCAGTCTTAAATATACTCAATGACCTGGTCTCTACAGATTCACCATTCTCTGGCTGAAGAAGTTTGTCCTTATCTCCATTTTAAAAGGTCTTCTCTTTACTGTGCCCTCGGGTCCAAGTCTCTCCTACCAATGGAAACATTTTCCCAACATCTACTTTGCCAAGGCCATTCAGTATTCTGTATGTTTCAGTTAGATCCTCCTCCATCTCATCCTTCTAAACTCTGTCGTGTAAAGACCAAGATCTTCGAATGTTCCTCATATGTTAAGCTTTTCATTCCTGGGACCATTCTCATGAACTAGTTCTGAATACACTCCAGGGTCAGTACATCCTTCCTGAGATTCAGGGCCCAAAACTGCACAAATACTCCAAATGTGGTCTGACCAGAGCCTTACAGAGCCTCAGAAGTGCATCCCTGCTTTTATATTCAAGTCCTCTCAAAATAAATGCCATCATTGCAGTTGCCTTCCTAACTACTAACTCAACCTGCAAGTTTAACTAGAGACAGTCCTGGACTAGAACTCCCAAATCTCTTTGCGCTGCAGATTTCTGAATTTTCTCCCCATTTAGAAAATAGTCCATCGCTCTATTCTTCCTACCAAAGTGCATGACCTCACACTTTCTCATGTTGTTAGCCGTCTGCCACTTTGCCTACTCTCATAACTTGTCCACATCCTTCTGCAACCTCCTCACCACCTCAATGCTACCTGTTCCTCTACCTGCATCATCTACAAATTCCTTTTCTTGAAATCCACTGCCAACCTGATTTTCCCAGTCCACTTGGATACTGAAATCCCTCATGGTCACTGTAACTTTGCCTTTCCTACAGTTTTTTCTATCTCATGTTGCAACTTGGCCCCCAGTTCCTGACTGCAGTTTGGAGGTTGTACATAACTCCAACTTCATTTTTTTTTTAACCTTTGTGGTTCCTGAGTTCTACCCACACAGATTCTATACTATCTGACCTTACTTTGTTTCTTACTGTTGATTTCACTTCATTTCATACTAATAATCTTTTCTGAACCCTTTCCTATTGCAGGGAGACCTGAACTGAACACAGTATTTCAAAAGTGGTCAAGCCAATGTGCTGTAGAAACTCAATATGATATCCCAACTCTTATACTCAATGCACTAACCAGTAAAGGCAAGCATACCAAATTCCTGCTTTGCTACCCTGTCAACCTGCAACTCCACTTTCAAGGAACTATGAACCTGTACCCCAAGTTCTGTGTTCAGCAATATTCCCCAGGACCTTACCGTTAAGTGTGCCCTCATTCGCCTTACCAAAATGTAATAACTCGCCTGTACCTAAATTGATCTCCGTCTGCCATTCCTTAGCCCAATGCCCCATCCGATCAAGGTCCCGTTGTACCCTGAGATATTCTTTTTCACTGTCCACTACTCCACCAATTTTGGTGTTATCTCCTATATTCACACAAAAATCACTTATATAGATGACAAAACAGACCCAGTACTGATCCCTATGGAGCACCACTGGTGACAGGCTTCCACTCTGAAAAGCAACCCTCCACCACCACACGCTCTCTTACTTTCAAGCTAATTTTGTATCCAAATGGCTAGCTTTCCCTGTATTCCATGTGATCCAACTTTGCTAATCAGTCTACCAGGCAGAACCTTGTTGAATTCAGCAAGGCATTCAATGTAGACAACATCTATCTTTCCTCCTTCATCAATATTCTTTGTCACTTCAAAAGACTCAGTCAGGTTAGTGAGACACATTTTCCCACACTCAAACTGATATTGACTGTCCCTGCTCAGCTTTCACTTTCCATGTACATGTAAATCCTGTCCCTCAGAATCCCCTCCAGCAACTTACCCAGAGCTGATGCCAGGCTCACTAGTCTGTAGTTCTGTGGCTTTTCCTTACCACCATTCTTAAATAATAGCATCATGTTAGCCACCGTCCAGTCTTCCAGCACCTCACTCATGGCTATTCACTGATACAGCTATCTCTGCAAGGGGCCCAGCAGTCACTTCCCTAGGTTCCCACAAAATTCTGGGATATACCCGATCAGGTCCTGGGGATTTATCCCCTTTATACATTTTGATGCACCGTGTCACCACATCTGTAATATTGACATTTCAAGGTATCACTATTTCTCTAGTCACTATATTTTCCTCCACAGTAAATACCGAACCAAAATATTCATTTAGTGTTCCACTGAGAGACAGCCTTGTTGATCTTTGAGGGGTCCTATTCTCTCCCTAGTTACTCTTTTGCCCTTCATGTACTTGTAGAATCTTTGGTATTGAGCATATTGGATCTGCTGGCTCACATATCTGTGGCTTGATGGATTTCATCCTAGGTTATTAAAGAAATTAAGACCATAAGACACAGGAGTGGACGTAAGGCCATTTGGCGCATCGAGTCCACTCCGCCATTCAATCATGGCTAATGGGCATTTCAACTCCACTTACCCGCATTCTCTCCGTAGCCCTTAATTCCTTGTGACATCAAGAATTTATCAATCTCTGCCTTGAAGACATTTAGCGTCCCGGCCTCCACTGCACCACTCTCTGGCTGAAGAAATGTCTCCACACTTCTGTTCTGAATTGACCCCCTCTAATTTTAAGGCTGTGCCCACGGGTTCTAGTCTCCCCGCCTAACGGAAACAATTTCTTAGCGTCCACCCTTTCCAAGCCATGTATTATCTTGTAAGTTTCTATTAGATTTCCCCTTAACCTTCTAAACTCCAATGAGTAAAAAGTGAGGTCTGCAGATGCTGGAGATCAGAGCTGAAAATGTGTTGCTGGTTAAAGCACAGCAGGTTAGGCAGCATCCAAGGAACAGGAAATTCGACGTTTCGGGCCAGAGCCCTTCATCATTCCTGATGAAGGGCTCTGGCCCGAAACGTCGAATTTCTTGTTCCTTGGATGCTGCCTAACCTGCTGTGCTTTAACCAGCAACACATTTTCAGCTCTAAACTCCAATGAGTACAATCCCAGGATCCTCAACCGTTCTTCGTATGTTACACCTACCATTCCAGGGATCATCCGTGTGAATCTCCGCTGGACACGCTCCAGTGCCAGTATGTCCCTCCCGAGGTGTGGGGCCCAAAACTGGACACAGTACTCCAAATGGGGCCTAACCAGAGCTTTATAAAGTCTCAGCACATCGCTGCTTTTATATTCCAACCCTCTTGAGGTAAATGACAACATTGCATTCGTTTTCTTAATCACGGATTCAACCTGCCTGTTTACCTTCAGAGAATCCTCGACTAGCACTCCCAGATCCCTTTGTACTTTGGCTTTATGAATTTTCTCACCGTTTAGAAAGTAGTCCATGCTTGTATTCTTTTTTCCAAAGTGCAAGATCTCGCATTTGCTCACATCGAACTTCATCAGCCATTTCCTGGACCACTCTCCCAAACTGTCTAGATTCTTCTGCAGCCTCCCCACTGCCTCAGTACTACCTGCCTGTCCACCTATCTTCGTATCATCGGCAAACTTCGCTAAAATGCCCCCAGTCCCTTCATCCAGATCATTAATATATAACGTGAACAGCTGCGGCCCCAACACTGAACCCTGTGGGACACTGCTTGTCACCGGCTGCCATTCTGAAAAAGAACCTCTTATCCCAAGTCTCTGCCTTCTGTCAGACAGCCAATCCTCAATCCATGCCAGTAACTCACCTTGAACACCATGGGCCCTCACCTTACTCAGCAGCCTCCCGTGTGGCACCTTATCAAAGGCCTTTTGGAAATCTAGATAGACCATATCCACTGGGTTTCCCTGGTCTAACCTACTTGTCACCTCTTCAAAGAATTCTAACAGGTTTGTCAGGCACGATCTCCCCTTACTAAATCCATGTTGATTTGTTCTAATCCGACCCTGCTCTTCCAAGAATTTAGAAACCTTATCCTTAATGATGGATTCTAGAATTTTACCAACAACCGAGGTTAGGCTAATTGCCCTATAGTTTTCCATCTTTTGTCTTGATCCTTTCTTGAACAATGGGGTTACAACAGCGATCTTCCAATCATCTGGGACTATCCCTGACTCCAGTGACTTTTGAAAGATCTCAACCAACGCCTCCGGTATTTCCTTAGCCACCTCCCTCAGAACTCTCGGATGTATCGCATCGGGGCCAGGAGATTTGTCAATTTTAAGACCTTTTAGCTTTTACGTAAAACATAGAAAAATACAGCGCCGTACAGGCCCTTTGGTCCTTGATGTTGCGCCGACCCAAGCCCACCTAACCTACACTAGCTCGCTATCCTCCATATGCCTATCCAATGCCTGTTTAAATGCCCATAAAGAGGGAGAGTCCACCACTGCTACTGTCAGGGCATTCCATGAACTCTCAACTCGCTGAGTAAAGAATCTACCCCTAACATCTGTCCTATACCTACCACCCCTTAATTTAAAGCTATGCCCCCTCGTATTAGCGAACTCCATATGTGGAAAAAGGTTCTCATGGTCAACCCTATCCAAACCCCTAATCATCTTGTACACCTCTATCAAGTCACCCCTAAACCTTATTTTCTCCAATGAAAACAGCCCCAAGTGCCTCAGCCTTTCCTCATATGATCTTCCTACCATACCAGGCAACATCCTGCTAAACCTCCTCTTCACCTGTTCCAGTGCCTTCACATCCTTCCTATAGTATGGCCACCAAAACTGCACACAATACTCCAGATGAGGCCACACCAGAGTCTTATACAACTAGCATTATCTCTTTTGTAATGGCAACCATACTCAACTCAGCCCCCTGACTCCCTTTAATTGTTGGGATATTACTCATATCTTCCACTATGAAGACTGACGCAAAGTTCTTAAGTTCTCCAGCTATTTCCTTATCTCCCATCACTAGGCTTTCAGCATCAGTTTGAAGTGGCCCAATGTCTACTTTTGTTTGTCGTTTGTTTCTTATGTATTGAAATAAACTTTTACTATCATTTCTAATATTACTGGCTAGCCTACCTTCATATTTGTTCCTCTCCTTCCTTATTTCTCTCTTTGTTATTCTCTGTTTGTTTTTGTAGCCTTCCCAATCTTCTGGTTTCCCAGTGCTCTTGGCCACTTTATAGGATCTCTCTTTTTTTTTTGATACATTTCCTGACTTCCTTTATCAGCCATGGCTGTCTAATCCCTCCCCGGATAATCTTTCTTTTCTTGGGGATGAGCCTCTGTACAGTGTCCTCAATTATACCCACAAACCCCTGCCATTTTTGCTCTACTGTCTTTCCTGCTAGGTTCTGCTTCCAGTCGATTTTCGTCAGTTCCTCTCTCATGCCCTCGTAATTACCTTTGTTTAACTGTAATACCATTACATCTGATTTTGTCTTCTCTCTTTCAAACTGCAGACTGAACTCTACCATATTATGATCGCTGCTTCCTAAGTGTTCTCTTACTTTAAGATCTTTTATAAAGTTTGGTTCATTACATAGCACTAGGTCCAGAATAGCCTGCTCCCTTGTGGGCTCCATGACAAGCTGTTCCAAAAAGCCATCCTGTAAGCATTCTAAGAATTCCCTTCCTTTGAATCCACTGGCAACATTATTTACCCAGTCTACCTGCGTATTGAAGTCCCCCATGATCAACGTGACCTTGCCTTTCTGACCTGCCTTCTCTATTTCCCGGTACATGTTGCGCCTCTGGTCCTGACCACTGTTAGGAGGTCTGTACATAACTCCCGTTATGGTTTTTTTGCCTTTGTGGTTCCTCAATTCCACCCACACAGACTCCACATCATCCGTCCCTATGTCATTCAGTGCCATAGATTTAATTTTGTTCTTAACTAACAAGACCACCCCGCCCCCTCTGCCCACCTCAGTCTTTTTGATAAGTTGTAAATCCTTGGATGTTTAACTGCCAGTCCTGACCCCCCTGCAACCATGTCTCTGTGATGCCTACCACATCATAATCATTCACGATGATCTGTGCCATTAGTTCATCTACTTTGATACGAATGCCACGAGCATTCAGGTAAAGTGCCTTAATGCTAACATTCTTATCATTCGAGATATTGGAAGTCCTAAGATGTCCTAAGTTATCCTTCCTTTTTGTTGCATTCCTAATCTGCCTCAAGGTTAAATCCACCTGCATACATGCTATCCTCCTGCTTATCTTTCCATTTAACTCCATACTCCCTGTCGCTTTCACTTTCCCTCCTCCCCAACTCAGAAGTTTAAAGTCCTACTGACCACCCTATTTATCCTCTTCGCTAGAACATTGGTACCAGATCGGTTCAGATGGAAACTGTCCCAACGGTACAGATCCCCCTGTTCCAAAACTGATGCCAATGCCCCATGAAGTGGAATCCCTCTTTCCCACACCAATCCCTTAGCCTCGTGTTTACTTCGCTAATTTTCTTATCCCTATGCCAATTGGCACTTGGCTCGGGCAGTAATCCGGAGATTATGACCCTTGAGGACCTGTACTTCAGTTTCCTTCCTAGTGCTTGATAATCCCCAAACAAGTCCTTCACCCTAGCTTTGCCTATGTTGTTAGTCCCAACTTGGACCACAACAACTGGGTCCTCCCCCTCCCGCTCCAATATCCTTTCAAGCCGTTCGGAGATGTCCTGCACCCTGGCACAGGGCAGGCAACACACCATGCGAGACTCCCGATCCGGCTTCCATAGAATACTATCCGTCCCCCCTAATTATAGAATCCCCTATAACAGCTATATGTCTTTTTGCTCCCCCCTCTTGAATGGCCTTCTGCACCATGGTGCTGTGGTCAGCTGGCTTATCCTGTCCAGAGCCCTTTTCCTCATCCGTATAGGGAGCAAGAATCTCATACCTGTTGGACAGGGTCAAGGGCTGAGGCTCCTGCACTCCTGAATTCAAGTTCCCTCTACCTGCCTCACTTACAGTCACATTCTCATGTGCCTGATCACTAACTGAATGTGAATTACTTAATCTCCCAGATGTGACTGCCTCCTGAAACAAAGCATCCTGGTAACTCTCTCCCTCCTGGATGTGCCGCAATGTTTGAAGCTCAGATTCCAGATCATCAACTCTGAGCCGGAGTTCTTCCAGCAACCAACACTTGCTGCAGATGTGGTCACTGCCCTTGCCCAGATATATTATCGGCAGTCCCCTGGTCGTCGCACCCGTTCTTCCTACTTATTAACTAGGTTAGAGGAGGAGGAGGGTGGGTGGGAGACACTACAGTAGTAGAGTCTCCGGTTTAGCCGCCTTGCTGATATATATGGTCACTGCTTTCCTTCCCGGCTGCCCCTCCGGTCCACGTCACTTCCTCCGCTGCTCCCGCTCCTTCGCTGCTGCTCGCACTTAAAATGGCCGTTGGCGTCGAAGGGTGAGTATTTCTCCTCACTGCTTACCTTCCCGACTCCCCCTCTGGTCCCCGTCATTCCCTCTGCTGCTCACGCTCCTTCTGTGAAAGAGAAAAGCACCGCTGCCCGGTACCGGTAAGTAATTTTAATAAAAGCTGCCTTACCTCATCTGCAGTCTTCCGAGTTTGTCCTACCTCTGCTGCTGTTCGCAATTAAAAAATGGTTTATTGAGATTGTGATGTGTTGGTTTGAATTTTACAATCTTTTTCAGATTGGTGGAAGGGCACAATAAATTGGTGAATATTAAACTCATTCATTCAGAAAAGCAACAAAGCAGGAAACCACTGCTCTGTAAGCCTAACATGTGGCACAACAAATATGTTAGAAGCTATTATTAACAGCAAACCTGGATGATTGGACAGAGTCAAATGACTTTGTGAAAAGAACGTCATCTTTAATCAATTTATTGGAGATCTGTGAGGAGTTGTGGATAAAGGATGTTGGTCAAATACTGCACTGTATTTCCAGAAAGCCTTTGCCAAGGTGCTACATTAAAGGTTATTGTGACAACAGAAGAATTCAGTATAGAGTAAGGTATTTGGCTGGAGAGAAGATTGCCTAGCAACAAGAAAGAATGAGCATAAATGGGTAATTTTCCATTAATACATTTTATATTTGTAGCTTCAATGAAGAGAGCAAGGGTACGGTTGCCAAATTTGTTGATGATACAAAGGTGGGTAGGTTAGAGTGGTGCTGGAAAAGCACAGCAGGTCAGGCATCATCCGAGGAGCAGGAAAATCAACGTTTCGGGCAAAAGCCCTTCATCAGGAATAGAGGCAGGGTGGCTGCAGGGTTGGGGAGAAAGTAACATAGAGTACAATAGGTGAATGGGAGTGTGGATGGAGGTGATAGGTCAGAGAGGAGGATGGGGTAAGGTAGCAAAGAATACAATGGGTGGATGGGGGTGGGGATGGAGGTGATAGGTCAGAGAGGAGGGTGGAGTGAATAAGTGGGAAGGGACGTAGGCAGGTAGGACAGGTCATGGGGACAGTGCTGAGCTGGAAGTTTGGAACTGGGGTGAGGTGGGGAAAGGGGAAATGAGAAAAGATGGGTAGCCTCAGAAGTTGTAAAGAGGAAGTAAGAAGGCCACAAATGGACACTGGTTAGGTGCATGGGTAAAAATCTGGCAAAGGGGGCTGTGCAACTGATGTTGTCCACTTGGGCAGGAATAATAAAGCTATATAGTGAGAGATTTGCGGAGATTTGAGATAGAAGGATCTTAATTGCAAGACATTGATATGCAGAAACTGCAAATAATTACAAAAGCTACTATAATTATTGTGATGGGAGCTGGATACTAAAATGGGAAGGTTAAGATTCAGTTATACAGGGCATTGGTGAGACCAGTGTAGAATCATGGTTTGCTCATTTTAAGGAAGGATGTAATTGCACTGGAAGTAACCCAGAGAAGATTTAATAGATCAGGATTGCCCCAAAAAAGACTGGGCAGGTTTGTTTTCTGTCTGTTGGAGTTTAGAAGAGAAAGAGGTGACTTGATTGAAACATAAAAGAGTTGCTGATAGGAGGTGATTGTGTGAAAAATGTTTCCTTTTGAATGAGAATCTAAGAGTAGGGCTCAATGATTTAAAAAAAAAAGGGTTTGTCCATTTCAGACAGAGGAGACATTTTTTTCTAATGATTGAGTCTTCAGAGGCAGGTTCATCATTGCTGGAGATCCTTGGCACTTTGTCCAATGCCAAATTATCTCTCCAGTAAATAATCTACCCCATTGGAAGGTCAGAATTTGAGTTTTTCAATGATTTCTTTTGATGTTCAGTACCATTTAGAACTTCTTGTATGGAAACAGTCTTTACCTGCATGCAGCCACATCTGGAGATCATGGGTTGATAAGTAACAAATAACATTTATAAGACCAGAAGACGTAGGAGCAAAAATTAGGCGATTTGGCCCATTGATTATGTTCCACTCTTCAATCATGGCTGATAAATTTCTCAACCCCACACTCACGCTTCCTCCCCTTAACTTTTAATCCCTTGACAATCAAGAGTCTATCTCAGTCTTAAATTTGCTCAATGACCTGGCCTCCACAGCCTTCTGTGGCAGTGAAATCCATAGAATCACTACTCTCTGGTTGAAGAAGTTTTCCCTCATCTATTCTAAAGGGCTTCCTTTCACTTGAAAGGTGTGCCTCTAGGTCCCAGTCTCTCCTGCTAATGGAAACATCTTTCCACTCTGTCCAGACCATTCAGTATTCTGTAAGTTTCAATTGTATCCCCCCTCATCTTTCTAAATTCCATTGAGTATAGACCCAGAGTCCTCAAATATTCCCCATATGTTCACCCTTTCATTCCTGGAATCACTTCTGTGAATCTCCTCTGGACCCTCTCCAGGGCCAATCCATCCTTCCTGAGGTATGGGGTCCAAAATTGCTCACAATACTGTAAATGTGGTCTGACCAGAACCTTTTAAAGTCTCAGAAGTACATCCCTGCTTTTATATTCTAATCCTGTCAAAATAACTGCCAGGCAATGATCATCTTCAGTGAGTGAGAGTCTATCTATTTGTCTTCAATGTCATATCATATTCCTACCCTACGCATTATTGCTATCCTTCCAGACATCATAGAACAGTGCATCACAGTACAGGCCCTTCAGCCCTCAATGTTGTGCCAACCTTTTATCCTACTCGAAGATCAAATTAACCTACATATCCTTCAATTTACTCTCATCCATGTGCCTATCCAAGAGCTGCTTAAATGTCCCTAATGCATCTGACTCTACTACCACCGCTGGGAGTGAGGATCATTATTGACGTGAAAGTTAACTGGACCAGCACATAAATATTGTGTCTAAAAGAGCCAATCAGGGGTTAGGAATTTTTGTGTTTTGCTTCTTGACTCTCCATGCCTACCTACTTTTCCATTGTTCACATTGTAATGAAATACTCTCCACTCGCGGCATGGTGGCTCAGTGGTTACCACTGCTGCCTCACAGCACCAGGGCCTTGAGTTCGATTACTGCCTCAGGCGACTGTCTGAGTGGAGTTTGCATATTCTCCCCCCGTCTTTGTGGGTTTCCTTCAGATGCTCTGGCTTCCACCCACAATCCAAGGATGTGCAGGTTAGGTGAATTGGCCATGCTAAATTGCCCATGGTCCTGGATTAGTGGTGCTGGAAGAGCACAGCAGTTCGGCAGTTTGGGCAAAAGCTCTTCATCAGGAATACAGGCAGACAACCTGAAGCATGGAGAGATAAGTGTTTTTCAGGAATATAGGCAGACAACCTGAAGCGTGGAGAAATGCTGGTTTCCAGCATCTGCAGTCATTGTTTTTACCTAAATTGCCCATGGTGTTCAGGGATGTGTAGGATAGGTGCATTAGTCAAGGGTAAATGTATGGTAATGGGGTAGGGGAATGATTCTGGGTGGGTTACTCTTCAGAGGGTCGGTGTGAACTTGTTGGCCAAATGGCCTGTTTCTACACTGTAGGTTACCTAATCTAATCTTGCCTGGAAGAGTGCAAGGCCAATAACACTGCAGTGATAGGTTTACCTTTCAGTTTTCATTTGTAAACCTGTCTGGTTTGTTATTCATCAGCATTGCTCTGGAGAACTACTGTACCAGATTAACTGAAAATCTGGATTGTTATTTGACTCAATGTACACAATCAAAACTTTAGTGTTAATGCTACAGATTTAAATTAGTTTCACAAAATAATACAAGCTTTGAAAACACTGAGTCTGAAGTTCAATTACAAAGAAGAATCTCGTTGGATTCTAAGTGTGAACTCTTTCTGCCAGACCTGCTGAGTTTCTCCAGTGCTTTCTCTTTTCTATTAAAAATAAAGAGTTTGGCTTTTAAGATGGGGATGCAATTGTTTTTGAGGGCTGAGTATCTGCGATTTTATTTCCCAGAGAAATGGAAGCATTGAATATTTTTAAGGTAGGGATTGCTGGACTCCACTATTAGTTAAGAATCTTAAGAGTTTCAGGGAGAGGCAGTAAAATGGAAGTCAGACCATAATCTATCAGATGTTGCTTGATGGGCCAAGTGGCTGTCTGTTCCTCACTTACTTGTGTATATATTAAAGGCTAGCTCTTAAGTTTCAATTTGAACTTCAAATATAAGGGCAGATATTATTATTTTGTCCTCAGGTATAGCATATTGAGTCTTTCTGATTTTCTTTCCCAATAGTTAGCTTTAGTTTCATTGCTTCAAGTATTTATTAGTGAAATATGTGATTCATCATTAATCTGTGATTATGGAGTTGAAGGTTCAAGTCTGGGTGGAATGTTCTTTGAAAAATTGGTGTGGGCTCTATGAGCTGAATGGCTTCCTTCTGCACGAAAAGGGTTCAGTGATTTTATGATAACTTACAAGTGTGCTAACATACTGGTTATGGTACTGAACTAATAATCCAAAGGCCATGATTAAGAAATCAAAGAGAGAATAAATTCTACAGAAGAACTAATTGTTTGAATAAAAGTAAAACATGTGGATCCTGGAAATCTGAACACAGGCTGCTGGAGAAACTCAGCAGGATTGGCAGCATCCATGGAAAGAGTTTCTCCAGCATTCTTTGTGCATATTGCTGAATAATTACACATTTAATTAAACTGGGATTAAAACATTAATAGTGGTGATCATGAACCATTGTTGTAAAATAAATTATGTACTTGAGGAAGAGAACCTGTTATCCTTACCCAGTCTGGCCTCTTGACTCCAAATACATAGGGCTGATGTTGATTCTTGAAATGACCTAGCAAACAACTCCGGATTGAGGGTGACTCAGCAACACCTTCAGGTCAATTCAGGTTGGCAGATTGGTCTTTCTGGCAACACACAAACACATTATAAATAAAAAAAAACAAGCAGTAAGGAAAAAAATGAGGTATGAAGGCAGCAAATAGGAAGGATAGACTTGTATATAGCAGCAAAGGACTGAGAATGCTGGAAATTTGAAATAAAAACAATGCTAGAGAAACCCAGCAAGAAAACAGTTAATATATCAAGTCCAATGTGACATTTTGAAATCACAGCTATTTATCGTCTTCAGGACGTAAAGTTAGAATTAGAATGAGCAGTCTGTCTGTTGTGGTTCTGCACGTGCCTTGACTACTTAAGGGGCAAAGAGCTGTTGAAGTGATTTTTCCTTGTGTCTTTTAACTTTGGGCCACCTTCTCTGAAGAAAGCTGCAATCACAGATGAAAAGCCTTTAAGATGGTTTGGGGACCAAAATAAATAAGTTACTTAATTGGTTGAGCATGCTAGTATTCTCTGACTCTCTCTTTGCTGGCATTGTTTGTAATAGGGCCTGAACTCAACTGTTAATTGCAAGGTGACAGTCACCACAGACAACTGGCCACTGCAGAAATACAGAGAACTTATAATGAACTGGCTGAAAATACACTCTTCAGATGAACAATACATACCAAATTGCATCCATATTAGTTTGTTTAATTTTGTTTGTTCTTTTCTGTGTTAATGACGAGTTTGATGGGTATTTTACAACACAGATTGCAAGAATGTGTCATGTATACCTTAACCTTTTTATTGTGTATTCTTTCAAAACTAATTTTAAGGAGCCGGGGAGAGTACAAATCCCTTTGGAGGGAAATATAGGAGCAATAAGTTCAGAGAAACCTGGGTGTCTAAGACAATTCACGACTGGATAAAGAAGAATAGCTCTGCAGACCTAGAGGAATACAGGAAATACACAAGGGAACGTCAGCAATTAAAAGAGCAAAAAGGGGGCATGAAAAGGTACTTGCAAACAGGATTATGGAGAATCATAGGATATTTTAAAAAATAGAATAAAGGGAATGGTTAACCAGGGAAAGGAGAGATTATCTGTGTGTGAAGCCGTAAGATATTGGAAAGGTGTTGAATGAATACTTGTCTTCACTCTGGAAAAAGAGAGTGTAGCTATGGAATTCAGGAAAAGGGTCTGGAAAAATCTTGCATGGTTTGACTTGGGAAAGGTGAGGTATTAGACATTCTGTTGGGCTTAACAAGAGCGAAATCTCTGGCCCGGATGTATTACATCCTAGGGGCAGACATGCTTGGGGCTCTGACACAAATATTTAATTCCTCTCTGGCCACAGAGGATCTGCCGAAGGATTGGAGGACGGTCTAATATGGTTCTACTTTTTTTTAAGAGGGCTGGTAGAAATGAGCCAAGAAATTGCAAGCCAGTGAGTCTCATATCAGTGACAGGGAAACTGTTAGAGAGAATTCTGAAGGAGCAAATTAACACCCACTTGGAAAGACATGGCTTAATTAGGGATAGTCAGCTTGGCTTTCAGAGGGAGGCCATGCTTGACAAATTTGCTCGAAGTTTTTGAAAATGTGATTGTGTGTAGATGAGGAGACTTCAACTGTTGTATTTAATATAGATTTTAGCAAAGCCTTTGACAAGGTTCCATATAAGAGACAGATTAAGAAGGTTAATGCACGTGGAATTGAGGGAAGCTTGGCAAGATGAATCAGAAATTGGCTTAGCAATAGGATACAGAGGGTAGATGTAGAGGCTATTCCAGTGACTAGAATCCAGTGGTATACCACAAGGATCAGTACTAGAACCCTTTTTGTTTGTTATTTGAATAAATAATATGAATGAAAATGTGGCAGGAATGTTAAGCAAATTTGCTGATGACACCAAGATTAATAGAATAGAAAAGAAGATGATTGTAGATTACAGAAAAATATAGATGGGTTAGTCAGATGGACAGATCAGTGATAGATGGTATTCAAGGTAGGAGCAAACTACTGGAGATGCTGGAATCTGTATTGAAAACAGAAAATTGCTGGAGATCCCAGCAGGTTGGGCAGCATCCATGGAGAGAAAGAGTCTCGATGACTCTTCAGAGCTGATGTGAAGCTGATATTCACAAGGAAGAGGCACTTTGGAAGAAGAAACAAGATGAGGAATACTTAATGAAGGGCAGGACGCTGAGTAGCTTAGAGGAACAGAGGGATCTATGGGTAATTACTCACAGATCCCTGAAGTTGGCAGAGCACATGAATAGGATAGTTAAGAAAGCATATAATTTACTTTCATTAGTTGTGACATAGGGTATAAGAGCAAGGAGGTAATGTTGGAGTTGTACATAGCATTGGTCAGGCCACAGCTGGAATACATGGTCTGGTCACTTCACTACAGGAAGGATGTGATAACATTAGAAGGGCTACAGAGGAGATTCATCAGGATGTTGACTGGGATGGAGAAATTGAGCTACAGGTAGTTCTTGGATAATGTGCATTCCGGCAGTACGATTTGTCTATAACATCACAGAGGATTTAGGGAATGTTTACCTCTGTTCACAATACTGCGATTCCAGCAAGGATCAGTTCATGCACTTTGTTCTGCGCATGGGCTGATGTCTGTGCTGAAATCTCTGTGCTGTTCTACGCACACGCCGATATCCAGACTGAAATCTCCGCGCTATTCCGTGCATGCGTCAATGTCCACGCTGTCCTACACATGAGCTGATATCTGAGCCGAAGAGTCCTCACTGTTCTGCGCATGCGCAATGTCAGTGTCAGTCTTTGTGCCATACCACACATACACAATGTCAGCAGCAGATAGAGCAGCTTTCGATGAGAGGTACTATACAAAGAGCAGGTTTCTTACTTTTTTAAAAATGTACTATTAATTTTACTTTTGTTCCATTAATAAATATGATTTCAACCTCCATTCAGGCAGTGCTTTACTTTGTGTTTGACTTTTAGGTGATTTTTTGAGCGATCATGGGTGACCAATGTTGGTCTGCCCCTAACCCCACTTTTCCCACAAGCCCCATTATTTCTATTAAGTGAGGTTTCTCTGGAACACAACAATGGCGTTTTAGGAAAACTAGAGAGACTAGATGAGCTTGGATTGTTTTCTTCAGAGCAGAGAATTCTGAGGGGGGTCATGATTGAGGGATATGGACGGGTGAATAGAGAGCAACCATTCCCCTTGGTTGATGGGTTAATCATGAGAGGGTATAGTTTTAGAGTAAGAGGCAGAAGATTCAGAGGGGATTTGGGAAAAGCTTTTTCACTCAGCAGGTGGTGGGAACCTGGAATGCACTGCCTGGGAAGGTAGTGGAGGTGGGAAACCTTACAAACTTCAAAAAGAATTTGTATGAGCACATTCAAGGATTTAGGACAAGTGCAGGAGATTCGGATTAGCATGCTTTCACTAGTAGTAGTATCGGTACAAACTTGATGCACTGAACGGCCTTTTCTGCAGTGTATGAATTTATAATTTTGTTAGCTTGCAATAAGTTACAGAAGGGAAATACAGAATGTACGTTGAAAATATGAATACTAAATTGAGTTTTTGTGATGATTGGCACCATTATATCACATGTATTCTCATTCCTTTCATCGCCACTCTTATCTTGGATGTGGTTTTACTGTGTGCTGATATTTTTTCTGTAATTTTAGAATGTTAATTGTAGCATTAGTTCAAAGAAAACTAAAGATGGGTGCAGACTTGTCAGCTTAGAGATTTTGTTCATTATAATTTTGATTAGGTTTTGGTGACCTTTATATCCTTTGTCTTTTTGTTTCACCTTCAGAAAGAATATTTATCTATCAATTTCTCTCATTAAACTTGAGCTTTTCTTTTTTTGCAAAATCTTTGAGTATTATCCTTTAATCCTGTTGTGTAATAATGTTAAATTTCTGGAAGATAGTTGTGTTATACCTTTTTTATGAGCATTTATTCAAAAAAAGAAATGAGAATTTGAGTGCTTTACCTTAAGTAAAAAATGAGGTCTGCAGATGCTGGAGATCACAGCTGCAAATGTGTTGCTGGTCAAAGCACAGCAGGTTAGGCAGCATCTCAGGAATAGAGAATTCGACGTTTCGAGCATAAGCCCTTCATCAGGAATAAGAGAGAGAGAGCCAAGCCGGCTGAGATAAAAGGTAGGGAGGAGGGACTAGGGGGAGGGGCGATGGAGGTGGGATAGGTGGAAGGAGGTCAAGGTGAGGGTGATAGGCCGGAGTGGGGTGGGGGCGGAGAGGTCAGGAAGAGGATTGCAGGTTAGGAGGGCGGTGCTGAGTTGAGGGAACCGACTGAGACAAGGTGGGGGGAGGGGAAATGAGGAAGCTGGAGAAATCTGAATTCATACCTTGTGGTTGGAGGGTTCCCAGGCGGAAGATGAGGCGCTCCTCCTCCAGCCGTCGTGTAGTTGTGTTCTGCCGGTGGAGGAGTCCAAGGACCTGCATGTCCTCGGTGGAGTGGGAGGGGGAGTTAAAGTGTTGAGCCACGGGGTGATTGGGTTGGTTGGTTCGGGCGGCCCAGAGGTGTTCTCTGAAGCGTTCCGCAAGTAAGCGGCCTGTCTCACCAATATAGAGGAGGCCACATCGGGTGCAGCGGATGCAATAGATGATGTGTGTGGAGGTACAGGTGAACTTGTGGCGGATATGGAAGGATCCCTTTTACCTTAAGCCTTACCAATTAGATTCGGTGATTGTTTATAATGGATGTCCCTGGACTTCGGGACAGGTTTTACATTCGTGTTGTAGGACAATTAATCAAAATGACTACTGATTTCTAATTTGACCTTAGAGCGTATGACTTATACTATGAAGCAAAATTGTTAACCGTTTCTAGTAGTCAGACTCCTGGTTTGATGAATGCCATTGTTTCTGAATCTGAAAACTGACTGGAATAATCAAGAGGTAAATGATGGCATTTACTTTTTTATTTTGAGAAGTAGCAAGCTGGAGAAGTTTAATGAGAAAATTCAAGTGTGTAATTGATATAGGTACATTCTCACTGAAGAATGCTTCTAAACAATGGAGAAGGAAAGTCGGAATCGAAGGTAAAGACTGTCATAAAGGACACAGCAGTTGCAGTCATAAGGAGTAGTGAAGGTATGGATGGATTTGTAGATACCGATGTGCAATGAAATGAAAATAGATCTAATGAGGAAGAATTATGAGACATGAAATTGTGTACATAGCTGCACCTGGAGTTTTCTGAAGATGTAACAGAGGATTGTTGAGAGTAATGGCATTATGTGATACAGTATCACACAACAGACTGAAGAAGCATCAGCTCGTGGAATAAAAAGGTTAGCAGCAACGTGGATACCACGTTGAGGCATTCAAGTGAGTGTTAGATGAAAATTTAAACAGAAATGTCACATGCAGGTTTTTTTGAGAAAGGGTAGAAAAATTGCTCTGTCTTAATGGCTGGAGGGAAGCAGCACAGACACAGTGGGCCAAATTGCCACCTTCTGCATCAAGTAACAGTTTGGTGATTCTGCAAACAGTAGTGTGGAGTAGGGACCAAAAGACCATAGTAATAGTTGAGATCTGGGTCGGAAGTTCAGCTCAGATTTGAACAAACTTAAAACTTGTATCATGTTGGCTTTCAGCCTAAATTAGCATTTGGAGAGGTGATGGAATTGGGATGCAGGATGTATTTGTACTTTGTAGCATTTGTTTGTATTTGTTGTGGGCTCAGCAGATTGTCATTGATCTTTCTACAAATAGGTTAATGCTGAATGAGGGCCTCAGTTGTGCTATTGTATTCTATCTCCCTTGATATGAATGTTAGCTTTGCATGTACCTTCCTAACTGCCAACAGAACCTGCAAGTTAACCTTAGGAGAATCCTGAACTAGAACTCACAAATCCCTTTGTGTTTCAGGTTTCCAAGGTGTTGCCCTGTTTAGAAAATTATCTGCACCTCTTTCTTCTTACCAAAGTGCATAACCTCACTTTCCCACATTGTATTCCATCTGCCACTTCTTTGCTCATTCTCCTAACCTGTCCAAATCCTTCTACAGCCTCTCTCCTTCTTCAACACTATCTATCCCTCCATCTATCTTTGTGTCATCTGCAAACTTAGCAACAATGCCTTCAGTTCTTTCATCCAGATTGTTAATGTATAACGTGAATAGTTGTGGTCCCAACACGAGCTCTTGAGGAACTCCACTAGTAACCAGCTGCTATGCTGAAAAAGACCCCTTTATCCCCATTGTCTGCCTTCTGCCAGTCAGCCAATCCTCTATCCATTCCGAAGATGGGTCACTCGACCCGAAACATTAACTCTGATTTCTCTCCACAGATGCTGCCAGACCTGCTGAGCTTTTCCAGCAATTTCTGTTTTTGTCTCTATTCATGCCAGTACCTTGCCCCAAATGCCATGGGCTCTTTTCTTATTTTGTAGCCTCCTGTGAGGCACCAACATGCTTGTTACCTCCTCAAAGAATTTTTATTGTGCTATGTCTTCATTTTGGACGAATAAGACTGACATGTCTGCTCCCAGTAATGTTACATCTGCATCACGTAATTTTTATTGACATCAGAATAATTTTTTGTTGCTCTTGGTATGCTAGGGAACTACTTTCATGTAGTCTTTGATCTCCTTGGTGAATTGTTATGAATTTTGGGTTGACAGCATATTTAGTTAAGACTTTGATTAAAAAGTATAGATGATGTAATCAGAACCTGTTTTGCAAATCTTTTTTCTGTGGTTAGCAATGTGATTAAAGAATAATGTATGACTTGCTGTGAATTCATAAACATTGAATTTGCATACTTTAAATTTGTAGGGTACATTTGTGTAATTCCATATTATTTCCATACTGTATTAACAGTAAATAAAGCCAATATGAGTGGTTCATCAAAATCTATCAGATGTGTATAGCTGAAATCTTAGCAAATTTAGCAAATATAACTCTTCTAAAATTCAGGATAGATGTCTATAGATGTGTAGCAACTAAAGTTTTAGTTTCTTGCTTCTCTGTTTGCAGCCATTATGTTATTTCAGATCTTCACTGAGCATAATAGCTTGGGATCATGAACTGTTGCTAATGCTACATTTGATGGCTTTGAAATGTAAGCATGTGATGGTTGTGTTTAGTAATTCCATTAGGACCTAACTGCTGGAATTGATGGATGTGCTGGCTCGATATGTGAGAGTGAGTGAGGTTGAAGTGGTCTGGCTTTTGAAGAAGTAGCATGTTTTGGCAAATTTCCAAAGTAAGTGAAATGCAGAAGTAAATTGACTGTTGTGGTTGTGGGTTGTTTTGAAGAGCTGAAAGACCATCTGAACCTGATTTTTAGTTCCAGTGGTTTTACCTATGGTTAAAAATGACCTTTAACAACTCAGCAGATATTGACAGCATTCATATTAAGTCGCAGAATGCTCATTCCTTGAAGTCCAGTGAGATGAGGTGGAGAAGTTATGATCTTGAATATCAGTACCAGGAACCATTGACCAAACCTGGGGTTTGTCTTCTACAACTGGAGGATGACTGGCAGAGGGTAGGGAATAAAGGGTTTTTTCTGGGATGGTAGCCAGTGACTGCAGAGGTCGGTGTTGGGGCCACACCTATTCACATTATCCATTAATGATCTGGAAGTAGGGACTGAGGACATTGTTGCTAAGTTTGCAGATGACACAAGGACAGGTGGAGGGAGGAGTGGAAACTTTGAGGAAATGGGGAGGCTGTAGAAGGAACAAAAACATAAATTGCTGGAAAAGGTCAGCAGATCTGGCGGCATCTGTGGAGAAAAATCAGAGTTAACATTTCTGGTCGAGTGACTCTTCCTCAGACTGATGGTAGCTAGGAAAATGACCGTTTATATGCAGAAGATAGGATGGGGGGAGAGGATAAGGAGTAAACGAAGGTGGGGATAGAGCTCAGAGAGACAACAGTCAGACAAAGCAGTAGATAACCATCTGGCTGAGGGTGAATAGCTATTAATGGGGGCTGTTAAAGGCGAACGATGGATTGTGTGTAATAGCAGATTGTGATAACAAGGCCTGGTGTATGGGGGTTGGGCTATGGTTGTGGGAGAGCTCAAGCCCTAAAGTTATTGAACTTGACCGGCAGGACCCCCAGTCACTGCCATTTTAATTCCCCTTCCCATTCCCCTTCTGACATGACCATCCTTGGCCTCTTCCATTGTCGCAATGAACCACACTGCAAATTGGAGGAACGACACTTCCTGTTCCACCTGGACAGTCAACAGCCCGGAGGGCTCAACATTAAGTCCTCCAATTTCAAATAACCTCCCTTCCCTTCCCCCCCCACACCCTTCCCAGCTTCTCCCCTTCCTTTCCACTCCACCTAGCCACCTACCGGATACATTCCTCCCAGTGACCAATCGGGTCATACCCGCCACCTGTCTTTACCTATTTCCACTTCACCACCCTGCCACACCACCCCCTTTATCTGCAGCTCCCCTTACACTCACTACCAGTCCTGAAGAAAGGTTTCACTTGAAAAGTCGACTTCTCCACCTCCTGATGCTGCCCGGCTTGCTGTGTTCTTCCAACCTCCTGCCTGTCTACCTTGGATTCCAGCATCTGCAGGTTTTTGTCTCTAACCTGATGTGTTGA
The DNA here is from genome assembly GCF_020745735.1 of Hemiscyllium ocellatum. Taxonomy (NCBI): domain Eukaryota; kingdom Metazoa; phylum Chordata; class Chondrichthyes; order Orectolobiformes; family Hemiscylliidae; genus Hemiscyllium; species Hemiscyllium ocellatum. The sequence goes on along the minus strand of NC_083409.1, from coordinate 112,014,893 downwards.
AGTGGTAGACAACTAGAAGCTCAGGGTTATTTTTGCAGACAGAATGTTGCTGTTCTGTGAAGCAGTCATCCAGCCTGTGCTTCGTTTCCCCAGTGTAGAAGAGACGACATTGTAAGCAGCGAACATGGTAGACTAGATTGTGTAAAGTGCAGGTAAAGCACTGCTTCATCTGGAAGGTGTGTGTGGCTCCTTGGATGTTGAGGAAGAGGAAGTGAACAGATGGGTGTTAAATCTTCTGCAGTTGCAGAGGAAGGTGCTGTGAGGCTGTAAAGGAGAGTTGTTGGGAGTAAAGGAAGAGTAGGCCAAGTTGTCCCAGAGGGCATGGTTCCTGCGGAAGGCTGACAAGGGAGGGGTGGGAAATAATGTGTGTGTTGGTGGCATCTTGCTGAAGGTGGTGGAGACTAATGATCCTCTAGATGTGGATACTGGTGGGATGGTAGGTAAGGATAAGGTGTCCCTATAGCAGTTGTAGGAAGGCCAAAGTGCGGGAGATGGTTTGGACCTGGCAAAGGGCCCTGCCAACAATGGGAAATCCTTGGTTGAGAAAGTCATAATTTGGAGGTGCCACTGTTAGACTGGACTATAACCTGTTGTGTGATTTTTAACTTGGTTGGGGAAGAAGGTGAACATTTTGGAAGCTCAACAAGGGATTTCCCTTCACAGATGCTGCCTGGCCTGCTGAGCTTTCCAGCAATTTCTGTTTTTGTTTCTGATTTGCAGCATCCACAGTTTTTATTTAGGCTGTAGATGCGCTTGGACAGGCTAGCAAATGGACTACAATGTGGGAAAGTGAGATGTTATGCACTAAATAAAAGCCAAAGGGATTGCAGATGCTGGAAATCAGAAAAACCATCAGAACTGATGGTGATGGCGATGGTGATTTCCCCCCCAAACCACTGCCTCCAAGTTGATTGTCCCCTAGCTCCACAAACTTTGTTTCTACCTCCTTTCAAAAATTCACAAACTGGATTGCCCTGGCAGACCCATTTGTTTCAGCCTGCTCTTGTCCCTCAGAACTCATCTCTTCCCATCTTAACTTGGTCTTTTCTATTTATATCTGCCTACTTATATCTGAGATTCCTTTTATGCTTTATGCCAATTTGGGAGTTTCCAGTTTGCGGGTTCCAGCTGCCTCTGCATTACCATGGAGGGGCAATCCCTTTCCATGTCCATCCCCCATCAGGATGGTCTCAGGGCTCTCCGTGTCTTCCTGGAAGAAAGGATTGAAGTCCCCACCCAACACCACTTTGAACTTGAGAATACAACTGTAAGAAAGTTCTGGAATTTTCTTATGAAAGAACTGAAACCAACATACCAATTCTAAAAGATAAGAGACAACAAACAATCCAGGTCTTTTTCTATATGTAATTTCAGTTACATCACACTGTAAACTTTTGCCATACATTCTGTGTCCTATGTTCTTGTATTCCACAAGCACCTGATGAAGGAATAGGCCTCCGAAAACTAGTGCTTCCAAATCAACTTGTTGGACTATAACCTGGTACAGCTGTGATTGTGTGATTTTTAGCTTTGTCTGTTCAACTCTTCTTCTTCTATCTCTTTGGGCTTTATCCATACCTATCATTTACTCCTTAACCCCTCCCCCCACCCTATCTTTTGCATGTCAATTAACATTTTCCTAGCTGCCATCAGTTCTGAGGAAGAGTCACTGGACTCAAAACATTAACTTTGATTTCTCTTTGCAGATGCTGCCAAAGCTGCTGAGCTTTTCCAGCAACTTCAGTTTTTGTCTGCGATGTTATACACTTTGATAGGAAGAAGAGGCAAATACTATTTTCTAAATGGGGATAAGCTTCATAAATGTGAGGCAAAAGGAAGTTCTAGTTCAGGATTCTCTTAAGATTAATGTGCAGGTTGAGTTGGCAGTTAAGTAGGTAAATGCAATGCCAGCATTCATTTCAAGAGGGCTGGAATAGAAGAGCAGAGATGCACTACTAAGGCTGGATAAGGCTTTGGTCAGACCATATTTGGAATATTGCGTACATATTTTGGGCCCTGTAATTAAGGAGGAATGTGCTGGTGTTGGAGGGGGCCCAGAAGCAATTTACAAGAATGATTTCTGGGATGAAGAGCCAAGAGGGCAAACCTATTTGACGTCATCCTCACCAGTACGCCTGTCACAGATACATCTATTCATACCAGATTGGTAAAAGTGACCACTGCTCAGTCCTTGTGAAGACTAAGTCCTATTATCACGTTGAGGATACCCTTCATTATACTGTGTAGCACCGTCACTGTGCTAAATGAGACAGACTTCTAACAGATCTAGCAACTGACATCTGGGCATTCATTAGGCTCTGTGGGCCATCAGCAGCAGTAGAATCGTACTCCAATGCAATCTGCAACCTAAAGTTAAATACAGCTGCAGATGTTGGAGATCTGAAACAAATGAAAACAGATTGCTGGAGAAACTCAGCAGGTCTGGCAGCATTTATGAAAAGATGAACAGCTAACATTTTGATCCCAGTGACCCTGCTTCAGAAGGGTCTGTGACCTCATTTCCCAGCATATCTCCCACTCTACTACTGCCATCAGGCTAGGGGATCAACTTGGGTTCAATGGAGAATGCAGAAGGGCATGGCAGGAACACCATCAGGCATACCGAAAAATGAGGTGTCAACCTGGTGAAGCTACATCACAGGACTATTTGCGTGCCAAACAGCATAGGTAGAAGGTGATAGAGATATGTGATTCCATACCCATTGGATTGGAACTAATTTCTGCAGTCCGACCGCATTGAGTTGTGAATCATGATGGAGAAAGCTCTACAACATTCCTTTCTTTAATGGGGAGTACAACACATCAGTCCAAAATAAGGCTGAAATATTTGCATCAATCTTCAGCCAGAAGAGTAGATGGATACATCATTGCCTCCTCCAAAAGTCACTAGTGGCATAAATGCCTGTCTTCAGCAGATTTGATATACTCTACGTGATATAAAAGAAACAATTGGAAGCAATGAATACTGCAAAGGCTATGGTCCCTGACAGCACTCTGACAACAGTATTAAAGATTTGTGCTCCAGAACTTCTGCACCCCTGCCAAATTGACCCATTCCAGTTGCAAAACTGACATCCACCTCATCATTGCATGTCCTGTAGACAAAGCAAGACAAATCCAATCTGCGAATTACCACCTAAAATGATCATGGTCATTAGTAACGTGTTGGAAAGTGTCATTAACAGTGTTATTAAGCAGCAGTAACCTGCTTGACCCAGTTTGACCTGGCACAAAGGCTATAGTATTTAGAGGTCACTCATCTTCGTTCCAGGACATGTCAGTGGCTTCTAAGGGCCATGCCCTGGCCCAAAAATCTTAACTGCTTCATAGAACATAGAACAATACAGCACAGAACAGGCCCTTCAGCCCACGATGTTGTGCCAAACAATTGTCCTAGCGTAAGCACCTATCCATGTACCTATCCAATTGCCGCTTAAAGGTCACCAACGATTCTGACTCTGCCACTCCCACAGGCAGCGCATTTCATGCCCCCACCACTCTCTCTGGGTAAAGAACCTACCCCTGACCCCCCCCCCCCCCCCAAGACAACATCCTGGTAAATCTCCTCTGCACCCTCTCCAAAGCTTCCACATCTTTACTAAAGTGAGGCGACCAGAACTGCACACAGTACTCCAAATGTGGCCTTACCAAGGTCCTGTACAGCTGCAACATCACCTCACGACTCTTGAATTCAATCCCTCTGCTAATGAACGCTCATACACCATTGGCCTTCTTACAAGCTCTATCCACTTGAGTGGCAACTTTCAAAGAGCTATGAACCTAGACTCCAAGATCCCTCTGCTCCTCCACCTTACTAAGAACCCTACCGTTAACCCTGTATTCCGCATTCTTATTTGTCCTTCCAAAATGGACAACCTCACACTTGACAGGGTTGAACTCCATCTGCCACTCCTCAGCCCAGCTGTGCATCATATCTAAGTCCCTTTGCAGCCAACAACAGCCCTCCTCACTCCACCAATCTTCGTATCGTCTGTAAATTTATTGACCCACCCATCGACTCCCTCTTCCAAGTCGTTAATAAAAATTACAAACAGCAGAGGACCCAGAACTGATCCCTGCGGAACTCCACTTGTGACTGGGCTCCAGGTTGAATATTTACCATCTACCACCACTCTCTGACTTCGACCGGTTAGCCAGTTCTCTATCCAACTGGCCAAATTTCCCACTATCCCATGCCTCCTGACTTTCCGCATAAGTCTACCACGGGGAACCTTATCAAATGCCTTACTAAAATCCATGTACACTACATCCACTCCTCTACCCTCATCCACATGCTTGGGCACCTCCTCAAAGAATTCAATAAGACTTGTAAGGCAAGACCTACCCCTCACAAATCCGTGCTGGCTGTCCCTAATCAAACAGTGTCTTTCCAGATACTCATAAATCCTATCCCTCAGTACCCTTTCCATTACTTTGCCTACCACAGAAGTAAGACTAACTGGCCTGTAATTCCCGGGGTTATCCCTATTCCCCTTTTTGAAAAGGGCACAACATTTGCCGCTCTCCAGTCCCCTGGTACCACCCCCGTTGACAGTGAAGATGAAAAGATCATTGCCAATGGCTCTGCAATTTCCTCTCTTGATTCCCACATAATCCTAGGATATATCCCATCAGGCCTGGGGGACTTGTCTATCCTCAAGTTTTTCAAAATGGCCAACACATCTTCCTTCCTAACAAGTATCTCCTCTAGCTTACCAGTCCGTTTCATACTCTCCTCTTCAACAATACGGTCCCTTCATAACGATCTTTCCTGCATCAGAAGTTCAGAAGTGGGGATGTTTGCTGATAATTAGTGTTCAGCACTATTTGCAACTCTTCAGATAATGAAGCAATCTCTGTCCAAACGCAGCAAGACCTGGTCAATACTAAGACTTGGGCTGACAAGTAGCAAGTAGAATTTAGGCCAGATTAATGATTAGATTAGATTACTTACAGTGTGGAAACAGGCCCTTCGGCCCAACAAGTCCAGACTGACCCGCCGAAGCGCAACCCACCCATACCCCTACATTTACCCCTTACCTAACACTACAGGCAATTTAGCATAGCCAATTCACCTGACCCGCACATCTTTGGACTGTGGGAGGAAACCGGAGCACCCGGAGGAAACCCACGCAGACACGGGGAGAATGTGCAAACTCCACACAGTCAGTCGCCTGAGTCGGGAATTGAACCCGGGTCTCAGGCGCTGTGAGGCAGCAGTGCTAACCACTGTGCCACCGTGCCGCCCACTGCCAGGCAGTGATGAAGGATGCTGTTAAACTGGAAGGGGTGCAAAAAATGTTTGCATAAATGTTACCAACACTGGGGGATTTGAGTTATAAGGAGAGACTGGATAGGCTGGACATTTTTTCCCCTAGAGCATTGGAGGCTGAGGGGTGACCTCATAGAGGTTCATAAAATCTTGAGGGACATAGATAAGGTGAATAGCCAAGGTCTTTTCCCTGGGGTAGGGGGAGTTCAAAACTAGAGGTCATAGATTGAGGTGAGGGGGGAAAGATTTAAAAGGGGCAATGTTTTCACACAGACGGTGATGCGTATTTAGAAATGGTAGAGGGGGGTACAGTTTCAAAATCCAAAAGACATTTGGATAGGTAACTGATAAGAAAGGTTTAGGGGGATATGGGCAAAAGCTGGTCACTGGGCCGAAGGGTCTGTTTACATTCTGTATGACTCTGACTGTATCTCAATTAAGTGTCTAGCTATTGCCCTTTGACATTCAATGGCATTGCCATCACTGAATCCCCGCTGCAAATGTGTTGCTGGTCAAAGCACAGCAGGTTAGGCAGCATCTCAGGAATAGAGAATTCGACGTTTCGAGCATAAGCCCTTCATCAGGAATAAGAGACTGAATCCCCCACAAACAATGTCCTGAGGGGTTAGTATGGCCCAAAAATTAAATTGGACTGGTCATACAAATTTAGTGAATGCAAGAGCAAGTAAGAGTTTAGGAGTTTTGCAGTAAATGACTGACTATCTGACGCCCCACAGCCTGCCATTATGTATGAGGCACAAGTTAGCAGTGTGATTGAGTACTCACCACTTGCCTAGATGTGTACAACTCCAGCAATGCTCAAAGCTTGATGTCATCTGACACAACACAGCCTGCTCAATTGGCATCATATCCACAAGCACCCACTTCCTCCACCACTTATGCTTTGTACCATTTACAAGATGCAGTGTGAAATAGTACCTCTGAAAACCAAGGCTGAAAATGTGTTGCTGGTTAAAGCACAGCAGGTCAGGCAGCATCCAAGGAAAAGGAAATTCGACGTTTTGGGCATAAGCCCTTCATCAGGAATGAGGAGAGTGTGCCAAGCAGGCTAAGATAAAAGGTAAGGAGGAGGGACTTGGGGAGGGGCGATGCAGATGTGATAGGTGGAAGGAGGTCAAGGTGAGGGTGATAGGCCGGAGTGGGGTGGGGGCGGAGAGGTCAGGAAGAAGATTGCAGGTTAGGAGGGCGGTGCTGAGTTGAGGGAACCGACTGAGACAAGGTGGGGGGGGAGGGGAAATGAGGAAACTGGAGAAATCTGAGTTCATTCCTTGTGGTTGGAGGGTTCCCAGGCGGAAGATGAGGCGCTCCTCCTCCAGCCGTCATGTTGTTATGTTCTGCCGGTGGAGGAGTCCAAGGACCTGCATGTCCTCGGTGGAGTGGGAGGGAGAGTTAAAGTGTTGAGCCACGGGGTGGTTGGGTTGATTGGTCCGGGCATCCCAGAGGTGTTCCGCAAGTAAGCGGCCCGTCTCCCCAATATAGAGGAGGCCACATCGGGTGCAGCGGATGCAATGGATGGACCCCACCACCAGGGATATATTTCCCTCCCCTCCCCTATCAGCGTTCCGCAAAGACCACTCCCTTCGTGACTCCCTCGTCAGGTCCACACCCCCCACCAACCCAACCTCCACTCCCGGCACCTTCCCTTGCAACCGCAGGAAATGTAAAACTTGCGCCCACACCTCCACCCTCACTTCCCTCCAAGGCCCCAAGGGATCCTTCCATATCCGCCACGAGTTCACCTGTACCTCCACACACATCATCTATTGCATCCGCTGCACCCGATGTGGCCTCCTCTATATTGGGGAGATGGGCCGCTTGCTTGCGGAACGCTTCAGAGAACACCTCAGGGACGCCCGGACCAACCAACCGAACCACTCTGTGGCTCAACACTTTAACTCTCCCTCCCACACCACCGAGGACATGCAGGTCCTTGGACTCCTCCACCGGCAGAACATAACAACATGACGGCTGGAGGAGGAGCGCCTCATCTTCCGCCTGGGAACCCTCCAACCACAAGGAATGAACTCAGATTTCTCCAGTTTCCTCATTTCCCCTCCCCCCCCACCTTGTCTCAGTCGGTTGCCTCAACTCAGCACCGCCCTCCTAACCTGCAATCTTCTTCCTGACCTCTCCGCCCCCACCCCACTCCGGCCTATCACCCTCACCTTGACCTCCTTCCACCTATCACATCTGCATCGCCCCTCCCCCAAGTCCCTCCTCCTTACCTTTTATCTTAGCCTGCTTGGCACACTCTCCTCATTCCTGATGAAGGGCTTATGCCCAAAACGTCGAATTTCCTTTTCCTTGGATGCTGCCTAACCTGCTGTGCTTTAACCAGCAACACATTTTCAGCTGTGATCTCCAGCATCTGCAGACCTCATTTTTTACCCTCTGAAAACCAAGACTACTGCCATCTGGAAGGACAAGGACAGCAGGTACATGGGAACATTATCCTTGTAATTTTCCCTCCAAGCCACTCACCATCTTGACTTGGAAATATATCACCATTCCTTCAATGTCACTGGTTCAAAAGTTTGGAACTCGGACCCTAACAGCTTTGTGGGTCTACCTACACCAAATGGTCTGCAGTGATTCAAAATGCAACTCCTCACTACCACTTTCCCAAGGGTGACTAGGCAATGAATGCTGCCCATCTCGCAATGACAGCATCTTATGGATTAATGTAAACAAAATTGAGAGCCAAGAGTTAATAACTGGATTGAAGCAATCCAATTTATTTTATGTAGGATTCCTATAATAAAGTTATATCCTTTTGCATTCAGTTGGAACGAGATGCCAGAAATGGAGCACTGGTGTGCTGCTCAACTGTCCTATCCATTTAAAAATTTCAAACTTATTTGGCAGATTGTTATAAAGTGCAAATGGTCTAGTTTGCTGCTGCTGATATTGTTGGACTTTTGAAGAATAGCTTTGTTGAATTTGTTAACTTCCACATTGTTTGTTAATTCCCTGTTGATGTGTGGAAATCACAGTTACAGCTGTTCATGCTGTGTGCAAATGGCACATGGGAGAGAGTAAAGATAGTTATCACTGGTACTTTCGGGCTTTTTAAGCATTTCGCATAATGCATTTATCACAGCTGTGCTTTCTCTTTGCTTTACATATTGCATTTGGTATTAATGTTAGCATTGTTTGGAAGGAGATGGGCGGATGGTGTGGATTGTGGGGGAGAATGCTTTTCAGTGTATTGCTTCAGCAGGTTTCATCACCTATTCATGCATCTAGTGGATTTGAAGCTGCTGAAAAATTGCCAGATTAGAAGCAGTCATGTTGATTGTAAATTATCCGAATGAGCACCTTAGAGTTGGTGAGTTGCAAATTGTTTTTCTACCATAAAGTAAATCTAAATTAAAAAGTTTTAGGATAGTTTTCAGTGCAAAACTTGCTTATACAATCTGAGCTTTAGGTTTTCTAAAGCTTGCGCCGCTGCCCCCCTCCCCCCCTTTGCTTTATTTGCTACTAGAGGAAAGACTAATATTGCATGGTCTAAAAATGGCATGAACTACTGGATGCCGTGATGTAATTTTGCAATGGGATTTCTGTAATTTACAGTACAAATAGTTGCATTGTCTGAATTTATCAGATGTCTTTTTTTTTGGAATAGATTCTTGCCAGAACTACACAACAAACAGCTGGAGCATAAGCCTTTCACTGTTTGGAAATTCTGTAGGTCCAGTGCAAAGATACAGATTAGAAGAAAATTCTGCTCTCTGTCCCTTTTTGTTTAAAAAAAAGCCAGCCTCTGTATTTTGTCTTATTTGGAGTTAAGAACATAACAGTTGAGTAAGCATTCAATGCGTATATCTGTGATGCAGTCTTAGTTTCAAATATAAAAGCACAGCTAGCATCAATTTTCATATTCTACTTGCACTAAATAGGATGCTAGAAATTAAATATGGCATTCAGCTAGCTGTACGTTTACAGACCTTGGCTATGATTGATTTAACTTATTGAATTGTTGCTTCCATACGCTGATCTATGGATACTTGAAATACCTTGATGCTGTGCTAAATGATGCTAATGAGATTAGCTTCTCAATAATAGGTTCTTGTAGGGCTGAATCCATCTGTCAGGTTACGTAGTGCCTCCATTCTGTAGCTGCTTCGATGAGGTATTTATTGAAAAGTTGATGGATTGAAGTGTGCAATATGCTTCAAGCTTGCCACTCAATTTAAAATGAAAACAGTTCAAAAATTGAAAGTTCTTTTTCCAAAGGAGAATTGTTATGAATTTTTTACATTGGAACATAAGTAGCATAATTTCATACTTTGGGGATTCCTTCCCAAAATTGCTGAAAGCAATGACAATTTATTGACATGCTGTAATATGAGCACCTTTGGTTTTATTTAAGTTATTATTTATGAATGAGCCTTTACTGACACCTAGCAAACTTCTTCTGTGGGTGGGGAAGAGGAGTGCCGGTGAAAGTGGAACAGAAGGAGGCCATTTGGACTATTCAGTCCATGCTGGCTCTCGAACAGTGATCGAAGCCCTATTCCACCATTTTATTCCCATAGTCTTGAAATTTATTTCCCTCCAATAACCATCCCGTTTCCTTTTGAATTTTTAAAAATTATTTCTGCTTCTACAATCCTCATGTGCAGCAAGCTACAAATTGTTACAATTTTTTTAAAAATGGATGGTTCATCTAATATCGGTTATAAGTATTGCCTATAACACTAAATCTGTGCGCCCTGGTCCTAAATCTAAACCAAAACAGAGATTGCACACCTCAATCAAATCTCCCCTCAATCTCATTTGTTTCAGGGGAAAATCCCCTGCTTCAATCCAACTTGAGATATAGTCACTCATCCCAGATGTCTTTCTCCTCTGCACCCTCATCCTTCTAAAATTCTGGTGACCAGAGCTGAATGCAGTATTCTAATTTTGACATTACAAGAGTTTTATATAGATTCAGCATAATGCCTCATCTCAGTCTTAAATTAACACCCCTTTATTCTGAGACGGTGCCCTGTGGTTCTAGACTCTTCCACAAGGTGAAACATGCTCTCAGCATGGACCTTGTTCAGCCCCTTGAGAATTCATTGAGATCACCTCTCATTCTTCTAAACTCCAGTGAGTAGAATGCCAACCTGTTTAATGTTTACTCATAAGATGACGAATTGTATATGTATCATTTCATTCAATTAATCTCCACATAGATGTGAAGTAACAACTCCTTTAGGATTTTTGACATTTGCTTTGGCTTCTTCCTTAATTAGATGCATGCAAGACATCTGGCAACTTCGCCCAGATTTGTACGCAATATTCTGAAAGTGGACTCATCAATGTTCTGTACAGCTGCATGTACTGATCAAGGAAGGCAAGCATGCCCAATGCTTTCTTCATCACCCTGTCTACCTGCGATGCCATTTGGGTTTGAGTCATATGGAGAGGCTGAATAGGCTGGGGCTTGTTTCTTGGACTGCTGGAGGCTGAGGGGTGACCTTCTAAAGGTTTATAAAATCACAACTGATATGGATAGGGTAAATAGCCAAGGTCTTTTCCCTGGGGTGGGGGAATCCAGAACTCGAGGACATAGGTTTAGGGTGAGAGGGGAAGGATATAAAAGGGACCTTAGAGGTAACCTTTTCACGCAGAGGGTGGTGCATGTATGGAACAAACTGCCAGTGGGTGTGGAGGTTACAATTACAACACTTAAAAGGCACCTGGATGGGTATATGAATAGGAAGGGTTCAGAGGGATATGGGCCGAATGCTGGCAAGTGGGACAAGATCAGATTGGGATGTGTGTTCGGCGCAGATGAGTCAGATTGAAGGGTCTGTCTCCATGCTACATGAATCTATGACTGAACTGTTTTTGTGTTTATTGCTGCTATTTATGAAATCAAAAATCCCATGTTAGCAACTCTTAATAAATCCTGTCATTTTCAAAGTGCGATGCAGCTGAATACCCAGGTTTTTTTTTCCCTTTAGAATTATGCCATTATGTCTACATTGGCCTCCTTGATCTCTTCTTCCAAAATGCTTCACCTCACAGTTACTTGGTGTTAAATTCCACCTGTGACTTAACCACCAATTCTTCGAGTTTATTTTCAGACGCAGTGGATTGGTACCATCTTTACTACTTGCATAACTCAAAGGTTGGCATTATTGGCACATTTTGCTGTTCCAATATCCAAATTATTTTTCATATCAATAAATGATGCGTTCCTGACACGGACCTTCAGCAAACATCTTTGTCTGCTGTCCTCTAGACTGAACCATCTGCTGTGACTTCCTGTTTTTCACTCTGAAGGCAAATTTTTATTTAGGCTGACGTCTATTCCATGTGACTCAATTTTGTTAACCAAGTTTACTTGTCAGAAACTTTGTTTGGATTGATTCATCCACTAAATTTTCTTAACTTTCTTGGAAACTAATCATATCATGATTCCATTGAGTTAAAAATGATAGGATAATTGTTTAAAAAATGAATCGGATTTCATCACAGATTTGTAACTTCAAACCAATACGGTCAGACACGTGAGTCACCACCAATATCTTCTACAGACCTGCACCTGCCCCTCAGTGTGTGGTCGTTCTCTCTCTCTCTCTCTCTCTCTCTCTCTCTCTCTCTCTCTCTCTCTCTCTTCCCCCCCCACCCCCACCACTTCAACCTGTGGTTATTGAAATCAATTGCAGTACCCATACAGCAATTGACCAAGAAATATGGCCTGGGGTAGCTGTTAGGTTATATGGCTCATCTGCTTGTTAGATATACAGGCTGAATGAACTATTGGGAAAAGCTAGCTTGATTTTATTTGAAAAAAATTTTACCAATGTTAATGCATTGCTATAGAGTTTTAATCTTTTTAAATTTTCAAAGAATCATTATACTGTTTAAATTGAGTTTAATATAATCTTCATTAATTTTGGTTTTAGTAGCTGCCACTGAACCCTCCAATGGTCCTGTCTGTGCAGTTGCAGTAGTAGCGACAGCAGCAACAACGACTGAGTTTTCTCCGCCCTCCAGCCCCAACCCTTTGAAAAAGGGAACTGCAATTAACTGGCCTTTTCCTGAAAAGATAAAATCTCCACGGACTGTGAGGAAGCTTTCGATGAAAATGAAGAAACTTCCTGAACTCAGCAGAAAATTGAGTGTTAAAGGGACTTCAAGCCATAACTGTAATGATAATCATAACTCATCACCCAAAGGCAACCAAGGCCCCTCGATATCACCTGGGATTACAACTAATGCTGCTAGTAGGAATGTCATAAGCCGTTACCATCTGGATACAAGTGTAGCATCGCAGAGCTACAAGAAAAAAAGTTCAGGAAACTCCAAATCAGCTAGCAAGGGTGGCTACCTTAGTGACGGCGATTCACCAGAACTCGTAGCTAAATCGAGTAAGCACTCCTGCGAAAACAGACCTGTGAAGGGGAACATTGCTTCAGTCTCTAATAAGACACACAGTACAGAGATTGATATTGATGCTTTCAGGCATTACAGCTTTGTGGATCAGCCTAAGTGTTCTCAATACATTTCAGGACTAATGAGTGTACATTTTTATGGTGCTGAGGATTTAAAGCCACCAAGAATTGATTCTAGAGATGTATTCTGTGCCATTCAAGTAGATTCAGTCAACAAAGCCAGGACAGCCTTATTGACGTGCAGAACCACATTTTTGGATATGGATCACACATTTAATATTGAACTAGAGAATGCACAGCATCTCAAACTCGTAGTTTTCAGCTGGGAGCCAACGCCGCGTCGGAACCGTGTGTGCTGCCATGGCACTGTTGTGCTCCCCACGCTCTTCAGGGTCTCCAAGATGCATCTATTAGCTGTTAAACTCGAGCCCAGAGGGCTCATTTATGTGAAACTGACTCTGATGGAGCAGTGGGAGAACTCATTGGACAGCCCAGACGGAGAGCGGGAGCCAGTGATGTTTGGTGTTGAGGCACGAAAAGTAGTTGAGAAGGAAAATATGGGCTTGAGGGTGCCATTGTTGATGCAGAAATGTATTGTGGAAATAGAAAAGCGAGGCTGTCAGGTAAGTCCATAGTTTCTTTTCAAAATATTGTTGCAAAGTTTTGGTTTTGTAAAGACACATGATCAGTTCTGTGCACTTGGAGAAATTGGGAGTTTATGATTCATTCCAAAGTGTCAGTTTGACATCAAGGCTGGACATATCAGTGCAACTTTGAGAGTACTGTACTTATTGAAGGTTGGGTTAAATGTCAAATGTAAACTATCTAGGACAGTTTAAAAAAAATCCTGCAGCACTCTTTAAAGGAGACATGAATTCTCCCAGTGTCCTGGTTTTAATCAAAATTTTCCAAAAAATAAAACTGCTGCAAAAAGGCTCGCTTTATGGAAACCTGTTGTTTCCATACATTGTAACAGACATATATACTTCAAAAAATCTTAAATAATTTTGCAATGTTTTGATACATCCTGAGGATGTGAAAATTGATATGTAAATGCAGTTTGAGGTGATGATAGAATGACAATACACTAGCAATTCAGTAAACCTTAATTGATGCTCTGCGATCATGGGCTCTTAGCTCACAACGGCAGATAGTGGAATTTAAGTTCAATTAATTAAATCTGGCTTGAAAGCTAGTTTCAGTATTGGTGTCATGAAGCTATCAATGTTGTGAAAGCCCGCCCGGTTCATTAATTTCCTTTAGGGGCGAACCTTGCTGTCCTGGTGACTACATGTAAATCCAATCCACAGCCATGTGATCAATCTTAACTGCCCTTTGAAACTATGCCACTCCTGTTGGCCTTGCCAGCTTTACCCGGATTCCATGAAAAATGAAGGGTCTTGGTTTGTTCTCCTTGGAGCAGAGAAGGAGAAGGGAAAATTTAAGAATTATATAAAGAGTTGTGACTGAATTAGCAGCATGCAACCCTCTTACTGGCAAAATGATTGGCAACTCAAAGACACACATTTAGAAAACATCAAAAAGTTAGATTTTGTCCAGCTTAGTAAAGTTTGCAGAAACAAATTCACTACTTACGTGTAAAGGGGATTAGATAATTATTTGAGTGTAATATTGTAGACTAATGGAAGAATGGATACAAAATTAACTGGATAGCTGTTTTAAAATCAGGACAAAAAGTAACTGAATCGCCTCCCACCATGTTGCATGATTCTAAGTTCCTACATCTTTCAAATAAACTGTAAAGTTTACACATTAGGGACATGAGCACAAAAATAGGTCCCTTTGTCCCCGAATTGGTGCTGGCCATGTATGCCCAAGTTATTTTTGTACCCACTTGCATATGGAGCATTGAAGACACTCAATGCAGTAAATCAAGATGAGATCTGTCTTGTGCACAATGCTTTATTTCGTTCATGGAAAGGGAGAGAAGAGGCATGAAGGGTAGCAGAAAGTGATTCTGCCCTCTGTCCTGCTTGGACATGGATGTCTCACATTATTTCTGTATGAAGATGTTGTGTACAGGTGAACTAGGAATGGTTTGGAGGGTTATGGGCCAAATGCAGGCAAGTGGGACTAGTTTAGTTTGGGAACATGATCGGTGTGGACTAGTTGGACCAAAGGGCCTGTTTACATGCTGTATGACTGTTTTTACATTAAAGGGAAAGTGGGGGTGGGGGACATCACTGCTGTGCAAATGAGAACAACTAAAGCACAAACAATGCTTCATTCATTTCTGAGTAAAGATATGAAATGTTATTTGAAGGACAATGGTGACCTTCACTATTCTGATTAATACCATACACCCTTCAGTGAAGCTTCCTTTTTTGCAAGTCATTTAAAAATTATGTCATACTGATTGTGCCTTACCATAGGTGATACAAACATTAGGTAGTAGTTAGAAGTATATTTGTATTATATTAAGACAAGGAGATGCTCTGTTAAATACACATTGACAGAGGTATAGAGCCTTTTGAACCTTCAATTTATCGATTACTCATTTGATTTTACATTCTCTTGTCTTAAACCATAATTAGATTAACTTAGAGGCTGGAAAGCAATCAAATACCTTCTTTCCAAGATGAAAAATATTAAGCTTGTCGGTGTTTGTATTTTACCATTGATGTTGGCGATCATTCAGTGTCTTTATACTTTTTCTTAAGTATTTCAAATTCTTTGCAGTATTGATGGATAGAAATTTGTGCAGGATTTGAGGTGTGGTCTTATCAGAGGATTTTACAATTTGGTTACAATTTTCCTAAAATAGCAGAAAACAATCTTTGATTACCCTAGTATTGTTTTGATTTCCTTATTTAAGAAATCTTTCAGCATAGTCATCGATTTCAACCCCTTCATGGTATATCCTGGTTATTTACTTTCTTCTTCTGAAGTCATTAAATTTAATCTTTTCTGGATCAGTCCGTTTATATACTTTATTCAACTCATTAATTGGGGTTGGTTTGTTCAGTTGGCTGTACAGCTGGTTGGTGATGCATTGTGATACCATATTGCAGGTTCAGTGCCCATACTAGCTGAGGTTACCATGAAAGTCCTGCCTTCTTGACTTTCCCCTTCACCTGAGGCATGGTGACCTTCAGGTTAAATTCACCATCAGTTGTCTCTATGAGAGAAGTGAACAACGGTCTTCCGAGACTATGGTGACTACTTTATTAGAGGTGTTTCAGAGAGGTTCACGAGATTCATTCCCGGGATGAGTCGAATGAACACAGTTCGAGCAGTTTAGGCCTGTACTGTCTAGAGTTTAGAATAATGAGAGGAGTTTTAATTGAGATAGGTAAGATGATAAAGAGGATTGACAAAGTGAACTTAGAATGTTTACCGATGAGGCAATCCAGAACGAGAAATCGTCCTATGTTAAGGGGGGGGCGAAGGTTTACAACAGAAATGAGTACTCTCAAAGGATTGTGGAATTCACTACTCCAGGCTGTGTTGGGTACTGCAACACTCAATAAATTTGAGGAGATAGGCAAATTTTTAATTAGTAACAGGTTAAAAGGGTAATCAGAAGTGGGCATGAAAGTGGAGTTGAGGCTGAGGTTAAATCTTGGAGTAGGTTTGAGAGGCTGAATTGCCTACTCCAGCTCCTAGTTCTTATATTAATTTAAGCTCCAATTCTGCAGCCCCTTTATAGTTCAGTATTTTCAAATTTGGCTATTTGAATTGTTTCTCAACATAAGTTATTTATGTAGAAATGGGTAGTTGCCCTTCACCTCTGCTTTACCTTATCCTTTTCTTTGTTTTGATATATGTCTGTACTTGTTGCTATCTACATTTTGGATTTCTCAACCACATACAGCATCTCCACTAGATAATTAGTGTTTGAGTTTAACTAATAGTCTTTTAGGTGAAACTTTGTCAAATGTATTTTAAAGTTTAATTAATCGCATTCAGTGGCTACCCAAAGTCCATTGGGTTGCCCTTTTCTTAAATAATTAGAGTCATAGTCATACAACATGGAAACAGACTGTTTGACCCAACCTGTCCATGCTGGCTAAATTTCGTAAACTGAAGTTGTCCCATTTGTCTGCATTTGGCCCATATCCCTCTAAGCCTTTCCTATCCATGTACTTGTCTTACCAAAATGCAACACCTCGCATTTAACTAAATTAGAATGGCGGCACGGTGGCTTAGTGGTTAGCTCTGCTGCCTCACAGCTCCAGGGTGCCAGGTTAGATTCTACCCTTGGGCACCTGTCTGTGTGGAGTTTGCACATTCTCCCCATGTCCGTGTGGGTTTCCTCCCACAGTCCAAAGATGTGCAGATCAGGTGAATTGGCTATGCTAAATTGCCCGTCGTGTTCAGTGCATTAGTCAGAGAGAAATGGGTCTGGGTGGGTTATTCTTCGGAGGGTCGGTGTGAACTTGTTGGGCCAAAGGACCTGTTTCCACACTGAAGGGAATCTAATCTAATCTAATTTAAACTCCATCTGCTATTCCTTGGACTACTGATCCAGTTGCTCATGATCCAGTTGGTACCCTTTGATAACCTTCTTCACTGTTCCATGATACCACTATTTTTGGTGTCATTTTCACACTTAGTAATCATGCCTGCTATACTCTCATCCAAACTGTTTGCATGAATAATGAACAGCAGTAGACCCAGCGCTGATCCTTGGGGCACACTTTGGTCACGGGCCTATAGTCTGAAAATCAATCCTGTACCACACTGTCTTTTTCCGTCAAGCCAATTTTGTATCCATTTAGCTAGCTGTCCCTGGATCCCATGTGATCTAACCTTACTAATCAATCTCCCATGCAGAACCTTGTTGAAGGCCTTGCTAAAGTTCATGTAGATAATGTCTACTCCTCTGTCTTCATCTACCCCCTTGACAGCGCTTCAAAAAACTTTGTGAGATGCAATCCCACGCACAAAGCCAGGCTAACTATCCCTAATCGGCCCTTGCCTTTCCAAATGCATGTAGATCTTGCTCTCAGAAACCCCTCCAACGACTTAGCCACCACTAACGTGAGGCTCACTGCTCTGTAGTTCCCTGGATTTTCCTTATTTCTTAAATAATGACACAACATTTGCCACCCTCCAGTCTTCCAACACCTCACCTGTGGTTGTCAGTGATATAAATATCTCTGTCAGCGGGCCAAACAGTTTCTTCCCTAGCTTCCCACAATGTCCTGGGATGTATTTGATCAGATCCCAAGGATTTCTCTACCGTATTAAATGTTTTAAGTCCTCCACATCACCTCATCTGTAATGTAAAGTTCCCTAGTTTCCATGCCTTTCTGCACAGTAAATACTAAGGTGAAATATTCCTTTAGTATCTCACCCATCTCCTGTGTTTCTACATATGGATGGCCCTATTGGTCTTTAAGGGATCCTGTTCTCTCCTGAGTTACTCTTTTGCTCTTAATATAATTGTAAAATCTCTTTGGATTCTCCTTATCTTCCAAAGCTACATCATATCCCTTTTTTGCCCTCCTGATTTCCCGCTTAAGTGTACTCCTACACCACCTATAATTGTCTAAGGAGTCACTTGATCCCAGTTGTAACCTACTTGACATATGCCGCCTCCATTTTCTTGATTAGAATTTCAATATCTGTAGTCATCAACTGTTCCCTGCTCCTGCCATCCATATCCTTCACACTAACAGGAACATGGTGTCCCTGAACTCTTGTTGTCTTGCTTTTGAAAGCCTTCCTATTGCCAAACACCCCTTTACCACAAACACCATCCCACAGTCAACTTTTGGAAGTTCTTGTTCCTCCAACAAAATTGGCCTTGCCTCAATTTAGAACTTTAACTTGTGGACGAGGTCTGTCCTTTTTCATAACTATTTTAAAACTATTAGAATTATGGTCACTGGTGGGAATGCTTTCCCACTAATTGCTCACTCACGCGCCCTGCCTTATTTCCCAAGAGGTCAGGTTTTGCCTACTTTTTCACAGAGAAAGTTTTCTTGAAAATTCCTCCCTATCTAAATCCTTAACGCTATGGCAGTCCTAGTCTATATTTAAAAAGTTAAAATCCCCCACTATTACAACTCTACTATTCTTACAGCTATCTGCGATCTCTCTGTATATTTGTACCTCAATTTCCTGCTGACTGTTCAGGGGGCCTATAGTACATTCTCATCAAAGTGATCACCCCTGCTTAGTTTAGCACTTCCACCCATAAATCTTCATTGGACAATCCCTCAGGAATGTCCTGTCTAAGTATTGCCTTGATGTTTTGCCAAATCAAAAATGCCACTTCTTCTATCTTGCCTCCCTATTCTGTGATTCCTGTAGCATCTGTATCTAGAACATTGAGCTGCCAATCCTGCCCCTCCTTCAATTATATTTCTGTAATTGCTATGATATCCCAATCCCATGTTCCCATCCATGCCCTCAGTTCATTTGTTTTACCAGTCAGGCCCCTTGCTTTGAAATAAACGCAGTTTGATTCATAGAACATAGAACAATACAGCACAGAACAGGCCCTTCGACCCATGATGTTGTGCCGAACATTTGTCCTAGCTTAAGCACCTATCCATGTACCTATCCAATTGCTGCTTAAAGGTCATCAATGATCCTGACTCTGCCACTCCCACAGGCAGCACATTCCATGCCCCCCCCCCCCCCCACTCTCTGGGTAAAGAACTTACCCCTGACATACCTTCCACCCTTCACCTTAAATTTATGTCCCCTTAAATCAGTCTTCCCTCATTCCCTGCCATGCTCTTACCTGCCTTGTCTATTTAACTTACTCTCTTCTGCAATAGCCTCAACTGTCTCTCTTATCCCATTACTGCTTAGCGTCTCACCCTCTGCCAGACTAGCCCTAGCAAATTCAAGAAGATTGGTCATCAAGATTTACCATCTAAAACCACGCTGACTGCATTTTATGAGGTTATTGTACAGTGGTCTGAATGTGCTGAAATTTGTTGCCAGTTCAGTCATGAGGAATTCAGTTGGCTCAACGTGAACAAATCAGAAGGACTTCACTTTAACAGATGCAAAATACTGTGGATGTTGGAAGAAAAAAAGAAAATTTTGGAGATTTGGCAGCATCAATGGAGAGGCAAATTGTGTAAACAGTTTGAGTTCAATGTGATGATTCTTCAGAATGGTGCAGCCTTCAAGAACCACACCAATGTGGTTTGCTCTTAACCACCCTCAGGGCAATTATGGATAGGCAATAACTGCTGCCCTAGCCTATGATGCCCATACCTAATGGACGATTCTTAAAAATCACAAATCAAGCTAAGTAAATTTTTGGTGCCATTTTGGTTCATGATCATTAGAATCTGCACTCCAAGTGTGTCGAGATTTTTCTGGACTTGTCTGCTTGCTTGTGAGTTCATTGGGACAGCTTACAAAATACTCAAAACAGTTTCCAACATTAGAAGTGACTCTGCAATTGGACAGCATTTGCTAAATTATCCTGTGTTCAAAGCATTAGACTGACAACCAATTTAGAATTATCAGTTGGGCTCTCTGTGGGAGGCACCTCCTCGTTCTGGAAGCTACATTTTTAATATGTAGGACTCTATTCTTTACAAAATATACACATCCTCAATGCCTGTTTAAAATAGGTGACAGCCATTCTTCAGTTCATTCCTCATGGCAGTGCCTTGACCAATCAAAGCCAAACTGCTTGGTTTACAATTTAAACATTGTTTGGCAGCTGATTGTCAGTTGTCATTAGCTGATGTATTTATCATGACAATGCCTCTAACAGTCAATATGAATTATTGTACAGCATAAATATTGATTCCCTGTTTTTAACCATGGCATTTCTTGTGAATTGTCCTGATGAAAATCTTCAAATCTTTTTATACAAATGCAGCAAAATAAGCTTAATGGTTTGTTTTGTGATCAATAGAAGCTATTTAAATTAGGAAGGCTTTTGAATTGCTAGTGTTTAACAGGGAAAAATAATTTAAACAAAACTAAATTATCTAATTTAAAACAGCCTCAAGAAAATAATCAGGAGAGAGTATTTGAATTGAAGCTCAGGGAAAATCAATATCTAATGGTAGTATTGATAAACTATTAAAAAGAACAGGGAGGGTGGAAAAAGAGGAGGGGGTGCTAATCAGAGAGTGCATCACAGCGACAGAAATGAAGGTTGTTGAGGAAGGTTTGTCTACTGAGTCAGTACGGGTGGAAGTTAGGAACAGCAAGGGAACAGCCATTTCACTGGGAGGGTTTTCTAATAGCAGTAGGGAGATTGAAGAACTCATAGGCAGGCAGATTTTGGAAAAATGCAGATGTAGCAGGGTTGTTGTTACGGCTGACTTCAACTTTCCCAATATTGACTGGAACCTCCTTAGTGCAGACGGTTTTTGATGGAGCTATTTTTGTCAGGTGTTCAGGAGGGTTTCCTTACTCAGTATGTAGACAGGCCGATGAGGGAGAGGCCATTTTGGATTTGGTGCTCGGCAATGAGCCAGGACAGGTGTCCGATCTCGCGGTGGGAGAGCACTTTGGTGAAAGTGACCATAACTGCCTCACATTTACCCTAGCCATGGAGAGGGGAAGGAGCAGTTACCACAGAAAAATATTTAATTGGGGAAAAGATTATGACGTGATCAGACAGGAGTTGGGAAGTACAGATTGGGAGCAATTGTTCGACAGAAAGGGCACAGCAGGCATGTGGAGACTGTTTAAGGAGCATTGTTGCAAGTGATGCACAAGTTTGTTTCTCTGAGACATGAAAGAAGGGGTAAAATTAAGGAACCTTGAATGACGAGAACAGAGGAGCTTCTTGTCAAAAGGAAGATGGCAGCTTATGTAAGGTGGAGGAAGCAAGGGTCCAGCACAGTTTTTTTTAAAGGATTACAGGCTTGCTAGAAAGGAACTCAGAAATGGACTGAGCAGAGTCATGATGGGGCACAAGAAAGGCTTGGCGGGAAGAATTAAGGAGAACCCAAAATAATTTTACTCATATGTGAGGAATAAACAAATGATCAGGGAGAAGGTAGGGCTGGTCAGGGATAGCGTAAGGAACTTGTGCGTGGAGTCTGAGCAGATAAGGGAGGCCCTAAATGAGTTTTTTGCTTTGGTTTTCACTAAGAAAAGGGAAAAAGGGTAAAAACAATGACTGCAGATGCTGGAAACCAGATTCTGGATTAGAGTGGTGCTGGAAAAGCACAGCAGATCAGGCAGCATCCGAGGATCAGAAATCGACGTTTCGGGCAAAAGCCCTTCATCAGGAAAGAGGCAGTGTTTGAAGGGTGGAGAGATAAATGAGAGGAGGGTGGGTATGGGGAGAAAGTAGCATATGCTGACCTTCTGTGCTTTTCCAGCACCACTCTGATCCAAACTAAGGAAAGGGACCTTGTTATGAATGAAAACTTTGAGGAGCTGGGAAACAGGCTTGAACAGATCAAGATTGATGAAGTTGATGTGCTGGAAGTTTTGGCAAACAATAAGATTGATAAGTCCCCAGGGCCAGACCAGATTTATCATAGGCTGCTCCGGGAAGCGAGAAAAGTGGTTGCTAACCCGCTGGCAAAGATCTTGCTTCCTCACTCTCCACAGGAGTCGTACCAGAGAATTGGAGGGAGGCGAATGTTGTTCCTCTTTTCAAGACGGGTAATAGGGAAATCTCTGGCAATTATAGACCAGTCAGTCTTACGTCTGTAGTCAGCAAAATTAATTTTGGAATAAATTCGGAGGGATACGATTTATGACTGTTTGGCAAAGCATAATTTGATGAAAGGCAGTCAGCATGGCTTTGTGAGGGGCAGGTCATGCCTCACTAATCTTATTGAGTTCTTTGAGGAGGCGGCGAGACAAGTTGATGAAGGTCGAGCCGTGGATGTGGTGTATATGGACTTCAGTAAGGCATTTGATAAGGCACCCCAAGACATGCTCATTCATAAAGTCAGGAGATATGTGATACACGGCTGTCTGGATTCAGAATTGGTTGAATCACAAAAGGCAGAGAGTGGTTGTAGATGGAAAGTATTCTGCCTGGAGGTCAGTGTTGAGTGGAGTCCCGCAGGGCTCTGTTCTTGGGCCTCTGCTCTTTGTAGTTTTTATAAATGGCTTGATTGAGGGGTGGGCTAGTAAATTTGCGGATGACACAGAGATTGGAGGTGCCGTTGATAGTATTGAGGGCTACTGCAGGCTGCAGCGTGATATAGACAGGATGCAGAGCTGGGCTGAGAAATGGCAGGTGGAGTTCAACCTGGATAAATGCGAAGTGATGCATTTTGGAAGGTGGAACTTGAATGCTGAATATTGGATTAAAGACAGGATTCTTGGCAGTGTGGAGGAACAGCAGGATCTTGGTGTTCAAGTGCATAGATCCCTCAAAGTTGCCACCCAAGTGGATAGGGTTGTTCAGAAAACATATGGTGTTTTGGCTTTCATTAACAGGGGGATCGAATTTAAGAGCTGCAAGGTTTTGCTGCAGCTCTATAAATCCCTGGTGAGACCACACTTGGAATATTGTGTCCAGTTCTGGTCATGTAAAAAGTGAGGTCTGTAGATGCTGGAGATCAGAGCTGAAAGTGTGTTGCTGGTTAAAGCACAGCAGGTCAGGCAGCATCCAAGGAACAGTTCTGGTCACCCTACTATAGGAAAGATGCAGAGGCTTTGGAGACCGTGCAAAGAAGGTTTACTAGGATGCTGCCTGGACTAGAAGGCTTTTCTTACGAAGACAGGTTGACTAAGCTCGGACTTTTCTCTCTGGAGAGAAGGAGGAAGAGAGGTGACCTGATCAATGTTTACAAGGTAATGAGAGGCATGGATAGAGTCAATAGCCAGAGACTTTTCCCCAGGACAGGATTGACTGCCACAAGGGGTCATAGTTTTAAGGTGTTAGGAGGAAGGTATAGAGGGGACGTTATAAGTAGGTTCTTTACACAGAGCTGTGAATGCATGGAATGCGTTGCCCGCGGTGGACTGCTGGACATGCACATGGGTAGCAGTGAATTGAGGGGTGTGTATGTTAGGTTATTTTATTTTAGATTAGGATTGATCCTCAGCACAACATCGTGGGTCGAAGGGCCTGTTCTGTGCCGTAATTTTCTATGTTCTATGATGTATTTTGCCTCTCTTGCCTGCAGTCCTCTATTGCTTGCATGGACATCTGAAAATTGATATTGATACTTAAACTGCCTCCATAACTTGGTGTCATATCACCTAATCTGGTTACACTTAAATGTAGACGATTGTGCAGATAACAAACAATCTGTCCAGTGGAAATGAATTCTTGCCTGTGTTCAAATAGACATTTTATAGACCAGCCCATACAATTAAGAGATGTTATTCTAATACCAGTAGCTTATCTTCCAGACAAAATATGGTTTTGCTTTTTTTCCCTTCTATAACCTGCAGTTGATTCCATAATAGAACATCAAACAATACAGCACAGTACAGGACCTTCAGTCCTCGATGTTGTGTTGGCTTTCTATCCTCTTCAAAGATCAGGCTAACCTACATACCCTTCATTGTACAATCTATAACCTCCATTGTACAATCTTCCATGTGCCTATCCAAGAGTCACTTAAATGCTCCTAATGTTTCTGATTCTACCGCCACTGCTGACCGTGTATTCCATGCATCCACGACTCTCTGTGTAAAGAACCTAGCTCTGACATCTCCCCTAAACCTTCCTCCAATCACCTAAAGATTATGCCCCCTTGTGATAGCCATTTCTGCCCTGGGAAAATGTCTCTGGCTATCCATTCAGTCTATGCCTCTCATCATCTTGTACACCTCTATCAAGTCACCTCTCATCCTTCTTCATTCCAATGAGAAAAGCCCTAGCTCCCGCAACCTTCCTTTATCTGGCATGGTCTCCAGTCCAGGCAGCATCCTGGTTAATCTCCTCTGCACCCTCTCTAAAGCTGTTACATCCTTCCTATAACGAAGCGACCAGAACTGAACACACTATTCCAAGTGTGATTTCACCAGGGATCTATAGAGCTGCAGCAGATCCTCGCAACTCTTAAACTCAATCCCCCTGCTAATGAAAACCAACACACCATATGCCTTCTTCACAACCTTATCAATTTTGGTGGCAACGTTGAGGGATCTGTGGACATGGAGCACAAGATTCTTCTGTTGCTCCTCACTGCCAAAAATCCTGCCTTTAGCCCTGTACAGAGAAACCACGATTATCTGGCATTTGATTTTCCGAATTTCAGATTATCCAGATAAATCACAGGGTCCTGCTGCTTGGCTAAGCTGTCTTATCCGGCATTCGATTATCCGAATGTTCGATTATCCAAACAAAATACTCCCTGCCCGAGGCGTTTGGATAATTGAGGTTCCTCTGTATTCAAGTTCAACATTCCAAAATGAATCACTTCACACTTTTCTGGGTTGGACTCCATCTGCCAGTTCTCATCTGCAGTAGAACCTTGCGGCTCTTAAATTCAATCCCACTGCTAATGAGAGCCAGCAGATCATAAGCCATCTTAACAATCCTATCAACTTAGGTGGAAACTTTGAGGAATCTATGGACATGGACTCCAAGATCCCTCTGTTCCTCCATGCTGCCAAGAATCCTGCCTTTCACCCTGTATTGTGCATTCAAAGTTGACCTTCCAAAATGAATCACTTCACACTTTTCCAGATTGAACGCCATCTGCCACTTATCAGCTCTGTTCTGCATCCTGTTAATGTCCTGTTGCAACCTGCAACAGCCCTCCACACTATCCACAACTCCATCAAACTTAGTATCATTGACAAACTTACTAACTCACGCTTCCACTTCCTCATCCAAGTCATTTGAAACAATCACAAAGAGCAGAGGCCCCAGAACTGTTCCGTGCGGAACACCACTGGTCACCGAGCTTTAGACTGAACACTTTACATTTACTACCACCCTCGGTCTTCTATGGGTCAGCCAATCCTGTATCCAGACAGCTAGATTTTCCTTTATCCCATGCCTTCTTACTTTCTGAATGAGGAAAAAAGTGAGGACTGCAGATGGTGGAGGTCAGAGTTGTGAGTCTGGTGCTGGAAAAGCACAGCCAGTCACACAGCAGCTGAGGAACAGGAGAATCAACGTTTCGAGCGTAAGCTGTTCATCAGGAATGATGAAGCGCTTCCTGATGCAGACCTTGTACTCAAAACGTCAACTCTTCTGCTCCTCGGATGCTGCCTGACCAGCTATGCTTTTCCAGCACCACACTCTCAACTACTTTCTGAATGAGCCTACCATGGGGAACCTTTTCAAACACCTTGCTAAAATCCCAGTATACTGCATCCACTGCTGTACCTTCATCAATGTGTTTTGTCATATCCTCAAATAATTCAGTAAGGCCTAAGAGGCAAGACCTGCCTTTCACAAAGCTATGCTGACTATCTCTAATGAAACTATTACTTATGTCCAAGTAATCGTAAATTCTGTCTCTCAGAATCCTCTCCAATAATTTTCCCACCATAGATGTAAGACTGACTGGTCTGTAATTCCCAGGATTATCCCTATTTCCTTTCTTGAGCAAGGGAATAACATTTGCCACCCTCCAATCACCTGGCAATACTCCAGTGGACAGTGAGGATCCAAAGCTCATTACCAAAGGTGCAGAATCTCTTCCCTTGCATCCTGTTGTAACCTAGAGTATATATTGTCTGGCCCAGGGGATTTCTCTTTATGTTTATGTTTATGCCTGTCCTTATGTTTTTCACAGTTTTCAGCATGTCTTTCTTCTTATCATCTATTGTCGTCATCTTATCATCATATCATCTTGCACGTTGTCCTCACAAACATCAAGGTTCCTCTCAGCAGTAAATGCTAAAGCTAAGTATTCATTAAGGACCTCCCTTACTACCACCGACTCGAGGCACAAGTTCCCTCCAGTATTCCTCTTCAGCCCTATCCTCACTCTGGCCATCCTCTTGTTCCTCACGCCTTAGGGTTTTCCATAATCCTACTTGCTAAAGCTTTTTCATGTCCCCTTCAGTTAATTCTGAATTAACTTCCCCTGAAGTTAATTCTTCAGTTCCTTCCTGGCCTTGTCTGATCCTTTCCTTCTCAACCTTAAGTAAGCTTCCTCCTTCATCTTGCCTAGATATTCCTCATCCCTTGTCACCAAGGTTCCTTCACCCTACCATCCCTTCCTTGCCTCAGTGGACAAACCTGACCAGTACTGTCAGCAATTGCTTCCTAAACAACGTCCATATTTCTGTCATGCATTTCCCTGAGAACATCTGTTCCCAATTTAGGCACCCCAGTTCCTGCCTAATAGCATTGCAATTCCCCTTTCCCCAATTCCATACTTGCCCATATCCTCTGCTCCTATCCCTCTCCTTGAGTATAGTAAAGGTTGTGATCACTAAAATGCTCTCCCACCGAGAGATCTGACACCTGGCATGGTTTGTTGCCAAGCACCAAATCCAATATGGCCTCCCCTCTTGTCAACCTATCTACATATTGAGCCAGGAACCTTTCCAGGACACCGCTGACAGAAACTGCTTCATTCAAACTATTTGAACCATGGAGGTTTCAATCAATGTTAGGGAAGTTAAAGAAACCCATGGCAACAACTCTGTTAGTTCTACACATTTCCAAAACCTGCCTCCCAATCTGCTCCTCTGCATCTCTCTTGCTATTGGCAAGTCTATAGAAAACTCCCAATAAAGTGACTGCTCCTTTCCTGTTCCTGACTTCCATCCGTACTGATTCTATAGACAGACCCTCCTTGACCTTCCTTTCTGCAGCTGTAACAATGCCACTCCCCCATCTCTTTAACCCCCCCCGCCATTCCTTTTGAAATATGTCAACCCTGGGATATTCAACAACCATTCCTGCTCCTGTGATATCCAAGTAACTGTAATGCCCACAAATTCGTAGCTACAAGTACTGATTCACGCTCTAAGTTCGTCACCCTTATTCCTGATACTACTTGTGTTAAAATAGACACACTTCAACCCATCACACTGACTGCACCTTTGCCTTATCAATGATCTTTCCTTCCTCTTGGATTGTCTGCAGGCTGTATCTGGCTGTTCACTACTTACTCCATCATCTGATCCATAGCTCCGGTTCCCACTCCCCTGCCAATTTAGCTTAAACCTTTTCAAAGAGCTCTAGTAAACCTCCTGCCTAGGATATTGGTGCCCCTCCAGTTCAGGTGCAACCCATCCAACTTGTACAGGTCCCACTGTCTCCAGTAGGTATCCCACTGATCCACATATCTGAAGTCCTCCCTCCTGCACCTGCGCTGTAGCCATGTGTTCATCTGCACTCACTCTCTCTTCCATGCCTCACTAGCCCGTGGCACTGGTAGCAATCCTGAGATTACTACTCTGCTCATCTTGCCTTTTAGCTTCCAACCTAATTCCCTATATTCTCTAGGAGAGGTGATGGCCTCGTGGTATTATTGCTTGACTAATAATCCAGAAACCCAGGATATTGTTCTGGGGGCCTGGGTTCAAATCCTGCCATGGCAGATGGTAAAATTTGATGTCAATTAAAAAATCTGGAATTAAGAGTCAACTAATGACCATGGATCCATTGTCAATTGTCAGAAAAAACCCACCTGGTTCACTAATATCCTTTAGGGAAGGTAATCTGCCATCCTTATCTGGCCTGGCCTACACGTGACTCCAGACCCACAGCAATGTGGTTGACTCTCCACTGCCCTCTGAAATGGCCACACAGTTGTATCAATCACTAGAAAGTCACAACAATGAAATGAAAACCCGAGGAAGTGGACCACAGCGATTCAACAAGGGCAAGTAGGGATGGACTATCAATGCTGGCCAGCCAGCCACACCTAAGTCCCGCAAATGAATTTTTAAAAAACTTTTCAGGTCTTCCTCCCTTTTCCTAGCTTGTCATTGGTACCATTGTGTACTGTGATGTCTGGCTCCACCCCCCTTAAGAATCCTGTAGATTTGATCCAAGAAATCCCTGAGCCTGGCACCCAGGAGGCAACATACCATCCGGGAGTCTTGTTTGCGAAATTAATGTCTCTTGCTTCCTGTCACACTAGAAGTAAAGCAGTGCTTGATGGTGGTTTCCCTAATTAGAAATGAATTTATTTCCAGCAGAGGCAGACAGCCTCCACCTTGGTCCACAAGAGCCACAGTTATGCAATGTTCGAGAAAAATTAAATGCTATTTTTTTGACCGTGTTCACTATAGAAAATGAAAATGTTTGCAAGGAAGAATCAGCGATACTTGCATCTAGACTAGAAGAGATTGAGGTTCACAAGGAAGAGGTATTAGAAATACTGCAGAGTGTGAAAATAGACAAGTCTCCTGGGCCGGATGGGATCTATCCTAGGATCCTCTGGGAAGCAAGGGAAGAGATTGCCGAACCTTTGGCATTGCTCTTCAAATCATCATTGTCTACAGGAATAATGCCTGAGGACTGGAGGATAGCAAATGTGGTTCCCTTGTTCAAAAAGGGTAGTAGAGACAACCCTGGTAATTACAGACCAGTGAGTCTCACTTCAGTTGTTGGGAAAGTGTTGGAAAAGGTTATAAGAGATAGGATTTATAACCATCTAGAAAAGAATAATCTGATCAGGGGCAGTCAGCACAGTTTTGTGAAGGATAGGTCGTGCCTAACGAATCTTATTGAGCTTTTTGACAAAGTGACCAAACAGGTCGATGAGAGTAAACTGGTTGATGTGGTGTATATGAGTTTCAGCAAGGCGTTCGATAAGGTTCCCCACAGTAGGCTATTATACAAAATGTGGAGGAATGGGATTGTGGGAGACATAGCAGCTTGACAATAGACAATAGGTGCAGGAATAGGCCATTCTGCCCTTCGAGCCTGCACCACCATTCAATATGATCATGGCTGATCATCCTTAATCAGTATCCTGTTTCTGCCTTATCTCCATAACCCTTGATTCCACTATCCTGGAGAGCTCTATCCAACTCTTTCTTAAATGAATCCAGAGACTGCGCCACCACTGCCCTCTGGGGCAGAGCATTCCACACAGCCACCACTCTCTGGGTGAAGAAGTTTCTCCTCATCTCTGTCCTAAATGGTCTATCCCGTATTTTTAAGCTGTGTTCGGCACTCACCCATCAGCGGAAACATGTTTCCTGCCTCCAGAGTGTCCAATCCTTTCATAATCTTATATGTCTCAATCAGATCCCCTCTCAGTCTTCTAAACTCAAGGGTATACAAGCCCAGTTGCTCCAGTCTTTCAGCGTAAGGTAGTCCCGCCATTCCAGGAATTGACCTCGTGAACCCAAGCTGCTCTCTCTCAATAGCCAGAATGTCTCTCCTCAAATTTGGAGACCAGAACTGCACACAGTACTCCAAGTGTGGTCTCACCAGGGCCCTGTACAGCTGCAGAAGAACCTCTTTGCTTCTATATTCAATCCCTCTTGTTATGAAGGCCAGCATGCTATTAGCCTTCTTCACTACCTGCTGTACCTGCATGCTTACCTTCATTGACTGGTGTACAAGAACACCCAGATCTCTTTGTACTGCGCCTTTACCTAAATTGATTCCATTTAGGTAGTAATCTGCCTTCCTGTTCTTGCCACCAAAGTGGATTAAAAAAGTAAAAAGTGAGGTCTGCAGATGCTGGAGATCAGAGCTGAAAATGTGTTGCTGGTTAAAGCACAGCAGGTTAGGCAGCATCCAAGGAACAGGAAATTCGACGTTTCGGGCCAGAGCCCTTCATCATTCCTGATGAAGGGCTCTGGCCCGAAACGTCGAATTTCCTGTTCCTTGGATGCTGCCTAACCTGCTGTGCTTTAACCAGCAACACATTTTCAGCACCAAAGTGGATAACCATACATTTATCCACATTAAACTGCATCTGACCACTCACCTAACTTGTCCAGGTCACCCTGTAATCTCCTAACATCCTCATCACATTTCATCCTGCCACCCAGCTTAGTATCATCAGCAAATTTGCTAATGTTATTACTAATACCATCTTCTATATCATTAACATATATTGTAAAAAGCTGCGGTCCCATTACTGATCCCTGCGGTACCCCACTGGTCACTGCCTGCCATTCTGAAATGGAGCCGTTTATCACTACCCTTTGTTTCCTGTCAGCCAACCAACTTTCAATCCAAGTTAGTACTTTGCCCCCAATACCATGCGCCCTAGATTTGCTCACTAACCTCCTATGTGGGACTTTATCAAAAGCTTTGTGAAAGTCCAGGTACACTACATCTACTGGATCTTCCTCGTTCATCTTCAGAGTTACATCCTCAAATAATTCCAGAAGATTAGTCAAGCATGATTTCCCCTTCATAAATCCATGCTGACTCTGACCTATCCTGTTACTAGTATCCAGATGTGTCGTAATTTCAACCTTTATAATAGACTCCAGCATCTTTCCCACCACTGAGGTCAGACTAACTGGTCTATACTTTCCTGTTTTCTCTCTCCCACCTTTCTTAAAAAGTGGTACAACATTAGCCACCCTCCAATCCGCTGGAACTGATCCCGAATCTATCGAACTCGAAAATAATCACCAACGCATCCATGATTTCTCGAGCCACCTCCTTCAGTACCCTGGGATGTAGACCATCAGGCCCCGGGGACTTATCAACCTTCAAATCTAAGTCTCTCCAACACCAAATCCTGGCAAATATAAATTCCCTTAAGTTCAGGTCCTTCAGCCACTGTTATCTCAGGGAGATTGCTTGTGTCTTCCCCAGTGAACTCAGATCTGAAGTACCAATTCAATTCTTCTGCCATTTCTTTGGATCAGTTAATTGGCTTGCTGAAAGAAAACAGAGGGTGGTGTTGATGGAACATGTTCATCTTGG
Organism: Hemiscyllium ocellatum; assembly: GCF_020745735.1. NCBI lineage: Eukaryota > Metazoa > Chordata > Chondrichthyes > Orectolobiformes > Hemiscylliidae > Hemiscyllium > Hemiscyllium ocellatum. The sequence continues at coordinate 111,983,488 of NC_083409.1, read as the reverse complement.
TGTCCAGTTACTAGCGGCATACCGCAAGGGTCAGTGTTGGGTCCACTGCTGTTCGTCATTTTTATAAATGACCTGGAAGAGGGCTTAGGAGGCTGGTTAGTAAATTTGCGGACGACACTAAGGTCGGTGGAGTTGTGGATAGTGACGAAGGATGTAGTAGGTTGCAGAGAGACATATATAAGATGCAGAGCTGGGCTGAGAGGTGGCAGATGGCATTTAATGTGGACAAGTGTAAGGTGATACACTTTGGATGGCGTAATCGGAATGCAAAGTATTGTGCTAATGGTAAGGGTCTTGGGAGTGCAGATGAGCAGAGAGATCTTGGTGTTCATGTACACAGATCCCTGAAAGTTGCCACCCAGACTGACAGGATTGTTAAGAAGGCATACAATGTTTTAACCTTTATTAATAGAGGGATTGAGTTCCGGAACCAGGAGGTTATGCTACAGCTATACAAAGCTCTGGTACGGCCACACTTGGGGTATTGTGTGCAGTTCTGGTCACCGCATCATAAGAAGGATGTGGAAGCTTTGGAAAAGGTGCAGAGATTTACTAGGATGTTGCCTGGTATGGAGGGAATGTCATATGAGGAAAGGCTGAGGGCCTTGAGGCTGTTCTCATTAGAGAGAAGAAGGTTGAGAGGTGACTTAATAGAGACATACAAGATAATCAGCGGGTAAGGTAGGGTGGACAGGGAGAGCCTTTTTCCAAGTATGGGGATGGCAAACACGAGGGGACACAACTTTAAAGTGAGGGGAGATAGGTATAAGACAGATGTCAGAGGTAGTTTCTTTACTCAGAGAGTAGTAAGGGTATGGAATGCTTTGCCTGCAACGGTAATAGGTTCGCCAAGTTTAAGTGCATTTAAGTCGTCATTGGACAGGCATATGGACGTACATGGAATAGTGTAGGTGGGATGGGCTTCAGATTAGTATGACAGGGCGGCGCAACATCGAGGCCGAAGGGCCTGTACTGTGCTATAATGTTCTATGTTCTATTTTTTGATAGTGCTGTCAACATTATGTGCAGTGTGAGTTTATGCATTGCTCCATCCCTTCTGTTTTCTTCACACTGCCAGCATCATTTGCCATTCAACAATTCAAAAGAACAAGGACTTACATGCTGCTATTAGAAGTCATTAAGCACATAGTTATAATATTTGGAAGTAATTCCTAATATATTGAGAATGTTCTCCCTGTTGATAGGAAAACAAAGTGCTTGGTTTATGCATTGAAATCACCCAAGTCAATTTTGAATTTCTCAGTGACATTTTCCATGTAGCTTTTACAAAGCTGGATATACAGTTACTGGACACTTAATGAGCATGCATGCATATGCTGTTGTTGCTCTGTCAAGCCATTGTCAAAGTCTAACTCAATCCAAAAATACCTACCAGCTTTTAAGCTTTGCTAATTTTAATACCACTTTCCCCACACTGAACTAAAATTTAAAATTTGGAATTGCATTCAGAGCATCAAAGACAAATTCTTTCCAGTGTAAAAGACAGTTACCTTCGAAATGGGCAGTACAGATGTGAGTGAATGTAATCAGATTAATCTTAGAAGATACCCTCCAAGAATGATGGCAGTAATCATTAAGCAGTTTGTAGAATACTCTTGGATCAGGCAGAGTCAGTGTTTTATGAAAGGAAAATGTCTAATTTTTATACTTTGAGGAGAAAGGAAAAGAAACCTATGACAAACGCACATTACTTGAGAAATTGACAGCATCTGTGGAGAGTAAAAGAGTCAAGTCTGGTATGATGCTCCTTCAATGGGCAACTCCTTGCTTCTGAGATGATGCTGCCTGAGCCTAGACTCTCCCTTAGTGGGAAACCACCTATCCACATCTACCCTGAAAACGCCCTGAAATAAAAGCCAACATTTCATTATCTTTACTATTCCCTTCTAAACTGGGATGCAATTTATTTTTCGGATTCATGCAGTAGGATCCCCAAATCCCACTGTGCTTCAGTTTCTTGCAACTTTCCCCTTAAAATAATATTTAGCTCATGTATTCTTTCTGTCAAAGTGCATAACCTTGCATTTTCCATCTTGTGCTCCATCTGCTGAGTTTTGCAAACTGGAAAGGCTGCAGAAAAGATTTACGTGGGTGTTACCGAGATGTGAGTGTTTTAATTATAAGGAGAGGCTGGATAGGCTGGGACTTCTTTCTCTGGAGCATAGCAGGCTGAGGGGTAACCTTATAGAGATTTATAAAATCATGAGAAGTGGAGATATGTTGAATCACCATGGTCTTTTCCCCCATGTCCTAATGTAAAAAGCAGGACATCCAATCTTGGCAACTGCATTCCACCCTCAGTCATCAGAAAATCCATGCAAGTGTTTCATTGACATTGCTGAGGAAATAATACTTCATAGCAATGACTTGCTTATTGATGCTAAATTTGTGTACTGCTGGAGGTGCTTGGTTGCAGATCTTATTTCAACCTTGGTACAAAATTAAAAGTGTGAGTGTACACTATTAACGCCAGTGTAGCATTTGACAAAATGTGGTATCAAGGACCCCTAGCAAAACTGAAGTCAGTTGGAGTTGAGCCGAAACTCTTTCAATGGTTCAAGTCATACCTAGGACAAAGGAAAATGGTTTTTGTTGTTGGAAGATAATCAGCTTCGTCCCTGGACATCACTCTGAGAATTCCCTGATAATGTCTTGAGTCCAATTGTCTTCAGCAACTTCATTAGGGACCTTCCTTTATCACAAATTAGAAGTATGGATGATTGCACAGTGCTCTGTACCATTCATGACTTAGAGTCACTTCTCAGCTAATGAAACAGTCTGTGCCCACATGCAAATATTGGGCAATACTTAGGCTTCACCCTGCAAAGTGACAAGTAACGTTCATAGAACACACGTGCTAGGCAATGATCATCTTCAGCATAAACATAAACATCTCATTTATGTTCAATAGTGTCACCATCACAGATTAACCATCCCATCAGTACCTTGGGGGTTGCTATTGACCCCAGAAACTGCAAAGCAGAAATTGTTTGTGTGATGGAATGCATTCCACTTAACTGGATAAGAGCAGCTCTAGCAGCATTTGAAGCTCAACATCAATCAGGACAGAGTGCTTTCAGTGGTAGTTCCTGCAGCACAAGTGCAAGGTGGCAGCAGGGTGTATTGTCTACTGCAACAATTTGCCAACCTTTTTCAAATCTTCCAAATCTGTAATCCCTTTCACCTGGAAGGACAGAGGCTCCAGATGCTCTGTCCTGCAAGTTTCTCTCCATTCTGATTTGGAGCTAGATCACAGTTCATTGTTCAAAAATCTGGAACTCTTTTTCTGACAGTACTATGCATGTATTTATATAGGATGACCTACAGGGGTTCAAAAATGTGGTCTACCCGTTACCTCCTTCAGGGTAATTCGTGATGGGCAGCAAATGCTGGCTGACCTGTGATATTTGCATCATGTGAATACATTTTTAAAAATGTTGAGAAACTATTTAAATTTCTGAGCTTCTGGCATGTACACCACATCCACACATAACTAAGTGAAATATTCAAAGAATGTGTCTACTGGATGACATGAGCTTGACCTTCTGGAAGCGAGTACCAATTTTGTGGATTGCTAGGTTACTGCTAGCCAATTCTGATGAAATTCGAGTCAGAATATGATTTGTTAATTCTGTAGAAAATGTTCTGAAAGTTATTTTAAATGTTGCATTGTAATCTGAGAATGACTAACCTAATGATCCATGACCTTGTAATGGCAATTGACAAGCTTAGCTCTAGAGGGATGCTTGGTTGTTTAGGATCCAATTAGTTTAGAACTATTCAATGACCTCGAAATTTATATGTTTTCCCCTTTGCTTCATTCTTGAATTTCTTGGAGGACTTTGCCAAATTCCATCTCAACAAACTGTTAATTTATTGCTTGATCCTCCTGGGAGGGGATATGGAGAGAGTCTGGTGAAAGCATGGCCGACTTATTTCCAGGTGCAGAATCGATGGAGCTTCGAGGTTCTGTGGTTGTGCATTCCTTTTGTGTGACCTAGATGAAAAGCATGAATAGTAATTCAGATTGCAGAAACAGGGGGCACAAGCAGAGGCCACATTTCACAGGAACATTTGACTGTCATTCTGCCCGCTGTAGCTTAGCAGTTGGGTTAACATCCATATCAGTGTTAAGCAACACTCCATTCAAGTATTTCAAGCTATAATTGAAGAAAACAATGCCAAAGTGATTCATGTAAATTAAGTTAAAATTGGGTGAAACAACTATTTTCTTGGCTTGGAAAAACTGTTGTCTTATATTAGTGTAACATTTTTGCTATTTCACTGTAAATGAGAACACACAGGGTGAAAGGAAATTGGGAGTACTTTAAGATGCCTTTATAATTTCTGGAAACTACTTTCTGGAAATATTGCTTCTTATTCTACCCTTTTTTTTGTGATTCATGTAGAATTTAGAGAGGTTGCCTCATTGAAAGTTGGAAAATTCTTAAAAGGTGTCTACAAAAAGGGTATCCCTCTCGGAACTACAGGTGCCACAGTCTCCATATAAGGGGCAAGCCATTTTAGACTGAGATGAGGAATAGTTTCTTTACTTGGAGAATGGCGAATCTTTTGTATTCTCTACTCCAGAGGGCTGTAGAAGCTCAGTCATAGAGTGTATTCAAGATAGAAACCGATAGATTTCCAGATACTTATGCCATTAAGATGTCTAAGCTAGGGTGGGAAAATTATATTAACCTTGATCATTAGCCATCACCTTAAATGTTGGTGCTGATTTGAGGGGCTGGAATGTCCCACTCCAACCCCTGTGTTATTATGCTGCACTTCAATTGGAAAACATGGAGTTGCAGTTACAACTAATGAAAATATTTATTACAATGGAAATGTGTGATATTTATAGGTGACTGGAAATGAATATTGACCATAATTTTATAATCTTTCCACAATTTTATTAATAACTCTCCATTTTCTGAACTTTGCTTAACTTCCTATTCTTGCCAGCATTCTTCAAAAAGCTCAAAATAACAATGATTGAGCTTGACAAATGTAATTTTTGAAAACCTGAGATTGCTTTGCTGTTCTGGCAGAAGTATTTATAATGTCTACTTTAAAATCTAAAGCAGCTGTGGTTTACTATTCTTTGCCTCTTTCTAGGTTGTGGGCCTTTACCGTCTTTGTGGTTCTGCAGCGGTTAAGAAGGAACTCCGTGAAGCTTTTGAACGTGATAGTAAGGCTGTTGGCTTATCTGAAAATCTGTATCCAGATATCAATGTCATTACAGGTAAATGTAGTGCAAATTCACTGCTTTTATGTGTTTGAATGATACTAGTGTACGCTTTCTAGTGGTTTGTTGCAAAAGTAAGGAGCTTCTGAAATGCCCAGTCCATGGCTTGTTACCATAAGCTTAGTGTTATTATGATTGCATTTCTGTAATATAGAATTAATTGTATTTAACACAACACAATTGATAAATTCTGTTGATTGTTAAACATCTGAATTATATATATATTATGTCAGAACAGTTTCTTGACTTTTTTTAGCATTCCAGTGACAATACACGTTGTGAGTAGAAAAGTGTACAGTCCAAGTATTGTAGATGGCTGTTTATATCAAAGCTCCTCAATGCAACAATACTAAAGAAAGCAGTACATTAAAGCATAAATAAGCCTTACAAAGAACAAAAATCTTCATTCTATTTCAACTATATGTGAAAAGAATATTAGCATTGGGCTTTCTTGAGCTGATACTAATGTTCTCTGAAAACTTCAAATTAAACTAGTTTGCTTTTGTGATTTCCACATTACTTGAGTGTTAGCTCATCACTCATCAATTACCACTCGATTCTCAGTGACAGCCCAATGAACTCAGACCTTTATACCTCCTGAGGATCCTGGGATTGTACTCATTGGAGTTTAGAAGATTAAGGGGAGACTTAATAGAAACTTACAAGATAATACATGGCTTGGAAAGGGTAGACGCTAGGAAATGTTTTCCGTTAGGCGAGGAGACTAGGACCCGTGGGCATGGCCTTAAATTAGAGGGGGTCAAATCAGAACAGAAATGCGGAGACATTTCTTCAGCCAGAGAGTGGTGGGCCTGTAGAATTCATTGCCGCAGAGTGCAGTGAAGGCCTGGACGCTAAATGTCTTCAAGGCAGTGATTGATAGATTCTTGATGTCTCGAGGAACGGGGAGAATGCGGGTAAGTGGAGTTGAAATGCCCACCAGCCATGATTGAATGGCGGAGTGGACTCAATGTGCCGAATGGCCTTACTTCCACTCCTATGTCTTATGGTCTTGTGGTCTTAAAAGAGCCCTGAGGGCAGAAACCCCTCTGTATTCAGGAAGTTTTGTTTTAAGTTCAGTTAGAAATGCACTTAGCCATGCAGTTACTTCGCAACTGTCAACAAAGAACTTGCCCCTCTTTGGGAGGTGAGGTGCTGGGTACAGCTATCACTTAAGACTTCAGTTCAGCAGTTCTTCTGTCAGTTTAAGAGAAATCTATCTAGGTTAGTGTTCTAGCTGCCCTTGTGAAGAACTCCTAAACATTGATACTATTTAAGGATTGATATGTTTGGAGCTTTCCCATAATATCTGCTGCAATGCATTTTTAAAAGTTCATTTCTCTTTAACAGCAATTTTGGAAATTCCCAAAAAGAGATAAAAGTGACAAAAGTTATCTTCAACACAACAAGGCTTGTATTTTTGTGTTGCCCTTAGCAAATTACTTAATGTCATTCAGTGGTAAAATAAAACACTAGGGATGTAAAGCTTTTGTCACAGACCCACAGAGAACTTCTGTACTCTACGATGTTTTGTTCTAAGGCAGGCAGCGCATGTACTCTTGAAGGTCTGCGAAAGGTTAGTTAACATACAAATTCAGTGAGATACAAAGTTGCAAAGAAAAAGGCATAGACTAATTTAAATGAAAGATACATTAAATATTTTTCCACCTACTAAGATGACCAAACCAGTTTTTGATAATATTAAGATCCCACAATGACTTGTCCACTTGCCTTTCTCTTAGAGATATACGCCAGACATAGGAGCTTGTTCAACTTATTTTAATAACCTTCAGCACTCCTCACCTGCTGGAAATAACATACACCAGAGCAAACCAGCTTTCTATGAAGGTATGGTATGTCCTAGCATCTAGGTATGCTTCTTCACTGTGACCACATGCCATTTTCAGTCCATTGCTAGTGTATACCTTCTAAATGATGGACATTAAGGAATTGGAAGGTGAATTATTTGCCACACTGTCCTCAGACATGGCTTAGAGAACCTATTATTTACATGGCTGTCTATGTACATTTCTGGTCAACAAAATGTCCCCAGCAGGTTGCTGGTGAGCGATTCCATGATGGCATGGCATCGAATGTCATGGGGACAATGGTTGCTTTCTTTTGTGAAGATTGCCATTGCCTGACATTTTCTGGTGTGAATGTTATTTATTTGCCACCTCCCAGTCAAAGCTGGAATGTTTTCCAAATCTTGCTGCTTGCTGGAATGGTCTACTTCAGTATCTGAAGAGTTATGAATGAAATTGAACGTTGGGGAATGTGGGGAAAATGTGAGGTTGTCCAATATGGACAGGAAGAATAGGAAATTAAACTGTTATGTAAGTGGTGAGAAATTGCAGAGGAATCTGGGTTCATGAATTGCGCAAAGTGAGCATTCAGGTTTCGGGAGTAATTAAAAGGCAAACAAAAGTTTTTATTGCAGGCAGTCTTTGCTACACTGAAACTGCGGGGCAAAATTGTGACTCCACTCTTAGCTCATCTGCTGCTAGCGTAACTGTCATCCCTGTCTTTGATACCTCTTGATTTGATTATTTCAACCCCTCCTGCTCTCGAAAATTCTGCTCTCGAAATTTGAGGTAACACAAAATTTATCTACCCACCTCCATGCATCAGATCCATTCACCACTTTACTCTTGCTCTCTGACCTACATTTAGCTCCCTTTGTCTTGGTTTAAAACATGAATTTGTTTTCAAATCCTTCCCTACACCAGCCCTTTCCTAACTTGGTAATATTGCCCTATACTAACAACTCTCAAACATCTGTACTATAATTTTGAGATGAAAAATTGCACAACACCAGGTTATAGTCCAACAGGTTTATTTGAAAACATTACCTTTCGGAGCATTGCTCCTTCATCACATGCTAGTGAGTTCCGAAAGCAAGTGTTTTTAAATAAACTCATTGGACTATAACCTGGTGTCATGTGATTTTTGACCTTGTGTTGCTGGAAAAGCGCAGCAGGTCAGGCAGCATCCAAGGAACAGGAGATTTGACGTTTCGGGCATAAGCCCTTCTTCAGGAAGAGTATGCCCGAAATGGCAAATCTCCTGTTCCTTGGATGCTGCCTGACCTGCTGCGCTTCTCCAGCAACACATTTTCAGCTCTGATCTCCAGCATCTGCAGTCCTCACTTTCTCCTCCTGATTTTTGAACTTGTCCAACATGGAGACCTCCACGTCATGGCTCTAATTTTGATTCTTTGGAGCAACCTGGTTTTAATGCCTGCACCATTGGTGAAACAAGTTTATTACAGAAAAATAAAAATAAAATAAACCAAACCAACTTATCTGCAGATAACAGATTTAAGGATATAAAAACACAGCAAAAAAAAAATCCAATTTACTCTCCAGCATCATTTTTTTTATTGCCTTCGGGTTTTTGATTAACTGTACTTTACTTTTCCAGTTGAACCTGTAGGTTTGACTCAACTATTTCTCGGTTTCTGTGTTAAGGGTTGTGAAACCTATTCCTCAAATGTACGTATAACTAAGAGCTTAGATTTTCTCGGTCTTTTAATAATCTGCAGAATTCTTATCAAGCGCTCGTAGTCTAAAAGTTTTATGGACCACACTGTTTCACTGAAACAATGTATTTTCTTAACGCCTCCTTTTATGGGAGAGACTATACTTGCATTTGGCTTCTGTCAGGTCCTCTTTGAACTACCCAAATTCCCTCAGCTTGAATCATGGCTAAAGTGAGGACTGCAGATGCTAGAGATTAGAATAGAGTGTGTGGTGCTGGAAAAACTCCAAGGAGCAGGAGAATCAGCGTTTCAGGCAAGAGCCCTTAATCAGGAATGCATATTCCCGATGAAGGGTGCCTGAAACGTCGATTGTCCTGCTGTTCGGATGCTGCCTGACCTGCTTTGCTTTTCCAGCGCCACACTCTCTATTCTGTCATGGCTATCTACCCTCCCTTTCTTAAAATGTACCACTAGACCTTTCTGTAGTTTAGTGTTATATATTCATTTTAACACTCTTGTGAGAAGTGGCAAACTGGAGAGTAACCAGCATGATACCACCCAAGAAATCCAGCTCCTGAAAGTTCCTTGGATTTAAAAATAAATTTAACTTCTGCCTGCCATGAATCTGGCAACTGTGCATTAAACTGTTCAAGTTTGGCATTTCCAGCATTTTTCTTCTTGCCCTCAGCCTGTTGTTACAAGCTTCTCAAGGAGTTATGTGTGTCGATATTTGGAACACCCTCCCCTTTTTGAAAATGACAGAAATAATGTCACCTACTGGAACTCTAATTTAAATTCACACCTGCAACTGCTCCCAACTCCGGTGACAATTGAAAAGCTGGTCTCTTCTTTCTGGTGGGCATGTTTCCTGGGGGAGGGATCAAATGTTGTTTCCTTTCAGCCAAGATTAGTGGCAAAACCTACTTCAAAGAGCTGATGCTGATGGCAGCAATATCTTTGCAGTCTCGGTGGGCAGACTTTTTATGTATGCTTGAAGAGTGCTTTCATTATTCTATTACCGTGTAGGGAGAAGTGGGAATGTCACAAAATTCTCTCCACATCTGTCTCTGTGGCATTTAAATCTTGGGCAAAACTTCAGTAAGATTTCTTGGTTCAGAGATGTGTCCATGCTGTGCTTCACTTTATGCGCAATCACAATAAATGAGTTTCAAGTGTCACCTGAGACCTCTGAAAAAGACACATTGACTTATTTGTTGGATTTCATTGTGGAAGAGCTGTTTTGGAAAGTAAATGGCTGACTGTAATCCCCCAAGAAATTTATTTTCTCATGCAGCAGATTGTATCTGTATTTCTTATTTTTTGATCCCTTTAGATTTCCTTCCATAAATACTTGTGCGCTAATCATACAGGGCCATTATGCAAGGAAGAAGCTTTGATCACAAAGCGAAAGATCTTGAATAATGTTTTGTGCGATTGACCTTGTGTGATTAATCATGAGTAAAGAATAAATTAATAAATGAGGAAGCTAATCATTTCTGCATTGTTCAACTATAGAAGATGAGTAATGTTGTGGCTGCGATTTTCACTTTAAAAAGCAAAACTTAAGTTTCCATGCATGTCTCAGGAACAGTCTGTTCCACCTCAGCTGTAAGGTCTGTTTAAAGTATAAACTTTCAAATAGCAAAATTGAGATTTTGCAAGAAGTTTTTCTGAACTTTTCAGAATAATTTGTTTCATTTACGTGATGTGTTGGTAATTTTCCACATCGAGGAGTGAAATTGTAGTGGAATTGGAATGTTGAATAATTTGCCAAAATAAACTTAATGAAGAATGAACAAAGTGTGTAACCATATTTGGGATGCAAAGCACAACAGTCACTTAAGTACTTTTTGAGGCGTTGTGACAGTTATAGATTCATAGAGATGTACAGCATGGAAACAGATCCTTCAGTCCAACTCATCCATGCCGACCAGCTATCCTAACCTAATCTAGTTCCGTTTGCCAGCATTTGGCCCATTATCCTCTAAACCTGCCTGTTCATTAACCCATCCAGATGCCTTTTAAATGTTGTAATTGTACCAGTCTCCACCATTTCCTCTGGCAGCTCATTCCATACATACACCAGTCTCTGTGTGATAAAGTTGCCCCTTAGGTCCCTTTTATATCTTTCCCCTCTCACCCTAAACCCATGCCCTCGAGGTCTCGACTCTCCCACCCCAGGGAAAAGACCTTGTCTATTTCCCCTATCCGTGCTCCGAATGATTTTATAAGTCTCTATAAGATCACCCCTCAGCCTCCGGTGCTCCAGGGAAAACATCCTCAACCTATTCAGCCTCTCCCTATAGCTCAAATCCTCCAACCCTGGCAACATCCTTGTAAATCTTTTCTGAACCCTTTCAAGTTTCACAGCATCCTTTCGATAGTTCTAATGTAGGAAATGTGACAGACTGCAGTGAATATTGAAAGCACTCCAAACAAGTGATCAGATAATCCATTTTAGCAATGTTGCTGGATGGAACAGTTCAGTTCTCCCTTGGTGCTGTACCTCAGGTTTGTCCTGGATATAGTGCTCAAACCTCTGGAGTGGGACTTGGAGCACACAGTTTCTGACAGAGGTGAGGGAGACAGCCCTGAACAACAACTGACAGTTTTAGTTTAGAATGGAAAACATTGTATAAATCTCATTCCTGGGAAATAATGTCCTTTAACCCTCTGGACTTTTGTTAAAATCAAGTTTTTGCTTTTCTTTGGCCATCAGCGCAAAATCTGGAAGGGTTAATCCCCTTGAGCAAAGTAATAGTTTAAAATTTATTTCTATTTAGATTATGTAATCATGCAGAAAACCTGCAAGATTAAATTGCTCTCAAAGTTGCATGTCGTAGAAACCAATAATTTCATTTTACATTATGGGTCAAACCTTAATTTTAAATTGTTAGACTCTTTTTGCAGCATTTTTAGCCAGAGAAAAGGACGTGATTGATTTCGATCTATATTTATTGAATTGATGCTGTCAAGAATGTTTTAACATTGAAGGGTTTTTCAATTTATTGAATTGGAGTCAAACTTGCATACATGTATTGTTTGAACTATATTTTTGTGTTTCTCCCTCCCCCTCCCATTTGTTTGGAGCATTTAATTTGCTGTCAGTTTATAAATTTGCAATATGCTTTTTACTTATTGACTTTCTTAAGAAACTTAGTCCTCAATCTTTTATGTACAATATTAGCATTGCACTTAAATACCCTGGAAGTTCAGTAATTGTGATGAGCTTGCAGTCACTCTGCATTCATGTATTTCTTTAATAAATTACTGAACAGCTTGAGCAAAGGGTTAATATGTTCACCTAGCTACTGTGACCTTTGCATGTATGTTTTGTCGCTATTTAAAAATAACATTGGTTCTTTGACATTCCAGTAGCAGTAATGAAATTCAGTTTTTAAAAAATGTATAACACTACGTTTTGGCGCCGCTTGTACACTTAGGGCATTGTTCAGGTAATTGGCCATCCAAATGTATGACCCTCAGGGTGCTTGCCAGTCATGACCCTGGAATGTGAGTTGATATCATTAAACACAACAGGGAACCAGTTAATGCTAGTAGACAGCAATATCTCTGACTGAAAGCTTACTGTCATCTCTGACACTCTGCAAACAGCACTGTACTTGTACTTACTTTTTGAGGACTCAACGTTTTCTAGTCTTTCAATTGTGTAGCATGAAAGAAACCATTCAAAATTTTGGCGAGGTCACCACATTTGGTGGTACTTAAAATGTCTTGTCTTATCTATGGCTATGTTAGCTATTTTGCAAACATAGCAAGCAACCATATACTATAGTTCATGGATTAATTATTCTAACATTCTTTAGGTGTTGATCTTGTAATTAAAAATTGCATTTTTTTTTAAACAAATCCTTTAGATCCCCAGCAGGTCTACGTACTGAGTAAATAGGTTTAGAAAGGAGTATTGAGAGATAGGATGGTGATGGACAAACAGAGCGCAGCAATCTGTGTTTATACAGCTCATCTATTTCCTTTCTTGTTCGTCTTGGCATTGGTGATGGCAATTTTTGAAGTGGTAATCAATTTTCTTACATGTCAGTTCTGCACTTTAAGGTTTAATTTACATATTGTGCATATTTAAGTAAAATACTATGAAAAATGCACTTCAACAGAAATTGAAAAGAACAATCAAAATTGTAAATTCTCCTTTTTTACAGCCAGTGGACCTGTCTGGCAGTCTATAGGGTAGACATCATCCTTCCTTACTATGTTCACCTGTGGGCCACTAAAAGATAAAAAAAAATCAATTTCCCGTTAAGCCGTCTTTTCACCATGACTGATTCTGCACAGCATGAATTGACCAAATGATTGAGCAAGCTAGTGCATTCAGTTTTAAGTGTGTTATCCACTTAAACTGTAAGGAAATCTATAATTTTTCACAAAAATCTTTTAAGATGATCAATCAGAACCTTGGAGTACATATGGAAATGTTGAATTTTGAACTTAAAGCAATATACTTTTAAGAAAGGATAGCTGCAGCCAAAAGCTGACTTGGGATGTAAATTCAGTGACTGACAGAATCCTGTGTGGATCCATGGAATGTTGTACCTGTGCAGTGTCAGGAAACTTCAAATAGATTAAGCAGGAAGACAAAAGAGTTTGACTGCCCACACCCCTCTCAACAGGCAGGCATTTCTTGCAGACTTATGTTTATTTTACTCTTTCAGAGTTATGCAAGTAAAGGGGCTAAAAACCGACTGCAAATTTCTTGTTTGTCTGCCCATGTGTTTGTGGTGTGACGTGTTGGTGTGTGTGTAGGCCACAGCTTGGGAACAGTCATTAAACATGCTTCTGTACTGAACCTGAGCTGTTATTTATTACATTTGTTTTAACTGCAGGCAAAGAAATGTATGAATTGTCATCACAGCTCTGCGAGATGAAACTCAAACCCCCCCCTTCTTTAAATATCCACACAGACAAATAAGCAAACATGGATATTATGGTTAAAAGGGAAATTTTAAAAAAGTACTGGGGGAAATATTTCAATAGCGTCAGTCCACAGAGGTGTTCCATTTGCTTCTACCATGAACATCTGTTCTCCAAACTCCTTTTTGGAGAGAAAGAGAGACAAACAGACAGACTGACTGACTGACTCTATTGTAGTCTAGAGACTTCTGCCTGCATCATGTTCGTGCAGGTACTGTCCTCATCTCCAAAAGTCAATTAGAGTTGTTGTCATGCTGCTGGCTCCTGGCCGCTGCAACTTAACCTAATTAGTTTGTACAATCAGCAGGCTGTTCCTGGATGAAGCTTGCTCTGCACACACTGAGGCACATTGGATATCTTCACCGAGTACATGAACGAAATAAACACAACTTATCGTGCGTTTCAATAACTTGCTTTAAAAGTTCAGCAGCTCCTTGCACGGTTTTTGGTTTAAAGCAGAGCTTTTCCCATTTTAGTCTAACATCCAGTATAAAGAAAAAGGTGTCTTTACAAAAGATGCACAGTCATAAAGCTAACAGCCAGGCATTGTTGGAAGGAACCAAGACAAAAGAATTTTATCCTATCTACACTTAACAAATAACTCTGGTATTTGTAATTTTTTTTTGGACTTCTCTTTCTTAATCTATGTTGCATTATTATTTCTGCTGAAGTGGCGACTAATGAACTCTCTATTTTGTTAACTCAAGAAAGCCTAGCTAAATAGGCTCATGCTAAAATTCACTTGGTTGGGAGAAAGGCATTTACATAAGGCAAGAAACCTCTTATTGCAACGAGCTGAGGGGCTGGATGAATCCCTTTATCCCTTCTCGCACAGGAGCTTTAATGATTTGGGTAACCCATGTGGACCTAGAACACATTGAGGAACCTGGACATAATAGTGGCAATACTGTGTGTGGCCTCTTTTGATATTAATAGCCAATTCACCAGCTTAGAGATGATGCTATGTTGAGAATGAGAACAAAAAAGGTCAATGTGCTTTTCCACCTTGCTTGCCATTTCTTAAGCCAAACCTGAAAGAGTATATTCCACCCTTTGTGTCCAAAATTAGAGATCATTGTTGTTAGGGCAGTGTTTACTAAATTATTCTTACAGCAGTAAGAGTTACCAATTTAAGATTATCAGTTGACTTTGCAGTGTGACTCATTTGTGCTTCATCTGTTTCTGTTATTTCTGAGTAAAAGGAATATGTTCATACATCAGATTTTGAAGGAAAGGTCTATGGAGCTAGCCAATCTTTGGTCAGGGCATTGTCACGGGAATGCAATCAGTCAATTTGCCTGCTTTGAATTTAAGAAAGACACTTAACGTTCTTGCTGCATCTATGCCAACATATTTCAACAGCCACTTCTCATGCTGTGGAAATTTTGCTTTATTTTTAATTTTTTAATTTTGGCATTTCAGTATTGGGTGCATTTGCCTTCAACTTTGTCTCATTTTGGCAATGTTTAAGTTCTGTAACAAAGTCATAGAGTCAAACAGCATAGAAACAGACCCTTCAGCCCAACTAGTCCACATTAAACATAATCCCAAACTAAACTAGTCTATCTGCTTACTCCAGGCCCATATTCCCTCCAAACCTTGCCTATTCTTTTAAACATTGTAACTGTGCCCGCATCGGTCATTTCCTCAGGAAGTTCATTCTATACACAAACCACCTTTTGTATTTAAAAAAAAAGCCCCTTTCTTAAATCTCTCTCCTGTCCTCTTAGAAAAAGCCCCTTAGTGTTGAAATCCCCCATCCTAGGGAAAATACACCTATCATAACCCGATCTATACCTCTCATGATTTTACAAATCTCTGTAAGGTTACCTCTCAACCTCCTACTCCAGTGAAAGAAGTTGCAGCTTATCCAACCTTTCTTTATAACTCAAGCCTTCCATACCTGGCAACATCCTGGTAAATCTTTTCTAAACCCTTCAGTATTCCAGCCTGACCTACTGTACTTTTCCAGCACCACACTCTTGACTCTAATCTTCAGCATTTGCAGCCCTCACTTTTGCTTCATCAACATCCTGTAAAACCTCAACATGACATCGTAACTCCTATACTCAAAGGACTGAGCAATGTAGGCAAGCATGCAAAACGCCTTTTTAAACTACAAAGCATTATGTCCTGACCCATAGTTCTACTACCCAGGGCCCTACCATTAGTTGTTTAAGCCCTGCCCCTGTTTGTTGTACTAAATGCAATACCTTGCATTTATCCAAATTGAACTGGATCTGCATTTTTCAGCCCATTTGATCAAAATCCCTTTGTAATCTTAGAAACCCTTCACTGACTACTATGCCACCAATTCCTCTGGAATGCTGCTGGTGACAGGCCTCCCGTCTGAAAAGCAACCTTTTACCACTTTGTCTCCTGCTGTTAAGCTAATTTTGTATCCAATTAGAAAGCTCCCCCTGAATCATGTTACTAATTAGTCTTGAACCGGTACACTCAAAAGCAATTCATTATAATGATAAAGTCGGAGAATCACACAGTATAGAAAGAAGCCCTTTGGCCTGACTAATGAACAGCACACTACACTAATCTCATTTACCTGCACTTGGTCCATAGCCTACTATGTCCTGTCATTTTCAATACTCATAAGATACTTCTTAAATGTTGCAAGAGTACCTGCCTCCACTATCTTGTAAGGCAACACATTCCATACATTTACCACCCTCTGGCTGAAAACATCTTTCTCAGATCTCCTGTAAACCTCTTACTCCTCACCTTAAACATATGCCCCCTGCCATGGGGAAGAGATTCTTACAATCTACTCTATCTGTGCCTCTCATAATTTTGTATGCCTTAATCAGCTCCCCCTCAGCCTCCTTTGCTCAATCCAGCCTATCTAGTTTCTTCTCGTAACTGAGACTTTCCGTTCTAGGCAACATCCTCATGAATCTCGGCACCCTCTCCAGCGCAGTCATATCCTTCCGGTAGTGTGGTGACACCGTATTCCATCTGTGGCCTAGGTTGGGACAAGATTTTCTGACTCCTATATTCAATGCCCTGGCAAATGAAGGCAAGCATTTCACATGCTGGCTTCACCACACTATCTACCTGTGCTGAATTAAAAAATCTCACAACACCAGGTTATAGTCCAACAGATTTAATTGGAGGCACTAGCTTGTCTGATCACCTGATCATCTGATGAAGGAGCGACGCTCCGAAAGCTAGTGTGCTTCCAATTAAACCTGTTAGACTATAACCTGGTGTTGTGTGATTTTTAAGTCTGTACACCCCAGTCCAACATCGACATCTCCAAATCATGCTTCTAGGTACTCTCGTGTGTATCTCTGTTTGGCTTGTCCTAATATGGATGTGTTGTCCGAGTTGAAGTGGTGTTCTTCCTCATCTGTATGTCAGAATACTAGTGAGAGTGGGTCACGCCTTGAGACTTGAACCCATGCCTCTTGGCCCACAGGTGGGGACACTACCACTGCACCACAGTGGCTCAGGTAAATCTGTTGGTGAACTAACTTTTCTAATCAGCCTGTTCAGAGGTATCATTTCACAGTCTGGAGCAGGTGGGACTTGAATCCAGGCTTCTCTGGTCCAGGGTCAGTGGTATTGCCACTGTGCCAATGAAAATAAGGAGCTGTTGTTCTGAGATTAAAACTTAAGGTGCAACTAATCCATCCTTGAGGTCTGGCTGCTGATGTTGGAGTTGCCAATAGCTCC
This sequence comes from Hemiscyllium ocellatum, assembly GCF_020745735.1. Taxonomy (NCBI): domain Eukaryota; kingdom Metazoa; phylum Chordata; class Chondrichthyes; order Orectolobiformes; family Hemiscylliidae; genus Hemiscyllium; species Hemiscyllium ocellatum. The sequence continues at coordinate 111,966,104 of NC_083409.1, read as the reverse complement.
TTTGACAAGATTTCACAAGGTAGACTAATTAGTGAAGTTAGATCACATGGGATTCAGTGTGAGCTTACCGATTGGATACAAAATTGACTTCATCACCACAGTTTCCTGGCATTAAGAGTTGGTTTTGGTTTGGAGGCCAGTTACCAGCGGTGTTCTGTAGGGATCAGTGCTGGTCCACTTGTATTTGTCACTTACATAAATAATTTAGATGGCATGGTTAGTAAGGTTACAGATGACACCAAACTTGGTGGTATAATGGATAGTAAAGAGGTTATCTAAGGTTACAAAGAGAACTTGATCAATTGGGTTGATGGACTGAGGAGTGGCAGATGGAATTTAATTTGGATAAGTGTGAGGTATTGCATTTTGATAATACAGACAAGGGCAAGACTTACACAGTTAATGGTAGGGCCTTGGGTAGTATTGTAGAACAGAGAGAACTACGGGTTCAGGTACATAATTCTTTGAAGTTTGCCTCGCGGGTAGACAGGGTGGTTAAGAAGGCATTTAGCATCCTTGCCTTCATTGCACAGTCTTTTGAGTATAAGAGTTGGGAAGTCATGTTGAAGTTGGACAGGACGTTGGTGAGGGCTCCTTTTGGAATTCTGTGTGCCGTTCTGGTCGCCGTGTTTTAGAAAGGATATTATTAGGCTGGATTGAGTTCAGAAAAAATTTATTAGAATGTTGCTGGGAATGGAGGGTTTGAGTTATAAGGAGAGGCTGGATAGCCTGGGGCTGCCTTTACTGGAGCGTAGGGTGTTGAGGGGTGACCTTGTAGAGGTTTATAAAACTAATAAGGAGTATAGAGAAGGTGAATGGCAGGTATCCTTTCCCTAAGATAGAGGATTTCTAGTCTTCCCCAAGACTAGGCGGCATAATTTTAAGGTGAGAAGAAAAAAGATTTTAATAAGACATGACGGCAACTTTTTTTTTAAACAGAGAATGGTTTGTGTGTAGAATGAACAAGTACAGTTACAACATTTAAAAAATATTTGGGTAGGAACATGAATAAGAGAGAGATATGGACCAAGCACAGACCAGGTGAGACTGGTTTAGTTTGTGATTATGGTCAGCATGGACTGGTTGGACTGAAGGCTCCGTTTCCATGCAGTTTGACTCTCTCATTCTTATTGGCACATCAGTAGTAAAATGCGTCATGAAAATGACTTTGAATTATGCCGTTGGTCATAGAGTGAACAATTGACAGCTGCTTCTGTTATTCAGAAGTGGGAGAGTTATTGGTGCTCGGACAGATTACTGCGAGGTATCATTATAGGTGAGCCATTAATCCTGTTGGATATCAAGAGGATTGGATAATATATATGGGATGGCATTAGTATTGCTGCACTCAAGGACTATTGAAACATGCACAAGACTGTTAGAGGGAAATAATTTCTTTGATATGGGGATGGGTTTGGTTACACTTTAGGCTGGTTAGAAACTAATATAGTCACAAGCATAGCCTGTCAGTCATGATTTGGGAGGAGTGCTTATATGAAAATATGGGTATTTTTAGCCCTTCTCTGCTTTAGTAGAACTAAATTATGAAATGTTTGAGTTGTTTTTAGATCAGTGCAAGATACGATTGAAAAGGATATGTAACCCAGATATTTTAATGTAGTTGTACTTTGGCTCCAGTGTCTGTGTCAGAGTTTGTGGATCTATGATTTTTCACATCATTTCAGCCAATCTCTTAGCCACATTTGGTTTGTATTGTAAGGGACCCAAGATCATGTACCGAGTTATTGATTGATATGGCATGACCTCGTGGTTTAAGTTTTCTCTGCATAAATTTTAAAAATCTGAAGCGAATGGACTTTGTAGTGTTGTGAAAAAGTGAAATTTATTTGTGTTTATTGTAAAACTAACCTTACCATTGACCAGAAGCTCAACTAGACTCACCATATAAATGCAATAGTTATAAGATCAGGTCAGAGTCTAAAAATACTGTGACAGATAATTCATTTCCTGACTCCCTAAAGCCCATCCACTATCCACAAGGCACAAGTGTTATGAAGGTATAGAGGTGTACTGTACCTTTAAGAGAGTTGAAAAACTAGCAAAGACTGACAAAGCACAGAGAGTCCTGAACAAAGTAAGACTGTAACATTCGGGAAACAAATAGCTGCAGATGAGTTGCCATGAAACAAAAATAAATTCAAATTCGCCCAAACGATTTAAATTATGTTTTAAGATACCAAAATCCAATCAAATTTGAATTTAGTATTTTGATAATATTAAAACCTATGAAATGATCCAATATTTTGGGGTATAAAACCAGATATTTTGAACTGTTAGAAGGAGAACTGCAAAGGACATCCACAGACTGCTAGTTGAAGAGCTCTCTGAAAGGTACCTGCCTGTAAGAAGTTTGTGCAGATGAACATCAAAATTGACCTAGAGAAAATTTACAAAGGAGAATCGACAAAGCTGACTGGTTTTTGAAACATGAATTTTATTTGTAAATCTTACTCAGGATTTTTATTGGACCATTATTGTAGAGTGCGAGGCAAAAGATAGGTTTAAGATAAAGGAGTTGTAAATAGTTGTTGGTTTTAATATTCTCTGTTGGACTTCAGGAATAAAATTGATAATTTTCACTTTAAATAGTGACCTCTGGGATAGTTCTATGCCTCTTGAAATTTAACAGATTATGGCGCGAACCGAGCTTCTCTGTGTGACCAGTTTAAATTAGCAGAGGGGTTTACCCTGTGTCATAACGAAAGTCAAGCGTATGATCGAATACCCTCAGCTTGCCTGTATATGTGCAACTCCAACAACTCTCAAGAAGATTGACACCATCCAGGACAAAGCTGCCTGGTTGATTGGCACCACGTTGACAAAAATCCAGTCCCTCCATCACTGATGCTCAGTAGCAGCAGTGTATCTAGAAAATGCAGAAATTCAAAGGATTCTCAGACAGCACCTTCCAAACCCATGACCACTTCCTTTTGGATGAACAAGGGTAGCAGATATGGGAACACCCACCACCTGCACATTTCCCTCCAAGCTACTCACCATCTTGACTTGGAAATGTATTGCCTTTCCTTCATGCTGCTGGGCCACAATCCTAGAATTCCCTCCCTAATGGCATTGTGGGTCAACCTAATGGCACGTGGAATGCAGTGGTTCAAGAAGGCAGCTCACCACTACCTTCTCAAGGGCAACTAGGTATGGGCATTAAATGCTGGCCAGCTAACAACACTTGTCCCACAAGTGAATTTTTAAAAAGGTTGTGGAATCGAACCTTGCCTGTCCAACCATTCCTCACAAGACACTTGACCCATTCTAGGTATCCGTCAAATAAACCTTGAATAAATCTGAACTGCCAGTATTGCATTTACATCCATCCTTAAATGAGGGCTACGGGGAGAATGCTGGTAAGTGGAGTTGAAATGCCCATCAGCCATGATTGAATGGCGGAGTGGACTCAATGGGCTGAATGGCCTTACTTCCACTCCTATGTTGTACGGTCTTATGGTCTTAAGATGACCAATATTTGTGCAGTACTCCAGATGCAGCATCACCAGTGCCCTGCATAACTGAAGCATCATGTTCCTATGTTTGTTTTCAGTTCCCTTTATAGTGAATGATAATGCTGTATTAGCTTTCCAAAGTATTTGTTATATTGTATTCAAATCCTTTATAATTCAAGCACCAGGACATTCCGATCCCTCTACATCCCATATGTACATAAAGGAAAAGACAGTAATGTGTTTCAAAGGTTTGAGGTATATTACAGAATTAGATACTATCAATTTGTAGCTGGGTACTTGACAAAGATACATTTACATAAAACTTCTGAACACCATAGCGTACTCTTTGGAAGCCTCTCTCTGTGAAGGGTGGTCTAACTCAATGCCATTAAGTAATTCAGAATCTTAAGACATGAAGTTAAATGATCAAATATCTTGTTAACATGAGACAGCACAATGAGGAGATGTGATTTGTAGATTTAATATATTTTTGGTTGTACAAACTTGGTGGGCCTAAGGCCTGAACTGTATTAGTTTAAGAATAAATGTAATTTCTGATACAAACTACGGAGGCATAAATTTGCTTAAGGGTAACATATTATTGAAACAGTTGTTTTGTACTAAAACAGTTCGGTGAGGGAATTTCTACATGGTATTCAGGTATCTTCATAGCACTTCTGGATGTAGGTTTGCTCGCTGAACTGGAAGGTTCATTTCCAGACGTTTCGTTACCGTACAAGGTAACACCTTCAGTGGGCCTCAGGCGAAGCACATAAATAAGTAGAAAGTAGGAATTTTCAGCATTGCTTTGCCTGAGGCCCACTGAAGGTGTTACCTAGTAGGGTAACGAAACGTCTGGAAATGAACCTTCCAGCTCAGCGAGCAAACCTACATACAAAACCTCAACCTGAGCTACAAATCTTTTCAAAACTTGCTAATCTTCATAGCATGCCTGGACAATAGCTTGAAAATAAATCTGTTATTAACCCTTTCCCCGGCAACTTTTTTTGGAGAAAACATTTCATTTTCAGACAAATTTTTTTATTGCTTTTCTTTAATAGTATTTTTAATGCTGATTACGGAAATAACTTATCAGACGAGCTTGCACTCTCATCCAAGCTTCTAATAGAAAGTTCATACTCATTGCCATCTTCTGAGCTCGACATCTGGGCGTAATTTGTAAAACAAAAACAGAAAAAACCGAATGACAGTGTGTGCCCAAAAGCACTGCGTCAACGCTTCTTGCAATGCCTGAGGCGGAAGAGACACAGCTACCAGACGTATGAGTCACCGAGTATACTCGTTTCTAGCTGAGAAGGGCCCAGAAATGCCGAGAATTGACGTATAAACTCGTCTGTGGCTGTTTTTGAAATTATATGTTTTGGACGAGTTTACTCGTTGCACTCTGACAAAGACACATTGGGTGAAGACAAGTCAACCCGTCTTTGCTGGGTCCGGGGTTAAATTTACGAGGGCTTTGTGCTTCTCTGTTTGCCAACCTGCAATATTTTGCCTATTCATTTCAAGGTGTGAACAATTTTACCAGCAGCAGCTCTGTAGATAAGTGACCATAGTTTTTTTTCTAGCCCCAGGCTTTTGAGATGTTTTAACCAGGGGTTTATCTATGAATTTGTCTTTCACATATGTTGTACAGGTTTATTTTCTAATTTGTTTTCAGTGTTGGTAGGTTTGGTGTGTTCATATCTAATTCTGTTCTGATGATTTATATAAATATGCCAGCATTAAAAGTTTAGAACTTTATATATCTTGATAACTCCTAAATTTTGTGTGGAAGTAAATAAGAATAGGAATGACATGAGGAGAGGTTCAATCGGTAAGGATTAAATTCACTGGAGTTTGGAAGAATGAGGATGGATCTCAATAAAAACCTATAAAGTTCTAACTGGACTAACTGGCTAGATGCAGGAAGGATGTTCCAGATGACTTGGATAGTCTGAGCATGTGGGGTAATTTTTTTAAAAATTCATTCTCAGGATGTGGATGACACTGGCCAGACCAGGATTTATTGCCTGTCTCTAATTGTTCAGAGGGCAGTTGAGTCAATCACACTGCTAGACCAGATCAGGATGGTAGATTTGGGGCGGCACGGTGGCTCAATGGTTAGCTGTGCTGCCTCATAGCGCCAGGGATCCAGGTTCGATTCCAGCCTCGAGTGACTGTCTGTGTGGGGTTTGTACATTCTCCCCGTGTCTGTGTGGGTTTCCTCCAGGTGCTCCGGTTTCCTCCCACAGTCCAAAGATGTGCAGATCAGGTGAATTGGCCATGCTAAATTGTCCATAGTGTTAGGAGCGTTAGCCAGGGATAAATATTGGGGAACGGGTCTGGGTGGGTGACTCTTCAGAGGGTCGATGTGGAGTTGTTTGGCTGAATGGCCTGTTTCCATACTGTAGAGAATCTAATCTATTCTAATCTAATTAGCTTCCCTGAGGACAATAATGAACAAGATTGGCAGCGGTTTCACGGCCATTTGACTCTTAATCCCAGATATTTTCTTAAGGAATTCAAATTCTACTGTCTACCATGGCAGGATTTGAACCCGGGTACCTAGAACATTAACTGGTTTTGGATTAATAGTCTAATGATTACATCACTAAGGACTGAGATGATGAGAAATTTCTTCACCCAGAATGTGTGAGTCAGTGGAATTTGCGACACAGAAAGCAATTGAGACTAAAACTTTGTATGATTTCAAGACGGAGTTGGATAAAATACTTGGGACTAAATGGATCAAAGGTTTGGGGCGGACTGTGGGAGCAAGCTATTGATTTGGATGATCAGCCATAATCAATATGAATGGTGGAGGAGGCTCACAGGACTGATTGGCCTACGTCTATTTTCGAAGTTCCTGTGCTTGAGATTTTTAAAAATGTGCTTCTCCAGGTTGACTATGAATAATCATAACCTGAGCTGCCATAAGTATGATCGAACTAAGCTTCAGCAAATTTTAACATTGCTTTAAGAGTATTCGTGACAACTTGAAAGCTCTATTTAATGTATGTTATCTAATCTGTTGAAATTAAGCTTGAACAGAAAGAATGTTGAAATTTTCAAACACACTGCAACGGTTGTATTACAAAATGAAAAACTGAGCGTATCAAGCTGATAGTCGTTTGTTTTGACAGATTTATAATAGCTCAGGCATGGGCATTAATATAGCAAATCTTGACCCAGAAAACAACTGTGCTGCTATTGGTTTAGTTATAATCAAATACTCTGGCTGCCTGCATTTTGCTGCCCAGTGCTGATTTTGGGAGCAGGCCCATAGCAATGTTCTTGCATTGTGCCTGCATTCATTCGTGTAAGTTTGCATGTCAAAGTTAAGCATGTATGCTAACAGTTCAATGAGTAAGAAAAAAGTGAAACCAATGAAGTGAACTCTGGGTTTAGTTTGCTCTCTAAATTTATTTGGTGCAGATTCAGGGTAAAGCACAGGGCTGAGCAACTGGGGCATTAAAAGTGAAAGTGGAACTTAAAATAACACCTTGCTTTTCACAGGGCTAATTTAACCAGTGTGGTAGAGACTCTTTATTAGAGTCAGAGTTCATCATGATTCTTGTACTTTAGCATTACTCATTAGTCTGATTTGAGCTTGCAGATATGTTTTGACTGGCAGCTTCTTTCCACAAGCTGATATTGTTAATCTTTTACTTAGGACCAGAAGCAAATTTCTTGATCAAATAAGGAGAAAATTGATTGTGATCTTAATTTGTTATTAATACTGAAATCACAATACTTCGTTAAAGTTGCAAAACACTTTCTTTAATCTGCTCACCAATGTTTTTTGGCTTTGGTGACCTATAGTGATTAATATTTTAGGATGGTTTGATAGTACTTCTTCCAGTTGCAATTAGTTTGAATTTATTGCCCTTTTTATAATCAAAATATGGTTGCTCAGCACATTGCAAATATGCCAGAGCATTGAAACGACAGCTGCTTGAGAGTTTGATTTAAAACTTCTAATTGCAAATACATATATAGAGGCGTGCTCATAATTTTGATAGCTCAATGAAATTTCCCTGAAACATTCTTTCCATTCTTATCTTCCATGGTAGTAAATTACTCCAACACTGTATGAAAGACCTTAACATCTTTCCTACAGCATGATGTTAAGAATTTGGAGATCACATTCTACTGCAGTCTAATCAATGATTACACAGAGATTTCTTTTTGAGGTGTCTCTCAAGTATTATCAAGTTGTCCTGTCACCTTCAGAGATTTGCATATTTTGATTAAAGGTATGTGCAGAATATGCGTTGGAATTTGGATTTTAAATAGAGGCACGTGGATCTAGGTCAGTTCTGTGAAGGTGATTTATTAAAACAGGTCAGAAAGTGATGGAAGTGCATCAATTCCAAAAAAGCATGTGACTATAGAAAAACCTCTAGTCTGAACGGATGGAATATTTATAATGCCGAGTTTACAACAAATCATTATAGAATCATAAAGATATACAGCATGGAAACACATCCTTTGGTCCAACTTGTCCATGCAGACCAGATATCCTAATCTAATCTAGTCCCATTTGCCAGCACTTGGCACATATCCCTCTAAACCCTTCCTATTCATATACCCATCCAGATGCCTTTTAAATGCTGTAATTGTACCAGTCTGCACCCCTTCCTCTGGCAGTTCATTCCATACACACAGAGCACTCTGTGTGGAAAATGTTGCCCCTTAGGTCTCTTTTATATCTTTCCCTTCTCACCCTAAACCTATGCTCTCCAGTTTTCGACCCCCCCACCTCAGGGAAAAGACCTTGTCTATTTATCCTATCCTTGGTCCTCATGATTTTATAAACTTCGATAAGGTCAATCCTCAACCTCTGATACTCCAAGGAAAACAGCCCCAGCCTGTTCAGCCTCTCCCTATAGCTCAAATCCTCCAAACCTGGCAACATCCTTGTAAATCCTTTTTGAACACTTTCACTTTTCACAAAAGCCCTCGATAGGAAGGAGACCAGAATTGTACATGATATCCCAAAAATAGCCTAACCAATGTCCTGTACAACTGCAACATGACCTCCAAACTCCAGTACTCAATACTCTGACCAATAAAGGAATGCATACCAAATGCTGCCTTCAATATTCTATGTACCTATGACTCTACTTTCAAGGAGCTATGAACCTGCATTCCAAGGTCTCTTTGTTCAGCAACACTCCCCAGGACTTTACCATCAAGTGTATAAGTTCTGCCCTGATTTGCTTTTCCAAAATGCAGCATCTTAAATTCTATTTGCCACTCCTCTGCCCATTGGGCCATCTGATCAAGATTCTGTTGTACTCTGAGGTAACCTTTCTTTGCTGACCACTAAACTTCCAATTTGGGTGTCATCTGCAAACTTACTAACTATACCTCCTATGGTCACATCCAAATCATTTCTATAAATGATGAAAAGCAATGGACCCAGCACTGATCCTTGTGGCACACCACTGGACGCAGGCCACCAGTCTGAAAAGCAACCATCCACCACCACCCTCTGTCTTCTACCTTCGAGTCAGTTCTATATCTAAATGGCTAGTTCTCCCTGTATTCTATGACATCTAACCTTGCAAATCAGTCTCCCATGAAGAATCTTGTTGAATGCCTTATTGAAGTCCATATAGATCAAGTCTGCCACTCTGCCCTCATCAATCCTGTTTGTTACTTCTTCAAAAAACTCAATCAGGTTTGTGAGACATGATTTCCCTCGCACAAAGCCATGCTGACTATTCCAAATCAGTCCTTGCCTTTCCAAATACATGTAAATCCTGTCCCTCAGGATTCTCTCCAACAACTTGCCCACCACCAATGTCAGGCTCACTGGTCTATAGTTCCTGGGCTTGTCCTTACCACCTTTCTTAAATAGTGGCACAACGTTACCCACCTCCAGTCTTCCGGCACCTCACCTGTAACAATCGATGATACAAATATCTCAGCAAGGGGGCCCAACAATCATTTCCCCAGCTTCCCACAGAGTTCTGGGATGCACTGGATCAGGTCCTGGAGATTTATCCACTTTTATCCGTGGTAGACTAATGGAGAAAGTGAAGTCACATGGTGTGCAGGGTGTTCTTGCTAGGTGGGTAAAGAACTTGTTGAGCAACAGGAGACAGAGAGTAGTAGTTAAAGGGAGTTTCTCGAAATGGAGAAAGGTGATCAGTGGTGTTCCACAGGGGTCAGTGTTGGGGCCATTGTTACTTGTGATATACATCAATGATCTAGAAGAGGGCATTGTTGGTGGAGTAGCAGAAAGAGTAAGGGATTTTCAAAGAATACAGGAGGATATAGATAGACTGGAGAGTTGGGCGGAAAAGTGGCAGATGGCTTTCAATCCAGACAAATATGAGGTGATGCATTTAGGCAAGAATAATTCTGGAGCGAATTATACAATAAACGGAAGAGCCTTGGGAAAGGTTGATGGGCAAAGAGATCTGGGAGTGCAGGTCCATTGTACCGTGAAGGTTGCTGCACAGGTAGATAGAGTGGTCAAGAAGGCATATAGTATGCTTTCCTTCATTGGACGGGGTGTTGATTATAAGAGCTGGCAAGTCATGTTAAAATAGTACAGGACGTTGGTTCGGCCGCATTTGGAATACTGTGTACAGTTCTGGTCGCCACATTACCCAAAGGATGTGGACACTTTGGAGAGGGTGCAGAGAAGGTTTACAAGGATGTTGCCTGGTATGGAAGGTGGTAGCTATGAAGAGAGGTTGAGTAGGTTAGATTTATTTTCATGAGAAAAAAGGAGATTGAGGGGCGATCTGAATGAGGTTTACAAAATCATGAAGGGTGTAGAGGGTGGATAGAGATAAGCTTTTTCCCATGGTAAAGGATTCCATAATGAGAGGTGAGAGGTGGAAAATTTAAGAGGGATACACGCGGTGAGTACTTCACACAGAGGGTGGTGGGTGTCTGTAACACATTGCCAGCAGAGACGGTAGAGGCGGGCACGGTAGATTCATTTAATGGACAGATGCATGAGTAGGTGGGGAACAGAGAGATACAAATGCTTAGGAATTGGCCGACAGGTTTAGCCAGTAGATTTGGATCGGCTCAGGTTGGAGGGCCGAAGGGCCTGTCCCTGGGCTATAAATGTACTTTGTTCTTTGTGTTTCTAGACATCCAGACCTCTGTAATTTGGACATTTTTCAAGATGTAACCATCTACTTTCCCACATTCTTTATCTTCCATGCCCTTCTCAACAGTAAACACTGATGCAAAATACTCGCTTAGTATCTCCCCCCATCTCCTGCAGCTGCACACTTGGGCTGCCTTGCTGATCTTTGAGAGTTACCCTTTTGTCCTTAGTGTGTTTATAAAATCCCTTTGGATTCTCATTTACCCTATTTGCCAAAGCTATCTCATGCCCCCTTTCTGCTTTCCTGATTTCCCTCTTTAGTATACTCCTACTGCCTTTATACTCTTCTAAGGATTCATTCGATATCTGCTGTCTATACTTAATATATGCTTCCTTCCTTTTAAACAAAACCTCAATTTCTCTAGTCATCCAGTTTTCTGTATACCTACCAGCCTTTCCTTTCACCCTAACAGGAATATACTATCTCTGGACTCTTGTTATCTTATTTCTGAAGACTTCCCATTTTCTAGCCATCCCTTTACCTGCAAATATCTGCCTCCAGTCAGCTTTTGAAAGTTCTTACCTAATACCATCAAAATTGGCCTTCCTCTAATTTAGAACTTCAACTTTTAGATCTGGTCTATTCTTTTCCATCACTATTTTAAAACTAATAGAATTATGGTCCCTGATCCCAAAGTGCTCCCCCACTGACACCTCAGTCTCCTGCCCTGCCTTATTTCCCAAGAGTAGGTCAAGTTTTGCAGCTTTTCCAGTAGGAATCCACATACTGAATCAGAAAATTGTCTTGTACACACTTAACAAATTCCTCTCCATCTAAACCCTTAATGCTATAGCAGTCCCAGTCTATGTTTGGAAAGTTAAAATCATTTACCACAACCACCCTATTATTCTTACAGACAACTGAAATCTCCTTACAAATTTGTTTCTCAGTTTCCCACTTACTGTTATGAGGTCAGGTATAGATCACAATGAGCAGTATTAGGCCATGCAGCCTATCGAGTTTGCTCCATCATTCAGTCATGGCTGATATGTTTCTCAACCCCATTTCCCTGCCTGCTCCCCGTAACCCTTGATCCCTTTACTAATCAAGAGCCTATCCATACAGGTTACATTGCACAGGGCATGCGCTAGGCATGATCAACGTTAGTAAGATTAGCATAATTTGAAGTTAAAGAGTCCATTCATCAGTCTGATAGGGGCTGGGTAGAAGCTGTTCCTGAACCTGTTAGTGTGTGTGTGTGTGTGTGTGTTCGTTCTCAAGCTTCTGTGTCTCCCCGGTAGGAGAGCATTACCAGGGTGGGAGGGGTCTTTGATGGTATTGTCAGCCTTTCCATAGCAATAGGCCGTGTAAGTGTAGCCTGTATTGAAGATTGGCTTCCATGTTAATCTGGGCTGTGCACACAACCTTCTGTAGTTTCTTGTGGTCCTGGTCAGAGCAGTTGCCATACCAGACCGTTGTGCACCTGGACAGTATGTTTTCAATGGTGCATCTGTAAAACTTGTGGACTCGCCAGATTTTCTGAGCTGCCTGACAAAGAAGAGACATTGTTATGCCATCTTGATTATCACATTTATGTGAGAAGTTCAGGACAGGCTGTCAGTTATCATTAATCCGAGGAACTTTGATACTCCCAACCCCCTCAACCTCAGTTCCGTTTATGTAGATGGAGGCGTGTTCTCTTCCTTTCCTTCTAAAGTCAATGATCAGTTCTTTAGATTTGCCGATGTTAAAAAAGATTGTTGTCATTGCACTGTGACACCAAATCCTCTATCTCCCTTTCTGTATTTTGCCTTGTCTTTGTTAGATATCTGTCCTACCACGGAGGAGTCATCAGCAAACTTGTAGATGACGTTCTTGTATCCTTGGACAACTCCAGTGTTCAGTGTTATTGTGGTGGAGGTGCAGTTGCCTATCTTCACTGATTGCGGTCTGTGGGTCAGGAAGTTGAGGATCCAGTTGCAGAGGGCAGAGCCAAGACCTTGGTCTCAGAGTGTTGAAGTTAGTCTGGGGGGTATAATGGTGTTGAGGGTGGAGCTATAGTTGATGAGCAGAGGTCTGATATAGGTGTCTTTGTTGTCCAGGTGTTCCAGGAATGAGTGCAAAACTAGAGAAATGGCATCTGATGTGGACCAAATTTTAGGGGATCAAAGCAAACTGGGAGACTGGAGTTGGTGTGGGTTATAACACCCCCTCAAAGCCCTTAATGACTATGGAAGTCAGAGCCATTGGGTAGTAGTCATTAAGGCCCATTGTGCATGTTTTCTTTGGTAATGGGATGGTGGTAGTCTAGTTGATATTCGGGCTGAGAGATTTTGTAATCAGCAAGTGTATCAAGGTTAAAGGGAAAAAGCAGGAAAGTGGAGTTGAGGATTCAAATTGAAATTCTCATTCAATGATCTCATTGAAAGATGGAGCATTTAAAATCTGATTGAAGATTTGTAGCTCGGGTATCCGTTGTGGTTCTGCTCGCCGAGCTGGAAGTTTTTGCTGCAAACGTTTCGTTCCCTGGCTAGGGAACATCATCAGTGCTGTTGGAGCCTCGTGTGAAGCGCTGCTTTGATGTTTCTTCCGGTATTTATATTGGTTTGTTCTTGCCGCTTCCGGGTGTCAGTTTCAGCTGCAGTGATTTGTATGTGGGGTCCAGGTCGATGTGTCTGTTGATGGATGTTCTTGCCGTTTCCGGGTGTTAGTTTCAGCTGTAGTGATTTGTATATGGTGTCCAGGTCAATGTGTCTGTTGATGGAGTTTGGGGATGAATGCCATGCTTCTAGGAATTCTCTGGCTGTTCTCTGTCTGGCTTGTCCTATGATAGTGGTGTTTTCCCAGTCAAATTCATGTTGCTGGTTGTCTGAGTGTATGGCTACTAGAGATAGCTGGTCGTGTCGTTTTGTGGCTAGCTGATGTTCATGGATGCGGATTGTTAGCTGTCTTCCTGTTTGTCCTATATAGTGTTTTGTGCAGTCCTTGCATGGTATTTTGTAAACTACATTAGTTTGGCTCATGCTGAGTATTGGGTCCTTTGTTCTAGTGAGTTGTTGTCTGAGCGTGGATGTTGGCTTGTGTGCTGTTATGAGTCCTAAGGGTCGCAGTAGTCTGGCTGTCAGTTCTGAGATGCTCCTGACATATGGTAGAGTGGCTAACACCACTATCATAGGACAAGCCAGACAGAGAACAGCCAGAGAATTCCTAGAAGCATGGCATTCATCCCCAAACTCCATCAACAGACACATTGACCTGGACACCATATACAAACCACTACAGCTGAAACTAACACCCGGAAACGGCAAGAACATCCATCAACAGACACATCGACCTGGACCCCACATACAAATCACTGCAGCTGAAACTGACACCCGGAAGCGGCAAGAACAAACCAATATAAATACCGGAAGAAACACCAAAGCAGCGCTTCACACGAGGCTCCAACAGCACTGATGATGTTCCCTAGCCAGGGAACGAAACGTTTGCAGCAAAAACTTCCAGCTCGGCGAGCAGAACCACAACAACAAAGATGGAGCAGTTTTCTTTATAGAATCCCTGCAGTGTGGAAACAGGCTCTTTGGCCCAATAAGTCCACACCGACCTTCTGAAGAGAAACCCACCTACACCCATTCCCCTACCCTATTATATTTACCCCTGACTAATGCACCTAACCTACACATCCCTGAACACGATGGGCAATTTAACATGGCCAATTCACCTAACCTAGACATCTTTGGATTGTGGGAGGAAACTGGAGCCCTTGGAGGAAACCCACACAGACACAGGAAGAATGTGCAAACTTCACACATTCACCTGAGGCTGGAATATCAGGGTAATAGAACAGATTACGGAATATAGTGCTACAGCTGCAGTGAAGGTGCAGAGAAAGATCAACTCTGATATGTGAAGGCTCCATTCGTAAGTCAGCTAACGGCTGTACATCAATAAGTTGGTACGTGTTTTCAAATTTTTGTATCCTCTGCCCCTTGGAAGAGGGTGGGAGAGAATATAACTGGGGTGGGAGGAGTATTTGATTATGTTGACTGCTGTGACCATTTGATGAAGGTAAGTGCTCTGTATGCTTCCTTAACTACCCTATTAACCTGTTTTCCTCCTTCAGGGATCTGTAGACAAGCACTCTAAGCTACTTCTGTTCCTTTGAACTTCTTGGTGTCCTGCTGTTCATTGAATATTCCCGTGTGGTGGTACTACTTCCAGAGTGCATCATCTCTCACTTTTCAGGGTTAACTTCTGTCTGCCACTGATCTGCTCATCTGACAAATCCATCTATCCTCTTGTATCGTAAGGTTTTCCTCACTGTCAACCACCCAGCCAATCTATGTGTCATCTGCAAACTTACTTATCGTTTTCCCCTCCACACTTTCTCTCTATTGTTTATAAATGATAAACAATAACAGACCCAGCATTAATCTTGTGGTATGCCACTGGACACTAGACTCCACACAAAACCTTCCAGCAGCACTGTCTCATCCCACTAAGAACGTTTTGGATCCAACTTGCCATGCTACTCTGCATCCCATGTGTTGTTACCTCCTTTATCTGTATCCCATGTGGGACCTTGTCTAACATTTTTCTGAAATTCATATAAATGACATCAACTGCACATCTGGTCGCCTTGAAAAATTCAATCAAATTTGTTAGGCATGACCTCCCTCTGGCCAATCCTTATTACCATTGATTAAACTTTGTCTCTCCAAGTGGAAATGAATCATTTTCTTCAGAATTTTCTCCAGTTGTTTCCCCACCACTGATGGAACTCTAACTGGGCTGTAATTTTCTGGTTGATCTTTACAACCCTTCTTGAAAATTGGAACCACATTAGCTCTTTCCCAGTCCTCTGTCATCTTCCTGGATGTTGCCTGAGATAGAGGCTGGATTATTTCAGGTTGTTTTCTTTAAAACAGTGTGATTGCGCTCTTTTCCTTCCTGAGTTTTACCCATAAAGCCTTACTTGAAGACCCTTCCAAGATATCATCCCTTCTCATTGCAGTGACTGAATTAAGAATCCAATACCACTACTTCTTATACCCTCCCCTGTGCTATGTGAAATCCTATACCCTGGAATGTTGAATTGTTAGTCGTGACCCTCCATCAACCATGTCTCTGTAATGGCAACAACATTGCATTCAACATGTCTATCCTGTAATACTCCTAGCATTAAATTAGAGGCCATCCAGCTTCACCTTGTTCCCTTGAAATTCAACATGGCTGAACTCCCTCTGCCTTGGTTCCTATAAATGATTATACAGTGTCCCTACTGAACTAATGCTGTCAACCCTCTCCCACTGAATCAGTTTAAACTCTTTCCAACAGTGGTGGCAGATGCACAGTATTGTAGATTATAGTTAACTTGTAGTTTAGTTGTGGCATTCTCATGTCATAACTTTGACAACCTGCTTTTGACTCTGGATAGATTTGAAGTTTTGGAATCCATGGACAAGTTGGGTGAAAGGGCCTGTTTCCTTGCTGTATGACTCTATGACTCTATTTTTGCATTTGATTTTCTCTCTATACAGACTGACTCTGTATTTGTTGGTTAGAATTACTTATTGATATATGACAATATTTTGTAATTTGTTTATAAACATATGTTGAGCTGAGTTTTCTTACAAAGAGTTTGTTCAGTATTGGGCATGAAATTTGCTATACTGTCAGTTTGGTTATTATTCTTCCCCATAATTGCCTTGTCTTTACGTTTTCCCACTAGAGTGTTGTGAAAGGATTCTAAAAACTTGCTTGTTATTCCTAAATGTTTAAAACCGATGTGTACAAGACAGATGGCTTCATTAGATCTTTTCTCAACATCTATAGGTGTCCTCAAGGATTACCTGAGGGAACTGCCATCTCCTTTAATAACAAAGGAATTGTATGAAGCAGTTCTGGATGCCATGGCTAAGCAGCCTCTCAAGATTACATCTTCTGGATGTGAGAATGATCACAGTGACTCTGAATACACAGTTGGTCTCTTGGACTGCCTGCCTGAAGTGGAGAAGGTATGAATGAAGAGCCTGTGTCTGACCAAACCTCTATTACTAATATAACCCATTTCTTTCTGATGTATAACACTTTTTAGAATTGATTATAATTTGGGGGAAAAAAAAGTAAATGGTGAGTTTTGTGAAACCAGCTACTTGTCCCGTCTAGTCTATTGTCACACACAGCATTCAGACATGTTTTCTTTTTTCCATCATTTTTATTCTTTGTTTGATCTGTAAGTAATATATTCTTCATTGAGCCTCAAAACATTATTCCAAATGTGAATTAGTTAATCATAATTTTACGATTTGTGAAAACTAGTCTGTTGTGGAGTGAGGTTGAGTTTTAAACATTATTTAATGAATTGGATTACAATATGATTCTGTTCTGTATTGTTAAATAGTAATTTCTTGCTGTTACAATCATTGCTAAAATATGTAGTATGTACACTTAAAATCATGAAATAATTTAGCAGAATAGTTTGTTTTAGTGAGGATGATGTAAAGTTCTGATTATATTTGGTGATCTGTGCTCCCGGTGTTCTGCCTCATTGGAACAAGCACTATCAGATTGTAGCTACAATGTTCCTCTGCTCCCTTTCGTTTTCATTCAGTATGGAGATTTTTAATGTTCACAATGACAACAAGCGGGTTTTTGTTTGGTTTTATTGTAGCTGAATACTGAATATTGAGGTGGTGATAATTAGCCCATTCAGATGCTGTATTTGGTGTGAGTTTCTCTTCAGTGAGGTGTTTCATCTGATGTGTTAATGATCATATTATCTCCTTTACATAAGAAACTAGGACTGAATATTATGGTATTGAAGAATCCAACATATGTTTATCATAGAAGTGAAGAAGAATCACAATAGACCCAAAACGTAATGTGTTTTCCATAGATGCTGCCAGACCTGAGTTTCTCGAGCATTTTCTGCGTCTGTTTCAGGTTTCCAGCATCTACTGTATTCTGCTTTTGTTGTTGTCGTCAGCAATCACTCATGAGTATGATTGTCTACCTCGGACATTCAATGTCACTGGTCATACGTTCTGTGGATCCTTATGTGGCTGATGAAACCAATCCTGGAACTGCATCTCCAACCACATGGTTGTCAAGTGTTTCGGGGATGTGGCGTTGGTCCTTGGCCTTGACATTGTTGACATTCCTTTCTCCAGTTCCTTTTGTGTACTTCCTCTTGCTGATGGGTATTCTCACAGGATTGTGTCCCATCACACAGGAGCTTCCTCCAAGTTGGTTTCTTCTTCATGGGTTTCCCATGCATTAGCACCTGTGTTGTATTTTTTGAGGGAAGTGTTCAGGGAGTGTTTGATACACTTCTTTGTGTTCCTCCTTCAGTCAAATGCCTTCCTTGCACTGGGCGAATATGAGTTGCTTTGCCAATTGGAACTCTGGCATCTTAAACGTGTAGCTGGTCCGTCAGAGTTGGTTTTGGATGGTCATGGCCTCAGTGCTGATGCTAGTTAGCTCCTTCGAGGTCTCTGATATTACCACATCTGTTATACCAGCTGTTCCAATAATCTGTCTGTCTCTCAAAGGTGACATCTATAAGTAATCTAACTTCTGGAGCTGTACAGAAGAGTGAGAAGGATGACTGCCTTATAGACAGGGTCTTGGTGTCAGCATGGATGTCACAGTTGTCAAAGACACTTGTCATTTGGGTGTCCAAAGGCAGTGTTGACAGATTGTATATGATGTTGAATCTCCACATTGATCTCAGTCTTAGATGAGAGGTACCTACGCCAGTAGGCAAAATGTTGTGCATTTGGGAGGATTTCTCTGTTAATTTTAATGGGGAGGATGGGCCAGAATTTGTCCTGGGCCAGTTTAGTAACAGATTTGAGTCTCCTTGAGGTTGAGGCAGAAAAACTTCTTCAGCATGCTTCCTCACTGGCATTATGCAAAGTTGAAAGCTACTCTTCTGGGACCTAAAACTCTTGCTTCAAACCAGTGCAGAGTAAGATGGGGCCCCTTAGAGAGACAGAAAACATTGGCCTTCAATGCAATGCAATCGTCAACAAGGACATGTTTGAGGATGTACCCCAACTCCCCATCAGCGATGATCTCAGACTCCCACCTTGTTTGGCAGACGTTGAAGAACAGAAAAGCTGCTATATGAAGAAAGGAAAAGCTGCAGGAATTTGCTTTTTTATGTCTGTCCAACTAACTATTATCTTTAAATATTGGGCACAGGTGTTTGAGCTAATATTAAATTGTTATGACATAACACAGGAGCTTGCTCCCAGTTGAAAGATATGAGATCTTTATACAGCATGGGTAACATGCTGTGATACAGTGCGTGTCTCTTGAAAGTATGCCATAACACGCATTTAAACATTCCCCTTTTCAAAAGATACTGAATTATTCCAGACATATATACTCGGTTGTACATCGACATATGTTGTCTCTGTGAATAGGTGAAAGTTTGCAAAACAAATTTCACGCGTTAGTGTAATGCTTTTGAGGTCTGACATCTCGCCCCGATCTTGTAATTGTATACCAGTGTGCTGAGGTACTTGTTGTACTCTTTTGCACTTGTTTGTCACCTTGCTTATCATTCTGATGATTGCTGTCCCTCAACTTCACTGCACAATCGTAATCATCAGTGTGTTATTCCTGCTCTGGTTATGCATGATTGGTGTATCTTCCACTGGTCTGAGCTGACTTCTATTTCTTCACAATGTACCACCATGAGCGGCAATGAGTTTGTACAATCTGGGCTGGTTGCATCTTCTCAGAACCTTTGCTTGTGTCCAAGTTATTGATATTCGCATTGCAAGCACGCATTCTGCCCGATGCATGTTCTTGGTAGTTTTCTACCTGCTCATTTGTCAAGTGTGTTTTTCATTTGCCTCTGTCTTTGAAGAAGAAAATCTTGTGTCTCAGAATAATGAGACATTTAGTTGCTGGACAAAATGCTCACTTGCCCTCCAAACATGAGACCCTTTTCCATTGATGTGCGAAGATGCAGCTGTCCAGAGCCAACACCTTGCTGTGAAACTCAA
Source organism: Hemiscyllium ocellatum (assembly GCF_020745735.1). NCBI lineage: Eukaryota > Metazoa > Chordata > Chondrichthyes > Orectolobiformes > Hemiscylliidae > Hemiscyllium > Hemiscyllium ocellatum. The sequence continues at coordinate 111,946,529 of NC_083409.1, read as the reverse complement.
CACTTAATGATCATTTGTTTTTTGTACATGTCATATGCCTGCTAAGCTGTTTTAGTGTGGATAGTGGGATGATGCTGTGAAATGGCTCATAACCCACTTAGTACACATGTCTTGAAATTGGTTTACCAGTGAATTGTGGTCCGTTCACTATTTAATCTGTGACACCTTATAAACAAGGTAGCACTCATGTCAATGATAGTCCTTCTTGTGCAGTTTAGTTGCTGAGCAATGAGAAATTTAGAGAAGTAATCTTCTCTGTGCACAGTGAATAAGCCTGTTATGACCGCTATCTGATTCCTGTACCAGCTGTCTTATTTGTTCAATACCAATGTGCCAGGTTTGAGCTGGACATAATATCTTGGTGCAATGCTTTTTTGTAACAGGACTTCATTATCTTTGAAATTGACTCTATGTTATACCAAGGAAATTTCTGAATGGCCAAAATTAACAAAATCTTCTCAGGTACTTCTTTAATACTGTCAAGCCATCTGTAGGGAATGCATTTTTGCAGATGTTTGTCTTTGCACTTTCCAATTGTAACTAGCCACATTGTCTCTGGCCAATGTGGAACAGATCTGTCAAGTCATACAATCTTGAGAATGTCTTCAATTTTATGGTCTAGAGCATTAATGTACATATCAAAAGGGATATCTTTTGTCTTTATGCGAGTTGGGTAATCCACTTGCGATGTCAGATGCGATCGTCCTGATATCAGGTGTATATATCACTTCAAATTCATATTCTTGAAGATAGTTGACTGATTCGTGTGTGGTCTGTTTTACCATAGTGAGTGTGATTTGAATTGACTGTACCAAGATTTCTTTATACTGGTGCCATTGCTGAACTGTTGGTAGTTTCATCTTCAAGCAGGTAAATTTTGGGAAGTAAAGATGCGGTTACAAATTGACACCGATATGTGATTCTATCAATGTATGAATCGGTGATCTGTTATATGCTGACAGTCTCTTGGAGCGCCACTTGCTGAGGTTCACGTTTATTTTCAGAATCCATAGTGACAGATAAAGGTGCCATACTCTTATTTGCTTTCTGAGCGAGATTAGATTAGCTTTCCTACAGTGTGGAAACAGGCCCTTCGGCCCAACCAGCCCACACCGACAAGTAACCCACCCAGTCCCATTTCCCTCTGACTAATGCACCTAACACTATGGGCAATTTAGCATGGCCAATTCACCTGACCTGCACATCTTTGCGACTGTGGGAGAAAACCGGAGCACCTGGAGGAAACCCACGCAGACACGGGGAGAATGTGCAAACTCCACACAGACAGTCACCCGAGGGTGGAATCGAACCCGGGTCCCTGGGACTGCAAGGTAGCATTGCTAACCACTGTGCCACCGTGCCGCTCAGATGTGCTGGATTACCTGAGGGTCACCACATTTGAGGTGAGGGGGGTAGGTTGAGAAGGAGAGCCCTTCATTATATACCTTAGCCGGTACAGAAATAGAACCTGTTGGTATCACTGCATCGTAAACTAGCCGTCCAGCCAACCAAGCTACCAATCCCCTGTATAGCAGTAATATGTTAATATTGGGATAGCATGATGGCTCAGTGGTAAGCACTGCTGCCTCATAACACCAGGGACCAGAGTTCGATTCCAAACTCAGGCGACTGTGTGAGTTTGCATATTCTCCCTGCGTGGGTTTCCTCTGGGTGCTCCAATTTCTTATCACAATCTGAAGATGTGCAGGTTAAATTGCCCATTGTGTTCAGGGATGTGTAGGTTAGGTGCATTAGTCAGGGGTAACGGGGATCTTCTCATGAGAGGACACTAACAACATGCCAGTAAGTGACAGAGACAAAGGTAGGTGAGGACCTGGAAACAATTATTATGGAAGAGCTAGTGTTGGGTAACCCAATGAAGCTAAAGATAGATAAGTCTCCTGACCCTGATGGTATGCATTCCAGGGTTCTATGGAAGATGGCGGGAGAAATAGCAGATGGATCGGCGGTAATTTTCCAAAGTTTTCTGGACTCTGGGGCAGTCCCAGCAGATTGGAAAACAGCAAATGTGACGGCACTATTTAAAAGGGGAAGTAAACAAAAGATGGGGAATTAAAGACTTTTGTAGTGGGGAAGATGCTTCAGTCTATTATCAAGGAAGAAATGGCAGGGCATCTCAAAATAAATTGTCTCAATGTACTGACACAGCATGGGTTCATGAAGGGCAGGTCATGCTTCACAAATCTTTTGGAATTCTATGAAGACATTTCAAGCAGGTGGACAATGGGGACCCAGTGTATGTAGTATATTTAGATTTCCAAAAGGTCTTTGAGAAGGTGCCGCACAAGAGGCTGCTGCATAAGATAAGGATGCATGGTGTTAGGGGTAGAGTATTAGCGCTGATAGAGAATTGGTTGACTGACAGGAACGCGAAGCGTTTGGGCAACACGGTAGCACAGTGGTTAGCACTGCTGCCTCACAGCTCCAGAGACCCAGGTTCAATTCCCACCTCAGGAGATTGTCTGTGTGGAGTTTGCACATTCTCCCCATGTCTGCATGGGTTTCCACCAGGTGCTCCCACAGTCTGAAAATGTGCAGATTAGGCGAATTGGCCATGCTAAATGTAGTGTTAGATGTAGGGGAATGGGTCTGGGTGGGTTGTTCTTCGGAGGGTCGGTGTGGACTAGTTGGGCTGAAGGCCCTGTTTCCACACTGTAAGTAATCTAATCTAAGTAATCTAATAGCTGAGTGCTATTCTGGCTGGCAGTCAGTGACTACTTGTGTGCTTCAGTGATCGGTGTTGGGACCACAATTATGAATGATTTGGGGATCACATGTACGGTGTCAAAATGTGCTGATGACACTAAGATGAGTGGCAGAGTAAAGTGTGCAGAGGACTGTGAAACTTTACAGAGGAACATAGATACATTGAGTGAGTGGGCAAAGGTCTAGCAGATGGAATACAATGTTAGTAAATGTGAAGGCATCCATTTTGGTCAGAGTAACCGTAAAAAGGATTATTATTTGAATGGTAAAAAGTTGCAGCGTGCTGCTGTGCAGAGGGACCTGGGTGTCCTTGTGCATGAATCACACAAGGTTGGTCGACAGGTACAACAGGTCATTAGGAAGGCAAATGGAACTTTGTCCTTCATTGCTAAAGGGATTGAGTTTAAAAGCAGGGAGGTTATGTTGCAGCTGTACGAGGAGCTGGTGAGGCCACACCTGGAGTACAGTGTGCAGTTTTGGTCCTCTCAATTAAGAAAGGATGTACTGGCACTGGAGGGTTTGCAGAGGAGGGTCGCTGGGTTGATTCCAGAGTTAAGGAGGTTGGTTTATGAGGAGAGGCTGAGTAGATTAGGATTATATTCATTGGAATTCAGAAGAATGAGGGACATTTTATAGAAACATATAAAATTATGAAGGGAATCGATAAAATAGAAATAGAGAGGATGTTTCCATTGGTAGGTGAGACTGGAACGAGAGCACATGGCCTCAAGATTAGAGGGAACAGTTAGACCTGAACTGAGAAGGAATTTATTCATCCAGAGGGTTGTAAATCTATGGAATTCCCTGGCCAGGGAAGTAGTTGACGCTACTTCAGTAATCACTTTTAAAGCTAAGGTAGATACTTCTTTGAAAAATAATGCAATTAAGGGATATGGTAAGTGGAGTGAGGCCACGAAAAGATCAGCCATGATTTTATTGAATGATGGAGCAGGCTCAAAGGGCCAGATGGCCTACTCCTGCTCCTGGTTCTTTTGTTCTTATGTTCTATTTGCTATCCTCCAGTCTTCTGGCACTATTCCTGTAGACAAATGCCGACATAAAGATCAAAGCCAAGGCTCTGCAATCTCCTCCCTGGCTTCCCAGAGATTATTAGGATAAATCGCATCCGGCGCAGGGGACTTATCTGTTTTCACACTTTCCAAAATTGCTAACCTTAATTCCTTGTGAACCTTAATCCCATCTAGTAGCCTGTATTTCAGTATTTTCCTCTACAACATATGTCTTTTTCCAGTGTGAATTCTGACGAAAACTATTCAGCAGGGAGATGGGAACCTAAATTGTAGCTCCAGGGTACAGGAGATTGAGAGTAGTGAGGTTCGAAATAAGGTTTCAAGGTCTCAAGAGTGCACTGGTAAGGAAGAAGTTGGTTTGAAGTGTGTCTACTTCAGTGCCAGGAGCATCCAGAATAAGATGGGTGAACTTGCAGCATGGCTTGGTCCTTGGGATGTGGTAAAGCTGATGACTAACTCATGGAACCTCTATAACAGTTCCTCTGCAGAGAAGTCCCAGCCATGCTCTTTGTAGCATCTTCCAATAATGGTCAGTACACTGTTGGGGATTCTGTCTCAATGTGTTCAGAGTCGGTTACCCCTGAAGGTAACTCTTCTGTTGATCCGGTCTTTGAGAACTTTCCAAATCCTTTCTAGATTTTCCTCATTGACTCTGGAGAGACCAGATGTGTTAATTCTGTGAAGCTCTTCCTTGCCAATGGTTTTCCTTGCAAGATCTTTAGAGTTCATTTCTTGGGATCATCTATCGCTTGGTCCGTAAAATGGAGCTGCATTACTGGATACCTAATCTATAAATGAGATTTCTGGTATCCATGATTCTGCCTGAATGTTGGGCACTGCCATCTTAAGCTGTGTTTTCTGACTGAATAAATTGACGTTGGAAGCAAAATGGTACATTTCAATCCTGCTTTTGTAACATGCTTCGTGTTACAAGTGGCTAAAGAAAATCTTTCTCTAGATAAATTCCTTTGTTGTGATTAGTGAGCTAAAATAAATGCTCTGTGAATGTTTGATAATAAAATCTTTAAACTTAATTATTCAATACAAAGATTGAACAATTTTGAAAGAAGTAAGGAGCTGAATTGGGGTTATTAACTTTATCCACATTCTTAAATGTATTTATGAAAATAAGGTCAAATATTCAGATAAAATGCAAGTCCATTGTGCTTTCATTTGAAGCCTTGGCTGATGGTTGATTTCCAGGACCAGAATCAAATGAAAGTAACATGATCAAAGCTTTAAAACTTCTTTGATGTCAAAACATTTGCGTGGTTTAATGACTTCTAACTATGCGTGTTGCTACATAAGTTGATAAACGAATGTGCTGATTGATTGAGAGGCAAAGTGAAGAGTAACCTAATATTTAACCCTTTGAAATCTTGACATCAAATGTTCTGTAAAACAATAGTGAGCCATAGTTGCTGCAGATGCTCACTCTAAGTTAATTTTTGGACAGTCTCTCATCTAAACCAAGATCTATGGTATAAGTCAGAAAGTATCTTAAATTAAGTGTTGTCTTGCCTCAATATTTTGCCTAAAGTCTGGAGCACAAAATTGTATATGTAACTCAAACTGTGCTGTTATTATTATGTAGAGCCACCATTGTATCTTAACTATTAAAGGTATGGTCACCATAGTCTTATCAGATCAAAAGGTTGCTCTCCCATTATAGAGAGAGAGAGAGATGACTGGTGATGGTTTAACCTGAGGGTCACCATGCTTCAAGTAAGTGGAGAGATTGAGAAGGTGGGTCATTCATGATGACCACAGCTGATGTGGGAATTACTGTTGACATCACTCTGCATCACAAGCCAGCTGTTCACCCGGTTAAGCTAACTCACCCCCCCAAAACCATTATAATGTATTTGTCTTGCCTGTAAGTAAGGCATTTAATTTGGCCAAATCCTTTTGCCCTTCCACATCATCAAAGCTTTCCCTATTCGTAGTTGGTGTGTATAATATATTCTTCAAAATGATTTACAGTTATTTTTGATTCTGATTTGACAATCTTAGCAATATCATCAAGTTTAGAATTAGAATCTCAGCGTTGAAACAGGCCCTTCAGCCCAACAAGTCCACACTGACCCTCCAAAGAGTAACCCAGCCAGACCCATTTACCTACCATAAGACATAGGAGTGGAAGTAAGGCCATTCGGCCCATCGAGTCCACTCTGCCATTTAATCATGGCTGGTGGGCATTTCAACTCCACTTACCCGCATTCTCCCCGTAGCCCTTAATTCCTTGTGACATCAAGAATTTATCAATCTCTGCCTTGAAGACATTTAGCGTCCCGGCCTCCACTGCACTCCGCAGCAATGAATTCCACAGGCCCACCACTCTCTGGCTGAAGAAATGTCTCCCCATTTCTGTTCTGAATTGACCCCCACTAATGTTAAGGCTGTGTCCACGGGTCCTAGTCTCCTCGCCTAACAGAAACAATTTCTTAGCATCCGCCCTTTCCAAGCCATGTATTATCTTGTAAGTTTCTATTAGATCTCCCCTTAACCTTCTGAACTCCAATGAGTACAATCCCAGGATCCTCAGCCGTTCCTCGTATGTTAGACCTACCATTCCAGGGATCATCCAGGGAATCTCCGCTGGACACGCTCCAGTGCCAGTATGTCCCTCCTGAGGTGTGGGGCCCAAAACTGGACACAGTCCTCCAAATGGGGCCTAACCAGAGCTTTATAAAGTCTCAGTAGCACATCGCTGCTTTTATATTCCAACCCTCTTGAGATAAATGACAACATTGCATTCGCTTTCTTAATCACGGACTCAACCTACATGTTTACCTTTAGAGAATCCTCGACTAGCACTCCCAGATCCCTTTGTACTTTGGCTTTATGAATTTTCTCACCATTTAGAAAGTAGTCCATGCTTGTATTCTTTTTTCCAAAGTGCAAGATCTCGCATTTGCTGACATTGAACTTCATCAGCCATTTCCTGGACCACTCTCCCAACCTGTCTAGATCCTTCTGCAGCCTCCCCACTATCTGCCTGTCCACCTATCATCGTACCATCAGCAAACTTCGCTAGAATGCCCCCAGTCCCTTCATCCAGATCATTAATATATAACGTGAACAGCTGCGGCCCCAACACTGAACCCTGTGGGACACCGCTTGTCAACGGCTGCCATTCTGAAAAAGAATCTCTTATCCCAAGTCTCTGCCTTCTGTCAGACAGCCAATCCTCAATCCATGCCAGTAGCTCACCTCGAACACCATGGGCCCTCACCTTACTCAGCAGCCTCCCGTGTGGCACCTTATCAAAGGCCTTTTGGAAGTCTAGAAAGACCACATCCACTGGGTTTCCCTGGTCTAACATACTTGTCACCTCTTCAAAGAATTCTAATAGGTTTGTCAGGCACGACCTCCCCTTACTAAATCCATGTTGATTTGTTCTAATCCGACCCTGCTCTTCCAAGAATTTAGAAACCTTATCCTTAATGATGGATTCTAGAATTTTACCAACAACCGAGGTTAGGCTAATTGCCCTATAGTTTTCCATCTTTTGTCTTGATCCTTTCTTGAACAATGGGGTTACAACAGCGATCTTCCAATCATCCGGGACTATCCCTGACTCCAGTGACTTTTGAAAGATCTCAACCAATGCCTCCGGTATTTCCTTAGCCACCTCCCTCAGAACTCTCGGATGTATCACATCGGGGCCAGGAGATTTGTCAATTTTAAGACCTTTTAGCTTTTCTATCACTATCTCTTTTGTAATGGCAACCATACTCAACTCAACCCCCTGACTCCCTTTAATTGTAGGGATATATTACTCATGTCTTCCACTATGAAGACTGACACAAAGTACTTATTAAGTTCTCCAGCTATTTCCTTATCTTCCATCACTAGCCTTCCAGCATCAGTTTGAAGTGGCCCAATGTCTACTTTTGCCTGTTGTTTGTTTCTTATGTATTGAAACAACTTTTACTATCATTTCTAATATTACTGGCTAGCCTACCTTCATATTTGATCCTCTCCTTCCTTATTCTCTCTTTGTTATCCTCTGTTGGTTTTTGTAGCCTTCCCAATCTTCTGATTTCCCACTGCTCTTGGCCACTTTATAGGATCACTCTTTTTCTTTAATACATTTCCTGACTTCCTTTGTCAGCCATGGCTGTCTAATCCCTCCTCGGATAATCTTTCTTTTCTTGGGGATGAACCTCTGTACAGTGTCCTCAATTATACCCACAAACTCCTGCCCTTTTTGTTTGACTGTCTTTCCTGCTAGGCTCTGCTTCCAGTCAATTTTCGTCAGTTCCTCTCTCATGCCCTTGTAATTACCTTTATTTAACTGTAACACCATTACATCCGATTTTGCCTTCTCTCTTTCAAACTGCAAACTGAACTCTACCATATTATGATCGCTGCTTCCTAAGTGTTTCCTTACTTTAAGATCTTTTATAAAGTCTGGTTCATTACAAAGCACTAGGTCCAGAATAGCCTGCTCTCTTGTGGGCTCCATAACAAGCTGTTCCAAAAAGCCATCCTGTAAGCATTCCAAGAATTCCCTTTCTTTGGATCCATTGGCAACATTATTTACCCAGTCCACCTGCATGTTGAAGTCTCCCATGATCACCGTGACCTTGCCTTTCTGACCTGCCTTCTCTATTTCCCGGTACATGTTGCGCCTCTGGTCCTGACCACTGTTAGGAGGTCTGTACATAACTCCCATTATGGTTTTTTTTGCCTTTGTGGTTCCTCAATTCCACCCACACAGACTCCACATCATCCGACCTTATGTCATTCAGTGCCATAGATTTAATTTTGTTCCTAACTAACAAGGCCACCCCGCCCCCTCTGCCCACCTCCCTGTCTTTTTGATAAGTTGTAAATCCTTGGATGTTTAACTGCCAGTCCTGAATCCCCTGCAACCATGTCTCTGTGATGCCTACCACATCATAATCATTCACGATGATCTGTGCCATTAGTTCATCTGCTTTGTTACGAATGCTACGAGCATTCAGGTAAAGTGCCTTAATGCTAACATTCTTATCATTCGAGATATTGGAAGTCCTAAGATGTCCTAAGTTATCCTTCCTTTTTGTTGCATTTCTAATCTGCCTCAAGGTTAAATCCACCTGCATACATGCTATCCTCCTGTTTATCTTTCCATTTAACTCCATACTCCCTGTCGCTTTCACTTTCCCTTTCCCCCCAACTCAGAAGTCACCCTATAGTCACCCCTGACGAATGCACCTAGCCTACACATCCCTGAATGCTTCGGGCAATTTAGCATGGCCTAACCTGCACATCTTCGGATTGTTGGAGGAAACCGGAGCACCCAGAGGAAACCCATGCAGACACAGGAGAATGTGCAGAATCCACACAGACAGTCACCCGAGGCTGGAATCAAACCTGGGTCCCTGGCGCTGTGAGACAGCAGTGCTATGCACCAAACCACCGTGCCACCCCAATGATCCTCCCTTGATCCTCAAATATTAGTTGCTTTTTCTTTTTCAGTGTAGTTGCAAATTGTAGATATGCATTCTTGCTTCCCTAGATCCAAATCCTTGATCTATATCTAGGGCTTCACAGTGGTTCTGTGGTTGCCTCACAGCGGCAGGGACCTGGGTGTATGGACCTTGTGGTGTTTACACATTGACTGGATGGGCTGCTCTTTGGAAGATCAGTGTGGACTCAAAAGCCTGAAAGGCCTGTTTCAACTCTATAAAGATTCTATGATTACATGATATTGTGCACAAAATATCCCAGAAAACAATCCTGTGGAATAGTACTACCCAAGTTCAACCAGTCTGCAAAACTGCCTTTAACTTGTGTTCTATCCCTTGCCTCTAAACCCAGTTGCCTGAACTATACAACTTTTTTTTTAATGTTCCCAGCCTTGTTTTTTTGGTCCTCCAAAGACTTGGTGCAACATGTTCACTACATAAGCCCCATTGTGCATCGTTTCCACCACCTCAGTGAACTCTTCTCAGAATTAGATAAAACGTTCAAATGTCAGAAGAAAATTAATTTTGCTAGTTAGACTAAATTTACATTTCTGCTTGCATTGTGATGCTGTAAACTCACTCGGTAAATTTGATGACTAAATCCTGACTGTATAACACTTGGTGGATGGGTATGTGCATTATTCTTGATCTCCCTTGGGAACAGAATATTAGATTTGTTATAAATATCCTCCAAAAAGCTAGCTCACTTGCCAAGATGGAGGTAAATGTTTTTTGCTAATTGGGAAGAAATTGTTCTAAATGCCTCTACCATAACTTTCTAAAGTGAAGCAGAATAGTATACTACAAGGTGATTTAAATTGTAACTGTCCAATCTTCACTGGCTTGGATTGGCTTCCATTCTTGCCCCTTCACCATTACATCTGGAAATGCTAAAGCATATTTCCTTTACTGCTCCATCCCAGCCCCAAGAAAAGTAAACTTTACATGTTGTCCTTTGGCAACATGGAGATGGAGCCAGCTGCCATGTTTCCAATTACAGTGTCTAGCTCTGCCACTCCATCACCTGTCTTGAGGAATTTGCTATCAGACTGCTAGTTTGACAAGCTATATTAGATGAGCTGCAATTTCCTCAAGCTAAGCACCTTATCAACTTCAATGTCGTACTGTCTCAGACTGAACCAGACAGATTGAATGTAAGAACAGAAGAACTAGGAGCAGGAGGAGGCCATCTGGCCCATCGAGCCTGCTCTTCCATTTCATAAGATCTACCCATCTGCTCACCATGAACCTTAATTCCTTTACTGTTCAAAACTCTGTCTTTGCCTTTAAAACATTCAATGAGGTAGCCTCAACTGCTTCACTGGACAGGGATTTCCACAGATTCACAACCCTTTGGGTGAAGAAGTTCCTCCGTAACTCAGTCCTAAACCTGCTCCCCGCTATTTTGAGGCTACACCCCTTAGTTCTAGTTTCACCCATCAGTAGAAACATATTCCCTGCGTCTATCCAATCTATTCCCTTCACAATTTAAATGTTTCTATAAGACTCCCCCCTCATTCTTCTAAATTTCGATGAGTACAGTCCCCGTCTACACAATCTTTCCTCGAAAGGCTAGCTTTTCCATTCCGGAATCAACCTGGAGAACCTCCTGTCCATCCTTTCGCCAGTACGTCCTTTCTCAAGTAAGGCGGTCGAAACTGTGCACAGTACTCCAGATATGGCCCCATCAGCACCTATACAGCTGCAACATAACACTCCTGTTTTTAAACTCCATCCCTGTAGCAATGAAGGAAAATATTCTATTTGCAATCTTAATCATCTGCTGCACCTGCAAATCAACTTGGTTGTAACCACCATGTCTTACTAAATCCCAGACTGAGCTTTTGACTACATATTCTCTCCCATTACATGAAATCCTGCTTCACCTCTGTAACACTGTCCATTCATCCATGTGACGACATCTCCTAAACTTTACAATTCCTGTCCTACACTGTAATGAGGCAGGCTTGGCATTTTATGCTAAGCACAGTGTGAAAGCTTATCTTGCAATAATTTTGAATGTAAATGAGTTTTAGTTTCTGGCATGGCATGTAACCACAAATGAGTATAGCTGCTTTGAAATCAAATGGTAGTTAAAAATTATCTGCTGTATGAGCCTATCATTTGGATGAAATATGAAGGTATCTGACAATGGCCTGTACTTGAAAAGGCAATTTGCTAAACCTTTGCTGTGGAGCACAGCTGGACTTTCAACAAGACTGATGAGAAGATGATTACATATTTTGAAGTGTTGCTCTGACAGAAGATCTTTAGAATCAGCTGAACAGAACAAGGAACCAATGGGTTTCTTCATAGGAAAGTCAACCTGAAGCTGAAGTGATGATGTTGAAGTTGGGATTGTGTAACCTTTAGAAAAGGTATGGTGTTGATGACAGTAGGAGATGAAACATGAGGAAAGAACTGTGTTCTCCAGATTGGAGAAGGTCGTGGTGGACCGTATTGGAAACTGGATGGAGGTGGGGATAACAGTGCAGTGCAAAATTACAGTGAACAAAAGAGAAATCCCTACAGTTCCTTCTGTGTTGGCTAGTATGGATAGATGGTGTTGTTGTGTTCCAGTCACTTAAGCAAGCTGCTGTCTACCCATGTGGCTGACTTTGTGATTTCTTTTCAGGTTTGCCCTCTTTCCTGGTTTGACTCTCTTGGGAATTTTAGTTAGGAGTTTTGTCCTGTTTCAGTTGCTCTCCTGCTGTAAGTGTTTATTATCCATTATAAATAGTAGACTATTTCTAACAATATTTAACGCAGGCTCTGAAGTAATGTACAGCTAGTAACTTATTTGTAAAAATCCTTCATGCTCTTTAGCTCCAAACTGTTTGATTATTTTTCATTTGAATAATGGACAAGGATTGATGAGAATCTGAAATATGTGGTCAGCAATTGTAAGATTTCTTGGTTATTGGGAGAACATTGATTCACATTTCAAAACTTAAAAGGTAGAAGGTTTTGAATTCAGAGACTTTTTTGTACCGAATAGCAATTCTGAAGTATGAGCCACCTAGTTTGCAGTTGGGGCTGTGCTGTGATTGAGTCCAGGAGGTCTGGAGTGTATTTGCAGTGCCGTAATGCCATATTATTGATGTGCTTTACATTGGTGCAGCACAAACATTCTTATCACTGGGTTTTGTTCCTTTTGCATTCTTTAGATGCCAGCAATAATCTAAAATTAAGTGGGGTAACTATCCGACCTGAGAAATTTGCAGATATTTGGGTATTATATTTAACTTGCATCCCTGCTCAAATTTGAAAGTCAGTCTGCTTTATACAATGAATTTAAGTAACTAAATGCAAAGTTGCACAATTTATTTACCCAGGCTACTAAAATTAGAAGTACTCGAAATAAGTGCGGTCAGAGATTGCCGGTTCTGAGAATGACTTCTATGTGTTTGGACATGCAGTGAACTCCCTTTTAAGTAGCTAGCTTTAAAAACCATGGAGGGCGTCTAATAGTGACTATCTCTTTGTGAGAGCTCACAGTGGCTTTTTATATTAGAGACTGAGATCTATTTGGGAACCTTATAAAGGAAGTTTGTTGCAGAGCATCAAATAGTTATTTCTGATGCCTTCTGTCTTGCAGCTGTGCTCCTTTCATATGCATCTCAAACTGTTTATTAAAGTACTTATGAGAAAGGTAATACAGATCTTTTGGAAACGTTATTACTGAGGACATTTTCTGTAAGTGCATAATGGAGATTTTATTCCATATTTAACTTTATCTTTGAAGGTTATTTGGCTTGAAACTATTCTGGGAGAAAATAAGGACTGCAGATGCTGGAGATCAGAGTTGAAAAGTGTGATGCTGGAACAGTACAGCTGATCAGGCAGCATCTGAGACGTGGAAAAATCAATGTTTCGGGCATAAGCCCTTCATCAATCCTGCATAGGTTTAAGAAACAATTGACAAATATATGACAAAATAAAACAAATTGATGGAAAGTGTCAGCAGGTCTGGCAATATCTGTGGAGAGAAATCAGAGTTAACATTTTGGGTCTGGTGACCCCTTCTTTGGAACAGTTCTGAGGAAGGGTCACTTGACCTGAAACATTAACTCTGATTTCTCTCTACAGATGCTGCCAGACCTGCTGAGATTTTCCAGCAACTTCTGTTTTTGTTTCTGATTTACAGCATCCACAGTTCTTTTGGTGGTTTTATTTAACAAATATGTGATTTCTACTTGTTGGATTTTTTTTTGAATTTCTGATTTCTAAATGCTTTTACAAGGTATTTTGTAAAAGTTACACTGAACTAGATTTACATCAAATAGAACCTATTTCTTGCACTTTCTGTGAATGCTTAACATGAAAACGTCCGGTTAGAAGCCTGTGTATGCACACAAGGCTAGAGGTGTGAAGCTCGTCATGTTAAGTCAGGATAAACAAGCTGTCCTTTATTGAGGAAGTTGCTGTTCAGATCCATTTTGAGTTCTCCATTTCAACAACCAGTTGTTTGTGCCATCTCAGGCTGCACTTCGAGGGTAGTCCTACAATTGCCTGCAACATAGAAGGTATTGACTGAATGAAATTGGTCTTTATCAGTGAGTGGTGTGCTATATTTGGGGCCTTTGTAATCTCTGAATGGTGAGACTGATTCAATGCTGTAATCTCACCAAGCATAGCTGAGATTATTCAGAACATCAGTTTGCTGCTCTGATTTCAAAACTTTAAGCCATAACCATTTTTTAAACACTAGGATTTCTGCTTTTCTTCAATTGTACATTGCTCATGTCTGTGTACTTTCTGTCTTAGGCAACCCTGAAGATGCTGCTAGATCACCTGAAACTTGTAGCTTCATACCATGAGGTAAATAAGATGACCTGCCAGAACCTGGCTGTATGTTTTGGGCCTGTACTTTTAAGTCAGCGCCAGGAGACTTCCAACCATAGCCATAGGGTTTTTACAGACTCTGAGGAATTGGCCAATGCACTGGACTTCAAGAAACATATAGAAGTGTTGCATTATCTACTTCAACTTTGGCCAGGTAAGAGAAACTTTTCAATGCTTTTGTGTGTTGCTGCAACATTCCTTTCTGAACAAACTATGTCTTGAAAAACGAAGTAGCTTAGCTATGTTCTGCGGAGATGGTTCTGTGGACATACCATCTTCTGATCTCTATCAATACTGTACCTCAACATGAAATTTCTAAATATTGTAATATTGAGCCTTATCACAAAATAATGCAGTTAGCTAACTCTTTAAACTTTAGTATTTACATCAGGGGGCATGGTGTTGGAAGGCATTAATGGAATTTTTTAAACTTTTTTTGTGTTTTTAAGGTTTTTAGTGCACTTTACATAGATCTAAATCAGATATTTTGCAGCTATTGGGCACGTTCCTGAGTGTCAGCAAAAACAGCCTGAAGAAATATTCAAATATTGTGTTGTGTGGTTTCAGCCTGTTCTGTTCCTGTGAAATGATATGCTCCAGTGCCTTACCCAAGTGACCCCAATTCATTATGCAAAAGAATTGTTGGCAGGCTGTGTGGAAGGCAGATCATAACAGTAAGGCCAGGTTCTGCCTTTTATCCAGTAGTGACTGGATGAGCACAATCTCTATCAAACTGGCTGATTCTTCCCTCCTGTAGCCCTGGGATTGTAACGCCCACTTTGACAAGATCACTACTTCTACATCTGAAACGAATTAACTTGGATCAGTTTGCTTAGTTTCTTTTGTTTTCCAACTGAAATCATTATGAACATTAAAAACAAAACTAAATATAGGAGGACTCTGTGGCGCAGTGATCGTATCCCTACTTCTGAACCAAGTAGCCTCTGTTCAAGTCCCACCTGCTTCAGAAATGTGTGAGATAACATTTCAGAACAGGTTGACAAGAAAATACCTCCAAAAGGTGTTTCATACAGTGTCATACTGGGTCATGGAATAATAGAACCACGAACAATGTGGGCATATATTTGGTTTAGATTTCAGCAAAGGAGGACAAAGGAATTGATTAAGAAGGGGAGAATAGTGTACAAGGTTAACATACAAACTGCTTGTAAATGTTTCTATAGATATGTGAACAGAAGACAAATGGAGGTCCCTTGCGGTCAAACAGGGAAAATTAATAATGAAGAACAAAGATGGCAGACTAATTAGATACATATTTAAAATCAAAGAACCCCTACAGTTCAGAAAGAGGCCATTCAATTCATTGAGTCTGAAATGACCCTCTGAAGAGCATCCCACTTGGACCCACAGCCCACCCCATCCCTGTAACACTTCCATGTGGTTTCTTCCATGGCTAACCCATCTAATTGCACATCCCTGGACACTACAGGACAATTTTTACCACAGCCAATCCACCTAACCTACAAATCTTTAGACTGTGGGAGGAAACCAGACTGCTCGGAGGATTTCCATGCAGACATGGGAAGAACATGCAACCACCACACACTCACTCACCAGAGGGTGGAATCAAACCCAGGTTCCTAGTGCTGAGAGGCAGCAATGCTAACTGTTGTGCCACCTGGTGTGCCACTATTTAGTTATTGCTTTCACAAAGGAGGACATAAACAATGTCCCAAAAATATTGGGGGATCTCAGGGTCTAAGAGGGGAAGAAGCTGAAGGAAATCAGCATTAGTGGGAAATGGGGAGATTGATAGGATTAAAGACTGTTAAGTCCCAATAGAGTCTGATAATCTGCATCCCAGAATAGTTAAGGAATTGGCCCTAGAAATTGTGGGGATACATTGGTAGTCATTTTTCAGAGTCTACAGAATCATGGAATAGTTCCTGTGGATTGGAGAATAGCTAATGAAACCCCTTTTTTTTAAAGGAGGTTGGGAGAAAGCAGGGAATTACAGAAGAGTTAGTCTGACATTGATGATAGGGAAAATTCTAGAGTTCATTAAAAGAGATTTAATAAAAGCACACTTGGAAAACAGTTACATGATCAGATGGAATCAACACAAGGAAATCATAATTGACAAATCTACTGGAATGTTTTGAGGATGCTACTAATAGATTGGATAAGTTTAATTAGACTTTCAGAAGGCCTTTGATTAGGTCCCTCATAAGAGGTTATCATTAAAATTAAAGCGCAAAATATTGGGGGTAGGGTACTGACATGCATAGAGACCTGATGGGGAGACAGGAAGCCAAGAGCAGGAATTAATGGGTTACATTCCGAGTGGCAGGCAGTGATGAGTGGGTACTGTAGGGATCAGTGCTTGGATCCCAGCTATTTATGATATATGCTAATGGTTTAGATGAACAAACTAAATTTAATATCTTCAAGTTTGAAGATGACACAAAGCTGGGAGGTGAATGCAGAGATGATTCACTGTGATTTTTCACAGTTTGAGTGGGCAGGGGCATGGCAGATGAAGTATTATGTGGATAAATGTGAGGCTTTCCACGTTGATAGCAAAAACAGGAAGGCCGTTTAGTATCTGAATGGCAATAGACTGGGAAAGGTCAGGTACAACAAGAGCTAGATGTCCTTACCAGTCGCTGAAGATAAGCATGCAGGTGCAGCAGGTAGTGAGGAAGACAAATGGTGTGTTGGCCTTTATAATGAGATGATTCAATGACACGAGCAGGGATATATGTTTTTCTGCAATTTTACAGGGACTTGACAAGACCTCACCTAAAGTGTTGTATGTAGTTTTGGTCTCCTTACTTGAGACAGGGTGTTCTGACTATGGATGGGATGCAATGAATGTTGACCAGACCGATTCCTGGGATGACGGGACTGATGTCTGCAGAGACACTGGATCAATTAGGACTATATTCACTGGAATGTAGAAAAATGAGGGGAGAGAACATGAAGACCTATGGAATTCTACAGAACTAGACAGGGTTAATGCAGGGTGACAGTGGAATCCAGAACCAGGGATCACACTTTAACGATATGAGGTAGGCTATTTAGGACAGAGATGAAGAGAAATTTCTTCACCCAGAGAGTGTTGAGTTTGTGGAATTCTCTGTCACTGTGTGGTTGAGACCAAAATATTGAATGTTTTCAAAAGCCATTAGATATATTTGCTAGGCTAAAGGGATCAAAGGGTATGGAGAGAAAGTGGGAGTAGGGGACTGTGAAACTGAAATGAACCTTGATATGGCAGTAATAAACCACTAGATATAACTCTTTCTTACTTCCCATTATTCTGCTATTAATCCCAGTCTACAACAGTAACAGCTGCCCATAGTTATATTTCTCTCAAAGGTTGTCTCGGCATTTATTTCTTCGTGCCCCAGGCCCTAGTTAATTAAGTCCAGAATGCACAGATGGACAATGCTAATCTGTGAAGTGTAGACAAGGATCAAATTCTGAAGATGTTCAGCCAAATAAAATGCTCAGCAGCGTATTCTTTTCAAGAATGTAAACCTCAGTGATATTTTCAATGTCAAATTTTTGTTTCATTTGTTTATGGGATATGTTGCTAGAAAGGCCACTACTTACTGTCAATCGTTAATTACTCTTGATATTATGATGGTGAGCTCTACCACCATATATAAAGCATATGTATATATATTATATATATATGTGTATGTATGTCTGTGTATGTGTCGATGTACTGTTGCAGGCGGATTGACTGTACATCCATTATATGATTAAGAAAAGAATTCCACAATTTGACACAGTGAAAATGGAATAGCAATAATAAAATTTCAAGTCAGAATAGCTTATGGCTTGAAGGGAAATGGTGATGGTGTTTCCATGCTGCTGCTGCCCTCTTGTCTATAGGTGATGGAGGTCACGGCTCACTAAGGTGCTGTTGATGGAGGTCTGGCAAGCTGTGGATGATCTTATGGATAGTGCAAACTGCTACTTTTATGTTCCCACTCTGAAAGGAGTGAATGCTTAAGATTATAGCTGAGGTGCATAAGTAGAAAATGCTTTTCTAAGAGACTGCTGCAAATTTGCATGAAAACTTTCTTAGGCTTGATTGAAATTTATGGCTTCAAGTGTGTATTCCAGTTCAACCTGTTGGATCTGGTGAGTTGTCAGGTCAGGAAGGTTTGTCAGGTCAGTACCTATTCAGGTTTGATTAGGGGATCGAGAAGAGGAATTGAAAAGTTTCGGAATTTCAGTGCTAGATCTCATCAGGATCAGATACCACTCTAACATTCAAACTTCCCAAGCTGTGTCATTAAGTTGGTTCACAGGCCTTATAGCACTGATGACACATCTCTCTGTTACTACTGTCGTGAACCCGGCTTGTGCTATTACTTCACGAGCCACATCCTAGACTGAAACCTGGCTTGATGGATTGTGTTTGATTTGTGTTGATTTTAACAAAGTTGGCCCCATGTTGAAGCATAAAAATGCTATGCTGCATATTTTGCATTAATAAAACTTATTAATGAAAGAAATGAACATAGAATAACGAAGCTATGTACTTCAAAGATCTTTTTCTCACACACAGCATGTGTATAATCCCATTAATCTCAAAATACATATTTACAAATTGAAAAGAAAAACAACAGCTGTGATATAGAGCACAAGTACTGGACAGCTCTGGTACAGTATCTACATATGACTTGGAACACCACAACACCAGTCATATTGTACTCACACCAATGTCCCTGTCTCTAACACCATGGTAAATTTAAGTCACTGTGACTTTAACATATAGACTGTAACTGCAGGTAATGATCTCCTGGAACTTTTGTTTATTTGTTCATGGGAAATGGGTGTGCTGGTTGGGATATCCAAACCAGAGGAGTTAAACACATTGGTGTGTATGATGTAGGTCAAACTAGGTAAAAATGGCAGATTTCTGTCACAAAAAGACATTTGTTTTTTTTTTAATAACAAATTGGTGGTGGTTTTGTGGTCACCATTAGGATAGCTTTTTATTTCAGATTATTGTTGAATTGCAAAATGCTGACTACCTACCTGATCCAACAGGTTCAACAGAAATATATACTTGAAGCCATAAATTTTAACTAAGCCTCAGGAAGTTATCATCGACCAGAGTAGGAGTTGAACTCAATGTCACCAGAGGTCCTGGATTTCTGTTCCAGTGAAATTACCACCGTGCCATTACCTCCCCTTAGCTGTTGAACACCTCAGCATAAACATACTCAACTTAAAGTAACCTTTTCAGGGTTTTATTCCAACACTTTTTGTTTGAGACTGACACTAACTCTTCATTCTCAGGTAGCCTATACATATTCCTTCCCTTCTAGAGAATGCTGGTCTGTACAGCCATCTTCATCCTGGGACTCTTTAAAACTCAATAAAAATAGAACTAAAAGTAAAATCTCCCTGTCTAAACTATCGGAGCTTCCCTTAGCTTAAAACGAAGTTCCAGACAGCTGTTACAAACGTTGAGGCCCAATTATTTACCTTGTGGAGTCGCAAAACAATCCAAGATAAATGAAAATCTATTAATGGTGCACAAAACCCCACTTAATTCTAAAGCTAGACCACAAAATCTATTTTGAAAGCAATCACCATGACTGAAGAATTACTTAAAAGTTGATTTTTAACTGCAGACACAAAAAAGCCCACATGTTAAGAACTCAAAAACCCAAAACCCAAAGTTAGAATAAATATGTTAAAACATATGGAAATCTCACTATTTGCATTTGGGCTCTTGTGTATCAATTTCAAACAAACATGATCACAGCCGTTGCTTGAACTTGCATTGATTTATTGCCACGAGGTACTATGAAAAGCTTTGTTTATGAGAAATACAAGCAGGTCATAATAAGTAAGGATGTCCAGATTGCAAAGACTTAGAGACATACAGATAACATCGCACAGATGTGTGCTAGACGAGATCACCATTAGCAAGATCAGCATTATTTGAGGCTAGAGCGTCCATGCATCAGTCTACTAACGTCCATGAAGAAGCTGTTCCTGAACCTGCTGATGCGTGTGTTCAGGCTTCTGTATTTTCTGCCTGGTGGAAGAGGTTGTTGGAGATCATTATCAGGGTGCGATGGGTCTTTGATGATGCAGGCAGCCTTTCCACAGCAGCGAGCCATGTAAATGGTGACCGTAGGTGGAAGATTGGCTTCTGTGATAGTCTGGGCTGTCCACCCAACCCTGTATAGTTTCTTACAGCCCTGGGCAGAGCAGTTGCTGTACCAGGCTTTTAAGCACCTGGATTATATGTCCTCATTTGTGCATCTGTAGAAATTGGTGAAGGTCTTTGTGGACATGCCAAATTTCCTGAACCGCCTGAGGAAAAAGAGGTGTTGTTGTGCTTTTTTGACTGGCACATCGACATGGGAGGACCAGGACAGATTGTCAGTCTTCATCACTCCGAGAAACTTGACCTTCTCCACCCTCTCAACCTCAGTTCTGTTGATGTAGATGTTTTCTTCCTTTCTTTCTGAAGTTCTCTAGTTTTGCCAACATTGAGAGAGAGGTTGTTCTCATTGCACCATGTCAGCAAGTTCTCTGTCTCCCTGCTGTATTTTGACTCGTCATTGTTAGTTAGCCGTCCAACTATGGTGGTGTCATCAGCATTTATTTGGAATTTGGCGACACAGTCATGGGTGTACAGGAAGTTCAGCAGAGGGAGAAAGTGAGGACTGCAGATGCTGGAGATCAGAGCTTAAAAATGTGTCGCTGTAAAAGCGCTGCCTGACCTGCTGTGCTTTTCCAGCAACATATTTTTAAGTTCAGCAGAGGGCTGAGTATGCATTCTTGGGGGCTCCAGTGTTGAATGTTATTGTGGTGGAGATGCAGTTGTATATCTTGACTGATTGATTGCAGTTTGTGGGTCAGGAAGCTGAGGATCCAGTTGCGGAGGGTGGAGCTGAGACCAAGGTCACAAAGTGTTGAGATCACTCTGGTGGGGATAATGCTGTAGTCAATGAGCAGGATTCTGATGAAGATGTCCTTGTTGCTCAGATGTTCCAGGAATGTGTGGAAGGCTAGGGAAATGGATCCTCTGTGGACCCATTATGTCGGCAGGCAAATTGCCAATTGGTTATTGAAGTCTTTCTATTCTATGGAACAATCTATGGATTTTTGAACCAAATTTCAATAGAGGTCAAATTGAATTTAGCCACTGGTAACTAAGTACAATTTGGGACCCCAAAATTTCATTTTGCCTTGAATTTCATTTTATTTTATGCAATGAGGTAGATACGTACTTCCTAACACAAGATTATATTTATGAACATGTTCAATGAAATTTATGTATTTTGGAAAAGAGTAAATAACTCCATAAATTGGCGTTAATGTGCAGTTTAATCAAAGTATACTGAGAGTTCAATGAAATTTGGTTCTAATTAATCTTTATTTTAAATCTGGTAGTGTGCATTGTCATTCAACCTCGCTTAAGGATCGAAATGCACATTTTCAAGTTTTATACTGAGAAGTGTTTTTGAAGTATCCTGAAGGGATTTATTCTTGTCATTACTCCAAGAGCTGCACTTCCCTTAAATTATTTGCAATACCATTATATCCTCACCCTAGTGCACAGAAGGAATTTCAACCCTAGCATTTGCTATGGGGAAAGGATACTGCAGACTTCCTGCAGTCGTACATTTCCCAATGAAGCTTTGAATTGAAGTTACATTTCCTGGGGCTCAGTTATTTCATCCTGTCTTAATAACCTGAAATAATTTTATAGCTGATGCTGATTCCTATTTTTGAATTTATTTAATCTGCCTCATCTTCTGAATGTTCTGGTAAGGACATAGCAAGACCAACGTACCAGGTGTTGAATTCTGATGAAAGTTTCCTGAAGGCTGGCTGAAGGGAATGATGTACATTTGAAGTTACTGCTTTCAAGAAAAAGAAATTCATTACTATTTTTGTTAATAAAAACATTGGCGATGCAGGAGCGGTTTACCATGTATAATTCAATAATGATTCTATTTGAGATTTCAGCAACACTACTTTTTAAGATTTGGGCTCAATCCTATTTAATTTCCTGTTCTTGTGATCTTAGTTAAATAATACAAGACAGCGTCAACGTTTGACTGATTTTTCTGTGCATATGGTCAGAAATCTTGCTAAGTCAACAAATTTCTGTTAGTTACTCTGGTATCAAGTGTTCAATTTCCCATTTTTGTCTGATTGGAGGAACAGATCACTTGCAAGTACTCATCCTTCAATTTTTTTGTGTGTGTTGTGATTCTAAATTCAGACCAAATTATGGGAATGAAATGCCTTCTGTTTTCCCATACATGAGCCTACTATATGAGAAGATTTGGACATCTTAAATTTGGGTTCAGAACAAAGTATAATTTCGTAGAAAGTCTCATTGTATTTGCAATTCTGCTCAATAATCAAAAGTAAATTTAAATGGAGAGTCCAAGGAATTCTGTCGTCTTCTTTCTTTCCCACTGTCTCTCATTCTTCCCCACCTCCCCATCCCATGCGCACACACAATATGTAAAGAAATACCCTTTAGTAGGATCTTGTTTCACAACCTGCCGTGCTTTGAGTGCAACAGGGTTCTAACCATCCAGTCAGCTGTGGGAAGCAAGCTGAGCAGCCCACTGTGATAACCAGCATCAGAAAATGTTGATTTAAAGGTTTTGGACAAGAGTGAGATGGGGAATGAGTGGAGGAATTTTATTTTTAGGCGATTAATAATGCCCTGAAACTCACTGGTCGGAAGAGTGGTAGAAATGGAAACAATATGATTTCAAAAAGACATTGAGGGGGCTGTGAAGGAAATAAACTTGCAGAGCATCGGAAACAGACTGACTGGATTGATGTGCAGAGATCCAACATGGACTGAATAGCTCTGAATGTCCTGCTCATTACTTGTTGTTTAATCAACATCACTAAAACATATTTTTATCTTTGATGTCTTGCTGTGTGCAGATTGACTGGCGTACCTCCTGCATTGCAACAGTGACGATATTTTAAATGTCCTTGGTGTGACTGCAAATTACTGAAACATCCTGAGGCTTCCCATAGTACATAAATGCAAGTCTTTATTTCACTTTCTTTCATGCTGCAGTAACAATTGTTCTTCAGTTATGGTTTAGGCATGCTGGAGCAGAATAAAAGCAAATTTATCTTGTCTGCTGTTGTCTGTTCTGTCTGGCTAAGGAGTCCTTGTTAATACTAAAAGACCAAGTCTATCATCCCTCGCCTGGCTAAACACCAAACCTTACTCTTCACCTGTGGGAGGGGAGGAGCCTTTTTTTTTTGGTCAGTTCTTTGCAGAGAATTTGAAATTCACATGCATTGCATCTAATTCATTGACCCCATAAACCACAATGGTAGCATCTGTGGACAGAAAGCAAAACAGTCATAGAGTCATAGAGATGTACAGCATGGAAACAGACCCTTCGGTCCAACCCATTCATGCCAACCAGATATCCCAACCCAATCTAGTCCCACCTGCCAGCACCTGACCCATATCCCTCCAAACACTTCCTATTCATATACCCATCCAAATGCCTCTTAAATGTTGCAATTGTACCAGCCTCCACCACTTCCTCTGGCAGCTCATTCCATACATGTACCACCCTCTGCGTGAAAAAGTTGCCCCTTAGGTTTCTTTTATATCTTTCCCCTCTCACCCTAAACCTATGCCGTCTAGTTCTGGACTCCCCCACCCCAGGAAAACGACTTTGTCTATTTATCTTATCCATGCCCTCATAATTTTGTAAACCTCTATAAGGTCACCCTCAGCCTCCGATGCTCCAGGGAAAACAGCCTCAGCCTGTTCAGCCTCTCCCTGTAGCTCAGGTCCTCCGACCCTGGCAATATCCTTGTAAATCTTTTCTGAACCCTTTCAAGTTTCACAACATCTTTCCGATAGGAAGGAGACTAGAATTGCACACAATATTCCAACAGTGGCCTAACCAATGTCCTGAACAGCCGCAACATGACCTCCCAACTCCTGTACTCAATACTCTGACCAATAAAGGAAAGCATACCAAACACCACCTTCACTATCCTATCTACTTGCGATCTGAAGAAAGATCATTGGCCCTGAAACACTCTTTCTCTCCACAGATGCTGCCAGACCTGCCGAGTTTTTCCAGCAATTTTTGTTTTAAGTTTCTGATTTCCAGCATTCACAGTTCTTTGATTCTTTTTTAGCTTATTGTCTACATGGTTTAATGTCAAATTTTGTTAAAGCCTGTGTGAAACACCTTGATCCATTATGCTCCATAAATACAATAAGTTGTTTTTGGATTCTATGTGAGATGAACGCAGATAAGATTGGAAACTTACCAAATAGTAAACATGGTATGAAGTTGTATTCAGATTATTGCATTTGGGGCCAGAAAATTGCACCATGATCATGCGCTTTTAAAAAGATACAATTGCATTCAACTTCAACTAATGAATGTTTCAGTGCTTTCTCAAACATAAGAACTAGGACCAGGAGTAGGCCATCTGGCCCTTCGAGCCTAAGTGTCGTCACTTATAATTCAAAAATATGGCAGCTAATTTGGATTCATCCAACTCAAACAGCAAGATGAGGACAACTGGATAATCTGTTGTTTTTGTGATGTTGATTAAGGGACAAATAGTGGCTCTGTGCTCCTGAGCAAGCAGATAGGGACTTGGTTTAACTTTTCATCTGAAAGATGGCATCTGTGACAAGGCAGACAAGAAATTCAAGAAGAAAACTATTCTGACGTCACTCGTGGATCTTCAGTCTGCGATGACAATGTCATCTCTGCGATCTCAAAAGATCAGCTTGAAGCCTTGCTTAATGTCTTTGTAGAAACACACCAAAGAATTGGTCTCAGCCACAACTCAAAAAGACTCCAGTCCTTTACTAATCCTTTCCAGGGCACTTTCCGGTCCATCCCTCCGCTAAGATCAACAGACAAATCATCCCAAATGTGCAATATTTCTCCTCCCTTGGGAAGCTGCTACTTGTCTAATCGTTGTCATCAATGCAGAGATCCAACCCTCATCCAATCCGAAAGTCTTCATGCATGACATCTGAGCTGATAATGTTAAAAATCACACAATACCAGGTTATGGTCCGACAGGTTTAATTGGAAGCACATTAGCTTTCGGAGCAACGCTCCTTCATCATCTGATGAAGGAGCGTCACTCCGAAAGCTAGTGCGCTTCTAATTAAACCTGTTGGACTATAATCTGGTGTTGTGTGATTTTTAACTTTGTACACCCCAGTCCAACACTGGCATCTCCAAACCATGTGCTGATAATGACATCCTTGAGTATAAGACAGTCATCCTTCTGATGCCTCAGTATGGCTTTGAAACTTGGGCTACATATAGATACCACTTCAAGGCTGTTGAAGTGTTGTCAAAGCTGAGATGGATTCCCTGCATCAGTTGGGAGTACAGTTGCACCAACCTTGAAGGAGCCAATAACACAGGCATTGAGACCTTGATCATCTGAAACCAACTCCGCTGGGCTGACCATGTGCTGAAGATGCCGATGATCTGACTGCCAAAGCAAATAAACTTCTCCTAGCTTAAGGAAGGCAGTCGAATGAGTGGACAAAGGAAGTGTTTCAAACACCCCATGAAGTCTTCCTTCAAGAAGTGTAACATGGATGCCAATATGTGTGAGACCCTCTCTCAGAAGAAACTGACCTGTATGAAGGAAGACAATTCTTTGAGAACATCTGTCAACAAGAGGAGGTAAGGAAGGACCCACAGAACCCATGACCAGTGACACAGATTTTCCCAGGTGGCAGTTAAACTCCTTAGTGAGTGATTGTTGCTGCTGATGGTACCCTCAGTGTTGCAGTGGATCATTTGTCTTTGTATTCTTGAGCTCAAATAGTGGATTATTGCACTATTCGGAAGATGTCATCCAACTCGAAACTTTAACTCTCCATGCATTGTGAGACCTGCTAAGTTTCTCCTGCATTTTCTTTTTAACTTAAGTATTTTGGTTACTTCATCAATCTCTGCTATCTTTTCAGTGTTTTAGATTTCTGGCAAATTGTAAAAGTTGTGACATTAAGAGACCTCCAGTAGAGATTGGACTGATTTCTGACCTTTGAGTGGCAATGTCCCTGGGTAGCAGCGACTGTATGATTGAAGTTTATGTGCAGTTTAAGGGAGGGCAGTGTTGGTCCAAGATGATGTTTTTGAAGTAAACAAGGGTTAAAAAACAGAACTGGTGAACATGATCTGGCAATTTAGGTTAAAGAATAGGTAAATACAGATGCAGTACAAAACATTTAAGGGGATATTCCGAAAAATGAGAGAAATTTGAAAAGATGAACCTGCCACCTGAGATTGACTTAAAAAAAAGTTAAAGATGTTATCAAACTCGAAGAAAAGTCATATCGGTTTGCAAATATAGTTAACATGACAGAATATAAAATGAGAAATAATTACTGGAAGATTAATAAGGGGGGCAAAATTAGAGTAAGACAGAGTTAATCAAAAATATAAAAGCAAGTCTTTTTCAGATATATTAAAAAAAGTTAACCAAGTGTTAGTCCTATACAACAGGATTCTGGGGGATTAATAATGAAGGATAAAGAGATGGCAGACAAATTGAGGGTGTGTTTTACATTATTAAAAAAGGAGACAAGCAAAATTCCCAAAGAAAGCTGTATATCAGAATTGAGAGCGAATTGAGAGCTGTATATCAGAATTGAGAATTTGTGGGCGGCACGGTGGCACAGTGGTTAGCACTGCTGCCTCAAAGCGCCTGAAGACCCGGGTTCAATTCCCGACTCAGGCGACTGACTGTGTGGAGTTTGCACGTTCTCCCCGTGTCTGCGTGGGTTTCCTCCGGGTGCTCCGGTTTCCTCCCACAGTCCAAAGATGTGCGGGTCAGGTGAATTGGCCATGCTAAATTGCCCGTAGTGTTAGGTAAGGGGTAATGTAGGGGTATGGGTGGGTTTCGCTTCGGCGGGTCGGTGTGGACTTGTTGGGCCGAAGGGCCTGTTTCCACACTGTAAGTCTAATCTAAGTCTAATCTAATCTAATCAAGATAATTGCTGTTACCAGGGAGGTGATACTGAGTAAACTGTTGGAACTGTGTGTTGAAAAGTCCCTGGATCCTGATGAATCACATCCTAGGGTCTTAAAAGAAGCAGCTGGTAATGTAGTTGATAGTAGGTTCATTTTGTAGTGCTATTTAGCTAGAGGAACTTTCTGCTCCTCCAGTACTTAAAATGAAGCAGGCAGTTTGATCATTTAGCAACAGTTCAGTTAGAGGAAAGTGTTGGTGAGACAGAGCTGGATGATGGCAGTGTAAATTTAAAAACTTGCATAATGCTTTCAGATGATGTCATTTATGGACAGCATGTAGATGAGGAGGAGGCCAGGGAGAGGGGAGTGGTACAGTGCGGAAGCCTGAAGAGAAGCCACTTTTAATTGGTCCTTTGACTGCAGTTAGGTCACAGCTGGATGTCAGGGGTGAGGCACTGGACGTGCCGTTAGAGTGAAAGACTAAGGAAGGAAAGTTGATCTTTTGTCAGGTTACATGGAAGTCTCAGATTTCATCCTGTAAGAACTGTCTTGATACTGTGGCAGGGAATGGGGAGAAATTGGATAAAATAACTTTCAAGCAGGCTGGTACAATTTCTGGCAGACAAGATGATCAAGACTTTAAGAAGAAAAAGAGGCTGGAGTTCATATTGTTTGCAAGGACAGTGGGGTTGGTGGTTTTTTGTAACTTTTTTTGAGATTTTGAAGTGTTCGTAGTGAAGTGGGGTCTTTGATAAATTTATCGGGCCATTTGTACAGAAGCACACGTTTGACACAGTGGATTCTTTCGATCCTTTGTATCCGTGCTGATAGAAACCCTAAAAGCAAATTGCTGGAAAAACTCAGCAGGTCTGGCAACATCTTTGGAGAGAAATCAGTTAACATTTTGGGTCCAGTGATCCTCCTTGAGAATCAATGCGGGTAGAATATGTTTTGTAATGTTTTAAGGTCAAACCGCGGTTGCATGTTACACAGTAGCTCTGCCCTTTTAAACATTTGTTGTCCTGCATAATTAAGCATCTTGAATATGAAAATGAACTGAATGGGGAATTTATTACTTAACAAAAACATTCTCCTTTGTTTGCAGTGCAATACGACTAGCAAGCTTAACTCCCTTCTTTGTTTTGTTTAAAAGTATTGTGTTGATCAACTGTTCAAGTAAAAACATTATATTCTTATAAACCAAAATCTTGTGTGATTTACAATTTTGAAAACAAATTGCACAATTACCTCAATTTTTGACTTCTTGTCAAACAGAACTTTCTCTGCATTTAGCAACTTTATAGAGTCATACAGATGTACAGCATGGAAACAGACCCTTCGATCCAACCCGTCCATGCTATCCCAGATATCCCAACCCAATCTAGTCCCACCTACCAGAACCCAGCCCATATCCCTCCAAACCCTTCCTATTCATATACCCATCCAAATGTCTCTTAAATGTTGCAATTGTACCAGCCTCCACCACATCCTCTGGCAGCTCATTCCACGCACGTACCACCCTCTGCGTGAAAAAGTTGCCCCTTAGGTCTCTTTTATATCTTTCCCCTCTCACCCTGAACCTATGCCCTCTAGTTCTGGACTCCCTGACCCCAGGGAAAAGACTTTGTCTATTTATCCTATCCATGCTCCTCATAATTTCTAGCACACATTTCTCTGTTTTGCAGTACTTCTGTTCTGAAAAAGTAAATACCTTTTTTGTTAAATTGCACATGTTAAATGCTGTGTTTATATTGTTGCATTACATTTGCAATCTTGTCATTTTGATGATCCGACTGCTACAAAGATTGCTTGATTTAAAATGGTCCTAAAGTGTAAGAATGTTAGATTTGCTAGTTTTTGGAATGAATACATATAAACCATGAAACTGTCGAGTTTCAAAAACAAAATTGGAAAATTGCTGCACTAATGGTAAGCATTTGCTTAAAAAAAAATCAATGCATGGACTGCATATTTAAGTTCAAGGTCAGTAGTTCCAGTGCTATAAAGTGAGTAACCTCCCGACAGGGAAAAGCTTCCTTAATATTGCATGTTTCAGTAAATAAGTTACACAGTATGATGACCACCTTATTAATGAACTCTTTTTCCAATTGTACATTTATATGATAGTGTGGAACACTTTCAGTTAACGATGAATGCAATTTAAAACTTCTTTCACTTCTCTGTTATTTAAATTGGCATTGTAATAATGTTTGGTGCTGGAATGTAGTTATCCTGGTCGGCGTGTTTTTGGAGCTTGACACTGAATCATCATTGTTGAATTAATTATGGTATTTGTGGCAACCAAATTTAGCTTTACATCAGAAATCTTCAGCATTGTAGTTACTTTAAATCTAAATATCTGTACACAAATTTAAAATGATTCAAAGATAAAAGGCAGTGCACTAGTTAGGGAGATTTTAATTTGTGAAGGCACCATGTTCCTTCCAGTTCCCAGGGTAAAGACTCGATCATTCGTTGCACCTGTACAGTCAACCAATATTAGTAACAATTATCAGGAGTTTCCTCATTAAGAACATTTGAATTGTTGATGAGCTGTGTGCAAGAGAAAAAATGAAGCAGACATTGTAAATTGAAAAGACTGTTGCTTATCCAAGAAAGTTAAATATTACAACCAGTTGTAAAATTGAAAATGAATAATTCTAAATTATTTAGACTATTTCCTGTACATGGAATTAGTCACAGCTAAACTATGTAAGAGCTCATTTGCATGGCATCTCATAGCTGAGGAACTTTTGTTCATCTGAGCACCAATATTTCATATTTTCTCTTACAGTGCAAAATGTGGGGACCAAAGAGCATGTGGAAAGCAATGAATCTCCTGAATTGGAGCCAATTAATTGTGTGAGGAGGAGGAAGCAACGACCTGCAGTGCTAAGCTTGACAAATACTGAAACGACTGGGGTATTGCGACCCAGACAGGTCAGGCTTGATAGTCCTAGTAACCGCTATGCTGGAGACTGGAGCAGCTGTGGTGAAAGTTACCTTCTGAAGGCAAAGGATGAGAGCACAGAGGCAGACTATGATGATGTTCCTTCAGAAGATACTGGAAGTGAAGAGGAGAGTACAGCAGCAGACAGGAACAGTAGTATGATGGAACTGCATGCAGAGACAAAATCCAAAGGGCAGACATATGAGGCCTATGTAAGGATGCAGAAGATTAATCCAGCACTTGAACATAGGGTGAACTTAAAAGATCTTCAGGAAAGTATTGACACATTAATTGGGAATTTAGAACGCGAACTCAGCAAAAACAAACTGAACGTCACTTGTTGAAATAATTTGCTTCATTCTGGGATAGAGGAATAGCATTACAGACCCGACAGTTGTATTAGCTGTTTTATGATGGCTGCACACTTTGAGATAGAGAAGTATCATGGACCATCTGGGTTATCTGGCTTATTCAGGCATTCCAGGACATTTGTACGTAAACATTTTTCTTCTTATTGGAAGAATCCAGCGAATTGACCCTTAGGGGTATGCGGTGCCTTAGAGGCATTTTTGTTTAAGGTGTACTGTAGACTGAGCACTGTGTTCAGGTAGGAATGTTAACTGATGCACTTACAAAGCAGGCTTTTAATAAGGACTTTTGAAGGAGATTAGCCATTGCCACTCAGCAGACACTCTGGGGACTGAATCCTGAGTCATCTTTAATCAAAAGTGTTTAATTCTGATCATTCTCGTTCTTGAGGATGGTTGCTGCTTGGCAGATGTTTCTGTAAGGTGACAGTATTTTTTATTTCAGCAAAAAATACCAGTTAGTGATTCACTGGTCACCTTTCATTTGCAATGTAAAACCAAGGCTGCTATGAAGAGACCATTTCCACAAAAAACCCTGCACGTTTTTTGGGTGATGAGAAATATTGTAAACTGTTTCCTTTCTTTAATATTAACATTTCTCTGTAACTGTATTTAAACCCAAATCAAAACAAATGGTATATTTTTCTAACCCAGTATATTTTTGATAAAGTGTGGACACATCATTTATAGTGACGCACCTACCAGAAGGCCAAATACTGTTCAATGTACTGCCTGGGAAATGTAGCATATATAAATATATAAAGTGCACGATGATGAGAGCTGTGAGGAAATTTTCTTAACATAATGTGGCTGATCATTTGCAATATCTGGTGTGGTATTATGTTTTTGTCATGTCAGTATTGATAACGAAGACTATTAACAGTGCATTAAAACGGGTGTTTTATATTCAAATGGTCCATATCTTTACACAGATAGGAAATGTGAATGAATAATGTCTCTCGGTTAAAACTGTCAGCCTGTTTAGAGAGACTGATTTGTGTATAGTATTGGTACATTTTACATTCATTTTTATCTATTTCCAGTCTTCTTTCTGTAATGTTAATTGAATTTCAGTTTTGTTGACAGTCATATGGGAATCTACAAAAAATTACAATAAAAATGTTGACGTTCAGATTTTAACAATATTACAATGGGCACGTGAAAAACAAAATTTGAAATCTCTTCAGACCAAATACACTCTACATTTGTAGAAGGTATTTTCCATTAAACTCATTCTACAAATTAATCATTTGTTGTAATCTAATCTATGTAGAAAGCTGAGTCACAGGAACAGAACATCCAAAGAATATCTGACTAAATGGAAATCCTTGTGTTGTCCTCTTGAAGGCATTCAGGTTGGTCTCCTAACCTTCAGTCCAGAGACAAATAAATGGCGAGGAGAATTATGCCTCAGTTTTTAACTTGGCGGATATTTAAAACACTTTTTTAAAGGATTTCCTGTGTGGATGATATCTATTAAGAAATGTAACAGTTGCTCGAGATAGGGTTAGATTTAGAGTGACCTAACTGTAAAACTCTCACAATTTTGAACTGTTTCTAACTGATGCCAAGGTTTTTGCTTACACCAATGCACATAAGTCCATTCAATTTAAATTATTCTATGTTATTTTTTTTCCCATGTTATCAATACTTAATCTGACATTAGTCATTTAAGCTGATATCCCTTTGGCCCCACAATTTAGTTCACAGGAGCATTTTGGAAATCCCAGAGGTGGTATTCCTGACTCTATATCTGATGCTATTCACTAGATATAACTGCCAGAGTTTTATACTTATCCAATTACTATTAATCAGTTTCCCCCATCCATTTTACTAGAATTAAAAATCTCATAGTAATGACTAGTAAGGTGGTAGAAGTGGTCAGCTCAGACAGGTGCGTTTTCCATTTACACGTTAAATGTGAAACAGGTGGACAGGGTTGCTGGGAAGTGATAGCTGCTTTGAAAAGTGCAAAGGTACAGTCATGTGTCATGTGTTTAGGTGAATGGACATTAATATCACGTACCCTCCCCAATATTTCCGTTGGCTGAACGTCTTTGTAATCTATGCACCGTCTCATTCTGACGTTAGCCTCACTGGTAAAGACTTTCTTGAGTCCAATTCAAATAGTCCGGATACAGAAGCATCCCAATTTCGGCAGCACTGTAATCGGGTGAGATATTGAGCTGATCAGTGTTTTTCTTAGGCTTTGTTTCAGTTCTTCCCCTTAGGATTAAGCAAGTTGTGCCTCTTGGCAAACATTGAGATGACTTTTGTGGCTCTCAGCTTTTAGGATTGTTTCTGTGATACTCACCTTTAATTGATCTAGCCCCTTTAAATTTAAATTGCGCTAACATTCTTTGTACAATGGCTTTTGGTTTCACTATCTATTGATATTTAACCAGAATTATGCAAAAAAGATGACCACATCAAATTGAGTGCAAATAGTACACTTGCGTTTGAGTGGGTCCACGATACCAACAGCCATTCTGGCATTACCTAGGTTTTCATTTAAAGTTTAATATCTGGAATAAATATTTATCGTAGCCTTGAAGTTTCTAGTTCCATAATGTGGTATGTGACAAATTATTTAATGTGAAGAATAAGAAATCCAAAACTAAAAATTAAGTATTATGCACATGAGAGGTGACATATGGTAGATCCTCTTATGCAAGAACCATTACATACTATACTTTTATTTTTCAATCATTTTGCCCTTAAATATTTTTCAGAAAAATTGGATGTAACATATATTGAAAATATTAAATTTTGTCATAGCAAAATCAACTGGAAAAAAATTTGCCAGTGCATTAATGTTCCTTAACTTCTAAAATGATCCACTACTGTGTATTTGGTGTATAATATGAACGAATTGGATTGTTTTGGTTTTAATTAACACGTCTCACAGCTTAAAGATTCTTTGTAAAATGGTTTTCAGCCTCTAATTTATCTGTTGAAAAATTTATTCTTATGTTTTAGTAATCCCATATTCATTATCTGTTACACAAACATATACTTACCTTGAACATGATAAAGCATCACTAAGTATGTAAATATGACTTTATGCCGATATTTGAGTACTGTGCTTTACTGTGACACCAATATTAAAAATGCATATTTAACAAATTGTTTTGATGCTGCTAACTATGGTCAACAATTTCTGCACAATATTTTGTCACTGAGACAAATTGAGGCATACATTTATATTAACATTCATGACGAAGAGCTTATGCTCGAAATATAGGCTCTCTTGCTCCTCTGATGCTGCCTAAGCTTTTCTAGCACCACAATGTTTAACATACATCCATATGCGTCAGTATATTATTGAGCATATATTAGATTCATAGAATCCCTACAGTGTGGAAACAGGCGCTTTGACTCAACAGGTTTGCACCGACCCTCTGAAGAGTAACCCACCTAGACCCATTCCCCTACCCTATTAGCCTATGTGTACCCCTGACAAATGCACCTAACCTACACGTCCCTGGTGGGCAATTTAACATGGCCAATTCACCTAACCTGGACATCTTTGGACTGTGGGAGGAAACCAGAGCACCCAGAGGAAACCCACACAGACACGGGGAGAATGTGCAAACTCCACACAGACAGTCACCCAAAGCTGGAATCGAACCCAGGTCCCTGGTGTTGTGAGGCAGCAGTGCTAACCATTGAGCCACCATGCCACCCATATTGATAATTAGGTTTTTTTTATTATTTTAATATTAGACCACAAAAAAGTTTGTACTTTAACTAACAAAATAGTATAGCTTTTCAAACAATCAGTTAAATATTCATGCAATGTGGACTAACAAACATGATCTTTGAATATTGCTGGAAAGCAATATATTACTGAAGGTCTTCATTTTGTATTCATCAGGACAAGTGCAAGAATTGCCAAATTTCAAAATATTGCAGCTTCTCAAAATCCAGGAGTTCATAAAGGGTACAAGGCTTGAATAAAGGAACAGGATAGGCCATTGGGCCCATCATGACTGCTCCATCGTTTAATATGATCATGACTGGTAGAAACCTAAGTGCCTTTTACCAACGGCACCCCATAACATTTTACACCATTAGTAATCAGAAATCTATCAATTTCTATTGTAATCATACTCAAAGACTGACTTTCCATACCTCTGCTGTAGAGGATTCCAAAGATTCACACCCTTCAAAGAAATCTCCTGATTCGGATCTGAAATGACATCCACCTAATTATTACATTGTACCCCTGGTTCTAGACTCCCCAATCTGACCTTCATTTACTGTTTACCCCTGTAAGCAGTAGATGATACATCTTCCTCAGATGTTCTCACTGGGATAATGCTGTGCTGGGAATTATTAAAAATATCTGAAAGTATGTGTTACGTCTTCTCTGCCTTTTAATTAAGTTTTGCAGTTCACTGTAGCCCGTAATTAGCTTTATTCAGGTTTAAAGCACTAATCTTAGACTCTTGCTTCCCTTTCAACTCAACATGACATTCTATCAAGTGATTGCTGTCACTTAGAGGCTCCTTTACCATGGGTTTATTGATTAACCCTGTCTCATTGCTCATTAACATGTCTAAAAAAAGCCTGCTCCCAAGTTGGCTCTGGAACATACTGTTCTAAGCAATTGTTTCGAATACACTTTTATAAACTTAACTGAGAACTTTTACTATTTGTACTTTGCCAAAGATTTTAGTAGTTTTGCTTTCATTGATATTAAGAGCAGGTCTTTATTCTTTCATGGGATGTGGGCATTGTTAGCAAGGCCAGCATTTTGACCAATCTGTAACTGACTTTGAACTGAGTGGCTTGCTAGGAACACTCAGAGCAATGAACAGTCAACCACACTGGGCTGCGTGTCCGGAATCATGTGTAGGTCAGATCAGGTAAGGATGGCAGATTTCCATCTCTGAAGGACAATAGTGAACCATTACCTTATTCAGTAGCCTCCTGTGAGCACCTTGCCAAAGGTCTTCTTGAAGTCCAGGTAGAATACACCATTGGCTCTCCTTGATCTAACCTGCTCATTACCACCTCAATGAATTCTAGCAGATTTGTCAGGCATGACCTCCCCTCGATGAAGCCATGCTGACTTTGCCCTATTTTACCACACACTTCCAAGTATTCAGAAATCTCATCCTTCACAATAGACTCCAAAATCTTACCCACAACTGAGGTTAGGCTATTTAGCGTGTAACTTTGTCTTTTGCCTTACTCCCTTTTTAAAAAGGGTGTCACGTTAGGGATTTTCCAGTCCTCTGGCACCCCCAGCATGAAAGATCTCCACTATCACTTTAGCTATTTCATTTAGAGGTATACAAGATGATGAGAGGCATAGATAGAGTGGACAGCCAAAGGCTTTTTCCCAGGATGGAAATGTCTTTCACAAAGGGGAATAAGTTTAAGGTAATTGGAGGAGAATTTAGCAGAAGTGTCAGAGCTAGGTTCTTTATGCAGGGAGTGGTGGGTGTGTGGAATGCACTGTCAGTGGTGATAATAGAGTCAGATAGATTAGGAACATTTAAGCGACTCTTGGATAGGTACAAGGATGAGAGTAAAATGAAGGATATGTAGGTTAGTTTGATCTAGAGTAAGATAATAGGGCAGCACAACATCAAGGGCCGAAGGGCCTGTACTGTGCTGTACTCTTCAATGTTCTAACTCTGGAGTGTAGTCCATTTGGTCCTGGTGATTTATCCACTTTCAGACCTTTCAGTTTTTCTAGCACCTTCTCTTTGGTGATGGCCACCATACTCAGCTCTGTCCCTGACTCTCTTGAATTTTTGGGATGTTACTCATGCCTTCCATAATGAAGACTGACACAAAGTAATTATTCTGTTTCTCAGCCTTTCCAATGTTCAACACTACAATCTCTCCAATGTCATTTTCCAGCAGCCCAATGTTCATTTTTGCATCTCTTTTGCCCTTTATATATCTAAAGAAACTTGTACATTCTCCCTTTATATTACTGGCTGCTTTATATTACTGTTTAAGGGAAACAGCAGATGGTGGCTGAGTGGTTAGCACTGCTGTCTCACAGCACCAGGCGCTCGCGTTCGATTCCCGTCTTAGGCAACTTCCTGTGTGGAATTTGCACGTTCTCCCCTGTCTGTGTGGGTTTCTCCCAGATGCTCAGGTTTCCTTCCACAGTCCAAAGATGTGCAGGCCAAGTAACTTGGTCATGCTATTTTGAGACTTTATAAAGCTCTGGTTAGGCCCCATTTGGAGTACTGTGTCCAGTTTTGGTCCCCACACCTCAGGAAGGACATACTGGCACTGGAACGTGTCCATGTGTTGCTGGTCAAAGTACAGCAGGCCAGGCAGCATCTCAGGAATAGAGAATTCGACGTTTCGAGCATAAGCTCTTCATCAGGAATAAAGCCTGCTTGGCTCTCTCTCTTATTCCTGATGAAGGGCTTATGCTCGAAACGTCGAATTCTCTATTCCTGAGATGCTGCCTGGCCTGCTGTGCTTTGACCAGCAACACATTTGCAGCTGTGATCTCCAGCATCTGCAGACCTCATTTTTTTACTGGAACGTGTCCAGCAGAGATTCACACGGATGATCCCTGGAATGGTTGGTCTAACATATGAGGAACGGCTGAGGATCCTGGGATTGTATTCACTGGAGTTTAGAAGATTAAGGGGAGACTTAATAGAGACGTACAAGATACTACATGGCTTGGAAAGGGTGGATGCTAGGAAATTGTTTCCATTAGGCGAGGAGACTAGGATCCGTGGACACAGCCTTAGAATTAGAGGGGGTCAATTCAGAACAGAAATGCGGAGACATTTCTTCAGCCAGAGAGTGGTGGGCCTGTGGAATTCATTGCCGCAGAGTGCAGTGGAGGCCGGGACGCTAAATGTCTTCAAGGCAGAGATCGATAGATTCTTGTTGTCTCGAGGAATTAAGGGCTACGGGGAGAATGCGGGTAAGTGGAGTTGAAATGCCCATCAGCCATGATTGAATGGCGGAGTGGACTCAATGGGCCGAATGGCCTTACTTCCACTCCTATGTCTTATGGTCTTATGGCTAGCTTACCCTCATATATAATCTCCCTCATTTCTTTTTCTACCTTTGTTCTATCTGCGTCAATATCTTTCTCTGATTTACCTTTACTTCCTCTTCACTGTTAGTTGGTTTTTACCAAAGCTATTACTCTTGCCATGTAAGGTCTATATCTCTTTCAATCAACATTGTAAACCTCAATTCCTGAAGTATTGGTATGTCTAGTACAATGTGATGTAAGAATGCCCTTAAAATCTGCAGGATATTAGCTAATTGATTATGTAAAAAAAATTCTGGTACACCGACATTATGAGAGCTCCCATGGTGTTGTGTAAATTGAACCAACAATGCAATTTTTTAGAACCCAGATGGGAAAGGTTTTATAGGAGGTTATCTATCACCCACAAAGAAGTCTATATATTTCCTCCTGGATGGTTGATGATCTCTGGAGTAGGCTGATGGGGTGTTAGGTATGGATACTTTATAGCTGAAAATGTGTTGCTGGAAAAGCGCAGCAGGTCAGGCAGCATCCAAGGAGCAGGAGAATCAACATTTCGGACATGAAGAAGGGCTCATGCCCGAAACGTCGAATCTCCTGCTCCTTGGATGCTGCCTGACCTGCTGTGCTTTTCCAGCAACACATTTTCAGCTCTGATCTCCAGCATCTGCAGTCCTCACTTTCTCCATGGATACTTTATAGACATTTACAATGTTCATCTCAAACGGTGTTGTGGCATTCTGATTTGGTGAGGTCACATATGATAATCTGTTGCTTCTTGGGCAACTATAATCTTTTAAACTCATTTCATCTTCCCTGCTCTTTGCCCTGGTCACTTTTCAACATGTTCACTTTTCATTGATCGTGAAGGGTAATATTACCTTGCCTTACTGCCCATAACTGCAGTCTGACCTCTGCTTCAGTTTTTATTACAGCAGGGAAAACTGCAAGTCTCTGAAACACTTCCTTTACCCTCCTTATTTTTGATTGCCTTCAGTGAGCTGGGTAGAGAAGAGTTCGGACTGGGTGGATGGATCAGTTTTGAGAGTGCCTTCAGCAATTAGGCGGAGAGCAGGATCAGGAATTCTAGACAATGAAGTGCTAACCATGTGAAGCTGCCCTGCAGGGCTTCATAAACCCACCGACAGAAGAATCTGAGCAACAGATTCCCTAATGGCAAATCAGTTTACAGCATTACAGCCGTGCTATATTCAAGCCAATTAAGTTGGTAATAGGAGGAGGGATTTTGTACTCATTGGCGGTAGAGCCCAGCATGTCTCAAAAGGCTCAAATACATATAATTTCCTTTAGCCAGAAAGGGTGTGTATACATTCCTCCTTAGAATAAGGCTAGGTTTCCCTCAATGATAAATGCGAAGCTTCAGCCAATTTGACGTTTCTGAATTTACTCATGGGACGTGAGTGTCACCCACCATTTATCACCATCCCATGTTGCCCCTTGAGAAGGTGGTGGTGAGCTGCTTTCTTGAACTGCTGCTGTTAGATTCACAATGGCCTTAGGGAGGAAATTTATCCGGAAATAATGAGTGTACTCTTGACCCTGTAAAAATTATGGACCCTAACAAGCTTTGGTGCTGAAGCGATAAGTCCCTAAACTCGCTACACCCCTGGCTGATGAGTATCTACCTGACATTATGAAGGATTATCCAGGTATGTCCTGTTCACACAACCAACCTGACCAAATACCACAGCATTAACTGACTCGCAGGCTTGGGTTGAAGGGCACACCCCACGGATGAAGAGAGGAGGGTGGGACGACCGCAGGAGTAGAGAGGGTAAGGTCTACGGAGGGTGAAAGATAAAACCTAGAACATTACAGCACTGTACAGGCCCTTTGGCCCTCGACGTTGGAACCAATCTGAAGCCCATCTAACCTACACTATTCCATTTTCATCCATATGCCTTTCCAATGATAATTTAAATGCCCTTAAAGTTGGCGAGTCTACTACTATTGCAGACAGTGCATTCCACACCCCTACTACTCTCTGAGTAAAGAAACTACCTCTAACATCTGTCCTATATCTATCACCCCTCAATTTAAAGCTATGTCCCCTCGTGCTAGTCATCAGCATCTGAGGAAAATGGCTCTCTGTCCATCCTATCTAACCCTCTCATTATATGTCTTAATTAAATCGCCTATAGAACATAAACCTTTGAAGTTATTTCAGTTTTAGTAATATCAACTTAATATTAATTTAGTGTTTTACCATTTATATAATGTATTCTGTAATCCAAGATGGTGCTGGAACCTGGCGACATTATCAACTTTCCACCGTACCTAGATACAAGTGACAATATATTAAATAAATCTGCTGAAGTGCAGAGGTGGCCAAGTATCTCAGCCCGGGGCCAATGCTGCCAGAGTTTCACAGGACAGTGCCAAATAGCCTCAATTACTGTGACATTCCAAAGAAAAGGTCATCATGAATGCAGAAGTTACTTACTGTAATGGTGACCATGCAACTATTGGATTGTTATAAAAACTCTAATGCCATTTAAGGAATGAAACTGCCAGTCATATAGACCCTGCCACTCCAGATCCACAACAAAATGGTTAACCCCTAACTGCCCTTGGAGCAAACTTTACCTCAGAGTGTTGAGTTTACTTCCTGACTCCCCAAAGCCTGCCTACCATCAACAAAACACAAGTCAGGAGTGTGCTGGAATACTCCCCACTTGTTTGGATGGATGCAACTCCAACAACACTCAAGAAGCTTGACACCATCCAGGACAAAGCAGCTGAGTTCCCTGGCACCCAATACACAACCTTCATCATTCACTCACTCCATTACCAATACACATTAGTAACAAACTGTACTACCAACAAAGGCATTGCAAGAACTCAACAAGGTTCCTTCAACACCACAATCCAAACCCATAACCACTACCAGGTTAAAAAATGTGGGATCCAGGGTAACTTGGCAAGTTGGATTCAAATTTGACCAAATGGCAGGAAACAGAGGGTAATGGCAGAAGGCTGTGTACGACTGCTGGTGCCCAGTGTGCAGTGTATAGCATAGGGATTGGTGCAGGCCCCTTGGTGTTGAAGATGTATATAAATGACATAGGAGAAAATGTGGAGGGGCAGGATAACTTTGTAGGTGAAATGAAGATTGGCCAGGTGATTGACAAATGAGGAAAATGTTGGTTACAGGAGGAAGAAAGGACAGATTGGACAGTGGCAGATGGAATTTAACCCTGATAAATGTGAGGGGATGCACTTTTGTGAAGAAACAGGATAAATGGAGTCCTCAATGACTGGCAAGACATGGGGAATCTCAGAGGAATTTTGGGGTGCTTATCCCCAGATCCCAGAAGGCAGCAAAGGAGGTTAGTAGGGGAGTTAAGAAGGTAGCTGAAAATGTGTTGCTGGAAAAGCACAGCAGGTCAGGCAGCATCCAAGCAGAAGGAGAATCGATGTTTCGGGCATGAGCCCTTCTTCAGGAGTTAAGAAGGTATACAGGACACCTGCCTTTCAGTTATGGCATAGACTTTAACAGCAGGGAACATCATGTTGGAGCTGTACAGGACTTTGGTTAGGCCACAGCTGGATACTGTGTATTATTGGAAGGATGTGATTGCACTGGAGAGGGTGCAGAGCAGATTCACCAGGATGTTCCCTGGGATGGAGTATTTCAGCGATGACAAAAGGCTGTGTGAGCTTGGATTGTTTTCTTTAGAAAAGAGAAGGTTGAGGGGGTAGTTGTGTATAACATTGAGGGGCATGGACCGTGTGAATAGAAAGCTGCTGTTCCCCTTGGATAAGGGGTCAATAACAAGGGAGCATAGTTTTAAAATAAAAGGCAGAATGTTTAGCAGGGACTTGAGGAAAACCATCTCACTCACAGGGAGGTGTGGATCTGGAATGCACTGCCTGATGAGAAACCTCCCAACCTTTTAAAAAGTACTTGGATGTGAATTTGAAGTTTAATAATATTAAAGCTTAAGTGCTGTAGTGTGGGACTAGTGTCAAGCGAACACCCTCACGGCAATGTTGCCAAAGTACCACCGACACAAGTTCTACCCCACCAGAGGGCTGAACAGTCTGCTGCACATCCATCAAAGACACCAACTGTTCCATTCCCCGCCCTCACAGACTGCAGTACGATGCTGGGCCGAGGCTATGGAAGACCATCTCTGGGACTGCTGGGAAACGGTGAACTACACTGTGTTCATGTAG
This sequence comes from Hemiscyllium ocellatum, assembly GCF_020745735.1. NCBI lineage: Eukaryota > Metazoa > Chordata > Chondrichthyes > Orectolobiformes > Hemiscylliidae > Hemiscyllium > Hemiscyllium ocellatum. The sequence continues at coordinate 111,904,981 of NC_083409.1, read as the reverse complement.
TCAGCGGAAAACCGAGCCAAGACTGCCACACCATCACCGACTTCATTAGCAAATGTGTGGAGTGTTCCCCAATTGGAAATCTTGATGATCAGGAAACCCACTCCCTAATGAAGATGGCAGCATTCAAATCAGATGACTCAGACCCGTGCAGGAAATCCAGAGATGATTTGCACAAAGCCATCAGGAGGCAGGACCAGACCCAACCATACAGACTCCAGCTGCCCATGGCACGGCCTAAACAGCATTACAGGATACAACATGAAGCAGAGCCAGATACCAGACACAGGCACATCCCTCCCTGACACACTCAATGCTCTCAGTGCTCAGTTTGAGCAGAATGCCAGTGGCATGGTGCCACCTGCCCCTGCCAACCCCGGGCACACCTGTTCCCTCAGTCACCGCTGCAGACGTCAGATCGGTTTTCCTGGGAGTCAACCCAAGGATAAGCGACGGGCCCAGACAGTGTTCCCGGCTGGGCACTCAGATCCAGAGCTGACCAACTGGCGGAGATATTCACCAGCATCTTCAACCTCGCCCACCCACAAGCCGGAGTCCCCACCTGCTTCAAGAAGAAATTACATGCAACATGCCTCAGTGACTACTGCCCAGGGGCTCTGACCTCCATAAACAGGAAGTGCTCCAAGAGGCTGGTCATGGTCCACATCAACTCCAGTCTCCCAGACTCTGCATCTCCCCCAACCCCCATTCCTTAAATGTGCCTATTGACGTAACAAGTCCACAACGGATTCCATTTCCCTGGCCCTGCACTCATTCCTGGAACATCTGGACAACAAGGACACCTACGTCAGACTCCTGCTCATCGACTACAGCTCCGCCTTCAACAGCATCATCCCCTCCAGACTGATCTCAAAACTCCAAGACCTTAGTCTTGGGTCCGCCCTCTGTAACTGGATCCTCAGCTTCCTGACCCACAGACCGCAATCAGTGAGGAGACAACAGCACATCCTCCACAATAACACTCAACACTGAAGACCCCCCAAGGACGTGTGCTCAGCCCCCTGCTATACTCCCTGTAAATCCATGACTGTGTTGCCAAATTCCAAATGAACACCATCTACAAGTTTGATGGTGACACCACCGTGGTGGGGCAGATATCTAACAACGATGAGGCAGAATACAGCAGGAAGACAGAGGGCTTGATGACCTCTCTCTCAATGCCGGCAAAACTAAAGAACTGAGCATTGACTCCAGAAAGAAACTGAACTGAGGTTTAGAGAGTGGAGAGCGTCAAGTTCCCAGGAGTGACACTAACCGACAGCCTGTCCTGGACGTCCCACGTAGATGCGACAGTCAAGTAGGCACAACAACGTCTCGCCTTCCCCAGGCAGCTCAGAAAAATTGGCATGTCCATCAGGACCCTCACCAACTTTTACTGATGCACCAGTGAAAGCACACTGTCTGGTATGGCAACTGCTCTGCCCAGGCCTGTAAGAGACTACAGAAACAGGAATAAATTACTGCAGATGCGGAATCTGAACTGAAAACAATCAATGCTGGCGATCCCAGCAGGTCAGGCAGCATCCGTGAAGATTGGGCAAGCTACCGTCTCCAGTCTAGATGACTCTTCATCAGAACTGGAGTGTGGGTGGTGACGTTAGTGGGTGTACGGTGCTGGGGAAGAAATTATGTTAGTAGTTTAAGTTACGTAAACTAATATCTTTTTTCCACAGCACCCTAAACCACTAGCCCCACCACCACCACCACCCTACCCAGCCCAAACTATTGCACAAATGCTGTCCCTCCACATTAGCTCTGATGAAGAGTCATCTAGACTCGAAATGGGAGCTTGCTGTCTCTCTATGGATGCTGCCTGGCCCGCTGTGACCTCCAGCATTTGTTGTTTCCAGTGTCTATGGAGGGTTGTGTGCACAGCCCAGACCATCACAGAAGCCAATCTTCCATCCATGGGCTCCATTTACACAGCTCAATGTGGAAAGGCTGCCAACATCATCAAAAGCCCCTCCCACCCCAGTAATGCTCTCCTCCAACCTCTTCTGTCAGGCACAGGATTCAGAAAGTTGAACACTGCACCAGCAGGTTCAGGAATAGCTTCTTACCAGCTGTTATTAACCTGATAAATGCACTCTAACTTCAAATAATGCTGAATTTGCCCAGTGCACACCTTGTGTGATGTTATCTGAATTTGCCTTTGTAGAAGTTTTTTTTGGTCACCCTACTATCTGCATGTCCCTGCTTCCTACAATCTGCTTGTACAGCTCGTAAACAAAGCTTTTCACTGTACTCCTGTACACATGACAATAAATCAATTAGATAATTTAGTGTTTATTTTTGTTGGTGCAGTCTCAATCGACTGAAGGGCCTCTTCTGAACTGTATGATTCTGTGATACAGCAAGAGGGACAAGGGCAGCAGATACATGGGGACACCAGCCCCTGCAGGTTTCCCTCCAAGCCACTCACCATCCTGATCTGAAATGTATCCCCATTCCCACACTGTCGTTGGGTCAAAATCCTGGAACTCACTTACTAACACTGGATGCACCGACAACACATGGACCGCAGATACACTGTGGCTCATCACTACCTTCTTAAGAGAAACTATAGATGGGTAACAACATGGTCACAATGTCCATATTGTATAAAAGACTGGAGAAGATGCCTTGCCTTTATGAAGCAAGATCTGGACAGTATCCTGCGATGGATTGATTAGTGACAAGTGCCATACAATGACTGAGAGGGATCATTTTCCTTAAACACTGATCTCCTAACATTCAATAACCAAAACCATTGGTGGTACCCCCACTGTCAACCCCCCCACTGTCAACCCCCCACTGTCAACCCCCCCACCGTCAACACCCCCCCCACTGTCAACCCCCCCCACTGTCAACCCCCCCCACTGTCAACTCCCCCCCCCACTATCAACCCCCCCACCGTCAACCACCCCCACCGTCAACACCCCCCCACTGTCAACACCCCCCCACTGTCAACCCCCCACCGTCAACCCCCCCCACCGTCAACACACCCCCACCGTCAACCCCCCCACCGTCAACCCCCCCACCGTCAACCCCCCACTGTCAACACCCCCCACTGTCAACCCCCCCCACTATCAACCCCCCCACTGTCAACCCCCCCCACTGTCAACCCCCCCCACATTGGGAAGACCATCCGGAATGTAGCCACACGAGCCCCATGGTAAGTAGAGCAGGATATTCCGGGCCCAGTGGCTCACATCCTGACCCATGGGAGTCTCCACCAGGGCCAGGAGTGTTCTCTGCGTGTGGGGATGAAGGCGGCTGTGTCCCGAATACTCAATAGCTCCATATCAACCGAAACAGGATTGTTTCCTTCAGTACTAATGCTCCAGCTCTCCTCCATAAGTGTTACCATGGCGACATTGTATGCAGTCTGCAGGATACCGGATTTCTTTTTAGATTGAAAAGGGGTGCAACGATTTGAGGAAAATGCTGGAGATTGGTGCTCAGTAATAGAATTGGTACAGGCACGATGGGCTGAATGGACTCTTCCTGGCTGTAACCATCCCGTGGATTCATTGCACCAAGTCGTCTTGTGTGTCACTGACCAACCTGACAACTTGCGTGAACAGCAGGGATTGGCAGATCCGTACCTGCATGAATCTATTGTCCATCCTTTCCCTAATTGCTGTTGAGAAAGTGGTGGTGAGCTGCTGCAATGTTTTTGGGTAGCTCCAGGGGTTTGATTCTGAAATATTGAATGAGCGGTGATATGGTTACAAGGCAGAATGATGCATGACTTGGAGGGTAAACGCTTTCACCTCCCAAGGTGACACCACACCTCAACTCGGACATACAACCCCATTCCTGCAGGATTGCTGCTTCAATCCTTGGCAGAGCACACTGTGGCAGCACCTTCAGTACATGGACAACAGCTAATCAAAAAGCTGCTATACCAGTGGGCGGCACGGTGGCACAGTGGTTAGCACTGCTGCCTCACAGCGCCAGAGACCCGGGTTCAGTTCCTGCCTCAGGCGACTGACTGTGTGGAGTTTGCACATTCTCCCCGTGTCTGCGTGGGTTTCCTCCGGGTGCTCCGGTTTCCTTCCACAGTCCAAAGATGTGCGGGTTAAGTGAATTGGCCATGCTAAATTACTCGTAGTGTTAGGTAAGGGGTAAATGTAGGGGTATGGGTGGGTTGCGCTTCAACGGGTCAGTGTGGACTTGTTGGGCCGAAGGGCCTGTTTCCACACTGTTAGTAATCTAATCTAATTCCTTACCACCACAGGTACCAGCCTTGCTGGTGATACCCGCATCCTGAGAGCGACTATGGATAAAAATATTGGAGCAGCTGATCTCCTGTGTGCTGAAGATGGAAGGGATGGGTTCAATCTTAATATGCGTTGAAGATGATGTTAGGGTGAAGTGTGTCATTTTGTTTGAGGAGAAAATAAGAAACTTCCAGGTTAACGTGCAGTAGGCTAACCTCACACAGCTAACCTTGGCATCTGTGGAAGGTTTCTAAAAGCAAACGGGAAATACAAATATAAGACTGTAGCTGCACAGCTTGAGATGAGCGAAGACAGCCTATGTCCGATAAATGAAGCCTGGTTGCTGAGATAACAGTGACACCGAAAGCTTGCTACCAGCGGAATCAGTGTCAGTAAAACTCACGTCTCCCGTTTGTCAAATTGCAATGATGAGTGGAACACACTGAGCTGCCAGTGACTGTCAACTTTGAAGGTAAATGGAGCAGACTCAGGAATACACAAACAGACCCATATCAACAACTGCTGAGGAAGCAGCAACGTTCGAGACCAAAAACACTGCAGATACTGAAATACAAAGTAGACAGGCAGGAGGCTGGAGGAACACAGCAAGCCAGGCAGCATCAGGAGGGACAGGCAGGAGGCTGGGAGAACACAGCAAGGCAGGCAGCGTCAGGCGGGACAGGCAGGAGGCTGGGGGAACACCGCAAGCCAGGCAGCATCAGGAGGGACAGGCAGGAGGCTGGAGGAACACAGCAAGGCAGGCAGCATCAGGAGGGACAGTGGGGAGGCTGGGGGAACACAGCAAGGCAGGCAGCATCAGGAGGGACGGGCAGGAGGCTGGGGGAACACCGCAAGCCAGGCAGCATCAGGAGGGACAGGCAGGAGGCTGGAGGAACACAGCAAGGCAGGCAGCATCAGGAGGGACAGGCAGGAGGCTGGGGGAACACAGCAAGGCAGGCAGCATCAGGAGGTGGAGAAGCCGATGTTTTGGGTGTAACCCTTCTTGCAGCAAAGCAGAGAGAGCGAGTTAAATCGGGCTGATCACATCTAAAACACTGCGAACCGTCCTCCCCACTGTCCCTGATGGTTTGATAACGTTTCCCACTTTAGGCTATTGCACAAAATGTGGAGGCATGGAATTGAGGGTGATTTGGATCAGAAATTGGCGAACTGAAAGAAGATAGGGTGGTGGTTGATGGGAAAGGTTCATCCTGGAGTCCAGTTACTAGTGGGGTACCGCAAGGATTGTTTTGGGGGTCACTGCTGTTTGTCATTTTTATAAATTACCTGGATGAGGACGTGGAAGGATGGGTTAGTTAGTTTGCAGATGATATTAATATCGATGGATAGAGCTGAAGGATGTTACAGGTTACAGAGGGACATAGATTAACTGCAGAGCTGGGCTGGGAGTGGCAAATGGAAGTTAATGTGGAAAAGTGTGAGGTGATTCACTTTGGAAGAAGTAACAGGAATGCAGAGTACTGGGCAAATTTTAAGATTCTTGGTAGTATAGCCGAGCAAAGAGATCTCCGTGTCCATGTACATAGATCCCTGAAAGTTGCCACCCAGGTTGATAGGGTTGTTAAGAAGGCATATGGTGTGTTAGCTTTTATTGGTAGAGGGATTGAGTTTCGGAGCCATGAGGTTATGCTGCAGCTGTACAAAACTCTGGTGCAGCCGCACTTGGAGTATTGTGTACAGTTCTGGTCACCGCATTATAGGAGGGATGTGGAAGCTTTGGAAAGGGTGCAGAGGCAATTTACTAGGATGCTGCCTGGTTTGGAGGGAAGGGCTTATGAGGAGATGCTGAGGGACTTGATGCTGTTTTCATTAGAGAGAAGATTGATAGGTGACTTAATTGAGACATATAAGGTAATCAGAGGGTTAGAGAGGGTGGACAGGGAGAGCCTTTTTCCTCGGATGGTGATGGCTAGCACGAGGGGGCATAGCTTTAAATTGGGGGTGATAGATATAGGACAGATGTCAGAGAGAGTTTCTTTATCAGACATGGAACATTACTCAGACAAGGGCATGGAACATCCTGTCTGCAACAGTAGTAGACTCACCAACTTTAAGGGATAAACATAAGGATGAAAATGGAATAGTGTAGGATAGATGGGCTTCAGATTGGTTCCACAGGTCAGCGCAATGTTCTATGATCTATGTTCTGTTATCCTATTAGTATATAGTGAAAAAGTAACTTATCACGAGAGCCCTTCTCTGAGAGCTACAAACATTGCCACTACTACAGAATAAAATTATTCACTGGCTGGGCCAGCATTTATTGCCCATCCCTAATTGTCCAGAGGGAAGTTAACAATCGACCCCATTGCTGTGGGTCTGGAGTCACATGTAGGTCAGACCAGGTAAGGACAGCAGTTTCCTTCCCTAAAGGACATTAATGAACCAAGTGGGATTTTGACAACATTTAACAACGGTTTCATGGCTGCCACTCTTAATTCCAGATTTTTTTAACCTTCCATGGTGAGACTTGAACCTGGGTCCAAGAAGAGTCAAAAACCATTCTGAGGACCCAAAACATTCGCTCTAATTTCTCTTCACTGATGCTGCCAGACCTGCTGAGCTGTTCCACAATTTTTGCTTTTGTTTCTGAGTTACAGGATCTGCATGCGAGTCATGTGATCTACAACAGAGTTTTGTACAGTTCCAGCATAATCTCCCTGTTTTTAAACTGTCTGCCTCAACTAAGAAAGGCAAGTACCCTCTACGTCTTTTTAATGACTTGATCCATCCGTCTTAATTCCTACAGGGACCGGTGGACGGATACCAAGGTCCCTCTAATCCTCAGTGTTTCCCAGGATCCCTTGCCTTGTTGGTCCTGCACAAGTGCACCATCTCACGTTTATCTGCATTGCATTCCATTTGCTACTGACCATCCCATCTGACCATTCCGTCTGACCATCCCATCTGACCAAGCTGTCTGACCAGGCCATTTGTATCCTTCTGCAGTTTAAAGCTACGTTGATCACGATTTACCACCTCACCAATTTTTGTATCATCTGGGAGCCTACTGATCAACCCTCCCACGTTAAGGTTTAATTTGTTTCTATAAACCATCACCGACAGTGTAGCAATAACACTGCGAGGCCATTGCTTCCCTGACTGAATCAATAAACAACTGGTCTCAAGGTTAAAATCTAACTATTCCAAGGAATGGAGATTCTTTTTCCTCAAAAAAGAGTAATTTATTCCAGTTTGTGCCAGAAAAGATCTCATTTTAAACTCGTCACCTCCACTTGTGCTTGACTTTTAAAAGTTTTTTTTGAGGTTATTGGGTAGTAAAATTTCTCTTTCACTGTAGAAACCCTTAGAATTTGGTTCCTTAACTTTGATCTTGTTAATCACTTGCAATTACAGTGTGATAAAAAAAAATTCACAACTGACTTCAATAGGAGGAGAGGTAATTTCCCCCTCCTCACCTGGCCATAACATTGCTCAGTTTCTGGGATTTCTATTATCTCTGTAGCACAGACCGCAAGTCCTGTGAGCCTTACCTTAAACCCTATTTCATTAATGTATAATACAACAGCGACCATCCTTTCAGAGTAACACTGCTGAACTACGGGATTAAAATGATGAGAATGGCCTCTATATCCACTACCTCCTTCAGTCTTACTCAGACAATCACTGTCAGTGTCTGTTAGGAACCATGAGCTGTAATAATTTTTAATAGCTCTTTTAACAAACCACCCGCTGTGCAATTGATTTTGTACTTGATCCAACTGCAGATTGGCACGTCCACACACCAAGTACGCAACCCAATTACTGCTGCAAAGTTGTCTTAACAAGCAAGAAGATGCGTGATGTACGCTCAAAGGAATGCACAAATGTTTACCACCAGGAAGAGGGGTTACAAACACTGTAGTGTTCAGATATAGTCCCTGTGACATAAAACCACTGAGGATGTCCTACCAAACCTTCAATGTGAGCTTTCCAAGCCCAAGTAAGTCCTCTCCCTAATGTCACAATTCTAAGGTATTATTGGTCCCCTCCGAGCTGTCTTACTCTGAGTCGTGTGTTTGGCGAGAAGAAATAGGAACAGGAGTAGGCCATTCGGCCTTTCAAGCCTGCTCTGCCATTCAATAGGATCATGGCTGATCCAACATTCCTCACATCCACTTTCCTGCCCTTTCCCAGAACCCTTGATACCTTTATTATCTCTCTCAGCCTTAAATATACACAAGGACTCTGCCCCCACAGCTGTCTGTGGCAAGGTGTTCCAAACATTCATAACCCTCTGAGGGAAGAAATTCCTCCTCATCCCTATCTGAAATTCGTGCCCCTTTATTCTGAGACTATATCCTCTGGTTCTAGACACTCCCATGACGGGAAACATCCTCTCAGCAATGACCCTCTCAAACCCCTTCAGAATCCGATATGTTTCAATGAGGTCACCTCTCATTCTTTGGGGTGGCACAGTGGCTGTGTGGTTGGCACTGCTGCTTCACAACATCAGGGTACCAGGTTCAATTCCAGCCTTGGGCGACTGTCTGTGTGGAGTTTGCACGTTCTCCCCCTATCTGCATAGGTTTCCTCCAGGTGCTCTGGTTTCCTCCCACAATCTAAAGATGTGCAGGCCCATAGTGTTAGACGCATTAGTCAGAGGGAAATGGGTCTGGGTGGGTTACTCTTTGGATGGTTGGGCTGAAGGGCCTGTTCCGCACTGTAGGGAATCTCATCTAATCTAAATTCCAGTGAGTGGAGCCCCAACCTGTTGGAGGCTTTCTCCAGGACTTGAGGTTGACGCTTGAAACTGAAAAATGTGTTACTGGAAAAGCGCAGTAGGTCAGGCAGCATCCAAGGAGGAGGAGAATCAACGTTTCAGGCATAAGCCCTTCTTCAGGAGTGCCTGATCTGCTGCGCTTTTCCACCAACACATTTTTCAGCTCTGATCTCCAGCGTCTGCAGTCCTCACTTTCTCCCTGTCGCTCGAAACTGACTGCCTGTTGTAGTGTCAGAAAGGTACTGACTGGTGAATGAGTCCTTGAAGCAAGTCTACATCATGACTGCTCAAATGGACGTGAACGATCTCTGACACTGTTCAGAGAAGGAACAGTGGCACTCCATCAGTGTCTGATTCTCACTTACCCCTCCACAAATAGAGTGACTGATCCTTCACACCTTCAGGACCTGTGTACATTTCCCAATAACACAATGAAATTCAACTTGAGAAATGTTTGGGTTGTGTTATTGTCAGGTTGACATTACAAGGTTATCTCAGCGCCTGAAGGTGGGACGTAGTATCACGACCAGCGATCGTGAAGCGAGAAAGTTAGCATTTCGGGCCTCTGACCCTTCATAAAGGTTCGGGTAAAAAATGAGGTCTGCAGATGCTGGAGATCACAGCTGAAAATGTGTTGCTGGTTAAAGCACAGCAGGTCAGGCAGCATCCAAGGAATAGGAAATTCGACCTTATTTTTTACCTGAAGATTTTAACCTACTGCGAATCCTCTTACAAGGATGCCTTCCTTCCACCTATCACATCTCCATCGCCCCTCCCCCAAGTCCCTCCTCCCTACCTTTTATCTTAGCCTGCTTGGCACACTCTCCTCATTCCTGATGAAGGGCTTATGCCCGAAACGTCGAATTTCCTGTTCCTTGGATGCTGCCCGACCTGCTGTGCTTTAACCAGCAACACATTTTCAGCTTCATAAAGGTTCTGAAACATCAGCTCGGTTTCCCTCTCCCCAGATGCCACGTGACTTGGCTATATTTTGTGTTCTTTAATTATTCTCTCCCTTTTGGTGAGGGACATCCTGAAGACATGGATGAGTCTAAAATGCAGGTTCTTTCTTCGTTAGAACAGCACTGGAAGAGCAGAACCTTATTGCAGAAGGAAAAGAGTTAAGTCCATAAAATGCAGATGCAGAAGTAGGCCATTCAGTCTATTATGAAGAGAGTGAGGACTGCAGATGCTGGAGGGCCAGAGTTGAATAGTGTGGTGCTGGTAAAGCACAGCAGGTCAGGCAGCATCCGAGGAGCAGGAGAATCAATGTTTCAGGCATATGCCTTTCATCAGGATGTGGAGGGGGGAAGGGGCTGAGAGATAAATAGGGGGATGAGGTTGAGGTAGCTGGGAAGGTGATAGGTAAAAACAATGACTGCAGATGCTGGAAAGCAGATTCTGGATCAGTGGTGCTGGAAGAGCACAGCAGTTCAGGCAGCATCCAACGAGCAGCGAAATCGACGTTTCGGGCAAAAGCCCCATCAGGAATAAAGGCGGTGAGCTGGAAGTATGGAGAGATAGTAGATGCAGGTTGGGGGAGTGATGGTGATAGGTTGGAGGGTAATAGCGTTGTTTGTGCCCTGTGGCTGACAACTTCAACTCCCCCTCCCACTCCGCCAAGGGCATGCAAGTCCTGGGCCTCCTCCACTGCTAAATCCTAGCCACCCAATGCCTGGAGGAAGAACGCCTCATCTTCCACCTTGGGACGCTCCAACCACACAGCATCAATATCGACTTCACCAGTTTCTTCATCTCCCCCCCCCACCTCCTTTCAGATCAAACCCTCCAACTCGTTACCACCCTCTTGAACTGTCCTATCTGTCCATCCTCCTTCCCACCTAAGCACACCATCCTCCACTCTGATGTATCACCATCACCCCCCACCTGTATCTACCCATTACCCTCCCAGCTACCTTGCCCCCAACCCCACCCCCCTATTTATCTCTCAGCCCCCTTCCCCCTTCCACGTTCTGATGAAAGGCTTATGCCTGAAACATCAACTCTCCTGCTCCTCAAATGCTGCCTGACCTGCTGTGCTTTTACAGCAACACGCATTTCGACTCTGACTCTCTAGCACCTGCACTCCTCACACTATCAAAGATACACCTGATCAGGTCCTGGGGCATTATCCACTTTTATGTGTTTCAAGACACCCAGCACTTCCTCCTCTGTAATATGGACATTTTTTCAAGATGTCGCCAGCTATTTCCCTACAGTCTATATCTTCTATGTCCTTTTCCACAGTAAATACTGATACAAAATACTCGTTTAGTATCTCCCCCATCTCCTGCGGCTCTACACAAAGGCAGCCTTGCTGATCATTGAGGGGCCCCATTCTCTCCCTAGTTACCCTTTTGTGCTTAATATATTTGTAAAAACCCTTTGGATTCTCAACTCTATTTGCCAAAGCTATCTCATGTCCCCTTTTTGCCCTCCTGATTTCCCTCTTAAGTATACTCCTACTGCCTTTATACTCTTATAAGGATTCATTTGAGCTATCTTGTCTATACCTGACATATGCTTCCTCCTTTTTCTTAACCAAGTCCTCAATTCCTTTCATCATCCAGTATTCCCTACACCTACCAGCTTTCCCTTTCACTCTGACAGGAATATACTGTCTCTGGATTCTTGTTATCTCATTTCTGAAGGCTTCCCATTTTCCAGCCGTCCCTTTACCTGCGAACATCTGTGCCCAATCAGCTTTTGAAAGTTCTTGCCTAAATTAGCCTTCCTCTGATTTAGAACTTCAACTCTCAGATCTGGTCTATCCTTTTCCATCACTGTTTTAAAACTAATAGAATTATGGTCTGGACGTAATTTTCAGGATAGGTCAAATGCAGGTAATACAGATTCCAATTCCTTTGGATGGTGTGAATGCGAGGAAATGGGAGTTTATTTTGTTGGCGTGACAATTGTGGAAGATGCTGTTTGAATGATCTGTTGTCAAATATATTCAAGACTGAGATTGATTGGTAAATTCTTGATGAATCAAAATATATGACCTTAGATTAGCCATAATCTTATTGAATAATGGGTCAGGCCTTGTGTTTGAGGGCTGGCATGTCATTCTACTTCAAGATCAATAACAAGAACTCTCTTCCAGCTTCTTGCAGGGTCATGAAGATCCAACAACTGCTCAGGTACCAACATCAGAACCAGCCAATTTACCATCCAGAACATTTCACATTCTCTTCATCACAGACTGGCCAGAGACTGACTCACATGTTACCTTTTGGGCTGGCTTCATGTTTCTGACCTGTGTTGACGTGTGTCAAATTTTCTTAGCTTTTAGTAGCTCACTCAAGAAAGCCTGGTTAAATTGACTCCTTTTTGGGAGGGAAAAGGTACACACAGGGGAAGGGACCCTTTCTATATGATTCATTTTGTCACCAACTAAGGGAGGAGTTGAACAAAGAATGGCAAAGCTGCTGTTCCTCATTTAGGACAAATTGAGGACCTTCACCCGGAACCTGGTCCTAACAGAGTACAAAGGAACTCTGAGAGCCTCCCTCCTTTCATCGCTTGTTCCTGTTTTGATTCATACTCATGCAAAAACAATTCTACTTAATCTAATTTAATCTCATTGCACTTTCTGAGGATGTAATAGGTGGCAAAAATAAGTGGTTCCTGATCACCGGTTATGGGTGGCACGGTAGCATGGTGGTTAGCACTGCTGCCTCACAGCACCAGAGACCCAGGTTCAATTCCCGCCTCAGGCGACTGACTGTGTGGAGTTTGCACGTTCTCCCCGTGTCTGCGTGGGTTTCCTCCGGGTGCTCTGGTTTCCTCCCACAGTCCAAAGATGTGCGGGTCAGGTGAATTGGCCATGCTAAATTGCCCGTAGTGTTAGGTAAGGGGTAAATGTAGGGGTATGGGTGGGTTGCTCTTCGGCGGGTCGGTGTGGACTTGTTGGGCCGAAGGGCCTGTTTCCACACTGTAAGTAATCTAATCTAACCATGTGGCTGCTGATCTTCGCCTGGCACAACAGAAAACAAAGCATTGTCTTTGCTGACCAACACTGTGCCCGCACCGAGAATCCTCCTGCATGGTTTAGATGACATCAATCTCCAGGTTAGCTCTCCCAAACAACAGGACAATAATCATTGTGGGAACTGAATGTTTGGGGAAATTGATTTGCACCTACCCTGTCTCTATAGCCCGTGTAAAACAAACGTTCCACATCTGTTTCAATAGTCAGCTCCAAGCAGATGGCCTTGCCTCTTCCATTTGTCATTAACTCCATTACAAATGGCCCCAGTGAATCTGCAGCTGCAGCTATTAAACAAAAAGCAGAAACAATTCGCTTGACAATGCTGTTAATGCTGGGCAAATGTTACTTACTTTTATGATTAACAGAAGTACTACAGATTGCAGACAATTTAAACAGATTTAGTTTTTTTCTAGAAAGGGAGTTAAACAGCTGGTTGAGTCAGTGATTGTGAACGAGTGACTGAGGACAGATTGTCAGCAAGGTTTTGCAGTTTTACAGCTCCTTTCTCATGTAGATAAAAGTCTCAAGGTGTTCGACAAAGGATTGAAGCAGCGGCTGCTGAGGGGGTGGAGGGGGGGAGGGGGGCAGGGGAAGGTTTAATTGAAAGGACATATTCGGAGTAGGCCTTTCAAAACAGGGAGAGCAGTTTCAGCCCGGGCTAAGATGAGGGGGCACGGAGGCAGCCAGGTATGGGGTTCCTCACTGCCAGCTGGACACTGGGTTCCCTTACTCCACCCTCTACTCCAGGCCATTTCCCTGGAGGTCAAATGGCGTGAATTGACATTCAGATTTATACTCACTTCTTGCCAGACACACGTTCTCCTGTTCACGTGCCCTATCAAATGATTATATTTGTCCTGGTTCTGACTTGGAGACTGCACCCAGCATCCTTGTATTGTTTCAGTTTCATCGTATCCCCCAATTCCACCCCCCCCCCACTGATTTCGATTCACTTACCTTTCAGCCTTGTTAGAATGCATCTATCCTGTATCTGAAAATGTCCTCACCCCATCACCCGTGTAAAGACCATCCTTTGTCCTTTCCGAGTTTCTCTTGTCAGTTTTGTTAGTGTCACCTCCCCCTGGCTGGAGCCCCATTATCCTCATGTTAACCTGTTCCTTGCACTTCCCCATTACTGTGATACGATGATAGCGGTTACAGTGTGCTCTCCCTCAGACACATGTCCCATGTGACCCACCAGCTGAACCCGTTTCAGGTTTCCAGTATTCACAGTTTTTTGTTTGTAAAGTTGCTACCTTGCTTTGATGTCTATTGTTAATCAAAAACTAAAGCATTGACTAACTAAGTAGGTCACACTGCATCTAAGAAGAGAAGATTCAGATGTGTGGCATCTCATTATGAAGTTCTGTTGGAGTTTGTACAAATCCTCTGCCTCCAATATAACTTCCAACCTGTATCCTGTCCCTTCAGAAAGGCCTCCAGCTTCCACCTCTGCAGTGCACCCACCTCAACCCATTGAACCTCTCCAAATGTGACAATTCCTGTTCATCCTTCAACACAAAACCTCTGCCCCCAAACCCCATATTCCATTTCCAGCCTTGTCTCCGAAAATGACGGACAGCACTGTGGTGCAGTGGTTAGCACTGCTGCCTCACAGCGCCAGAGACCCAGGTTCAATTCCCGCCTCAGGAGTTTGCACATTCTCCCCGTGTCTGCGTGGGTTTCCTCTGGGTGCTCCGGTTTCCTCCCACACTCGAAAGATGTGCAGGTTAGGTGAATTGGCCATGCTAAATTGCCTATAGTGTTAGGTGTAGGGGTAAGTGTAGGGGAATGGGTCTGGGTGGGTTGCTCTTTGGTGGGTCGGTGTGGACTTGTTGGGCTGAAGGGCCTGTTTCCACACTGTAAGTAATCTGTTGAGTGCATAGTCTCACACACCCTTTGCTGCCCCTTTTATGATTTCTCCAGAACATTCAGCTCTTCTGCATTGCCCCTTTCTTTATCCTTCCAACTCTCCTGGTGTCAACAACAATGTCACTTTCCACCTTAATGAAGAATTCTATTCTATTGTAGTCACTCTTGCCTTAGCATCCTCGTACACCCAGATTATCAGTTATCCCCTCCTTGTTACACAATACCCCAACCCTTGACAATATTTAAGCTAACATTTAATTCCAAACTTTATCAAATTCAAACATCATCATTTCCCATTCTGGTATTTGAACCCTTAATCCTCAGCATATTGCTTGCGGTTCTAGATTACTCGCCACTGCACCAATACATATTACATGAGCAAATAGCTTTGAGAGTCGTGGAAACCAATTCATGAGCTTAGAATAAACCAGATGAGTGAGTGACCTCCAATGATGGAGCAAATGAAACCAGGACAGTCAGGTCTAGCAAGGCCCGATGATGGTCAGTCTGGAGCTGGTTAGTAGTTGTTTACTGGGATGGGTCAAGCTCAGACTGCCAGCTTTCCAGCTGATCAATGGAGCTTATTGGCCAGAGTGGCTCAGTGGTTAGCACTGCACCAGGGACCCAGGTTCAATTCCAGCCTCGGGTGACTGTCCATGTAACTGTTGTTGAGGGAGTGCTGCATTGTCTGATGGTCAGTACTGAGGGAGTGCCACACTGTCGGAGGGTCAGTACTGAGGGAGTGCCGCACTGTCAGAGAGTCAGTATTGAGGGAGTGTGGCACTGTCTGAGGGTCAGGACTGAGGGAGTGCCACACTGTTGGAGGGTCAGTACTGAGGGAGTGCTGCTCTGTCTGATGCTCAGTACTGAGGGAATGCTTCACTGTTGGAGGGTCAGTACTGAGGGAGTGCTACACTGTTGGAGGGTCAGTACTGAGGGAGTGCTGCACTGTTGGAGGGTCAGTACTGAGAGAGTGCTGCACTGTCTGATGGTCAGTACTGAGGGAGTGCTGCACTGTCTGATGGTCAGTACTGAGGGAGTGCCACACTATTGGAAGGTCAGTACTGAGGGAGTGCTGCACTGTCTGATGATCAGTACTGAAGGAGTGCCACACTGTTGGAGGGTCAGTACTGAGGGAGTGCCTCACTGTTGGAGGGTCAGTACTGAGGGAGTGCTGCACTGTTGGAGGGTCAGTACTGAGGGAGTGCCGCATTGTCCAAAGCTTGTTTTATACATGAAACCTCAAATCGAGACCCTGGCTGTTCTATACCTGGTTCTAACTGATCCCATAATGAATATTTTGAAATGTTAGGGAGTTCTCCCCATGTCTGTCCCTCCTTCGACTATGAAAGCAGATGATTAGGCTGTTGCTGTTTGCAAATTTGCTGCTACAGTTCCTCAGGAGAGCGAGGACTTGACCGAGCTCATGGAAAGCAATTTGGGTTGTTCTGAAAAATCCTGTGTGAAGGGAAGTTTTTCTTCAGAGCTGGCAGCTAGTGTAGCATTATCTATCCTGTTGAGCTTCAGTGTTGATTGCAAATATTCTCACTATTCTCACTGTAGTTAGTTCTGAGGTCAAGTCAACATTAATTGTCATTATTTGGAGATGCCGGTGTTGGACTGGGGTGTACAAAGTTAAAAATTACATAACACCAGGTTATAGTCCAACAGGTTTAATTGGAAGCACTAACTTTCGGAGCGACGCTCCTTCATCAGGTGATCAGGTGACTATCACCTGATGAAGGAGCGTCGCTCCGAAAGCTAGTGCTTCCAATTAAACCTGTTGGACTATAACCTGATGTTGTGTGATTTTTAACTTAATTGTCATTGTTTGTGAATTGACAGTCACTCTACCCCTCTCTCTGGGGAGAAAGCGTGGATTATCTGATTGCAGGAAGATCCCCATTTCATTTTGTTTGGAGTTACTCAGTTCTGTCCCAGTTGTGTTCCTCAGCTGATCTGAATTATGTGCAACAGTTTGATAACCCTTGTATAAATGATTGATATCCAGCCCGTAAATTTGTTTAACAGCTCTGTCCCAGGTACTGAGAGTTCAGACTCAAGGACAAATTGTGACATGCGGAAAAGGCCATTATAGATGACTGATGTGTGGGGACATGACAGATACAATTTCACAATGAAAGCTATTTACTCCCTAACGTTCCGATCTGTAAATATGCAGTAGCTAAAACTAAAACTTTGTGGGCGGCACGGTGGCATAGTGGGCGGCACGGTGGCACAGTGGTTAGCACTGCTGCCTCACAGCGCCGGAGACCCGGGTTCAATTCCCGACTCAGGCGACTGACTGTGTGGAGTTTGCACGTTCTCCCCGTGTCAGCGTGGGTTTCCTCCGGGTGCTCCGGTTTCCTCCCACAGTCCAAAGATGTGCGGGTTAGGTGAATTGGCCATGCTAAATTGCCCATAGTGTTTGGTAAGGGGTAAATGTAGGGGTATGGGTGGGTTTCGCTTCGGCGGGTCGGTGTGGACTTGTTGGGCCGAAGGGCCTGTTTCCACACTGTAAATCTAATCTAAAAAAAAACATGTGAGGTATACAAGAGATATGCAGTTGTACAATATCAGAAAATTGTTTAACCATATGTAGCCCAGAGCTGTTTCAATGCCTGATTTGATGTTGGGTGATGAAGGTAGGAAGGATAGGATCAGGATTGAGTTAAGTTGTTTCCTCTGGAATCTCGGGGGACAGGGAGGGGAGACGGAGTGTCGAGGAGCTTCAGGAACAAGAGGCTGGAGTAACGTTTGAGGTAAGAGCTGAGAGAGGGGAGAACCCTCTCAATGCGGAAGGGAGTGGAGCTGAAATTCTCCGAAATGCTACTGAGGGTGAACAGAGAGTTGCAATAAAAACATTAAAAGGGTTCAATGGAGCAACGTTGCCGCAGTTTATTCAGCCAAGGTGGGTAAATAAAGTTGATATCGTGACCAGCCACAATTCAGTTGATTGATGGAGCAGCTTTAATGACCTGGGTTAGAAACAAGCCTAAGCCGATCCAAATGTACTGTCTAAACCTGTCGGTCAATTCCTAAGCATCTGTATCCCTCTGCTCCCCACCTACTCATACATCTGTCCAGACGTATCTTAAATGACTCTACCGTGCCTGCCTCTACCACCTCTGCTGGCAACGTGTTCCAAACGCCCACCACCCTCTGTGTGAAGTACTTACCATGTGTATCCACCTTAAACTTTCCATCTCTCACCTTGAAAACATGACCTCTCGTTATTGAATCCTTCACCCTGGGAAAAAGCTTGTCTCTATCCACCCTGTCTATACCCATCATGATTTTATAAACCTCACTTTCCCTCCCATTACACCCCAGTGAGATGTGTAGGTGATTCGGATGGTATGGTGGCTCAGTGCTTAGCACTGCTACCTCACAATGCTAAGGACCTGGGTTCAATTCCACCCTCAGGTGACTGTCTGCGTGGAGTTTGTACATTTTCCTGTGTCTCCCACAGTCCAAAGCTGTGCAGGTTAGGGTGGATTGGCCATACTAAATTGTCCAGGGATGTGCAGGCTGGGTGGGTTAACCATGGGAAATGCAGGGTTACAGGAGTTGAGTGAGGCGCTCTTTGGAGGGTCAGTGCGGACTTGATGAGCCAAATGGCCTGCTTGCACATCATTGGGATTTCAGATTAGTTCCACTATGGAGCTTAACAATTTCAGCTGCAACACAGGCCTGTGTCTGTATTTATTATTGTGCAGCTCTGCCCTTCGATATTTGGCCTCAAGAAACCACTGATTCAATCTCCCTTTCCGGCTGGTGGCTGCTGTAATATCTCAGCTTCAGTTTGCTCCCTGTGCCCGCAGTGGCTATGACACAAGGCGAAGGCATGTGGCTATGATATCAATGGTATGATAATAACTTGCAGACATGTAAACATGGGGAGACTGTGGCGTAGTGGAAATGTGGATTAGTTGCAGATGCTCAGATTAACGTTTGGGTTGGGGAGGGTTCCATAGGTTCAAAACCCATGAGGGGAGATCTGGAAATATAGCTGAAAATGTGTTGCTGGAAAAGCGCAGCAGGTCAGGCAGCATCCAAGGAGCAGGAGAATCGATGTTTCGGGCATGAGCCCTTCTTCAGATCTGGAAATGTAAACCTAGTCTCGATAATGGTGGCCATTATAACAATCATTTCTCATTGTAAAAACCCACCTGGTTCACTTGGACCCTTTTAAGAAACCTCCATATGAAAATCACCAGCTTTACTAGTGCTACCCTCCTCTGAAATAACTCCCCAGAGGCCGGTATCATATGACCAAGACACCCTTTATTTACACGGGGAAAGTCCTTCATACTGATCCAGCTCCCTCAGGGCCAGCTCTCAGTGAACAGAGACATTCCTGTTTTCGTTTATTTCCAAATTCAGAGCTTTATTGTTAATTTTAGTGCAATCGCAACTAATATTCTCAGTTTCAGTTACACACAGAACTTTGTTCTCAAACAGACTCGCATTCAAGATTCTCCCGTACGATCAAAAGGCAGTAAATTCATGACCTTTCTTCTGAACCACCATTGCCAAAGGATGGACAATACCACCCAAAACAAAAGACCTGTTGCATACACCCAGGCTACTGTCAGTCACATATCTTATGATAGCATAGCCCTGTGCACACTCCTGCTTATATCTGTCAGCCAGGGCTCCCTGATTGGAACAGATTTACAGCCCCAGTCAGGGAACTCATATGTCTACACAGCTGACCCCGTTACAATCTCTATATCCCCCCCCCCCCCCCCCCCCCCGGGTCCAAGAACAGTGACAAATTTGTTTTTTTATATAGCTCCTTCTGGAACATTCTAGCACCGGGTCCAACTCTGCCTCTCATACGGTCAAAGTCAAAAATCACACAACACCAGGTTATAGTCCATCAGGTTTATTTGGAAGAACTAGCTTTGGGAGCGCTGCTCCTTCACCAGCTGGCTGAGTGTCTTGGAAGAAATTTACTTTCCTCTTCAGGTGGCAAAGGCATTAAGGCAGCAACATCCACTGTGTCCATCTCAGATTCCGATTATCTTCAATGCCTAACCGAGAGGGAGAACTCATGGGTTCCAGAACAGTCGGAAAGGCAGTTAAGGAACTGGGCATGTTTTACTCCTGCACGATTTGCAGCTTTCATGTGGTCCACGTGCTTACTCAGGACTGTCGCACCTACCCAAACTTTATATGTCACTGCACCTTACCTCTTGTCGACCATGCCTCTTACCCATGCAGGGCCATTCCCGGGGTTCCTACCTCATCCTCTTAAATAAATTGGCTCTCTTACTTAGAGAAGTCTTGCATCTGGCATTATCATTTCACCTCCCCACAATAACCTCCCCCTCCCCAGCCCCTCCCCAAACTGCTCCCAGTCCGGGAGCAACAGTTTCAACCTGGTGAGGAGTCCCCTACCCATTAGCCTCAGAGAGACAATTTACTTCAGGTGTAGGCACCTTGGGAATGGTCCAGCATGGGTAAGAGGCTGACACTATCCCTGTAGTTACATGAGGGATGATCCCATAATCAAATAGGTTTTGAGACCATTTGCTACCTAGTGATGCTGTAGGCTGTATCTCTACACCTCCCTTCAACATTTGGACTGCTCTTTCTGCCACACCTTTGGCCGATGGATGGTACAGAGCTGTCCCTTATATGTTGAATGCTATTCGACGTTAGGAAACACTCAATATCCCTTGGTGGCCTGTTGTCTGTGACAAACACTCCTGAGAAAGTTAGGCTCCCAATAACCTAAAAAGCTGCAGGTACACAAACTGTCTGGAGAATTATGCATTGCTTTTCAGATGACACCAATCTCTGGATAAATTTTAGACATGAGAAGCAGGAGTAGGCCATTCAGCCCATTCAGCTGACACCATCAATCTCTATGACCATGGCTTGCCATTTTCCCACTTTCACAGCTCACCCCTTGACATGGTTAAAATCTAAAACTACATCAAACTCTGTCTTGTATTCACTCAGCAACTTGGCCACCACAGCCTTCTGTTCTCAACAACTGAATGGTCCTCCTGCATGATGTTTGAGGTGAGGGAACCCATTAGTGTCCCATCCAAGTCCATCTGCAGGAAGTGCACCCAACTCTCGCTCCTCCAAGACCGTGTTGGGGAACTGGAGCGGGAGCTGGATGAACTTCGGATCATTCGGGAGGCAGAGGCTGTCATAGATAAGTAGTTACCCCCAGGCACAAAGAAAGCTGAGTGACTGTTCGAGATTGGGGGGGAGGAACAGTCAGTGCAGGGATCACCTGTTGTCATTCCCCTGAAAAAATGTATACCATTTTGGATACTGTTGAGGGGTCGACTTACCAGGGGTATGCAATGGGGCCCAGGTCTCTGGCAAAGAGCCTGACCCTGTTGCACAGAAGGGAAGGAGGGAAAGGAGGAGAGTGTTAGTCATTGGGGACTCAATAGTTAGAGGCTCAGATAGAAGGTTTGTTGGGAATGAACGAGACTCGCGGCTGGTGTGTTGCATCCCAGGTGCCAGGATCCATGATGTCTCGGATTGTATCTTTGGGGTCCTGAAGGGAGAGGGTGACCAGCCTCAAGTCATTGTCCATGTAGGTACCAACGACATAGGTAGAAACAGGGATAGGGATGTAAGGCAGGATTTCACGGAGCTAGGGTGGAAGCTGAGAGCTAGAACAAGCAGAGTAGTTATCTCTGGTTTGTTACCTGTGCCACATGATAGCAAGGCAAGGAATAGGGAGAGATATCCGCTGAACATGTGGCTGTAGGGAGGGTGCTGGAGGGAGGGTTTCAGGTACTTCGATAATTGGGGGTCATTCTGGGGAAGGTGGGATCTCTACAAATAGGACAGTTTTCACTTGAACCTGAGGGGTACTTATATCCTGGATGGGAAATTTGCTGGTACTATTCGGGTGGATTTAACCTAGCTCAGCAGGGGGATGGGAACCTGAGGTGTTTTTCCAGTACACAGGAAGATGAGAGTAGGGAGGGCATAGACAGGATTTCACGCTCACGAGAATGTGCTGGCAGATAGCAAGCTGGTTTGAAGTGTGTCCACTTCAACACCAGGAGTATCCAGAATAAGGTGGGTGAGCTTGCAGCGTGGATAGGTACCTGGGACTTTGATGTTGTGGCCATTTCGAAGACATGGATAGAGCAAGGTCAGGAGTGAATGTTGCAGGTTCCAGGGTTTAGATCTTTCATTAAGAGCAGACAAAGCAGTAAAAGAGGGGGAGGTGTGGCTTTGTTAGTCAAGGACGGTATAACGGTGGCTGAAAGAACATTTGACTAGGACTTGTCGAGTGAGGTAGTGTGGGCTGAGGTTAGAAACAGGAGAGCAGAGGTCACATTGCTGGGAGTTTTTTTAATAGGTCTACGCAGAGTTCCAGGGAGATGCAAAATTATTCTGGGTATGAGTGAAAGGAACAGGGTGGTCATTATGGGGGACCTTAACTTCCCCAACATTGACTGGAACTGCTATAACTCTAGTATGTCGGATGGATCAGTTTTTGTCCAATGTGGACAAGACGGTTTCTTGCAATAGTATGTCAAAGGGCCGACAAGAGGGAAGGCCACACTGGATCTGGTGCTTGGTAATGAACCAGGCCAGGTGTTTGATTTTATGGGAGGTGAGCACTTTGGAGAGAGTGACCATAAATCAGTTACATTTAGTTTAGCGATGGAAAGGGATAGGTACATGCCACAGGGCAAGAGTTATCAATGGGGCAAGGGCAATTATAATGCAATTAGTCAGGACTTAGGAGGCGTAGAAAGAGGTAGCAAAATGCAGGGGATGGGGACAATCAAAATGTGGAGCTCGTTTGAGGAACAGATATTGCATGTCCTTCACAGGTATGTCCCTGTCAGGCAGGGAGGAAGTGATGAGTTAAAGGAACCATGGTTTACTAAAGAAATTGTATCTCCTGTTAAACAGAAGAAGGAGGCTTATGTGATGTTGAGGAGAAAGTGAGGTCTGCTGATGCTGGTGATCAGAGCTGAAAATGTGTTGCCGGTAAAAGCGCAGCAGGTCAGGCAGCATCCAAGGAACAGGAAATTCGACGTTTCGGGCATAAGCCCTTCATCAGGAATGAGGAAAGTGTGTCCAGCAGGCTAAGATAAAAGGTAGGGAGGAGGGACTTGGGGGAGGGGTGATGGAGATGTGATAGGTGGAAGGAGGTCAAGGTGAGGGTGATAGGCCGGAGTGGGGTGGGGCGGAGAGGTCAGGAAGAAGATTGCAGGTTAGGAGGGCGGTGCTGAGTTCGAGGGAATCGACTGAGACAAGGTGGGGGGAGGGGAAATGAGGAAACTGGAGAAATCTGAGTTCATCCCTTGTGGTTGGAGGGTTCCCAGGCAGAAGATGAGGCGCTCTTCCTCCAACCGTCGTGTTATGTTCTGGCGATGGAGTAGTCCAAGGACCTGCATGTCCTTGGTGGAGTGGGAGGGGGAGTTAAAGTGTTGATCCATGGGGTGGTTGGGTTGGTTGGTCCGGGTGTCCCAGAAGTGTTCTCTGAAGGGTTCCGCAAGTAGGCGGCCTGTCTCCCCAGTATAGAGGAGGCCACATCGGGTGCAGCGGTTGCAATAGATGATGTATGTGGAGTTGCAGGTGAATTTGTTGCGGATATGGAAGGATCCCTTGGGGCCTTGGAGAGAAGTAAGGGAGGAGGTGTGGGCGCAAGTGTTGCATTTCCTGCGGTTGCAGGGGAAGGTGCCGGGAGTGGAGGTTGGATTGGTGGGGCGATGGAGAGTTACAGATTAACTAGGAAAGATTTAATGAGAGCGTTAAGAAGAGCAAGGAGGGGACATGAGCAGTCTTTAGCCGGTAGAATAAAGGAGAACCCTAAAGATTTCTATAGGTATGTGAGAAATAAAAGGATGACGAGGGTAGGAATAGGGCCAGTCAAAGACAGGAGTGGGAAGGTGTGTGTGGACCCTGTGGAGATCGGAGAGGTGCTAAACAAACATTTCTCTTCTGTTTTCCCTCAGGAAAAGGAGAATATTGTAGAGGAGAAGATTTAAATACGGGCCTTTAGACTAGAAAGGATTGAGATTAGTAAAGAGGAGGTGTTACCAATCCTAGAAGGTGTGAAAGTCGATAAGTCCCCTGGGCCAGATAGGATTTTTTTGAGAATTCTCTGGGAAGCTAGGAAGGAGAAGGCGGAGCCTTTGGCTTTGATCTTTGCATCGTCATTGTCAACAGATTTAGTACCAGAGGACTGGATTATTGCAAATATTGTGCCCTTGTTCAAGAATGGCAGTAGGCTCACAAACCTCATTGAGTTTTTTGAGAAGGTAACCAAGCATGTGGAATGAGGGTAAGTCAGTTGACGTGGTGTACATGGACCTCAGTAAAGCCTTTGATAAGGTTCCACATGGTAGGCTGTTGGAGAAAATACAGAGGCATGGGATGACAATAGACAATAGGTGCAGGAGGAGGCCATTTTGTCCTTCGAGCCAGCACCACCATTCATTATGATCATGGCTGATCATCCCCAATCAGTATCCTGTTCCTGCCTTATTCCCATAACCTTTGATCCCACTATCCTTAAGAGCTCTATCCAACTCTTTCTTGAAAGTATCCAGAGACTTGGCCTCCACAACCTTCCATACACCCACCACTCTCTGGGTGAAGGCGTTTCTCCTCAACTCTGTTCTAAATGGCCTACCCCTGTATTTTTAAGCTGTGTCCTCTGGTTTGAGATCACCCATCAGCGGAAACATGCTTCCTGCCTCCAGAGTGTCCAATCCTTTAATAATCTTATACATCTCATTGAGGGTGATTTAATAGTTTGGATTAGAAACTGGCTTTCTGAGAGAAGGCAGCAAGTGGTAGTTGATGAAAAGTATTCAGCCTGGAGTCCGATTAGTAGTGGTGTGCCACAAGGATATGTTTTGGGACCACAGCTGTTTTTCATTTTTATAAATGACTCTAAAGTCAGTGGAGTGGTGGATAGTGTGGGAGAATGTTACAGGTTGCAGGGGGACTGAGGTGTCAGACTCCATTGCAAGCTCCCGTGAGTTAGCAAGAAAGATATAACCACCTGAACCAAGTGTCCTTGCATGTCCTTACTCTCAAATAGGGGTCTCACTTGGGCAATGTCAGAGGGCACCACGTCGCTGGGGGTCAGGAGTCACATGGAGGCCAGACCAGGTAAAGGTGGCAGATTTGCTTCACTAAAGGACATTAGTGAACCCAAATGAAATTCATCCCAAGAAAGAAGAAACATACTAAGAGGAAGATGAGGCAACCATGGCTGACAAAGGGAGTCAGGGACAGCATTAGAGCAAAAGGAAGAAAGGCCTAGAATGTGATGAAGAGTTTAATTTTAATTTGTTCATGGGATGAACACATCACTGGCTCGGCTAGAATTTATTGGCCATCCCCAATTACCCAGAGAATTGTTAAGAGTTAACTACATTGCTGTGTGTCTGGAGTTACATGTAGGCCAGACCAGGTAAGGATGGCAGTTTCCTTCCCTGAAGGACATTTGTGGGAAGCCTTTACTAACCAGCTGAGAACACCTAAAAAAGCATAAGGGGGTGAAAATGAAATATAAGGCTAAGCTAGTTAGTAATGTAAATGAAAGTTGCACGAGTTTCTTTTAGATATCTAACAGGTAAGAGACAGAGAAGAGTGGCCTTTAAACTACTGGAAATGAGGCTGGAGAAGTAGTATGGGGAACAAAGAAATGGCAGAGGAACTGAATAAGTACTTGGCATCAGTTTTCACAGGAAAGACACCAGTAGCATCCCAGAACTTCAAGAGAGTCGGGGGTCAGAGGTGAGTGTAGTGACCATCACTAAGGTGAAGGTGCTGGAGAAGCTGAAAAGTCTGATTATACCTGAGAGTTCTGAAAGAGATAGCTGAGAGGATTGGGGAGGTATTGGTGATGATCTTTGAGGAATTACCGGAGCCAGGGAGGGTCCCGGGGACCTCTGTCGTACGAGCTCAGTGACATTCCCACTATCCTGCTATCCCTGAGACATTTAAAAAGGGAATGAGATGGGCTGCATCATCCATTGAGTTTATCTCTTGTCATATTGTTTTCTGTGGAATACCTTGATTACAACAACCACATGTCAGCAATTTTTGATTTGTTGGAGTTTGGTTATGGGATGAACATTACTGCCCCTGCATCGTCCATCGCCACACTGACCCTGCATCGTCCATCACCACACTGACCCTGCATTGTCCATCGCCACACTGACCCTGCATCGCCTATCACCACACTGACTGTGCATCGTCCATCACCACACTGACCATGCATTGTCCATCACCACACTGACCCTGCATCATCCATCACCACACTGACCCTGCATTGTCCATCGCCACACTGACCCTGCATCGCCTATCGCCACACTGACTGTGCATCGTCCATCACCACACTGACCCTGCATCATCCATCGCCACACTGACCGTGCATTGTCCATCGCCACACTGACCCTGCATTATCCATCGCCACACTGACCCTGCATCGCCTATCGCCACACTGACCCTGCATCGTCCATCACCACACTGACCCTGCATCATCCATCGCCACACTGACCCTGCATTGTCCATCGCCACACTGACCCTGCATTATCCATCGCCACACTGACCCTGCATCGCCTATCGCCACACTGACCGTGCATTGTCCATCACCACACTGACCCTGCATCGTCCATTGCCACACTGACCCTGCATCGCCTATCGCCACACTGACTGTGCATCGTCCATCGATGGTTATGTTGGGAGGTTATGTTCCAAATGTATGGGACATTGGTTAGGCTACTTTTGGAATATTGTGTGCAATTCTGGTCTCCTTCCTACCAGAAGGATGGTGTGAAACTTGAAAGGGTTCAAAAAAGATTTACAAGGATGTTGCCAAGGTTGAAGGGTTTGAGCTATAGGGAGAGGCTAAACAGGCTGGGGCTGTTTTCTCTGGAGCATCGGAGACTGCGGGGTGAGGTTATAGAGGTTTATAAAATCATGAGGGATATGGCTAGGGTAAATAGACAAGGTCTTTTTTTCCAGTGAAAGGGAGTCCAAAATTAGAGGGCATAGGTGAGAGGGGAACGGTTTAAAAGGGACCTAAAGGGCAACTTTTTCACGCAGAGGGTGGCACGTGTATGGAATGAGCTGCCAGAGGAAGTGGTGGAGGCTGGTACAATTACATTTGAAAGACATCTGGATGGATACATAAATTAGACAGACAGATGTCTGCTGGCAAATGGCAATAGATTTATTTAGGATATCTGCTTGACATGGACGAATTGGACCGAAGGGTCTGTTTCCTTGCTGTACAACTTTATAACTGTATGACTATAATCTCCAATTGATCCTTAGTCATCTGTAATTGATGCCCAGCTATTTCTAATTAATCCCAAATTCAGCGGGAAGAGTTCCAGATTTCCAATACTTTCTTTGTGAGGAAGTGCTTCCTGACATTCATTCTATGAACAGTCTGGCTCGGATTTTAACTTTCTGTTCTCTGTTTTGGACTCAGAGTCAATACGGCAGTCAATTGGTCATTCATCCCATTGACAGGTCATGACCCATCACCAGGGGAAGGACTTGCTCTATCTGTTTAATCATGTGCACCCCAAAGCTGTGGACTTCCCAACATAGCAGGGGGTTCATCCTGGAGGGAGAGGCACCCTGACGAAAATAGAGGGGAAAGGGAAACAAAATGAGATAACTTCAACACATCAATATCAAACTTGAAATTCTGTTTAGACATGCTGTTCATATTTGACCAGCATCGTACAAAACACACCACAGTTCTGTGAAACTGGAGGTCTGTTAAAGACCGAGTTTTGACTCTGTACTGACAGGAAACCCCAGCTGGTTTTTTGCTGCAATCTGGTTTTCATTACTTGGAGTCTGAGGTTCAGCTCACGTCTCCCGATATTAGCAGTTCAACAAAATTCCCGAGGGGTTTACACAGCTCCCAGCTCTCCAGCTATGTGGTTGAGATCTGCAGAGTTCAATTTTTTTTTGTTATTATGAAATATTAATACATATAATTAGCTACTATTGATAATGAAGATGGAATGTAATGCAGCAATCTACAAGACATTATAAAACTCAGAATGCCGGTAAACTCTTCGACGCTAATGTAAAACAGACCTTTCCATTTGCTGACTCAATGCCAAAGAGTCCTTCTTGAACTCGTAATACAGTATCAGAGAGGAGTGGAAACTCGGCACACAGACATACTGGAATCATTAACGTGTTTATCCTCACTGTTAGAACCTCACATGCCTTCCATTTTTTTCCTTTAACTCCTTTAATGCTGTTGGAAATGTCAATTGGCAAGGGCTGGCGTTAACACAGGGAAAACGAGAGATGTGGGAACTACTGCTTAAGTGGAATATAAACTCAACTCTGTCTGGCCAAAACCCCAGATTTCTTGGAATTTGAGATCCAAAGAACAATACAGCACAGGATCAGGCCCTTCGGCCCTCCGAGCCTATGCCAACACATTTTGCCCTTCCATTCTAAAACTGTCTTCACTTACAGGATCCGTATCCCTCTATTCCCTTCCTATTCATGTATTTATTCAGGTGCTTCTTGAATGCTGCTATTGCGTCTGCTTCCACCATCTCTTCTGGCAGTGTGTTCCAGTCCCTCACCACCCTTTGAGTGAAAAGCTGACCTTGCACATCTCTTTTAAACCCCATCCATCGCAGCTTGAACCTGCGTCCACTAGTAATTGACCCCTCCACTCTAGGAAAAAGCCTCATAATTTCCACGTTATCCATGCCATTCACAATCTTATAAACTGCTATCGGGGAGCCCCTCCACCTGCTGCATTCCAGTGAAAACAAACCCAGTCTATCCAACCATCCAATCAGTAAATAAGAATCCTTTTGGCAGGGCTGCAAGTAGAAATCCTGGAGAAAACATAGCAGGATGTTTACAGAGAATCCTTAAAATGTCCACTAACTGCTTTTGTTCCATTTGGTCACTCACTTTGAAAATATTGCAAGAAAATTCTCTCCTTCCTTCTCCACAGCAATGGATCTATCTGTAATACCTGGATTGGCTGGCCCTGACCTGCAGGACTGATTGTGGCTAGATCCTTGGTCTGGAATCAGCTGAACCTGTTGAATGATTATTGCGGTACCTCCTCACTGACTCTCGTTCCCCTTCACCCCACTAAGGATTCTTCCTCATTGAATCTCAGACCCAGCCGTTTGCCAGCTACATGTGCAGGCTGTTTGCGTGGCACACTGCTGGGAAATGAAGAAGGGGTGACATTCACATAGTGCAATGTTCTCAGCAATGGATCCATCCCTTTGATTGTTCAGTCCTCAGAATTGTGATTGTCAGCACCTCCTGTCTGTGTCTTGTGTTGCTCTTGTATATTCCCCACAGAAATAAATAGAAAACCTTTCCCGTCTGCTCTGCCATTCAATATAATCATGGCTGATCATCCA